>NC_089525.1:16852741-18145784 GCF_963924715.1 Thunnus thynnus
CCCTGCTGAAAGATGAGCGGTATGACTCCTTCTTGACCACTGGTTCTTGGAGGGGTGATTTTCGTTTCGGGACAAATACAGACACTGACACATTGAAAAAAAGGAGTGCAGCCTATCAAAAAAACACTCTTAGGCGTACCAGTACAGACAGATCTAGTCTGAAGGTGAGGGCAGGTCCACCGCATCCTTGTTACGTAGTCACATGAGAGTCGGCCATGACAAGCCAAAGCGTACTGTAAATATGTTGCAAAATACTCCCCGTGAAGTTTATTAAGTGTGGACCTTCTGACTGTCACTGTTGTAATTGCATTAATTGTTTTAATCAGGTTGTATGGAATCACTGCAACAGTATATCTTGCGGTTATGTATGTTTAAAATGTGAACATTTTTCCAGTATTTCTGCATGACTATGTTGTCAATGCAATGTGTAATTTCCTTGGAGTTTTGAATATAATCTCAACCTCATCACCTAAGACCTGACCTTGAACATAAACGGCAATATTATCCCTGTAGAAAGTCTATGTTGTGGGATATTTTCAGAAACAGTGTCATAGTGGCATAAATAAACTAATTGTGCTGGTTCTGTTTTGTTAGCAATTGTTTGCAGATTGCAGCAGAAAGTTACTTGTGTTTACTTTGGTCAGGCTTGTTTTGTTTGCCTGTCTCTCTTCTTCTTCTAAGTCACTAGTTAGTATGTCTCTCTCTCTGCCAGTTTATCTTTGTCTTTTTCAGAATTGCTTGGTTATAATATTTCATTCTTTTCCGATTTATTATCTACAAATATGTTTACTCTGTTACTTTAGTGTGATGCCAAATGTGAGGTCCTGCACTTTTACACTTTTATTTATTCTCTATTTTTAACTTGGAATACAATTCTGCCACGTTTTGATAATGGTGTTATGTTTTCAAAAAAAAAATGATTAAAAAAGAATAAAAAAAGACTGTAATAAGATAGTAAAAGCTTTGCACTGAATTTGTCATGAATTGAACAATATGTAAACAGACTGTGTTTGATGAAAAATAAACCTGAAGAGAAAAAATTGTTTTACTTCTTCAATGACCTGATGAAGCTTTTGCACAGAATGTGTAAAGGACACAGGTGTAAGACATTTACAACAGAAACCGAAACTGGTGGTCATAATAACAAAAATCTGAGGCAACTTTCTAATTAACAAGGAAAATAAAACATACTCAATGCCATAGTTAATGCATCAACTTAAGATGAAAAACAACAAATTTATCACAGCATTATCTATCTTAGTGTGTCAGCATAAATCAGTACATAGAGAAAATGCTTTAAACTGTTTTTCACTAGTTTTGTTACTTTTTGATATGTTTCATAAAAAATATTAGACAGTATCTCAAGTGTAATAACTTCAAAAGGAAGTGGAAGTGCACTTCCGAAAGCTGTTAAAGTCTAATATTTATCAGTCAACAAATATTTGCAACTTACTGTTAAATAAAACTCAAATGAACCTCCTCTAGACTCTCTTTATTGTGATCCTTTGAACATGGACAGTACAATATTTTCATGCACTCACACTTCATGCCAAAGTCTTTTAAAACAATACTTGTAGGTAGCTGCTGACTTTTATAGTTTTTTTTTCCATAGTTTGGCAGTGAATTTGAAATACTCCTTTTGAATGATAGATAACTGTAACATTTCAAATGCATTTATTCTATTGTACCATGTGAAAGATGTGGACTAATCTGTGGACATAAGTAACAGACAACAATAGATTTCTATGTTTGTGGTGAAATCATATAACAGATTAACCTGTGATGATGAAAGGATGATTCTTTTTAAAACGTTCAGCTATAGAACGTAAGTTCATAAGTTATATATCTGAGCTCTGCAGTACTGCAAATAGAGGTATGAAAAAAACATTTTTTTTCTTTTTTTTTTAAGTCAACACATGTTTTTTTTCCCTCATCTGAGGCGTACATTGAAAATACAAACATAAATGAATGTTAATTCTTTCTTTCTTTCTTTTTTTTGTTACACCATTTTTCTGTGTTGAGGTTATCTCTCAATTAGACTTTTCTACCTAAAAAGCACCACCAAGAGACATAACATAACTTTGCAAAAGAGAATATGAGAGTATAAAAGCAAAGCATTTCCAAAGTCATATAACAACAGAAATATGAGTACTTTTATATGAACAAGTGTTGAAAAGTACCTAGTTCGGAGCTGCAGTCAGATCAGTGGTTATAGTCTTACACAACACTTACATGATGTATGTGTTTCTGTGTCACTGTGTATGTATTACTACTTGGTATGGACTGCTTCATGGCAGTGAAGCAGAGAGGTTATGTCATCAACAGAATTTTTATATGTGAGTTCATTGTCTTCCTGATGTAGCTGCAGGCCCATTTGTGCTCCTAATTTCAGCTATAAGTAGGAGGGGAAAAAAACAAGCATTGCTTATTTTTTTGATTATTTGGGTCACAAGAACCCACTGTAGGAAGCAGCGTGGTAAACAATATAGCAGAATGCTAGGAAAGTATGCCAATTTAACAGCATGACTGATTTTAATTAACACAAGCATCAGAGTTTTCTGTGTTTTTGAATACTGTGGGTGGATATGCCCTGTTTTATAGACACATCTTGTGCAGAGTGGAGGATGAAATGTAGGAAAACTGCTGAGACATTATGTATGTAATTCTACATTTTTAGCAACACCTTTAAGCTGCACTTAAAGACACACACACACACAAAGACAAGCCTAAACAGTGACCCCCCAGGTTAACAGTCTAACACACCAAAGTTACCTGCTGGTGAACGACAGTCAAATTATCTGCTAAAAATTTGGAGCAGGCAGGAAATTGAGCAGAACCTAGGTGAAAAACATGAAGAAATATTTCTAAAATGTTTATTTACTGATAGTAGCAAAGTAGTCCTACACAAGGAAGTTGAGAACTAGACAGCTTTATAAAACTGTTGGACTTGGAGTCTGACTGTGTGTTAGATGTAAGTCATAGTTTGTGTCTATCTTTCTTTTTGCAGCCCCTGAAATTCTCCTGCAGCCCCTTGTCCCCTTGTTTATTTCAGATAGGGCACAAAATCAGTGTCTGATATGTTATTTTCACCGTTCCACCATGTAAATGAATGCAATGTGACAATATCTGATCAGTGTTCTCATCAATTTGTGTTGTATTATCAGGATTCATACTAACTGTTTTCTCTTTTTTTTGTTCTTTTTTTTCTCGGTGCACTGCTTGAATGAAACTTCCATTTCGGTCCAACAGGTAAGATAATTTTCATTTTCCTTTCTCTTTAAAAATCTCACACAGTGCACTACATTTTTTTACACTGTTATATGACAGCATCACAGCCACATCAACACCATACTCAACTCCCACAGTCAGCATGAAACAGTGTTGACCCAGAATGTGCTTCTATCTGTTCTCTATCACTTTTCTTTACTCTCTCTTTCACCATACACAAACTATATTGGAGTCAATTAATAAACCTAATTTCATGAATGTTTCTAAGACACATTTCATCCCAAATGCTGCTTTGAAAGTCATATTCATACAAGACTGACATTTTAGCTATATCTGTCGTGTAACACAGGGAGCTTCTTTGCTCTTATTGCTGTGTGCAACGCTACCCTAGGCTTGAAAGTACATGAATATTAATAATCCCTGGCTGCTGCTGTGCAGTCTTTGCCTGAATAATGCACAATCATGATGTGCTTAATGTTAAGGTCTGCAGCAATGTATGCTAATATTGTGTCTGAATAGGGGGACAGTGTGAGGCACAATCATGCCCCATTAAAATCTGCATTCTTGCCTGTGCAGGCATAATGTAAGAAATATACTGCTGTGAGATTTGTCAGTATACATGCATGCTTGTGGGTGAGTGTTGCAGTCGTTTCACAGTGGATGTAAGTTCCACTGCTCAAATGTAGGTCACTGGATTTATCAGTCACACTGGATCAGGAGAGAAGAGATTATCTATCTATCTATCTATCTATCTATCTATCTATCTATCTATCTATCTATCTATCTATCTATCTATCTGTCTATCTGTCTATCTGTCTATCTGTCTGTCTGTCTGTCTGTCTGTCTGTCTGTCTGTCTGTCTGTCTGTCTGTCTATTTTTGTGTGTATATGCCCATGATTGTTTGTATGCACTGTTAAAAAACAATTCTCTCTCTCATTGACACTGTTGGGGCTGTTACATTTAAAGGACGTGACAGGAAGTTGTGATTACAGGGAACCACTTCCCAACACAATACAAAATATTCACAGGTTTACCCAGTTCTCTTCCTAGTCAACTGATATCTAAACGTGGTGACAAGGGCAAGTTCACTGTACAATCAGATACTGAGAAAACATATAATTAACTTTTATTTGTTTTATAAATGACTTTTATTATTTGATGGTTCTTTCATTCTTCGGCGAATTATTATGTTTTAGATCAGTAGCATTAAAGGTTTGTCGGAAAGGGCTTGTAAAGTTTGGATTCAGGAGACAAGACAGACCAGACATTGGAGCACTGGTCCACACATACCGAGGATGATGTTATTTTACTTAGTCACTGTTGGTGGTGCTGTTGCCTAAGCAGACTACTTGTGTAACATCGGCCTTATCACAGAGACCAAGTCACCACCCGTCGTTGAAAGGAATAGACGATGGTTGTGTGTATATATCCGATGAGACACTAGTGTGGATGGTGGCATTGTGTGGATTTGATAGAAGACTGTATAGAATATACGGTACATATTGTGAGCGAGATACGACGCCTCTCTGCTCATACGGCTAACTGGAGCAGATATGGATACACTGAAGAGCAAAGGCACATCGTGGGGTTGGAGAGTCTCCATTTTTCTTTTCTGCGTTGTTGCTGCGGTTAGCGGACAAATTCGTTATTCTATACCAGAGGAGATGAGGAAAGGGCTGTTTGTCGGAGACGTTGCAAAAGACCTGGGCTTGGATGTTAAAAGGTTGGTTTCTGGTCGGGCTCGACTCGCTATAGACGATGATAACCAGTATGTCGCACTGAACCAGAACAAAGGGCATATAGTTGTCAATGAAAGAATTGACAGAGAAAAATTATGCGCCAAGAAATCTCCGTGTAGCTTTAGTCTAGAAATTGTCCTGGAAGATCCACTCGAATTGTTTTCCATTACCATCGAAATACAAGATGTAAACGATCATGCTCCTGCTTTTCCCAAAAAGGAAATTAATTTGGAAATAAGCGAATCGACGCCCACAGGGACTGTATTCTTGCTTGATAGCGCAGCTGATCCCGACGTAGGAATAAACTCACTGCAGAGTTATTCTTTAAAAGCAAATGAACATTTTGTTCTCAAACAACATGCTCGGGCAGATGGGAGTAAATACGCTGAAATGATACTTCAGAGTGGTTTGGACCGCGAGAAGCAAAGCGAGCACACGCTCATATTAACAGCTGTAGATGGTGGGGAACCTCAGAGGTCTGGAACAGTAAGGATACATGTATCTGTTCTGGATGCAAACGACAACGCACCCGTCTTTACACAGTCCTTATACAAAGTATCTGTGTTGGAAAATGTTTTGCGCGGCACAGTTATTGCTAAAGTGAGTGCCATAGATGCGGACCAAGGTTACAACGGTAACGTAACATATTCCTTCACGCACCTAGAGGACTCATCCTGCCCTTTTGAAATAAATCCTTACACTGGAGAGGTTAAACTCACCGGTGATATCGATTACGAGGTATTACCAAATTACGAAATAAACCTTCAAGCAAAAGATCCGTGGGGTGTAATGGGCGCCAGCAAATTAATAATCGAGATAGCAGATGTGAATGATAACAGTCCAGTTATCACAATGGCCTCTTATTCGGGTAGAATTTCAGAAGATTCTACTCCTGGCACAGTTGTGGCGTTGATTAGTGTCCAAGATAAAGATTCTGGTAAAAACGGACAGGTTCAGTTAAATATAGATGAAAATCTCCCGTTCAAAATCAAATCGTCTCTGAGAAACTATTACGCACTGGTCACGGAGCAAAGCCTCGACCGAGAAAAGCGTTCCAAGTACAGCATCACTCTCACTGCCACAGATGAAGGCTTGCCTGCCTTATCGAGCATAAAAACTGTCGTTTTAGACGTTACTGATATTAATGACAATGCACCAACATTCAGCCAAAGTGTTTACAGCACTCGGGTAATGGAGAACAATCCTCCTGGAGTCGAAATGTTGCAGATCCACGCCACTGATCCAGATCAGGGTCAGAATGCGCGCATATCATATCTTCTTATTGACGGGGAGGTTAATGGAAATCCAGTCTCCACATATTTCTCCATTGATACCGAGAGTGGAGTCATTCACTCTTTGCGTTCACTTGACTATGAACAAGTCAAAGAGTACAAAATACGAGTTAAAGCGCAAGATGGAGGCTCGCCACCAATAAGTAGTAACGCTACAGTTATTGTGCATGTCCAGGACCAGAACGACAACCCCCCTCAGGTTCTGTACCCAGTCCAGACCGGTGGCTCTCTGGTGGCTGAAATGGTGCCTCGTTCAGCAGATGTGGGCTATCTGGTCACTAAAGTGGTGGCTGTTGATGTGGACTCTGGACAGAATGCCTGGCTCTCCTATAAACTGCAGAAAGCCACAGACAGGGCGCTGTTTGAAGTGGGCTTACAGAATGGAGAAATAAGAACTATCCGCCAGGTGACTGATAAAGATGCTGTGAAACAAAGACTGACTGTTATAGTGGAGGACAACGGGCAGCCCTCTCGTTCAGCTACAGTCATTGTTAACGTGGCGGTGGCGGACAGCTTCCCTGAAGTGCTGTCAGAGTTCACTGACTTTACACACGACAAGGAGTACAATGACAACCTGACTTTTTACTTAGTGTTGGCTCTGGCTGTAGTTTCCTTCCTCTTCATCACGTGTTTAGTGGTTATTATATCAGTGAAAATCTACAGATGGAGACAGTCACGCATCCTGTATCACTCCAATCTCCCTGTGATTCCATATTATCCACCACGTTACTCAGACACTTTGGGGACAGGGACTCTCCAACACGTGTACAATTACGAGGTGTGCAGGACGACTGACTCCAGAAAGAGTGACATTAAGTATATGCCACCAATGAGTCAAAGTTTGGTTAGTGTTGATGACGCTGGAACTGAAACCCTGCAGAATGGAGAACAGTCATCAGCAGTATCTCGTATGTCTACTCTGGTAAGTTAATCTCTGAGCATAATAAATTGTTGATAGAAAGTCCATGTTCATATTTTTTGTATGTATGCTGTTTATTGAAGCTTTAACAGTTGGCACATAAATATGTTGCTGCTGTACAGAGAAGAGTGTTGTGTTTACAGTCGTTTCTGCACTCAGCCCTGTCGCTGTCCATGGTGCTGAAGCGCTGAACTGATGCTTTTGCCGTTTAATAATAATAATAATAATAATAATATTTAGTATTTAATAACTTTGAAGCATTAAGTACATGGTTAAGGTTGGTGATTGATTATTTTTACTACCACTTCCTTGCTTTCAGTACACACTTCATGAGGAAGAATGTCTTTATTTTTATTTGTTTGTTCTTATAAATATACTATATAGTTTGGTTCAGATGAAATATACAAAACAAAAATCAAATCTTTTCATACTTATAAAATTGTGTTTTGTTTTTGTTTTTTGTTTTTAAATCAGGGAGAGATTAATTGTACCCGTTTATCTTTTTGCAAACAGCACCTAGAGATTTGAGTTTTTAATATTAGATGCCTCCTGATAACGAAACAGAGCCATGAAAAACGACATGCCACAGATTAAAATAAGAACCCATTAACGTATTTTAATTCATAAATAAGCCACCCAAGCACATAACCCACTGGGTTAATGTCTGGTTATACTAGTTTCATATTTTAGCCTCCAAGTGACGCTGTTGCCCGATAAGTCAATTCTACCATGCATTGTGAGGCAGTGTTGTTCCCTCCCCTATTACTGCGTTTTACAAAAGGAGAGGATCTGTGTTACATATGAGCTGGGGCTCAACGAAGACACAGTTGGTTTACAATATAACGCTCATCTAAATTAACCTGGAATGTATGCGTTTTTCTCACTGAATTGAAATCCTCATCCCATAGTTTCTTTTTCTTGAATATTCTGCTTTCACATGGCATTTAAAGAACATCATCAAAAAAGAGGAGTACGATGGCGACGAGGAGTGTACCTATTTATTTTTCTAAATATTTTTCTTAAGCAAGCGAAGGCACAGATCCGGTATTCAATCCCAGAGGAGATGAAGAAAGGGTCTCTTGTTGGTAACGTCGCACAAGATCTTGGTTTGGATTTGAAAAGGCTCCGTTCTGGTCGGGCCCGTATCGTGACCGGAGAGAACATCCATTACACCGAGCTGAAGACAGACAAAGGGACTTTGGTCGTGAATGAGAGAATAGACAGAGAGCAGCTTTGTGGAGACGTAACGCCGTGCAGCTTTACCTTTGAGATTTTATTGGAAAACCCAATGGAGTTGCACCCTGTGACCATAGAAGTATTGGACGTAAACGACAACGCTCCCACTTTTCAAAACAGTCACTTGGAATTTGAAATAAGCGAATCAGCTGCGCTTAGTTCCCGTTTTGTCTTAGAGAGTGCGGATGATGCCGATGTAGGGGAAAACGGTCTGCAGAACTACATTTTAACGCCGAATGACAATTTTGTTTTGAAACAACATGTCAATCCAGACGGCAGTAAATATGCTGAAATGGTGCTTCAGAAACCTTTAGACCGAGAAGAACAGCCACGCCTGTCTCTAAAGCTGTTGGCTGTGGACGGCGGAAATCCACAGAGATCCGGTACAGTAAATATAGATGTCAACATTCTAGATGCGAATGATAATGCTCCTGTCTTTAATCAATCAGTATATAAGGCTATAGTGATTGAAAATGCGCCAAAAGGCACGTACGTTGTCACTGTGAACGCCAGCGACATAGATAGCGGTTCAAACGGACAAGTTACATATTTCTTTTCAAAAGCAAAAGCAGGAATAGCTGATTTGTTCGATATAGATGAGACTACTGGGAGAATATATGTGTCGAGAGAAATAGATTTTGAAAAGGACAAAAAAATTGAGTTCAGGGTTGAAGCTAAAGATCAAGGCGGACTGACAGATTCTAGCAAAGTTGAAATTGAGGTCATTGATGTAAATGATAATGCTCCGGTCATTAACGTTATGTCATTCACAAGTCCTGTGTCAGAAGACTCCCCTGCTGGCACCACTATCGGCATAATTAATGTTAAAGACCTTGATTCGGGTGAAAACGGACAAGTACGGTGCACGATCGAAGGCAGTGTTCCTTTTAGAATTAAATCCAATGTAAGAAATTATTATGCATTGATGACTGATGCTGCATTAGATCGTGAAAATCTGTCTGAATGTAACATCACTGTTATTGCCTCAGACGCAGGATCACCTCCCCTCTTAAGTAAAAAAACCTTTTATCTGAAGGTCTCGGATGTAAATGATAATGCTCCAGTGTTTCCAAGAGGCCTTTACAGTGCGTTCATCCCAGAGAACAACTCTCCGGGTGGCTCTATACTAAGTGTTAATGCTAAAGACCCCGATGAAAATCAGAATGCCCGTGTCTCCTATATTTTGGAAGAGTGTGAGATCGGCGGATCTCCAGTCTCTGAATATGTTTCTGTTAATGCGGAAAGTGGAGTCATTCATGCAGTTCGCTCATACGATTATGAGCAGATCAAAGAACTGGTGTTCATCGTCAAAGCGCAGGATGGAGGTTCCCCTCCACTCAGTAGCAATGTGACTGTGAAAATAATGATCCAGGACCAGAACGACAACCCCCCCCAGGTTCTGTACCCAGTCCAGACTGGTGGCTCTTTGGTAGCTGAAATGGTGCCTCGTTCAGCAGATGTGGGCTATCTGGTCACTAAAGTGGTGGCTGTTGATGTGGACTCTGGACAGAATGCCTGGCTCTCCTATAAACTGCAGAAAGCCACAGACAGGGCGCTGTTTGAAGTGGGCTTACAGAATGGAGAAATAAGAACTATCCGCCAGGTGACTGATAAAGACGCTGTGAAACAAAGACTGACTGTTATAGTGGAGGACAACGGGCAGCCCTCTCGTTCAGCTACGGTCATTGTTAACGTGGCGGTGGCGGACAGCTTCCCTGAAGTGCTGTCAGAGTTCACTGACTTTACACACGACAAGGAGTACAATGACAACCTGACTTTTTACTTAGTGTTGGCTCTGGCAGTAGTTTCCTTCCTCTTCATCACGTGTTTAGTGGTTATTATATCAGTGAAAATCTACAGATGGAGACAGTCTCGCATCCTGTATCACTCCAATCTCCCTGTGATTCCTTATTATCCACCACGTTACTCAGACACTTTGGGGACAGGGACTCTCCAACACGTGTACAATTACGAGGTGTGCAGGACGACTGACTCCAGAAAGAGTGACTGTAAGTTCGGCCGAGCTGGTAGTCAGAACGTGCTGATAATGGACCCCAGTTCTACAGGGACGATGCAACGGATGCAGAGTGAAAAGAGCATCCTGGATGAACCAGACTCTCCTCTAGAGGTGAGCTAAACATTAAGCTTCATCTTAGTGCTTTTTTTTGCTGTTTAATTTTTTGTTGCATAAACAAATAAACAGTTTCATTCTATACCGTCATTTTAAGCACCATGGACAACATCTCATGTAAAAAGAATGCGACATGAAACCTATATGATTTTCATTCCCTACGTATATGCGCAATATTCACTGTTGGGTAGCTAAAAGCCCTTGCTTAAAGTTTGGGGAAAGGCTGTAGTAACGGATAAATATAAATGTGTTAACAACGAGTAATAAGGTATGACTGACCCTATTTCGCGCCTTCTCATTTCACAGTCTAAAAGTTCTGCATTGACAATGCATTTTACCACTAAACATAAATCCTTATAAAAATATTTACATTTTAATACCTTTCATACGAGATTTCTTAATTTCAGTTTCTGCATTTGTAACATTGTAAACGATTGGATCGTTTTGGGTGCCATCAGATTGTTTTTGAAGGTAATCATGCGTATTTATTTATTTGAAAAATATTAAGATAACCATTTGATAGTTTATGTAAAACTTTTAGTCAATTTGAGGTTAAAATATTCTTAGCGGATGTCTACATTAAGATTTCAATATATTTTATTGAGTGCTGGTCTTTTTTATTTGCATGTAAATGCTTATCGGTACAATATGTTGTCTTTAAATGTGCTTTAATTTACAAATCATGTCATCCAGATCGACCCCAATGTCATTTAACTCGATAGATATGTTAAAATAATCTGTTTATTTAAATGTGAGTACTGTGGTAGAATTTTCATTTGATTTTCACCTTTTAGACTGTTAGGGACGCTGTTGGCCAGTGAAATAATTTCTTTGTGTCGTCATTGAATCCCCGCCACTCCCCTACTGACTATACAGTAAAGAAGGCTCTCTGTGTTTTGTCGAGGTTTAGGGCACGTAAGAGAGAACATGGCCACGCAGACTTGTCTGTAAACGTTGAAGACGTTATTAGATATAACAGGGAAACGGATATTTCAGGAGATTTGCCGTCACATTAACTGGATATAGATCATTTTCCTCGATTTTTGTTGGGATGATGGCACCTAGAAGATCTCTCTACGTATTAAGATGGCGTTTGTTTTATGCAATGCAGCGGCAAATAGGACTGCTTGTGTTCCTGCTTCATATGGTTAACATGGTAGGTGGTCAGATACGATATTCTATACCAGAGGAGATGAAGAAAGGCTCTGTCATTGGCAATGTTGCGCAAGATCTTGGTTTGGATCTGAAAAGGCTCCGTTTTGGGCGGGCCCGTATCGTGACAGAAGAAAACATCCAGTACACCGAGCTGAAGACAGACAAAGGGATTCTAGTCGTGAATGAGAGAATAGACCGAGAGCAGCTCTGTGGGGACGTAACACCGTGTAGCTTCAGCTTTGAGATGATTTTGGAAAATCCTATGGAATTGCACAGAATAACTGTTGAGGTTTTGGATATAAATGATCACGCTCCCGTCTTCCCAAATCAAGCTAAAGCTATCAGCTTGGAAATAAGCGAATCAGCTGTAGTCGGAGTGCAGTTTCCACTACAGAGTGCAGAGGATCTAGATGTGGGGCAAAACGGATTGCAAGATTACATTTTATCACAAAACGACAATTTTATATTGAAGCAACATCCAAATCCAGATGGAAGAAAATATGTTGAAATGGTGCTCCAGAAGCCTTTAGACAGAGAACAACGTCCTAATTTCTCTTTAAAACTAATCGCAGTTGACGGAGGGACACCACAGAGATCCGGTACAGTAAATATAGATGTGACTGTGTTAGATGCTAACGACAATGCTCCAGCATTTAACCAATCAGTGTATAAAGCTTCTGTGATGGAAAACACAATGAAAGGCACCAATATTATTACAGTAAATGCCACAGACGCTGACAGCGGTTCATATGGACGCATTACTTACAGTCTCTCTAAAAGTAAAGGAAGTGCAGCAGATATATTCAGTATCGATGAAAACACTGGCACGATTTCTCTCTCTGGTCAGATGGATTATGAAAAGGACAGAAAATACGAGGTGAGAGTGGAGGCAAAGGATCAGGGTGGCCTAACCGGGACAAGCAAAGTAATATTTGAGGTTGTTGATGTCAATGATAATGCTCCAGCTATAAATATTATGTCATTTTCCAGCCCCTTGTCTGAGGATGCGCGTCCCGGTACAACTATTGCGATTTTAAACATAAAAGATGCAGATTCTGAAAAAAATGGGCAAATAAAATGTTCTGTAGATGACAAACTTCCCTTTAAAATCGAATCATCTCTAACAAAATATTACAATTTGGTCTCAGATCAATATTTTGATAGAGAATCGGTCTCAGAATATAACATAACAATAACAGCCACTGATTTCGGGTCTCCTCCTCTTTCTACCTCAACAAAATTAAATCTAAAAATTTCTGACGTAAACGACAACGCACCATTATTTGGTAAGAACATGTATTCTGCTTACGTCACAGAGAATAATTCCCCTGGAGTTTCAATATTTGCTGTCAGCGCGCGGGACTCTGATTGGAATCAAAACGCCAGAATCTCGTATCTTTTAGAAGACACACAGGTGAGCGGTAGTCCAGTTTCTACTTATGTGTCTTTAAACTCTGAAACTGGAGTTCTTAGCGCGGTTCGCTCCTTTGATTATGAGCAAATTAAACAGCTTCAGCTGGTAGTCAAAGCGCAGGATGGAGGTTCCCCTCCACTCAGTAGCAATGTGACCGTGAAAATAATGATCCAGGACCAGAACGACAACCCTCCTCAGGTTCTGTACCCAGTCCAGACCGGTGGCTCTCTGGTGGCTGAAATGGTGCCTCGTTCAGCAGATGTGGGTTATCTGGTCACTAAAGTGGTGGCTGTTGATGTGGACTCTGGACAGAATGCCTGGCTCTCCTATAAACTGCAGAAAGCCACAGACAGGGCGCTGTTTGAAGTGGGCTTACAGAATGGAGAAATAAGAACTATCCGCCAGGTGACTGATAAAGACGCTGTGAAACAAAGACTGACTGTTATAGTGGAGGACAACGGGCAGCCCTCTCGTTCAGCCACAGTCATTGTTAACGTGGCGGTGGCGGACAGCTTCCCTGAAGTGCTGTCAGAGTTCACTGACTTTACACACGACAAGGAGTACAATGACAACCTGACTTTTTACTTAGTGTTGGCTCTGGCAGTAGTTTCCTTCCTCTTCATCACGTGTTTAGTGGTTATTATATCAGTGAAAATCTACAGATGGAGACAGTCTCGCATCCTGTATCACTCCAATCTCCCTGTGATTCCATATTATCCACCACGTTACTCAGACACTTTGGGGACAGGGACTCTCCAACACGTGTACAATTACGAGGTGTGCAGGACGACTGACTCCAGAAAGAGTGACTGTAAGTTCGGCAGAGCTGGTAGTCAGAACGTGCTGATAATGGACCCCAGTTCTACAGGGACGATGCAGCGGATGCAGAGTGAAAAGAGCATCCTGGATGAACCAGACTCTCCTCTAGAGGTGAGTTTAACAACTTAGCTTCGTAATTGTGCCCCGTTTTCGCTTCCTCTTTTAGTTGCATTGATAAAAAAATAGTTGCACTTTATGTCGCCATTTTCAGCACCATGGACAGCATCTCAGTTTGCATAGTTACATAGAAATGCTGGTTCTGTTTAAGTCTTCATAGATGCAGCATTGGAAAGGACAGGCTCCTAATAAAATTGTGTTTATATGTATCTATTTTGTGTTGCTGATATGCGTCATGGGAAATGTAAAGCTGTATTAATGATGGTCAAACTAAACGTGTCTGCGCAATGTTTACTGCCAAAGTTTTTGACTTTGTTGTTTATATATCTTTGAGAGATGTTGTAGTTATGGCTGAAGTTCGGAAACTAAAGGCACCTGGTAAAGATTGAGCAAAGATTTTAGTCACATTAAAATAATGAAAACATTAATGCCAAGTGATTGCATAAGAGAATAGCCGCACCGCCCACATATTTTCTCCTTAGAATATAAAAGGTACACTAGTCGTCTTCCTGCATTGATACTGCATATTATCACCAGCAATAATGAAGATTAGTTGCATATTCGAGTACTTAAGAGGAAACTGCTTGATTTCCACATCCATGTGGAAGGTCTGCATCATTATATAACACGTTGTAAACCATTGAATCATATGGAGTTTTTAAAAACATATATTTCATAATTGAGACATGTATATTTTCATATAATTTTATATTATATGTGGGACTTTTATTTGCAATCAGTGATTACATTTTTGTCGGTAAGACCGACTGCATTGTAGGTGAATTGTTTGAGATTCAATTTTCTGTTATTTTGGACAGATCGTTTTTGCGGTTTGCTGTTACACATACTTTGTTATAATACAAATATTAATTTGAAATGTGTTTGAATTTAAACATCCTTTATTAAGAGTCATCCCAATGTGATGTCCATACGTTATAGAGATGTGTTCCTTTTGTCATTTTGTGTCAGTATTGTCATCTTGGTCTCATTTGATGTTCACTTCTTAGACTCTAAGGGACGCTGTTGGCTAGTAAAAAGAATAATTTCTGTGTTGTGTCGTCTGTCAGTCCACTCCCCTACTGACTATACAGTGAAGGAGGCTCTCTGTATTTTGTCGAGGTTTAGGGCACGTAAGAGAGAACACAGCCTAACAGACTTGGATGTAAACGTTTAAGACGTGATATAACAAGGCACCGGACCGTCATATCAATTGGACATAGATCATCTTTCCCGATTCTTTGTTGCCATCATGGCAACTCGAAGACACCCCATATACATGTGCGAAAGATGGCGATTGTTTTATGGACTGCGAGGACAAATAGGACTGTTCATGCTTCTGCTTCATGTGGTTAATATGGTAGGTGGTCAGATTCGTTATTCCATACCAGAGGAGATGAAGAAAGGCTCTGTCATTGGTAATGTAGCGCAAGATCTTGGTTTTGATCTGAAAAGGCTCCGTTCTGGGCGGGCCCGTATCGTGACCGGAGAAAACATCCAGTACACCGAGCTGAAGACAGACAAAGGGATTCTAGTCGTGAATGAGAGAATAGACCGAGAGCAGCTTTGTGGGGACGTAACACCGTGTAGCTTCAGCTTTGAGATGATTTTGGAAAATCCTATGGAATTACACAGAATAACTGTTGAGGTTTTGGATATAAATGATCACGCCCCTGTCTTCCCAAATAAAGATAAAGCTATCAGCTTGGAAATAAGTGAATCAGCTGTAGTCGGAGTGCAGTTTCCACTGCAGAGTGCAGAGGATCTAGATGTGGGGCAAAACGCATTGCAAGATTATATTCTATCACCAAACGACAATTTTATTTTGAAGCAACATGCAAATCCAGATGGAAGTAAATATGTGGAAATGATGCTCCAGAAGTCTTTGGACAGAGAACAACGTCCCAATTTCTCTTTAAAACTAATCGCAGTTGACGGAGGGACACCACAGAGATCCGGTACAGTAAATATAGATGTGACTGTGTTAGATGTCAACGACAACGCTCCAGTATTTATTCAATCAGTGTATAAAGCGTCCGTAATGGAAAACACGACAAAGGGCACTAGCATTATTACAGTAAATGCTACAGACGCTGACAGCGGTTCAAACGGACTCATTACTTACAGTTTGTCTAAAATGAAAGGAAGTGCAGCAGATATATTCAGTATCGATGAAAACACTGGCACAATTTATGTGTCTGGTCAAATAGATTTTGAAAAGGACAGAAAGTACGAGGTGAGAGTGGAGGCAAAGGATCAGGGTGGCCTAACCGGGACAAGCAAAGTAATATTTGAGGTTGTTGATGTCAATGATAATGCCCCAGTTATAAATATTATGTCCTTTTCCAGCCCCTTGTCTGAGGATGCGCGTCCCGGTACAACTATTGCGATTTTAAACATAAAAGATGCAGATTCTGAAAAAAATGGGCAAATAAAATGTTCTGTAGATGGGAAACTTCCCTTTAAAATCGAATCATCACTAACAGACTATTACAATTTGGTCTCAGATCAATATTTTGATAGAGAATCCGTCTCAGAATATAACATAACAATAACAGCCACTGATTTCGGGTCTCCTCCTCTTTCTACCTCAACAAAATTACATCTAAAAATCTCTGACATAAACGACAACGCACCATTATTTGATAAAAACATGTATTCTGCTTACGTCACAGAGAATAATTCCCCTGGAGTTTCAATATTTGCTGTCAGCGCGCGGGACTCTGATTGGAATCAAAACGCCAGAATCTCGTATCTTTTAGAAGACACACAGGTGAGCGGTAGTCCAGTTTCTACTTATGTGTCTTTAAACTCTGAAACTGGAGTTCTTAGCGCGGTTCGCTCCTTTGATTATGAGCAAATTAAACAGCTTCAGCTGGTAGTCAAAGCGCAGGATGGAGGCTCCCCTCCACTCAGTAGCAACGTGACCGTGAAAATAATGATCCAGGACCAGAACGACAACCCCCCTCAGGTTCTGTACCCAGTCCAGACTGGTGGCTCTCTGGTGGCTGAAATGGTGCCTCGTTCAGCAGATGTGGGCTATCTGGTCACTAAAGTGGTGGCTGTTGATGTGGACTCTGGACAGAATGCCTGGCTCTCCTATAAACTGCAGAAAGCCACAGACAGGGCGCTGTTTGAAGTGGGCTTACAGAATGGAGAAATAAGAACTATCCGCCAGGTGACTGATAAAGATGCTGTGAAACAAAGACTGACTGTTATAGTGGAGGACAACGGGCAGCCCTCTCGTTCAGCTACAGTCATTGTTAACGTGGCGGTGGCGGACAGCTTCCCTGAAGTGCTGTCAGAGTTCACTGACTTTACACACGACAAGGAGTACAATGACAACCTGACTTTTTACTTAGTGTTGGCTCTGGCTGTAGTTTCCTTCCTCTTCATCACGTGTTTAGTGGTTATTATATCAGTGAAAATCTACAGATGGAGACAGTCTCGCATCCTGTATCACTCCAATCTCCCTGTGATTCCTTATTATCCACCACGTTACTCAGACACTTTGGGGACAGGGACTCTCCAACACGTGTACAATTACGAGGTGTGCAGGACGACTGACTCCAGAAAGAGTGACTGTAAGTTCGGCAGAGCTGGTAGTCAGAACGTGCTGATAATGGACCCCAGTTCTACAGGGACGATGCAACGGATGCAGAGTGAAAAGAGCATCCTGGATGAACCAGACTCTCCTCTAGAGGTGAGTTTAACAATTTAGCTTCGTAATTTTGCCCCCCTTTTCGGTTCCTTTTTATCTTGCATCATAAAAAAATAGTTTCACTTTATGTCGCCATTTTCAGCACCATCGACTGCATCTCAGTTTGCAATATTTCATAGAAAAGCTGGTTCTTTTTAAGTCTTCATACATGCAGCATTGGAAAGCCAGGGAAAGCAGAGGCTTCTAAACGAAATGTGTTTATATGTGTCCATAGTTGCATATTCGAGTATTTAAGCGGAAACTGCTCAATTTACACATCCATGTGGAAGGTCTGCATCATTATATGACACATTGTAAGCCATTGAATCATTTTATGGAGTTTTTAAATACACACACACACACACACACACACACACACACACACACACACACACACACACACACACACACATATATATTAGAATTGAAACATGTATATTTTCATATAATTTTATGTTATATGTGGGACTTTTATTTGCAATCAGTGACTACATTTTTGTCAGTAAGACCGACTGCATTGTGGGTGAATTATTTGAGATTCAATTTTCTCTTTTTTTGGACGGGTCGTTTTTGCGGTTTGCTGTTATACAGAATTTGTTATATTACACATATTCAGTTAAAATGTGTTTTAATTTTTAAATACTTCATTATAAGTCATCCCAATGCGATGTCCACACGTTATAGAGATGTTTTCCGTTTGTTATTTTTAGATTGTCAGTACTGTCATCTTGGTCTCATTGATGTTCACCTTTTAGACTCTAAGGGACGCTGTTGGCTAGTAAAAAATAATTTCTGTGTTGTGTCGTCATTCAGTCTACTCCCCTACTGACTATACCGTGAAGAAGGCTCTCTGTGTTTTGTCGAGGTTTAGGGCACGTAAGAGAGAACATGGCCTCACAGACTTGTATGTAAACGTTGAAGACTGATATAAGAAGGAAACAGGGAGCACAACCATTTTAACGTCATATCAATTGGATATAGATCACCTTTCCCGATTCTTTGTTGCCATCATGGCAACTCGAAGACATCTCACCTACATGTGCGAAAGATGGCGATTGTTTTATGGACTGCGAGGACGAATAGGACTGCTCATGCTCCTGCTTCATATGGTTAACATGGTAGGTGGTCAGATTCGTTATTCCATACCAGAGGAGATGAAGAAAGGCTCTGTCATTGGTAATGTAGCGCAAGATCTTGGTTTGGATCTAAAAAGGCTCCGTTCTGGGCGGGCCCGTATCGTGACAGAAGAAAACATCCAGTACACCGAGCTGAAGACAGACAAAGGGATTCTAGTCGTGAATGAGAGAATAGACCGAGAGCAGCTTTGTGGGGACGTAACACCGTGTAGCTTCAGCTTTGAGATGATTTTGGAAAATCCTATGGAATTGCACAGAATAACTGTTGAGGTTTTGGATATAAATGATCACGCCCCTGTCTTCCCAAATAAAGATAAAGCTATCAGTTTTGAAGTCAGTGAATCAGCTGTAGTCGGAGTGCAGTTTCCACTGCAGAGTGCAGAGGATCTAGATGTGGGGCAAAATGGATTACAAGATTACATTTTATCACCAAATGACAATTTTATATTGAAACAACATGCAAATCCAGATGGAGGTAAATATGTTGAAATTGTGCTCCAGAAGCCTTTAGACAGAGAACAACGTCCACATTTGTCTTTAAAACTAATCGCAGTTGACGGAGGAACACCACAGAGATCTGGTACAGTAAATATAGATGTGACTGTGTTAGATGCCAACGACAATATTCCGGTTTTTAATCAGTCAGTGTATAAAGCGTCCGTAATGGAAAACACGACAAAGGGCACTAGCATTATTACAGTAAATGCAACAGACGCTGACAGCGGTTCAAATGGACTCATTACATACAGTTTGTCTAAAATGAAAGGAAGTGCAGCAGATATATTCAGTATTGATGAAAACACTGGCACAATTTATGTATCTGGTCAAATAGATTATGAAAAGGACAGAAAATACGAGGTGAGAGTGGAGGCAAAGGATCAGGGTGGTTTAATCGGGACAAGCAAAGTTATATTTGAGGTTGTTGATGTCAATGATAATGCCCCAGCTATAAATATTATGTCATTTTCCAGCCCCTTGTCTGAAGATGCGCGTCCTGGTACAACTATTGCGATTTTAAACATAAAAGATGCAGATTCTGAAAAAAATGGGCAAATAAAATGTTCTGTAGATGGAAAACTTCCCTTTAAAATCGAATCATCTCTAACAAACTATTACAATTTGGTCTCAGATCAATATTTTGATAGAGAATCCGTCCCCGAATATAACATAACAATAACAGCCACTGATTTCGGGTCTCCTCCTCTTTCTACCTCAACAAAATTACATCTAAAACTTTCTGACGTAAACGACAACGCACCATTATTTGATAAAAACATGTATTCTGCTTACGTCACAGAGAATAATTCCCCTGGAGTTTCAATATTTGCTGTCAGCGCGCGGGACTCTGATTGGAATCAAAACGCCAGAATCTCGTATCTCTTAGAAGACACACAGGTGAGCGGTAGTCCAGTTTCTACTTATGTGTCTTTAAACTCTGAAACTGGAGTTCTTAGCGCGGTTCGCTCCTTAGATTATGAGCAAATTAAACAGCTTCAGCTGGTAGTCAAAGCGCAGGATGGAGGCTCCCCTCCACTCAGTAGCAATGTGACCGTGAAAATAATGATCCAGGACCAGAACGACAACCCCCCTCAGGTTCTGTACCCAGTCCAGACCGGTGGCTCTCTGGTGGCTGAAATGGTGCCTCGTTCAGCAGATGTGGGCTATCTGGTCACTAAAGTGGTGGCTGTTGATGTGGACTCTGGACAGAATGCCTGGCTCTCCTATAAACTGCAGAAAGCCACAGACAGGGCGCTGTTTGAAGTGGGCTTACAGAATGGAGAAATAAGAACTATCCGCCAGGTGACTGATAAAGATGCTGTGAAACAAAGACTGACTGTTATAGTGGAGGACAACGGGCAGCCCTCTCGTTCAGCTACAGTCATTGTTAACGTGGCGGTGGCGGACAGCTTCCCTGAAGTGCTGTCAGAGTTCACTGACTTTACACACGACAAGGAGTACAATGACAACCTGACTTTTTACTTAGTGTTGGCTCTGGCTGTAGTTTCCTTCCTCTTCATCACGTGTTTAGTGGTTATTATATCAGTGAAAATCTACAGATGGAGACAGTCCCGCATCCTGTATCACTCCAATCTCCCTGTGATTCCTTATTATCCACCACGTTACTCAGACACTTTGGGGACAGGGACTCTCCAACACGTGTACAATTACGAGGTGTGCAGGACGACTGACTCCAGAAAGAGTGACTGTAAGTTCGGCCGAGCTGGTAGTCAGAACGTGCTGATAATGGACCCCAGTTCTACAGGGACGATGCAGCGGATACAGAATGAAAAGAGCATCCTGGATGAACCAGACTCTCCTCTAGAGGTGAGCTGAATAATTTTTCTCAGTCTATGTGCCCATTTTGTTCTCTTCCTTTATTTAGTTGAATTGACGAAAAACCGTTGCACTTCATACCGTCATTTTCAGTACCATGGACAGCATCTCAGTTTGCATTACCTGACAGATAAGCTGATTTTTTCTTAATAGATGCAGCATTGGAAAGCATAAACTCCTAAAAGAATCTATCGTATCGTCATATGTAACTCTTTTGTGTTGCCTAAATGCAGTTTTGGAAATAAATGCTGCAGTAATTGTGTTCAAACTTCGTTTACTGCCAGCGTTTATTTATCTTTTTTTTTTTCATCCAATACACCTACGCGCCAAGGAATGTTAGGTGTGTTTGGAGTTGGGCATAAAGGAATCAGGAAATGTTAAGGAAAGGGTATTGTCACGGCAAAATTACAAAAATGTCAAAACTGAGTAATAGCATAAGGAATCTCATCTCATACTTTCACTTCGGAATGTAAAGATGACTCTAGCTTACTCCCTGCATTGGTACTGCATATTACCGCTGGACACGTCCTAATGCTGAATAGTTAACATATTAATGTATTGTAGAGGAGACTGCTCAAATTACAGATCAGTCTTCATGCAATACACTGTAAACCACTGAATCGTTGTAGGGAGTCATTAATATTACTGTAGAATTTAAAATGTGTATTTTCTGTAAAGATAGCGATTGTATTTATTTTAGTTGAAACAACTCTTTATTTTTTTCATAAGTCCAACAACATTATCGGTGAATTGTTTGAGATTGAGGTATAATTTTCTGTCATTGTGGGCCGGTCGTATTTGCAGACTACTCATTTTTGTGATCATGCAATATATAGAGTTGAAACGTGGTTAAATTTACAAATATATTATTAAAAGTCATTCCAATTTTATTCCCACAGTAGATAGAGAGAAATGTTTTCAATGTGTCTGTTTTAGTGTCAGTGCTATGGTAGAAATTTCATTTCATTTTCACTTTTTAGACTCTAAGGGACGCTGTTGGCCAGTAAAATAATTTCTGTATTGTGTCGTCATTCAGTCAACTCCCCTACTGACTATATAGTGAAGGAGCCTCTCTGTGTTTCATCGTTTAGGGCACATAAGAGAGAAAATGGCCTCACAGACTTGTGTATAAGCGTTGAAGACGTGTTTACATGTAACCAAGAAACGGATATATCGAGATAAGATTTGCCGTCGCATCAGTTGGATATAGATCACCTTACTTGATTTTTGTTGCCATGATGACAACTCGAGAATCTCTCACCTCCATATTCTTAAGATGGCGATTGTTTTCTGCAATGCAACGGCAAATAGGACTGCTCGTGCTCTTGCTTCATATGGTTAACATGGTAGGTGGTCAGATTCGTTATTCCATACCGGAGGAGATGAAGAAAGGCTCTGTCATTGGTAATGTAGCGCAAGATCTTGGTCTTGATCTGAAAAGGCTCCGTTCTGGGCGGGCCCGTATTGTGACCGGAGAAAACATCCAGTACACCGAGCTGAAGACAGACAAAGGGATTCTAGTCGTGAATGAGAGAATAGACCGAGAGCAGCTTTGTGGGGACGTAACACCGTGTAGCTTCAGCTTTGAGGTGATTTTAGAAAATCCAATCGAATTACACAGAATAACTGTTGAGGTTTTGGATATAAATGATCACGCTCCCGTCTTCCCAAATAAAGATAAAGCTATCAGCTTTGAAATAAGCGAATCAGCTGTAGTCGGAGTGCAGTTTCCACTGCAGAGTGCAGAGGATCTAGATGTGGGGCAAAACGCATTGCAAGATTATATTTTATCACCCAACGACAATTTTATATTGAAGCAACATGCAAATCCAGATGGAAGTAAATATGTTGAAATGGTGCTCCAGAAGTCTTTAGACAGAGAACAACATCCTAATTTCTCTTTAAAACTAATCGCAGTTGATGGGGGGACACCACAGAGATCCGGAACAGTAAATATAGATGTGACTGTGTTGGATGCCAACGACAATGCTCCAGTATTTAACCAATCAGTGTATAGAGCGTCTGTGATGGAAAACACAATGAAAGGCACCAATATTATTACAGTAAATGCAACAGACGCTGACAGCGGTTCAAATGGACTCATTACTTACACTTTGTCTAAAATGAAAGGAAGTGTAGCAGATATATTCAGTATTGATGAAAACACTGGCACAATTTATGTATCTGGTCAAATAGATTTTGAAAAGGACAGAAAATACGAGGTGAGAGTGGAGGCAAAGGATCAGGGTGGCCTAACTGGGACAAGTAAAATTATATTTGAGGTTGTTGATGTCAATGATAATGCCCCAGTTATAAATATAATGTCATTCTCCAGCCCCTTGTCTGAAGATGCGCGTCCTGGTACAACGATTGCAGTCTTCAATGTAAAAGATGCAGATTCTGAAAAAAATGGGCAAATAATATGTTCTGTAGATGGGAAACTCCCCTTCAAAATCGAGTCATCTCTGACAAACTATTACAATTTAGTCTCAGATCAATATTTTGATAGAGAATCCGTCCCCGAATATAACTTAACAATAACAGCCACTGATTTCGGGTCTCCTCCTCTTTCTACCTCAACAAAATTACATCTAAAAATTTCTGACGTAAACGACAACGCACCATTATTTGATAAAAAAATGTATTCTGCTTACGTCACAGAGAATAATTCCCCTGGAGTTTCAATATTTGCTGTCAGCGCGCGGGACTCTGATTGGAATCAAAACGCCAGAATCTCGTATCTTTTAGAAGACACACAGGTGAGCGGTAGTCCAGTTTCTACTTATGTGTCTTTAAACTCTGAAACTGGAGTTCTTAGCGCGGTTCGCTCCTTAGATTATGAGCAAATTAAACAGCTTCAGCTGGTAGTCAAAGCGCAGGATGGAGGCTCCCCTCCACTCAGTAGCAACGTGACTGTGAAAATAATGATCCAGGACCAGAACGACAACCCTCCTCAGGTTCTGTACCCAGTCCAGACCGGTGGCTCTCTGGTGGCTGAAATGGTGCCTCGTTCAGCAGATGTGGGCTATCTGGTCACTAAAGTGGTGGCTGTTGATGTGGACTCTGGACAGAATGCCTGGCTCTCCTATAAACTGCAGAAAGCCACAGACAGGGCGCTGTTTGAAGTGGGCTTACAGAATGGAGAAATAAGAACTATCCGCCAGGTGACTGATAAAGATGCTGTGAAACAAAGACTGACTGTTATAGTGGAGGACAACGGGCAGCCCTCTCGTTCAGCTACAGTCATTGTTAACGTGGCAGTGGCGGACAGCTTCCCTGAAGTGCTGTCAGAGTTCACTGACTTTACACACGACAAGGAGTACAATGACAACCTGACTTTTTACTTAGTGTTGGCTCTGGCTGTAGTTTCCTTCCTCTTCATCACGTGTTTAGTGGTTATTATATCAGTGAAAATCTACAGATGGAGACAGTCCCGCATCCTGTATCACTCCAATCTCCCTGTGATTCCTTATTATCCACCACGTTACTCAGACACTTTGGGGACAGGGACTCTCCAACACGTGTACAATTACGAGGTGTGCAGGACGACTGACTCCAGAAAGAGTGACTGTAAGTTCGGCAGAGCTGGTAGTCAGAACGTGCTGATAATGGACCCCAGTTCTACAGGGACGATGCAACGGATGCAGAGTGAAAAGAGCATCCTGGATGAACCAGACTCTCCTCTAGAGGTGAGTTAGTATAATTTAGCTTTGCTGCTGTCCTTTTATGTGTCTCTGTTTTTGTCTTTTTTTAGTTACATTGATCGTGAACCCTTGCACTCTGTATCCTCACTTTCAGCACCATGGACAGCATCTCAGTCAGTTTGGATTACTAGTATGATTATGCTTCTGCATAACTTTTCGCAGATATAATCATTGAGAGCACGTCTTTTCAAGCCGTATATTGCATACAAGTTATGCTAATACGTTTGTACTTTGCACTTCAAAAATATGATGATGTTTTTGGCATGCATCTGTCCAGCCTTTGGGTCACCGATTTTAACTCATACCCACACTTGTAATTTAAAGGATGGTGAGAGTGTGGTCAAAGGTACGCAACCAAAACCACTTAGTAGATGTTGGGAGAAGATTGTAGTCACGATTAAATCATAAATTTAAATAATTAAATAATTAATGGCGTCATCTAACCGGAACCTCTCACGGCTGGTGTTGATGGCATCGCTTATAAGGCCACATCAGGTAGCAGTTAATTTTATTCAGCTAGATTGCTGTACCATGTTGTAGAGCATATCGATTCTCTACTGGAGATTTCTTTTTTTTTTTTTCTTTTTGCTTCAGTGCGTTAACGGTATTCTATTATTCACTTTTAAATACAGTTTTCTATTTAGAAATACATTGATTTGTCAAAAATGATAAGAGCGTACGTCTGCTTTGTATTATTACTATGACAACTCATGTATTTGTTTCAAGTTATCATGATATTCGTCTTTTTAAGACTTTTAAATTGTAGTTATTCAGTGCCTATGAAGATTGAATTTACCATTATTTGATTGTTGATATTCATCGAGTGGACTCTAAGGGACGCTGTTGGTCAAGTAAAAACAAATCAGAATAGTGTTTTAGGCGGTGCCTTTCTTTATTCTGCTCAGTGGAGAGTGGATATGCTTTAGACTGTAAACGATGTTGAGGTGGGCGCAGAGAGAACTGCCTTTGATTTGATACTCGCATTTTTCACTACGCGAGAAAGGAAACCGGACATGTCATTGCTTTTAATCTACACTTGAATAACGTGATTGTTAATCGTTGGGTTTTAGTGTTTGGATAGTGTAATTTTAAGATAATTCTTCATAACATGGATTCCAGAAAACACATCTACCGGACTCTAAGATGGCGTTTTTGCTACAAACTGACGTCGCAAAGCGTCCTGCTTCTAATTTTTCTCAGTCATATGGTCAGTGGTCAAATTCGATATTCAATCCCAGAAGAAATGAAGAAAGGGTCCCTTATCGGTAATGTCGCCTTGGATCTTGGAATAGATATGCAGAGGCTCCGTTCTGGCCGGGCCCGTATCGTGACCGGAGAGAGCATCCAGTACACCGAGCTGAAGACAGACAAAGGGACTCTAGTCGTGAATGAGAGAATAGACCGAGAGCAGCTTTGTGGAGACGTAACGCCGTGTAGCTTCAGCTTTGATTTGATTTTAGAGAACCCTATGGAGCTACACCACGTTACGGTCGAAGTGTTGGACATAAATGATAATTCACCTTCTTTTCACCAGCACGACATGAAATTGACGATTGGCGAATCAGCCGCACCGGGAGCACGTTTTGTTTTGCCGACAGCCAATGATCCTGATGTGGGAGTCAACGGGCTCCAGGACTATAATTTGTCTCCAAATGATAATTTCGTTTTGAAAAAGCATTCAAATGTTGACGGAAGAAAATATGCGGAGATGGTGCTTGAGAGACCGTTGGATAGAGAACAATATCCAAGTCTGTCTCTAAAGTTGATTGCAGTGGACGGTGGGACGCCACAGAAATCTGGTACAGTAAATATAGATATCACTGTCCTAGATGCTAATGATAATTCACCTATTTTCAACCAATCAGTCTACAAGACCACTGTAATGGAAAATGCCGCAAGAGGTACCTATATCGTCACTGTGAATGCCACTGACGCAGATAGCGGATCAAATGGTTTGATATACTATTCTATTTCCAAAATGCAAGGCGACATTGATAATATATTTGAAATTGACAAGACTACAGGTGTGATTTTTCTTTCAGGACATATTGACTATGAAAAAGCCAAGAAATATGAAATACGCATTGAAGCAACAGACCAAGGAGCTTTAACAGATTCCAGTAAAGTCATAGTTGAGGTGATTGATGCGAATGACAATCCACCGATCATTAATGTGATGTCATTCACGAGTCCTGTGTCAGAGGACTCCCCTCCTGGTACAACTATTGGCATAATAAATGTAAAAGATCTTGATTCGGGGGATAACGGGCAAGTAAATTGTAGAATAGAACAAAATGTGCCTTTCAAGATTAAATCTAATTTAAGAAATTACTATACATTGGTAACAGACGCAGTATTAGATCGTGAAAGTGTTTCAGAGTATAATATCACTGTTGTTGCGACAGATGCAGGAAGGCCCCCTCTGTCAACAAACAGAGCCTTTAATTTAAAAATTTCTGACGTAAACGACAATGCTCCAGTTTTTCCCCAAAGTGTTTACAGTGCATTTATCACAGAAAATAACTCTCCAGGAGTTTCTATTCTCACTGTTAAGGCCAAAGATCCAGATGAAAACCAAAACGCCCGTATGTCTTATATTCTTGAGAATACTAATATCGGTGAATCTCCAGTTTCTGAATATGTTTCTATTAATTCAGAAAGCGGAGTGATACATGCGGTGCGCGCATTTGATTATGAGCAAATCAAACAGCTTATTTTAATTATCAAAGCGCAGGATGGAGGCTCCCCTCCACTCAGTAGCAACGTGACTGTGAAAATAATGATCCAGGACCAGAACGACAACCCCCCTCAGGTTCTGTACCCAGTCCAGACCGGTGGCTCTCTGGTGGCTGAAATGGTGCCTCGTTCGGCAGATGTGGGCTATCTGGTCACTAAAGTGGTGGCTGTTGATGTGGACTCTGGACAGAATGCCTGGCTCTCCTATAAACTGCAGAAAGCCACAGACAGGGCGCTGTTTGAAGTGGGCTTACAGAATGGAGAAATAAGAACTATCCGCCAGGTGACTGATAAAGATGCTGTGAAACAAAGACTGACTGTTATAGTGGAGGACAACGGGCAGCCCTCTCGTTCAGCTACAGTCATTGTTAACGTGGCGGTGGCGGACAGCTTCCCTGAAGTGCTGTCAGAGTTCACTGACTTTACACACGACAAGGAGTACAATGACAACCTGACTTTTTACTTAGTGTTGGCTCTGGCTGTAGTTTCCTTCCTCTTCATCACGTGTTTAGTGGTTATTATATCAGTGAAAATCTACAGATGGAGACAGTCTCGCATCCTGTATCACTCCAATCTCCCTGTGATTCCATATTATCCACCACGTTACTCAGACACTTTGGGGACAGGGACTCTCCAACACGTGTACAATTACGAGGTGTGCAGGACGACCGACTCCAGAAAGAGTGACTGTAAGTTCGGCAGAGCTGGTAGTCAGAACGTGCTGATAATGGACCCCAGTTCTACAGGGACGATGCAGCGGATACAGAATGAAAAGAGCATCCTGGATGAACCAGACTCTCCTCTAGAGGTGAGTTTAATAATGTAGCTTCGTCTCTGTGCCTTAATTTCTCTTTCTGTGTTTAGTTACACTGATAGTGAACCGTTGCACCCGGTACCGTAATTTTCAGCACCACGGACAGCATCTGACTTTGCATCACTTAACGGGAATGCTGCGTCTGTATTACAGGTTTTATTATATCACTTCGTTGCATTTTATGCTAACCGACTGAGAACTTGCTTGTTTTTTGCAATGTTAGAAATCTGCTACATCACTGGGCTAATTTGCTCGTACAGTGAGTGTCATCCCTGGAGTCTGTTTATGAGTATTCACTTGTGATTTTTGAAAAAATATGGTATGTGTGTCTCTAAAATTATTAGTCTAACATTTTTGATACCAACAATCAAAAATGCCCTTTCAATGTTCATTTAACATTTTACCAAATTCCTAGCTTTTCCTCTCCAGTGATTTCTCTATCCATGATATAATTATAGTGGCCTTTTGTTTTTCTTAATTTGGTTGACATGTATCGCGCTGCTTTTAATCACACAATTTCATATTTGTAGATCTAATTACATCCGAGCTGTATTAAATTATAGGTCTAACATTTTTATAATACCAATCAAAAATGCACTTTTAATGCTTATTTAACATTTTACTAAATCCCTAGCTTTTCCTCTCCAGTGTTTTCTCTATCCATTGTATAATCACAGTGGACTTTTGTGTTTGTTTGTTTTTTTAAATTTATTTGACATGTATTGCACTGTTTTTAATGACACATTTTCATATTTGTAGACCTAATTACATTAGAGCCGCATTATATTAATACTCAGGGTGAGATTATTTTGTGCTTTTAATGGTTTTGCTGTGGACGTTTTCTTTTTCGCTTCGGTGAATAATCAATACATCTCAAACAAATATAATCAGCCACTTAATATTTCCCAGAAAACAGTCCATGCTGACTGGTGTTACTGATTTTGGACTCTAAGGGACGCTGTTGGCCAATTCAACATCTCTAAAACATTATCAAACAGTCCCCTCCTTTACCACTCTGGCCTATGACAGAAAGGCAGAGACTGTGCATTATGTCGTTTGGGATTCGAAGCAAACAGATTCGCATTAAGTGATATATCCATTCAGATATATAGATGCGCTGAACTGAAAAGACAAAACCGTTTTTATGTGTTTTTCAGAATAAGCATTGTGCTTAGATCGTTGTGGAACATATTTTCGTTTTTTCTTCCTTTTGCTATGGCATGTGGAATGCCACCCTACACCCGGTGCGTAAGATGGCGTTTTGGCTGCGGACAGATTTGGCAGATTCTGTTCTTTCTTTTTTATCTCAACCATATAGTCAGCGGACATATCCGATATTCAATCCCAGAGGAGATGAAGAAAGGCTCCGTCATTGGTAATGTAGCACAAGACCTCGGTTTGGATCTGAAAAGGCTTCGTTCTGGTCGGGCCCGTATCGTGACCGGAGAGAGCATCCAGTACACCGAGCTGAGGACAGACAAAGGGATTTTAGTCGTGAATGAGAGAATAGATCGAGAACAGCTTTGCGGAGACGTGACACCGTGCAGCTTCAGCTTTGAGGTGATTTTAGAAAATCCTATGGAGTTGCATCAAATTACTGTTGAAATAACAGATATAAATGATCATTCGCCCACATTCAAAAGAGACAGCATCCATTTCGAAATCAGCGAATCGGCTAATAGTGGCTCTCGTTTTTCATTGACAAGCGCAGAAGACCCAGATGTGGGAGTTAATGGACTTAGAGAATATTTTTTGACCGAGAATGACAATTTTGTTCTGAAACAGAACTCTAATGCAGATGGTAAGAAATATGCAGAGATGGTGCTTCAGAAGCCATTAGACAGAGAGAAGCAGCCCAATCTGTCTCTGAAGTTAATAGCTGTAGACGGTGGAACTCCGCAGAGATCTGGTACAGTAAACATAGATATCACTATACTTGATGCCAATGATAATGCTCCTGTATTTAATCAGTCAGTGTACAAAGCTACAGTAATGGAAAACGCTCCGAAAGATACTTATGTTACCACTGTCAATGCTAGTGATGCAGACATCGGGTCATATGGTATGGTGACATATTATTTTTCAGATCTTAACAGTGGTCTACGTGATTTGTTTACCATTGATGAAAAATCGGGTGTTATTTTAATAACAGGTTTAATTGATTATGAAAAGGACAAAAAGTACGAACTCAGAATCGATGCAAAAGATCAGGGAGGTTTGACAGATTCAAGTAAAGTGATAATTGAAGTAACTGATGTAAATGACAACGCCCCTATCATAAGCGTCATGTCATTCACTAGTCCTGTATCAGAGGACTCCCCTCCTGGTACCACTATTGGCATAATAAATGTAAAAGATCTTGATTCGAGTGAAAACGGACAGGTAACATGTAAAATAGAACAAAATGCTCCTTTCAAGATTAAATCTAATTTAAGAAATTACTATACTTTGGTAACGGATACTGTATTAGATCGTGAAAGTGTTTCAGAGTATAATATCACTGTAGTTGCCACAGACGCTGGAATGCCTCCTCTGTCAACAAGGAAAAACTTCAACTTAAAAATTTCTGATGTAAATGACAATGCCCCAGTTTTTCTACAAAGTGTTTATATTGCGTCTATCCCAGAAAACAACTCTCCGGGTGTTTCTGTTCTCACTCTACTTGCTAAAGATCCCGATGTAAACCAAAATGCCCGCGTTTCTTATATTCTGGAGGATACTAATATCGGTGGATCTCCGGTGTCTGGATATATTACTGTAAATGCAGAAAGTGGGGTAATACATTCAGTGCGTTCATTTGATTATGAGCAAATCAAACAGCTGACTTTCGTCGTCAAAGCGCAGGATGGAGGCTCCCCTCCACTCAACAGCAATGTGACTGTCAAAATAATGATCCAGGACCAGAACGACAACCCCCCTCAGGTTCTGTACCCAGTCCAGACTGGTGGCTCTTTGGTAGCTGAAATGGTGCCTCGTTCAGCAGATGTGGGCTATCTGGTCACTAAAGTGGTGGCTGTTGATGTGGACTCTGGACAGAATGCCTGGCTCTCCTATAAACTGCAGAAAGCCACAGACAGGGCGCTGTTTGAAGTGGGCTTACAGAATGGAGAAATAAGAACTATCCGCCAGGTGACTGATAAAGATGCTGTGAAACAAAGACTGACTGTTATAGTGGAGGACAACGGGCAGCCCTCTCGTTCAGCTACAGTCATTGTTAACGTGGCAGTGGCGGACAGCTTCCCTGAAGTGCTGTCAGAGTTCACTGACTTTACACACGACAAGGAGTACAATGACAACCTGACTTTTTACTTAGTGTTGGCTCTGGCTGTAGTTTCCTTCCTCTTCATCACGTGTTTAGTGGTTATTATATCAGTGAAAATCTACAGATGGAGACAGTCTCGCATCCTGTATCACTCCAATCTCCCTGTGATTCCTTATTATCCACCACGTTACTCAGACACTTTGGGGACAGGGACTCTCCAACACGTGTACAATTACGAGGTGTGCAGGACGACTGACTCCAGAAAGAGTGACTGTAAGTTCGGCAGAGCTGGTAGTCAGAACGTGCTGATAATGGACCCCAGTTCTACAGGGACGATGCAGCGGATACAGAATGAAAAGAGCATCCTGGATGAACCAGACTCCCCTCTAGAGGTGAGGTGCAATACATATAATTTTAACCTCTTGAAACGTTGTTTCTCTGAACTGAAAAGAAATGGTAAACGTAGTTGGTTGCTGTTTCACCGAAAAGAAGTGCACACGGTTCTCTTCAGCACCACAGTGCGGACAGCTCCTATTAGGTGCTCTATGGCTTGAAAACATTACACTTCCTTCATAACTTCTTCTAGTACTACTATTACTACCACAACCACTAATAATAATTATAATAATAAAATTCTTCTTCTTCTTCTTCTTCTTGTTATTGTTATTATTATTATTATTATTATTATTATTATTATTATTATTGCGTGTTTTTGAGGCAGATTTCTCAACATTTGCAAATATAACGTGGTTGTGGTCCTCACAATTAAATGCATTCTTTTTTCTTTTTTTTTTTGGTCAGAAACAGTGCGGTGTACACGTACATATTTCTCCTTTATTCTATGCTTCGGATAAACACTTTATTATTTACTTCCTAACCATTTGGTGTTCACGTTTTGGACTCTAAGTGACGCTGTTGATCAAGAATATAATTTCTACCAATAGTCTCTGTGTTGCAGTATAATGACGTTCTTTGTAAGATGACGTTGAAGTAGGCTTAGTGGGAACATCAGGAAGCGTATACATTTCGGGAAAGAAAGGTTGTGTCGTGTCTACAGGCTTTGTTTCTCTTCGTGAATAAAAGCACATTTGGAAGAGTGGATGTTATTAAATTCATATCGGAGAAGCTCAGCTCTTTTCTTCCCGGAAAATGTCCTCTTCTGATATGTCGTATCAGCAGCCACTCTGCAGAAGGCGTTTGCATTATGGACCTCTACGGGTTCTTTTTTTGCTATACTTCTTCAATATCGTCGCTGGCCAGATCCGCTACTCTATACCAGAGGAGATGAAGAAGGGCTCTCTTATCGGTAATGTAGCACAGGATCTTGGTTTGGATCTGAAAAGGCTCCGTTCTGGTCGGGCCCGTATTGTGACCGGAGAAAACATCCAGTACACCGAGCTGAAGACAGACAAAGGGATTCTAGTCGTGAATGAGAGAATAGACCGAGAGCAGCTTTGTGGAGACGTAACACCGTGTAGCTTCAGTTTCGAAATAATTTTAGAAAATCCCATGGAGCTACACCACGTAACAATTGAAGTGTTAGACGTAAATGATCACCCTCCGGTATTTAAGAAATCAAACATTATGTTAGACATAAGCGAGTCAGCTAATCTTGGGGCGCGATTTGTGCTGGAGAGTGCAGAGGATCCTGATGTTGGCGTCAATGGCCTGCAAAATTATATTTTAACCTCAAACGACAATTTCGTGTTAAAGCAGCATGTAAATCCAGACGGGAGTAAATATGCTGAGATGGTGCTTCAGAAGCAGTTAGACAGAGAGGAGGTTTCCCATCTGTCTTTAAAGCTTATAGCGATGGATGGGGGCAATCCACAGAGATCTGGCACCGTTAATATAAACATAATGGTTTTAGATGTAAACGACAATGCGCCCGTATTTAACCAGTCAGTTTATAAGGCCACGGTGATTGAAAATGCAGCAAAAGGCACCAATATTGTTACTGTTAATGCTACAGACGCAGACAGTGGATCGAATGGTTACATCACATATTCCATTTCAAACGTGAAGAGCAATATAGCTGATTTGTTGTCCATCGATCAAGTTTCTGGTGTATTATCTGTTTCTGGCCCAATAGATTTTGAAAAAGACAAAAAGTACGAACTCAGAATCGATGCAAAGGATCAGGGAGGTTTGACAGATTCAAGTAAAGTGATAATTGAAGTAACTGATGTAAATGACAACGCCCCTATCATAAGCGTCATGTCATTCACTAGTCCTGTATCAGAGGACTCCCCTCCTGGTACAACTATTGGCATAATAAATGCTAAAGATCTCGATTCTGGTGAAAACGGACAGGTAACATGTAAAATAGAACAAAATGCTCCTTTCAAGATTAAATCTAATTTAAGAAATTACTATACTTTGGTAACAGATACTGTATTAGATCGTGAAAGTGTTTCAGAGTATAATATCACTGTAGTTGCGACAGATGCAGGAATGCCTCCTCTGTCAACAAAAAGAACGTTTCATTTTAAAGTTTCTGACGTGAACGATAATGCTCCAGTGTTTTCACAAGGTGTTTACACTGCGTTTATTGCAGAGAATAATTCTCCAGGTGTTTCTGTTCTCACTGTTAAGGCTAAAGATCCAGATGAAAACCAAAATGCCCGTATTTCTTATATTCTTGAGAATACTAATATTGGTGGATCTCCAGTTTCTGAATATGTTTCTATTAATTCAGAAAGCGGAGTGATACATGCGGTGCGCGCATTTGATTATGAGCAAATCAAACAATTGGTTTTCTTCATCAAAGCGCAGGATGGAGGCTCCCCACCACTCAATAGCAATGTGACTGTGAAAATAATGATCCAGGACCAGAACGACAACTCTCCTCAGGTTCTGTACCCAGTCCAGACTGGTGGCTCTCTGGTGGCTGAAATGGTGCCTCGTTCAGCAGATGTGGGCTATCTGGTCACTAAAGTGGTGGCTGTTGATGTGGACTCTGGACAGAATGCCTGGCTCTCCTATAAACTGCAGAAAGCCACAGACAGGGCGCTGTTTGAAGTGGGCTTACAGAATGGAGAAATAAGAACTATCCGCCAGGTGACTGATAAAGATGCTGTGAAACAAAGACTCACTGTTATAGTGGAGGACAACGGGCAGCCCTCTCGTTCAGCTACAGTCATTGTTAACGTGGCGGTGGCAGACAGCTTCCCTGAAGTGCTGTCAGAGTTCACTGACTTTACACACGACAAGGAGTACAATGACAACCTGACTTTTTACTTAGTGTTGGCTCTGGCTGTAGTTTCCTTCCTCTTCATCACGTGTTTAGTGGTTATTATATCAGTGAAAATCTACAGATGGAGACAGTCTCGCATCCTGTATCACTCCAATCTCCCTGTGATTCCATATTATCCACCACGTTACTCAGACACTTTGGGGACAGGGACTCTCCAACATGTGTACAATTACGAGGTGTGCAGGACGACTGACTCCAGAAAGAGTGACTGTAAATTCGGCCGAGCTGGTAGTCAGAACGTGCTGATAATGGACCCCAGTTCTACAGGGACGATACAGCGGATACAGAATGAAAAGAGCATCCTGGATGAACCAGACTCCCCTCTAGAGGTGAGGTGCAATACATATAATTTTAACCTCTTGAAACGTTGTTTCTCTGAACTGAAAAGAAATGGTAAACGTAGTTGGTTGCTGTTTCACCGAAAAGAAGTGCACACGGTTCTCTTCAGCACCACAGTGCGGACAGCTCCTATTAGGTGCTATTTATATGTTTAAACTCACCTGCCAGCTGTTTGGATTTAAAATGATCAACAGACAGCTGAGGTTAAACTTTTGAGCCAAATAAAGGCTCAATAACAAAATCCACAATATGTTTAGATACATATTGACACCACTGAAAATCACTCTTGTATTCTGTATTAAATGACTGACAACTTGTTAATGTTCTGCAGCATATGAATAGAGTTTAGCTACCGAATGAATTTTGTCCGATATTAGTCATTTTTAGACTGATATTCTACACCCTTTCTCGTGCTCTTGTTCTCATTTCACTGCATTTGTAATGCTGCTCGTTTCAGCACCACAGACAGCGACATTCCTATACTTTATACATCAAAGTCACTATGTGCCTATTATTTCATATTTCTAACAATACAACATTTTATGGGATGTCACTGTAGTTTGTATACTTTTTTCTGCTGTCATTTCAGTTGCCCAAATGAATCCTTTTTTTTTTTTTTAATTTAAATAAGACGCAAATGTGGTAATAGTAACTGAGTAGCAGCTGTTTATATTCGGAGGGGATGAATACTTGCCCTCTAACTCCCAGTGTGAGGAGTTCAGGTTTTGGACTCTAAGTGACGCTGTTGGTCAGCAAAACGATTTGGGTGTTAACAACCTGCCCATTTCCCTCCCTCACTGCACTACAGCAAATATATTGTCCTTCGTAGGAGGACAGGGCGTTAAGAGGCGATTTTTTTGCGTGTCTGTGGAATATACGAGGGGTACTACTATTTGTTTAAACTGGATTATATGCTCTTGTTTATTTTCTTCAACTGAGGACGCATGATTCATCAAGATCTGTTGTTTCTAACATGGCACCCCGAGGACAACTCTTCCCTAGAAGTGTAAGATGGCGATTGTCTTGTATATTAGGATGGAAAGTAGGCTTTCTCATTTTGCTTACTTTCATGGGTGATCGAGTGGCTGGCCAGATTCGTTATTCTATTCCAGAGGAGATGAAAAAAGGCTCTGTTATTGGCAATGTAGCACAAGACCTCGGTCTTGATCTGAAACGGCTTCGTTCTGGCCGTGCCCGTATCGTGAGTGGAGAAAACATCCAGTACACCGAGCTGAAGACAGACAAAGGGATTCTAGTCGTGAATGAGAGAATAGACCGAGAGCAGCTTTGTGGAGACGTGACACCGTGCAGCCTCAGCTTCGAAATAATTTTAGAAAACCCAATCGAACTTCATCGTGTCACTGTTGAAATTTTAGATATAAATGATAATGCCCCTTTCTTTCCAAATAAAGACATCATGTTTGAAATGAGCGAATCTGCTACAATCGGAGCTAAATTTCCAGTCGAAAGCGCAGTTGATCCTGACGTTGGACCCAACGCATTACAAAATTACATTATATCTCCGAATAATTATTTTATTCTCAAACAGCATGCAAATCCAGACGGCAGTAAATACGCTGAACTGGTGCTTCAGAAGCCATTGGACAGAGAGGAACACCCCAATCTCCCTCTGAAAGTAATAGCTGTCGACGGTGGAAACCCACAGAGATCTGGCACAGTGGATATAAATGTGTCTGTTTTAGACGCAAACGACAATGCTCCTGTATTCAACCAGTCAGTTTACAGGGCCGTCGTCGTGGAAAATGCGCCAAAGGGGACTTATATTACAACGGTTAACGCTACTGATGCAGATATTGGCTCTAATGGGGAAATAATATTCAGTTTTGCGAAAATAAAAGGGAGTACGGTCGATGTGTTTAGTATCGACGAAAACACGGGTATCATTTCAGTTTCCGGGCTTATAGACTTTGAAAAAGAGAAGAAATATGAGCTCAGGCTAGAGGCAAGGGATCGAGGAGGTTTGACTGGTACCAGTAAAGTTATAATTGATGTAAGTGACGTCAATGACAATCTCCCTGTAATTAATATCATGTCATTTTCTAATACTGTATCAGAAGATGCTCATCTTGGCACGACAATAGCTGTAATCAATGTCAAAGACGTCGATTCAGACAAAAACGGACAGATAAAATGTACTATAGACAAAACACTTCCCTTTAAAATCCAGTCGTCATTAACGAACTACTATAATTTGGTGGCAGATCAGCATTTTGATAGAGAGACTACTTCTGAATATGATATTACAATAATAGCCACCGACTCAGGGTCTCCTCCTCTTTCTAGCTCTGTCACGTTGCAACTTAGAATCTCTGACGTAAACGACAACGTGCCATTGTTCGACAAAAATTCCTATTCTGCTTACGTCACAGAGAATAATTCCCCTGGCGTGTCAATCATCACTGTCAGCGCGCGGGACTCTGACTGGAATCAAAACGCCAGGATCTCGTATTTCCTGGAGGACACAAAAATCAGCGGTAATCCAGTGTCTAACTATGTGTCCATAAACTCTGAAACTGGGGTTTTACACGCAGTGCGTTCATTTGATTATGAACAACTCAAAGAACTTCACCTCAGTGTGAAAGCGCAGGATGGAGGCTCACCTCCACTCAGTAGCAATGTGACTGTGAAAATAATGATCCAGGACCAGAACGACAACCCCCCTCAGGTTCTCTACCCAGTCCAGACTGGCGGGTCTCTGGTGGCTGAAATGGTGCCTCGTTCAGCAGATGTGGGCTATCTGGTCACTAAAGTGGTGGCTGTTGATGTGGACTCTGGACAGAATGCCTGGCTCTCCTATAAACTGCAGAAAGCCACAGACAGGGCGCTGTTTGAAGTGGGCTTACAGAATGGAGAAATAAGAACTATCCGCCAGGTGACTGATAAAGATGCTGTGAAACAAAGACTGAGTGTTATAGTGGAGGACAACGGGCAGCCCTCGCGTTCAGCTACAGTCATTGTTAACGTGGCGGTGGCGGACAGCTTCCCTGAAGTGCTGTCAGAGTTCACTGACTTTACACACGACAAGGAGTACAATGACAACCTGACTTTTTACTTAGTGTTGGCTCTGGCAGTAGTTTCCTTCCTCTTCATCACGTGTTTAGTGGTTATTATATCAGTGAAAATCTACAGATGGAGACAGTCTCGCATCCTGTATCACTCCAATCTCCCTGTGATTCCATATTATCCACCACGTTACTCAGACACTTTGGGGACAGGGACTCTCCAACACGTGTACAATTACGAGGTGTGCAGGACGACTGACTCCAGAAAGAGTGACATGAAATATATGCAACCGATGAGTCAAAGTTTAGTGAGTGTGGATGGAGATGGGGCTGATACACCGCAGGTGGAAAAGCAACTGTCAGGCAACTGTTCACTAATGTCAACTTTGGTGAGTAACATAATCGTTCGTTCTCAATTTAATCGTTGTTCTTGCTTTTTTCAAAATTTTAATTTAGAGCAAATGGCACGTTTATGGCTGTCAATAGCGCCTCAGTGTCGCTGTCCATGGTGCTGGGAGGGTCGATTAGTGAATTTTGTTGCCATGTTCTTCATGCCAAGTTTTACCAGGTAATATATCAATATTTTTTTAAAATACCTTGCATAAATTAAACAAACTACACTATATGAGGATTTAATCAAGAATCATCAGTATGGAAATGTCATACACCCTGTTCGTTTTTAAGCAAGCATAGCTAATTCAATTTAAGATAATCCTCAGCAGTGAAGTTCCGCAGATTCATCGATGGGAATGCCATCAATTCCTCAACCTTCCATGCAGGTTTTGTCACTAGATAAAATTAATATTTATAAGACCTACGCCAATAAATACAAATTATGTTTCAATGAGAAAACATATCTGCATATCCACTTCACGGAAAACAATGGAAATCATATGGTACCAGAAAAGAAACCAAAAGAATATTTCTTCTACCTTTGGTTTCATTTACAGATCTTGACAGTACTAGCATTATGATTGTGTTGTTTAAAGTTTACGTTTGCACATTTTATAATTATTCTACAAATCATCACTACTGTTCTATTACCTAACATCAGTTGTCATATTAAAAGAGTAAAGGTTTGCTTTCATTTTTAAAACAGTGTGAGTTTGATCTGTTACTAATACTTTGAACGCCACATACATTACCTTCAATGGGCTCTGAGCGCCGCTGTTGATTCATCACTGACGACAACTGTCCAAATAGGCAGTGCAGCGGTCCGCCCCTTTGACTCCATTCAGTGTTTTACTGCTTGGAGAGAAGACGGTCTGTTTCGTCAAGATTATAGGTGTTGCATAACCCGTCGAATTTCTCTGCTGAAAAATACTCCTACCATTCAATTAAGGGATTTCAAAAATCAAGTTTCTCTTGAAAGGGATTACTGCGTATGTACCTTTGGATTTATGATGGGGTGGATGTGGATAACCGTTCCCAGAGGCCGATGGCAAGCACTGTTTGTCATTCTTTGTCTTTTCACGCTGAGCTCAGTGACTGGACAGGCTCGATATTCCATACCGGAGGAGCAGGCAGAAGGGTCTTTTGTCGGAAACATTGCTAGAGATTTAGGCTTGGATGAGGCGAGGCTCATATCAGGTAAAGCTCGTATTATTACAAAAGGAAGCCGTCAGTATGTTGATTTAAACCGAGACAAAGGCACCCTTCTTGTTAAAGAGCGAATCGATCGAGAAGAGCTTTGTGGACAGACGACGCCCTGTAGCTTCAGTTTCGAGATAATTTTAGAAAATCCAATCCAGTTATATCGGGTAACAGTAGAGGTGATAGACATTAACGATAACAGTCCGTCATTCCCAAAGAATGAGATCAATTTGAAAATTGTTGAGAGTGTTGTGTCAGGGACTCGTTTCTCACTAGAGAGTGCAGACGATCCTGATGTTGGTATTAATAATATTCAGAAATACACACTGAAACCCTCAGATCATTTCAAATTGGAAATACAGAGCCAACCGGATGGAGGCAGATTTATCGAAATAGTTTTACAGAACCCGTTAGACCGAGAGAAAGAGGAGACTCACACACTCGTGCTGGTTGCTTCAGATGGCGGTGAGCCACATAGATCAGGGACGGTGCGTATTCACATCACTGTGCTGGATGCTAACGATAATGCACCAGTGTGTAGCCAGCCTGTTTATAAAGCAGATGTCAGGGAAAATTCTCCTGAAGGAACTGTGGTAACCACTGTTAGTGCAAATGACGCAGATAAAGGACATTATGGTGAAGTAACTTACTCTATCGCTCATGTCGCCAGAGAGGCGAAGCAGCTTTTTGAAGTAAATGTGAAAACAGGAGAGATTAAAGTTACAGGTAAACTAGATTTTGAAAGGTCTAAGACCTACCAATTAAATGTACAGGCTAGTGACCACGGGGGACATACAGATACGTGCAAAGTAATTATTCAAATACTTGATGAGAATGACAACATCCCTACAATACAGCTTATGTCATTTTCTAACTCTATATCGGAGGATTCTCTCCCGGGGACAACTATAGCTGTTGTTAACGTTGATGATGAAGACTCTGATGGTAACGGTGTAGTCAAGTGCTCCATTAACTCTGACGTACCTTTCAAAATTGAGTCTTCTTTAACAGGATATTATACTATAGTAACAGAAGACTTTTTAGACAGAGAAAGTATTCCTGAGTATAATATCACCATAACCGTCTCTGACCAAGGCTCTCCGCCTCTGTCTAGCAGTAAAAAGATTAATGTTAAAGTGTCTGACGTGAATGACAGCCCACCCAAATTCGACCAATCAGAATATAGGAAGACTGTACCAGAGAACAACTCTCCTGGATTCTCTGTGTTTACTCTCAGTGCTAGTGATGCAGACTGGGGCCAAAACGCCCGAGTGTCTTACTTCCTGGAGGAGAAAGAGATTAACGGAGTAGCTGTGTCGTCATTAGTGTCAGTAAACTCAGAAAATGGTGTCGTTCAAGCAGTGAGGTCGTATGATTATGAACAAATCAAGTGGTTTGAATTTAATGTAACTGCTCGTGATGCCGGATCCCCTCCTCTGAGTTCAGTGGCTACAGTTAAAATAATGATCCAGGATCAGAACGACAACCCCCCTCAAGTTCTGTACCCAGTCCAGACCGGTGGCTCTCTGGTGGCTGAAATGGTGCCTCGTTCAGCAGATGTGGGCTATCTGGTCACTAAAGTGGTGGCTGTTGATGTGGACTCTGGACAGAATGCCTGGCTCTCCTATAAACTGCAGAAAGCCACAGACAGGGCGCTGTTTGAAGTGGGCTTACAGAATGGAGAAATAAGAACTATCCGCCAGGTGACTGATAAAGATGCTGTGAAACAAAGACTGACTGTTATAGTGGAGGACAACGGGCAGCCCTCTCGTTCAGCTACAGTCATTGTTAACGTGGCGGTGGCGGACAGCTTCCCTGAAGTGCTGTCAGAGTTCACTGACTTTACACACGACAAGGAGTACAATGACAACCTGACTTTTTACTTAGTGTTGGCTCTGGCAGTAGTTTCCTTCCTCTTCATCACGTGTTTAGTGGTTATTATATCAGTGAAAATCTACAGATGGAGACAGTCTCGCATCCTGTATCACTCCAATCTCCCTGTGATTCCATATTATCCACCACGTTACTCAGACACTTTGGGGACAGGGACTCTCCAACACGTGTACAATTACGAGGTGTGCAGGACGACTGACTCCAGGAAGAGTGACATGAAATATATGCAACCGATGAGTCAAAGTTTAGTGAGTGTGGATGGAGATGCGGCTGATACACCGCAGGTGGAAAAGCAACTGTCAGGGAACTGCTCTCAAATGTCAACCTTGGTGAGTAATTTATTTTTAATCCTTCGTTCTACATCTTGTTGTTGTTCTGTTAGTCTTTTCTCCTACAGTATCTAGAGAAAGTGAACGTGCACGGATGTCAGTATAGCCTTAGTGCCGCTGTCCGTGGTGCTGGAAAGGTCAGTGGATTCATTTTGAAATAACTTTCTGTAAGACTTGTAGGCCAAGGCAAGCTGTAAATGTTTTCAAAAAAATTCTTAGCATGACTCTAAAAACGACAGAGTAGAAGAATTTCACATAAGTTCACACTAACCACAGCTTTGTTTTTGTTTTAAGCAGAAGTTTCCACATAAATTAAGATTATCCTCAGCAGTTAGTTTAACAGCTTAATCGGGGGAAACTGCATCAACAATTTTACAAGTTTGTTTCATCCAGATTTTTTTCACTCTTTGATTAATTTGATATTCTGGAGATCTGTCAGTAACCGGAAATTGCGTTTCAGGAAGAAAAAAAAACTACATACACAATTTACACGGAAAAACAACAACGATACAACCGAAAACAAAAGACCAGAAAAGACTTTCCCCTATTTCTTTTTCCCTTATCCATATTATTTTTCAGTATTCAGAATTTAGTGCTGTATGTGTGTTAAACGTTTTGTTTTTCTTTTTTGTTTTTTTCAAATTTTGTAATTCATGCTACAGATGATCATTTTTGTTTCATCACATAGCATCAATAGTAATCTTTACAAAATAAAAGTTTAGTGAAAGTTGAGGAACAATAATTTGATTTCTTTATTATCTTAAACATAGGATACTTTTGTGGAAAGAGACTTGGTCGATTTATAAGCACAGGCTTCAATCATAATGCTCCTATGTTTGCTTTATATAAGTAGAAGGACAATGTATATGGTTTGAATACATCATTTTAACTGTTCCTAATAATGTGCACATAAAGTACATTACCGTGGATGGGCTCTGAGCGCCGCTGTTGATTCGTCACTGACTAACTGTCCAAAGAAGCAGTGCAACGGTCCACCCCTTTATTCCTCTCAGTGTTTCACTGTCTGGTATGAAGACGGTGTAGTCCGTCGACGTTTGAATGGTAGCATTTTTTTCTGGAATTTCACTGCTGAAAATACCGTTGTCTTTTCCATTTTTGGATTGGATTACGACAGTTTTCCATTGAAAGAGATCACTGCGGATTTGTCATGAGGTGGATGTGGATAACCGTTCGCAGAGGCCGATGGCAAGCACTGTTTGTCATTCTTTGTCTTTTCAAGCTGAGCTCAGTGACTGGACAGGCTCGGTATTCCATACCGGAGGAGCAGGCAGAAGGGTCTTTTGTTGGAAACATTGCTAGAGATTTAGGCTTGGATGTGGCGAGGCTCATATCAGGTAAAGCTCGTATTATTACAAAAGGAAGTCGACAGTATGTTGATTTAATCCGGGACAAAGGCACACTTGTTATTAAAGAGCGAATCGACCGAGAAGAGCTTTGTGGACAGACGACGCCCTGTAGCTTCAGTTTCGAGGTAATTTTAGAAAACCCGATCCAGCTTTATCGGGTAACAGTGGAGGTAATAGACATTAACGATAACAGTCCGTCGTTCCCAAAGGATGAGATCAATTTGAAAATTGCTGAAAATGCTGCAGCGGGGACGCATTTCTCTTTGGTGAGTGCAGACGACCCTGATGTTGGTATTAATGATATTCAGAAATATACACTTAAACCCTCAGATAATTTCAAATTGGAAGTCCAGAGCCAACCGGATGGAGGCAGATTTATCGAAATGGTTTTACAGAACCCGTTAGACCGAGAGAAAGAGGAGACTCACACACTCGTGCTGGTTGCTTCAGATGGCGGTGAGCCACATAGATCAGGGACGGTGCGTATTCACATTACTGTGCTAGATGCTAACGATAATGCACCAGTGTGTAGCCAGCCTGCTTATAAAGCAGATGTCAGGGAAAATTCTCCTGAAGGAACGGTGGTAACCACTGTTAGTGCAAATGACGCAGATAAAGGAGTCAATGGTGAAGTAACTTACTCCATTCCTCATGTCGCCAAAGAGGCGAAGCAGCTGTTCGAAGTCAATGTCAAAACTGGAGAGATTAAAGTTACAGGTAAACTAGATTTTGAAAAATCCAAGACCTACCAATTGAATGTTCAGGCTAGTGACCACGGGGGATTCACTGATACGTGCAAGGTTATTATTCAAATACTTGATGAGAATGACAACGTCCCTACAATACAGCTTATGTCATTTTCTAACTCTATATCGGAGGATTCTTCCCCAGGGACAACTATAGCTGTTGTTAACGTGGATGATGAAGACTCTGAGGGTAACGGTGTAGTCAAGTGCTCCATTAACTCTGACGTACCTTTCAAAATTGAGTCTTCATTAACAGGATATTATACTATAGTAACAGAAGACTTCTTAGACAGAGAAAGTATTCCTGAGTATAATATCACCATAACCGTCTCTGACCAAGGCTCTCCGCCTCTGTCTAGCAGTAAAAACATTAATGTTAAAGTGTCTGACGTGAATGACAACCCACCCAAATTCGACCAATCAGAATATAGAAAGACTGTACCAGAGAACAACTCTCCTGGATTCTCTGTGTTTACTCTCAGTGCTAGTGATGCAGACTGGGGTCAAAACGCCCGAGTGTCTTACTTCCTGGAGGAGAAAGAGATTAACGGAGTAGCTGTGTCGTCATTAGTATCAGTAAACTCAGAAAATGGTGTTGTTCATGCAGTGAGGTCGTTTGATTATGAACAAATCAAGTGGTTTGAGTTTAATGTAACTGCTCGTGATGCCGGATCCCCTCCTCTGAGTTCAGTGGCTACAGTTAAAGTAATAATCCAGGATCAGAACGACAACCCCCCTCAAGTTCTGTACCCAGTCCAGACCGGTGGCTCTCTGGTGGCTGAAATGGTGCCTCGTTCAGCAGATGTGGGCTATCTGGTCACTAAAGTGGTGGCTGTTGATGTGGACTCTGGACAGAATGCCTGGCTCTCCTATAAAATGCAGAAAGCCACAGACAGGGCGCTGTTTGAAGTGGGCTTACAGAATGGAGAAATAAGAACTATCCGCCAGGTGACTGATAAAGATGCTGTGAAACAAAGACTGACTGTTATTGTGGAGGACAACGGGCAGCCCTCTCGTTCAGCTACAGTCATTGTTAACGTGGCAGTGGCGGACAGCTTCCCTGAAGTGCTGTCAGAGTTCACTGACTTTACGCACGACAAGGAGTACAATGACAACCTGACTTTTTACTTAGTGTTGGCTCTGGCTGTAGTTTCCTTCCTCTTCATCACGTGTTTAATGGTTATTATATCAGTGAAAATCTACAGATGGAGGCAGTCTCGCATCCTGTACCACTCCAATCTCCCTGTGATTCCATATTATCCACCACGTTACTCAGACACTTTGGGGACAGGGGCTCTCCAACATGTGTACAATTACGAGGTGTGCAGGACGACTGACTCCAGGAAGAGTGACATGAAATATATACAACCGATGAGTCAAAGTTTAGTGAGTGTGGATGGAGATGGGGCTGATACACCGCAGGTGGAAAAGCAACTGTCAGGCAACTGTTCTCAAATGTCAACCTTGGTGAGTAATTTATTTTTAATACTTGGTTCTTCATATTGTTGTTGTTCCGTTATCTTTTCTCCCACAGTATTTGGAGAAAGTGAACGTGCACGGATGTCAGTATCGCTTTAGTGTCGCTGTCCATGGTGCTGGAAAGGTCGACGGATTCAATTTGAAGTAACTTCTTGTACGACTTGTAGTGCAAGGCCAGCTGTAAATGTTCTAAACTAATGTTTTAAATACTTAGCATGACTCTAAAAACGACGGAGTGGGAGAATTTCATATAAGTTCACACTAACTACAGCCTGAGTGTTGTATTTAACATAAGTTTCTACACAAGTTAAGACTATCCTCAGCAGTTAGTTGAACAGCTTTATCGGTGGAAGTTGAATCAACAGTTTTGCCAGCTTGTGTCATGCAGATTTTTGAACTCTTTGATTGATTTAATATTCTCAAGATCTGTGCCAGCAACAATAAATTGTGTTTCATTAAGAAAAAGAACTACATGCACAATATACACGGAAAAACAACGATACAACAGAAAACAAAATGACCTGAAAATACTTTTTCCTCCTACCTATTTTTCCTATATCCATATTATTTTTCAATACTCAGATTGTAGTACCGTTTGCGTGTTAAACGATTTTGTTTATTTTGCAGTTTATGCTACAGATGATCAATTTTGTTTCATCACACAGCATCAATAATTATCTTTACAAAATAAAAGTTTGATGAAATTTGGGGGGAAATTACTTGATTTCTTTACTATCTTAAACTTAGGGTACTTTTGTGGAACAAGACCTCGTCGATTTATAAGCACAGGCTCGATTCATAATGCTTCCATGTTTGCTCTATATACGAATAAGAACAATGTATAAGGTTTGAATACATCATTTTAACTGTTCCTAATAATGTGCACAACAAATACATTACCGTGGATAGGCTCTGAGCGCCGCTGTTGGTTCGTCACTGACTAACTATCCAAATAAGCTGTGCAACGGTCCACCCCTTTATTCCTCTCAGTGTTTCACTGCTTGGTTAGAAGACATTATAGCCCGTCGACGTTTGAGTGGCAGCATTTCTCCTAGAATTTCACTGCTGAACATACCGTTACCTTTTCAATTTTTGGATTTGATTACGACAATTGTGAATTTAAAGGGATTACTTCGTCTGTGCCTTTGGATTTGTTATGGGCTGGATGTGGATACCCGTTCGTAGAGGCCGATGGCAAGCACTGTTTGTCATTCTTTGTCTGTTCAAGCTGAGCTCAGTGACTGGACAGGCTCGGTATTCCATACCGGAGGAGCAGGCAGAAGGGTCTTTTGTTGGAAACATTGCTAGAGATTTAGGCTTGGATGTGGCGAGGCTCATATCAGGTAAAGCTCGTATTATTACAAAAGGAAGTCGACAGTATGTTGATTTAATCCGGGACAAAGGCACACTTGTTATTAAAGAGCGAATCGACCGAGAAGAGCTTTGTGGACAGACGACGCCCTGTAGCTTCAGTTTCGATGTAATTTTAGAAAACCCGATCCAGCTTTATCGGGTAACAGTGGAGGTAATAGACATTAACGATAACAGTCCGTCGTTCCCAAAGGATGAGATCAATTTGAAAATTGCTGAAAATGCTGCAGCGGGGACTCGTTTCTCACTAGAGAGTGCAGAAGACCCGGATGTTGGTATGAATAATATTCAGAAATACACACTTAAACCCTCAGATAATTTCAAATTGGAAGTCCAGAGCCAACCGGATGGAGGCAAATTCATCGAAATGGTTTTACAGAACCCGTTAGACCGAGAGAAAGAGGAGACTCACACACTCGTGCTGGTTGCTTCAGATGGCGGTGAGCCACATAGATCAGGGACGGTGCGTATTCACATTACTGTGCTGGATGTAAACGATAATGCACCAGTGTGTAGCCAGCCTGTTTATAAAGCAGATGTCAGGGAAAATTCTCCTGAAGGAACTGTGGTAACCACTGTTAGTGCAAATGACGCAGATAAAGGAGTCAATAGTGAAGTAACTTACTCTATCGCTCATGTCGCCAGAGAGGCGAAGCAGCTGTTTGAAGTCAATGTTAAAACAGGAGAGATTAAAGTTACAGGTAAACTAGATTTTGAAAAATCCAAGACCTACCAATTAAATGTTCAGGCTAGTGACCACGGGGGATTCACTGATACGTGCAAGGTTATTATTCAAATACTTGATGAGAATGATAATGTCCCCACAATACAGCTTATGTCATTTTCTAATTCGATATCGGAGGATTCTCCCCCGGGGACAACTATAGCTGTTGTTAACGTGGATGATGAAGACTCTGATGGTAACGGTGTTGTTAAGTGCTCCATTAACTCTGACGTACCTTTCAAAATTGAGTCTTCATTAACAGGATATTATACTATAGTAACAGAGGACTTCTTAGACAGAGAAAGTACCCCTGAGTATAATATCACCATAACCGTCTCTGACCAAGGCTCTCCGCCTCTGTCTAGCAGTAAATACATTAATGTTAAAGTGTCTGACGTGAATGACAGCCCACCCAAATTCGACCAATCAGAATATAGTAAGACTGTAAAAGAGAACAACTCTCCTGGGTTGTCTGTGTTTACTCTCAGCGCTAGTGATGCAGACTGGGGCCAAAACGCCCGAGTGTCTTACTTCCTGGAGGAGAAAGAGATTAACGGAGTAGCTGTGTCGTCATTAGTGTCAGTAAACTCAGAAAATGGTGTCGTTCATGCAGTGAGGTCGTTTGATTATGAACAAATCAAGTGGTTTGAGTTTAATGTAACTGCTCGTGATGCCGGATCCCCTCCTCTGAGTTCAATGGCTACAGTTAAAATAATGATCCAGGACCAGAACGACAACCCCCCTCAAGTTCTGTACCCAGTCCAGACCGGTGGCTCTCTGGTAGCTGAAATGGTGCCTCGTTCAGCAGATGTGGGTTATCTGGTCACTAAAGTGGTGGCTGTTGATGTGGACTCTGGACAGAATGCCTGGCTCTCCTATAAACTGCAGAAAGCCACAGACAGGGCGCTGTTTGAAGTGGGCTTACAGAATGGAGAAATAAGAACTATCCGCCAGGTGACTGATAAAGATGCTGTGAAACAAAGACTGACTGTTATAGTGGAGGACAACGGGCAGCCCTCTCGTTCAGCTACAGTCATTGTTAACGTGGCGGTGGCGGACAGCTTCCCTGAAGTGCTGTCAGAGTTCACTGACTTTACGCACGACAAGGAGTACAATGACAACCTGACTTTTTACTTAGTGTTGGCTCTGGCTGTAGTTTCCTTCCTCTTCATCACGTGTTTAGTGGTTATTATATCAGTGAAAATCTACAGATGGAGACAGTCTCGCATCCTATATCACTCCAATCTCCCTGTCATTCCATATTACCCACCACGTTACTCAGACACTTTGGGGACAGGGACTCTCCAACACGTGTACAATTACGAGGTGTGCAGGACGACTGACTCCAGGAAGAGTGACATGAAATATATGCAACCGATGAGTCAAAGTTTAGTGAGTGTGGATGGAGATGCGGCTGATACACCGCAGGTGGAAAAGCAACTGTCAGGGAACTGCTCTCAAATGTCAACCTTGGTGAGTAATTTATTTTTTAATCATTCGTTCTCCGTGTTGTTGTTCTTCCGTTAGTCTTCCCTCCTACAGTATCTAGAGAAAGTGAACGTGCACGGATGTCAGTATCGCTTTAGTGTCGCTGTCCATGGTGCTGGAAAGGTCGATGCATTTATTTTGAAATAACTTTCTGTATGACTTGTAGTCCAAGGCAAGCGGTGAATGTTTTTAATAAAATACTTAGCATGACTCTAAAATCGACACGATAGGAGAAGTTCATATAGGATCACACTAACCACAGCCTGGGTATTGTCCTTAGCAGAGGTTCCACATAGGTTAAGATTATCTCAGCAGTCAGAGTTTAACATCTTAATCTGGGGGAACTGCATTAACAATTTTACAAGTTTGCATCATGCAGATTTTTTTAAGTCTTTGATTAATTTAATATTCTGAAGATCTGTGTCAGCATCCAGACATTGTGTTTCAGTAACAAAAAGAACTATATATACAATGTACACAGAAAAACAACAACGATACAACCGAAAACAAAAGGACCAGAAAAGACTTTCTCCTACCTCTTTTTCCCTTATCCATACTATTTTTCAATATTCTGAATGTAGTACTGTTTGTGTATCTAACGGCTTCTCTTTTTTTTGCAATTCATACATTAGATGATATTTGGTGATGCGTACAAAAAAATTCAATGAAAAAAATCGTTATTTATCTGTTATCTTAAACTTCTGATACTTTTGTGGAACGAGATCTGGTTGACTTATATGCACAAACTTCATTCATAATGTTCCCATGTGAAGCTTTACTCCAAAATGCTCTATACAAGAATACGAACAATCTATAAGGTTTAAATACATCATTTTAACTGTTCCTAATAATGTGCACATAAAATACATTACCGTGGATGGGCTCTGAGCGCCGCTGTTGATTCGTCACTGACTGACTGTCCAAATAAGCAGTGTAACGGTCCACCCCTTTATTCCTCTCAGTGTTTTACTGTTTGGTAAGAAGACGGTATAGCCCGTCGACGTTTGAATGGTAGCATTTCTCCTGGAATTTCACTGCTAAACATACCGTTACCTTTTCAATTTTTGGATTTGATTACGACAGTTTTGAATTGAAAGGGATTACTTCGTCTGTGCCTTTGGATTTATGATGGGGTGGATGTGGATATCCGTTCGCAGAGGCCGATGGCAAGCACTGTTTGTCATTCTTTGTTTGTTCAAGCTGAGCTCAGTGACTGGACAGGCTCGTTATTCCATACCGGAGGAGCAGGCAGAAGGGTCTTTTGTTGGAAACATTGCTAGAGATTTAGGCTTGGATGTGGCGAGGCTTATATCAGGTAAAGCTCGTATTATTACAAAAGGAAGTCGACAGTATGTTGATTTAATCCGGGACAAAGGCACACTTGTTATTAAAGAGCGAATCGACCGAGAAGAGCTTTGTGGACAGACGACGCCCTGTAGCTTCAGTTTCGAGGTAATTTTAGAAAACCCGATCCAGCTTTATCGAGTAACAGTGGAGGTAATAGACATTAACGATAACAGTCCGTCGTTCCCAAAGGATGAGATCAATTTGAAAATTGTTGAAAATGCTGCAGCGGGGACTCGTTTCTCACTAGAGAGTGCAGACGACCCTGATGTTGGTATCAATGATATTCAGAAATACACTCTTAAACCCTCAGATAATTTCAAATTGGAGATACAGAGCCAACCGGATGGAGGCAGATTTATCGAAATGGTTTTACAGAACCCGTTAGACCGAGAGAAAGAGGAGACTCACACACTCGTGCTGGTTGCTTCAGATGGCGGTGAGCCACATAGATCAGGGACGGTGCGTATTCACATTACTGTGCTAGATGCTAACGATAATGCACCAGTGTGTAGCCAGCCTGTTTATAAAGCCGATGTCAGGGAAAATTCTCCTGAAGGAACTGTGGTAACCACTGTTAGTGCAAATGACGCAGATAAAGGAGTCAATGGTGAAGTAACTTACTCTATCGCTCATGTCGCCAAAGAGGCGAAGCAGCTGTTTGAAGTCAATGTTAAAACAGGAGAGATTAAAGTTACAGGTAAACTAGATTTTGAAAAATCCAAGACCTACCAATTAAATGTTCAGGCTAGTGACCACGGGGGATATACAGATACGTGCAAAGTAATTATTCAAATACTTGATGAGAATGATAATGTCCCCACAATACAGCTTATGTCATTTTCTAATTCGATATCGGAGGATTCTTCCCCGGGGACAACTATAGCTGTTGTTAACGTGGATGATGAAGACTCTGATGGTAACGGTGTTGTTAAGTGCTCCATTAACTCTGACGTACCTTTCAAAATTGAGTCTTCATTAACAGGATATTATACTATAGTAACAGAAGACTTCTTAGACAGAGAAAATATTCCTGAGTATAATATCACCATAACCGTCTCTGACCAAGGCTCTCCGCCTCTGTCTAGCAGTAAAAAGATTAATGTTAAAGTGTCTGACGTGAATGACAACCCACCCAAATTCGACCAATCAGAATATAGGAAGACTGTACCAGAGAACAACTCTCCTGGATTCTCTGTGTTTACTCTCAGTGCTAGTGATGCAGACTGGGGTCAAAACGCCCGAGTGTCTTACTTCCTGGAGGAGAAAGAGATTAACGGAGTAGCTGTGTCGTCATTAGTGTCAGTAAACTCAGAAAATGGTGTCGTTCACGCAGTGAGGTCGTTTGATTATGAACAAATCAAATGGTTTGAATTTAATGTAACTGCTCGTGATGCCGGATCCCCTCCTCTGAGTTCAGTGGCTACAGTTAAAATAATGATCCAGGATCAGAACGACAACCCCCCTCAGGTTCTGTACCCAGTCCAGACCGGTGGCTCTCTGGTGGCTGAAATGGTGCCTCGTTCAGCAGATGTGGGCTATCTGGTCACTAAAGTGGTGGCTGTTGATGTGGACTCTGGACAGAATGCCTGGCTCTCCTATAAACTGCAGAAAGCCACAGACAGGGCGCTGTTTGAAGTGGGCTTACAGAATGGAGAAATAAGAACTATTCGCCAGGTGACTGATAAAGATGCTGTGAAACAAAGACTGACTGTCATAGTGGAGGACAACGGGCAGCCCTCTCGTTCAGCTACAGTCATTGTTAACGTGGCGGTGGCGGACAGCTTCCCTGAAGTGCTGTCAGAGTTCACTGACTTTACACACGACAAGGAGTACAATGACAACCTGACTTTTTACTTAGTGTTGGCTCTGGCAGTAGTTTCCTTCCTCTTCATCACATGTTTAGTGGCAATTATATCAGTGAAAATCTACAGATGGAGACAGTCTCGCATCCTGTATCACTCCAATCTCCCTGTGATTCCATATTATCCACCACGTTACTCAGACACTTTGGGGACAGGGACTCTCCAACACGTGTACAATTACGAGGTGTGCAGGACGACTGACTCCAGAAAGAGTGACTGTAAGTTCGGCAGAGCTGGTAGTCAGAACGTGCTGATAATGGACCCCAGTTCTACAGGAACGATGCAGCGGATACAGAATGAAAAGAGCATCCTGGATGAACCAGACTCTCCTCTAGAGGTGCGTGTCTTGATTCATCTCCACAAACTTACAATGCATAAATTATAGTGTATTTTCAGATTGCAGATACTTCTTAGCTTTATTTCTTGTCTCACTGCCTGCTGTGCATCTTCAGTACCACTAGTGTTGGACAGCTCCTCTCAGAGTTGAACCAGATGACTGAATTGAGAAAGAGTGTGTGAAGAAAATTCACAGCATAAAAGGCCTACTCTGATGCTGTTTTGTGCCACCAACCTTTTTTCTTTTCTGTACTGCATATGTTTTATTGGGGAAGTTCTTTAATTAGAAACATATGTGGGCTGTATGCTTCCAAGTAAATTTCATTAGGCTGGAGAAATAAAAAAACAATAGTAAGATGCTTATCCTGTCACCAGCATGCCTGCAGCTATACTGCATTTCTCTCTCACTTTTTCTCTACCTGTCTTAAACACCTTATAAAATACATATTTTAAAATAATTTTATATTTGAATACAGAACACACATGCACACATTGAATTAACCATAAGTTAGATGCATACATACAAAGATAGCTGGGTCCTACACATTCTCATCAGCTATTCAAAAGGGAGTTTTTTCCTTTTTCTTCAGTGACAGCACTTGTGATTTTCATATCGGACTCTAAGGGCCGCTGTTGGTCTTCTAAGCGCATATGAAGCTTCTGAAACGCAGTTGCAGCTCCATTACTCTTCTCAGTGTACCGTGGAGAGCAGGACATTTGGTCGTCATTTTCACCAATGATTTCAAGACCAACGCATTCATTGTCGCACTCTGGATTATAAGCAGACCAACGGAGGAACGTTACGGGTTAAAAGGCAGACTTTTTTTACACATACTTGTTTGTGGATTTGGACGGACTGCTTCGGGAATATGCCTTTTATCAGCTGTGAACCCACGATTAAATGGCAAGTGCGGGCCTTAATCATTGTTTTTCTCATTAAGACGACGGTCTGCCAGATCCGCTACTCTGTCCCAGAGGAGATGAGAAAGGGCTCCTTTGTGGGAAATGTGGCTGAAGATTTGGGTATCGACGCTAAAAGACTGAAATCAGGCGGTGCCCGAATTGTTAGCGGTGATAGCAGCGAGTATATTAGGCTGGATGTAGACAAAGGGATACTGGTTGTGGGAGAAAGAATAGATAGAGAGCAGCTATGCGGGCAGACATCTCCATGCAGCTTGAATTTTGAAATGATTATGACGAATCCAATGCAACTACATAGCGTTGTAGTAGAAGTGTTAGATGTTAACGATAATACACCCGTGTTTCATGAGAAAGAAATGCATTTAGAAATACTAGAATCTGCTCTTCCAGGAACTGAAGTATTACAAGTGAGTGCAACAGACCCTGATGTTGGTATCAACGCTTTACACGGCTATACTTTACACCCAACAACACATTTTAATATCAAGGTCCTGTCCAGCCCAAATGGCCATAAATATGCGCAGTTGTATCTTTCTAATGTTTTAGACCGGGAGAAAGAGGGAAAGCTGCTTCTCACGCTGACTGCTGTAGATGGCGGCGAACCACAGCGATCAGGCACACTAAAAATACACGTAACTGTCCTGGACACAAATGACAATGCTCCGGTTTTTACGCAATCGATTTTCAAGGCATCTGTTAGAGAAAATGTTCCAAAAGGAACTTTAGTGGTGAGCTTGAGCGCAACAGATGCAGATGAAGGGATGAATGGCCGTGTTACATACCACTTTAACCGCATGTCTAGTAATGTTGCTGAACTATTTGATCTGGATGAAAACAGCGGCAATTTAACTGTAAACGGTCTGATTGATTATGAAGAGAGTAAAATTTACGAGATTGGTGTGCAGGCAAAAGATCAAGGTGGTCAAAGCACATCGACAAATGTAATAATTGAGGTGATTGATGTAAATGACAATGCTCCTGTAATAACGCTAACCTCATTTTCTAGTGCCATCGCTGAGGATTCTCCTAGTGGAACTACTGTAGCTATCATAAAAGTTAAAGATGTAGATTCAGGGAAAAATGGCAAAGTAGACTGCTCAGTTAACGGCAATATTCCGTTCGCAATCCATTCATCTCTAAAGAATTATTATACTCTGGTAACAAATGGCGTCCTCGACAGGGAGCGCAATCCTGATTACAATATCACTTTCACGGCTGTGGATGAAGGCACCCCGCCTCTCTCAACTAATAAGATCGTGTCACTTCGAGTAACTGACGTCAATGATAATGCCCCCGTATTCGAACAGAGCTATTATGAAGCTAATATCATGGAAAACAACTCCCCGGGATTATCAGTGTTTTCAGTGAAAGCACATGACTCTGACTGGGGGCAGAACGCACGAGTGTCTTACCTCCTTATTGATACTCAGTTTAATGGTAACCCCATATCCACTTATGTATCTGTAAACGCAGAAAGTGGAGTTATACAGACAGTTCGATCATTTGACTATGAGCAAATTAAAAGCCTACATTTTTTTGTTCAAGGACAGGATGGGGGCTCTCCACCTTTAAGCAGCAATACCTCAGTTAAAATAAACATCCAGGACCAGAACGACAATCCCCCTCAGGTTCTGTACCCAGTCCAGACTGGTGGCTCTCTGGTCGCTGAAATGGTGTCTCGTACAGCAGATGTGGGCTATCTGGTCACTAAAGTGGTGGCTGTTGATGTGGACTCTGGACAGAATGCCTGGCTTTCCTATAAACTGCAGAAAGCCACAGACAGGGCGCTGTTTGAAGTGGGCTCACAGAATGGAGAAATAAGAACTATCCGCCAGGTGACTGATAAAGATGCTGTGAAACAAAAACTGACTGTTATAGTGGAGGACAACGGGCAGCCTTCTCGTTCAGCCACAGTCATTGTTAACGTGGCGGTGGCAGACAGCTTCCCTGAAGTGCTGTCAGAGTTCACTGACTTTACACACGACAAGGAGTACAATGACAACCTGACTTTTTACTTAGTGTTGGCTCTGGCTGTAGTTTCCTTCCTCTTCATCACGTGTTTAGTGGTTATTATATCAGTGAAAATCTACAGATGGAGACAGTCCCGCATCCTGTATCACTCCAATCTCCCTGTGATTCCATATTATCCACCACGTTACTCAGACACTTTGGGGACAGGGACTCTCCAACACGTGTACAATTACGAGGTGTGCAGGACGACTGACTCCAGAAAGAGTGACTGTAAATTCGGCAGAGCTGGTAGTCAGAACGTGCTGATAATGGACCCCAGTTCTACAGGAACGATGCAGCGGATACAGAATGAAAAGAGCATCCTGGATGAACCAGACTCTCCTCTAGAGGTGAGGCCTTTGGCATATTGATCTTCATCAATAATTATGTATGTGCTTTTTTAAAGCAGTGGGTGCCATTGGTGTTCTCATGTAACTTTTAACCCATGAAGCGTTTTCAGGACCACAACTCGTGGACAGCTCCACTGACTGGAAGTTAAATGTCCTTTTTGAACTGCTGATTAAATCGCTTTAGAAAAGGGTTCTAAGTGTTGTATTAAAGTGTGAGTACTTGATGTTCTCGCTTACCAGAACTTTTATAGATACATTTTCACGTTCAGCTTTTATACCATTTGGTTCAAATGCAAGTTAATGCTGCTGAGGGGAGGGGAAGCCTCTGTTCATAATATAACCTCTGCCTCTGTTCTTTCTGTCACATATATTCATATAATTATTAGTAATATTATTAATAACGTAAATGTGATGATTTTGTTCAAAAAAAGATATACACAAACATGTGAAGAAACGTACATGTTTGGTTTTCTGTTTTATATTAATGGATGACAACGGTTTTGATTTACAAATCTAATCTTCTACACTGCAATGCTTGGCAAATAGATTTTTCTATTTTGCCTTTGCTCATGATATTCATGCTTTGGACAGTAAGGGACGCTGTTGGTCAGTGAAACAAGTGATCATAGTTGATTCAGTGGAGGCAGAACCCTTTCCGTTTAGCCAGGAGAGGCTTCAAACTGTGGGCTTCATAAGCAGGACTACGGCCACAAATGTATTTGGAGCGAGGACTTGAAAATCCAAGGAATACTTGATGCGATTGCCTTTCTTCCTTGTGGATTGTATACAGTAGGCTGCTGGTATTACCTTTTCCTCTTTCGGCAATGGCGTTTGAAAAATCTCATTCATGCATAAAATGGCGTTTATGTTGCAGGTCAGTATTGCCGTTTCTTCTCTTCCTGTCGCGTCTCAGTCACATCGTCTCAGGCCAAATCAGGTATACAATTCCAGAGGAGTTGAAGAAGGGGTCACTTATTGGGAACGTAGCCCAAGACCTTGGTCTGGATGTGCAAAGGCTCCGTTCTGGCCGTGCCCGTATCGTGACCAGACAAAGCATCCAGTACACCGAGCTGAAAACAGACAAAGGCATTTTAGTCGTGAATGAGAGAATTGACCGAGAACAGCTCTGTGGAGACGTGACGCCGTGCAGCTTCAGCTTTGAGGTGATTTTAGAAAACCCTATGGAGTTACACCGAGTGACAGTGGAAATAACTGACATAAATGACAATTCCCCGACCTTTACAAAGGATGAAATCAAATTTGAAATAAGCGAATCTGCCACACTGGGGTCGCGCTTTTTGTTACCCAGCGCCGAAGACGCAGATGTAGAAAGTAATGGCTTACAGAAATACATACTAACTACCAATGATATTTTTGGCTTGAAGCAGCACTCAAGTCCAGATGGTCGAAAATATGCTGAGATGATCTTACAAAAAGCGTTAGATCGAGAAAGCGAGCCTAGAATATCATTGAAGCTCATCGCTGTTGACGGTGGAACTCCGCATAGATCTGGTACCGTAAATATAGACATCACAGTGCTAGATGCTAATGATAACCCCCCCATTTTCAACCAGTCTCTCTACAGGGCTGCTCTATTGGAAAATTCATTGAAAGGCACATATATCACGACAGTGAATGCAAGTGATGCAGACAGTGGATCACACGGTCTCGTCACATATAGATTTTCAAACATGAAAGAGAAGCTGGCTGATACATTTCTTTTAGACGAAATTACGGGAACCATAACACTTGTAGGGCAAGTGGATTATGAAAAAGATAAGAAATATGAAATTGTGATTGAAGCTATGGACCAAGGAGGTCTGACAGATTCAAGTAAGGTTCAAATTGAGATTGTAGACGTCAATGATAATGCACCAGTTATAAATGTGATGTCATTCTCCAGCCCCGTGCCAGAGGATTCTGCCTCTGGTACCACAGTGGCAATAATTAATGTGATTGACGCAGACTCGGAACATAATGGCCAGATCACCTGTACAACAGACAGTAGTCTCCCATTTAAAATAAAATCAACATTAACTAATTACTATGCATTAGTTACAGACTCAGCTTTTGACAGAGAAGTTGTACCAGAATATAACATAACTGTAAAGGCATCTGATTCAGGATCGCCATCCTTGTCGAGCACAGCAGTGTTACGTCTGAGAATATCAGATGTGAATGACAATGCTCCGTTATTTGATAAAATTAGTTACGTTGCTCGCATTACAGAAAACAACTCCCCTGGGATGTCCATATTTTCTGTCAAAGCACGTGACGCTGACTGGAATCAAAATGCTAGAATATCCTACTTTCTCGAAGACACACAGATCAATGGTAGTCCCATCTCTTCTTACGTCTCCATAAACACGGAAACAGGAGCTATCAGTGCATTGCGCTCATTTGACTATGAACAAATTAAACAACTTCAGTTAGTAGTCAAAGCGCAGGACGGAGGCTCACCTCCACTCAGTAGCAATGTGACTGTGAAAATAATGATCCAGGACCAGAACGACAACCCCCCTCAGGTTCTGTACCCAGTCCAGACCGGTGGCTCTCTGGTGGCTGAAATGGTGCCTCGTTCAGCAGATGTGGGCTATCTGGTCACTAAAGTGGTGGCTGTTGATGTGGACTCTGGACAGAATGCCTGGCTCTCCTATAAACTGCAGAAAGCCACAGACAGGGCGCTGTTTGAAGTGGGCTTACAGAATGGAGAAATAAGAACTATCCGCCAGGTGACTGATAAAGATGCTGTGAAACAAAGACTGACTGTTATAGTGGAGGACAACGGGCAGCCCTCTCGTTCAGCTACAGTCATTGTTAACGTGGCGGTGGCGGACAGCTTCCCTGAAGTGCTGTCAGAGTTCATTGACTTTACACACGACAAGGAGTACAATGACAACCTGACTTTTTACTTAGTGTTGGCTCTGGCAGTAGTTTCCTTCCTCTTCATCACGTGTTTAGTGGTTATTATATCAGTGAAAATCTACAGATGGAGACAGTCTCGCATCCTGTATCACTCCAATCTCCCTGTGATTCCATATTATCCACCACGTTACTCAGACACTTTGGGGACAGGGACTCTCCAACACGTGTACAATTACGAGGTGTGCAGGACGACTGACTCCAGAAAGAGTGACTGTAAGTTCGGCAGAGCTGGTAGTCAGAACGTGCTGATAATGGACCCCAGTTCTACAGGGACGATGCAGCGGATACAGAATGAAAAGAGCATCCTGGATGCACCAGACTCTCCTTTAGAGGTTGGCTTTGCCTTTTTTTTATAATGTGCTATAAATCTGCAGTACAATGTTAATTTTATCTTTATACCTTTGGTGTCAATCCATATAATTAGCCTTGGTAGATATTTACTGAAATGCCTCGATTGCTCATGATTTCAGTTCAGTTATTCTGCTAACTTTGCTAATCTGAACGTTTGCTGTTTTACGAAAGTATGCCAATGTGATCATTTGAAAGTATTTGTGCTCATACTTAAAGTGACATGTAGGCATCGGTTTTCAGGACGTCAGTAATATCAATCCTGAATCATTCCGCAAAAATGAAAACACATATATAGTCTTTAAAAGATAACTTATAAAACCATGCTTGCATGCCATGTATCTTTTTGAAGTATTTACATCTTTTCCATGGAAATAAGACCAATAAGTCATCTGTTTGATCTGCGGAACCATCATTGATTGGCTAAATTTGGTGTCTTCTCCTCGTTGTTCGACGTTTTTCATTTAGTATTGTTGTCCTTTTTTACTCTTATTCATATTGGTATATTATTGATTTACAACAAATTTGAATTTGGTCACGTGTATAGATCTACATCAGAGCCTGTCAGCACCATGGATAGCGCGACATCCAGGACACTTTAGAGGTTTTGCATTGATGTACTCCTGCACCTTGTCAAAGTGTTTTCTCTCTCTCTCTCTCTCTCTCTCTCTTCCTCTCTATTTCTCTCTGTCTGTTTGTGTGTGTGTGTCTGTGGGTGAGAGGGTGGATATCAGGTGCTGTGTTTGTGTGTAAAACGGTTGTGAGTGCTCACATAAAAATTCTTATATCGATACAGCATAATATCACATTCCACTGCTATACGCAGCAAACTACTTCTAATTTCTTCTTAATAATTACCTTATAAACATTATTAACATATTTTAAAACATATTGTGATCAACCCCATATGAAGCAGCAATGTCTGTGTAATGTGTAGTTCAGTGCTTTCAACTCATAGGGACGCTGTTGACCAGTCTGCTGAGATTTCAGAGCTCGTTGCAGCTGTACCTCCCCCATCATCTAGAAATGTTACGGAGGAAGAGAAAACATAATCGAAAAGGCAGGTTTTGGAACAGGGGGATTATTAAACACGGAGACACCAGGCGAATTGACAGCATTATTGGGGTGTGGATACTTGATTACTTTACTGACATTTCTATCTGAAATCTTTTTCCTCGTAACGGATTTGATACCACTGTTTTGGACGGGAGAATGTTGGATAGAACAATGAAACGGCAAGTGGGCCTGTTTTTGTTTATCTCGGTCTTTTCTCTCAGCTTGGTTTTGGGGCAGGTCAGTTACTCTATTCCTGAGGAAATGGCGAAAGGATCTTTGGTCGGTAACATAGCACACGATTTAGGTTTAGATGTGAAACGGCTGAAATCAGGGAAAGCTCGTATATATACCGGAGAAGGTACCGAATACATCGAGCTGAATAAAGAAAGAGGAGTCCTCCTGATCAAAGAGCGGATTGACAGAGAAGCGCTCTGCGGACAGACGACGCCCTGTGCTCTTGATTTTCAAATAATTCTCGAGAATCCTATGCATTTTTACAGCGTCACTGTCGAGATCACCGACATTAACGATAACTCTCCCAGTTTTAAAAGCGGTGAAATGAAATTTGAGATCAGTGAATCGTCTCAAATTGGATCAAAATTTGTTTTAGAAAAGGCAGTTGACGACGATGTAGGTATTAATGGTCTCCAGGGCTATTCGCTGACTTCAAGTGACACCTTTATTTTAACCCCTTACAGAAAAGGCAGTAGCAGGAATGTTGAGATGGTTTTAAAGAAGCCTCTTGACCGAGAGAAACAGGAGCGGTTGTCTTTAGTATTAACTGCTTTAGATGGTGGTGACCCGCAGCTCTCTGGAACAATACTAATTGTCATAACTGTATTGGACGCTAACGATAATGCACCTGTTTGTACTCAAACAGAGTATAAGACTAATGTAAAAGAAAATTCGTCGAAAGGAACTGTTCTAACTACGGTGAGCGCAACGGATGCAGATGAAGGCCCGCACGGCCACGTACAATATTCAATTTCAAACGCTCCTAAGGGGGCATTAGACTTGTTCAATATAGACAAAGATAATGGAGTGTTCACGTTAATGGGAAAACTTGATTATGAGAAATTTAAACATTATGACATAGATGTCCAAGCAACAGATGACGGTGGCAAATCAGACGTATGTAAAGTTATAATTGAGGTGATGGACACAAACGATAACCCACCAGCTATCAATATTATGTCAACATCTTCCAGTGTATCTGAGGATGTTAAGCCAGGGACAGTTCTCACAATGATGAACGTTCAGGATCCAGATTCAAATGAAAATGGCAAAGTCCACTGCATTTTAGATGAAAATATTCATTTTACAATCACATCAACATCAAATAATTTTTTCAATCTATTGACAGAAGGAGAATTAGACAGGGAAAGAGCATCTCACTATAATATAACTGTGACCTGCTCTGATGAGGGAGTGCCCTCCCTCTCCAGCAGCGTCACTCTCACCCTACAGATCTCTGATGTGAATGATAACGCACCTGTCTTTGAGAGAAGCTCATATGAGGCCTACATTGTAGAAAACAACACACCAGGCCTCTCTATATTCACAGTGAAAGCCAGAGACGCTGACTGGAACCAGAATGCTCGTGTTTCTTACATACTGGAGGACTCCTCTGTTAACGGAGTGCCAGTCTCCTCATATGTGTCCGTTAGTGCTGATAGTGGAGTCATCCATGCAGTTCGCTCTTTTGACTACGAGCAGATCAAAGATTTCCAGTTCCGCGTCAAAGCGCAGGATGGAGGCTCCCCTCCGCTCAGTAGCAATGTGACTGTGAAAATACTGATCCAGGACCAGAACGACAACCCACCTCAGGTTCTGTACCCAGTCCAGACTGGTGGCTCTCTGGTGGCTGAAATGGTGCCTCGTTCAGCAGATGTGGGCTATCTGGTCACTAAAGTGGTGGCTGTTGATGTGGACTCTGGACAGAATGCCTGGCTCTCCTATAAACTGCAGAAAGCCACAGACAGGGCGCTGTTTGAAGTGGGCTTACAGAATGGAGAAATAAGAACTATCCGCCAGGTGACTGATAAAGATGCTGTGAAACAAAGACTGACTGTTATAGTGGAGGACAACGGGCAGCCCTCTCGTTCAGCTACAGTCATTGTTAACGTGGCGGTGGCGGACAGCTTCCCTGAAGTGCTGTCAGAGTTCACTGACTTTACACACGACAAGGAGTACAATGACAACCTGACTTTTTACTTAGTGTTGGCTCTGGCTGTAGTTTCCTTCCTCTTCATCACGTGTTTAGTGGTTATTATATCAGTGAAAATCTACAGATGGAGACAGTCCCGCATCTTGTATCACTCCAATCTCCCTGTGATTCCATATTATCCACCACGTTACTCAGACACTTTGGGGACAGGGACTCTCCAACACGTGTACAATTACGAGGTGTGCAGGACAACTGACTCCAGAAAGAGTGACTGTAAGTTCGGCAGAGCTGGTAGTCAGAACGTGCTGATAATGGACCCCAGTTCTACAGGGACGATGCAGCGGATACAGAATGAAAAGAGCATCCTGGATGAACCAGACTCTCCTCTAGAGGTCAGTTTTCCAGAAATAATGGCGTAAATAATGGCATATTCATGTTTCATATGTGGCCACACGATTCTTTTCTGTTGAGCAGTGACACATCGACCCATATTCTATATGGACTTTTATCTAGTTCTCATTGGTTCCTTCCTTGTCCTTTCAGGTGCAGTTTATTTGAACTGGAGACTTTTCATTTATTCTGTAAAGTTAGTTTCATGTTGACAATTGAGCATTTTGATAACGATATTTTCCATGAATAAGTGAACATGAATAATCCCAATTAATCTTCCTAGATTTGTATTTAACATGTGGTAGTACTTAAACAGAAGAAATGATGTGTACTTTTCAGTTAATGGGGTTGTCCAACCTTTCAAACACATTTCCATGACAGAAAAAAACTGTTTGAAATTCAGGAATTGTAGCTCCAAACTCTGTATTTGTTTTTTAGCAGTGCTTTTTCAGTTCAGCACCATGGACAGCTCCTGAGTCAGCTCCGGCTATGTTGTCTCAGCAGAGTTTATTGTTGCAGTGTGACTGCGTGTTAGATTTAAGAAAGTCCTTCCACCCTTAAACATTAAACCTTTTAATCTAGCAGCACAATTTTAATTCATGTTCTCATCTTGTTTCCTCTTTTTACAATATAATATATACTTGATTTACATCTAAAGGCCTATACTGTTTGTGCAAACACACAGTATTCTTACCTTTTTTACTTGCTTCATTTATTTGGCATCAGTTGACTCCATGTTGTGGAAAGTTATGCAGTTCCAATTAATTTATTTTTATTGTGCATATTGGGCATACTCGGAAGTAGTATGGTGCAAAGTTTCTCATTTGGTTTTGATGTAATATGAAGTTTAATCTTTTCCAGTTCTAATATTCTGAATAAAGGGCTTCTGACATTGTAGAAGAAATCTGGTGATGTCAACCTTGCAGTTATTACTACTGAGCATCCCCTGAGGGAGATATCACATAAGATACCACTTACTCATTAGAGAGTTATATGTTTAAACTCTGATTGTACTATTTAAACGCACTGTAAATGTTTAGTTATTCATCAGTTGGCGTCATCTACTTTACAGTGTTACACACTCGATTTGTAATTTCAATCAAAGCCTTTGTGTTTTGTGAAACTTACTTGTAAATGAATAAATAATGACGGGTAAATATAAAGAATGAAGTCGATCATTTTGATTTTCTTTGTTTTTAAAAGTATAATAAAGACAGTGAATGTAGCCTGATGTTAAAGCTTTAAAATGGCACAGAGCACATGGATGTGTGTGTGTGTGTGTGTGTGTGTGTGTGTGTGTGTGTGTGTGTGTGTGTGTGTGTGTGTGTGTGTGTGAGTGTGTATAACATGAAAGCATTTCGTTTAACTACAGTGCGTCAGTACCATTCCTCAACACTTTTTGTACCGAATTCACAAAGACTCAGTGTTTGTTGTTGTTGTTTATACCAGGTTTTTTTGCCATGCCATGCAGTTGATCTGTCAGGCTCCTTTTAAAATACACATAAACCTAAGAAGACGTAAACAAATGTTTTGTCATATAAATTTTTCATACTGAATTTACGAAATTTGATAACCTGAGCATAGAAATCACTCACAATCGTTTTTCATGTTCCACAGTATTCTGTAGTTCAGCATGATGAACTCTTAGGGCCGCTGTTGGCTAGTCTGTGTTAGTAAAGGGAAAGAAGTCAGCAGTACCTCCCCCATCATTTCAGAAAGAGAACGAGAGAAAGACACAAGGAACAGTACAGAAGACGAAAACCAGAGCTCTAAATGTTAATTTGGACGGGCGCTGTAGTTTTACATTTGTAGTTCACGACATAACTGGTGATTATATACAACCCGAGGACAGAAAAAGGGATTTTCTCTGAAGAAAAATACGTTTTTACAGGAATATCACGCGGTTCACTTCACAGGAACATGACGGACAGAACAATGAGACGGCAAGTGTTGCTGTTTATGTCGATTCTCTATCTCGGTTCAACGTTTGGGCAGGTCAGCTACTCCATTCCAGAGGAAATGCCCAAGGGCTCTTTTGTGGGTGATATTGCGCAAGATTTGGGTTTGGATGTGAAAAGGCTAAAATCAGGAAAAGCTCGCATTTATACGGGAGACAGTGCAGAGTACATCGAGTTAAATAAAGAAAGAGGAGTCCTCCTTATCAAAGACAGAATAGACAGAGAGGCGATCTGCCCGCAGACATCGCCCTGTGCTTTGCATTTCCAGGTTATTTTAGAGAATCCCATGGAATTTTACAGCATTGCTGTCGAAGTTACAGATGTTAATGACAACGCCCCGTTTTTTAAAAGAGATGAAATGAAATTCAGAATAAGTGAGTCAGTTGTTACAGGGACAGTATTTGTGCTTGATCAGGCAATAGATCTGGATGTCGGTGCAAATGGTCTTCAGAGTTATTTGTTAAAGCCAACTGATAACTTCGTTTTGAGACTGCAAAATCAAGCCGACGGAAGCAAGATGGTAGAAATGGTTTTACAGAAACCTTTAGATCGAGAAAAACGTGATCGTTTGTCGCTTGTATTGACTGCAGTAGACGGCGGTGAGCCGCAGCTTTCCGGGACAGTGCAGATAAATGTTAACGTGCTAGATAGTAATGACAATGCTCCACTTTTTACTCAGAAGATCTATAAGTCCACCTTAAGAGAAAATTCACCCGCAGGAACGATAGTGATTACAGTTAGTGCATCTGACTTAGACGAGGGATCTAATGGAAAGATATCCTATGCTATATTGAACTCTGTTGATGATGCATCTGAAGTATTTGACATAAACGGAGAAACTGGCGAGGTTAGATTGGTCGGAAGCACTGACTTTGAAAAGAAGCGACAGTATCAAATACATGTCCAGGCCAGTGATGAAGGGGGGCTAACCGATTCCAGTAAAGTTATAGTGGAAATAGTTGATACAAATGACAACATACCTGCCATAAATTTCATGTCAAAGTCCACTGTAGTAACAGAGAACATTCAGCCTGGCACTGTTGTGACAATTGTAAATATCCAAGATCCAGACTCAGGTGAAAATGGTAAAGTGCAATGTTATATTAACGAGAACATTCCATTTTCAATTTCTTCAACGTCAAATAATTTCTTCAGTATAGTTACAGACGGTGATCTGGACAGAGAGAGAGCCTCTGAGTATAATATAACTGTGACCTGCTCTGATGAGGGAGTGCCCTCCCTCTCCAGCAGCGTCACTCTCACCTTACAGATCTCTGATGTGAATGATAACGCGCCTGTCTTTGAGAGGAGCTCATATGAGGCCTACATTGTAGAAAACAACACACCAGGCCTCTCTATATTCACAGTGAAAGCCAGAGACGCTGACTGGAACCAGAATGCCCGTGTTTCCTACATACTGGAGGACTCCTCTGTTAACGGAGTGCCAGTCTCCTCATATGTTTCCGTTAGTGCTGATAGTGGAGTCATCCATGCAGTTCGCTCTTTTGACTACGAGCAGATCAAAGATTTCCAGTTCCGCGTCAAAGCGCAGGATGGAGGTTCCCCTCCACTCAGTAGCAATGTGTCAGTGAAAATACTGATCCAGGACCAGAACGACAACCCCCCTCAGGTTCTGTACCCAGTCCAGACTGGTGGCTCTCTGGTGGCTGAAATGGTGCCTCGTTCAGCAGATGTGGGCTATCTGGTCACTAAAGTGGTGGCTGTTGATGTGGACTCTGGACAGAATGCCTGGCTCTCCTACAAACTGCAGAAAGCCACAGACAGGGCGCTGTTTGAAGTTGGCTTACAGAATGGAGAAATAAGAACTATCCGCCAGGTGACTGATAAAGATGCTGTGAAACAAAGACTGACTGTTATAGTGGAGGACAACGGGCAGCCCTCTCGTTCAGCTACAGTCATTGTTAACGTGGCGGTGGCGGACAGCTTCCCTGAAGTGCTGTCAGAGTTCACTGACTTTACACACGACAAGGAGTACAATGACAACCTGACTTTTTACTTAGTGTTGGCTCTGGCTGTAGTTTCCTTTCTCTTCATCACGTGTTTAGTGGTTATTATATCAGTGAAAATCTACAGATGGAGACAGTCCCGCATCCTGTATCACTCCAATCTCCCTGTGATTCCATATTATCCACCACGTTACTCAGACACTTTGGGGACAGGGACTCTGCAACACGTGTACAATTACGAGGTGTGCAGGACAACTGACTCCAGAAAGAGTGACTGTAAGTTCGGCAGAGCTGGTAGTCAGAACGTGCTGATAATGGACCCCAGTTCTACAGGGACGATGCAGCGGATACAGAACGAAAAGAGCATCCTGGATGAACCAGACTCTCCTCTAGAGGTTAGAATTCAACATTGTTCTACATTGAATTTGACATATAATGCAACACATAAAAGCATTGTTTTTAAATTGAGACGTATACCAAATGGTTATTTTTAGTTGTGTTGAGAATTTGCACTGAATCCTCGGTGATTTTACCACAAAACCAACCGTCTTTATCTTACCTTTTCGCATTGTTATTATCATCGCTGCTATGTGGTTTTTAATTGTGTCCTCATATTGGGTCTTTGGCAAGGCCAGGCACTTTTAACCATATTTTTTTCAGAGCATATGTTGTTTTTCCTGTTGCGTTTATAAACAGAGATTTATACTACATTTGAATTTATTGGGTTTTTTTCCCCTTTTTTTAAAAAAACAAAAAAATCTAGGTGTATTCAGGATCTCATTTCAGACTCATATTTCAGACTCTGCAGATCTGAAAAGTTTATTGTCAGTTGTTGCTGCTGATTTTGCCATTCCTAACAGAGCCCAAGGACGCCACCCATGCTTGTGTGTGTGTGTGTGTGTGTGTGTGTGTGTGTGTGTGTGTTTTCTTTATTTAACTGATAAAGGTATTGTTTCTGCCGGTACACGATTGGGCTTATATTGAATACGTTTTTGTACCAACGTCACGAAGGCTGAAAAAAATACTGGTGTGTGATTCAGGGTGGTGTATCTTAACAGTTAAATTTCACCTCTCAATATTGGTTTTAAAGTGGAGCGTTGAAGGCAAATCCGCTGACCTGTAGCTGGGACATTAAACGTCTCCCCACCAACTGAGAGGCTTCAATACTATTCCATTTGCACAGATGTGTGTAATACATTAGATTGAACTCTTAGGGCCGCTGTTGACCAGTGTGTGATAGCTGTACTGCTGGTTTCAGCAGTACCTCCCCCATTATCTTTTTTTCTCCCATGAAACAGAGGAAAATAGACACCCAGTGCGAATATTAGACGGTAAGAGACCAGTCATCAACGACACGGACAGCAGTAGTTAACTGTAATTCCTTGATTACTTCACATTGTTTTATATACCGAGGGAATACAACGCATTTTCTTTCCAATGGAAATACGACTTAGTCAGGATTCGTGTTGCATGGAAAAATCGGGCGGAACAATGAGGTGGCGAGTGCTGTTGTTTATCTCAATCCTTCCCTTCGCATCGGTGGTCGGGCAGGTCAGCTACTCCATCCCCGAGGAAATGGCCAAAGGCTCGTTAATCGGTAACATTGCTCAGGATTTAGGTTTAGACAAAAAAAGACTGACATCAGGCAAAGCTCGGATTTTTACAGGAGACAGTGCAGGGTACATCGAGCTGAGCAGAGAACGAGGAGCTCTCCTTATCAAAGAAAAAATAGACAGAGAGGCGCTCTGTGGACAGACGACGCCCTGCGCGTTGCATTTTCAGGTTATTTTAGAAAACCCCATGGAATTCTACACGGTTGTTGTCGAAATTACAGATATAAATGACAACACTCCAATATTTGAGAAATCTGACATGAACTTCAAAATAAGCGAATCTGCCGTAATAGGAGCAAAATTCTTGCTAGAGAGGGCAATAGATCCCGATGTTGGTATGAATGGTCTACAGAGTTATTTTCTGACGAAAACGGATCATTTTGTGCTGAAATTGAAAGATCAGCCGGATGGAGAAAAGATAGTTGAAATGGTTTTACAAAAACCTCTTGACAGAGAAAAACAAGAGGAGATATTTCTTGTGTTAACTGCGGTGGACGGAGGGGAACCAAACCTATCAGGCACAGCACAGATACATGTTACAGTGCTTGATGCCAATGACAATGCACCCGTGTTTACGAAGACAGTTTACAAAGCTACAATTACTGAAAACGCCCCACAAGGTACAGTCATAACCAGGGTCAGTGCTTCTGATGCTGATAAAGGATCAAATTCCAAGATAACTTATTCAATATCCAACACAGTTGCAGGTGTACGAGACATGTTTGAAATTAATGAATTAAATGGGGATTTGATCTTGAAAAGTAGTGTGGATTATGAAAAGGCACGTTACTATCAAATACATGTGCAAGCCAGTGATGAAGGCGGACTGACAGATTCATGTAAGATTACTGTTGAAGTGATAGACATTAATGATAACACGCCAGTTATTAACATTATGTCACAGACTAATGTAATTGCGGAGGACTCTAAACCAGCAACAGTTGTGACGATGGTGAATGTCCAGGACTTGGATTCCAGTGAAAATGGAAAAGTTCAATGCGCAATTAATGAACATATTCCGTTTACATTAAAGCCGGCATCAAGTAATTTCTTTAACCTAGTAACAGACAGTGATCTGGACAGAGAGAGAGCCTCTGGGTATAACATAACCGTGACCTGCTCTGATGAGGGAGTGCCCTCCCTCTCCAGCAGCGTCACTCTCACCTTACAGATCTCTGATGTGAATGATAACGCGCCTGTCTTTGAGAGGAGCTCATATGAGGCCTACATTGTAGAAAACAACACACCAGGCCTCTCTATATTCACAGTGAAAGCCAAAGACGCTGACTGGAACCAGAATGCCCGTGTTTCTTACATACTGGAGGACTCCTCTGTTAACGGAGTGCCAGTCTCCTCATATGTGTCCGTTAGTGCTGATAGTGGAGTCATCCATGCAGTTCGCTCTTTTGACTACGAGCAGATCAAAGATTTCCAGTTCCGCGTCAAAGCGCAGGATGGAGGTTCCCCTCCACTCAGTAGCAATGTGACTGTGAAAATATTGATCCAGGACCAGAACGACAACCCCCCTCAGGTTCTGTACCCAGTCCAGACTGGTGGCTCTCTGGTGGCTGAAATGGTGCCTCGTTCAGCAGATGTGGGCTATCTGGTCACTAAAGTGGTGGCTGTTGATGTGGACTCTGGACAGAATGCCTGGCTCTCCTATAAACTGCAGAAAGCCACAGACAGGGCGCTGTTTGAAGTGGGCTTACAGAATGGAGAAATAAGAACTATCCGCCAGGTGACTGATAAAGATGCTGTGAAACAAAGACTGACTGTTATAGTGGAGGACAACGGGCAGCCCTCTCGTTCAGCTACAGTCATTGTTAACGTGGCGGTGGCGGACAGCTTCCCTGAAGTGCTGTCAGAGTTCACTGACTTTACACACGACAAGGAGTACAATGACAACCTGACTTTTTACTTAGTGTTGGCTCTGGCTGTAGTTTCCTTCCTCTTCATCACCTGTTTAGTGGTTATTATATCAGTGAAAATCTACAGATGGAGACAGTCACGCATCCTGTATCACTCTAATCTCCCTGTGATTCCTTATTATCCACCACGTTACTCAGACACTTTGGGGACAGGGACTCTCCAACACGTGTACAATTACGAGGTGTGCAGGACGACTGACTCCAGAAAGAGTGACTGTAAGTTCGGCAGAGCTGGTAGTCAGAACGTGCTGATAATGGACCCCAGTTCTACAGGGACGATGCAGCGGATACAGAGTGAAAAGAGCATCCTGGATGAACCAGACTCTCCTTTAGAGGTTAGTTTTCCAGAAGATACAGATTTTCCTCATTTTCCTCATTGACTTATCATAGGCTTATTTTTGCAACAGAGTGAATTACATCTTTTTCAGTATTTCATATGCGGTTTGTTTCCTTCCTGAATTTGGTTTAGCTTGTTGGGAATAAGTTTGTACTTCATTTAGTGGTTGTTATTATTCAGCACCGTGGACAGCGCTCAGACTCATGTTACTCAGAAAACTACTAAATTCAAAACGGTGTAATTTCGCCATCTCGTCCTGTGTATGCTCATTGACTCCGTGTACTCTATCCCTCTCTACTTGTGTGTGTGTGTGTGTGTGTGTGTGTGTGTGTGTGTGTGTGTGTTTCTCTGTGGTGGGGGTGGGGGCGTTTTGCAAGCTCCTCTGTTTGTATTATTAGTTTCCGTCGCTCTGGCTATCTGTAGACATCTGAAATAGACTTGTCATTGGAAAAAAAATTGAAAAATCCAATAGGCACCTTTTTTGAAATGTAGAAAATTTAAGGTACATTGGAATCAGGAATCATTGCTTGGAATAGTGTGTTTTCTCATTCAGAACCACGGACAGCGCAAACGTCAGTTTTGTCACTGCAATGCCTTCAGGGTATAGTAACTTGAAAAATCATTTACATTTTAACTTTTTTTTTTTTTTTTTTTTTTTTAATTTTGACTCACTGATATATAGCTGCTTGCGTGTCTTTGTAGCTGTACATTTGTGTTCTGTGCCGGTACCTTTTTGTTTTGTTGTATTATTGCTTCATATTCTAATTTATACTATTAGTTGCTTTAGTCGTCTGTTTGTCATTTAACAGTATTGTAGACAACTGGGAATTAATATGTTGTATGAGATTTAAATTCAGCAAAATATCTCTAAGTAAATCTTTTTGTTGTATGTATTTGATTTATTTTTTTTAAATTGTGATTGTCACAATAATACCCAATGTAGTTCAGACCATTGAACAGACAGGGACGCTGTTGGCCATCGAGTTACCGAGGAAGTGTTTGTTTCAGTACCTCCCCTATGCCTCAACATATTACATTGGGGAAAAAGACAGGCAGAGTTAACAGTCGGGATTGCAACGAACAGCATAAGCCAGGAAGGCACAATGGGATTCCTTTGTTCCACAATTTAGGATAAGTGCGACAATTAGGACCACATACGTGTATCTGCGGCTCAAAATCAGAACCAGGGGCGAAGAAAAAGAGGATTTTCTGTTTTTCTTCACAGGGATGTCGACCGGAACGATGGAGTGGCAAGTGCTGTTGTTTATCTCGGTGCTCTCTCTGAGTGTAGTGCACGGGCAGGTCAGCTACTCAATTCCTGAAGAGATGGCAAAGGGGGCTCTTATAGGTAATATAGCCCAGGATTTAGGTTTAGGTGTGGAAAGATTGAAGTCTGGTAAAGCTCGTATATATACTGGTAACACTGAGGAGTACATTGAGCTAAAGAGAGAAAGAGGAGCCCTCCTTATTAAAGACAGAGTAGACAGAGAATCGCTCTGCGGACAAACGATGCCTTGCGCACTACATTTTCAAATGATCCTGGAAAACCCAATGGAATTTTACACGGTTACTGTCGAAATTACCGATATAAACGACAATCCTCCCACATTTGAGAGAAGTGAGATGAAATATGAAATTAGCGAATCAGCTCTTACTGGAGCTCGATTCGTGTTGGAGAAAGCCGTAGACGATGATGTTGGTGTTAACGGCTTAAACAGCTACGCCCTAAAACCCAGTGATAATTTCGCTCTGAAAACCATCAGCCGAGGAGATGGGACTAAACATGTCGAGATGGTTTTACAGAAACCGTTAGACCGAGAAAAACATGAGCATATGTCATTGATATTAACTGCTCTGGATGGCGGTGAGCCACAGCTCTCAGGGACAATGCAGATACTCATAACTGTATTAGACGCTAATGATAATCCTCCCGTTTGTTCAAAACCGGAATACAAAGCAAGTGTTACCGAGAATGCTCCTGTCGGCACTGTAATAACTACAGTAAGTGCTACGGACATAGATAAAGGCAATAATGGAAAAGTAACATACATGATTCCAAAATCTGCAGCAGGAAGTCTCTTTGCAATTGATGCTGATAATGGAGTATTAACATTAAGGGGAAATCTAGATTATGAAAAAAGGAGACTTTACGAGCTCGATATTCAGGTGTCAGATCAGGGAGGATTGTCTGATGCATGTAAAGTAATTGTGGACGTGACAGATACAAATGATAACCCTCCGTCCATTAACATCATGTCTAACTCAAATACAGTCTCTGAGAACGTCAATCCCGGAACAGTTGTAACAATGCTTAATATACAAGATCCAGACTCGAATGAAAACGGAAAAGTCATGTGTGTTTTAAACGAAAACATTCCTTTTGCCATTAAATCAACAACAAATAATTTCTTTACTGTTGTCACAGACAGTGATCTGGACAGAGAGAGGGCCTCTGGGTATAACATAACCGTGACCTGCTCTGATGAGGGAGTGCCCTCCCTCTCCAGCAGCGTCACTCTCACCTTACAGATCTCTGATGTGAATGATAACGCGCCTGTCTTTGAGAGGAGCTCATATGAGGCCTACATTGTAGAAAACAACACACCAGGCCTCTCTATATTCACAATGAAAGCCAGAGACGCTGACTGGAACCAGAATTCCCGTGTTTCCTACATACTGGAGGACTCTTCTGTTAACGGAGTGCCAGTCTCCTCATATGTGTCCGTTAGTGCTGATAGTGGAGTCATCCATGCAGTTCGCTCTTTAGACTACGAGCAGATCAAAGATTTCCACTTCCGCGTCAAAGCGCAGGATGGAGGTTCCCCTCCACTCAGTAATAATGTGACAGTGAAAATACTGATCCAGGACCAGAACGACAACCCTCCTCAGGTTCTGTACCCAGTCCAGACTGGTGGCTCTCTGGTGGCTGAAATGGTGCCTCGTTCAGCAGATGTGGGCTATCTGGTCACTAAAGTGGTGGCTGTTGATGTGGACTCTGGACAGAATGCCTGGCTCTCCTATAAACTGCAGAAAGCCACAGACAGGGCGCTGTTTGAAGTGGGCTTACAGAATGGAGAAATAAGAACTATCCGCCAGGTGACTGATAAAGATGCTGTGAAACAAAGACTGATTGTTATAGTGGAGGACAACGGGCAGCCCTCTCGTTCAGCTACGGTCATTGTTAACGTGGCGGTGGCGGACAGCTTCCCTGAAGTGCTGTCAGAGTTCACTGACTTTACACACGACAAGGAATACAATGACAACCTGACTTTTTACTTAGTGTTGGCTCTGGCTGTAGTTTCCTTCCTCTTCATCACGTGTTTAGTGGTTATTATATCAGTGAAAATCTACAGATGGAGACAGTCTCGCATCTTGTATCACTCCAATCTCCCTGTGATTCCATATTATCCACCACGTTACTCAGACACTTTGGGGACAGGGACTCTCCAACACGTGTACAATTACGAGGTGTGCAGGACGACTGACTCCAGAAAGAGTGACTGTAAGTTCGGCAGAGCTGGTAGTCAGAACGTGCTGATAATGGACCCCAGTTCTACAGGGACGATGCAGCGGATACAGAGTGAAAAGAGCATCCTGGATGAACCAGACTCTCCTCTAGAGGTTAGACCACTTTGTTACCATTCATGATTTAAACTATAATTAATACTACTCTTATTTTTTAAAGTTACAAAAAGGAGAGCATCATATTTTATGTGACTTTTTAGGGGACATGGTTTCTACACCGGCAACTTTATCTCATAAATTTTAGATTTATTTTTCGTTTTCCCCCCTCCTGTCTAATTCATTTGTTTTGAGAGTATCGGTGGATCATATTTTAAAATGTTAGCTGAATAATTTGTCTTCTGATTTTATGCGTTTGCACAAATGTTCGCACCATCGCTCTGGACCTCGATTACACAGGTGTTCTGACTTCTTTGGCGTTGTATATTCCAGATGGTTGTTTGTGGATCATTAACGTTAACCAGCTGAGAGTGGAAAATGAAAATCTGTAAAATTCCCCAAAGGAATTTTCAAGTATATTTTAACTTCAACCTTTCCTCCTGAGATACATTATGGGTTGCTCTTATAAGTATTGTTTTTACTGTTAATATTTATTATCATTATTGTTGTTATTGAAGGCTTTTCCCTCCTATGAATCAAAGCCCTATACGGCATCACTTTACCTGCAATGTGCATGTAAAGCTTGGAGTTCTGACCGTCATTCAGGGTTATCTCATTTCAGAACACTGGACAGCGACATTAATAGAATGACCACATGTAACCTGTCTGTCTCCACGGGTTATCAGTCTCTTTTTCTTTTTGTCTCATTAATTGTCCATTATTATCATGATTTGTGCAAACCTTTGTTTTCTGAACTTTTTTTTTATCCCTTTCTAGTCTTTCAATATGATTTTATAAACAAGCTGACACTTGCTATAAGTGTAAGATCTCATAAACATGATATTTCAATGACTATTGTCTACTAATAAATTACTATAATAACCTAGTCAATAAACATGGTGAATTTCAATCATGTCTGCAAGCAGTCTTTTAAGAAATAAAAAAGTAATTTAAGTTGGTATATTGTGACTACATTTCCAGATAATTTACAGTGATTCTTTCAGAGTTAGATTGTAGTTGTTGTTGTGCAGTTTTATAATATGGACTCTTAGGGCCGCTGTTGACCAGAGTGTTGACGACTGAGAGCAGGGTTATAGCAGCACCTCCCTTGTAACATCGACATAATACAGAGAGAACACGACGGGCAACGACCAGACAGTTCGAGATATGTATTATTTTTGAAAAAGGAAAAGAGATTTCGACCTGCAAGGGATTTCTTTCTGATCAGTGGATCATGCAGTTGTCAATTTGAAATTTGCCATTGGAATCTAAAGGGTATCTGTTTTGTGGAATATAAGCAGACTGTGGAGCCTCACTGGGGGGAAAAATCGGATAGAACAATGAATCGGCAAGTACTGTTGTTCATCTCTTTCCTTTTCCTCGACTCAGTGTGCGGGCAGGTCAGCTACTCTATTCCAGAGGAAATGTCGAGAGGATCTTTAGTGGGCAACATAGCACAAGATTTAGGTTTAGAAATCAAACGTTTGGTATCCGGTAAAGCTAAGATCTATACTAGGAACGACGACGAGTACATCCAGCTCAACCGAGAGAGAGGAGTCCTCCTTGTCAAAGAGAGAATCGACAGAGAGGCGCTGTGTACAGAAACGGCGCTTTGTGCTTTACATTTTCAGATTGTTTTGGAGAATCCTATGGAGTTTTACAGTGTTACAGTCCAGATTACAGACATCAATGATAACGCACCAACCTTTGAAAAAGGTGAAATGAAATTCAAAATTAGCGAGTCTGCGATCACCGGGGCAAAATTTGTCTTAGAAAGGGCCGTGGATCTTGATGTGGGAATTAATGATCTTCAGAATTACGAATTGAAACCAACAGATCATTTTGCTTTAAAACTCCACAATAACGCTGATGGAAATAGAAACGTTGAGATGGTGCTGCAGAAGCCTTTAGACAGAGAGAAACAAGAGCAGATATCTCTGGTGTTAACGGCTGTAGATGGAGGAGAGCCGCAGATGTCAGGAACAATGATGATTCTTATTACAGTTTTGGACGCTAATGATAATGCTCCCGTTTTTACACAGCACACATACAAAGCTACAGTTACTGAGAATTCACCTAAAGGCACAGTTGTAGCTACTGTTACAGCCTCAGATGCAGATCAAGGTTCAAATGGTAAAATAACATATTCGATCACGAACACATTAGACAATGTCAGGAAAGTATTTGAGATAAATGAAGAAAACGGTGAAGTTTCATTAATTGGAAATATTGACTTCGAAAAGTCAAGACATTTTCAAATTAATTTACTTGCTAGTGACGACGGAGGACTGACAGATTCTTGTAAATTGATTGTGGATGTGCAAGACGTAAATGATAACAAGCCCGAAATCAAGATAATGTCGAAGTCAAATGTGATATCAGAGGATGCCAAACTCAATACTGTCGTTACAATGATAAACATTGAGGACCTAGATTCAGGGGAAAACGGAAACGTGAAATGTTTTATCAGCGAAAATATACCATTCACTTTAAAAACATCAACAAATAATTTCTATAGTTTAGTAACAGACAGTGATCTGGACAGAGAGAGACATTCTGAGTATAATATTACTGTAACCTGCTCTGATGAGGGAGTGCCCTCCCTCTTCAGCAGCGTCACTCTCACCTTACAGATCTCTGATGTGAATGATAACGCGCCTGTCTTTGAGAGGAGCTCATATGAGGCCTACATTGTAGAAAACAACACACCAGGTCTCTCTATATTCACAGTGACAGCCAGAGACGCTGACTGGAACCAGAATGCCCGCGTTTCTTACATACTGGAGGACTCCTCTGTTAACGGAGTGCCAGTCTCCTCATATGTGTCCGTTAGTGCTGATAGTGGAGTCATCCATGCAGTTCGCTCTTTTGACTACGAGCAGATCAAAGATTTCCAGTTCCGTCTCAAAGCGCAGGATGGAGGTTCCCCTCCACTCAGTAGTAATGTGACAGTGAAAATAATGATCCAGGACCAGAACGACAACCCACCTCAGGTTCTGTACCCAGTCCAGACCGGTGGCTCTCTGGTGGCTGAAATGGTGCCTCGTTCAGCAGATGTGGGCTATCTGGTCACTAAAGTGGTGGCTGTTGATGTGGACTCTGGACAGAATGCCTGGCTCTCCTATAAACTACAGAAAGCCACAGACAGGGCGCTGTTTGAAGTGGGCTTACAGAATGGAGAAATAAGAACTATCCGCCAGGTGACTGATAAAGATGTTGTGAAACAAAGACTGACTGTTATAGTGGAGGACAACGGGCAGCCCTCTCGTTCAGCTACAGTCATTGTTAACGTGGCGGTGGCGGACAGCTTCCCTGAAGTGCTGTCAGAGTTCACTGACTTTACACACGACAAGGAGTACAATGACAACCTGACTTTTTATTTAGTGTTGGCTCTGGCTGTAGTTTCCTTCCTCTTCATCACGTGTTTAGTGGTTATTATATCAGTGAAAATCTACAGATGGAGACAGTCTCGCATCCTGTATCACTCCAATCTCCCTGTGATTCCATATTATCCACCACGTTACTCAGACACTTTGGGGACAGGGACTCTCCAACACGTGTACAATTACGAGGTGTGCAGGACGACTGACTCCAGAAAGAGTGACTGTAAGTTCGGCAGAGCTGGTAGTCAGAACGTGCTGATAATGGACCCCAGTTCTACAGGGACGATGCAGCGGATACAGAATGAAAAGAACATCCTGGATGAACCAGACTCTCCTTTAGAGGTTAGATCACTTTGTTAACATTCATGATTTAAACTATAATTAATAGTACAGTACTTTTTAAAGTTACAAACAGGGAAGCATCATATTTCATGTGACTTTTTAGGCGACATGGTTCGTACACCGGTAACTTAATCTCATACATTTCAGATTTACTTTTCTTTTTTTCCTTCCTGTCTAATTCATTTGGTTTGGGAGTACCGGTGGATCACATTTTAAAATGTTAGCTGAATAATTTGTCTTTTGATTTTACGTGTTTGCACGAATGTTCGCACCATCGCTGTGGACCTCGATTACACAGGTGCTCCGCCTCTTTGGCGTTGTATATTCCAGATGGTTGTTTGTGGATCATTAACTTTAACTAGCTCAGAGTGGAAAATGATAATATATAATTTTCCACAAAGGTATTTTCAAGCATATTTTAATTTCAACCTTTCCTCCTAAGAAACAGTATGGATTGCTCTTATTTTCACTGTTATCATTTATTATTATAACTGTCGTTGATGTTGAAGATTTTTTTTCTCAAAGAATCAAGGTGCTACACGGCATCACTTTACCCGAAAAGTGCATGTCAAGCTTGAAGTTCTGGGCCGTCATTCAGGGTTATCTCATTTCAGAACATTGGACAGCGACATTAACAGAATGACCACATGTAACCTGTCTGTCCCCACGGGTTATCAGTCTCTTTTTCTTTTTGTCTCATTAATTGTCCATTATTATCATGATTCGCGCAAACCTTTGTTTTCTGAACTTTTTTAATCTCTTTCCAGTCTTTCAATATGATTTTTTATACAAGCTGACACTTGCTATAACTATAAGATCTCATAAACATAATGTTTTAAATTGAATGTCTGTTATCTTCAAATATATTACTATAAAGACCTAGACAGTAAACATGATTAATTTCAATCGTGTCTGCAAGCAGTCTCTTGGGGGAAAAACAAATTGTAATTTAAGTAGATGTATTGTAACTAGATTTCCAGATGGTTTACAGTCAGTTCTTCCAGAGTTAAATTTGAGTTGTTGTTGTTGTGCAGTTTTATAATATGAACTCTTAGGGCCGCTGTTGACCAGAGTGTTGACGACTGAGAGCAGGGTTATAGCAGCACCTCCCATGTAACATCGACATAATACAGAGAGAACACGACGGGCAACGAACAGACAGTTCGAGATATGCACTATTTTTGAAAAAGGAAAAGAGATTTCGACCTGCAAGAGATTTCCTTCTGATCAGTGGATCATGCAGTTGTCAATTTGAAATTTGACATTGGAATCTAAAGGGTATCTGTTTTGTGGAATATAAGCAGACTGTGGAGCCTCACTGGGGGAAAAAATCGCATAGAACAATGAATCGGCAAGTACTGTTGTTCATCTCTTTCCTTTTCCTCGACTCAGTGTGCGGGCAGGTCAGCTACTCTATTCCAGAGGAAATGTCGAGAGGATCTTTAGTGGGCAACATAGCACAAGATTTAGGTTTAGAAATCAAACGTTTGGTATCTGGTAAAGCTAAGATCTATACTAGGAACAACGACGAGTACATCGAGCTCAACCGAGAGAGAGGAGTCCTCCTTGTCAAAGAGAGAATCGACAGAGAGGCGCTGTGTACAGAAACGGCGCTTTGTGCTTTACATTTTCAGATTGTTTTGGAGAATCCTATGGAGTTTTACAGTGTTACAGTCCAGATTACAGACATCAATGATAACGCACCAACCTTTGAAAAAGGTGAAATGAAATTCAAAATTAGTGAGTCGACTATCACCGGGGCAAAATTTGTCTTAGAAAGGGCTGTGGATCTTGATGTGGGAATTAATGATCTTCAAAATTACGAATTGAAACCAACAGATCATTTTGCTTTAAAACTCCACAATAACGCCAATGGTCATAAAAATGTTGAGATGGTGCTGCAGAAGCCTTTAGACAGAGAGAAACACGAGCAGATATCTCTGGTGTTAACGGCTGTAGATGGAGGAGAGCCGCAGATGTCAGGAACAATGATTATTCTTATTACAGTTTTGGACGCTAATGATAATGCTCCCGTTTTTACACAGCACACATACAAAGCTACAGTTACTGAGAATTCACCTAAAGGCACAGTTGTAGCTACTGTTACAGCCTCAGATGCAGATCAGGGTTCTAACAGTAAAATAACATATTCGATCACGAATACATTAGACAATGTCAGGAAAGTATTTGAGATAAATGAAGAAAACGGTGAAGTTTCATTAATTGGAAATATTGACTTCGAAAAGTCAAGACATTTTCAAATTAATTTACTGGCTAGTGACGACGGAGGACTGACAGATTCTTGTAAATTGATTGTTGATGTGCAAGACGTAAATGATAACAAGCCCGAAATTAACATAATGTCGAAGTCAAATGTAATATCAGAGGATGCCAAACTCAATACTGTCGTTACAATGATAAACATTGAGGACCTAGATTCAGGGGAAAACGGAAACGTGAAATGTTTTATCAGCGAAAATATACCATTCACTTTAAAAACATCAACAAATAATTTCTATAGTTTAGTAACAGACAGTGATCTGGACAGAGAGAGACATTCTGAGTATAATATTACTGTGACCTGCTCTGATGAGGGAGTGCCCTCCCTCTCCAGCAGCGTCACTCTCACCTTACAGATCTCTGACGTGAATGATAACGCGCCTGTCTTTGAGAGGAGCTCATATGAGGCCTACATTGTAGAAAACAACACACCAGGCCTCTCTATATTCACAGTGACAGCCAGAGACGCTGACTGGAACCAGAATGCCCGCGTTTCTTACATACTGGAGGACTCCTCTGTCAATGGAGTGCCAGTCTCCTCATATGTGTCCGTTAGTGCTGATAGTGGAGTCATCCATGCAGTTCGCTCTTTTGACTACGAGCAGATCAAAGATTTCCAGTTCCGCGTCAAAGCGCAGGATGGAGGTTCCCCTCCACTCAGTAGCAATGTGACAGTGAAAATAATGATCCAGGACCAGAACGACAACCCACCTCAGGTTCTGTACCCAGTCCAGACCGGTGGCTCTCTGGTGGCTGAAATGGTGCCTCGTTCAGCAGATGTGGGCTATCTGGTCACTAAAGTGGTGGCTGTTGATGTGGACTCTGGACAGAATGCCTGGCTCTCCTATAAACTACAGAAAGCCACAGACAGGGCGCTGTTTGAAGTGGGCTTACAGAATGGAGAAATAAGAACTATCCGCCAGGTGACTGATAAAGATGCTGTGAAACAAAGACTCACTGTTATAGTGGAGGACAACGGGCAGCCCTCTCGTTCAGCTACAGTCATTGTTAACGTGGCGGTGGCGGACAGCTTCCCTGAAGTGCTGTCAGAGTTCACTGACTTTACGCACGACAAGGAGTACAATGACAACCTGACATTTTACTTAGTGTTGGCTCTGGCTGTAGTTTCCTTCCTCTTCATCACGTGTTTAGTGGTTATTATATCAGTGAAAATCTACAGATGGAGACAGTCTCGCATCCTGTATCACTCCAATCTCCCCGTGATTCCTTATTATCCACCACGTTACTCAGACACTTTGGGGACAGGGACTCTCCAACACGTGTACAATTACGAGGTGTGCAGGACGACTGACTCCAGAAAGAGTGACTGTAAGTTCGGCAGAGCTGGTAGTCAGAACGTGCTGATAATGGACCCCAGTTCTACAGGGACGATGCAGCGGATACAGAGTGAAAAGAGCATCCTGGATGAACCAGACTCTCCTTTAGAGGTTAGACCACTTTGTTAACATTCATGATTTAAACTTTAATTAAAAGTACAGTACTTTTTAAAGTTACAAACAGGGGAGCATCATATTTCATGTGACTTTTTTAAGGCGACATGGTTCGTACACCGGTAACTTAATCTCATACATTTCAGATTTACTTTTCTTTTTTTCTTTCCTGTCTAATTCATTTGGTTTGGGAGTACCGGTGGATCACATTTTAAAATGTTAGCTGAATAATTTGTCTTTTGATTTTACGTGTTTGCACGAATGTTCGCACCATCGCTGTGGACCTCGATTACACAGGTGCTCCGCCTCTTTGGCGTTGTATATTCCAGATGGTTGTTTGTGGATCATTAACTTTAACTAGCTCAGAGTGGAAAATGATAATATATAATTTTCCCCAAAGGTATTTTCAAGTATATTTTAATTTCAACCTTTCCTCCTAAAAACAGTATGGATTGCTCTTATTTTCACTGTTATCATTTATTATTATAACTGTCGTTGATGTTGAAGATTTTTTTTTCTCAAAGAATCAAGGTGCTATACGGCATCACTTTACCCGAAAAGTGCATGTCAAGCTTGAAGTTCTGGGCCGTCATTCAGGGTTATCTCATTTCAGAACATTGGACAGCGACATTAACAGAATGACCACATGTAACCTGTCTGTCCCCACGGGTTATCAGTCTCTTTTTCTTTTTGTCTCATTAATTGTCCATTATTATCATGATTCGTGCAAACCTTTGTTTTCTGAACTTTTTTAATCCCTTTCCAGTCTTTCAATATGATTTTTTATACAAGCTGACACTTGATATAACTATAAAATCTCATAAACATAATGTTTTAAATTGAATGTCTGTTATCTTCAAATATATTACTATAAAGACCTAGACAGTAAACATGATTAATTTCAATCGTGTCTGCAAGCAGTCTCTTGGGGGAAAAAACAAATTGTAATTTAAGTAGATGTATTGTAACTAGATTTCCAGATGGTTTACAGTCAGTTCTTCCAGAGTTAAATTTGAGTTGTTGTTGTGCAGTTTTATAATATGAACTCTTAGGGCCGCTGTTGACCAGAGTGTTGACGACTGAGAGCAGGGTTATAGCAGCACCTCCCATGTAACATCGACATAATACAGAGAGAACACGACGGGCAACGAACAGACAGTTCGAGATATGCACTATTTTTGAAAAAGGAAAAGAGATTTCGACCTGCAAGAGATTTCCTTCTGATCAGTGGATCATGCAGTTGTCAATTTGAAATTTGACATTGGAATCTAAAGGGTATCTGTTTTGTGGAATATAAGCAGACTGTGGAGCCTCACTGGGGGAAAAAATCGCATAGAACAATGAATCGGCAAGTACTGTTATTCATCTCTTTCCTTTTCCTCGACTCAGTGTGCGGGCAGGTCAGCTACTCTATTCCAGAGGAAATGTCGAGAGGATCTTTAGTGGGCAACATAGCACAAGATTTAGGTTTAGAAATCAAACGTTTGGTATCCGGTAAAGCTAAGATCTATACTAGGAACAACGACGAGTACATCGAGCTCAACCGAGAGAGAGGAGTCCTCCTTGTCAAAGAGAGAATCGACAGAGAGGCGCTGTGTACAGAAACGGCGCTTTGTGCTTTACATTTTCAGATTATCTTGGAAAATCCTATGGAGTTTTACAGTGTTACAGTCCAGATTACAGACATCAATGATAATGCACCAACCTTTGAAACAAGTGAAATGGAATTCAAAATTAGTGAGTCTGCGATCACCGGGGCAAAATTTGTCTTAGAGAAGGCTGTGGATCTCGATGTTGGAATTAATGGAGTTCATAGTTACCAATTAAAACCAACAGACAATTTTGCTCTGAAACTGCACAATAACGCTGATGGCAATAAAAATGTTGAGATGGTGCTGCAGAAGCCTTTAGACAGAGAGAAACACGAGCAGATATTTCTGGTGTTAACGGCTGTAGATGGAGGAGAGCCGCAGATGTCAGGAACAATGATGATTCTTATTACAGTTTTAGACGCTAATGATAATGCTCCCGTTTTTACACAGCACACATACAAAGCTACAGTTACTGAGAATTCACCTAAAGGCACAGTTGTAGCTACTGTTACAGCCTCAGATGCAGATCAGGGTTCTTACAGTAAAATAACATATTCAATCACTAATACATTAGGAAATGTCAGGAAAATGTTTGAAGTGAATAAAGAAAACGGTGAAGTTTCATTAATTGGAAATATTGACTTCGAAAAGTCAAGACATTTTGAAATTAATTTACTCGCCAGTGACGACGGAGGACTGACAGATTCTTGTAAATTAATTGTGGATGTGCAAGACGTAAATGACAACAAGCCCGAAATCAACATGATGTCGAAGTCAAATGTGATATCAGAGGATGCCAAACTCAATACTGTCGTTACAATGATAAACACTGAGGACCTAGATTCAGGGGAAAACGGAAACGTGAAATGTTTTATCAGCGAAAATGTGCCGTTCATTTTAAAAACATCAACAAATAATTTCTATAGTTTAGTAACAGACAGTGATCTGGACAGAGAAAGACACTCTGAGTATAATATTACGGTGACCTGCTCTGATGAGGGAGTGCCCTCCCTCTCCAGCAGCGTCACTCTCACCTTACAGATCTCTGATGTGAATGATAACGCGCCTGTCTTTGAGAGGAGCTCATATGAGGCCTACATTGTAGAAAACAACACACCAGGCCTCTCTATATTCACAGTGAAAGCCAGAGACGCTGACTGGAACCAGAATGCCCGGGTTTCTTACATACTGGAGGACTCCTCTGTTAGCGGAGTGCCAGTCTCCTCATATGTGTCCGTTAGTGCTGATAGTGGAGTCATCCATGCAGTTCGCTCTTTTGACTACGAGCAGATCAAAGATTTCCAGTTCCGCGTCAAAGCGCAGGATGGAGGTTCCCCTCCACTCAGTAGCAATGTGACTGTGAAAATAATGATCCAGGACCAGAACGACAACCCACCTCAGGTTCTGTACCCAGTCCAGACTGGTGGCTCTCTGGTGGCTGAAATGGTGCCTCGTTCAGCAGATGTGGGCTATCTGGTCACTAAAGTGGTGGCTGTTGATGTGGACTCTGGACAGAATGCCTGGCTCTCCTATAAACTACAGAAAGCCACAGACAGGGCGCTGTTTGAAGTGGGATTACAGAATGGAGAAATAAGAACTATCCGCCAGGTGACTGATAAAGATGCTGTGAAACAAAGACTCACTGTTATAGTGGAGGACAACGGGCAGCCCTCTCGTTCAGCTACAGTCATTGTTAACGTGGCGGTGGCGGACAGCTTCCCTGAAGTGCTGTCAGAGTTTACTGACTTTACACACGACAAGGAGTACAATGACAACCTGACTTTTTACTTAGTGTTGGCTCTGGCTGTAGTTTCCTTCCTCTTCATCACGTGTTTAGTGGTTATTATATCAGTGAAAATCTACAGATGGAGACAGTCTCGCATCCTGTATCACTCCAATCTCCCTGTGATTCCATATTATCCACCACGTTACTCAGACACTTTGGGGACAGGGACTCTCCAACACGTGTACAATTACGAGGTGTGCAGGACGACTGACTCCAGAAAGAGTGACTGTAAGTTCGGCAGAGCTGGTAGTCAGAACGTGCTGATAATGGACCCCAGTTCTACAGGGACGATGCAGCGGATACAGAGTGAAAAGAGCATCCTGGATGAACCAGACTCTCCTTTAGAGGTTAGACCACTTTGTTAACATTCATGATTTAAACTATAATTAATAGTACAGTACTTTCCAAAGTTACAAACAGGGGGGCATCATATTTCACGTGACTTTTTTAGGCGACATGGTTTGTACACCGGTAACTTAATCTCATACATTTCAGATTTACTTTTCTTTTTTTCCTTCCTGTCTAGTTAATTTGGTTTGGGAGTACCGGTGGATCACATTTTAAAATGTTAGCTGAATAGTTTGCACGAATGTTCGCATCATCCCTGTGGACCTCGATTACACAGGTGCTCCGCCTCTTTGGCGTTGTATATTCCAAATGGTTGTTTGTGGATCATTATCTTTAACTAGCTCAGAGTGGAAAATGAAAATATATAATTTCCCCCAAAGGTATGTTCAAGTATATTTTAACTTCAACCTTTCCTCCGAAGAAACAGTATGGGTTGCTCTTATTGGTATCATTTTCACTGTTATCATTTATTATTATAACTGTCGTTGATGTTGAAGATTTTTTTTCTCAAAGAATCAAGGTGCTTATACGGCATCACTTTACCCGAAAAATGCGTGCCAAGCTTGAAGTTCTGGGCCGTCATTCAGGGTTATCTCATTTCAGAACACTGGACAGCGACATTAACAGAATGACCACATGTAACCTGTCTGTCCCCACGGGTTATCAGTCTCTTTTTCTTTTTGTCTCATTAATTGTCCATTATTATCATGATTTGTGCAAACCTTTGTTTTCTGAACTTTTTTAATCCCTTTCCAGTCTTTCAATATGATTTTATATACAAGCTGACACTTGCTATAAGTGTAAGATCTCATAAACATAATGTTTTAAATTGAATGTCTGTTATCTTCAAATATATTACTATAAAGACCTAGACAGTAAACATGATTAATTTCAATCGTGTCTGCAAGCAGTCTCTTGGGGGGAAAAACAAATTGTAATTTAAGTAGATGTATTGTAACTAGATTTCCAGATGGTTTACAGTGAGTTCTTCCAGAGTTAAATTTGAGTTGTTGTTGTGCAGTTTTATAATATGGACTCTTAGGGCCGCTGTTGACCAGAGTGTTGACGACTGAGAGCAGGGTTATAGCAGCACCTCCCATGTAACATCGACATAATACAGAGAGAACACGACGGGCAACGAACAGACTGTTCGGGATATGTATTATTTTTGAAAAAGGAAAAGAGATTTCGACCTGCAAGAGATTTCCTTCTGATCAGTGGATCATGCAGTTGTCAATTTGAAATTTGACATTGGAATCTAAAGGGTATCTGTTTTGTGGAATATAAGCAGACTGTGGAGCCTCACTGGGGGGAAAAATCGGATAGAACAATGAATCGGCAAGTACTGTTGTTCATCTCTTTCCTTTTCCTCGACTCAGTGTGCGGGCAGGTCAGCTACTCTATTCCAGAGGAAATGTCGAGAGGATCTTTAGTGGGCAACATAGCACAAGATTTAGGTTTAGAAATCAAACGTTTGGTATCCGGTAAAGCTAAGATCTATACTAGGAACAACGACGAGTACATCGAGCTCAACCGAGAGAGAGGAGTCCTCCTTGTCAAAGAGAGAATCGACAGAGAGGCGCTGTGTACAGAAACGGCGCTTTGTGCTTTACATTTTCAGATTATCTTGGAGAATCCTATGGAGCTTTACAGTGTTACAGTCCAGATTACAGATATCAATGATAATGCACCAACATTTGAAAAAGGTGAAATGAAATTCAAAATTAGCGAGTCTGCGATCACCGGGGCAAAATTTGTCTTAGAAAGGGCTGTGGATCTTGATGTGGGAATTAATGATCTACAAAATTACGAATTAAAACCAACAGATCATTTTGCTTTAAAACTCCACAATAACGCCAATGGTCATAAAAATGTTGAGATGGTGCTGCAGAAGCCTTTAGACAGAGAGAAACACGAGCAGATATCTCTGGTGTTAACGGCTGTAGATGGAGGAGAGCCGCAGATGTCAGGAACAATGATGATTCTTATTACAGTTTTAGACGTCAATGATAATGCTCCCGTTTTTACACAGCACACATACAAAGCTACAGTTACTGAGAATTCACCTAAAGGCACAGTTGTAGCTACTGTTACAGCCTCAGATGCAGATCAAGGTTCAAATGGTAAAATAACATATTCGATCACGAATACATTAGACAATGTCAGGAAAGTATTTGAGATAAATGAAGAAAACGGTGAAGTTTCATTAATTGGCGACACTGACTTCGAAAAGTCAAGACATTTTGAAATTAATTTACTTGCTAGTGACGACGGAGGACTGACAGATTCTTGTAAATTGATTGTTGATGTGCAAGACGTAAATGATAACAAGCCCGAAATTAACATAATATCGAAGTCAAATGTGATATCAGAGGATGCCAAACTCAATACTGTCGTTACAATGATAAACATTGAGGACCTAGATTCAGGGGAAAACGGAAACGTGAAATGTTTTATCAGCGAAAATGTGCCATTCACTTTAAAAACATCAACAAATAATTTCTATAGTTTAGTAACAGACAGTGATCTGGACAGAGAAAGAGCTTCTCATTATAATATTACTGTAACCTGCTCTGATGAGGGAATGCCCTCCCTCTCCAGCAGCGTCACTCTCACCTTACAGATCTCTGATGTGAATGATAACGCGCCTGTCTTTGAGAGGAGCTCATATGAGGCCTACATTGTGGAAAACAACACACCAGGCCTCTCTGTATTCACAGTGACAGCCAGAGACGCTGACTGGAACCAGAATGCCCGTGTTTCCTACATACTGGAGGACTCCTCTGTTAGCGGAGTGCCAGTCTCCTCATATGTGTCCGTTAGTGCTGATAGTGGAGTCATCCATGCAGTTCGGTCCTTTGACTATGAGCAGATCAAAGATTTCCAGTTCCGTGTGAAAGCGCAAGATGGAGGTTCCCCTCCACTCAGTAGCAATGTGACTGTGAAAATAATGATCCAGGACCAGAATGACAACCCCCCTCAGGTTCTGTACCCAGTCCAGACTGGTGGCTCTCTGGTGGCTGAAATGGTGCCTCGTTCAGCAGATGTGGGCTATCTGGTCACTAAAGTGGTGGCTGTTGATGTGGACTCTGGACAGAATGCCTGGCTCTCCTATAAACTACAGAAAGCCACAGACAGGGCGCTGTTTGAAGTGGGCTTACAGAATGGAGAAATAAGAACTATCCGCCAGGTGACTGATAAAGATGCTGTGAAACAAAGACTCACTGTTATAGTGGAGGACAACGGGCAGCCCTCTCGTTCAGCTACAGTCATTGTTAACGTGGCGGTGGCGGACAGCTTCCCTGAAGTGCTATCAGAGTTCACTGACTTTACGCACGACAAGGAGTACAATGACAACCTGACTTTTTACTTAGTGTTGGCTCTGGCTGTAGTTTCCTTCCTCTTCATCACGTGTTTAGTGGTTATTATATCAGTGAAAATCTACAGATGGAGACAGTCTCGCATCCTGTATCACTCCAATCTCCCCGTGATTCCATATTATCCACCACGTTATTCAGACACTTTGGGGACAGGGACTCTCCAACACGTGTACAATTACGAGGTGTGCAGGACGACTGACTCCAGAAAGAGTGACTGTAAGTTTGGCAGAGCTGGTAGTCAGAACGTGCTGATAATGGACCCCAGTTCTACAGGGACGATGCAGCGGATACAGAATGAAAAGAGCATCCTGGATGAACCAGACTCTCCTCTAGAGGTTAGAATGCCCCCGTCTTTGGTTATGTCAAAGCTGTATGTTTAAAATGTGTTTGTTCACTGACAAGTTTAGACTGCATTAACATGTTTCTACACACCATTGCTGAAGACATTTTAAAAACTCAAGTATGTTTTTGTTAGTTGTTTTTTTTTGTAGAAATAATTGGTAATAGAAGGTTTAGTGGATCGTCTTCATGTTGTCTTTAACGCTTTTTCCTTACTCTGAAGGCCTATTGTATTAGATTCTGTCTCTAAAATATATGAATTCGGTATTCTAATTTCTTTTTAGACGTCCTTGCTGTGTTCGGTTCTGTGATTTAACTGGTTCCAAAGGCAGATACACAACTGTCATTTGTTGCATTCTGTCTTTGCTTAATCTAAGAAATCTCAGCTGATTTGTTAAAATACTTCCTTCCCATATTCATATCCGTTTTTCTTACTTCTTGCTACTGATTTTGAGCAGTCACTGACGGGTTCTAAATAGACATGTGGTTATTATTCGTCTACGTAGAGGTCACTGATGTCTTCTGTTGGTATCAGTCACTGAAAAGTTTATTAATTTTGGTACATGTATGCATATATTGTAACAGGAGTTGTGCAGTACATTTATGTCGTTGTTCAGGTTTTGTCCATTTCAGGACATTGGACAGCGACATACACTTTATCGGCATCATTACCGCTGTGTTCCCACTTTATATGTTAAGATCTGTTTGTACATTATTAATATTTTAGGTTAAATTGTTTTGCACGGTTTTGATATGTAACTGTATGTCATTGATACGTGTTTACCTAAATTATGATTTACATTTTAAATATGAGACAGTATCTAAATACAGCATCCCATAGTTTATGTGACTGTAAATGGAAGTAACAAACATGCAATCATAGCTCTGAACATGGTCAACGGAGCTCTGGGAATAATATTACCATTGTATTTTAACAACTTTAATCCCACTTCAGATTTCAGGAAAGCAAGTATTCTGAACAGATTCATTAATGTTGGATTTCTGCAGTTTTACAGTGTGAACTCTTAGGGCCGCTGTTGACTAGAGTGTCGACGGCTGCGAGTAGGGTTATAGCAGCACCTCCCATGTAACATCGACATAATAAAGAAAGAGCTCAGGAAAGGACGGACATGCGAGTCATATGGAATATTTGAGAAAGACACGGCGACCTTTGAGACTTTCCTTTTATCTATATGGATTATTGAGCTGCTAAACTAACATTTGATACCTGAAACGTTATCAGTTTTATGGGATTTAAACATACTGAACCTCACTGAAAATATCGGATAGAACAATGACGAGGCAAGTACTGCTGTTTATCTGTCTCCTCTTCGTCGGCTCAGTGCTCGGGCAGGTCAGCTACTCTATTCCGGAGGAAATGGCCAGAGGATCTTTAGTAGGAAATATAGCACATGATTTAGGTTTGCAAACCAAACGTTTAGCGTCTGGTAAAGCTCGAATCTATACCCGAGATAGCGACGAGTACATCGAGCTGAATAGGGAAAGGGGAGTCCTCCTTGTTAAAGAGAGAATCGACAGAGAGGCGCTATGCAAACAGATGACGCCGTGTGCTTTACATTTTCAGATAATTCTTGAGAATCCTATGGAATTTTACACGGTTACAGTCCAGATTACAGATATCAATGATAATGCACCAACCTTTGAAAAAAGTGAAATGAAATTCAAAATTAGTGAGTCTGCGACGATCGGGGCAAAATTTGTACTGGAAAGAGCTGCGGATCTTGATGTTGGGATTAAACGATCTTAAAAGCTACCAATTAAAACCAACAGACAATTTTGCTCTGAAATTGCACAATAACGCTGATGGAAATAAAAATGTTGAGATGGTGCTGCAGAAGCCTTTAGACAGAGAGAAACAAGAGCAGATATCTCTGGTGTTAACTGCTGTAGATGGTGGAGAACCGCAGATGTCAGGAACAATGATGATTCTTATTACGGTTTTAGACGTTAATGATAATACTCCAGTTTTTACACAGCACACATACAAAGCTACAGTTACTGAGAATTCACCTAAAGGCACAGTTGTAGCTGCTGTTACAGCCTCAGATGCAGATCGAGATTCTAATGGTAAAATAACATATTCAATCACGAATACATTAGACGATATCAGGAAATTATTTGAGGTAAATAAGGAAAATGGCGACGTTACTTTAATTGGAAATATTGATTTTGAAGAGTCCCGAAGCTATCAAATAAATCTACTTGCTAGTGATGAAGGAGGACTCACAGATTCTTGCAAATTAATTGTCGATGTTCAAGACATGAATGACAACAAGCCGGAAATCAACATCATGTCAAAATCAAATGTGATATCAGAGGATGCCAAACTAAATACTGTCGTTACAATGATAAACATTGAGGACAAGGATTCAGGAGGAAACGGAAAAGTGCAATGTCTTATAAGCGAAAATGTCCCTTTCATTTTAAAAACATCAACAAATAATTTCTATAGTTTAGTAACAGACAGTGATCTGGACAGAGAGAGACATTCTGGTTTTAATATTACTGTGACCTGCTCTGATGAGGGAGTGCCCTCCCTCTCCAGCAGCGTCACTCTCACCTTACAGATCTCTGATGTGAATGATAACGCGCCTGTCTTTGAGAGGAGCTCATATGAGGCCTACATTGTAGAAAACAACACACCAGGCCTCTCTATATTCACAGTGAAAGCCAGAGACGCTGACTGGAACCAGAATGCCCGTGTTTCTTACATACTGGAGGACTCCTCTGTTAACGGAGTGCCAGTCTCCTCATATGTGTCCGTTAGTGCTGATAGTGGAGTCATCCATGCAGTTCGCTCTTTTGACTACGAGCAGATCAAAGATTTCCAGTTCCGTGTCAAAGCGCAGGATGGAGGTTCCCCTCCACTCAGTAGCAATGTGACTGTGAAAATATTGATCCAGGACCAGAACGACAACCCACCTCAGGTTCTGTACCCAGTCCAGACCGGTGGCTCTCTGGTGGCTGAAATGGTGCCTCGTTCAGCAGATGTGGGCTATCTGGTCACTAAAGTGGTGGCTGTTGATGTGGACTCTGGACAGAATGCCTGGCTCTCCTATAAACTGCAGAAAGCCACAGACAGGGCGCTGTTTGAAGTGGGCTTACAGAATGGAGAAATAAGAACTATCCGCCAGGTGACTGATAAAGATGTTGTGAAACAAAGACTGAGTGTTATAGTGGAGGACAACGGGCAGCCCTCTCGTTCAGCTACAGTCATTGTTAACGTGGCGGTGGCGGACAGCTTCCCTGAAGTGCTGTCAGAGTTCACTGACTTTACACACGACAAGGAATACAATGACAACCTGACTTTTTACTTAGTGTTGGCTCTGGCTGTAGTTTCCTTCCTCTTCATCACGTGTTTAGTGGTTATTATATCAGTGAAAATCTACAGATGGAGACAGTCTCGCATCCTGTATCACTCCAATCTCCCTGTGATTCCATATTATCCACCACGTTACTCAGACACTTTGGGGACAGGGACTCTCCAACACGTGTACAATTACGAGGTGTGCAGGACGACTGACTCCAGAAAGAGTGACTGTAAGTTCGGCAGAGCTGGTAGTCAGAACGTGCTGATAATGGACCCCAGTTCTACAGGGACGATGCAGCGGATACAGAATGAAAAGAGCATCCTGGATGAACCAGACTCTCCTCTAGAGGTTAGAATGCCCCCCCTTCAGTTATGTCAAAGTTGCATGTTTGTTCACTGACAACAAGTTTAGACTGCTTTACATGTTTCTATTGTCTACACACCATTAACGATTGCATTTTAAAACTTAAATCAAGTAGTTTTTCTTGTAGAAATAATTGGCCATAGCAGGTTTATGGGATCATCTTCATGTTGTCTTACACTCTCTGTCCTTACTCTGTAGGCCTATTATATTATAATTTGTCTCTAAAATATATGAGTTCAGTGTTCTAATTTTTTTAGACGTCCTTGCTATGTTTGGTTCTGCGATTTATTTGGTTCAAAAGGCAGATACACAACTGTCATTTGTTGCATTCTGTCTTTGCTTAATCTAGGAAAGCCCAGCTGATTTTTTTGAAGTACTCCTCTCCCATATTCATATCCCCTTTTCTTACTTTTTCCTACTGACTTTAAACATACACTGAGGAGCTCTAAATAGATATGTGTTTATTATATGTGTCTTCTTAGTGGTCATTAATATCTTCTGTGGGCATTACTTACTGAAAAGTTAAATCACTTTGGTACATGAATGCGTGTATTGTAACAGACGTTTTGGAGGACATTCATATCGTTGTTGTTGTTCACACTTTGTCCATTTCAGAACATTGGACAGCGACATACACTTTATCGGCATCTTTACCTGTGTTCTGTGTTCCCACTTTATGAGATCTGTTTATACATTAATCAGATTTGTGGTGAAGTTTTAGAGATTTTTGATATGTATGTCATTGTTACTCTTACTTACATTGTTTCATACCTTTTGAATGTGAGACATCAAATAAATACATCATCCCATTGTTAAAGTGACCAGTTGTAGAAAGTAAGTACATTTACTCAAGCACTGTACTCAGGTACAGTTATGAGGTCCTTTTACTTTACTTGAGTATTTCCATTTTATGCTACTTTATATTTCCACTCCACCACATTTCAGAGGGAAATATTGTACTTTCTACTCCACTACATTTATTTGACAACTTAAGTTACTTTTCAAATAAAAAATAATGAGTCAATGGATAACATAACAAGCTTTTAAATTACAGTGCATCTTTAAAGATGAAACCAGTGGTTTCCAACCTTTTTGGCTTTTGACATTTTACAAAAAGCAGTGTGTAGTCGGGGTCACATTTCAGATGTCTATGAGTTGTTAACAGCTCCACCAAATAATGATTGTTCTCTCTATACTCCTCACATGGTTTCATTTCAATAAATGTCCAAATGATCCAATATTTCACCAAAAATCAAAGATTAGAGATAAATTCCAGAAACTGAAAACAGATTTGTGTATCAGAATTGTGTTTTCTTCTTCTTTCCTCTCCCATTTTATCTGGTGACCCTCTAGAGGGGCCTGACCCCTAGGTTGAGAGCCATTGGACTAAACTAGCTAACTGTATACAAAGTAGTTTAAACTAGCTCCACCTCCAGCAGCTACAACAGTAACATGCTACTGATACACTGATGCTTCAGTATTTATAATCTAATGATGTCATATATAATAATATATCAGTCAGAGGGAAGAAATGAGAACTTTAATAATTTAAGTACATTTTGTTGCTAATACTTATGTACTTTTACTTAAGTAGGAATTTTCATGCTCGACTTTTACTTGTATTGGAGTATTTTTACATCGCTGTATCGGTACTTTTAATTAAGTAAAGGATCTGAATACTTCTTCCACTACTGAAAGTGACTTTAGATAACCGTAACAAACATGCAATCATGGCTTTCAAGATGATCAATAGAGTTCAAGGAATAACATTACCACTGTAGTTTTAACAGCTTTAAATCCAGTTCAGATTTCTTGAAAGTAAGTCCTCTGAGCAGATTCATTAATGTTGGATTTCTGCAGTTTTACAGTGTGAACTCTTAGGGCCGCTGTTGACTAGAGTGTCGACGGCTGCGAGTAGGGTTATAACAGCACCTCCCATGTAACATCGACATAATAAAGAAAGAGCTCGGGAAAGAACGGACATGCGAGTCATATGGAATATTTGAGAAAGACACGGCGACCTTTGAGACTTTCCTTTCATCTTTATGGATTATGGAGCTGCTAAACTGACATATGATACCTGAAACGTTATCAGTTTTATGGGATTTAAACATACTGAACCTCACTGAAAATATCGGATAGAACAATGACGAGGCAAGTACTGCTGTTTATCTGTCTCCTCTTCGTCGGCTCAGTGCTCGGGCAGGTCAGCTACTCTATTCCGGAGGAAATGGCCAGAGGATCTTTAGTAGGAAATATAGCACATGATTTAGGTTTGCAAACCAACCGTTTAGCGTCTGGTAAAGCTCGAATCTATACCCGTGATAGCGACGAGTACATCGAGCTGAATAGGGAAAGGGGAGTCCTCCTTGTTAAAGAGAGAATCGACAGAGAGGCGCTATGCAAACAGACGACGCCGTGTGCTTTACATTTTCAGATAATTCTGGAGAATCCTATGGAATTTTACAGTGTTACAATCCAGATTACAGACATCAACGATAATGCACCAACCTTTGAAAAAAGTGAAATGGAATTCAAAATTAGTGAGTCTGCGATCACCGGGGTAAAATTTCTGCTGGAGAGGGCTGTGGATCTTGATGTTGGAATTAATGGTGTTCAAAGCTATGAATTAAAACCAACAGACAATTTTGCTCTGAAACTGCACAATAACGCTGATGGAAATAGAAACGTTGAGATGGTGCTGCAGAAGCCTTTAGACAGAGAGAAACACGAGCAGATATCTCTGGTGTTAACAGCTGTAGATGGTGGAGAACCGCAGATGTCAGGAACGATGATGATTCTTATTACAGTATTAGACGCTAATGATAATGCTCCCGTTTTTACACAGCACACATACAAAGCTACAGTTACTGAGAATTCACCTAAAGGCACAGTTGTAGCTACTGTTACAGCCTCAGATGCAGATCGAGATTCTAATGGTAAAATAACATATTCAATCACGAATGCAATAGATGATATAAGGAAATTATTTGAGATAAATAAGGAAAACGGTGAGGTCAGCTTAATGGGAAATATTGATTTTGAGGAGTCCCGAAACTATCAAATAAGTCTACTTGCTAGTGATGAAGGAGGACTCACAGATTCGTGCAAATTAATAGTCGATGTACAAGACATGAATGACAACAAGCCGGAAATCAACATTATGTCAAAGTCTACTGTTATATCAGAGGATGCCAAACTACATACAGTTGTTACAATGATAAACATCGAGGACAAGGACTCGGGAGAAAACGGTAACGTGAGATGCTTTATTAATGAAAATATACCTTTCACTTTGAAAACAACAACAAATAATTTCTATAGTTTAGTAACAGACAGTGATCTGGACAGAGAGAGACATTCTGAGTATAATATTACTGTGACCTGCTCTGATGAGGGAGTGCCCTCCCTCTCCAGCAGCGTCACTCTCACCTTACAGATCTCTGATGTGAATGATAACGCGCCTGTCTTTGAGAGGAGCTCATATGAGGCCTACATTGTAGAAAACAACACACCAGGCCTCTCTATATTCACAGTGACAGCCAGAGATGCTGACTGGAACCAGAATGCCCGTGTTTCTTACATACTGGAGGACTCCTTTGTTAACGGAGTGCCAGTCTCCTCATATGTGTCCGTTAGTGCTGATAGTGGAGTCATCCATGCAGTTCGCTCTTTTGACTACGAGCAAATCAAAGATTTCCAGTTCCGTGTCAAAGCGCAGGATGGAGGTTCCCCTCCACTCAGTAGCAATGTGACAGTGAAAATACTTATCCAGGACCAGAACGACAATCCCCCTCAGGTTCTGTACCCAGTCCAGACCGGTGGCTCTCTGGTGGCTGAAATGGTGCCTCGTTCAGCAGATGTGGGCTATCTGGTCACTAAAGTGGTGGCTGTTGATGTGGACTCTGGACAGAATGCCTGGCTCTCCTATAAACTGCAGAAAGCCACAGACAGGGCGCTGTTTGAAGTGGGCTTACAGAATGGAGAAATAAGAACTATCCGCCAGGTGACTGATAAAGATGCTGTGAAACAAAGACTGAGTGTTATAGTGGAGGACAACGGGCAGCCCTCTCGTTCAGCTACAGTCATTGTTAACGTGGCGGTGGCGGACAGCTTCCCTGAAGTGCTGTCAGAGTTCACTGACTTTACACACGACAAGGAGTACAATGACAACCTGACTTTTTACTTAGTGTTGGCTCTGGCTGTAGTTTCCTTCCTCTTCATCACGTGTTTAGTGGTTATTATATCAGTGAAAATCTACAGATGGAGACAGTCTCGCATCCTGTATCACTCCAATCTCCCTGTGATTCCATATTATCCACCACGTTACTCAGACACTTTGGGGACAGGGACTCTCCAACACGTGTACAATTACGAGGTGTGCAGGACGACCGACTCCAGAAAGAGTGACTGTAAGTTCGGCAGAGCTGGTAGTCAGAACGTGCTGATAATGGACCCCAGTTCTACAGGGACGATGCAGCGCATACAGAGTGAAAAGAGCATCCTGGATGAACCAGACTCTCCTCTAGAGGTTTGTCGTTTCGTTACAAATCAGTTATCTAATTTATGTATATTTGCCATTTAAAACATACTTAGACAGTATTCGGTTGAGCTGAGTTTCCATGGTAAGCTCAAAGTGTTTCAGCACCACGGACAGCGCTAGACAAATCACCCTTCATAAGGTTAATGCAAGATGTGTCTAAGAACTCATTCACTTTGTATTTTCTCTGGCATGTTAATTCAACATTGAAGCTACATGCAATGATTATATGTGTGCAAGCATGTGATTGTGAGCGCATGCCCTTGTGTGTGACTTTGTTTTACCGTGGTGTATTTTTTTCCTGTAAAATGTATTGGAAACAGAAATACTCGGGATACGGTTGACATACTGTGACGTTATTTAGACACGTTTATTCTGTTTTCTCTTTCAATGCTTTGTGCTTCGACAATTTAAAAAAAAACAACAACTATAACATCACGAGGGCTCATGCTACACAAAGCGACTCTTTCTAGTACTTTGAATAAAATGTTTTTAACATTACAATGCTGGGGCTCCGACTGGTCCCAATCGTGTGCATTTTCATGTTCTGTACTCTTAGGGACGCTGTTGGCCAGTGTGTTGTAGTTCCACTGCAGACTTCACCAGCACCTCCCAGATCATTTAGATTTGTTGGAGGCAAGGTCGACACAATGCACAGTCGCAGTTACAGGGAGCACTAAATACGGGCAAAGGAATTGGAAGTATTTTGATCAAGATTTGTGTTGACGGCTTCTTCATCCTTTGTCCCTCAGTTTGTGGAATACGACTGTCTTCTTTGCGGATCATTTCCTGATTCGTTTTGATCTTAAAGAACCGTCGAGCGAAACAATGAGACGGCAAGTACTATTGTTTTTCTCGATGCTTGTTCTTAGTCCCGTGCTCGGGCAGGTCAGCTATTCTATTCCCGAGGAAATGTCGAAAGGCTCGTTGGTCGGCAACATAGCACAAGATTTAGGTTTAGATTTAAAACGGCTGAAAACAGGAAAAGCTCGCTTGCATGTTGGAAATACCGCTGAATACATCGAGTTAAATAAAGAAAAAGGAGTCCTTCTCATCAAAGAGAAAATAGACAGAGAGGCGTTGTGCAAACAAATGACTCCCTGTGCTTTACATTTTCAAATTATTTTGGAAAACCCCATCGAGTTCTATCGCGTTACAGTAGAAATAACAGATATAAACGACAACGCCCCTATATTCAAAATGAATAATATGTTATTTGAAATCAGCGAATCGGCTGTCAGTGGGGCAAAATTTGTATTAGAGAAAGCATTAGATTACGACGTTGGTATAAACGGACTCAAGAGCTACTCCCTCAACCCAACAGATAATTTTGTTTTAAAACTCAACGACAACGCAGATGGAGAAAAGGAGGTAGAGATGGTCTTGGAGAAACCTCTCGATCGTGAGAAACAAGAACAATTGACTCTTACATTAACAGCAGTCGACGGAGGTGAACCCCAGCTCTCAGGGATAGTGCAGATTCACGTAACTGTATTAGATATAAATGACAATGCTCCAGTATTTACGCAGTCAACATATAAAGCTAGTTTAATGGAAAACTCCGCGAAGGGAACGTCATTAATGACTGTAACAGCCACAGATAGAGATCAAGGCACAAATGGCGTCGTGACGTACTCTATTTCGAGTAACACCGATGGAATTATGGATTTATTTGAAATACATGGGACAAGTGGGGAGATACGTTTGATCGGAAAAATAGATTATGAAACATCAAAACATTATCAGTTACATGTTAAAGCAAGAGATCAAGGTGGGCTCACTGACTCATGCAAAATAGTATTTGACATTATTGATGTGAATGACAATATTCCAGTGATAGATTTAATGTCAACTACACAATCTATACCGGAAGATGCCACGTTTCAAACAGTTGTTGCTGTTATGAATGTCCATGATGCTGACTCGGATATTAATGGAGTGGTTAAATGTTTTCTGAGTGATAATGTACCTTTTATCATCGAAAATACATCGAATGGATTCTATAGCATAAGAACAAACAGTGATTTAGACAGAGAAAGAGCCTCTGAGTATAATATAACTGTGACCTGCTCTGATGAGGGAGTGCCCTCCCTCTCCAGCAGCGTCACTCTCACCTTACAGATCTCTGATGTGAATGATAACGCGCCTGTCTTTGAGAGGAGCTCATATGAGGCCTACATTGTAGAAAACAACACACCAGGCCTCTCTATATTCACAATGAAAGCCAGAGATGCTGACTGGAACCAGAATGCCCGTGTTTCCTACATACTGGAGGACTCCTCTGTTAACGGAGTGCCAGTCTCCTCATATGTTTCCGTTAGTGCTGATAGTGGAGTCATCCATGCAGTTCGCTCTTTTGACTACGAGCAGATCAAAGATTTCCAGTTCCGCATCAAAGCGCAGGATGGAGGTTCCCCTCCACTCAGTAGCAATGTGACAGTGAAAATAATGATCCAAGACCAGAACGACAACCCCCCTCAGGTTCTGTACCCAGTCCAGACCGGTGGCTCTCTGGTGGCTGAAATGGTGCCTCGTTCAGCAGATGTGGGCTATCTGGTCACTAAAGTGGTGGCTGTTGATGTGGACTCTGGACAGAATGCCTGGCTCTCCTATAAACTGCAGAAAGCCACAGACAGGGCGCTGTTTGAAGTGGGCTTACAGAATGGAGAAATAAGAACTATCCGCCAGGTGACTGATAAAGATGCTGTGAAACAAAGACTGACTGTTATAGTGGAGGACAACGGGCAGCCCTCTCGTTCAGCTACAGTCATTGTTAACGTGGCGGTGGCGGACAGCTTCCCTGAAGTGCTGTCAGAGTTCACTGACTTTACACACGACAAGGAGTACAATGACAACCTGACTTTTTACTTAGTGTTGGCTCTGGCTGTAGTTTCCTTCCTCTTCATCACGTGTTTAGTGGTTATTATATCAGTGAAAATCTACAGATGGAGACAGTCTCGCATCTTGTATCACTCCAATCTCCCTGTTATTCCATATTATCCACCACGTTACTCAGACACTTTGGGGACAGGGACTCTCCAACACGTGTATAATTACGAGGTGTGCAGGACGACTGACTCCAGAAAGAGTGACTGTAAGTTCGGCAGAGCTGGTAGTCAGAACGTGCTGATAATGGACCCCAGTTCTACAGGGACGATGCAGCGGATACAGAACGAAAAGAGCATCCTGGATGAACCAGACTCTCCTCTAGAGGTTAGAGTTTCCCCACTTTGGTCATGTCAAAGTTGCATGTCTAAAATATGTTTACTCACTGCAAACAAAAAAACAGCACCTTGGACAGATGCAGTGGTATGTAACTGGTTTCGCCTTTTTTTTCTCTTTCTCTCACCCTCTCTCTCACAGTTGTAACAATGTGCTTTCAGTTACATTGGTTATTCTCACTTTATGTTTTTTCTCGGGTATACATACCATTTATGTTTTTGCGAAGTTTGGATGGACAAGGCCCCTTTTTGATAATTATTTTTAAAGTTGTTTTATTTGACCAATACTGCATATTCCTAAAGCTATTTCAACTGATATGATGTTTACTTCTCTTGCAATTTCAATTTGTGAACTGTATGGGCCGCTGTTGGTCAACGTGTTGCAGATATGGAGCAGATCCTCCCATGACATACCAGTATTTTAGAGAAAGAAAAGGCGAGAAGGCACTCTTCACGGACAGATTACCTTTAGATGAACACATCAAGTCAACAGACTCTTTTTCGAGATTTGCGGATTGTATCGATATTCTTTGTATCCATACATTTTTGTATGGATATATTTTTATTGTGAACCCCAGTGTAATACATTTTTTGGTGCACGTGAACTGTGGATAGAACAATGAGACGGCAAGTACTGTTTTTCATCTCGATATTCTCTCTCGGTTCAGTTCTCGGTCAAGTCAGCTACTCTATCCCGGAGGAAATGGCAAAGGGTTCTGTGGTTGGAAACATAGCACGGGATTTAGGTTTAGATGTGAAAAGACTGAAATCGGGTAAAGCTCGTATATATACGGGCGACAGTGCAGAATACATCGACCTGAGTAGAGAAAGAGGAGTCCTCCTAGTGAAAGAGAGAATCGACAGAGAGTCGCTATGCAGACAGACGACGCCTTGTGCTTTACATTTGCAGATTATTTTAGAAAACCCAATGGAGCTTTTTCGAATAACAGTAGAGATTACCGACATCAACGACAACAGTCCCAGTTTTAAAAATGACGAGAAACGTTTTGAAATTAGCGAATCCGCAGTTACAGGGTCTAAATTTGTGTTAGAAAGAGCGGTCGATCCAGACATTGGTGTAAATGGTCTGAAAAATTACAGCCTGAAACCAACAGATAATTTTGTACTTAAAATACAGAGTCAGGCAGACGGAAATAAAAAGGTCGAGATGGTTTTACACAAGCCGTTAGATCGAGAGAAAGAGGAACAGATATCATTGCTGTTAACAGCTGTAGATGGAGGAGAACCTCAGATGTCTGGTACAGTGAAGATTTATGTGACCGTGCTCGATGCAAACGACAATGCTCCTGTTTTTACGCAGTCGGTTTACAAGGCAGCCATAGCGGAAAACTCTCCGAAAGGAACAACATTGACCGCAGTGAGTGCGTCTGATGCAGATAAAGGAACAAATGGGGAAGTTTCTTATTCAGTGTCGACCACTATGGATAGTATTTCAGACATATTTACCATAAATGAAAACGGTGAGGTGATATTAGTTGGAGAAGTTGACTTTGAAAAAGCGAGGTATTACCAAATCGATATTGAGGCTAAAGACAGTGGTGGTCTTTCTGATTCCAGTAAAATTATAGTTGATGTTATTGATATTAATGATAATAAGCCAGTAATCAGTATACTTTCCAAATCTGATTCAATCCCAGAAGACTCTGCCCAAAATACAATTATAGTTATGTTCAGTGTCCTTGACCCAGATTCAAGTAATAGTGGTCAAGTAAATTGCAAATTAAATGGCAACATACCATTTACTATTACAACTTCTTCAAATGATTTCTATAGCTTAGTAACAGACAGTGATTTAGACAGAGAGAGAGCCTCTGAGTATAATATTAGAGTGACTTGCTCTGATGAGGGAGTGCCCTCCCTCTCCAGCAGCGTCACTCTCACCTTACAGATCTCTGATGTGAATGATAACGCGCCTGTCTTTGAGAGGAGCTCATATGAGGCCTACATTGTAGAAAACAACACACCAGGCCTCTCTATATTCACAGTGAAAGCCAGAGACGCTGACTGGAACCAGAATGCCCGTGTTTCCTACATACTGGAGGACTCCTCTGTTAACGGAGTGCCAGTCTCCTCATATGTTTCCGTTAGTGCTGATAGTGGAGTCATCCATGCAGTTCGCTCTTTTGACTATGAGCAGATCAAAGATTTCCAGCTCCGCGTCAAAGCACAGGATGGAGGTTCCCCTCCACTCAGTAGCAATGTGACTGTGAAAATATTGATCCAGGACCAGAACGACAACCCCCCTCAGGTTCTGTACCCAGTCCAGACTGGTGGCTCTCTGGTGGCTGAAATGGTGCCTCGTTCAGCAGATGTGGGCTATCTGGTCACTAAAGTGGTGGCTGTTGATGTGGACTCTGGACAGAATGCCTGGCTCTCCTATAAACTGCAGAAAGCCACAGACAGGGCGCTGTTTGAAGTGGGCTTACAGAATGGAGAAATAAGAACTATCCGCCAGGTGACTGATAAAGATGCTGTGAAACAAAGACTGACTGTTATAGTGGAGGACAACGGGCAGCCCTCTCGTTCAGCTACAGTCATTGTTAACGTGGCGGTGGCGGACAGCTTCCCTGAAGTGCTGTCAGAGTTCACTGACTTTACACACGACAAGGAGTACAATGACAACCTGACTTTTTACTTAGTGTTGGCTCTGGCTGTAGTTTCCTTCCTCTTCATCACGTGTTTAGTGGTTATTATATCAGTGAAAATCTACAGATGGAGACAGTCTCGCATCCTGTATCACTCCAATCTCCCTGTGATTCCATATTATCCACCACGTTACTCAGACACTTTGGGGACAGGGACTCTCCAACACGTGTACAATTACGAGGTGTGCAGGACGACTGACTCCAGAAAGAGTGACTGTAAGTTCGGCAGAGCTGGTAGTCAGAACGTGCTGATAATGGACCCCAGTTCTACAGGGACGATGCAGCGGATACAGAATGAAAAGAGCATCCTGGATGAACCAGACTCTCCTCTAGAGGTTAGTCTCTTGGAATATAACAAAGTGTTGCATTACACCTCTTATGGCACCACTTATGTTCCACACTAATCTGGGGGCTCTTTGAATGCTATAGGAATCATAATGAACATAATTTTCCATCCTTACAACCAACATCTTCAATTATTTTATAAAGGCATCTTTAATATCCACTACTTCATGTTTAACATGCTTAATAAAACCTCCACATAGTTGTCTCCAGTGTAAAATTCTGCAACATATAAGTTTTTGTCCCATTTTGATCCTCATTTTTACTAGTAAATATAATTAGTGGTGTTGCAGAATTAATGTAAATAATCAGTGCATTGTGGTGACTAGGTTGTGTATCATCTATGGTAATGACTTTATAGGAAATTTAGAGTAAAAACTCTATTTGGAACATTATGGAACAACAGACTCGAGTTTCTTTTTGGGTGACATGTCCATCAGCAGAACACCTATTTGGTCGCAATGAGTTGTTGAATAGTTGGTTGAAGTAGTGACAATGCATTCAGTTTGGGAGTGTTAAAGTCACCAAGCACAAACACTGGCAGATCCACAGATCTTCTAGGGTCATTACTGAAATTGCCAGCAAGGAGCTCTGCAGTGCCTTTTTTTAAAATCAGAGCTAGGGACACCTACTAGGATGAGGTTAAGCTGACTTGCTAGGTTCTGTAAATAGTGTAGCTGAATACATATTGTCACCAGCATCATCCATGTTCTAGTTTTTTGGAACGGATAAAGCTGTGGGAAGTAACCAAAATTGTTTAAAAATGTAGAATACTCAGTCACACAGAATTACAATTCAAGTGTGTGGAGAGTAAGTAGAAAATAGTGAGTAAATGTCTGGTATAATGTCACTTTAAATTACCAGAGTAACCAATAAGTGCATATAAATAAAATGAAAAATAGAGAGTAATATGTCCATAGGTGGGTGCATATATATGGTGATGTGTCATCTTGTGACCCATCTCTGTAGCATACAACTTAAGGTGAATATTTTTTTATGTAACATATCAGCTTGGTACTGCCCATTGTTGACAAGACTGTAATTACCAAGGAAGAGGTCCTGTTGGAAAATGGGTTTTATGGGCTGCTGAAGGACAGTCTAAGATGTTTCTTCTCAGTGGTCAGTTTTTCATCTAAACTGCCAAAATGATTGTTAATTAAAGACAATATAAAAATGTAGGAAGTTCGATGGTATCCTTTTTTCCTCCAATTTCCTTGTAAGAAAAATTATTATTTTTGCAAACAATCTCATCTAATTTCGTCATTAGAAATTGATTATTCAGTTAGAAATCATTTCCAAGATAATATTTTAGGATTTAACTGTTTCTGAATATCTCAACAGGACACGTTTTCTTTTTTCTAATACTAAATAACTACATAGTACTTATTAACCCCAACAACTGGACTCACAATCCATTTATTTTTACATAATATAATTGTCATTGAATCGTTTTATTATTTCAAAAGTAAGTTGTTGCTCCTGAATCACATAACATGGCGAGAACTATCACTTTTGTAATGACTGTAACTCGTATTTCTTCATATTGAACCTCCTACTTCATAGTGTAGTTTTCTGCAGTGCAAGTGTTTGGACTCTCAGGGCCGCTGTTGACCAATGTAGAGCCTTCCCCCGTCATTTTGTTAAATTCAGCAGAGAAAGAGCCACACATACAGTACACCAGCGTCGATGCCGGAGATATCCGCGCTGCGATTCATTTATTTCTGATTCAAGAAACACGGAGCTAATCATTCTCTGGAACACTTTGGATTAGAGCGACCTTAACACTTTGGAATACGGTACTCTTGTCATCTGCAGTATTTGTGGAGGATAAAATGTCGGACAGAGCAATGAGACGGCAAGTACTATTGTTCATCTCGATGTTTTCCCTCAGCTCAGTGCTCGGGCAGATCACCTACTCCATACCCGAAGAAATGTCAAGAGGCTCTTTCGTTGGTAACATAGCGCAGGATTTAGGGCTAGACGTCAAAAGACTGAGGTCAGGTAAAGCTCGCATATATACAGAGGACAATGCAGAATACATCGAGTTGAATAAAGAAAGAGGAGTCCTGCTTGTTAAAGAGAGAATCGACAGAGAGGCGCTCTGCGGACAGACAACACCTTGCGCTTTACATCTTCAAATTACATTGGAGGATCCTATTGAATTCTATACAGTTACAGTCGAAATTAATGACATTAACGATAATGCACCCAGCTTTAAAAAGGATGAGATGAAATTTAGGATTAGTGAGTCGGCTGTGATTGGTGCAAAATTTGTGCTAGAAAGAGCTATGGATCTAGATGTTGGTGTGAACGGATTGCAGGGTTATTCGTTAAAGCCTACAGATAACTTTCATCTAAAACTACAAAATCAGCAAGATGGGGGTAAGAAGGTGGAGATGGTTTTGCAAAAACATCTGGATAGAGAGGCGCAAGAGGACCTGTCTTTAACACTTACAGCTACTGATGGTGGTGATCCACAGCTGTCGGGAACAATGCGAATAGAGATTTCAGTGCTAGATGCTAATGACAATGCCCCAGTATTTATGCAGGAAGTATATAAGGTTACCATAATGGAGACTGCTCCAAAGGGCACGATTTTGAGTACCGTTAGTGCTGCGGATGCAGATCAAGGTTCAAATGGAAAAGTGTCATATTCAATAACAAACACGCAGGATGATGTCCCTGTTTTGTTTCAAATCGACGAACAAAATGGTGTGGTAGCTTTAACTGGAAACCTGGATTATGAAAAGGCACAGCACTACGAAATACACGTACAAGCTAGTGATGATGGAGGACTAACAGATTCTTGTAAGATTATTGTTGAGGTGACCGATACTAACGATAATCCACCTTCTATTAATATTATGTCTAAAACTAATTCAATATCAGAAAAATCTACGCCAGGAACTGTGGTAACTATATTTAATGTTCAAGATCCAGACTCTGGAGAAAATGGCAAAGTCTCATGTAATATCGAAGAACACAAGCCATTTGTGATGAAAACAACGTCGAAAAAATTCTTTAGCTTAGTAACAGACAGTGATTTAGACAGAGAGATAGCCTCTGAGTATAATATAACTGTGACCTGCTCTGATGAGGGAGTGCCGTCCCTCTCCAGCAGCGTCACTCTCACCTTACAGATCTCTGATGTGAATGATAATGCGCCTGTCTTTGAGAGGAGCTCATATGAGGCCTACATTGTGGAAAACAACGCACCAGGCCTCTCTATATTCACAGTGAAAGCCAGAGATGCTGACTGGAACCAGAATGCCCGTGTTTCTTACATACTGGAGGACTCCTCTGTTAACGGAGTGCCAGTCTCCTCATATGTGTCCGTTAGTGCTGATAGTGGAGTCATCCATGCAGTTCGCTCTTTTGACTATGAGCAGATCAAAGATTTCCAGTTCCGTGTCAAAGCGCAAGATGGAGGTTCCCCTCCACTCAGTAGCAATGTGACAGTGAAAATATTGATCCAAGACCAGAACGACAACCCCCCTCAGGTTCTGTACCCAGTCCAGACTGGTGGCTCTCTGGTGGCTGAAATGGTGCCACGTTCAGCAGAAGTGGGCTATCTGGTCACTAAAGTGGTGGCTGTTGATGTGGACTCTGGACAGAATGCCTGGCTCTCCTATAAACTGCAGAAAGCCACAGACAGGGCGCTGTTTGAAGTGGGCTTACAGAATGGAGAAATAAGAACTATCCGCCAGGTGACTGATAAAGATGCTGTGAAACAAAGACTGACTGTTATAGTGGAGGACAACGGGCAGCCCTCTCGTTCAGCTACAGTCATTGTTAACGTGGCGGTGGCGGACAGCTTCCCTGAAGTGCTGTCAGAGTTCACTGACTTTACACACGACAAGGAGTACAATGACAACCTGACTTTTTACTTAGTGTTGGCTCTGGCTGTAGTTTCCTTCCTCTTCATCACGTGTTTAGTGGTTATTATATCAGTGAAAATCTACAGATGGAGACAGTCTCGCATCCTGTATCACTCCAATCTCCCTGTGATTCCATATTATCCACCACGTTACTCAGACACTTTGGGGACAGGGACTCTCCAACACGTGTACAATTACGAGGTGTGCAGGACGACTGACTCCAGAAAGAGTGACTGTAAGTTCGGCAGAGCTGGTAGTCAGAACGTGCTGATAATGGACCCCAGTTCTACAGGGACGATGCAGCGGATACAGAATGAAAAGAGCATCCTGGATGAACCAGACTCTCCTCTAGAGGTTAGAAAACTGCAACAATCAAATGTTTAATTTGAATGCAATATACTGTATATAGTGGTCAACGTTTTATATGCTACAACGTTCCCATTCAGCACCATGGGCAGCGACACTTGTCACTGCTAACTCCAGTCAATGTACTCATATGTTTTGTTTTTATTTTTATTTTTGGCTTAATCTCTTCTATTCATATATTCAAATTGAAAAACATTGCTTTCTGAATTAACACATTCAAATGTGTTACTAAACCACCTGAGAACAATATTATTGAAGTACATATTTCGTGAAATATCAGTATGCCAAATCGACGGCCACATTTTCTCTGGTTGCAGTTTCGCTTGATTACCAGTGTGTCTGTCCACTATACTTGTTTTCTGTGATATTGCTTGTTGTAATTTGTATTTTCAACTCAAAGGGTCGCTGTCGGCAAGCTTGTTGCGATTTGACTAGATGCTTTTTTCTGTCTGTATCCTTCCTTATGATCCTCCCCTTCGTGTCGATGTGTTTGACATAATCAGAGAAAGGCAGAATGCATAGTCCGCGCTCATAAGAAGCGCTGCGAGGAATGGTATAACTGGATTGTTTTGCTTTCCATAGTAGGAGTGTGGATTATTTTTTTGTTTCTACCTTCGGGCTGACTGCATCGGGATTGTTTTTTTTAATGGTGTTGGAAACGAAACGACATCGAATAGAACAATGAGACGGCAAGTACTGTTGTTTTTCTCGGTCCTCTGTCTCAGCTCAGCGCTCGGACAGGTCAGCTATTCCATTCCCGAAGAAATGGCGAAAGGCTCTGTAGTGGGGAACATAGCGCATGATTTAGGTATAGATCTTAAAAGGCTAAAATCAGGTAAAGCTCGTGTCTACACGGGGAGCAGTGTAGAATACATCGGGCTGAATAAAGAAAGGGGAGTCCTCCTTATCCAGGAGAGGATAGACAGAGAGGCTTTATGTGGAGAGACGACGCCTTGTGCTTTACATTTCCAGTTAATTCTGGAAAATCCAATGGAACTGTTTCGTGTAACAGTGGAGGTTACCGATATAAACGATAACACCCCCAGTTTTACAAATACAGAAAAACGCTTTGAAATTAGTGAGTCCGCTGTAATAGGATCGAAATTCATACTGGAGAAAGCTATTGATTCCGACATTGGGATAAATGGCTTACAACAATACTCACTTACTCCAACTGATAACTTTGTATTAAAACTAGAAAATCAGGCCGATGGAAGCAAAAAGGTAGAAATGGTTCTGCAGAAGCCACTAGATCGAGAGAAGCAGGAATATATATCCCTTTTGTTAACTGCTATAGATGGAGGAGAGCCGCAGTTGTCAGGGACAATGCAGATATTTGTTACCGTATTAGATGCGAACGACAACGCTCCTACATTCGCTAAACCTCTGTACAGGGCAAAAATACTGGAAAATTCTTCCAAGGGCACCAGCGTAACGACTGTAAGTGCATCTGATAAAGACATTGGCTCGAACGGAGAAATGTCATATTTGATATCTACCAGCAAACGCCTTTTATCTGAACTTTTTCAGATTAATTCGAGAACTGGTGAAATTATCTTAGTCGGTGAAATAGATTATGAAAAGGCGAACACTTATCAAATGGATATTGAAGTTGTAGACAAAGGGGGGCTCTCTGATTCTACTAAGGTAGTAGTTGATGTTATTGATATAAATGACAACAATCCGTACATAAACGTTGTTTCTAAATCTGAATCCATATTAGAGGACTCACCTCCAAACACTGTTATAGCTATGTTAAGTGTAAATGATCCAGATTCAGAGAATAATGGGAAGGTGGAGTGTAATATAGATGATAACATTCCCTTCAAAATACATACTACATTAAATGGATTTTATACGTTAGTTACGGACATCGCTTTAGACAGAGAGAGAGCCTCTCAGTATAATATAACTGTGACCTGCTCTGATGAGGGAGTGCCCTCCCTCTCCAGCAGCGTCACTCTCACCTTACAGATTTCTGATGTGAATGATAACGCGCCTGTCTTTGAGAGGAGCTCATATGAGGCCTACATTGTAGAAAACAACACACCAGGCCTCTCTATATTCACAGTGAAAGCCAGAGACGCTGATTGGAACCAGAATGCCCGTGTTTCCTACATACTGGAGGACACCTCTCTTAACGGAGTGCCAGTCTCCTCATATGTGTCCGTTAGTGCTGATAGTGGAGTCATCCATGCAGTTCGCTCTTTTGACTACGAGCAGATCAAAGATTTCCAGCTCCGCGTCAAAGCGCAGGATGGAGGTTCCCCTCCACTCAGTAGCAATGTGACAGTGAAAATAATGATCCAAGACCAGAACGACAACCCCCCTCAGGTTCTGTACCCAGTCCAAACTGGTGGCTCTCTGGTGGCTGAAATGGTGCCTCGTTCAGCGGATGTGGGCTATCTGGTCACTAAAGTGGTGGCTGTTGATGTGGACTCTGGACAGAATGCCTGGCTCTCCTATAAACTGCAGAAAGCCACAGACAGGGCGCTGTTTGAAGTGGGCTTACAGAATGGAGAAATAAGAACTATCCGCCAGGTGACTGATAAAGATGCTGTGAAACAAAGACTGACTGTTATAGTGGAGGACAACGGGCAGCCCTCTCGTTCAGCTACAGTCATTGTTAACGTGGCGGTGGCGGACAGCTTCCCTGAAGTGCTGTCAGAGTTCACTGACTTTACACACGACAAGGAGTACAATGACAACCTGACTTTTTACTTAGTGTTGGCTCTGGCTGTAGTTTCCTTCCTCTTCATCACGTGTTTAGTGGTTATTATATCAGTGAAAATCTACAGATGGAGACAGTCTCGCATCCTGTATCACTCCAATCTCCCTGTGATTCCATATTATCCACCACGTTACTCAGACACTTTGGGGACAGGGACTCTCCAACATGTGTACAATTACGAGGTGTGCAGGACGACTGACTCCAGAAAGAGTGACTGTAAGTTCGGCAGAGCTGGTAGTCAGAACGTGTTGATAATGGACCCCAGTTCTACAGGGACGATGCAGCGGATACAGAATGAAAAGAGCATCCTGGATGAACCAGACTCTCCTCTAGAGGTTGGTCATTTGGGATACATTTCAGTTGTAAAATGTTTGCTTGTACTATGCCACTGATACATTTGTTGACGGTCGCCATTCATCAATACTGTGCAATCAGCACCATGGACAGAGACACTGGTTTCCCACCGTCTTGTTTGAATTACCGTAGTTAATTCTACTGAGTGTGTTTGTGTTTCTATCTATCTATCTATCTATCTATCTATCTATCTATCTATCTATCCATCTATCCATCCATCCATCCATCCATCCATCCATCCATCCATCCATCCATCCATCCATCCATCCATCCATCCATCCATCTATCCATCTATCTATCTATCTATCTATCTAGCTATCTATCTAGCTATCTAGCTATCTATCTATCTATCTATCTATCTAATACATAGCATTTGTATTATTTACATAGCATGTAAAAGTTGCTCATTTTCGTGGCACATGATGAAAAAAATTGCAGTCTTTCGTAAAGTGTTTTTCCTCCCGGTGTTTTTTGTAGTTCATTACTGTGTACTCTTAGGGCCGCTGTTGGCCAGTGAGTTGATATTTCATGGAAGGTTTAGTGGAAACCTCCCCCAACATCATGGTATCAGAGAGAGAAAGACAGACACGGCGTTACAACGTCAGGAGGCAATATCTCAGCATACACTAAAGCGACGACAGAGCAGAAGTCCCCCTTTTTTATCGATGTGGATTATTATGGAGTAATACTAAATACGAGCTTTACACTAAACAGAACGGACCATACATTTCCAGTCACTGTGGGACATAATTCGATCTATTAAAGTGTGCGAGGAAAATGTCGGACAGAACAATGAGACGGCAAGTACTGTTGTTTTCCTTGGCTCTTTATATCAGTTCAGTGCTCGGCCAAGTCAGCTACTCCATCCCTGAGGAAATGCCTAGTGGCTCTTTAGTCGGTAATATTGCTCAGGATTTAGGTTTAGATATAAAACGTCTGAAATCAGGAAAAGCTCGGGTTTATACAGGAGACAGTGCGGGATACATCGAGCTAAATAAAGAACGGGGGGTCCTCCTCATCAAAGACAGAATAGACAGAGAAGCGATTTGCAGACAGACTACACCTTGTGCTTTACATTTTCAGATCATTTTGGAGAGCCCCATGGAGTTCTACAGTATCACAGTCGAGATTACAGATATCAATGACAATCCTCCGACCTTTGAAAAAACTGAAGTCAGTTTTAAAATCAGCGAATCTGCTGTTATTGGAGCAAAATTTGTATTAGACAGAGCAATAGATCCAGATGTCGGCAAAAATGGTCTTCAAAAATACGAGCTTAAACCTACCGATAATTTCGCACTTAAACGAGACAGTCAGGGTGATGGAACAGAAAAGGTTGAAATGGTTTTACAGAAATCTCTCGACAGAGAGCAAGAAGAGCTGATATCTTTAGTTTTAACAGCATTTGATGGAGGAGAACCGCAGATGTCAGGAACAATTCGGATTTTCATCACAGTGTTAGATGTCAATGACAATGCGCCTGTTTTTTCACAGTCCACTTACACGGCCACTGTGTTTGAAAACGCATCAGAAGGGACGGTTGTCACCAGCGTTACTGCCTCAGATGCAGATTATGGGACGAATGGTAGAATAAAATATTCCATTACAAACAGTTTAGATCAAGCCCATGTGCTGTTTCGGATTAACGAAACCAGCGGTGAAATTAGATTGATTGGAAATATTGATTATGAAAAAGCACGCAATTACCATATTAACATACGTGCAAGTGATGATGGTGGACTTACAGATTCATGTAAAGTTATAGTTGAAGTGGTGGACATGAACGACAACAAACCAGCGATTAATATTATGTCAAAGTCAAACATGATATCTGAACACTCTAAGCCAAACACTGTTGTAGCAATGATGAACGTTCAAGACCCAGATTCAAATGAAAACGGTAAAGTCCACTGTTTCATTACTGATAACACTCCTTTGACTATAATTTCAACAACAAATAATTTCTATAGCTTAGTGACAGACAGTGATCTGGACAGGGAGAGAGCCTCTCAATATAATATAACTGTGACCTGCTCTGATGAGGGAGTGCCCTCCCTCTCCAGTAGTGTCACTCTCACCTTACAGATCTCTGATGTGAATGATAACGCGCCTGTCTTTGAGAGGAGCTCATATGAGGCCTACATTGTAGAAAACAACACACCAGGCCTCTCTATATTCACAATGAAAGCCAGAGACGCTGACTGGAACCAGAATGCCCGTGTTTCTTACATACTGGAGGACTCCTCTGTTAACGGAGTGCCAGTCTCCTCATATGTGTCCGTTAGTGCTGATAGTGGAGTCATCCATGCAGTTCGCTCTTTTGATTACGAGCAGATCAAAGATTTCCAGTTCCGCGTCAAAGCGCAGGATGGAGGCTCCCCTCCACTCAGTAGCAATGTGACTGTGAAAATAATGATCCAAGACCAGAACGACAACCCCCCTCAGATTCTGTATCCAGTCCAGACTGGTGGCTCTCTGGTGGCTGAAATGGTGCCTCGTTCAGCAGAAGTGGGCTATCTGGTCACTAAAGTGGTGGCTGTTGATGTGGACTCTGGACAGAATGCCTGGCTCTCCTATAAACTGCAGAAAGCCACAGACAGGGCGCTGTTTGAAGTGGGCTTACAGAATGGAGAAATAAGAACTATCCGCCAGGTGACTGATAAAGATGCTGTGAAACAAAGACTGACTGTTATAGTGGAGGACAACGGGCAGCCCTCTCGTTCAGCTACAGTCATTGTTAACGTGGCGGTGGCGGACAGCTTCCCTGAAGTGCTGTCAGAGTTCACTGACTTTACACACGACAAGGAGTACAATGACAACCTGACTTTTTACTTAGTGTTGGCTCTGGCTGTAGTTTCCTTCCTCTTCATCACGTGTTTAGTGGTTATTATATCAGTGAAAATCTACAGATGGAGGCAGTCTCGCATCCTGTATCACTCCAATCTCCCTGTGATTCCATATTATCCACCACGTTACTCAGACACTTTGGGGACAGGGACTCTCCAACACGTGTACAATTACGAGGTGTGCAGGACGACTGACTCCAGAAAGAGTGACTGTAAGTTCGGCAGAGCTGGTAGTCAGAACGTGTTGATAATGGACCCCAGTTCTACAGGGACGATGCAGCGGATACAGAATGAAAAGAGCATCCTGGATGAACCAGACTCTCCTCTAGAGGTTAGACTGTAATGCTTACATTGAATACTTACACTTTCGAAATGATTGTATATCTGTTTAGTGGTTTTTATCTTTTGTTATTGTTCGATACAAATCCTTGTATTGTTTGTTTTGGTGTCACAGAGCTGCGGTGGACAATAGAAGTGTTCAAGCAAAGATTTACGTTTTGCTCACCTTTGTAATTGAATATTATCCTTTTTGTTCAAAATCTTACTTAGACTAGCCATATACTACTACTACTACTACTACTACTAATAATAATAATAATAATAATAATAATAATAATAATAATAATAATAATAATAATAATAATAATCATGACTATTATTATTATTTTTTGGTTCATTTCTCCATAACCCACCACATTTCACATCTCCTTACCCCAAAGTTTGCTGTTTGGTATTTTGAACAGAAAGGGCCGCTATCGGCCAGAGTGTGGCAGTCTTCGATAGGGCTGGCAACTGTACCTCCCCCTTAGATTCTGACATAGTAGACAATAAAACACGCACCAACTGCCTGCCTCCGTTAAACGGAAAACTGTCCACGGACATGGAAAGCTGCTATTTTTGTTGAACATTTCTTTGCGATACGTTCGGATATTTCAACGACATTCATGTGGATTACAGTTTTATTGGAACGACACTGGAATATCCCGATAAAACGATGAAACGGCAAGTACTGTTGTTCATCTTGGCTCTTTTTCTCACCGCCGTGTTCGGGCAGGTCAGCTACTCCATCCCTGAGGAAATGGAGAAAGGCTCTTTAGTCTGTAATGTAGCTCAAGATTTAGGTTTAGATTTGAAAAGGCTCAAATCAGGAAGAGCTCGTATTCATTCGGGAGACAGTGCAGAATATATCGAGCTGAATAAAGAAAAGGGAGTCCTCCTCATCAAAGAGAGAATAGACAGAGAGACGTTGTGCGGGGAAACGACGCCCTGTGCTTTACATTTACAGATGATTCTGGAAAATCCGATGGAATTGTTTCGCATAACAATCGAAATCACAGATATAAATGACAATGCTCCCAGCTTTACATCCAGCGAGAAACGTCTTGAAATCAGCGAGTCAGCCGTCATTGGGTCTAAATTTGTACTGGAGAAAGCCATCGATGCTGACATTGGTACAAATAGTCTTCAAAGCTATTCGCTCAATCCAACAAACAATTTTGCATTAAAACTAGAAAACCAAGCAGACGGAAGTAAAAAGGTAGAAATGGTTTTACAGAAACCTCTTGATCGAGAACAACAGGAGCAGATATCACTGTTATTAACTGCTCTAGATGGCGGACAGCCGCGTATGTCTGGTACAATGCAGATAACTGTTCACGTGTTAGATGCAAACGACAATGCTCCGGTTTTCACTAAGTCAGTATACAAGGCAACTATAACCGAGAATTCTCCGAGGGGAACCAGTGTTATAACTGTTCGTGCATCTGACAGAGATGGAGGCTCTAATGGAGAAATATCATATGCAATCTCAAATAGCAAGCGTCGATTATCCGACCTATTTCAGGTCGATAGAAAAACAGGAGAGGTTATCTTGATCGGTGAAATAGATTATGAGAAAGCGAAGCTCTTCCAAATAGATATTGAGGCTATAGATAATGGAGGACTCTCAGATTCCAGTAAGATCCTGATTGAAGTCATTGATGTAAATGACAACAGTCCTCAAATGAAAATACTTTCTAAATCAGACAGCATTTTAGAAGACTCTCCTGAGAATACTGTCATTTCTATGCTAAGCGTAAATGACCCCGACTCTGAGAAGAATGGAGAGGTCAAATGTAGTATTAATGACGACATTCCTTTTAAAATACAAAACACTATGAATGGATTTTATAGTTTAGTTACAGAGGTAGCTTTGGATAGAGAACTCGCGTCCCAATATGATATAACCGTGACCTGCTCTGATGAGGGAGTGCCCTCCCTCTCCAGCAGCGTCACTCTCACCTTACAGATCTCTGATGTGAATGATAACGCGCCTGTCTTTGAGAGGAGCTCATATGAGGCCTACATTGTAGAAAACAACACACCAGGGCTCTCTATATTCACAGTGAAAGCCAGAGACGCTGACTGGAACCAGAATGCCCGTGTTTCCTACATACTGGAGGACTCCTCTGTTAACGGAGTGCCAGTCTCCTCATATGTGTCCGTTAGTGCTGATAGTGGAGTCATCCATGCAGTTCGCTCTTTTGACTACGAGCAGATCAAAGATTTCCAGCTCCGCGTCAAAGCGCAGGATGGAGGCTCCCCTCCACTCAGTAGCAACGTGACTGTTAAAATAATGATCCAGGACCAGAACGACAACCCCCCTCAGGTTCTGTACCCAGTCCAGACTGGCGGCTCTCTGGTGGCTGAAATGGTGCCACGTTCAGCAGATGTGGGCTATCTGGTCACTAAAGTGGTGGCTGTTGATGTGGACTCTGGACAGAATGCCTGGCTCTCCTATAAGCTGCAGAAAGCCACAGACAGGGCGCTGTTTGAAGTGGGCTTACAGAATGGAGAAATAAGAACTATCCGCCAGGTGACTGATAAAGATGCTGTGAAACAAAGACTGACTGTTATAGTGGAGGACAACGGGCAGCCCTCTCGTTCAGCTACAGTCATTGTTAACGTGGCGGTGGCGGACAGCTTCCCTGAAGTGCTGTCAGAGTTCACTGACTTTACACACGACAAGGAGTACAATGACAACCTGACTTTTTACTTAGTGTTGGCTCTGGCTGTAGTTTCCTTCCTCTTCATCACGTGTTTAGTGGTTATTATATCAGTCAAAATCTACAGATGGAGACAGTCTCGCATCCTGTATCACTCCAATCTCCCTGTGATTCCATATTATCCACCACGTTACTCAGACACTTTGGGGACAGGGACTCTCCAACATGTGTACAATTACGAGGTGTGCAGGACGACTGACTCCAGAAAGAGTGACTGTAAGTTCGGCAGAGCTGGTAGTCAGAACGTGCTGATAATGGACCCCAGTTCTACAGGGACGATGCAGCGGATACAGAATGAAAAGAGCATCCTGGATGAACCAGACTCTCCTCTAGAGGTTGGTCATATGGGTTTAATTTCTGTCGGAAAGTGTTGTTGTGCGGTGTGACACCGACAATCGTCATTTAGACGCAATTTCAGCACTTTGGATAGCGACAATCACAGTTCCACATTGTCCCCTTTGTATACTCCCTCTGCATGTCCCTTTTCCTTCTCTCTGTGTAGTAGCCTCTTTTGTCCAGTATTCCAATCCTAATCTCATATGACTGAGTCCCTATAGGAGTTGTTTATTTATTATGTTTTTATTCACTTTTTTTTTAAATTGACAAGTTGGGCAGGCTCTATTTAAAATGCTTATTCTGTTTCTGACTATATTTGAATTTACATGGCAGTATTGCGTTTTTTCTTATGCACTTTCACAATTTGAACTCATCGGGCCGCTGTTGCCTAGTGTGTTGCAGTTGTGAATTACTTTTACAACAGATCCTCCCTCTCATCGTCCTAACATATTACTGAGGCACAGTCTCAGACGTAGAATGCACACCTCGGATATCAGACCATACTATTGACGGACATCTCAAGCTTGAACTCTGTTTTTTACATGTGGATTAAAACATTTTACATGTGGCGAAATCTTACTCGTTAAACGGAATAAAACACGCTAGCTGCGGTGCAACGGAAGTGTGGGACAGAACAATGAAACGGCAAGTATTGTTGTTTTTCTCGGTCGTCTGCCTCCGCTCTGTGATCGGGCAGGTCAGCTACTCTATTCCGGAGGAAATGGCAAAAGGCTCTTTGGTCGGTAACATCGCACAAGATTTGGGTTTAGATGTAAAACGGCTCAAATCAGGTAAAGCTCGTATTTATACAGGAGACAGTTCTCAGTATATCGAGCTGAATAGAGAGCGAGGAGTCCTCCTTATCAAAGAAAAAATAGACCGCGAAGCGCTCTGCAGACAGACAACGCCTTGCGCTTTGCATTTTCAAATTACGTTAGAAAATCCATTGGAATTATTCCCGATTACTGTAGAAATCACCGATATTAATGATAATGTTCCAGTATTCCAGAAGGAGGAGAGAAGGTTCGAAATAAGCGAGTCTGCAGTCATCGGCTCTAAATTCATGCTAGAGAAAGCGATTGACTCTGATATAGGACTCAATGGTCTTCAGAGATATACTCTAAAGCCGAGTGACAATTTTGTGCTTAAACTGCATAGTCAGTCTGATGGGAGCAAAAAAGTAGAAATGATTTTACAAAAGCCGTTGGACCGAGAGAAACAAGAACACATATCTTTAGTTTTGACAGCCGAGGATGGAGGAGAACCACAAATGACCGGAACAATGCAGATTCATGTTACTGTGTTGGATGTAAACGACAATGCCCCTGTTTTTAGTAAACCCGTGTACAAAGCAAGCATAACAGAAAACTCCGTAATAGGAACACTCGTTACTAAAGTGAGTGCTTCTGATGCAGACAAAGGCACAAATGGTGAGGTGACCTACGTAATCGGGAATAGCATGGATACTGTATCAAAGTTATTTCACATTAATAGCGAGGGCGATGTGATACTAAATGGTCTAATAGACTATGAAAAAGAAAGACATTATCACATCGATATAGAGGCGATTGATCAAGGCGGACTGTCGGATTCGAGTAAGATAGTAATTGATGTAATTGACGTGAACGACAATAGTCCGACTGTGAATATGATATCAACATCAGGCTCGGTGCCAGAGGATTCAGCCCACAAAACAGTAATAGCTTTAATGAGTGTAAATGACCCTGACTCTGAAACTAATGGGAAAGTCAGCTGTGTAATAAATGAAAATATCCCATTTGAAATTAAATTTACATCAAATAATTTCTATAGCATAGTGACAGACAGTGATTTGGACAGAGAGAGAGCCTCTGAGTACAATATTACAGTGACCTGCTCTGATGAGGGAGTGCCCTCCCTCTCCAGCAGCGTCACTCTCACCTTACAGATCTCTGACGTGAATGATAACGCGCCTGTCTTTGAGAGGAGCTCATATGAGGCCCACATTGTAGAAAACAACACACCAGGCCTCTCTGTATTCACAGTGAAAGCCAGAGACGCTGACTGGAACCAGAATGCCCGTGTTTCCTACATACTGGAGGACTCCTCTGTTAACGGAGTGCCAGTCTCCTCATATGTGTCCGTTAGTGCTGATAGTGGAATCATCCATGCAGTTCGCTCTTTTGACTACGAGCAGATCAAAGATTTCCAGTTCCGCGTCAAAGCGCAGGATGGAGGTTCCCCTCCACTCAGTAGTAATGTGACTGTGAAAATACTGATCCAGGACCAGAACGACAACCCCCCTCAGGTTCTGTACCCAGTCCAGACTGGTGGCTCTCTGGTGGCTGAAATGGTGCCTCGTTCAGCAGATGTGGGCTATCTGGTCACTAAAGTGGTGGCTGTTGATGTGGACTCTGGACAGAATGCCTGGCTCTCCTATAAACTGCAGAAAGCCACAGACAGGGCGCTGTTTGAAGTGGGCTTACAGAATGGAGAAATAAGAACTATCCGCCAGGTGACTGATAAAGATGCTGTGAAACAAAGACTGACTGTTATAGTGGAGGACAACGGGCAGCCCTCTCGTTCAGCTACAGTCATTGTTAACGTGGCGGTGGCGGACAGCTTCCCTGAAGTGCTGTCAGAGTTCACTGACTTTACACACGACAAGGAGTACAATGACAACCTGACTTTTTACTTAGTGTTGGCTCTGGCTGTAGTTTCCTTCCTCTTCATCACGTGTTTAGTGGTTATTATATCAGTGAAAATCTACAGATGGAGGCAGTCTCGCATCCTGTATCACTCCAATCTCCCTGTGATTCCATATTATCCACCACGTTACTCAGACACTTTGGGGACAGGGACTCTCCAACATGTGTACAATTACGAGGTGTGCAGGACGACTGACTCCAGAAAGAGTGACTGTAAGTTCGGCAGAGCTGGTAGTCAGAACGTGCTGATAATGGACCCCAGTTCTACAGGGACGATGCAGCGGATACAGAATGAAAAGAGCATCCTGGATGAACCAGACTCTCCTCTGGAGGTTAGACCGTTATAAAATGTGAACTCTCATTCTTTTGGTTTTGTTAACATTATTTACTATGTTATGCCTTAAATTACTGTCTCCTTAGTAAAATTGACCTCTTCATTTCAGCACCATAGACAGAGATACAGTTGGCTGAAAGAAGCGGTGATAGTTCACTGTCTCTGAACATGTATTGTACTTACTGCACTTGTGATAAAATGCATACCAACTTATTTTTTTAAATATTTATAACTGCAATTTTACCAAAAAACACCTATGTTTTTCCGAACATAAATGGTGAAATAGGAGTGGTTCAATCTTCATCAGTTCTTGCTTTTGAAAAAAGAGGGTTATTTTCAACACTCCTCCTGCAGTATTGCTTTTTGAACTCTTAGGGACGCTGTAGTCCAGCATGTTACTCTGTAAGAGTATCCACACCAGTGCATTTCCGTCTTAATACGCCAACGAAGAGAGGAGGATACAGATGGGGAAAATTAAGCGTTACAGTTGAGACTAAAACACTTATCTCGCTGGGACTATTTTCTTTCTTTATTGAGGAATATATGCCCTGACGTTCTGCTTTTTGCTGGGAGATATCTTTGACTCATTTTATCCCGAAGAAAACGTGTATGTCATCCTTTAACATAATAACAACGAGAACAATGAGACGGCAAGTACTGTTTTTCATCTCGTTCCTTTTTGTCAGTGCTGTGCTCGGGCAGGTCAGCTACTCCATTAACGAGGAAATGCCAGTTGGTTCCTTAGTCGGAAATGTAGCGGAGGATTTGGGTTTAGATGTGGAGAGACTAAAATCGCGCAACGCCCGTGTCTATTTCGGTGATAGCAGAGAATATATTGGCCTGAATAAAGACAGGGGAGCCCTGTTTATCAAAGAAAGAATAGACCGAGAGACGCTCTGCGGACAGACGATGCCTTGTGCTCTGCACTTTCAAATTATCTTAGAGAAACCCATCGAATTTTACAGGATAATAGTCGAGATCGTAGACATCAATGATAATCCCCCCACCTTTGAGAAAGGTGATATTAAATTCAAAATAAGCGAGTCTGCAGTGACAGGATCGAAATTTGATTTGGAAAGGGCGGTGGATTTAGATGTTGGAATTAATGGTCTTCAAACCTACCTCCTCGAACCGACTGATCATTTTGCTCTAAAATTACACAATCAAGCGGACGGCTCCAGGAATGTCGAGATGGTTTTAAAACAACCTCTTGACAGAGAGAAAAATGAGCATTTGTCTCTTGTGTTGACGGCCGTGGATGGAGGAGAACCTCAAATGTCTGGAACAATGCAGATTCTTATCACAGTGTTAGATGCCAATGATAATGCACCCGTTTTCACAAAGCCCGTATACAAAGCTACTGTTGCAGAAAATTCACCAAAAGGCACCGTTGTGACTACAGTTAGCGCATCAGATGCTGATCACGGATCGAATGGAAGAATATCGTACTCTATCAGAAACACGTTAGATGATGTCAGACATTTATTCGAAGTAAATGAACACACTGGCGTAATCAGATTGATTGGGAATATTGACTACGAAAAGTCTAGAAATTATCAAATAAATTTGCGTGCAAGTGACGATGGAGGACTGACGGACACTTGCAAAGTAATAGTCGAAATAATAGACGTAAACGATAATAGCCCAATGATAAACGTAATGTCTAAAACGAATATGATATCGGAGGATATCAAAAGCCATACTGTCGTAACAATAATTAACATTCAAGACTTAGATGACGGTGAGAATGGCAGAGTACAATGTACCTTAAATGAAAATATTCCGTTCTTATTGAAGTCTACTGAAAATAATTTCTATAGCCTTATGACAGACAGTGATTTAGACAGAGAGATAGCCTCTGAGTACAATATAACTGTTACCTGCTCTGATGAGGGAATGCCCTCCCTCTCCAGCAGCGTCACTCTCACCTTACAGATCTCTGATGTGAATGATAACGCGCCTGTCTTTGAGAGGAGCTCATATGAGGCCCACATTGTAGAAAACAACACACCAGGCCTCTCTATATTCACAGTGAAAGCCAGGGACGGTGACTGGAACCAGAATGCCCGTGTTTCTTACATACTGGAGGACTCCTCTGTTAACGGAGTGCCAGTCTCTTCATATGTGTCCGTTAGTGCTGATAGTGGAGTCATCCATGCAGTTCGCTCTTTTGACTACGAGCAGATCAAAGATTTCCAGTTCCGCGTCAAAGCGCAGGATGGAGGTTCCCCTCCACTCAGTAGCAATGTGACAGTGAAAATAATGATCCAGGACCAGAACGACAACCCTCCTCAGGTTCTGTACCCAGTCCAGACTGGTGGCTCTCTGGTGGCAGAAATGGTGCCTCGTTCAGCAGATGTGGGCTATCTGGTCACTAAAGTGGTGGCTGTTGATATGGACTCTGGACAGAATGCCTGGCTCTCCTATAAACTGCAGAAAGCCACAGACAAGGCACTGTTTGAAGTGGGCTTACAGAATGGAGAAATAAGAACTATCCGCCAGGTGACTGATAAAGATGCTGTGAAACAAAGACTGACTGTTATAGTGGAGGACAACGGGCAGCCCTCTCGTTCAGCTACAGTCATTGTTAACGTGGCGGTGGCGGACAGCTTCCCTGAAGTGCTGTCAGAGTTCACTGACTTTACACACGACAAGGAGTACAATGACAACCTGACTTTTTACTTAGTGTTGGCTCTAGCTGTAGTTTCCTTCCTCTTCATCACGTGTTTAGTGGTTATTATATCAGTGAAAATCTACAGATGGAGGCAGTCTCGCATCCTGTATCACTCCAATCTCCCTGTGATTCCTTATTATCCACCACGTTACTCAGACACTTTGGGGACAGGGACTCTCCAACACGTGTACAATTACGAGGTGTGCAGGACGACTGACTCCAGAAAGAGTGACTGTAAGTTCGGCAGAGCTGGTAGTCAGAACGTGCTGATAATGGACCCCAGTTCTACAGGGACGATGCAGCGGATACAGAATGAAAAGAGCATCCTGGATGAACCAGACTCCCCTCTAGAGGTTAGAAGGTTTCAAATCTGATAATCTTACTCACACTTCTATTATTTTTTCAGTGTTGTCATTTACAGCCAATATCGTTAAAGCACCTTGGACAGCGACACAACAGCCTCTTCTCTCTCCCCACTCCTGTCATTTCCTCATTTATCTAAAACGTTTTCTCCTTCGTTCACATCGCAGGTTGAGTGCCCTTATATTGGGGAAACATTTGTTGTCATTCCCTCGGGGAAAATGTTGTTTTATTTAACAATGCCACACCACCAATTGTTTTTACTGGATGATAATTTATTCCGTGCAAAAGAAGCAACAGCAGAGGTATGTGTTTCTTTTCTCTTTAACTCGTGTAGTTTCGTAGTGTGAACTCAGTGGGCCGCTGTTGACTAGCGTCTTGTCGTTTTAATTCATATTTATACTAGTCCATCCCCTGTCCTCTCACAAGGAAGAGGGACTCCGAAGCATAACGCACAGTCGACAGTGGATGAAACGCCACGCGAGGAGTATCAAAATGGAATAATTTTTTTCGCCAGTCGTCGAATATAATGATCGTTTTGCGTTTCTGATTCGTATCAGTAACGCAGATTGTAGAAGAGAGGAGAACACGTTTGTTTTGTTCGACGGAGGTGTCTGACAGAACAATGAGACGGCAAGTACTGTTGTTTTTCTCGGTCCTCTGCCTCAGTTCAGTGCTCGGCCAGGTCAGCTACTCAATTCCTGAGGAAATGGCCAAAGGCTCATTGGTCGGTAATATAGCTCAGGATTTAGGTTTAGATGTTAGACGCTTACAAGCGGGTAAAGCTCGTATTCACACGGGAGGCAGTGCAGAATATATTCAGCTCAACAAGGAAAAAGGACTCCTTATTATCAAAGAGAGAATAGATCGCGAAGCTCTCTGTGGCCAGACAACGCCTTGCGCTTTGCATTTTCAGATTGCCTTAGAAAACCCAATAGAAATATTCCCGGTTACTGTCGAAATCACAGATATTAATGACAATGCTCCCTTATTCGAACAGGAAGAGAGGAGGTTTGAAATAAGCGAGTCTGCAGTCGTCGGTTCTAAGTTCATGCTAGAGAAAGCAATAGACCCTGATATAGGACTGAATGGTCTTCAGAGCTATACACTGAAGCCAAATGATAATTTTGTACTTAAATTGCACAGTCAGTCTGATGGTGGTAAAAAGGTCGAACTGATTTTACAAAAACCTCTCGACAGGGAGAAACAGGAGTTTGCATCATTGTTGCTAACAGCTGTAGATGGAGGAGAACCGCAGAGGTCTGGGACAATGCAGATTCATATTACAGTATTAGATGCTAATGATAATGCTCCCGTTTTTACGCACACCGTTTACAAAGCAAGTGTAAAAGAAAACTCGCCCAGGGGAACACTCATTACCAAAGTGAGTGCTTCTGATGCAGACAAAGGCTCAAATGGAGAGGTTAGTTACGTCATCGGAAATAGCATGAGGAGCATCTCAAAATTATTCCACATTACTGAAGACGGAGATCTTATGTTAAATGGGTCTATTGATTATGAAAAAGCCAAAAAATATGAGATAGATATAGAGGCAGTTGACCGAGGAGGTCTATCTGATTCCAGCAAAGTGATCATTGATGTAGGTGACATTAATGACAATAGTCCCGTCATTAATATGATTTCAACATCAAATTCAATAGGAGAGGATTCGCGTTCCAACACGGTGGTAGCTGTAATGAGTGTAAATGATCCTGATTCTGAAGAAAATGGTAAAGTCCGATGTGCGATTAGTAAGAATACACCATTTTCAATTACATCTACATCTAATAATCTCTATAGCATTGTGACAGACAGTGATTTAGACAGAGAGAGAGCCTCTGAGTATAACATTACTGTGACCTGCTCTGATGAAGGAGTGCCCTCCCTCTCCAGCAGCGTCACTCTCACCTTACAGATCTCTGATGTGAATGATAACGCGCCTGTCTTTGAGAGGAGCTCATATGAGGCCTACATTCTAGAAAACAACACACCAGGCCTCTCTGTGTTCACAGTGAAAGCCAGAGACGCTGATTGGAACCAGAATGCCCGTGTTTCCTACATACTGGAGGACTCCTCTGTTAACGGAGTGCCAGTCTCCTCATATGTGTCCGTTAGTGCTGATAGTGGAGTCATCCATGCAGTTCGCTCTTTTGACTACGAGCAGATCAAAGATTTCCAGTTCCGCGTCAAAGCGCAGGACGGAGGCTCCCCTCCACTCAGTAGCAATGTGACTGTGAAAATACTGATCCAGGACCAGAACGACAACCCTCCTCAGATTCTGTACCCAGTCCAAACTGGTGGCTCTCTGGTGGCTGAAATGGTGCCTCGTTCAGCAGATGTGGGCTATCTGGTCACTAAAGTGGTGGCTGTTGATGTGGACTCTGGACAGAATGCCTGGCTCTCCTATAAACTGCAGAAAGCCACAGACAGGGCGCTGTTTGAAGTGGGCTTACAGAATGGAGAAATAAGAACTATCCGCCAGGTGACTGATAAAGATGCTGTGAAACAAAGACTGACTGTTATAGTGGAGGACAACGGGCAGCCCTCTCGTTCAGCTACAGTCATTGTTAACGTGGCGGTGGCGGACAGCTTCCCTGAAGTGCTGTCAGAGTTCACTGACTTTACGCACGACAAGGAGTACAATGACAACCTGACTTTTTACTTAGTGTTGGCTCTGGCTGTAGTTTCCTTCCTCTTCATCACGTGTTTAGTGGTTATTATATCCGTGAAAATCTACAGATGGAGACAGTCTCGCATCCTGTATCACTCCAATCTCCCTGTGATTCCATATTATCCACCACGTTACTCAGACACTTTGGGGACAGGGACTCTCCAACACGTGTACAATTACGAGGTGTGCAGAACGACTGACTCCAGAAAGAGTGACTGTAAGTTCGGCAGAGCTGGTAGTCAGAACGTGCTGATAATGGACCCCAGTTCTACAGGGACGATGCAACGGATGCAGAATGAAAAGAGCATCCTGGATGAACCAGACTCTCCTCTAGAGGTTAGAAGGTTTCAAATCTGATAATCAAACTCACACTTCTATTATTTTTTCAGTGTTGTCATTTACAGCCAATATCGTTAAAGCACCTTGGACAGCGACACAACAGCCTCTTCTCTCTCCCCACTCTTGTCATTTCCTCATTTATCTAAAACGTTTTCTCCTTCGTTCACATCGCAGGTTGAGTGCCCTTATATTGAGGAAACATTTGTTGTCATTCCCTCGGGGAAAATGTTGTTTTATTTAACAATGCCACACCACCAATTGTTTTTACTGGATGATAATTTATTCCGTGCAAAAGAAGCAACAGCAGAGGTATGTGTCTGTTTTTTATTTAACTCGTGTAGTTTCGTATTGTGAACTCAGTGGGCCGCTGTTGACTAGCGTCTTGTCGTTTTAATTCATATTTATACTAGTCCATCCCCTGTCCTCTCACAAGGAAGAGGGACTCCGAAGCATAACGCACAGTCGACAGTGGATGAAACGCCACGCGAGGAGTATCAAAATGGAATAATTTTTTCGCCAGTCGTCGGATATAATGATCGTTTTGCGTTTCTGATTCGTATCAGTAACGCAGATTGTAGAAGAGAGGAGAACACGTTTGTTTTGTTCGACGGAGGTGTCTGACAGAACAATGAGACGGCAAGTACTGTTGTTTTTCTCGGTCCTCTGCCTCAGTTCAGTGCTCGGCCAGGTCAGCTACTCAATTCCTGAGGAAATGGCCAAAGGCTCATTGGTCGGTAATATAGCTCAGGATTTAGGTTTAGATGTTAGACGCTTACAAGCGGGTAAAGCTCGTATTCACACGGGAGGCAGTGCAGAATATATTCAGCTCAACAAGGAAAAAGGACTCCTTATTATCAAAGAGAGAATAGATCGCGAAGCTCTCTGTGGCCAGACAACGCCTTGCGCTTTGCATTTTCAGATTGCCTTAGAAAATCCAATTGAAATATTCCCGGTTACTGTCGAAATCACAGATATTAATGACAATGCTCCCATATTCCAAAAGGACGAGAAGAAAATTGAAATAAGCGAGTCTGCAGTCATCGGTTCCAAGTTCATGCTAGAGAAAGCAATAGACCCTGATATAGGACTGAATGGTCTTCAGAGCTATACACTGAAGCCCAATGATAATTTTATGCTTAAATTGCACAGTCAATCCAATGGCGTCAAAAAGGTCGAAATGATTTTACAAAAACCTCTCGACAGGGAGAAACAGGAGTTTGCATCATTGTTGCTAACAGCTGTAGATGGAGGAGAACCGCAGAGGTCTGGGACAATGCAGATTCATATTACAGTATTAGATGCTAATGATAATGCTCCCGTTTTTACGCACACCGTTTACAAAGCAAGTGTAAAAGAAAACTCGCCCACGGGAACACTCATTACCAAAGTGAGTGCTTCTGATGCAGACAAAGGCTCAAATGGAGAGGTTAGTTACGTCATCGGAAATAGCATGAGGATCATCTCAGAATTATTCCACATTACTGACGACGGTCATATCATGTTAACTGGGCCTATTGATTACGAAAAGGCAAAAAGTTATGAACTTGATATAGAGGCAATTGACCAAGGAGGTCTATCTGATTCAAGCAAGGTGATCGTTGATGTAGGTGACACTAATGACAATAGTCCCATCATAAATATAATTTCATCATCAAATTCAATAGGAGAAGATTCGCGTTCTAACACAGTGGTGGCTGTAATGAGTGTAAATGATCCTGATTCTGAAGAAAATGGTAAAGTCCGATGTGCGATTAGTAAGAATACACCATTTTCAATTACATCTACATCTAATAATCTCTATAGCATCGTGACAGACAGTGATTTGGACAGAGAAAGAGCCTCTGAGTATAACATTACTGTGACTTGCTCTGATGAGGGAGTGCCCTCTCTCTCCAGCAGCGTCACTCTCACCTTACAGATCTCTGATGTGAATGATAACGCGCCTGTCTTTGAGAGGAGCTCATATGAGGCCCACATTGTAGAAAACAACACACCAGGCCTCTCTGTATTCACAGTGAAAGCCAGAGACGCTGACTGGAGCCAGAATGCCCGTGTTTCCTACATACTGGAGGACTCCTCTGTTAACGGAGTGCCAGTCTCCTCATATGTGTCCGTTAGTGCTGATAGTGGAGTCATCCATGCAGTTCGCTCCTTTGACTACGAGCAGATCAAAGACTTTCAGTTCCACGTCAAAGCGCAGGACGGAGGTTCCCCTCCACTCAGTAGCAATGTGACTGTGAAAATAATGATCCAGGACCAGAACGACAACCCCCCTCAGGTTCTGTACCCAGTCCAAACTGGTGGCTCTCTGGTGGCTGAAATGGTGCCTCGTTCAGCAGATGTGGGCTATCTGGTCACTAAAGTGGTGGCTGTTGATGCGGACTCTGGACAGAATGCCTGGCTCTCCTATAAACTGCAGAAAGCCACAGACAGGGCGCTGTTTGAAGTGGGCTTACAGAATGGAGAAATAAGAACTATCCGCCAGGTGACTGATAAAGATGCTGTGAAACAAAGACTGACTGTTATAGTGGAGGACAACGGGCAGCCCTCTCGTTCAGCTACAGTCATTGTTAACGTGGCGGTGGCGGACAGCTTCCCTGAAGTGCTGTCAGAGTTCACTGACTTTACACACGACAAGGAGTACAATGACAACCTGACTTTTTACTTAGTGTTGGCTCTGGCTGTAGTTTCCTTCCTCTTCATCACGTGTTTAGTGGTTATTATATCAGTGAAAATCTACAGATGGAGACAGTCTCGCATCCTGTATCACTCCAATCTCCCTGTGATTCCATATTATCCACCACGTTACTCAGACACTTTGGGGACAGGGACTCTCCAACACGTGTACAATTACGAGGTGTGCAGGACGACTGACTCCAGAAAGAGTGACTGTAAGTTTGGCAGAGCTGGTAGTCAGAATGTGCTGATAATGGACCCCAGTTCTACAGGGACGATGCAGCGGATACAGAATGAAAAGAGCATCCTGGATGAACCAGACTCTCCTCTAGAGGTTGGTTATTTGGGGTTCATTTAAGTTTTTAAGTGTATATACATGAAGTTATTAAAGGTCATCGTCCATAATCGGTGTACAATCAGCACCATGGACAGAGATACTGGTTGCAACATGACCCGCACTCTTCTTAATAGAGGCTAAATCTCATGTGATACTTATTATCAGTTAAAAATAGCCTTTTTGATGTCCACTCTTAACATTATTTCTAAGTTTCAGCACCAAGAATAGTTATAAATTGAAATAACTTTGTAATGAAAATCTTTCTGTCTCTTTCTAGATTCACTAACACCTCTGTGTAATAGGTTGTGTTGCAATTTTAATTCTATTCATTCTTTCAAAAATACGCTCACCCATCACCCTCTTAATGTAAACGCAAAGTCTCTCAGTAGGTTTGGTTTCTCTTACTATTTTTTTTCCAGACATTTTAACCCTATCTAAATCTTGTACTTATAAGGTTGGTATGAGCATTTTTCATGTAATTTTGACTTTGAACTCAAAGGGACGCTATTTACCAGTATGTGTCAGTTTTACAGCAGATGTGTAGTAGTACCTCCCACCATCTCCGTTTGTTTGAGCTATAGAAGCAAGAAGAGATGTGTGATAAAGGGGACCCAGAAGAACTCAAATAACGAGGCGTTGGATTACCATTTCGTTCTTAGGGCACTTTAATAACATTTTTTGACAACGGATTTATCATAAACAAACATAAAAGGGGACTGAAAGGTTTACAGAAGGAATTAATGACGATGTCGGACATAACAATGACACGGCAAGTACTATTGTTCATCTCGATCCTCTCCCTCAGCACAGTGCTCGGACAGGTCAGCTACTCAATTCCCGAGGAAATGGTGAAAGGCTCATTCGTTGGTAATATAGCTCAAGATTTAGGTTTAGATGTCAAAAGACTGAAATCCGGCAGGGCCCGTGTTTTCACTCGAGACAGCACAGCATACGTCGAGCTAAACAGGGAAAGGGGGATTCTGCTGCTCAAAGAAAGGATAGACAGAGAGGCGCTCTGTGGACAAATAACGCCTTGCGCTTTGCATTTTCAGATTTTATTGGAAAACCCGATGGAATTCTACAGTATCACTGTTGAAATCACAGATGTAAATGATAACTCTCCGACCTTTCTCACGAGCGTTGTCCAATTCAATATCAGCGAGTCTGCTCTTAGTGGCACTACATTCAGCTTAGATAGGGCGACCGATCTTGATGTGGGAGAAAATGGTTTAAAAACCTATGTCCTGAAACCAACTGATATATTTTCTCTTAAAATACATAATCAAGGAGATGGTAGTAAGAATGTCGAGATGGTTTTGAATGCACCGCTGGATAGGGAGAAAAATGAACACCTATCTTTAGTTCTGACGGCAGTGGATGGAGGCGAACCGCAGATGTCAGGAACAATGCAAATTCACATCACCGTTTTAGACGCTAATGACAATGCTCCTGTTTTCACACAGCCTATTTATAAAGCCTCCATAAGAGAAAATGCACCAGTCGGAACAGTCGTAATGACAGTTACTGCAACAGATGCAGATCATGGATCTAATGGTAGAATAACTTATTCAATTTCAAGTATGCTAGATCATGCCCGTGGAATGTTTGAAGTAAATAAGGAAAGTGGCGAGATCACCTTGAATGGAATACTTGACTATGAGAAGGCCAGAAATTTTCAGATTAATATTCGTGCAATTGATGATGGGGGACTGACTGGTTCTTGTAAACTGATAGTTGATGTCATAGACGTTAATGACAATCGCCCTGATATTCATATTATGTCTAAATCAAATATTATATCGGAAGACGCTAAACCTAACACTGTTGTGACAATGATAAATGTTGAAGATGCAGACTCGGGTGAAAATGGCAAAGTGCATTGCGTCATTAATGATGATAATAATTTCATCTTAAAGTCAACATCAGAGAAATTCTATAGTCTCGTGACAGACAGTGAATTAGACAGAGAAAAAGCCTCTGAGTATAATATTACGGTGACCTGCTCTGATGAGGGAGTGCCCTCCCTCTCCAGCAGCGTCACTCTCACCTTACAGATCTCTGATGTGAATGATAACGCGCCTGTTTTTGAGAGGAGCTCATATGATGCCTACATTGTAGAAAACAACACACCAGGCCTCTCTATATTCACAGTGAAAGCCAGAGACACTGACTGGAACCAGAATGCCCGTGTTTCTTACATACTGGAGGACTCTTCTGTTAACGGAGTGCCAGTCTCCTCATATGTGTCCGTTAGTGCTGATAGTGGAGTCATCCATGCAGTTCGCTCTTTTGACTACGAGCAGATCAAAGATTTCCAGTTCCGCGTCAAAGCGCAGGATGGAGGTTCCCCTCCACTCAGTAGTAATGTGACAGTGAAAATAATGATCCAGGACCAGAACGACAACCCTCCTCAGGTTCTGTACCCAGTCCAGACAGGTGGCTCTCTGGTGGCTGAAATGGTGCCTCGTTCAGCAGATGTGGGCTATCTGGTCACTAAAGTGGTGGCTGTTGATGTGGACTCTGGACAGAATGCCTGGCTCTCCTATAAGCTGCAGAAAGCCACAGACAGGGCGCTGTTTGAAGTGGGCTTACAGAATGGAGAAATAAGAACTATCCGCCAGGTGACTGATAAAGATGCTGTGAAACAAAGACTGACTGTTATAGTGGAGGACAACGGGCAGCCCTCTCGTTCAGCTACAGTCATTGTTAACGTGGCGGTGGCGGACAGCTTCCCTGAAGTGCTGTCAGAGTTCACTGACTTTACACACGACAAGGAGTACAATGACAACCTGACTTTTTACTTAGTGTTGGCTCTGGCTGTAGTTTCCTTCCTCTTCATCACGTGTTTAGTGGTTATTATATCAGTGAAAATCTACAGATGGAGACAGTCTCGCATCCTGTATCACTCCAATCTCCCTGTGATTCCATATTATCCACCACGTTACTCAGACACTTTGGGGACAGGGACTCTCCAACACGTGTACAATTACGAGGTGTGCAGGACGACTGACTCTAGAAAGAGTGACTGTAAGTTCGGCAGAGCTGGTAGTCAGAACGTGCTGATAATGGACCCCAGTTCTACAGGGACGATGCAACGGATGCAGAATGAAAAGAGCATCCTGGATGAACCAGACTCTCCTCTAGAGGTTAGAAAATGTCACATCACACACGCCCTCCCCTTTTTACCTCCCAATAACAAATGCTTTCATCAAATGCTACCGCATTTTCGGTAAATCGTTTGGTCTCGTCTTTTTCAGCACTATGGACAGCAACATGGGTATTTTTTTACATGCGTATTATTCAGTGTGACATCAAGGAAATGGTCAGTGTTCAAATCTATACTTTGAATACCATTGAGGATTTTGGAAGATTTTTCCACACATTTAGATTTTTTTTAAATCAAAATATTTCTTTAGAAGGTCTACACGATACTACAATTTCATTTAAACCTTTTATAAGTTGTTTTCTCAGCTTTTCCACCTATCCCATCTTACAATACATTTTTCTGCAGTTTTTCTTTCTGAACTCCATGGGCCGCTGTTGCCTAGTCTGTTGCAGTTGTGGTATATTTACAGCAGTACCGCCTCTTCATTTCAATGTATTAGACGGAAAGGGCAGGCGCAGACCGCATTGTCTTCGGTAGAGCGGCCGATATACACAACGAGGCACAACTGTCATTATTTTGTTCAAAATCTGAGGACTATTTTCGCTTCATATTTTGTCTGGATGCCCGTCCATCTTTCTGTTGGATTTTATGCGAGGTTACTGTTTCGTCTTGTCGGAATCATTTGAAACAATGAGACGGCAAGTACTGCTGTTTATTTTATTTCTCTCTCTCAGTTCAGTCCTCGGACAGGTCAGCTACTCAGTCCCGGAGGAAATGGCAAAAGGCTCTTTGGTCGGTAATATAGCTCAGGATTTAGGTTTAGACGTAAAACGACTGAGGTTGGGTAATGCTCGTGTATATTCTGGTGATAGCAAAGAATACATCGAGCTGGACAGCCAAAGAGGAGTCCTCCTTATCAAAGAGAGAATAGACAGAGAAGTGTTATGTGGTGATACAATGCCGTGCGCGGTGCATTTTCAGATCGTGTTGGAGAATCCTATGGAATTTTACAGTGTAACAGTTGAAATTACAGATATTAACGACAATGCACCAGCTTTCGAAAAGGGAGAAATTAAATTCAGAATTAGCGAGTCTGCAGTTGTTGGGGCAAAATTTGTTTTAGAAAGAGCAGTTGATTTAGACGTAGGTACTAATAATCTTCAAAGTTACGTACTCAGGCCAACTGATAATTTTTCACTTAAACTGCACAGCCAAACAGACGGTACAAAGAATGTTGAAATGGTCTTACAAAAACCTCTCGACAGAGAGAAAAATGATTTAATTTCTTTAGTGTTGACGGCTGTAGATGGAGGAGAACCACAGATGTCAGGGACAATGCAGATTCTCATCACAGTGTTAGATGCCAACGATAATGCACCTGTTTTTACACAGCCGATATACAAAGGCACTGTATATGAAAATGCTGCAAAAGGCACGATTGTGACTACTATTAGTGCGTCAGATGCTGATCATGGTTTAAATGGTAAAATAACTTATTCAATCACAAATACTTTGGATGACGTCAGACATATGTTTGAAGTAAACGAGGAAAACGGCGAGGTTAGATTGACTGGACGTTTGGATTATGAAAAGAAAAAACATTTTCAGATCAATGTCCGCGCAATGGATAACGGGGGACTAACGGATTCTTGTAAAGTGATTGTCGATGTCATAGATATAAATGACAATGAACCAACGATTAAAATCATGTCTAAATCAACTATTATATCAGAGAATGCAAACCCCAACACAGTCGTTACAATGATTAACATCCAAGACCCAGACTCAGGCGAGAATGGTAAAGTTCAGTGTTTTATAAATGATAATATTCCCTTCGTATTGAAGTCGACATCAAATAATTTCTATAGCCTCGTGACAGACAGTGATCTGGACAGAGAGAGAGCCTCTCAGTATAATATAACTGTGACCTGCTCTGATGAGGGAGTGCCCTCCCTCTCCAGCAGCGTCACTCTCACCTTACAGATCTCTGATGTGAATGATAACGCGCCTGTCTTTGAGAGGAGCTCATATGAGGCCTACATTGTAGAAAACAACACACCAGGCTTCTCGATATTCACAGTGAAAGCCAGAGACGCTGACTGGAACCAGAATGCCCGTGTTTCTTACATACTGGAGGACTCCTCTGTTAACGGAGTGCCAGTCTCCTCATATGTGTCCGTTAGTGCTGATAGTGGAGTCATCCATGCAGTTCGCTCCTTTGACTACGAGCAGATCAAAGATTTCCAGTTCCGCGTCAAAGCGCAGGATGGAGGTTCCCCTCCACTCGGTAGCAATGTGACTGTGAAAATAATGATCCAGGACCAGAACGACAACCCTCCTCAGGTTCTGTACCCAGTCCAGACTGGTGGCTCTCTGGTGGCTGAAATGGTGCCTCGTTCAGCAGATGTGGGCTATCTGGTCACTAAAGTGGTGGCTGTTGATGTGGACTCTGGACAGAATGCGTGGCTCTCCTATAAACTGCAGAAAGCCACAGACAGGGCACTGTTTGAAGTGGGCTTACAGAATGGAGAAATAAGAACTATCCGCCAGGTGACTGATAAAGATGTTGTGAAACAAAGACTGACTGTTATAGTGGAGGACAACGGGCAGCCCTCTCGTTCAGCTACAGTCATTGTTAACGTGGCGGTGGCGGACAGTTTCCCTGAAGTGCTGTCAGAGTTCACTGACTTTACACACGACAAGGAGTACAATGACAACCTGACTTTTTACTTAGTGTTGGCTCTGGCTGTAGTTTCCTTCCTCTTCATCACGTGTTTAGTGGTTATTATATCAGTGAAAATCTACAGATGGAGACAGTCTCGCATCCTGTATCACTCCAATCTCCCTGTGATTCCATATTATCCACCACGTTACTCAGACACTTTGGGGACAGGGACTCTCCAACACGTGTACAATTATGAAGTGTGCAGGACGACTGACTCCAGAAAGAGTGACTGTAAGTTCGGCAGAGCTGGTAGTCAGAACGTGCTGATAATGGACCCCAGTTCTACAGGGACGATGCAGCGGATACAGAGTGAAAAGAGCATCCTGGATGAACCAGACTCTCCCTTAGAGGTTGGTTATATGGGGTTCATTTCATTTGTAAAATAAATGTTTGCATTTGTATGTCCTAGTTAATTGATAGAGTTGTTAACAGGTGCCATTGATTGCCACTCTCATATCAGCACCATGGACAGAGACACTGGTTGCGACTTGAGCCAGACTCGTCTTCAGTAAAGACATGTTAGTTAACAATAAACTTTTTATATTCACAATTTCCATTTATCTAAGTTTCAGCACCAAAGATAGTTACAAAGTATATTATTTCTAAAGCATATATTTTTTCTTGTTCCACTAAAACCTTCACGTGTAATGGAACGTGTTGCAATTTTAACTTTACTCATCCCCTCAAAAATAGACTTAGCTATCACCTTCAATATCTGTATAATGTGATCTCTTTAGGTCTCGATTTGTTTTTTCTTACCAAAATCTTTGTTGTTCAGAATTTTGAACGTTGTGTAAACATTATTACGGCACCTATATTTTGTTCACATAAGCATGGTATGTGCATTTTCCGTGTAATTTTGACTTTGAACTCAGAGGGACGCTGTTGGCCAATATGTGTCTGTTTTACAGCAGACATGTACTAGTACCTCCCATCATCTCTGTCTATTTGAGCGAGAAAGAGAAAAAGCACACAGTCGGGATCCCATAGAACTCACATACCGAGATATTGGACAGCTATTTCTTTCACCTTTGTGGGATTATATACAGCCTGTTTTTCCTGTGGATTTGTGATTGATGTAAATAGGTGCTAGAGGGACTTTTTACATATACGATGTTGGACATAACGATGATACGGCAAGTACTATTGTTTATCTCGTTCCTGTCTCTCAGCTCAGTGTGCGGACAGGTCAGCTATTCCATTCCCGAGGAAATGGCGACAGCCTCCTTCGTTGGTAATATAGCTCAGGATTTGGGTTTGGATGTCCAAAGACTGAAATCTGGCAAGGCTCGTGTCTTTACTCGAGATAGTGCAGAATACATCGAGCTAAACAGAGAAAGAGGGGTCCTCCTTATAAAAGAGCGAATAGACAGAGAGGCGCTTTGCGGACAAATGACGCCTTGCGCTTTACATTGTCAGATCATATTAGAGAATCCAATGGAATTCTACAGTATTAATATCGAGATCATAGACATAAATGATAACCCTCCAACCTTTGAAACAAGCGAAGTCCACTTTAATATCAGCGAGTCTACGCTTAGTGGTACAACATTTATTTTAGACAGGGCTATTGATCTTGATGTTGGCCAAAATGGTTTAAAAACCTATGTCTTGAAACCAACGAATGCATTCTCTCTCAAAACCAATAATCAAATCGATACGAGTAAAAACGTGGAGATGGTTTTGCATACACCGCTGGATAGGGAGAAAAACGACCATTTGTCTCTAGTTCTTACGGCAGTGGATGGAGGCGAACCGCAGATGTCAGGAACAATGCAAATTCACATCACCGTTTTAGACGCTAATGACAATGCTCCTGTTTTCACACAGCCTATTTATAAAGCCTCCATAAAAGAAAATGCAGCAGTCGGAACAGTCGTAATGACAGTTACTGCAACAGATGCAGATCGTGGCTCTAATGGTAAAATTACTTATTCAATTTCAGGTACACTAGATCATGCCCGTAGAATGTTTGAAGTAAATAAGGAAAGTGGCGATATTATTTTAGTGGGAATACTTGACTATGAAAGGTCGGGATATGTTCAAATAAATATTCGCGCAAGTGATGGTGGCGGGCAAACTGGTTTTTGTAAGGTAATAGTAGATATCCTAGACATAAATGATAACAAACCTGATATTCATATAATGTCTAAATCTAATGTGATATCGGAAGATGCTAAAACTAATACTGTAGTGACGATGATAAATGTTGAGGATGCAGACTCTGGTGAAAACGGTAAAGTGCATTGCTCCATCAATGATGGTATGTATTTCATATTGAAGTCCACATCAAATAATTTCTATAGTCTCCTAACAGACGGGGAATTAGACAGAGAAAGAGCCTCTGAGTATAACATAACTGTGACCTGCTCTGATGAGGGAGTGCCCTCCCTCTCCAGTAGCGTCACTCTCACCTTACAGATCTCTGATGTGAATGATAACGCGCCTGTCTTTGAGAGGAGCTCATATGAGGCCTACATTGTAGAAAACAACACACCAGGCCTCTCTATATTCACAGTGAAAGCCAGAGACGCTGACTGGAACCAGAATGCCCGCGTTTCTTACATACTGGAGGACTCCTCCGTTAACGGAGTGCCAGTCTCCTCATATGTGTCCGTTAGTGCTGATAGTGGAGTCATCCATGCAGTTCGCTCTTTTGACTATGAGCAGATCAAAGATTTCCAGTTCCGCGTCAAAGCGCAGGATGGAGGCTCCCCTCCACTCAGTAGCAATGTGACAGTGAAAATAATGATCCAGGACCAGAACGACAACCCTCCTCAGGTTCTGTACCCAGTTCAGACTGGTGGCTCTCTGGTGGCTGAAATGGTGCCTCGTTCAGCAGATGTGGGCTATCTGGTCACTAAAGTGGTGGCTGTTGATGTGGACTCTGGACAGAATGCCTGGCTCTCCTATAAACTGCAGAAAGCCACAGACAGGGCGCTGTTTGAAGTGGGCTTACAGAATGGAGAAATAAGAACTATCCGCCAGGTGACTGATAAAGATGCTGTGAAACAAAGACTGACTGTTATAGTGGAGGACAACGGGCAGCCCTCTCGTTCAGCTACAGTCATTGTTAACGTGGCGGTGGCGGACAGCTTTCCTGAAGTGCTGTCAGAGTTCACTGACTTTACACACGACAAGGAGTACAATGACAACCTGACTTTTTACTTAGTGTTGGCTCTGGCTGTAGTTTCCTTCCTCTTCATCACGTGTTTAGTGGTTATTATATCAGTGAAAATCTACAGATGGAGACAGTCTCGCATCCTGTATCACTCCAATCTCCCTGTGATTCCATATTATCCACCACGTTACTCAGACACTTTGGGGACAGGGACTCTCCAACACGTGTACAATTACGAGGTGTGCAGGACGACTGACTCCAGAAAGAGTGACTGTAAGTTCGGCAGAGCTGGTAGTCAGAACGTGCTGATAATGGACCCCAGTTCTACAGGGACGATGCAGCGGATACAGAATGAAAAGAGCATCCTGGATGAACCAGACTCTCCTCTAGAGGTTAGACATTGCTGAGTATATGTTGCTACGATGAAGTCAAGCTTGTAAATCTCTTTATTCTCAATTCCAGTACCTCGGAGAGCGACATGTTTCCTTATTCAAAACCACGTCTTCTTTGTAATTACATTTCTCGTGTCTCTTTCATGGATTATTGTATTTTAACATAATGGAAACTTTCCAACATTTGCATCTCATGTTACCTTTTTTGGCGCAATTCTATTTCATGTTTTTATTTTATGTTGAAAAACTTGTAGTATAAAACAATGCTGCACACTTACGGGAGACGTTTTTTCCTTTGTTTTGTTCTTGTTAACATATGAATGTGCCTTTGCATATTTCCTATGTAATTGTACTGCATGAACTCACAGTGCCGCTGTTGGCTAGTTTGTATTAGGTTTACTGCAGACTGGTTGTACCTCCCATCTTGTCTTTATTTATGAGAGAGAAAGAGACAGAAGCAAAACGCATCGACTGGAATTTATCGGAGATACAGCGCGGTTACTCAGTTTTTCATGTTGGGAATATGCTTTAAAAACCTGTGGTTGACTTAAATCGTGGAAGACAAATGTCTAAAAGACATTGATGGTTTACTCTGGGATAACGTCGGACAGAACAATGAGAGGGCAAGTACTGTTGTTTTTCTCGGTCCTCCGCCTCAGCTTCGTGCTCGGGCAGGTCAGCTACTCCATTCCTGAGGAATTGCAAAAAGGTTCTCTGATCGGCAACATGGCCAAAGATTTTGGCTTGGATGTTAAAAGACTAAAATCGGGTAAAGCTCGTATCTTTACACCAGGCAGCGACGAATATATTGAGCTGAATAACGAAAGGGGAGTCCTCCTCATCAAAGACAGGATAGACAGAGAGGCGCTCTGTGGACAAACGACGCCTTGTGCTTTGCATTTTCAGATTATATTAGAGAATCCAATGGAATTTTACAGTGTAACTATTGAGATCACAGACGTTAATGATAACCCCCCATCCTTCGAAAAGAACGATGTAAAATTCAGAATTAGTGAATCCGCTGTTAGTGGAGCTAAATTCATATTAGATCGTGCAGTTGATCATGACGTAGGCATAAATGGATTGCAAACATATAAACTTGAACCGACAGAGAATTTTGTTATTAAACTGCATGACCAAGCAGACGGGACAAAAAATGTCGAAATGGTCTTAGAGAAACCTCTTGACAGAGAAAAAAATGAACACCTGTCTTTAGTTCTGACGGCGGTGGATGGTGGTGAGCCGCAGATGACCGGAACGATGCAGATTCTAATAACTGTTTTAGATGTGAATGACAATGCCCCTGTTTTTACACAGCCTATGTATAAAGCCTCCATGAAAGAAAATTCACCAGTAGGAACAGTTGTAGTGACAGTTACTGCAACAGATGCAGATCATGGATCTAATGGCAGAATAACTTATTCAATTTCAAGTATATTAGATCATGCCCGTGGGTTATTTGAAGTAAATGATGAAAGTGGTGAAGTTCGGCTGAAAGGAAATGTTGACTATGAAAAAGCTGGAACATTTCAGATAAACATTCGTGCAAGTGATGATGGAGGATTAGTTGACTCCTGTAAAGTGATTATTGACGTAATTGATATGAATGATAATAAACCCGATATTCATATAATGTCTAAATCAAACGTGATATCAGAGGATGCCAAACCCGGTACTGTTGTGACAATGATAAATATTCAGGATGCAGACTCGGGTGAAAATGGCAAGGTCCAATGCACTATGAACGATAATATTCCTTTTGTGATGAAGTCTACAACCAATGATTTCTATAGTTTAATAACAGACAGTGGATTAGACAGGGAGACATCCTCTCAATACAATATAACTGTGACCTGCTCTGATGAGGGAGTGCCCTCCCTCTCCAGCAGCGTCACTCTCACCTTACAGATCTCTGATGTGAATGATAACGCACCTGTCTTTGAGAGGAGCTCATATGAGGCCTACATTGTAGAAAACAACACACCAGGCCTCTCTATATTCACAGTGAAAGCCAGAGACGCTGACTGGAACCAGAATGCCCGTGTTTCCTACATACTGGAGGACTCCTCTGTTAACGGAGTGCCAGTCTCTTCATATGTGTCCGTTAGTGCTGATAGTGGAGTCATCCATGCAGTTCGCTCCTTTGACTATGAGCAGATCAAAGATTTCCAGTTCCGCGTCAAAGCGCAGGATGGAGGCTCCCCTCCACTCAGTAGTAATGTGACTGTGAAAATACTGATCCAGGACCAGAACGACAACCCCCCTCAGGTTCTGTATCCAGTCCAGACTGGTGGCTCTCTGGTGGCTGAAATGGTGCCTCGTTCAGCAGATGTGGGCTATCTGGTCACTAAAGTGGTGGCTGTTGATGTGGACTCTGGACAGAATGCCTGGCTCTCCTATAAACTGCAGAAAGCCACAGACAGGGCGCTGTTTGAAGTGGGCTTACAGAATGGAGAAATAAGAACTATCCGCCAGGTGACTGATAAAGATGCTGTGAAACAAAGACTGACTGTTATAGTGGAGGACAACGGGCAGCCCTCTCGTTCAGCTACAGTCATTGTTAACGTGGCGGTGGCGGACAGCTTCCCTGAAGTGCTGTCAGAGTTCACTGACTTTACACACGACAAGGAGTACAATGACAACTTGACTTTTTACTTAGTGTTGGCTCTGGCTGTAGTTTCCTTCCTATTCATCACGTGTTTAGTGGTTATTATATCAGTGAAAATCTACAGATGGAGACAGTCTCGCATCCTGTATCACTCCAATCTCCCCGTGATTCCATATTATCCACCACGTTACTCAGATACTTTGGGGACAGGGACTCTCCAACACGTGTACAATTACGAGGTGTGCAGGACGACTGACTCCAGAAAGAGTGACTGTAAGTTCGGCAGAGCTGGTAGTCAAAACGTGCTGATAATGGACCCCAGTTCTACAGGGACGATGCAGCGGATACAGAATGAAAAGAGCATCCTGGATGAACCAGACTCTCCTCTAGAGGTTAGGATGTTTCAAATCTGATAATCAAACTCACACTTCTATTATTTACATACATTTATACCATGGACAAAGATACAGTATCTATCTATATATCTATCTATTTATCTATCTGCTCTTATGCTCTCAATACGAATTTTCAATATTTATCTATAAATTTCTGCAATTTCCTCTTAAGTCCCTAAGTGCCGCTGTTGGTCAGTGTGAGGAAAATAACATTCTTTTGTAAAGCAAGTTCCTCCCTTTTCTGTCTGCGTATTTGAGTCCTGTTTCATTCGGAAATAGCCGTAAAAAGACACCCCACGAAGAGACTCAGAACAAAAATATTTTGTCGATTTGCACACGGTGGTGTTTTCCCCTTTGGATTTTGCAAGGCTTTTTTGTCATGATGGGTGGATTTTTCTCATTTTCATGGAAGCTGCTGTTTCTCTGCATTTGTGTCGCAGATATGACCGTCGGCCAGGTCCGTTATTCTATACCTGAGGAAATGGCGAAGGGCTCCATTGTAGGGAATATCATTCAGGATTTAGGTTTGGATGTCAAGCGGCTGAAATCTGGGCGGGCGAGAATATTTACCGAGGACAGCAGTGAGTACATCGGTCTTAATTTGGATAAAGGAACTCTCATAGTCAACGAGAGAATAGATAGAGAGGAGCGGTGCGGGCAAGTGTCTCCTTGCTCTCTGCATTTTCAGATCATACTGGATAACCCAATGGAGCTGCACCGCATCGATGTGGAAATTCTTGATATCAATGATAACGCTCCGGTTTTCGCAAAGAGGGAAATTAATTTTGAAATGAGTGAATTAGCTGTTAAGGGAGCTCGATTTTCTCTTGACAGCGCCAAAGATCCAGACGTCGGGCTGAATACTCTCCAAACGTATAAACTTAGTCCGACAGATCATTTTAAATTAAATATGCTATCTCGACCTGACGGAACTAAATATGCTGAAATGGTACTCCAGACACTGTTAGATAGAGAAAAACAAGAAGAACATAAACTAACACTAACAGCATATGATGGCGGCGACCCTCCAAAATCAGGGTCTGTCAAAATTAACGTTATTGTAATGGATGCAAATGACAATGCACCTGTGTTCAGCCAGTCTCTTTACAGAGTAACAGTTCCTGAAAACGCGTCAAGGGGTACTGTTATTTTAAAAGTTAGTGCCACTGATGCTGATAAGGGAACAAATGGAGAAGTGGTGTATTCGTTGTCTCAAAATAGTGATATTACATCATCTCTGTTCAATATAGATCCCCATACCGGGGAAATGACAGTGAGAGGTGAGTTAAATTACGAAAAAGTAAAACATTATGAAATTGATGTAGAAGCTACGGACAAAGGAGGGTTGAGAGACACAAGCAAGGTGCAAATTGAGGTGATCGACCTAAATGATAATGCCCCCGTCATAAGCATAATTTCCCTCTCCAATCCCATACCAGAGGACTCTGCTCCAGACACTGTTATAGCCATGCTCAATATCAAAGATTTGGACTCAGGTAAAAATGGCCGTGTTAAGTGTTTCATTAACCCAGATTTACCCTTCAAAATCAAGTCATCTTCGATTAATTTCTATAGTTTAGTATCTGATGACGTTTTGGACCGTGAAACAGTGCCCGAATATAATATAACAATAACAGCGATGGACGAGGGTTCCCCACCGTATTCTACAAACAAGACTATTAATATAAGAATTTCGGACGTAAACGACCACGCCCCAATATTCCCAAAACCTTTTTTCACCGCTTTCATCACTGAAAATAATTCACCTGGCATGTCACTCCTGTCTGTTAAAGCCAGTGACAAAGATTTTGGGAACAATGCGCGCATTTCCTATTTCCTTGAAGATAGCCAACTGAATGGGATGTCAGCCTCGGCTTATTTTACAGTGAATGCAGAGAGTGGAGAGATACTTGCTGTGCGTTCCTTCGACTATGAGCAAACAAAAGACTTCCAAATTCGTGTCAAAGCGCAGGATGGAGGCTCCCCTCCACTCAGTAGCAATGTGACTGTAACAATAATGATCCAGGACCAGAACGACAACCCCCCTCAGGTTCTGTACCCAGTCCAGACTGGTGGCTCTCTAGTGGCTGAAATGGTGCCTCGTTCAGCAGATGTGGGCTATCTGGTCACTAAAGTGGTGGCTGTTGATGTGGACTCTGGACAGAATGCCTGGCTCTCCTATAAACTACAGAAAGCCACAGACAGGGCGCTGTTTGAAGTGGGCTTACAGAATGGAGAAATAAGAACTATCCGCCAGGTGACTGATAAAGATGCTGTGAAACAAAGACTGACTGTTATAGTGGAGGACAACGGGCAGCCCTCTCGTTCAGCTACAGTCATTGTTAACGTGGCGGTGGCGGACAGCTTCCCTGAAGTGCTGTCAGAGTTCACTGACTTTACACACGACAAGGAGTACAATGACAACCTGACTTTTTACTTAGTGTTGGCTCTGGCTGTAGTTTCCTTCCTCTTCATCACTTGTTTAGTGGTTATTATATCAGTGAAAATCTACAGGTGGAGACGCGAGCGCCTGTTTTTCAATTCCAATGGAAATCTTCCTGTTATTCCATATTACCCGCCCCTTTACGCAGACGTAGGAGGCACCGGTACGTTGAAGCAGGCGTTCAGTTACGAGGTGTACGGAACTACTGACTCCCGGAAGAGTGATATGAAGTGTTCCCGACCCTTCAGTCAGAGCACTCTGAGTGTTGACCATACCAGGACAGTGCCAAGGCATAAAACTGAGTCAGAGCTCACAGAGGTGAGATCTGCCTCTTTCTTGCTGCCTTAAAACCCTTGTTTTGTATCTGTTCTTCAGTTCAGTTTAGTCACTGCTCACTCATTATTTGGATAATTCTGGTACTTTACCAACTATACCTACATTAAGTACTCACCGAAATGTCTACTCAATCTCAGTCTATTCTTATTGTGGTAAAGGTAGTCAACATCTCATGTGTGGCTGGATTTAAGGTTACAAACAGTTATATTTGAGCATAAGGAATAGTCGAAGATAGTGGTAAAATTTACATTGGCATTTCATACTATATTGAACATCTGTTTTTCTGTCACTGTTTAGGCAAGTATCAACAGGACTTTTTATCGTGCCCCCTTTCATGCCCCATACTTTTCTACCGCCTCAACTTTGCCCAAATAAAGCATTTGAATAGTTAAAATACTAAATAAAATCACTATCACTAAATCACTAAAATCAGTAAAATACTATATTAGTTTCTTTCTTGCATTTTCCCTTTTTGCTCATTTTTCCTTTTCCTTATTATACATACTCCAACACTGTTCTTGACTTTCTGGTGTGCTTTGTACAGAGGTTGTACATGTATGGTTTTATATGCTTTTTGTAAGATACACCGTCAGATCCTTGTAATTTTTGCCTTGGACACTACATCCTCCTTGCTGTTTTGTCACATGTATTTCACATTAATCACATTAATTCCATTCTTTGATATTCATATTGACTCATTTATCATCTACTAGAGCTTGCGATTATATGAAAAATCAGGCATTGAAATATGATCTGTGCATACAAACCAAGTAAAAACATGTTGACAGACAGACTTACATAATGTACTATATGCCCTATCAGAGAGCATTGTGTGATGATCTGCAGAAATGAGAACAAGAGAACAGTATAGCAGCCACAATGAAAGAAAAAAAGATTCTTGGCTTCATCCCTTCTAAAGCACTTCTACAGATTGCTCTCGCATAGAAACACAACCACGCAGTGTACTACTTTTTCAGTGACCTAATTCCCTCTGTAACATTGTACAGCCATAGGCATTGGGCTGCACACAGAGAAAAAAGTGAAGGGATGGATACAGGCAAACTATAACAAGGGGAGTTAGTGAAAACCAATTAAAAATGCAAACATGACACAATAACATTGATTAAGAGGCTTAAAATGGGGTAGAGGGGGAAGAGGAAACAGTCACTACTGGTGCTGGGGAGATTGAGAACGAGGGAGAAAGGCAGCGTGATGGGGAGGAAGGCAGAGGCAGCGGGGGAGGGGAAGAGACACGTGGTAACCGGCACAATCTACACCATCCCTGTGCAGCATTCGTGTTAGTGATGCACGGCAGCCATTTTGATCTGCAGCACTCTTTGTCTGCTGAGATAGGTGCCTAAGAAAGTCTGATGTGTGAAACAGTCATATCAGACTATAGTTCCCGCCTGCCCTGAGAGAAATCTTTCATTAAATATAAGGAGTTTAAGACAAGAGATAACAAGAGAGAGGTCTACATACCTCATGTAACACATGAGAAGGGGGTGTCATAAATCAGGAGAGAGTCTGCTTATGTTTGAATGGAAGAATTTAATGATGAAAGAAAACTAAGTTGCCAGAGAAATTTGTCTAGAATGTATTGAAATCTAGCTGTCCACAAAGTAGTGGCAGTATGAATGATAAATATTTGAATCAGAAGGAGTTACACAGTAACAGACTAGATTTTACTATCTCCTGTAAGAGTCTCCATCTGTGAGGGTTTACTTTATGTGCTGCATATGTAAGTCATTCAGTGGGATTTTTTTCCCTAACAAAGAACTTTGTTATTATAAAGATGTGTGTGCTGTGGAAAATAAAGGCATGTGTGCCAAATATCTGATTAATAAATGCTGGTATGATGTGGTTGAGGATGGTCTGTCTGCAATTATATTTGCTCAGTTTTTTCCAGTTTCAAAGGAAGCCATAGATCAACTAGCGTGCTTGGTCTGCTCTCTCTGGGTGGTGTATGTGTTTTAAGTCTGTATGAAGTTCAGGGTATATGCATGTGAAAACAGAAGTTGACAATCCTACAAGGCAGGAATTTAGGTTAATTGTCTTAACCCTCATATCCGCTGGAAGCAGCCTGTGATCATTATCAGACCATATGTGTGTCTGCTTTACCATTTTTAACTGTCTTTAAACCATTATGTCTCATTTTCTCCGGTTTGTTAGCAGCGGAGGTTTTTACTGAGTATCATAAATTCTTTTGACGACAGTGTCTCCATAGGGGTCAGAGCTCACAGAAATGTCTTTGAAAGCAGCTAAATGGTTCCGCCTGTTTTACACCCTGGACCCCTTCAGCATGTTGTTGTTTTATCTTTCTCTTGGTTTAACCTACCTCAGAGCTGTCATTAGCCATTTTGGATCTTACACAAAGCCCCAATCATCAGTTTGCTGTTTGTACTGACCACAAAACTATAATCACATGCAGAAGCTCCTGGTTCCCACAGGCCCAATCTCTTGTTTAATTGTTCTGCCTTCCTGGCAAATCTGTCTGGTGAGCAGCTGTGTGCCCATGTGTACGCCAGCGGGGCTCATCAACTCACTGTGTACTGATTGTGTTTAGGGATGTGGTTAACGTTCATACTACAGTCCTGCATTTGATTTTTGTTTACAAGATATCCCAGATATCTGAGATATCAGGCACTTTTGGGTGTGATTTCTTTCCCATACTGAGTATGATATTAAAGAGAAAAAAAATATGTGTGTATAGCTCCAGTGCATAGTACTCTCTCCGCCTGATGACTGCTGCTGCCTGTCCCTCTGGGACTGGTGTTTTGTTGCTTCATACAAAAAGGAACATTTAAGCTTACAGGATATGGACTAACAGTTCAAAAGCATCCTTAAACTTAGGCTTAAAGCTCCTTTCAAACAAGCATCCACCTTGCTTAAGTATCAAGAACATGACATTATACTGTAGCTGATGCTGACTTTGTCTTTCACTATGGAAAGGGGGCAAGTAAAAGGGATATTAGAAGGACATTTAAATATATCTGTACAGACAATATTTGTAAAGAATATCTTTTGCATGTAACAGTCACTGATACACTGATTCGTCAAACATGGAGACTTTGTTGTTATTGTTTACTATAATGCAAGTCTCAATTCTGTTGTGTGCCTCAGGTGCATTAGATTTATTTTTGTGCACAGTGTTTATTTGCAGGGAAACAGAGAATACAGCCAAGTACACAGATACTATAATTAACTGTACCTTACTTTGCATGAAGTCAGGTAAACCAGACATATGTCTGCTTAAGAACATACAAAAGATGTTGTCTTTGAATGTGTGCTGGTGTCCCAGAGATGGAAGTGTGGAGTTCAGCACTGGCTGATTCCCTGGGAAGGATTAAACAAGGGATTACCTAGAACAGTGTAATATGGGGCAATGGCAAAGTTGTGTCAAGCACACAAACACTCAGAAATATATCCACATAGACTTTACTAAAATATATCAAATGTCTAATTCCTCAACTTTTGATATCAGTGTACGGCATGGTTGTATGTGTGTGTTTGACTCTTCTAAACTTTCAAGTTATGTGAAGTTCCCAACCTCAACACATTTAATGTGATTTGGAAGAAGGGCAAAGCCTTGTCTTCTAGGGGAGTAAAGATCTAGTGCATTATAATTATTATGATGTTATGATATAGTTAAATTATATGACTTTCATGTAATTTTCATGGATTATATTCACTGTGTTATTGTACTGCATATAATACTGCATATTATACTGCAACTGAGCAAAAAGTATATAAATCTATAATAAATATTTGTGTTGCTATGTAATAGGACACTGTAGTTAACATTGTGTCAAATTGTAGCTAATACTGGATGGCTACTGTGTAGGAGTCATTCTTGGTTCTCAGCAGTCTTCCTTTTTCATCCTGATCTCATTTTCTGCATCCCTCCCATCCCCCTCTCCAGCTGCACCGTTCTGCTGCAGAGAGAGAAAGAGACTGAGAGAAAGGGAGAGGGAGATTGCTCAATGTAGGACATTTTGTCCTGTCTATAAAAAGTCATTAAGCACCATATGGTGTCATTTTATTTCTGTGTAGGTTGCCTTGTTCATGATGAGAAGAAATATCTCTTTTGTACCTCTTTTCTGCCATTTGTCAAAAGATTCTTTATTACCCAGCAGTCCATGAACACATGCTTTTATTTGTAGGACATATTATCAGTCTACAACTGTGTTTCTGTCTGAGCGCATTTCATTTCTCTTCCTATCTTCTATCTTATTCTTTATCCTCCATGTTGTTTATGTAGCTCTTTTTTTCCTGGCCACCATCACCAGCTCACAGGAAGGGTGGGATGCAAGCAAGAGGTTGGATGTGTTACCATAGCAACAAGCTGACTCACTGGCAGGACTGTTCCATTTTTCATTGAGCCACAGGGGGTCAGCAGCAGATGCAGCTTCTGGTGTGTGATAGCTCTCTGTATTTTTTTGATACTTTGAGGACAGGAGACACCCCTATTTTAGACAAAGAGGTACAGCATCCTCAGACTTGGGGTGGCTGATGATGGAGGGGGACAGGGTGATCATGGCTGCTTGTTATATTTGTTCTGATCAACGCTGCCCTGTTTGTTTTTGCATTTCCCAGTTGCAGCAAGTGCATTGACTAATATATAGGCTTAGATTAACCTATATACTATAAATATATATTTGTTTATGTTCTATGGAAGGATCAGGAGCCTTTTGGTTCCCTTTTTGTTTCCTTGTTCCTTCTGGGTGATCTGTTTATTTTGTATGTATGGTGTTTTTAAGCAACACTGTTATCTTATAGTATTACTTAAAATTGTTAATGTGCACAAACATAAGGTATCTTACGTTCAGTGTACAGTATCACTGAAACAGGACATCAGTCTAATAAAAACAAGCAATTACTGTTTTGCTTTGTCTTAGCTTAGATTTTCTCTCACAAAGACATTCATGCACACATCAGCAGTGACAAACAGGGTCACGGAGCAAAGAATCTCATTAATAAGGCATGGATTTGTCTCAGGGCATCGCCTCGAGGCCCCCTGCTGTTGCTATAGGGTAGTGGCTTTGTGCAGCAGTGCAGTTCAATATTTTGGTTTTGGCTCATACTTGTTAGTGATAGCAGTATGTCCCAAATTTTTAGTTTCTTCAGCAATCATGTTACTGTTGTGGTTTAGACTGAAGTGGTTGTACTGTACCAAAGTATGTATATGCTTCTGTTTAAAATGATTGTTGTATCCACACATGGCATAATCTAACATACTATTAACTGCTCAACAGCATGTTTAATGAATGCTGTTGAATATGATATCAAAAAACATGACTGGATATATTTTTGGTAAAGCAGCCACAGAGACCTGTAATTCTGGACTATGTAGTACCATTCTCTATCCACTGAGGTTGAGCTATTGCCTTTGTCTTTCTTGACAATATTATTTATTCTTGTTCCTTGTTTTTTTTTCCTTGTTTTTTTAAAGTATCACCCCACTTACAAGCATAGTAATGCAAACATGCAAAGTTTTAATGAAGTCCCATTCTCTCCCTTTCTCTCTCTCTCTCTCTCTCTCTTTCTATCTCTCTCTCTCTCTCTCTCTCTGTCACACTTGCGCTCTCAAACTCATACACACACAGACACACACAAATGACAATGCATTTCTTCACATTCTTTGTATTTGTTTGGCACTGAATGCTCTATGACCTGGAATAACACCTAGCTTGGTTCATCCTGTTATCAATCAAGGTTATAGCCAGTGTCCTGTTCAGTATTGTTTGAACATTTGGCTGTTATTGCTATATCATTATCATAATACAGGAAGTAATTGTATCATACTTTCTGATTCATGCTTTCTGATCAATACTAAGCCATATAAGTTTTCCTATTTTTTTTTTTTTTTTTTTTGTATTTACTTACACTATGTGCTGATGGGTACTCATTCTTAACATTAATATACTGACTGAAGAATGGCACAGACACAGATCAAACACATAACTGGTTCCACTTTTTATATACATAAATAGTTTATGTGCACACACAGTGGACAGTTTCTGTGAGCAACACAATCATGACAGTCAAAATTAAAAGAAAATTCCTTGTCTGTGAATCATTACACAACAGCTGTTTGTTGTGCACCACACGGTAAGTATGTTGGTTGCTGTATTTCCAAAATCCAGACCCTGTTTTCTGACCACCAGTCTAACCGGCATCCTTTCTCTCTTGTTTTTCTCTTTTATGTCTCCCCTTGTTTCCTGGTTCTGTTCCTGTTTCCTCCCTGATTCCTGTTAAATCCTGACCCACCAAATAAGGTAAGATATAGTTTTCATCTATATTGTTCACAGCAATACAATCAAACACATACAGTAGGACAAACTTTCATGATCCTCCAAGCAGCACAGATTAAGGATGCACTGACAACTGAACACTATACTCTAGATCACCATACAGTAACAGGATTTTAACACAAACTATAGCAGTGATTTGTTTTACAGTGTCTACACATGAAACATTGGCACTGAGTTAATCCAATTTTCCACTTCAGGGGACACATCTGTTCACATACCTCACAAAACATATCACCTGATGATTACTTCAACCAGGTGTACATAAACGCATTTTTTGACAACAGAACATGTGTGACCTTGTGAGTGGCTTGAAGCTCAAAATAGAGTTTTTATCGGACTACTGGGGTGACTATGGCTCAGGAGGTAGAGTTGGTCGTCCACTAATCGGAAGATCGGTGGTTCGATCCCCGGCTCCTCCGGTCCACATGTCAAAGTGTCCTTGAGCAAGATACTGAACCCCAAATTGCTCCCAATGGCTGCGCCAGCAATGTGTGAGTGTGCATTAGATTAGATCCTGATGAGCAGGTTGACACCTTGCATGGCAGCCTCTGCCATCAGTGTATGAATGATTGAATGAGTGAATGTTGACATGTATTGTAAAGTGCTTTGAGTGGTCAGAAGACTAGAAAGGCACTATATAAGTGCATTCCATTTACCATTTACAGTCATCATCACATGGACATAATTTACAATCTGTATTGTTTATATGGGGACAACAAAGCTGTTATTTCTCCTCTCTGTTAATTAAATGATAAGTTGAACTTTTACCCTTTTAGCCTTAATTAGAGACTATTTTGAGTTTTGTTGAATTGGCATATTGTTCCTTGTACATACCATTGTTTTGCCAGAGTACTTTAAATTGAACAAGACATTAGACTAAGTTGAAAATCTCTTCCTGCTAACAGGCTTATGGAGTTTAAGCAGGGAGGACCAACTGTTAAAGTAACTCATGCCTAAATCAAGTCGTGGTGATTATAATGTCAAGCACTGTATCTTGGTTTTAGCCTGTGTCTTGATGCTCTGAACAACCACTGACTTTATATAGTATTGTATCATAAAGCAAGTTTCAAAAGACTTTTATAGTTATTACATTAAATACTGCAAAATAATGCACAAACAAAGTGAAACACAAGTAAAAAATACAAACATATGAGATGAACGTAGCATGTTTAGAAGACACTATAAGTTTACTTGCAGTATTATACATATCAGAAAACTATCACCAAACATTAATAAATGATGATATTGAAAATCCTCCCTCTCAACCAAAAAAATAAAAATAAAAAAATGGGAGAGGGGGGAATGATTAAAACATAGTCAGTGTAAATTTAATAAATATCAGCAAATTAATGATTCAACTCTGTATTCATTTTTGAGGCTTTAACTTTTTGATGTTGGTGTACTGGATTGCATTATATTGTAACTTTTTCCTCAGTAACTGAGGTAAACAAAAATTAGAAAAAATCATTTTTATATTATCAAGGCCAACACCAGCACCACACTGTGCAGCCTCAAAATGTACACAGAAACATCTAAAGAGGCTGTCTTAGCAAAAACTAAATATATGTCAGTTAGTGTTTATAGAAGGTCTCTTGTATTATATTGCTTTACATCCTACATGTGCTGCTGTTTTTCTAGTCACTCAGTTCAAGTTCATCTGAGGCAGGTTAGGATACTAACTAAAAGTATTTCAAGATGTATCAAAAATAGATAGATGGATGGATAGAGGGATGGAAAAAAACATGACTATCTTTGGTAAAATGAAACCTCTTGAGTCTATGCAACTTCAACTCTGTAGTGTATCTAAACACAAGTGAAAACATGCAAAATACAAACATTAAATACATGTGTACTCATATGTGTACATTAGAATTCCACTATGCATATGTTGCTTTCTTCCTACAGAATATCAGCACAGGACGAGCAGCAAAATAGCATTTGAAATATTGAAGTCTTAATGATGATGTGCCTATTTCATATTTTAAGCCAAAAATAATACCATTATCTAATATCTATGAATGTTTATTTTAGTCACTGATAAAATACCAGAATTTTGAAATTAACATAATAAATAAAAATGTCTAATCTCATGACAGGACATTTTTGACCGTTATTTTACTTTTGTATATTTACTCTGTTACCTTAATGCCCTGTGGACATTTACAGCAGTAAAACTTCATTAGGTGTGCTTCTGACACGGTCTACTCCTATCTTTTTTCCCTTATACAGTGAGGGAATAGAGTGAGGAGCTTGCTGTTTTGTTTTCCTGTCTGTCTGTTACGTAAGAGCCAGTGAGCCAGTGAGGCAGGCTGCCTCTCCAGCAGCATGCAGCAGCAGCAGTTGGCCGCCTGTGTGGCGCTGTCCACACCCGTGGTGCTGAAAACAGCTCTGGCTCCAGCGCTCTCCCCCTCCCCTCGCTGCCTCTCTACATCTCCCTCTGTCGCCCGCCTCCATTTAGAGCGGATGACTATTAAAAACACTTCTGTCAGTGTTTGTATTACATATTAAATTGCATATGTTGAAATTGATTATTTTACTATTGGCAGTAATGAATTTACGCGTTTTGAGTTTTATTATAATATTTAATGTCAACGAATAATGGCTGTTGCCAGCGGAGGGATATTGATATTTTAATAATGATGTAAATGTTACTGATGACCAAACATCTATGAAAGTAAGATTAACACTGGCTAATCTGCCCTCACAATTTATAATTGGTTGGCGGAATTAAGGTAAATAATACTGTGTGTGTGTGTGTGAGAAAGAGAGACAGAGAGACAGAGAGACAGAGAGAGAGAGAGAGAGAGAGAGAGAGAGAGAGATGTATATTTGCATTACAAAATATGGTTGACATGGTTGTTGTTTTTGAACTGTAATGTTAACATAATATTTTATTGTTTGTATCTTAAAAACTGTACTTTTCCCTGTTTGTACTTCCCTGTACAATGTGCTGTGGCAGTACTGTACTTCAGTATAGTCTTGCCAATAAAGCCTCTTTGAATTTATCTGAATTGAAAATGGAGAGGGAGAGAGAGCTATATGTATATATAGAGAGAAGCAAAACGAGAGTAAACGCCTCCCCACACCATCTGGGCTCCCCCTCCCTTTTCGTTTGTTCTACAGACCTCCATACGGGTATTTTACGTTGGCTGCTGACAGAATAATTTCTCTGAGGCTTGTAGAGAACTGTGAAGACGTCATGACGCATGCAGGCTGCACTAGCTTTCTCTGGCCACAGGAAGGCAACGAAGAGCCTTGTCAGCCACAGAGGCATGATGGAACATGCATGCATGCAGGTACATGCAGGCAGGAGGATAGATGTATTTACATAAATCATTATGAGTGGTCATATAATGAGCAATCGTTTACTTTTTTATAATTCACTGTATTTGTTCATCTATTATCTACACCTATAGTCAATAATTAATATGTTATATAGTCCTAATATATATATACATGTATAGTCTTTAAATACAGATTTTTTTTTAAAAAAAACGTAGGTGATAGGGAGACTGTTAAATGAGTAGTAGCTAATTATATTTCATGTTAGAGTCATAATAACCAGGATCCATTTTCTATGGATGATACTTTTACGTCACTGTTCTGTAGACGTCTACTGATGCCATGATTGGTGGAAATAGGTTTAGTCTGTCCACCAATGGCATCCAGAGCTGTACAAAGAGATCTATTCCCCCTCGCTGTATAGCTTCATCGTCGTAACCATCACAGTGTTCTGCTCAGGAGGGGAGGGATACATATATGCAGACACAAAGCATGACTGTCACGGTCATATATAAGGACCTATCTACATTGGATTATATACCTTCTATCTTTAATCACTTCAGAATTTGGGATTGGAGTGAAAAGATATGGGATTTATGGAACGAGGAATAATGTCGAATAAATTGCCTGTATGGCAGGTGTTTTTGTGGTGGCATCATTTCTTGCTATTGTGGAGTACAATAGACGGGCAGACTCACTACAGCATCCCGGAGGAAATGAAACAGGGCTCTGTGGTAGGAAATATAGCCAAAGATTTGGGTTTGGCTGTATCTGAACTGTACCGGCGTAAATTGCGGATAACATCGGAAGCTGGTAAGCAGTATTTTAGTATGGACTTGGGGAAGGGAGAACTGGTTGTGATTGATAGGATAGATAGGGAAGAACTGTGTGGACAAAGACCGTCATGTGTGTTGCCTTTGGAACTAGTCATAGATAACCCCCTGCAGCTGCATAGAGTCGAAATTGAAATACTGGATACAAACGATAATTCTCCTAGTTTTCTCACTAAAGAGAAAGTGGTGAAAATTGCAGAGCTGGTCAATCCAGGCGCGCGATTTCCATTAGAAAGTGCACAGGATCCCGATGCTGGCCCTAATTCCGTTCGATCTTACCTTATAAGCAAAAACGACAATTTCAAATTAACTGTTAAAAACCACAAGGATGGAAGAAAAATTCCTGAACTGGTCCTTGAAAAACCACTTGATCGAGAAAAGCTGCCTGTACACAATCTTATCCTCACCGCTGTAGATGGTGGAGATCCGGTGCGCTCAGGGACATCTGAAATTACAGTTATAGTACTTGACAATAATGATAATGCCCCACAGTTTGAGAGACAGGTATATGAGGCTAGTGTCAGCGAAAAGGCAAAACCTGGGACAGAAATATTGCAGGTTAAAGCTACAGACGCAGATGAAGGACTAAATGGAGAAATCGAGTACTACTTTGCAGAGCAAACTACGGATCTGATTTTATCTTTATTTGACATTGAACCTTCTACTGGAGCTATTGTCGTCAAAGGGATTTTAGACCATGAAACAAATTCTTTACATAGATTTGACATAACTGCTAAAGACAAAGGTAATCCTGAGATGGATGGGCATTGTAGCGTCGAAATTAAAATAGTTGATATTAACGACAATATTCCTGAAATAATTATAACGTCTTTAACAACACCTGTTCCAGAAGATTCTGCCATTGGAACAGTTATTGCACTGATAAGTGCAAGAGACCCAGATTCGGGTGACAATGGCAAAGTAACTTTGAGCGTGTCTTCAAAATCCCCCTTCAAGTTAAATCCATCGGTCTCTAACCATTACTCATTAGTGACGAATGGGCCACTTGACCGTGAAAAAAATGGCCGGTATAGTGTTAAAATAAGTGCTACTGATGCTGGAAAACCCCCATTGTCGAGTGAAAAAACAATACTTGTTGAATTATTAGATGTAAATGACAACCCACCAGTTTTCTCACAGTCTTCTTATGCCGTTTATGTTAAAGAGAATCATGCTCCTGGGAAAATTTTGTGCTCAGTATCAGCGACTGATCCTGATTCGGGTGACAACGCAAAGATCTCCTACTCAGTCTTGGACTCTAAAGTGCAGGACGTTTCTGTCTCATCTTATGTTTACATAAACTCAGATAACGGCAGCATCTACAGCATGCACTCGTTTGACTATGAGAAACTGAAGGTGTTTCAGATTCAGGTTCAGGCAAAGGATCAGGGCTCTCCGTCTCTCAGCAGCAACGCTACTGTTCATGTTTTTATCCTGGATCAGAACGACAATGCCCCCGCTGTTATTTACCCCTCCTCCGCTGCCCTGGGCTCCCTCTCTCATCAGAGGATGCCCCGCTCCGCTAAAGCGGGTCACCTGGTTACTAAGGTAACGGCCGTGGACGCTGACTCGGGCCATAACGCCTGGATCTCCTACAAAGTGGCGGAGGCCACAGACGCCTCTCTGTTCACGGTTAGTCTGTACACAGGGGAGGTGAGGACTAAACGTGCTGTGTCCGAGCAGGACGACTCCTCTCAGAGGCTGCTTATAGAGGTCAAGGACGACGGGGAACCGGTCCAGTCCGCCACAGTCACTGTGTCCATCCTGCTGGAGGACGGCCTCCATGAGCCCATCTTAGACCTCCGACAGAAAACGATCGAGCCCAGCAAGAAAACCGGGAGAATCACCCTTTATTTGATTCTCTCTCTGGCCTCGGTGTCCGTGCTGTCTCTGGTGACTTTTCTCATCTTAGCGGTTAAATGCATCAGGAACAGCAGAAGCAGCGGTAGTTGCTGTATGAGACGGACCGACTGTGATGATTACAAGAACCCCAACAGAAACCTGCAGATTCAGCTCAACACTGATGGGCCTATAAAGTACGTGGAGGTCCTGGGAGGAGACATGATGTCTCAGAGTCAGTCCTTCAGGTCCTGTATGTCTCCAATGTCGGAGTACAGTGATTTCACTTTGATTAAGCCCAGCAGCACCACTGACTTTAAGGAGGTGATCAGTGTCCTGGATGCTTCTTTACCCGACAGCACCTGGACCTTTGAGAGCCAGCAGGTGAGCAAAAAACAAAATGCAGACTTAAGTTTCATATAATCTGAAAGACTATCTATCTATCTATCTATCTATCTATCTATCTATCTATCTATCTATCTATCTATCTATCTATCAATCATATGGTTATAATTTTGGAAAAGTATAAGTAGTAGGCAAGACAATATCCAGAAACAGTGAAAATATTTGTGTTATAGAAATCTGTTAATAAAGTCTCCCACTCACCCACTTCCATGACCATTTCTGAAAAGTTCAGCACCACGAAGGTGGACAGCGACTGTTGGTGGAATGCAGGGGTGCTTATAGGCTTATGATAAAAGTATATGTGAGAAGGCGTGAGTTTTATCTCCAGTGTTCATCTTTTCTGGAAAATGTGACGAATTCATCAATCTTATTTCACGTGGTTGAATAAAAAAAGACCTCTTCCTGTGGAGATTGTGATGTTATACAGCTTAATGCTTATTCCTTTCTTTCTTTTTGGTTAAAACATATTTTATAGTGCCATGCTTCCTTTACATTCTTTGACGTCCCATAACTCATAATAATTGCCTTTAGTTAAAGTGAAGGGGCACAAAGAGAAAAGATGCTGCGACTTTAAAGGTGTCGATCAGTTTCCTTCTCATTGGACGGTAGCAGTGGATGCTGTGCACCAATAGGATTCTGAACTGTACAAAGCAATCTAGTCCCTGCCCCCATTCAGCCTCATAGCTGTAACACTTACAATGCAAAGAGCCAGAGGAGAGAGAAAGCAATGAGCTCGTATTTTCATATATGAGCTAAATTAATTTCAGCTTAGAGCCATGCTCAGGAATTATGGACAATTTTCTTGTGGAGTAATAACTGCGATGACGGATTTCAGCGTTGTTCTATACATTATGTCGATTGGAATACATGTGTTATAGCGGAACAAGGATGACAAAGAGAATGGGATACCGAGACTGGAGATGGCAGGCGCTTTGGTGGCATCATCTCTTTCTTTTGTGGAGTACAATAAACGGACAGACTCGTTACAGCATCCCGGAGGAACTAAAACAGGGCTCTGTGGTAGGAAATCTTGCAAAAGATCTGGGTTTGGGGCTATCTGAGATTTTTGACCGTAAGCTGCGTGTCGCTTCTGAGGCTGGTAAGCAGTATTTCAGTGTGGATGCGGGGAAGGGCGAGCTGGTGGTGAATGACAGGATAGACCGAGAGACATTATGCGGACAAAGCGCCAGCTGTGTGTTGCCTCTGCAGGTTGTAATTGAAGACCCATTACAACTTTTTCGTGTTGAGGTTGAAATTCAAGACATTAATGATAATGCGCCCAGATTCCCATCAAATGATATCACATTGGAGATTGCGGAGTCTATGGGTTTAGGGGTTCGTTTTCCATTAGAAAGCGCCATTGACCCAGATGTTGGCAGTAATTCACTGAGGTCATACACTCTCAGTAAAGACGAATGTTTTAATATTAGAGTTAAAGAAGTTGCAGGTGGAAGAAAAGTTCCTGAATTGATTTTAGCAAAACTTTTAGATAGAGAGAAAAAGTCTGTTCATAAGCTTTTATTGACAGCTCTAGATGGAGGCAACCCAGTGAGATCCGGGACCTCTCAAATATCTATTACAGTCCTTGACAGCAACGATAACGTTCCAGCTTTTGAGAAAACATTGTATAAAGTCTCTGTTGCTGAAAATGCAGCAGAAGGTGCATTAATAGTGCAAACAAAAGCAACAGACATGGACGATGGTCAAAACGGAGAAATAGAATATTTATTTGGAGCTCACACAACAGATACTATTCTGTCTGTATTTAGTATTGATACTATATCGGGAACAATATTTTTAAAAGCAAAATTAGATTTCGAATCAACTGCAAATTATGAAATAGACGTAAGTGCAAAGGATAGAGGTAGTCCGAGAATGGAGGGACATTGTACTGTACATGTGGAAGTTTTAGATGTTAACGACAATGCTCCAGAAATAATACTCACCTCTCATCCAAAGCCAGTGCGCGAAGACTCGACTAATGGCACTGTAGTAGCTTTGCTCAGTGCCCGAGACCTTGACTCCGGTGATAACGGTAGAGTGACATTACATCTTCCCAAGAAATCCCCATTTGCCCTAAAACCCTCATTTTCTCATAATTACGCGCTGGTTACCAGTGGTGTTTTGGATCGAGAAAATGTCTCGGAATATAATATTGAGATAACAGCCACTGATTCAGGCTCTCCTCCCCTGTCCAGTAAGAAAATTATACCTGTCAGCATCACTGATGTAAATGACAACCCTCCTATATTCACTCAGCCTTCCTATAATGTGTATTTAAAAGAGAATGGGGTAGCAGGCTCTATACTGTACTCAGTATCAGCATCTGACCTGGATTTTGCTGAAAACGCAAAAATTTCTTACTCTATACTGGACTCTAAAGTGCAGGACGTTTCTGTCTCGTCTTATGTTTACATTAACTCAGATAACGGCAGCATCTACAGCATGCACTCGTTTGACTATGAGAAACTGAAGGTGTTTCAGATTCAGGTTCAGGCAAAGGATCAGGGCTCTCCGTCTCTCAGCAGCAACGCTACTGTTCATGTTTTTATCCTGGATCAAAACGACAATGCCCCCGCTGTTATTTACCCCTCCTCCGCTGCCCTGGGCTCCCTCTCTCATCAGAGGATGCCCCGCTCCGCTAAAGCGGGTCACCTGGTTACTAAGGTGACGGCCGTGGACGCTGACTCGGGCCATAATGCCTGGATCTCTTACAAAGTGGCGGAGGCCACAGACGCCTCTCTGTTCACGGTCAATCTGTACACAGGGGAGGTGAGGACTAAACGCGCTGTGTCCGAGCAGGACGACTCCTCTCAGAGGCTGCTTATAGAGGTCAAGGACGACGGGGAACCGGTCCAGTCCGCCACAGTCACGGTGTCCATCCTGCTGGAGGACGGCCTCCATGAGCCCATCTTGGACCTCCGACAGAAAACGATCGAGCCCAGCAAGAAAACCGGGAGAATCACCCTTTATTTGATTCTCTCTCTGGCCTCGGTGTCCGTGCTGTCTCTGGTGACTTTTCTCATCTTAGCGGTTAAATGCATCAGGAACAGCAGAAGCAGCGGTAGTTGCTGCATGAGACGGACCGACTGTGATGATTACAAGAACCCCAACAGAAACCTGCAGATTCAGCTCAACACTGATGGGCCTATAAAGTACGTGGAGGTCCTGGGAGGAGACATGTTGTCTCAGAGTCAGTCCTTCAGGTCCTGTATGTCTCCAATGTCGGAGTACAGTGATTTCACTTTGATTAAGCCCAGCAGCACCACTGACTTTAAGGAGATGATCAGTGTCCTGGATGCTTCTTTACCCGACAGCACCTGGACCTTTGAGAGCCAGCAGGTGAGCAGAAAACAATAATTCTTCTGAGGTTTTAAGAAGAGATTAACGAGGTTATGTCTTTAAACAGTAATAGTAATGGTCTATTATGAAAGCAATCGACTTGAAAAAAATCTATCTATCTATCTATCTATCTATCTATCTATCTATCTATCTATCTATCTATCTATCTATCTATCTATCTATCTATCTATCTATCTATCTATCTATCTATCTATCTATTAATCCGTCTGACTGGCTACAATAGGCTATGTTTTGGATAGTCTGACTTTTTTCCTGTCTGTTATTTTCAGTATATCATTTTCTCATTACGCTTTGTCGCAATATGTTTTGAAATTCTTTATTTTAATGTAGGAAATAAATCCAGTATACTGTATATCACACGTACACGTTCGAACATTGCAGCACAATTCGAGTGGACAGCGACTGTGAAATGCAGCCACAATCAGGTAACATTGGCATAGTGTCGATTTATTGACTCTATTGACAACAGATTACTGCTCGTTTACTGCTTACTATTATCTTTTCTGCCTGTATTTTTTTCTGTGGCGTCAAATTTAATTTACCCTCCCAATTTCTTTACGTTGTTGATTATATTGTGGTTTTATTTATTTATCTTTAAGTATGACAAGCCCTTTCCTCGTATTATTTAACGTTGAATTATATTTGACATAAACACCCCAAATGAAAGCTCATAAAGGGAGTAGATGCTGCGACTTTAAGAGTGTCGATCAATTCCCTTCTCATTGGACAGTGAAATTGGATGCGGTGCACCAATAGGATTCAGAACTGTACAAAGCAATCTAGTCCCTGCCCCCATGCAGCCTCATAGCTGTAACAGAGTGCAATGAATTCGATAAGAGAGAGAGAGAGAGAGAGAGCAATGAGCTCGAATTTTCTAAGAATTTAATGTATGAATTCTAGCATACAGCCATGCTCAAACACTGGTGCAGTTTCACTTTGGGAGTATTTCCTACTATAATGGATTTCAGCATTGTTGTAAACGAGATCGCGATTGGAATTAATGTGTTATAACGGACCAAGGATGACAAAGAGAATGGGATACCGAGGCTGGAGATGGCAGGTTCTTTGGTGGTATCATTTCTTACTCTTGTGGAATACAGTAGATGGACAGACTCGCTACAGCATCCCAGAGGAACTAAAACAGGGCTCTGTGGTAGGAAATATCGCAAAAGATCTGGGTTTGGGGCTATCAGACATTTTTGACCGTAAGCTGCGTGTCGCCTCTGAGGCTGGTAAGCAGTATTTCAGTGTGGATGCGGGGAAGGGCGAGCTGGTGGTGAATGACAGAATAGACAGAGAGGCTTTATGTGGACAAAGCGCCAGCTGTGTTCTACCTCTGCAAGTAGTAGTTGAAAATCCTTTACAGTCTCATCGAATTGAAGTGGAAATAAGAGACATAAATGACAATACCCCTCGTTTTCTTACACAAGAGATTAACCTTAAAATACCAGAATCCGTTGCGATTGGCAAACGCTTTCCTTTGGAGGGCGCGGAGGACCCTGATGTTGGAAGCAATTCGTTGAAAACTTACTCTCTTAGCAAAAACGATTACTTTTCTTTAAAATTTAAAGACACCAAAAATGGTCAAGCTGTCCCAGAATTAGTGTTAGAAAAGCCGTTGGACCGGGAAAAGCATGCCCTGCATCAGCTGCTATTGACAGCATTAGATGGAGGTACCCCTGTCACATCGGGAACCTGTAAGATTAGCATTACTGTACTTGATATTAACGACAATTTTCCAATATTCAATGAAAACGAGTATAAAGTCTCTTTAAAAGAGAATAGCACCAAAGGAACGTTTGTAATAAAACTTATAGCTACAGATGCTGACGATGGTCTTAATGGTGAAGTTAAATATTCTTTCGGGTCCCGCACTCCAGATGTTGTGTTATCGACATTTGAAATCAATGATATAACAGGAGAAATAGTATTAAAGGGAGAATTGGATTATGAAAGCTCTAAATCATACCATATCGATATAACTGCTAAAGACAATGGCGTCCCTGAAATGGAGGGTCACTGTCGTGTACAACTTGACGTAGAAGACATAAATGATAATGCTCCAGAAATTGTGCTCACTTCCAAACCCAGTCCTGTGCGCGAGGATGCACCAAGAGGCACAGTCGTTGCTTTGATCAGTGCGCGAGATCTTGACTCCGGTGCTAATGGTAAAGTGATGTTACATCTCCCGAAAAGTTCTCCTTTCTCTCTGAAACCATCGTTCTCTAAAAATTACGAACTGGTTACCAGTGGTACTTTAGACCGTGAGAGTGTCTCAGAGTACAATATTGAGATAACAGCCATTGATTCAGGCTCTCCTCCGCTGTCTAGTACGAAAATTGTACCTGTCAGCATCACTGATGTGAATGATAACCCTCCTGTATTCACTCAGCCTTCCTATAATGTGTATTTAAAAGAGAATGGGGTAGCAGGCTCTATACTGTACTCAGTATCAGCATCTGATCTGGATTTTGCTGAAAACGCTAAAATTTCTTACTCTATACTGGACTCTAAAGTGCAGGACGTTTCTGTCTCATCTTATGTTTACATTAACTCAGATAACGGCAGCATCTACAGCATGCACTCGTTTGACTATGAGAAACTGAAGGTGTTTCAGATTCAAGTTCAGGCAAAGGACCAGGGCTCTCCGTCTCTCAGCAGCAACGCTACTGTCCATGTTTTTATCCTGGACCAGAACGACAATGCCCCCGCTGTTATTTACCCCTCCTCCGCTGCCCTGGGCTCCCTCTCTCATCAGAGGATGCCCCGCTCCGCTAAAGCGGGTCACCTGGTTACTAAGGTAACGGCCGTGGACGCTGACTCGGGCCATAACGCCTGGATCTCCTACAAAGTGGCGGAGGCCACAGACGCCTCTCTGTTCACGGTCAATCTGTACACAGGGGAAGTTAGGACTAAACGCGCTGTGTCCGAGCAGGACGACTCATCTCAGAGGCTGCTTATAGAGGTCAAGGACGACGGGGAACCGGTCCAGTCCGCCACGGTCACGGTGTCCATCCTGCTGGAGGACGGCCTCCATGAGCCCATCTTGGACCTCCGACAGAAAACGATCGAGCCCAGCAAGAAAACCGGGAGAATCACCCTTTATTTGATTCTCTCTCTGGCCTCGGTGTCCGTGCTGTCTCTGGTGACTTTTCTCATCTTAGCGGTTAAATGCATCAGGAACAGCAGAAGCAGCGGTAGTTGCTGCATGAGACGGACCGACTGTGATGATTACAAGAACCCCAACAGAAACTTGCAGATTCAGCTAAACACTGATGGGCCTATAAAGTACGTGGAGGTCCTGGGAGGAGACATGTTGTCTCAGAGTCAGTCCTTCAGGTCCTGTATGTCTCCAATGTCAGAGTACAGTGATTTCACTTTGATTAAGCCCAGCAGCACCACTGACTTTAAGGAGGTGATCAGTGTCCTGGATGCTTCTTTACCCGACAGCACCTGGACCTTTGAGAGCCAGCAGGTGAGCAGAAATCAGTAATAGACCTACTATGTTATCCTTTTTGAGAGAGAGTTAGGGTCTGAATGCAATAAATGAAATATGTCAACATGTTACATGATCGTCATTTCTTCAAGAAATCAAATTTCATGATTTGACATTGTTTGAGTTGGTCATCCACAAGTACCATACAGTCACATATAGTTGTCATCACAGGTAATATGCATCTCTACCCACACAAACATATACATATTTATCTCACACACACACACACACACACACTCACACATGACAAAACAGAACAAAATACAGACGAAACACAGGGTTCCTTTATAATGTATGGATGTTGGGTGAATTTGCGGCTCCACTCAGTCTGCAGAGAAAATTTTCAATAGTGGTAATTTTTTATGAGTTGTAAACATTCCCTCATCTTTTTCATCTGCCATACCAAGATCTTTATTCCATTTGTTATATATGATTTGTAGAAATTCTTCATCGCCATCAGGTTTGATAAGAATATTGTATACAGCACCTATTAATCGTCTCTTTTTATCCCTTTGATTTCGAATATCCCCTATCTCAGTTGAAACCCTATTTCCAAGGTCAAAATTTTCTGTTATCCAGATTTTCAATTGCAAATACTAAAAAAATCTCTTTTATTTATATTTATTCTTTAGTTCCTGAAATTCCACAGTTTTTATCTGTCTATCTACGTAATGTGTGGTTACAATTTTGGTAAAATATGAGATGCAGGCAAGACAGTGTTCTGAAACAGTGAAAATATGTGTTCAAGAAATCTGTCCATATAGTCTCACACTCACACACTTGCATAACCATTTCTGAAAAGTTCAGCACCACGAAGGTGGACAGCGACTGTTGGTGGATTGCAGCATCTATCTATCTATCTATCTATCTATCTATCTATCTATCTATCTATCTATCTATCTATCTATCTATCAGTTATAATTTTGGAAAAGTATAAGTAGTAGGCGAGACAGTATTCAGAAACAGAGAAAATATGTGTTCTAGAAATCTGTCAATACAGTTTCACACTCTCACTATCTGGTGTATCTTAGATTTTATAATTTATATTTTTTGGAACTTTGAGAGCCTGTAGTGAGCAGAGAGGAAAATCGTTTCCTATATTCTCACACAAGATTCCCTTCATTTTTTTGTGTTTCTATTCCCTTTCTTCCTTCGAGGTGTTTGATTTGGTATTGAAGCATAATCACATTGAGGTTTATATTCATTTATTTTTTTGCAAGCAACATATAGCAATATGGCCTTCGCTGACATGTTTAGTGTCATAAACATGTAATTTCTACACATGAACATCATAATATTGTGATTCAACGATATTGAGATTTCATTTTTCACATGATGCAAAATTGATGTGAATGTAAATATAGAAAATACAGTATGGATGGACTTACAGGTATTGTTAAAATCATAACAATCTATATATATATATATATATATGTATTTTTTTTTTTTTTTTTTTTTTTTTTTTTTTTTAGATAACGTGTTAAATTTTATTTTCGTTAACTACAAAATAGCTCATTGTGCCCCATTGTGGCATTTCACACCTCTTGATTTACAGTGCTGGGTCTGGAGCCCACTGCTGTTTCAATCTCATTGGATGAAGGGTATCTTATGTGCACCAATAGCATTAGGAGTTGTACAAAGAGATCTACTCCCTCCCCCATCCATCCTCACCACTGTGGCCAGTACAGTGCTTCGAGCAGGAGATGAGAGGAGGATGCTTTTTTACACTCAGATTATATACTATCATTTTAAATTGCATCTCATGATGCATACATATAGGTCTCTTTTGGACTACAGCAAATTCATAGTTGATGGATTACCACATTGACCTCTTTAATCTGAACAGTATTTCGATGGGAAATAACGTATTGTAACTGATCAGGATGACAAAGAGAATGGGATACCGAGATTGGAGATGGCAGGCGCTTTGGTGGCACCATTTCTTTCTCTTGTGGAGTACAACAGACGGACAGACTCGTTACAGGATCCCAGAGGAGCTGGAACAAGGCTCTGTGGTTGGAAATATAGCCAAAGATCTGAATTTGGGACTATCAGACATTTTTGACCGTAAGCTGCGTGTCGCCTCTGAGGCTGGTAAGCAGTATTTCAGTGTGGATGCGGGGAAGGGCGAGCTGGTGGTGAACGACAGAATAGACAGAGAGGCTTTATGTGGACAAAGCGCCAGCTGTGTTCTACCTCTGCAGGTTGTAATAGAAAACCCGTTACAGTTACACCGGATAGAAGTGGAAATAAGAGACGTAAATGACAATGATCCTAGTTTTCTCAAAAGCGATCATATAATAGAAATAGCTGAATCCACCATTGTAGGTGTGAGTTTTCCCTTAGAGAGTGCAGAGGACCCTGATGTTGGGAGTAACGGATTAAAGACGTACACTCTGAGTAAAGATGATTGCTTTACTTTAAAAGTTAAAGAAATTGAAAATGGAAGAAAAATACCAGAACTGGTGTTAAATAAATCATTAGATCGCGAGAAAAAAGCTATTCACAATTTAGTTCTTACTGCTATGGACGGAGGCAATCCTGTCAAGTCTGGAACTTCAAAAATAACTATCACTGTGCTTGATATTAACGACAATGTGCCATTATTCGAAAATACTTTTTATAAAATTTCTGTTAAAGAAAACAGTCCAAACGGCTCTTTTGTAATTACAACAAAAGCAACCGATATAGATGAGGGTCCAAATGGTGAAATTGAGTATTCGCTTGGCATTCACACACCACCATCAGTGCTGTCATTATTTCATGTAGATCCTGTAACGGGGGATATATTTTTAAAAAAACAACTGGACCACGAAACTCAAACATCATATCGAATAGACATTAGTGCAAAAGACAAGGGTTTTCCTAAAATGGAGGGTCATTGCAGTGTGCAGGTGGATGTCTTAGACGTAAATGATAACGCCCCAGAAATTGTGCTAACTTCAAAACCCAGTTCTGTGCCAGAAGACTCTCACAAAGGGACAGTAGTGGCTTTGCTAAGTGTCCGTGACCTTGATTCCGGTGATAACAGTAAAGTGAAGTTAGAGCTTCCCAAAGGTTCCCCCTTTGATCTTAAACCCTCATTTTCGAATAATTACGCACTGGTAACCAGCGGTGCTTTAGACCGTGAGAGTGTCCCGGAGTATAACATTGAAATAACAGCCACTGATTCAGGCTCTCCTCCGCTGTCCAGTAAGAAAACTATTCCTGTCAGCATCACTGATGTCAATGATAACCCTCCTGTATTCACTCAGCCCTCCTATAATGTGTATTTAAAGGAGAATGGGGTAGCAGGCTCTATACTGTACTCAGTATCAGCATCTGATCTGGATTTTGCTGAAAACGCTAAAATTTCTTACTCTATACTGGACTCTAAAGTGCAGGACGTTTCTGTCTCGTCTTATGTTTACATTAACTCAGATAACGGCAGCATCTACAGCATGCACTCGTTTGACTATGAGAAACTGAAGGTGTTTCAGATTCAGGTTCAGGCAAAGGATCAGGGCTCTCCGTCTCTCAGCAGCAACGCTACTGTCCATGTTTTTATCCTGGATCAGAACGACAATGCCCCCGCTGTTATTTACCCCTCCTCCGCTGCCCTGGGCTCCCTCTCTCATCAGAGGATGCCCCGCTCCGCTAAAGCGGGTCACCTGGTTACTAAGGTGACGGCCGTGGACGCTGACTCGGGCCATAACGCCTGGATCTCCTACAAAGTGGCGGAGGCCACAGACGCCTCTCTGTTCACGGTCAATCTGTACACAGGGGAGGTGAGGACTAAACGCGCTGTGTCCGAGCAGGACGACTCCTCTCAGAGGCTCCTCATAGAGGTCAAGGACGACGGGGAACCGGTCCAGTCCGCCACAGTCACGGTGTCCATCCTGCTGGAGGACGGTCTCCATGAGCCCATCTTGGACCTCCGACAGAAAACGATCGAGCCCAGCAAGAAAACCGGGAGAATCACCCTTTATTTGATTCTCTCTCTGGCCTCGGTGTCCGTGCTGTCTCTGGTGACTTTTCTCATCTTAGCGGTTAAATGCATCAGGAACAGCAGAAGCAGCGGTAGTTGCTGCATGAGACGGACCGACTGTGATGATTACAAGAACCCCAACAGAAACCTGCAGATTCAGCTCAACACTGATGGGCCTATAAAGTACGTGGAGGTCCTGGGAGGAGACATGTTGTCTCAGAGTCAGTCCTTCAGGTCCTGTATGTCTCCAATGTCAGAGTACAGTGATTTCACTTTGATTAAGCCCAGCAGCACCACTGACTTTAAGGAGGTGATCAGTGTCCTTGATGCGTCTTTACCCGACAGCACCTGGACCTTTGAGAGCCAGCAGGTGAGCAGATGACAGTTTATTTAATGTGATGTCCACATCATCCATAATTTCAAATTTCCATATGTAAATAATTTATGATATTTATTTGTCTTCTGGTAATGATGTTTTCGTCGTAAATACTGAAAACTGGCCTGCTCAGGTTTGTTTTATAAACTGCATAATGCTGAAAAATATACCGTCAGCACTGTGATATTGTTACACTTAAGTTACACGTAGTTAATGTTGTTATTAACTACACAGCCAATAATTTGATGTACTGATCAACACCTCCCCATTTCATTGCTTCAAAAACTTATCAAAAGGATTCTATCTAAATTACTCAATAATTACAAGCCATGTGCTCTAGTATTGTGATGGTGGCAACGGTTTTCTGCTTCTTCTTTTTTTTAAAGCCAATACAGGTGATTTCAGATTTTAAGAACGACTATAACTCTTCACACTGTCTTGTTAGAGAGGTTTGAGTTTTGGACTTGGCTTAGTTCTGTTAATTTGGTGAATCATATTTTCTGGGAATGTATATTTTCTTTGATTGTATGATTGGCTTAATGTTTCAGCAGCAAAATTTCAAAAGCATAAGATGAATCTTACACATATCACACAACAGTGCAATGGCAAAGTCTCATAAGCGCAGCTGTGTCTTTAAAAGCACCACTCAGCCCTCTTCCTATTGGATGCCACTGATGGCTGCTGCGCACCAATCGCATACAGAACTGTACAAAGAGATCTACCCCCTCCTCCTTGCATCCTCAGCACCATAAACGTTAACAATGCAAAGAGCTGGAGGATGATGGGCGATGCAGTCATACACACGGAGTTGAATAAGATTTTTTTTTAATTTAAGGTTCAAACATGAACAAAAATACATCATATATTTTTCTGGGAATAGCTAATGCTCCTTCGAACTGGATATTAACCTCGATATCCTCGATGGGAAATAACATATTCTAACGGATCAGGGATGACAAAGAGAATGGGATACCGAGACTGGAGATGGCAGGCTCTTTGGTGGCATTATTTCTTTCTCTTGTGGAGTACAATAGACGGACAGACTCGATACACCATCCCGGAAGAACTAAAACAGGGCTCTGTGGTAGGAAATCTTGCCAAGGATCTGGGTTTAGGACTATTAGACATTTTTGACCGTAAGCTGCGTGTCGCCTCTGAGGCTGGTGAGCAGTATTTCAGTGTGGATGCGGGGAAGGGCGAGCTGGTGGTGAATGACAGAATAGACAGAGAGGCTTTGTGCGCTCAAAGCGCCAGCTGTGTGTTGCCTTTGCAGGTTGTTCTTGAAAACCCTCTAAGTTTACATCGGATTGAGGTGGAAATAAAAGATATAAATGATAATTCACCCAGATTTCATACAAAAGAAATGTCTTTGAAAATTGCTGAAACAGCAGCAGTGGGGACTCGTTTTCTTTTGGAGAGTGCAGAGGATTCAGACGTTGGAAGTAATTCGGTAAAATCCTACACTTTGACTAAAAACGACTGTTTTACGTTGAAAATGAAGGAGGTTGAAGATGGCAAAACGGTCCCAGAGTTAGTGTTAGAGAAGCCTCTTGACCGGGAGAAGAAAGCAGTTCATCGGCTACTTCTGACTGCATTAGACGGGGGAAACCCAGTCATGTCTGGTACTTCGCAGATAACTATCACTGTGCTTGACGTAAACGACAATTTCCCAGTTTTCGATAAAAATACATATAAAGTTTCCTTAGAAGAGAATACTGCAAAAGACACCTTTGTTATCAAAATTACAGCAACTGATGCTGACGAGGGACCAAACGGAGAAGTTGAATTTTCTTTTGGCCCGCGGACACCTGATTCGGTCTCATCAGTGTTTGAAATAAATTCAGTAACGGGAGAAATATATTTGAAAGGAGGTTTAGATTATGAAAGAGCCACGTCCTATAAAATTGAAATAACTGCGAAAGACAAAGGGGTTCCCGAAATGGAGAGCCACTGTCGTGTACAGATAGATGTTGTTGATGTTAATGATAATACTCCAGAAATTGTCCTCACCTCTGAACCGCAGCCAGTGCGCGAAGACGCACCAAGTGGCACAGTAGTGGCTTTACTCAATGCACGTGACGCTGACTCCGGTAATAATAGCAAAGTGACACTGAAACTACCCAAAGGTTCTCCTTTCACTCTAAAACCCTCATTTTCTAATAATTACGCACTGGTTACTAGTGGTCATTTAGACCGAGAGACTTTTTCTGAGTATAATATTGAGATAACAGCCATTGATTCAGGCTCTCCTCCACTGTCCAGTAAGAAAATTATACCTGTCAGCATCACTGATGTAAATGACAACCCTCCTGTATTCACTCAGCAGACCTATAATGTGTATTTAAAAGAGAATGGGGTACCAGGGTCTATACTGTACTCAGTATCAGCATCTGACCTGGATTTTGGTGAAAACGCTAAAATTTCTTACTCTATACTGGACTCTAAAGTGCAGGACGTTTCTGTCTCATCTTATGTTTACATTAACTCAGATAACGGCAGCATCTACAGCATGCACTCGTTTGACTATGAGAAACTGAAGGTATTTCAGATTCAGGTTCAGGCAAAGGACCAGGGCTCTCCGTCTCTCAGCAGCAACGCTACTGTCCATGTTTTTATCCTGGATCAGAACGACAATGCCCCCGCTGTTATTTACCCCTCCTCCGCTGCCCTGGGCTCCCTCTCTCATCAGAGGATGCCCCGCTCCGCTAAAGCGGGTCACCTGGTTACTAAGGTGACGGCCGTGGACGCTGACTCGGGCCATAACGCCTGGATCTCCTACAAAGTGGCGGAGGCCACAGACGCCTCTCTGTTCACGGTCAATCTGTACACAGGGGAGGTGAGGACTAAACGCGCTGTGTCCGAGCAGGACGACTCCTCTCAGAGGCTCCTCATAGAGGTCAAAGACGACGGGGAACCGGTCCAGTCCGCCACGGTCACTGTGTCCATCCTGCTGGAGGACGGTCTCCATGAGCCCATCTTAGACCTCCGACAGAAAACGATCGAGCCCAGCAAGAAAACCGGGAGAATCACCCTTTATTTGATTCTCTCTCTGGCCTCGGTGTCCGTGCTGTCTCTGGTGACTTTTCTCATCTTAGCGGTTAAATGCATCAGGAACAGCAGAAGCAGCGGTAGTTGCTGCATGAGACGGACCGACTGTGATGATTACAAGAACCCCAACAGAAACCTGCAGATTCAGCTCAACACTGATGGGCCTATAAAGTACGTGGAGGTCCTCGGAGGAGACATGATGTCTCAGAGTCAGTCCTTCAGGTCCTGTATGTCTCCAATGTCAGAGTACAGTGATTTCACTTTGATTAAGCCCAGCAGCACCACTGACTTTAAGGAGGTGATCAGTGTTCTTGATGCTTCTCTACCCGACAGCACCTGGACCTTTGAGAGCCAGCAGGTGAGCAGAAAACAATGATAGACCTACTATGTAATTTTATATTGTTGTATTTCATTTTTATAAACCATTTATATAACTGCCTTCTTATAAGATGGCGTTTAAAATGTGCTCTTGGTGTTTCAGAGTACAATACATAGACCCTTAACAAATATTTTTATTTTTTACTTTTCGTTCCTTTAGGCTAAATAGTCATTGTATTCCGGTGATATTAGCTCTTGGCCATTGTACGCTTTGTTTATACTTATTATCACGTTAAATAATATTGTTTCGTTGCGTTGTAGCAAAGCAATAAAATATTCAGGTTTCTACCACTATGTCTCCCTTTCAACCCAGTCGTCTTCGTCAACTCATCTTGTCTATTACATGGTTCTGTTGTCCACGCCTTGTTCCTGCTACATAGGACTACATTATATCAAAGGTCAGGTTTTGTTCTCAGATCAGCTCTGTTTGCGTGCAACGGTAATTTCTAATAGGTGTTGGGTATGCTGTTACGGGACTCTATGAATGCCATTTGTTTCAGCACCACACATTTGGACAGCGAAACCTTTAAAAGGCTTCCTTACTACACAGGGCTAAACTGCTCTCATTCACCTATAAAAATCCACAATAACAGTTGCTTAGGTTTTTTGAACAAACTAGGATGTTATTTTTATTGTTTTATATTTGTAATACATGCTATTCTAACATTATTTGAAATGTTTTGTTACGTTTGTTTTTCTAATTCAAATCTCAGAATACTGGTTTAAAAAGTTCAAATAAGCAGAACACAGACAGTATTTATGTTTTTATGATCAACTTTCATTTTATTCACATTGACTTTATTGATGTCCTGCAACTGCTGACATCCTACAATTTCCTTCACACTCTCCTATTGCATTAAGTTAGAATATTTCAAGGGCGGCTGTGTCTTTAAAAGCACTGCTCACCCCCTTCTTATTGGATGATAGAGATGGATGTTATGAACCAATGAAACGTTGAACTGTACAAAGAGATCTACTCCCTCCCCCATGCAGCCTCAGCAGCGTAAACGCTCACATTGCGAGGAGCTGGATGAGAGGGAGTGATGCTCTTATCGGAATTAAAAAGAAAAATATCGATTTAAATTTTTATTATGAAGCGACATCGGAGCTTTGTTTTTGGTTACTGTTTTTTGGCAATGGGTGGCAACTATCTTCGTTTCGATTACCTTATTGGGAAATAATTCTAACGAACCGAGGATGACAAAGAGAATGGGATACCGAGTCTGGAGATGGCAGGCGCTTTGGTGGCATCATTTCTTTCTCTTGTGGAATACAATAGACGGACAGACTCGTTACAGCATCCCGGAGGAGCTAAAACAGGGATCTGTGGTAGGAAATCTAGCCAAAGATCTGGGTTTGGGACTATCTGAGATTTTTGACCGTAGGCTGCGTGTCGCCTCTGAGGCTGGTAAGCAGCATTTCAGTGTGGATGCGGGGAAGGGCGAGCTGGTGGTGAATGACAGAATAGACAGAGAGGCTTTGTGTGGACAAAGCACCAGCTGTGTGTTGACTCTTCAAGTTGTCATAGATAACCCGCTACAACTGTACCGGGTTGAGGTAGAAATACAAGATATTAATGATAATTCTCCAAGATTCCCTTCGCAAGATATAATATTACAAATAGCAGAGTCGACAGCGGCAGGGGCACGTTTTCCTTTGGAGACCGCACAAGATCTTGACGTTGGAGTTAATTCAGTAAGGTCGTATACTTTGAATAAAGATGATTTTTTTAGTTTAAAGATAAAAGATGTGTCCGGTGGGAGGAAAGTACCAGAGCTGGTCTTATCTAAATCTCTCGACAGGGAGAAAAAGGCCAGACATCAGCTTCAACTGACAGCTCTGGATGGGGGAAACCCAGTAAAATCTGGGACTTCTCAGATAACAATAAATGTGCTTGATAATAACGACAATTTTCCTGTATTTGAGAAAAATATTTATAAAGTCTCCATAAGTGAAAATAGTATACAAGGTGCATCAATCATAAAACTTACAGCAAAAGATACTGATGATGGTCTGAATGGAGAAGTAGAGTATTCATTTGGGACGCACACACCAGACATTGTCCTATCTGTGTTTGATATTGATTCATTGACCGGAGAAATGCGTCTTATGGGGAAATTAGATTTCGAAACTAATGCAAATTATGAAATTGACATTTCTGCAAGAGACAAAGGGACTCCGAGAATGGAGGGGCATTGTACTGTCCATATTGAAGTGTTAGATGTTAACGATAATGCTCCAAATATATTTCTGACCTCCCAACCAAACGCTGTGCCCGAGGACGCACCAAGTGGTACTGTAGTAGCTTTAATTAGTGCACGAGACCTTGACTCTGGCGATAACGGTAAAGTGACATTACAGCTCCCCAAGAGTTCACCTTTTAATCTGAAACCCTCTTTTTCTGATAATTACGCGCTGGTTACGAGTGGTGCCTTAGACCGGGAGAGTTTCTCGGAGTATAATATTGAGATAACAGCCACTGATTTAGGCTCTCCTCCTCTGTCGACCAAAAAAACTATAAATGTCACTATTACGGATGTAAATGATAACCCACCTATATTCACACAGCGCACCTATGCTGTATACTTAAAAGAGAACGGGGTACCAGGCTCTATACTGTACTCAGTATCAGCATCTGATCTGGATTTTGGTGAAAACGCTAAAATTTCTTACTCTATACTGGACTCCAAAGTGCAGGACGTTTCTGTCTCATCTTATGTTTACATTAACTCAGATAACGGCAGCATCTACAGCATGCACTCGTTTGACTATGAGAAACTGAAAGTGTTTCAGATTCAGGTTCAGGCAAAGGACCAGGGCTCTCCGTCTCTCAGCAGCAACGCTACTGTCCATGTTTTTATCCTGGACCAGAACGACAATGCCCCCGCTGTTATTTACCCTTCCTCCGCTGCCCTGGGCTCCCTCTCTCATCAGAGGATGCCCCGCTCCGCTAAAGCGGGTCACCTGGTTACCAAGGTGACGGCCGTGGACGCTGACTCGGGCCATAACGCCTGGATCTCCTACAAAGTGGCGGAGGCCACCGACGCCTCTCTGTTCACGGTCAATCTGTACACAGGGGAGGTGAGGACTAAACGCGCTGTGTCCGAGCAGGACGACTCCTCTCAGAGGCTGCTTATAGAGGTCAAAGACGATGGGGAACCGGTCCAGTCCGCCACGGTCACGGTGTCCATCCTGCTGGAGGACGGTCTCCATGAGCCCATCTTGGACCTCCGACAGAAAACGATCGAGCCCAGCAAGAAAACCGGGAGAATCACCCTTTATTTGATTCTCTCTCTGGCCTCGGTGTCCGTGCTGTCTCTGGTGACTTTTCTCATCTTAGCGGTTAAATGCATCAGGAACAGCAGAAGCAGCGGTAGTTGCTGCATGAGACGGACCGACTGTGATGATTATAAGAACCCCAACAGAAACCTGCAGATTCAGCTCAACACTGATGGGCCTATAAAGTACGTGGAGGTCCTGGGAGGAGACATGATGTCTCAGAGTCAGTCCTTCAGGTCCTGTATGTCTCCAATGTCAGAGTACAGTGATTTCACTTTGATTAAGCCCAGCAGCACCACTGACTTTAAGGAGGTGATCAGTGTTCTTGATGCGTCTTTACCCGACAGCACCTGGACCTTTGAGAGCCAGCAGGTGAGCAGAAAACAGTAGACCTGTTATACACATCATTATACATAGATTTATTTTGTTGCCTGAAATAAAAAATTATACCAAAAATCTGAACTAATGTGACATATAATTTCAAACTGTTTTGAATGAACTTGAATTAAATTAGACTATTCTACGGGCAGTGTAAACATTTATGAATTCTGTATTTTGATTTCACTCTATATTTAAAAATTTAAAACTTGTTTCTGCTTATAGAGCCGTGCTTCCTAGGCTTTCTTAAATACAACACCACAATGTGTATGACTAGAGATTTTTTGGGGGGTTGGTTTAAGAATCACTATTATATTAGACAGATATTGTGGAAGTAGGTAGTATCCTTCTCTTAAAACTCCAATCTATTAATTATGTCCAGAAATTTGCTTTGAATATGTTTCACTAAAGTAACAACAGCAGGAATGATGATCACAATTTATTATACACTGCGCATAGCCTATATTTCCATTTTTATCAGACATTGTATAAGTGGGATACAACATGTTATAATAGCTTGGGAATTGCATTTTTGTAAAATATATTTTACAGTTAAAAGTGTTAAGGTTATTAATTTATTAATAGTATTGGAATGATTATCAATACTTTGGAATTAAGGTGTCCAGTGGACTTGGGGTTTTGAAATTAAAATCTCTATATTTTTCATTAGTTGAATTCTGATTTAATGTCTTACAGAGACAATTATCACACAAATCTGAGGTTTCCTTATGTTACATTTGTCAAAGTGCATTGAGACTTTGAGGGGGTGCAGTAGCTTTATGAGCAGTTAGCGTTCTGTGATTGGATAGCAGAGATGGATGCTGTGAACCAATAGCACACAGAACTGTACAAAGAGATCTACTCCATCCCCCGTTCAGTCTCACCACAGTTACCCTCACAGTGCTCAGAGCTGGAGAGGAGATGCGATTATTCGAAGGCGTACGGAATATATATTTTATCACCAATTATTTAAGGATTTATTAACATTGGAGTGTCCATTATGGCAATGGCTTTGAATTTTGGGTTATGTTGACGAATATCTCGATGGAAAATAATGTATTCTAACGGACCGGGGATGACAAAGAGAATGGGATACCGAGACTGGAGATGGCAGGCGCTGTGGTGGCATCATTTCTTTCTCTTGTGGAATACAATAGACGGACAGACTCGATACAGTATCCCGGAGGAACTAAAACGGGGCTCTGTGGTAGGAAATCTAGCCAGAGATCTGGGTTTGGGACTATCAGACATTTTTGACCGAAAATTGCGTGTCGCTTCTGAGGCTGGTGAGCAGTATTTCAGTGTGGATGCGGGGAAGGGCGAGCTGGTGGTGAATGACAGAATAGACAGAGAGTCTTTATGCGGACAAAGCGCCAGCTGTGTGTTGCCTTTACAGGTTGTAACAGAGAATCCGCTACAGCTACACCGGATAGAAATAGAAATAAGGGACATAAACGACAATTCTCCCATTTTTATAACAGAGGAGCGATCATTAAAGATAGCAGAATCTACAGCCACTGGCATACGCTTTCCCTTAGACACTGCACGGGATCTGGATGTTGGTAGTAATTCAGTAAAGTCTTACACTCTAAGTAAAAACGAGTGTTTTAGTTTGAAAATGAAAGAGTTGTCTGGTGACCGACAAGTTCCGGAATTAGTACTTGAGAAATCACTTGACAGAGAGAAACAAAGCGTCCATCAGTTATTACTGACAGCTTTAGACGGGGGCAATCCTGTGAAAAGTGGAACTACAAAAATCATAGTTACTGTACTCGACAACAACGACAACGTGCCTGTTTTCAAAAGGCCGTTGTATAATGTAACTGTGCATGAAAATAGTGTCGCTGGTTCTGTCCTAGTAAAAGTTGAGGCAACAGACGCAGATGAGGGTGTTAACGGGGAGATTGAATACGCATTTTCTGAGCACACAGACCAATCGTTGTTATCTATTTTTCAGTTGCATTCCGTTACAGGTGAAATTTCCTTGGTAGGACAATTAGATTATGAAAGCAGTGCAATGCATGAACTACGTATTACTGCAAAAGACAAAGGGGTTCCTGAGATGGAGGGCCACTGTCGTGTACAAGTAGTAGTTATAGACATTAACGACAATGCTCCCGAAATAGTGCTCACTTCCAACCCAAACCCGGTACGTGAGGATTCACCAAGAGGCACAGTTGTAGCTTTAATCGCTGCAAGAGACCTCGACTCCGGTAATAACGGTAAAGTGACGTTAAATCTCGCAAAGGGTTCTCCCTTCAGTTTAAAACCCTCTTTCTCTAATAATTATGCACTAGTTACAAGTGGTGTTTTAGACCGAGAGAGTTTTGCAGAGTATAATATTGAGGTAACAGCCACTGATTCAGGCTCTCCTCCCCTGTCCAGTAAGAAAACCATTCCTGTCAGCATCACTGACGTCAATGACAATCCTCCTGTATTCACTCAGCCCTCTTTTAATGTGTATTTAAAAGAGAATGGTGTACCAGGGTCTATACTGTTCTCAGTATCAGCATCTGACCTTGATTTTGGTGAAAACGCTAAAATTTCTTACTCTATACTGGACTCTAAAGTGCAGGACGTTTCTGTCTCATCTTATGTTTACATTAACTCAGATAACGGCAGCATCTACAGCATGCACTCGTTTGACTATGAGAAACTGAAGGTGTTTCAGATTCAGGTTCAGGCAAAGGATCAGGGCTCTCCGTCTCTCAGCAGCAACGCTACTGTCCATGTTTTTATCCTGGACCAGAACGACAATGCCCCCGCTGTTATTTACCCCTCCTCCGCTGCCCTGGGCTCCCTCTCTCATCAGAGGATGCCCCGCTCCGCTAAAGCGGGTCACCTGGTTACTAAGGTGACGGCCGTGGACGCTGACTCGGGCCATAACGCCTGGATCTCCTACAAAGTGGCGGAGGCCACAGACGCCTCTCTGTTCACGGTCAATCTGTACACAGGGGAGGTGAGGACTAAACGCGCTGTGTCCGAGCAGGACGACTCCTCTCAGAGGCTGCTAATAGAGGTCAAGGACGATGGGGAACCGGTCCAGTCCGCCACGGTCACGGTGTCCATCCTGCTGGAGGACGGCCTCCATGAGCCCATCTTAGACCTCCGACAGAAAACGATTGAGCCCAGCAAGAAAACCGGGAGAATCACCCTTTATTTGATTCTCTCTCTGGCCTCGGTGTCCGTGCTGTCTCTGGTGACTTTTCTCATCTTAGCGGTTAAATGCATCAGGAACAGCAGAAGCAGCGGTAGTTGCTGCATGAGACGGACCGACTGTGATGATTATAAGAACCCCAACAGAAACCTGCAGATTCAGCTCAACACTGATGGGCCTATAAAGTACGTGGAGGTCCTGGGAGGAGACATGTTGTCTCAGAGTCAGTCCTTCAGGTCCTGTATGTCTCCAATGTCAGAGTACAGTGATTTCACTTTGATTAAGCCCAGCAGCACCACTGACTTTAAGGAGGTGATCAGTGTTCTTGATGCTTCTTTACCCGACAGCACCTGGACCTTTGAGAGCCAGCAGGTAAGCAGAGAGTACAGGAAAAAAATAAATGTGCAGATTTTGTAAGATCATTATTTAAGCTACAGGAATCAAAACATTGTAATAACGAGGCAATTCAACAGATTCTGGATGTTTGTTACCACGTTAGTCAATATATTTGAAATGAAAATATATACTTTTGTTCTAAATGAAAATTATTGATATTTGTTCTTTACATCGACAACTTTTGTGGCACAGCAGCTGTTATAATTTGACCCGAGGAGTGTGTTGGATGTTGAATGGCTTTTCGAGCTGAGTGTTTCAGCACCACAGCGATGAACAGCGACCCTGACCCACGGGGCGTACAGAGGGCACGATAATAGATTGTTGCTGATGGCCGTTTACTCAGATGTAAAGGGGTAACATTGAAAATACATGAACATTAACACACTTAATTATTTTCACTTATTATATTTACTGAACTTATTTACTTACATATACAGAGATGATGGGATTTACACATTAGAAATCAAAAACAAGGGAAATAGATTTGGTCTCAGTGAAATCAAATGTCAACAGTACATATATTTTTTAAAGATATACGGAGACTGATTTAATACATTGATTTATTTTACATTTACTAAAGTCATGGTAATGTCAATCGGCATCTCCTTGTAGTGTTTCACTTGCTCTTTCATGACAGTGCAGGGGGGCTAGTGTGTCTTTAACAGTGCTGCTCTGTTTCCCTCTCATTGGATGTGAGAGGTGGATGCTGTGCACCAATAGCATTCAGAACTGTACAAAGAGATCTACTCCCTCCCCCATGCAGCTTCAGCACCAAAACCACAATACTCCGGGTGGAAGGAGAGAAGGTAAATGGTTCATATACACGGAGTATAAGGTTGTATCTTTTTTTTTTATCTTTGACCATGAACAAGCATCGTTTTAACGGGATATGTCACTCTCTTGGAATATGGATTTTGCCTTTATGCTCTCTGTTCCTTTGGATTGGCAATGATGTATTTTACTGAATCAGTGATGACAAAGAGAATGGGATACCGAGACTGGAGATGGCACGCTCTTTGGTGGTATCATTTCTTTCTCTTGTGGAATACAATAAACGGACAGACTCGATACAGCATCCCAGAGGAACTGAAACAGGGCTCTGTGGTAGGAAATCTAGCCAAAGATCTGGGTTTGGGACTATCTGAGATTTTTGAACGTAAATTGCGTGTCGCCTCTGAGGCTGGTAAGCAGTATTTCAGTGTGGATGCGGGGAAGGGCGAGCTGGTGGTGAATGACAGAATAGACAGGGAAGCTTTATGTGGACAAAGTGCCAGTTGTGTTCTACCTCTGCAAGTAGTTATTGAGGATCCACTGCAGTTACACCGAATTGAGGTTGAAATACGAGATATTAATGACAATTCTCCAAGTTTCCTTACAAATGAATTATCTTTAAAAATAGCTGAATTAGCATTAGTGGGCTCCCGCTTTCCTTTGGAGAGCGCAACAGACCCCGACGTTGGAAGTAATTCACTCAAATCGTATACTTTAAGTAAAAATGAGTGTTGTTCTCTTAAAATAAAAGAAATAGAGGGTGGGAAGACCGTTCCCGAACTTGTTTTAGAAAAACCTCTAGATCGAGAGAAAAACGCAGTTCACAAAATATTACTAACAGCATTAGATGGAGGGAATCCAGTACGATCCGGAACCTCTCAGATAACCATAAATGTGCTAGACATAAATGATAACTTTCCGGTGTTTGAAAAAAACGTTTACAAAGTAACCTTGGGTGAAAAAGGTGTAAAGGGGGCTGTTATAATCAAGCCCAAAGCAACAGATGCAGATGAAGGTTCAAATGGTGAAATTGAATTCTCATTTGGCACTCGGACACCAGATTCTGTATTGTCAGTTTTTGATATTAACCCCTTAACAGGTGAAATCACTCTGAAAGGGGAATTAGATTACGAAACTACCAAGTCATATGACATTGATATAACTGCAAAAGATAAAGGCAGCCCTGAAATGGAGGGCCACTGTCGCGTACAGGTTGATATTATTGACTCTAATGATAATGTTCCAGAAATTGTCCTCACTTCTCAGCCAAAGCCAGTACGCGAAGATGCACCAAGTGGCACAGTAGTAGCTTTGATCAGTGCGCGTGATCTTGACTCTGGTGATAACGGTAAAGTGACATTACAGCTCACTAAGGGTTCTCCTTTTAATCTGAAACCCTCTTTTTCTAATAATTATGCACTGGTTACCAGTGGTGGTTTAGACAGAGAGACCTGCGTGACCTATGATATTGAATTAACAGCCACTGATTCAGGCTCTCCCCCACTGTCCAGTAAGAAAATTATACCTGTCAGCATCACTGATGTCAATGACAACCCTCCTGTTTTCTCTCATTCCTCCTATAATGTGTATTTAAAAGAGAATGGGGCACCAGGCTCTATACTGTACTCAGTATCAGCATCTGACCTGGATTTTGGTGAAAACGCTAAAATTTCTTACTCTATACTGGACTCTAAAGTGCAGGACGTTTCCGTCTCATCTTATGTTTACATTAACTCAGATAACGGCAGCATCTACAGCATGCACTCGTTTGACTATGAGAAACTGAAGGTGTTTCAGATTCAGGTTCAGGCAAAGGACCAGGGCTCTCCGGCTCTCAGCAGCAACGCTACTGTCCATGTTTTTATCCTGGATCAGAACGACAATGCCCCCGCTGTTATTTACCCCTCCTCTGCTGCCCTGGGCTCCCTCTCTCATCAGAGGATGCCCCGCTCTGCTAAAGCGGGTCACCTGGTTACTAAGGTAACGGCCGTGGACGCTGACTCGGGCCATAACGCCTGGATCTCTTACAAAGTGGCGGAGGCCACAGACGCCTCTCTGTTCACGGTCAATCTGTACACAGGGGAGGTGAGGACTAAACGCGCTGTGTCCGAGCAGGACGACTCCTCTCAGAGGCTGCTTATAGAGGTCAAGGACGACGGAGAACCGGTCCAGTCCGCCACGGTCACGGTGTCCATCCTGCTGGAGGACGGTCTCCATGAGCCCATCTTGGACCTCCGACAGAAAACGATCGAGCCCAGCAAGAAAACCGGGAGAATCACCCTTTATTTGATTCTCTCTCTGGCCTCGGTGTCCGTGCTGTCTCTGGTGACTTTTCTCATCTTAGCGGTTAAATGCATCAGGAACAGCAGAAGCAGCGGTAGTTGCTGCATGAGACGGACCGACTGTGATGATTACAAGAACCCCAACAGAAACTTGCAGATTCAGCTAAACACTGATGGGCCTATAAAGTACGTGGAGGTCCTGGGAGGAGACATGTTGTCTCAGAGTCAGTCCTTCAGGTCCTGTATGTCTCCAATGTCAGAGTACAGTGATTTCACTTTGATTAAGCCCAGCAGCACCACTGACTTTAAGGAGGTGATCAGTGTTCTTGATGCGTCTTTACCCGACAGCACCTGGACCTTTGAGAGCCAGCAGGTGAGCAGAAAATCACAAGACATAGCGTGATATTGGATTTGGTCTTTTTGTTTTGTTTGAAAAAAAAAAACAGTACTAAATCGTTATTCATTGTCTATAGGTGTGCATAGAAAACATGTATTCTGATTCTCTATAATGGAAACAAATAGCACACAATAGTTGCTACAAACGGAGGTTGTTATGACTAGAGCCTATGGTCAGCACCACGGTTGGGATTATTGCTCTCTGGCAACGTGAGAGGGCACATTTTATGTTTTACAGTATCATGTTTCATTATTATTAACATATCTTAGCTAAAACATATAATTACCAGTTAAATGTTGCATTCCTTCAGTTTTTTCATCTTAAATTGAAAGGAGATTAGGGTTTCATCAATATTTTTCTGTTCAACCTTTTTTCAATGGCCAATCTTACTAAGCGACTTTTTTATATTTTGCAACCATAATAAACTGTATTATTGCTGTTATAGGTCTCAAACAAAATGTGGTTATTTGATCTAGTATACATGACATGTCTTCTGCGAGTTAGTTTCATAGCTTACATGAGCTTAAAATATTTTGTGGGATGACAAATTTATAATTATGCTCAATTTATACTTTCCATGGATACAGACTGGGTGTAGGGAGAAACCAGTTTGGAAATCATGCCCCCCTGCGGATACAAATAGCATTGCTATATTTACATGCTGGCTGACACACTGTGTCTGTGTTTTGAGGCGCTCTTAAGGAGCACGTGACTGAAATTGTAAACGACATGACAATCATTTAATATCTACTTACATCTCTTTAATTCTTTCTTTCATCATATGAGTGTGTTTTCCATAGCCCTAAGATGGTTTGCATCCAGTTATTCAGTTTGCATTGTTTTCTCAAACTTTTAAAATGAGAATGAAGTTGATTCAGTGGAAGTGAAGTGAAGTCACTGAAAAGTTTTCACTGTGTGTGTGTGTGCGTGTGTGTGTGAGGGAGCTGTGTGACAGAGCTGGTCCAGCCTGTCTCCAATGAGGGGAGGGCTTCTGTGGTCTCTCCCCGCCCATGAGGGGAGCGAGGCGGAGGAGACAGAGCAGAGAGTTTCAGTGGAGGCAGAAAATACTTTGATTTTCGTCATCGTTTTCTCTTTAAAGACGGGCGTCATGATCACATCAAAACTTCCCATCGCTCTTTTTTTAAAACGGAAATGTTTACCATCAAGCCCGGTAGCCTTGTTTTAATGTGAGTATGGATACGTTACGGTGAAAGAAGTTGTTAAAAACTTTGCCATTCTCCGATCCTCGGAGCGCAGCACAATGGACTCCAGACAGAGGAAGCGCTCTGGAGGAGGGAGGCAGCTGTCGAGGCTCTGCTTTTATCTGGCTTGCCTCTCCTGTGCGTCCGCTCAGCTCAGTTATTCCGTGTCGGAGGAACTAAGCCCGGGCTCTATCGTTGGGAATATCGCTAAAGATTTGTCTCTTACTGCCCAGCGGATTGTTCAAAGGAGATTGCGGGTGGTCTCGGAATCCACCACGCAGTATTTTGAGGTAAAGCAGGCGACCGGCGATTTGGTTATTAAACAAAAAATTGACAGAGAACAATTGTGCGAATTAAATTCAGCATGTTCACTACACCTTCAAATAGTTCTGGAGGATCCTTTAGACATTCAACGCGTTGTGGTGGACATTCTGGATGTAAATGACAATGCACCGATGTTTTCAACTAGCAACATTTCTTTGGAAATATCAGAGGCGGCTGCGCCTGGCACAAGGTTCCGTTTGGAGAGCGCACACGACCCAGACGTGGGTATCAACTCGTTACGCACTTACCATCTGGCAGCAAATGACTTTTTTATCCTGAATGTGGAGACTAAAAGTGACGGCAGCAAGTTTCCAGAGCTAGTGGTGGACAAAGCTTTGGACAGAGAGACGCAGGCCGCTTTTCGCCTGCTGCTCACAGCTGTAGATGGGGGTCAGCCGGAGAAATCTGGCTCAACACTCCTGCTCATTAAAATTCTGGATGTAAATGACAATGCGCCCGTCTTTGACGAGCCGGTGACAAAAGTTAGCCTATTAGAAAATGTTGCACTGGGCACTTTAGTAACGAAATTGAATGCGACCGACGCGGATTCGGGTCGCAACGGAGAAATATCCTTCCTGTTTAGTAAATACACACCGGAACGTGTTCTCAAACTTTTCAGCGTGGATTCTAAAAGTGGGGAGATCCGTGTGAAGGGTGATGTGGATTATGAGAAGGCCACCGCATATCACATCACAGTGCAGGCCAGAGATGGTGGCTCTCCTGCTATGGAGGGCTCCTGTAACGTCATAGTGGACATCACCGATGTGAATGACAACGCACCAGAGGTGACACTGACATCACTGACCAGTCCTATCAGAGAGGACTCAAAACCAGAGACTGTGATAGCGCTCATAAGTGCACGCGACCTGGATTCTGGTATGAATGGGAAGGTTACATTAACTGTCCAACCAGGTTTACCATTCAAACTTAACTCAGCTTTTGGCATGCATTACAGCCTCATCACTGCTGGCAACCTGGACCGTGAGACTGTCCCAGAGTACACAGTGGTCATCAAGGCCACTGATGCTGGTTCTCCTCCCTTGTCATCACAAACAACTTTTGTGGTGAAGCTTTCGGATATAAATGACAACCCCCCCACCTTCTCTCAGCCTTCATACTCTGTGGACATCCCAGAGAACAATGCTCCCAGTACTCCCATCACCACTGTTTTCGCCACTGACCCAGACCTGGGTGACAATGCGCGCATCACCTACTCCATCCTTCCCAGCATGGTCCAGGGCTCACCTATCTCTTCTTATGTCTACATTAACCCAGAGAGTGGCCACATCTACAGCATGCGCTCCCTGGATCATGAACAGCTTAATGCTTTCCGTATTGAGGTGCAGGCCCGGGATGCCGGGGCGCCCATGCTGACAGCCAATGTCACTGTGCATGTGTTTGTGGTGGACGTGAATGACAATGCACCAGTTGTTGTACACCCCGCCTACCCAAAAGACAAAGGATTACAGCTCACTGTGCCCCCATCTGCCGGCCCAGGGTACCTCGTAAATAAACTTGTAGGGGTGGATGCAGACAGTGGGCACAATGCGTGGTTGTTTTACTCCATTGCCCCTGGACCAAATGCTGGCATGTTCCGTATTGGGGCACACACTGGTGAGCTCCGCACAGCCCGCAAGTGGGCTGAGGAGGAAGGGGGCTCCACTTATGACATTGTGATCATCATCCAGGACAATGGAGACCCGCCAAAGTCCAGTTCTGTGAACATTACAGTAACTGTGGATGAAAAGGGCACAGCTAACGATGCTCCAGCAAGCCCTCGCCACACACCCTTCTCCCACCGCACTGGGATGTCGGACATCACTTTGTACCTCATCATCTCTCTAGCCTGTGTATCAGCTGTGTCATTTATCACCTTTGTCATTCTCATGGTACGTTGCCTAAGGCACCGTGGCCCAGGGCTGGGTGGCTATGACTGCTGCTGCTATGGTCACCACAGGTCCAGTCGTTACCATCAGAGGCCCAGCAAGGACCTGCACCTGCAGCTCAACACTGATGGACCCATACGCTATATGGAGGTTGTGGGAGGCCCCCAGGAGCCGCACACACGCACTTATAGGCCCTGTTACTCCACCATATCCAGCCGAAGTGACTTTGTATTTATGAAGACACCCATGCTGAGTCACAACAACACACTCAACATGACACTCAGCAGGAAGCACCTTATGAACTCAGCCAGTGAGGTGAGGGCTTAAAGTGGGTGAGCAAGCATGGCATTGGTGTGATATGCCATGGTGGGAGAAGACCAATACAGGTGTTTGAGTATCTGTAGACTGGTTTGGAAGATGCTTTTAGTATATCAAGAAATGTTTTTCACATGCAGTTTTTTAATAGCATATCTTTACAGGGAATGGGGTGTTTTGATGCTTTGACTCGTGACAGTAGAGTAATAACCTTGATTTCCTCAGTCACGTAGCTCTGCAGTATTTTATCTAAAAACCCACTTGCTTTAGCAGCAGGATGCCTCTCTCTACATGGTGAAAAAAGCTCTTAGAGCTTTGTTGTCCTACTGGACAGATTTGGGCAGAATGAAGAGCTGCTTAATATTTAATCTAACCTGAGGTAGGAAATGTGGTGACTTTGACTTCCAGTAACTAAACTGGCAGAGAAGACATGTTCTTTATGGATAAGAAAGATACAGATAAAGAGAAAGTGAGGCAGAAAGAAGGCTGTTGGAGATAGCTGAAGAAATGGCAAAGGAAGGGGAAAAGGGGGAAACATAAGTGCTCCTAACAGATGGAGAGGAGGAGACAAACAGATGAAAATAGGTCCTGCAGTGTTGGCTCAGTGCAATGGCTGGGAGACAGAGGGGAACAGGATGACAGAGGGAGAGATGGGGGGTGAAGGAGAGGAAAAGGGCCTAGGAAAGAAATTGGGAAGAGGGGTGGAAGGGGGGCAGTTAAAGAATAAAGCAGTAGCTGAAAAACAGGAATTCATGGGGTCAGTGCCTGACCCCTGACTTCCTGTTGTCCTCTGAACTTTTGGTGATTGGTTCCAGGACTCAGCACCACATGACCGAGGCTGTGTGTGTATGAGTTCTGTACAGACATTCTAATTTCCATTCTTAGATCCTTGGTCAGAGACGCCGCTCCTTAACATTTGTTTAGAATGACGTGTGAAGGGAGGCTAACAAGATAGTAATCAAATGCATAAGACACAGACAGTCCATTTAGTGGTCTGATGCAAGGGAAGAACTGTTATGGAGATAAAATGGCTGACAGTGGTTTTGTCAGGATGATTCATTTTAAGGGAATTTAATGAAAAAAAGTTTGTGGATTTCTCATCCTTAATGCACACATCCTCAGTCATGTCAGGCAGTCATGTTTAATGTAGAGTTGCTGGTTGAAGGTCATTATTTTTTCTGTGGTATTTTAAAGATAACTATTTCTACTCCGCACAACAGGATGTTTAGTTTTGTGTCTGTTTAATATCTATCATATTCTCCTGTTTCTCATGAGTCTGTGTAACATAGGCCCACTATTTGTGCTGAATTAGGTTGTCCCTGAGGTCAGCAGGGTACCATCTGTCTCCCTGTTCTAGTGACACGTGTGCAATGGACAACAGAGGAAAAAAGATGGATAAAGGGAAAGGAAGGATGGCTTCATGCACATGTGCCGCAGTGACAGACGGCATGGTCTATAATGGCTTTAGAGCAGCAGCCATCACTGTGGGTGTTTATGTGCTTGTGTGTGAGATGGTGTGTACAAAGCATCAGGCACAAGAAGCGCTCCAGTCGTGTGTAATTTTAGCAAGACCCTTGGGCCTCGGTGCCTGATTGTCAGTCACTTTCCACTGCCCTTCTTTGTATCTTCTATTCATTTATAGTGTTCTGCTCTGGCAACTAACACTGTGCCAACACAAAGTTTACAAAAAGAAATGTCCTAAACATTGGTAAATAAAATGTTATTGCTTCCCATTGGCCTGCAACATGTAAATCTTTCTTAAAAGAACAATAGTGTTATGCCTCTGTCTCTGCAGTAAAACCAGAGGTGCCAGATTAGGATTGGAATATTGCCATGACTATGGTCTTGGGTTAGTTATTCAATATTTGAGTCTGTTGGAATGTATAAGGGTTGGCACGTGTTCTGACTTAGGCAGAGTGTTTTGTAAACATACTTTTTTATGGATGATATAGCTGCACATGCAACAAACTGGCTCATGCGGTTCAGTGAAACTGTCCTCAAGGGTTTTGTTAGTTGAGTCATGGTGTTTGTTCAGGGGACAGCAATATTAAAGTCAAGCACCACACGCTGTGTTTTCTCCTGTCTCAGTGGTCAGCCTTTTCTTTACAGTGAATTAACATCTGAATGGAATTGTAAGGGTTATATATCCCAATTTTCACTGGCGTAATCATTGACTAGCAAGGACACTGTCTTTGGAAATAATGCAAGATAGCTGGGAAACCGAATGAATATGTTGGTCTCTGTGCTGTGTGCGTGTGTGTTTGTGTGTGTGCTGAAGGTTATCAGACCAACAGAAAGGACTTCCTCTTTTCAGACAGATCACCAAGTGCAGTCCAGCCATAATTCGTTTAACACCCATACAATTTGTATGTATGTTAGCAAACCCAATCTTCCCGTAAAAGTACCATGGACTTGTGTGTGTGAAGGACTTTTGTATACCTTTGGCACTCTATAAATCTCTAACTCTTCCGTTCATGATAAACAAAGTGTTAACCAGTAAGCCAGATATTTTGGAAAAGTTAACAGTCGCATACTTACAAACATGCTGGATGTTGGCAGATGCACCCATATGCTGATGGGCGCAGCTTATTCCCCCTGATGAATCCAGAGTTCTCAGACACTCGCATCTAAAGATGATAGTACCTCAACTGACAGACATCATGGTACAATAGCTTAAGAGCTCAGTCAGGTAGTAATAAGAGGAACTTGCACAGCCCTTTGGCTCAACTTAAAGATGTAAAGGAAGCAGACTGGCAGTGTTAAAGCTTCAGGGTGATATGAAAGTCTTTCAAACTGGATAAGAATTCAGGCCCACAGAACTGTAATCCCTTCACCTCTCTGCATTGGCTCCCTGAATAGTCTGTCTCACCTTCTCTCCCTCTCTCCTTAAAACCAATTTGCACTCTGAAAAAAATTGTATCGTGCGTTTTGAATACTTTCATCTCATCTATCTTAAGTGATCAGCTCACTTCAGAGACTATGTAATGTTAACAAAAAACAAGCACAGCTAAAGATGCTCAGATAATTAGAGCTGAAAAGGCAATTAGATTTTGATCCTTACATGCCATTAAACCTGGCTTGGGATTTGTTAACCTTGGCAATTGTTGTCTAAACCGTCTTAACTCAGCAACTCTTAGCTATTTGTGGTTTAGTTGAGTGTTTGAAAATAGTCTGACTTTCTTCTTGAGCCGAAGAGAGTTGCATATTTATGGATATCCCCTGTCTGCTTCCGTGTGAGTCCAGACAAACTACCTCAAATGAAGCATACATGATTACAACACAGCATATCCCACCCAATACGTTTACCTTAAGCTCACAGTGGGGCCCAATATTCCACTTACCCTTTATTCCACATGCCTGCAGTGGGATCTGACCTTGGAAATGAAGAGTATGTGTGTGTGTGTGGTGAGAACTAGTCACACAGCTGGAATGCTGGGCCTCTCTGTGGATGTTTGCCTCTACTCATCACTGATTTCTCTCGTCAACAGAACTCAGACAGACTCACATGCCCACTCACACATACGCATCTCTTAGTCCATTTTTAGAGATGACCAAGCTGTGCTCTGAGGTAGGGTAAAAGTTCAGATATGCCCTCCTCTTCTAATCCTCATCCACTATGGTTTCATGTTGTAATAAATTCAACTTATGAGTGCTAGTATTGCAGTTTGTTATGAGGATGTAACCTGGCAGACTTTGCTTTTCCTGAGTGTTAAAGACTCGACTGATTGTGTTGAGTGACCACCAAGGTTAATGGACTCTTTTGTAGACAACAATGAAATTTAATCCTCTAACATCTATTTACAGTCAACACTTCATGCGTTATGGAGTTGTTCAGTAATTGTATTTTATTATTAAATGGACATTTATTGCTATGCAACGCCTTTACTTCTGTATCATTCACACTCCCTTTCAGCTGATGTAGTGTCCTTCACTGGTCCAAACAATGAACACACAGTTCCCTGTGTCCCTCCCCTATTTAATTTACTGTTGATTTCTCTGACGCTATCTTTCTCATAGGATGGCACTTCTCATGTGTTTTCTCTGCATGGATACAAAACACTATTCCCAGTTTCACTTGTTTTGACAATCCGTATCTGACTTTTTGTTCTTTTTGTGCATTCAGTAAGTCACCATTCAGTGGGGCATTCATTCTTCATGCACTTATATTGTAACAGATGCTCTAGTTACTACAGTCATCAGCTTATCCCGCAATACTCTTCCTTTGGTAGAGGTATCTTTGAGGGATTCTCTATTTTCTCTCCTGCTCTCCTTGCCTCCTTCCATCATTCACTAGGGTAGAACAGCTCTTTTAATAATGCAGCACATCATCCTGCTGGCCTCTCTCTCCAGGGAGCTCTTGTGTCGATTAGGCAGCAGAATCTGGAGCCAAGCCAAGGGTCTATTCACCGCATCACTGCACAACAAGAGAGACTGGGATAGAGGGAAAGAGCTAGAGAGATGGAAAAGACATGGTGACATGGCCAGTGAGGCTGAGATGGACAAAAGTGCAATGGACTTGAAGACATTAATAGAGAGTGGCAGGGACATATATAGATGAGAGAGGAAAGAGAAGCAAGAGGCTTTTTATCACCACTCAGCTACCATCTTTGCCTTTTCTCCTTGAAGTTTTTGTATTAGAATAAACAGCCTTGTGTTCCAAGGACTCTCTGTGCCCAATTTACAGATATACAGGAGCTTAATAGTTTTGTTTTGCATACATTTTTTTCACCCATGATCAATTAAATTTTGTATTTAAGACAGATTTTTATGTGTGGTCATGCAGTGAGGGAATGCCTTTCAGATGCAAGTCTTTTGGATGTCTGATTCATCTTCTGGCTACATTGGTGCATTTTGTGGGCACTCACACTGTTATATAGCTGAGTGCTTGGTTATGTTTCTCCTGTGTGGTGCTTTTCAATATTGTCTGACCTTTGTTTTTAGTTTCAGTCCTATTTCATTAGCAGAGCCCTAGTTCGTGTTGTAACAGTCTCTGTGTGTGCATGCTCCTCTGCTGCATTTTATGCTCCACAGCTCTTGGAACAACATGGATGCCTGAGCGTCCCGGTATTTGTTGTCATCTGCAACCATTTGTTGAGCCTTGCTGAAAAACTGTGAAGGTTTTCTAAATCACAGACAGACACACAAAAGGGCACACACAGACATACATCATCACAAACAGATGTGTCAGCCACAAAACAACATCTTATGAACCATAAAGTACACCTCAGAAACGTCTTGCTGATGTTGCAATGAAACATGCATTTCATGTTGCATCTTCTGTTCTCTTCACAGCAAAAGCCCCCCAACAATGACTGGCGCTTCACACAGGGACAGAGACCCGGACCTAGCGGGTGAGTAAACTGACACACACACACACACACACACACACACACACACACACACACACACACACACACACACACACAGGTCAAGTGCTCAGTAATGTCAACAGCATGTTGTTGTGCTGCACAAGGCAAGGTTATCGTAAAGACAGAGGGTGTGATGAAGGTTGAGAAATGAAGAGAAGAGAAGGGGGGATGGTAGAGAGAGCTGTAACCATGAGAACTTGCAGTCTGCACGTCCAGATTGTAAAATTCTGAAGTCATAATGCAACCATCTAAATCTGACTTTTAATTGCATTGTAGTGATGATGCAATTTATGATTGCATTTAAATACATGACTCCTCTCAGTGAGTTCTGATTCCTGATACACACTCCTGAATGAGCATCCCTGCCTGTTTCCAGGCGGCTTTATAAAATGGCTGCCGCAGCTTCCTCTCCCCCTCCCCCTTCTGCTCCTCTCCTCTCTGCGCTCTCTGAGCCTGTGTGCCATCACTCAGTACTACTGATGAGGGACGGTGACCAGAGCCAGTGGGGGGAAGGGATAGAGTGTTTATCCTTATTGCTCTCTCTTCATTTTCTGCCATCTGAAAGGTGGAACTGACTGGTTACTTAAAATGTAATTCTTGACATCAGCGACTTGCCTGTTAAATGACAGTAGATTCATTGTATCTCTCCATTTCAGTTGTGTGAATGAGTGAGCGTGTGCACTGGTGGTTGATTATTTCTATTTGACCGTACCATGTGGGATAAAATGGCGTGCTTGCACTAACAGTTTTCACAACAATGATTACACAACACATTCCATGAGGCAAGGCTTTTCCCTGAAGAGACCCACACAAACACAAGCCACTTCTTAAGGGATACCATAGGGACTACAGATACGTTGGATATAATTCATGTTAGTGAAGCAATGTTAATGAAGAAATAGAAAACTAACTTTCCATCTCTGATATTTTAAAATGATATGACTCAACATTTTCCTTACACTAACCCCAACCTTCAAATACAAAATGATTCTTTCAGACTGTATAACTTGTTGTGTTTTTAGTCCCCACATGCCGTACGGTACACACATACGATGGACGCCGAAGAGTGGGACAAGGTACTAATTTAGATGTAGGCACTATATAGTCACTTTCTGTCCTTAGTAGCTGTTCAGTTTTGTCAAGTCACTGTTCAGTGGAACAGTGACCTGATCAGCTAACAAGGGCAGAGAGTTGTTTTTAGCTAGTGCACTGCAGTTGAGTGCTGTGCTGTGTGTAGATGTACCTAACCCATAGCTTCTGTTAGTCTCCTCAAAACTTTGATGGGGTTTGTTGATCGATGTGCATAGGCCACAATGCTTGCTGTGGTGTAGAAAGGATTGTAACATTTTGTACAGTTTGCGTGCAGTGTTTGGTAGATTTGCTATGCCTTGTATGTGTGCTATAAATATGGTCATTATAGTCTGAGAGCTCTTGTTTTTTTTCTCCTTCAAGAATACCGGCTTACCATACAGTGTTGCCTTTGATGTATGTCTGTGATGGTTGTAGCCCAACATCACCACATGTGGCTTTTTCATTTGATTTATCAACTGGACGACAACACAAAAGAGACAATGAAGACAGCTGTCTCATGACTGCTTTCTATTTAAAGCCTGTTAGAGATTGAAAGGTTACTCTATAAAGTAAACAGGACTCCACGTTAAACTCTTCAGGTCAACATGTAGATGAGACAGCTACCAGCATGCACACTATGTGACTGTATCGGCTTAAATTAAGTTTGAAGTAAATGTCTAGAAGCAAAACAACAAGGAGAGGCAACTGAGAGACAAAAAACATCATGTAAGATTGCAGAGGAAAAAAGATAGCACTGTCTGGTCAACTAAAGACATCCCACTGGACCACAGTTCACTATCTTGGCCACAGGAAGTGATAACGCTGACCACAGGAAGCGCTTAACACAACCACAGGATGTGATAAGTACAGTGGGATGCTAATTTAGCACAAATGAAGCATTCCCTTTTATCTTAAGTGATGTAAAGAGTCCCAAAATGGCTGCCCTAGCTTTACTGACCGTGCTCTAACCCAGCCTGTTTCTCATTGGCTGCCTGGCACAGGATGTACATGTTTCTCTCCTTCAGTCTCTCTCTGGCACTGAACTGAAAACCACTTCAGAGTTTTGGCAGTGCGATCTGGCAACCTGCTCTTAAACAGAGCACTGTTTTTGTGTTAGAATTCCTTTTTCACTGGTTCCCTCGTTGTGTCCTTTACTTTCTCTTAACTCCCCAGAGCAGACCAATTTGTCCAGGAGGTTTTAAATGGAGAACATCAAAGAGTGCTCCTTTACATCCCATGTATTTAGCACAGTAATTACACACCTGCAGCCTTGTTTTCCTCATTTATTACTGCAGCCTAAATTTGTTAGAAAGTAGGACCTGAGACCTCAGTGTCCTTTTAATCCCTGATGTGTCATTGACTGTCCTCTTCAGAGTTGTGCAATCCACCAGACCCTTTTACCCATGTCTCTGTGGGCTAATGATCCTCCACTGAATGCCCTCAGATGGTTTGTTATTAGCCAAAACAAATAACCAGTGTATTGGACACAAAGACACATAATTCAGGAGGTTGAGAGAGTAGTTTAAATAATTTATATTGTTTGTAATGAATAACTCTAGAAGCAGCATCCATAATGGTTTTCCAGGATGATTTTTTGTGACTTATGCAGGGCCTCTAATTAAATGTAGTGACATTTATTAGTTATTTTCTGACTGTGTACGAGTAGCATAAAGATAAAATACTGCAGTTTTATGGCAAATCAAACCACCATCTAAAAATCCAGAAGAAAGAAGTTTATTAGCAATTTGGGAAAAGGAGCAGAGCCAGGATTAAAGCTTTATAACCTAGTTGTCAGTATTGTACAGAGTTGTAGAGCTTGTATCGGTGTGTCACAAGTGTGGGAATGGAAACAAGTAGGTGAGCATAATACATCGCAAGTCTGCTTTCTCCTTTGTTCCCCCCCACATGCAAATTACAGACTTTAAATAAACAAGCCTTTGAAGGTGAAGTTAGCCCAGATGGAAATGTTCAGTGTTCCCTGAGCGCTGCATGTGTGACTATGCAGACAGCTATTTCCTTTTAAAAGGTGGGATCATTAAATATTTAATCAGATTTACTTGAAGGCACAGTGCCCATGGTCATTCCGGAGAGTGTGTGAATGTTGTACAATGTTTACTCTGTGTGAATGCTTGAACACGCTTGCTACTGTGCGTCTGTGTGAAGACACTTTTGTACACGCCTTAACAAGAGTGTGTTTTAGAGTGTGTTTGTTTGAGACACACCCTGCTTTGTATACTACACATCCTCCTCGTTATCCTTGCCGAGTTTTCCTCAGGCTGTGTACTTCACTATCAGCTGCTTTGCCTTTACATCGTAAACCACCAACTGTCAAACTGAGTGAGCTAAACAAACACAACGTAGAGGATGAAACACCAGTTGTTTATAATGGTTTTTTCCTCATTTTCGCCACAGGGCTACCGGAGGACCTGAGGTTGCCATGGGAACTGGCCCCTGGCCCCAGCCCCCAACTGAAGCCGAGCAGCTCCAGGCCCTGATGGCTGCAGCTAACGGTGAGTCCTATACCTTGTTATCTTTCTCTTCCCACCCAACATTACATCTCCTAATTTCCAAACATGTCTTCCTCTTCATCGGCTTAATTATGGTGCATGAGTGGCTGTGGTTTATTTAGTTTCCTGTTTGGTTGGAGGGCAACTAGCCAGACTTCCTCGCTGATAAAGCTCTCTCAGTCCACATTGATGTTTCCATAGCTTATTGCATGTAGTGGCTGTTTACTAATGAATGTCCAATGTCCAGAGGAATCCTCACATATTATTCAGGCAGTGGATGTAGCTACCTGCAGCTCCTCAGATAAACACTACAGTTTGTGTGTTGAATTCAATCATATGACAGAGATGCATGTTTCCACTGTACACACTTATCACATGCACATTGTTTAATCATAACCAAAAGGCTATAGGTCCATATGAATGATTATGTAATATGCAACCTTCACTCTCCTACATAACATAGAGACAGTATTCCACTAGACCTGTACTATTCCTCTGTTCCTGCAATGACTGCTTTGTCGGCACAGAGGACACACACATAGTGACTCATCTTTGGGCTGTTTCTGTGGAAGGCTTTGTAATCACATCACATGGAAAAATACATAGAAATTTGGCCTTGAAATCAAAGATGAGCAACTTCGGATGCACTGACAAAAGGCAGAAATGGTGGAGGGACAAACTTAATAAGATTTTGTTTGGCAAATTTTATTTTTGGTTTATTGTTTGGCAATAAACAAGAATTATTATTCATAACAGACTCAAGTCATTGTTTCCACTGTTATTTAAATCATTGACACATCACATCTCCCTCCCTTCACACACACACACACACACACCCAGCCCTCTCTTGGACACTGCACCGGACGTGGTGTGGAATTTTTCCATCTAGAGTGAACAGGGAGAAATGCTCTGTCTTTGGCTTAGTGGTAATCTGCATGTCAGCACAAAGTTAGACATAATGAACAGTTAGTGCCATCAGGAACAAACGAGTACATGTGATAATTACTGAAGGTTGTCTCTCCTCTTTAGCTAAAGTTACTGAATTGATAAGACGACGCATGAGAAATTATGCAATCAGTTAGAAAAATACTGTGTGAGAGCAGAAAGAGTATCAAAAAAATGATGTTTTCAGCTACTGCTTTGGTTCACTGGAAGTTAATGCAGTTAACAGAGAAGGGTATGTGTGCATATGTGTATTTACAATATATAGGCTGAGGATGGGGGGAGGGAGCGTTTGTGTCTCTGGCTCTGCAATGCAGGGGCTGTGGGAGAATTATGAGCTGAGCAGCTACGTCATGCACACACACAGAGTCAGAGCACGCGTTATAGACAATCAGAAACACAGAGGAGTGTGCTGGGGAGACAGAGTCATCATCTCTGTTAAAAACATGTCTGGACACAATCAACCATTTTGTAACACCTCTTCTTCCTATTTTGTTCTTTTTTTCCTATTCATGCCCTTTTTTTAGTCGAGCTGTTGCAAAAAATAAATTCCCTGCAGAGTCACTTTGCCTACGCATTGGGATGAATGTTTATATGAAATCTAATCCCTTTGACCTTTCATTTCACCACTTGTACATAACACTGAAACTTAAATTCTTGTTGTCTAACAAGTTTCATCCCTCTCTCCTCTCCCATCTCACCCCCGATTCCCCCACTCTGTCCCTCTTTCCCCTAGAAGTGAGCGAGGCTACGGCCACTTTGGGGCCCGGCACCATGGGCTTGAGCACCCGCTACAGCCCCCAGTTCACCCTGCAGCACGTGCCCGACTATCGCCAGAACGTCTACATCCCTGGTAGCACGGCCACCCTCACCTCCAACCCCCAGCAGCAGCAGGCCACAGCTCAGCAGGCCACCCAGCAGGCACTGCCCCCACCCCAGGCCTCAGGCCAGCCCGAGCCCCCCAAGGCCGCTCAGACCCCTGCCTCCAAGAAGAAGTCCACCAAGAAGGAGAAGAAGTAAAGTGGGACAGAAAGAGGTGGAGGAACGATAAATCTGGCTTGATCTGATGAGAAATTCAACCCCCCACACCCCACCATTAGGTATCTTACTGCTCTGCTGTCTAAACATTGACAGTAAATCACTTTTGACCACATGGACAATGTTGATGGTTCTTTGAAAGAGTGTCTTGAGGGCCTTGAAGAATCTGAATGTGCTGAAGGTTGTTGCTGGTGTAACCCGTGCTGTGCTAAAGGTCTAGTATTGCTCTTGTAATCTTTGTCGGTAGATATTTTTGGCAGAGTATGGGGGGTTATTGTTTGTTTTTTTTCTTTTTTCTTTTGGCAAAAATCAAATGAACTTGGACAAAGAGATTCAGTGTAAAGAACCTTGCTGGTATGACAAGGCTATACGCAGTGATGTATTCAGAGATGAAATGTTAATGTCTTTCATGTTGGATTTATTGTGCTCTTTCCTGACGTGGAAAGTCAGCTCTTGTAAAGTACGCTAGTTGCCATCCATTATATTCCTATGTAGGGTCAGCCTTGCAGGATCTCAAAGCCTGTGGATATAAGGCTGTTGTTTGACAGGTATTACAAACTCTTCTGCATGCTCTTTAAGGTTCAAACCACATATACTAGTTTAGAGTTGCAAACTATGCATTTCAAAAGCAAAGAGGAGGATGTCCTCAATCTATTATCCTCCCTCCAATCGCAGGTCAATAGAATGCACATGTAGCATTTATTTGACACAAAAAGAAAATTACTTTTGTAATCATAGTTTAAAAAAGATAAGATTTTAATCTCCTCTGATATTTTTATGACCTGAGCATGCACCCGGAGGAACGGCTGGCAGAGGGCAGGGTGGCACGTCGTCGTGTCATGGAGTCATGAGCCATGCTGTCCATTCAGGTGGTGCAGCAGCAGGGACTGACTTCTTGTATAACACCTCCAGATGGGCACAAACATGTCCTGCTGCCCTGCTCCCTCCACCCTCCCCTCCTCACACCCAGATCGTGTGCTCCCCCCCACTACCCCACGTTGAGAGCCAAACAATGAGAAATGCACTGTTTGTTTTCTGAAGATGAGATGATGTAGGGGTAGTAATCACTTTGGTCTTTAGAGAAATGCATAAATGTGGTAAACTTAAGTGCTTAGGAGTTTCTGTACACTTCTAGACTGCTAGGGCCTCCACGGAGTATTTCCCCCTCACTATCCTGAAGTGCTGAAGAAACTTCTTGATGTGTCACAGTAACTTTTTCTTTGGGAGATAATGATTCAATAGCATAGAGGAGTTGTTTGTATAAGATATGAAGTCTTTACTTTGCCGTCCATCTGTCTGTCAGGGCCCTGGCCAGATACAACTGCATGAGAAAAGGCAGCTTGCAGGCTGGGTCAGTGGGAGTGGAGGGCGTGTGGTGAGGGGTACACAGACTGAGGTGGCACCATTACATTGACTACGGGGGTGGGAAACAACCTTGGCTCTACCCACTGAATGTACAGAGGAACCACTGTTGACCCACCCATCCCCCTAAACCTTCTCTAATGCACTGACCCAGGTAGAGGTCAACAGAGCCAAGTACATCTGTCCCTGTTGGTGAGGAAATGCCACTCCAGAGCCCTTTGAAATATCCTTCCTCCCTTGAAATCAATGGGAAACCTTGGCCTCTCTACCACTCACTTCTGCCCTCCATTTCCCGGTCCTGTGAGGCTCTTCCCCACTGTAAATAAACACAAGTCCTGTTGATGGTAAGAGCCAGTTGTTTGTATAGTAGGGACCACGTCCAGCATTTTCAAAATACAAGTCCCTCTCCACAAGGCGTGGCTTACTACTGGAATGTGTTGCATTTTGTTTTTCAAGAAAATAAGAAAACCACAGATTAAAAAAAAAAAAAAAACAATAATGAATAAAAATCTGAGATGTTCTTCAAAAGTTTGTGTTGCAATGTAGTAACTAAGCACCATGGAAGCCAACTAACTTCAGTGTAAATAAATAAAGATAACTTTAGATAAGTAAACAAGTGACACACGTAGACTAGTTAACTTGTGATATGTGTTGCGCATATTTTTGTGTTCATTTTCTCTCTACTATCTTTTATCACCCTGTAAAGAAACAAAACAAAAAAAATATGGAAATGTTTCTATCCTTCTGTAACCTCTTAATGTTCTTTTGCGGTGATTTTATCTTGTGCATTTGTGAAAGAATGCCTCTCATTCTCTTTCTGTCCATATGAACAAATGATTATAAATATTATATATGTGTACGTCCGTCCGCTGCTGAATTAATACTACTCTATCCTGCTGTATTATCTTTCTTATCAAATGCTTAGCCCCCACGCTATATCCCTGTGTTACTCTCTTATTTTTATGCTAATATTTATATTGCTGTTTTATTTTCTCTTGAACACTGACATTTCAAATAAAAAGATTCTGAAATCATTTAAAATTTCTTGTTTGCAGTTTGTTTTGTGCTAATGTGTGAAATGTCTATTTAATACGTCTTACACACATCTTACACAGTATGTTGCTTTGGAGTGAGTTAACTTGCTAACCCTATTCATTCATTAGACTCACCTTTGAAGAGTATTAAAACACTGTAAGATCCAGTCTGCTGCGTATTAAAAGTCTTTCCTGGGGCTTTCTTGTCTGTGTGACCCACATTCAGCAGAGCTTCAGCAGTCAACCAATATATCCCAGCAAGCTTTGCTCTATCCCTGGTCTGTTCAAGTTGTCCTTTGTGGCTTTTAGAGAGATGAAAAAGAGGGAAAAAATGAGTCCAAAAAATACTATTTCTAGTCATGTATCCATTCAGAATTAACAGACTGAGCACTGTTTAACTACTGTTCCCTCATCACATGATAAATGATGATGGTGCATTGAACACTTTACTGCCACACTACTTCTTTTTATAAAAGGATCCACAACAATATGCAGCAAATTTGTCAATATATTATTGTATGCAGGTCAGTGCAGCAAGAAAAGTGACTAAAAGAGCAGGAAAAAATTATATTATAGATTATAGTATAATGTGGATTTTTATATGATTTTTTATAATCTCTTTCATTTGGATGATGAAAACCTACTACACATAAGACCTGAAAGACACTTCCCTCACTGTTGTTTACTTCATGCAAACATGTCAGCCAATTTGTCCTCATAGAGTGAGGATTAATACAATTCATTTAACATATTTGAAGCATAAATCTGCCTTCAAACCTTTTGGTTGGGCAATTATCAAATATAAAAACAATAGCTGTAAATTGCACAATACCTGGCCATGTAACCTGTGATGTCCGTCAGTGAACAGACTAATGGTAATAAGGTTTGGGGGAAACTATTAAAGTAACACATGTCTGTATTCATACAGGTCATTCTCCACCTAAACTCATCATACTAGAGCCACATGTTTTTTATGTTTCCTCTCAGAGATCCTGGGGCCCCTGCAGGCAACATGGTAGCCTGCTCCAGATCTTCGTGCCTTTCACTGGGTCTTACACAATAACATACATGCCTATAAATAGCCCATGAAACGTCACCAACCAAAACAAAAGGAGCAGACTTTAACTCATTGCTGCAGATGTTGGGGGATGGAAGGAGGGATGGAGATAATAACAGTGTCATCCATTCTAACTCAAGCTAATGTAGTTTTTCTAAGTTAAGGTTACTGCCTGAGAGGGAGAAGCTTATGCAAGACCAACAGCTATAAGACATTTGTAGTAAATACCTGAAAAAATACTTTCCCTATATTATACAATGAGTCCTTCATTTTGGTAAAATCAAATCATTTTCATTGGACAATTTAATTACACACACACACACACACACACACACACACACATCAGCATACCAACAACAAACACTGCAGATTCACATTGACTTCTATCACCCCCCTCTCTCGTTGTATTATTTGGTTGCCAAGGCAATGGTCAGCCCCAGCCTGGATGCTTTTCTCAGTACTCCACATCTTGATTACAAATCTACGCAGGGGCCATTATTGGCTCAGCTCAAGGCCTGACTGAGCTGAGAGACCTTCAGGAAGACAAACATATTCAGCCATTAGTCAAAGCTGGCAACGCTGAATGAAGCATATGCAGGAAACATGGCAGAGCAGAGAGAAGAATATCCCCCACACACACAGACACAAGTGGATGAGTCAGAGGTAATAAAGCACTGTTGGTATCTCCCAGTTTGATTCACTGGAGATCTACAGTACACTTCCATTTAAGAGCTCTCCTAATTTTGGTTTACCTAACAAAGAAAGGAAGTTCAAGTGTTATTCCTATGAGCACAATATGCATAGTATACAGCTTGAAAATAGCTTTGGAGTTACTTTATCAGCTGATATTTGTCATCCTGTGACTCACAGAGACTCCGGTTGTCCTCACTGTCCCCATGTGTCATCCATTTCCCTGAAGGGAGACCCAGCAAGAATAGGGAGATTGTTCTTTTATTGCCCCTTTTACACCCCCTACCCTGTCTCGCTTAATTAAGCACATTCCTGCTGATTATACACACAGAGATGTACACAATACAGCAACACACATACACATAGTCACACACAGGCAAAAAACTTCAAATCAGTGATGTATAGCAGGGCTGTCCAAAGAGGGGAAACCATAGCAGACCGGAACTTGACAATGGATTGACTGTGTGCGGTAATAACATTAGTCAGCCAGCCAGGACATAAGACAGAACAACAGGCATCATCACATCCTGAATGTGACACAAGGCATGTGGCAACCCACAGACACACTTATATACTGTGGTCAGTCAGTGAAGAGGACACTCTTTCATACAAATGCAGACACAAACTGAAAAGCACATTTCTTGAATATTCTTGTAGCCAAATGTATTCTAATTGGACTTGATTCTCATCAAAATACTGGGGCAGAAAGTAGAGCAGACTCTCTCACAGTGTGTGAGCTGCCAGGCGGTCCCGGTGAGAGGAAACAAGAATCACATTTCAGGCAGAGGAGGATCACATCTGATCCATGTAAGGAAATAGCAGGACGTGATGTAATGGCTGCTTGTGGCGGGACAGGAAGTGAGTTTCCGCGCCTTTTTTACAATTTTTCCCCCTGTCAGAAGTCCAGCGAAAGGAAGGAACCCTCCCCCTCATCCTCCTCCACTGACTTCCTTCCCTGCCCCCCTCCCTCCTTCTTCCATCCTGCAGCTGTCTCTGAGCAGCAGCATGTTGGGTCACCACATGTTGGAGGACAGAGCACTGCTCTGTGGAAATGCACACTGGAAACACAGCAGGGATAAAGACCAGCTTAATCTGGATTTAACCAGGGAGGAACTCTGGGATGAAATGTATACATTTATGCCACAGTATACTTAAGCAGGACCTAAATCCAAATGACACACTTACTGGAGTATATGAAAGGATTGTATATGAAAGTTTTAGAGACCAGAGAAAGAGACAGCAGTGGGTTAATGTGATTTCCCCTCATGCGGAGCAGAGAGAGAGTGTTTTTTTGGATGGATGTTCCTTATAAAAAATTAACAGGGAAAGAAAGGAATTGGGTCTTTTTTTCTGTTGGCTCACTCAGCCAGCTCCAAAAATACACCCCGACTGTCCTGCACGACAACAAACAAAGTAATATCCACTGCTTGGCTGAGAAAAGTATGCACACAGTTCATACGCTAGTTGCTAAAAAAGAAATGCACTGTCTTACATTCTTAATCTTAATCTCTTGGGTTTACTAAACACTCTATATTTACCATATTTCTTGCATAATTTCCAAATAGCCTGTTGTCATTTATTGTTTCAGCAGAGAGGAATGTGCCTAACAGGCAGAGTTAACGGGGAGTTCAGAGGTCTTTGGCTGAAAGAAGAGGAGGAGGCCATTGAGCAAGAGCACTGGAGCACTGGAGCCTGAACGTTGCTAAGGCTAACACTACCCTGATTTAAAGAGACACAGTAATGTGCTGGCTGCGGGCTCGACTAAATCACAGAGATGAAGCTGTGGCAATGTGGAAGAACACAATGCTCCCTTTCAAAGCAGCAACCCCATTTTTTCAGTTCATCTGAAAAGCCCTCTCTCTACTCTTTCTTTCTCTAGCTCTCTCTGTCGCTCTTTCGCCTCATCTCCTCTGCCAAGAGTTCTCGCGCCTGTTTTCTCAGCTGGGAGGATGGAAATCAGACAGGGGGGAGACTGGGAGACAGGAAAGACAGGGGAAAGACAGACTGAGGGATAGTGAGGGTTTTATTTAGGGTGACAGAGAAGACAGGGTTAATTGCCTCATTATGATTTTTCCACAGAGAAGTGTCCTTGCATTGTTCTGCAAGGTGTCAATTTTACTAGGACACAAGTCAAGGGTCAAGTGTGTGAAACAAACAGTGAGGTCATGTGATCTGCTCACAGGTAGTGCACAGAAAACAAAAACATGAAGAACATTGCAACTGACTGTAATTTGATTTCCATTCACTCAACAAGATAGAACAATGTGTTTTTTAAGGGGATCAAAAGCTTCCATCTGGTGCAATGTGGTTTGAGGGCATCCTCTACCCCCACCCTGTCCCCACAGTCTTTCCAACACACACATGCAAACCCTCAACCATAACCCCAATCCTCCTTTTACAAGCTGTACACCCCATAAGCACCCCCACCCCCCATCCAGCACTCTCACACATACGGCTACCACACCCCCAGCATAGTGCAGAGTATCTAATCCATTTCCTACACCGCTGCGGTTGTCATGGAAATGCAAAATTCCCCATCTGAGTGACGAGAGAAGGAATGGAGCAAAGAGGGAGCAGGGAGAGAAGCAGAGAATAAAAATATGTAAGGATGCAACCAAGAAGCTAAAAATTCTCTCTTTGCTTTAATAATTCACCACTGCTTCCTGAAACACAGTTGCTGGAGTGTGTGTGTGTGTGTGTGTGTGTGTGTGTGTGTGTGTGTGTGTGTGTGTGTGTGTGTGTGTGTGTGTGTGTGTGTGTGTTTGAGTGTGTGAAGGATGCTGAGCTGCATGTATAAAATTTTGTACATTCCAGGACATCAGTTTAGGAAGTAAGTGTGTGTGTGTGTTCTCATTGGCCTGGCTCTTTGTGAATGTGCAGCGCCCTCAGTCATGCAGACATTGACACAGAGGCATGTCGACAACTCAGCGCCATGGCGACAGGTGTTGCCACGGAAATGGTGCAGCTGCTGCATGGATATTTCAGGCTAATAAGCGTGCATTATCAAACTCCTCTCCCCTCCCCAATGCTCCGCTCTGTTTCCCGAACCAACACACCCCTGTCTGATACTGGAGGTTGGAATGCAAACTCCTGAGTCCTGAGCATACAACAGTGTTTATACTGTGTTATTACTGCTGTTTGATAAGGGAACCAGCTGTAGTGGTATAGTTAACTAAGACATTCGAAACAAGATATAAGCCATTTGAAAAATCCTCAGCTACTCCGACAAAGTAACTGCTGTCATGAAAAGAAAAAAATACAAAAAATATATCAAACTTAAGTCCTATAATTCCCAAAACACTAACATTTTAACATTTTTATATCTGAAAACTTGATTTCTAAAATCAAATTATATCTTAAATACACAGTTTAACATTTTGGGAGAGATAGGTACCTCTCTAATGTTTGCTTGAGTATGGAGCTTGAGCCAGGAGGCAATTAGCCTAGCTTAGCACAAAGACTGGAAACAGGCAGCAACTAGCTAGACAGACTCTGTTCAAACTTTAAAAATCCTCCTACCAGCACTCTAAAGTTCATGAAGTAACATGTGATAAATCTTGTTTCTTTCATCTGTACACAAACAGTAATGTAAAAACAACATGTTGTGGGGCTAGCTGTTTTCCCCTGGTTGCAGTCCTCTTGGCTCTAGCTTATGCCACATTCATATCATGGATGGGACGGAAAGAATGGAAAGATTCTCATGTTTATGACTTGCAAGCGTTCACATCATCAGACAACTCAAGATGATTGTATGATTACAGAGTGCTGAGTGAAGGTTAAAATACTGCGCATTAGCACAACAATATATACATTAAATTTGAGTTTAATCACCATGAATGACAAACTTTGGCTGATGTCAGGTGTTCCTATAGATTTCCAGGTACTTCTATATTAAAAAGTGCCAAGTCGGATATATCAGAGATTTCAGAAAAGTTGAGTTTCCTTGTCATAATTATGACTTGGAGAAAATGCATCTTCAGGGCTTTTAATATTAAGCAATGGATATAAAGTCTGATGTCCCTCATGATTAGAAACACCATAAACGGAAAGTAAGAACAAACATCTAAATGCAATCAAGAATGACTTAGAAATCCACAATAAAAGGGATTAAACAATAGTATATCCAGATGGAGAACACACACAAAACTTGGAATTATATGAGAAAGTTGCATATTTGTGAAGCACCAGGGAATAACAAGCGGGACCTTAACAGCATCTGAGATTAAACAGAGGGGACCATGGGAACATTTTAAGAGCAATATCTCATATTCTGACAGTGGTCTGAATGTCCAGTGTCAGTGGGATACAAGTGCCGCTGCATGCAACGACCTCTGGGACAGCTTTTAAACCCATCAACAGTGGAGGACACTCGCAAAGCTAGGAACTTTCTCTTGGATCATGGGAAATAAACTCAAACACAAAGCATACCAGAGAGAGAGCGTGAGCCAGAATTGTGCCACTTTCTGCGCTTTTTTGACGCAGTGCAGTAAGATTGTGTACAATTAAACTTCCCAAGTCAGTTCACCGTTTGATTCGGAAATCTGCATGAATCATGACTAGCTTGTTTGCATGAGTGTGTGTGCATCAACAGCAGGCAGAGGAAACAACCCTCCAAGAGGATTAATTAGAAAATACTGCAGGATGTTCTGAGAAATGAGGAGGAAAAAGGAGGAGGGAAGAGAGGGAAAACAAGCTCCAGTGCCCTAATTTACTGCTCTCATGGCACGTCACCCACCCACCCTCCCTTCATCTCTTTCTTTTTGTTCTCCCCCTCCCATCACCTACTCTGCATTTCTGTCAGCATAAAAAAACTCATTTACTTGCTCAAAAACCTTTCATATTATTGTCCCTTCATCCATTATTGCTTTTTCCTTGTCTCTATTTCAGTAACCCAGATAACCAGACACTCTCTGCCCTAGATAAAATGGAGGTCTGTCAGTCTCCCTTTGTGACCCCGCCTTTTCTCCATCCATCCCTTCCAAGGCTTCCTCCCTCTCCCCCTTTTGTGACCTCTCTGTATTTCCATCTGAGGTGGTGGTGGAGGTCTGGAGAGCGATGCAGCAGTTTTGTGTGTCATTCGTCTGTCCGTGTCCATAAATCTCAAATATTCATGCGCCTGCTCCGCAACCGCGCAACAGCAGATGATGTCGGCCAGCAACAGACTCCCAGTTTCCATGGCAACCTCCACCATCCATTTCCCCCCCTCCCCTCCCTGACTCAGTTGGGTGGTAGAGAGGGATGGCGGCGGTGGTGATCACCTCCCTGGCAACATGTAACAAAAAGGGGAGACCACAGAGACATGTTGGCATCACAGCCAGTAGATCACCAGGAAGTGAGACAGAAAATTAAGTGAAGCAGGGAAGGAAATGGGGAATACTACAGATGATTCATGTCGATTAGAGAGAGAGAGGGGGGTAGACAAAAGGAAAAAAAGAAACTGGTTTGGTGACTGTACATCAAACAAAAGGCAAAGGATGGAAACAGGGGACAACATCAACAGGATTCTCCCTGTCCTCCTGCCCTCCCTGCCAGCCTCCATCCTGGTCTCCTCCTCTGTGTCACTTCTTTGTCCTCCCCCCTCAATAAAGAAGCAGCCCAGCACAGGGACTGTAAGCTGCTTACTATAATACAGCTGCACAATGGCTTCAAATACTCCACTTTTACCCCCCACCCACCATGCCTGTCTGCAAAATAGATTGTAATGCAGTGCACTGCCCCCTATCTCCATGTATTACTTTACACTGGAAGTCACAGCACTTCATCCTTCCTTTCTGCAGAACTACGTCTCTGGAATAGATTTTAATGGAGCACTTGACCCGCCTGTCCTTTATGTTATCGCTATAGAGCTGCGACTCATCCTGCCTGCACTGTCCAGCTGTAACTGTCCACCAATCTCCTTGTTTACAGGCCTGATCTTCTCTTCTCATCGCCTTTGCTGCAATCATTATTTCACGCCTGACTGAGCATCATCCACAGTGTTTATAACCCTCTGTTTAAGATGCACTCCCTCTTCAGCTGCAGCTACATGTTCACATCTGTGTTTTCTTTGTCTACCGTATGTGGGTCATCTCTATCTCTGCATGTATCTGTCCTTTTTTTCCAATTCCCTACATTTCCTCTGGTAATATCACCTCAGCCTCCATTTAAGCACAAAACCAAACAGGAGAACACCTTGAAAGCTCGAAGCCCTGCATGTTATGAGAAAGAACAAGCTTTAGGGAATACAGGGGCGGAAAACATGAAAGAAAGACGGGAATGCATAGAGGAGAGGAGGTTGAAAAACACAGAAATGAGGCAGGAAAAGATGAGAGAAGAGAAAGAGACATGACAGAAGAAACAAAGTGAGTTACAGCAGAGAGAAAGGTGAGGAAAGCAGACGAGACAGGCAGGCTGGGAAAAAAAAGGAAAAATCAAGGAAAAAAAAAAAATCGGGTACGGGTGCTGATATTTGCCAGCAGAAGGTAAGTGTAACCATGGTTACCAGGCAAAGAAGTGATGTCATTGCCTCTATAATAGGTGCTTGGCGTGGTGGGGGTATTTTGGGGGTTTGGCAGTGTGAGTCTGTCTTCACCCTCAGCAGTTTATTGTCTCACATCAGGAGGAAAATGGCGACTATCCTGTGAATGAGTTTGTGTATTTGGAAATATTTTTGTATCCTATAACCATTAGAGATGATAAAACATGTTCACTGGCACTGCTACAGACATTTACGGTGTTCCAACTGTATCCTCATTGCCTTGCAGTTTCCCTTCATCCTATTTTCCTTCATCTTTTATACACAGACTAAGCAACTGAAGCCAGAATGTCTGCCTGAGGATCATTAAAGAAAATAAATCTACACGTGCTGCAACTAATGATTATTTCAGTAATTATTAATCATTAAGTCTATAAAATGTGTGTTAAAAACAGTAAAAAATGCCCATTTCAATTTCCTAGAAATCAAGGCGACACCTTCAGATTGCTTGTTTTGTCCAAACAATAGTCTGAAATCGAAAAAGTATTAAATTTACAGTTATATAAAACAGAAAAGCAGCAACCTCAAACCAGTGAATGTTTAGTATTTTTTTCATGATAGATTACTTCAACAATAACATTTTGATGATTCATTAATTTTCTATGGATTAACTAAGGAATGAATATATCATTTCAGCTCTACAATCTATTTAAAGAAGAGTACGCATGTCTGTTTTGGTTTTCAGATCACAAAGGGTAGACATGAAAAATGTTACTCACATAAACATCAGCAACAATTTCTACATAATTACACTATCAGCAAGAATCAGAGACTGTCAATAATTAAGTCACTTGAAAGAATCACAACACACTTTGTGACCAGAAGCATTATGAAAGCTTTAAATATCTGTATTTGTTAGAATCTGCCATGTTTAACCTCTTAATGTCACTGTGGGTGTAGACAAGGTATCTTCACCACATATTCACCCTCTTGAGATGGGGTGATATTTTATGTAGGACACACACACACACACACACACGTAGAAATGAAGGCAGGACACGCTCGCACAGACAACCTCATACACACACATACATGCCACACCCAGAAATGTACTGCCCCCAAAGGAAATCAGACTGCTGCAGGCTCATCTAATGTAGGTCAATTGACTGACAACTCCCCTACCTCCATCTATGCGTATGGACATATAGGGGGCAGGAGGGCAGGACATACACATACACACACGCACACCTAAAAAAAGAAAAACAGATTAATTTCATTTTGATCCTTCCTTTTGCACTGAAATGAAAATGCAACCATTTAAAACAAACTGAATCATGTAAAACAACATACACGTGTGTGTGCGCATGCATACGTAAACATACAGTAAACAACACAGGATGATCTCATCAAATAGGTCAGGGGCTCAGACCCTTGTGATTAGAGCCTGACTAGTCCAGACAGACAACAGCCTTGGGGGTTTCCACGTGAGTATCAGCATCACTTCAACTTCTCCACATCAGTGTTATCAGTCATCATCTATTTCCCCCCCTAAACTCCTCCCTCCTCACACTGAGGTCCAGAATATCTTGAGACAAAAATAAAACCTTCAACTTTGGTCCTATCAATAAATACTATCTATCCATCTGAAACGTATTAGTGGGGCAGCCCTGAGAGAAAATGTGGTTTATTTGAACGCAGAAAGGCACCTTAAGGACCAGGGATGAAACCAACTACATAACAGGGCAGCATTATAATATCTGGATCTTGAAGAACAAAGGGAAGCTACTTATTTCTTCAGAGTGTATGCAGAGACCGAATCATTACATTAATCATAAACCTCTACAGCATTGTCCATCTTCTGTTGGATTAAATGTTTGTATTTATTTCCATTTGAGTCACTTGCTGCTGTAAATATACTATAAAGCCTTATAGAAAGTGTTGGACAGAACACTTGATTCAAATATTTTAACAGTGCTGACAGACCATTAAGGAAATATTCATGGTGAGAGACAGATGTGACTTCTTGTCTCAGGTTTACATACACATACTATGTACTGGTTCACTATGACACCTCAAAATCAGTCAGCCGCGGTCATACAAAAACACTGTCAGAACCATTAACAACATTAGGAATAGTGGCTCTCACAGGACTTCTCTCAAGTGTAAGATTATGACATTAAATGTGGCTACAAGTTGTCAGCTTGTCACTATAAACTGTGTGTGAGATATAAAATGTCATGTTTTTTGTGTTCACACTGATGTAGTCTGTACTGATATCAACACCTCCCTAAGAGCATTCACCTGTTTCAGCTACAAATAAGCCTCTAACATTAGAATTTGTTTACTATATGTCAGGAATCTACTGAGTGTAGGCATTCCTGACAGCCTGTGTGTGTGTGTGAGAGAGAGAGAAGAGAAAGTGCTATGGGCATGCATGTGGCTGTGTGACCCCTGGTGCTTATTGATATTCTGTTTGCATCAGCCTTCAGCACAGCCTGCAGAGCACACAGACTCTCCTCTCTCTCTCTCTCAGTTGCTCGCATATTTGGGGAAAAAATTCATCCCCAGAGAAACAATGATCCACTGGGATGAGCCGTGACATTGCAGATTAGGGATAGAAAATGCACAAAAATATGAAAATTGTGAGTGGTGGTAGTATTTTATGTGTATTCATGTGGTTCGGGGTTGTTGGGGGTTGCATGCCTCAAAAACTGAGGGGAATCTCTGCAATATCACAAATGGTGACATAAACAAGCCTGTTGGTGCATAAATGCAGGTTCACGTCTGATGTTTCTCATAGTTTCATTCGGCTGGACTGCAGAAGAGATTCCTTTCTACTGCTAATAATGATCACATACAAAAAAAAGATTTAAAAAAAGGCGACAAATGATGAGTAGGAGAGAGAAGTGGAGAAGAAAAGGGGACAAAACGCAGAAGAAAGCAATCAAGAAAAATAAGGAAGTAGAGGCAGAAAATGAGAGCTGGCCTCATTGTTTCAGTATCTCTTGGTTAATATATGAGCCATTGTCACACTTTTCTACATTTGCTCAGAAAGGCCTGTTTCAGATAATGCAAAATTGTCTTTACAAAAGCTCCATCTGCTCTTTAATGGGATTAAATGCTTATGTTGTCTGTTTAAGGTGGACGTCTTCAGATGTGACACACACACACGCGCGCGTCCTTTTCACAACACAATACCAGTCACATACATTATCTTGCTGATATGTAGGACATACTGACTTTATATGCACAGATAATATGATGTGCCTGTGTTTGTTCTCTCGGCACAGACATCATATTGCGTCAGTGCAAGACATGGTTCACTTCCAGATGAACAAACACACAAATGAGACACAAACAGAGGACAAATAGGCATAAAAATTGAGATGACAGGCAGATATAGGATGGAGAGATAATCAGGAACACTGGGATGGAGGGATGTGGAGAGCCAGGAAGAAGAGGATGAAGCAAGAAATAAAAAGTTGACAATGATAAACAAAAGATTTATGAAAATGAAGGAATGCAGAGACTGAAAAGACAGAAAAGGAATCATATCTGGTATCAGACAACATAAAGGAAATGTACTGTATATATGGAGAAAAACAGACTGCCTGTCATGCATGAGCCTGTATCAGTGTTTTTATCACGGCAGCCTGGTGCTTCAGGGTGACATATGGGCAGCGGTGTGATGATGGAGATGTCATTCAGCGGTGTGACGGCACAGCCAATTGGTTGACACTCACTGGCCCGTGTTAATTGTTTGCTAATTGTGTGTCACATGGAGAGTGTTATACAAGCAGCCAAGTAATTCGATAACATGAAGATATGATGACCGATGCAGGGAGTGTGATAGAAGCAGTCAGATACACTTTCACACACCAAGACGCAGGCGTGTGAATTTATGCACTCACTCGCATGCAAATTCAGCACGATGCAAATAAACACACAAATGCACAGGCACACAATTAGCAGATATTTAAATATGTATGTGCAGTCATACACGTACTATCATTCCAAAACATCAGTTAAAGCTCTTTTCTTGCACTCGTCAGCAGTCACTCGAGCTCTGTTTCTCTGGAATGGAGTTTAAATGCCACAGTAGTGTGTATTTCTCTACTGAAGCAGCAGGAAAGTTGAGTCACGGCCAGTCTAAACAAATGAAGTGAGGCTTTAATCCACAGTTCTCTGAAACGGAGACTGAGAAAAAGAGAAGCTTCGGAGTGTACAGCCAAGTTAAAGACAAATGAAACATTTCAGCGCCCTGGCAGTGCTATTAGCAGCCAAAAATGCACACACACATACACATACACACACACACACACACACACAGGAAAGATGAGGAAATAGCAGGAGACAGAATATATACAATGGGAGAGAATATGTTATGTGTGTGTAAATTCATTGTTTTCTTTTTTCTCCAACTGAGGTCACATCTCCAACACTCTCTCCTTCCCCTCTCTTCCAGGAGGCAGAGGGGTGGCAGATATGCTCCGAGGTTCACTTTGCTACCTGGAGACCGACAGCCTCCCTTGGCCAGCCAATCAGAGGCTGTGAAAAACAGCCTCCTGCACTTCCATTGGTCCACCGCTCCCAAGAACTCATTCCGCTATCAATGGCCATGTCATTGTGTCGTCTGGCAGTGCTGAAGCCAATTATACTGCCCCCTTTCTTTGTTCAGACCTCTTTTCTCCAGCAGCACCCCCTTCACACGTATAAGGGCATAGACACACAGACACAGACACACACACACACACACACACACACACACATACAAATCTCCCCCGACTCCCCAGAATGTCACAACAAGAGACTGAGAGAGTCTGGGAATCAGAAGGAGCTGATCCTCATAGTAATGAGACATCATTATGTGTCCCATGGCAATCCATGCTATAGCCTTAGTCTGACTTTAACTACAACAAACCCACAATCTTAAAAAAAAACATTTAGATTCTAACAAATAAACAGAATATTTATATTTTACCTAAAGTGAATGAAAAGCTCATTATATTTTATTTCAGTTTACTCTCAAACTTGTGGACAGATTACACGGTTTCTGCTGATAACCGATGAGGCATCTATAAAGCAACGTTTCAAATGAATTGCTTGACTTCTGTTCAATGGAAACATTCAATAGGAAGCAGCAAGTGCAGAGATGGAGGCAATTTGCCTTTGACACCTGTTGTCTGCATCCTGTCTGGTACTAGGAGGAATCAGAATTGACATCAGTATTATTTATCCATTACCACAATCTGTTCAGTTTTAGTTGCCTAACTTTTAACCATATTTCCTACAATAATTCAATGCAACTTTATTTATCCCTGTAATGGTAATTATATGCAGCAGCTCACCACCCAGATCAACAGATACACACACAGCTGATGATAAAGAAAGAAAAAAATAATCACAAAGCTAAAAACAATGAAAGCCTTTAAGCTTAAAAAACAATGTGGAATTGTTGATCAATACAATAACTACCTAAACAACAGTCTAAAAAGGACACACAAAGTAATAAGAAAATAATAAGAAAAGACAAAAAGACAAGTTTAACATTAACATTTTGTCTACAGAAAACTTTAATCTGCAATAGAGTTCATTAATAGCTAATCAAAACTAGTTCAATTTCTAACTCTAAGAACACACACCATGTGAGGATCAGTGTGAACTGCCATTAAACAAACAAACAAAAACAAAAAAAAACGCTGCATAACTTCTCCAGTACACCATGCTTATACAAACACTTTTAGTTCAGACCCTGGTGAAGGCAAGATAGCTGCAAACATTTGAATAAAGCAGGGTGCACTGACGAAGAGTTGTGCAATGTGTTTTGGTTATCCAAACTAGTTAACATGGGCACGCACTGTCGACATGAATCTTACTGCTTGAGATTCGTGTGAATTTCACAAACAATTAAGTTCTGTGGAAAAACTGTAACAGAATAGCTTAACAAGCAACATGGTCAAATATACTAAAGTGTCTAATCTGTCAAAATACTGTAGGGCCTGTAATGGACCAATGCTGAAAAACAGTCAAGACAACTTCACATCACTTTGTCCGTCTTGCTCTCAGACATGGACATATAAACTCTGTCAGATATTTTCAGCTTCTGTGCAGTAAAACATTGAAATTAAAGTCAAAAACAGAGTTTGCTTCCTTTGGTTTCTTACAGCTCAGAACAGGATGTGCTCACATGTTTACACAGCTAATTGTGGTGTGTAAACACAGTCATGAGTGGAACATAAGCACACATTCAGACACACCCATATAAGAACACACCTACAGGCTACATAAATGTGCCAAGCAAACTCAACAAAGAGGATGCGTACATAACACATATGTCCAAAACACACATAGAAATGCACACACACACATATACAGAGCCAAGTCATCATTCCTCATTTCGTTCATTCAGTAACCTCCCTACTGTTTCCATTTGCAACTCTCACCTCCTCCCTGCCTCATTCACTTTTATAGTCTCTCCTTTAGTACTTGGACAACCTCTTTATAACAATGTTTCATATTTACTGTGTGATTCATCAAGCCTCATCATCCTCATCATCTTATCCGGACATTCCCTTCAGTCTTACACTAAAACACCTGGATCATCTCATTTAGAAACAATTATTATCCACAGAGGACATATTGTCAAAAGGGTCATGTTTCCTGTTTCCTGACAGAATTTAAGTTCCTCTTTGTACGGAAGGAAAGGTTTAGTGCAGAAAGATGAAGTGTGTGAGAAAGATTTTTATAAACTACAAAAAACTGTGTATGTTGGAAAACAGATGAATGGGTGTTAAAACTGTCCAGTTTCAGGTGAACAATCCCAGATTTTATCCCAGGACTGACTATGGGTAGAAATTTAGAGTTTTGCTGTATGTTGTTCCCTATGAAAACTGCTGCTGGCTCATTACCCGCTGTATTTACACAATTGTATTTAACTCTTATACCATATTCAGCTTAACATATGGTTTCTGTTACACTGTACATATAACATGACTGCTTACTGTTACTGTATATATCATAACAAGACCCATTCTTCTGTATTTATTAGGTATTAGGTTTATTCTGTTCATACTGTACATATCACAGTTATACTGACAGCTGCTTTACATTTTGTATATGTAACAGTTGCATCCCTTCTCTCAGTCACTACCACATTGGTCTATTCTTCATTCTTTACATTACTTTATTTTTATATACAGTACCACTCAAATGTTTGGACACACCTACTCATTCAAGGGTATTTTCTTTATTTTATTTTTTTTACTATTTTCTGAATTGCAGAATACTGAATACATCAAAACTATAACGTAACAACGTATGAAACATTGGAATCATGTAGTAAAAAAATGTTTAACAAACCAAAATATCTTTCATATTTTAGATTCCTCAAAGTTGCCACCTTTTGTCTTGATGACAGCTTTGCACACTCTTGGCATTCTGTCAACCAATTTCATGAGGTTGTCACATGGATTGCTTTTACAACCATCTTGAAGAAGTTCCCACATATGCAAATGATGGTCCCACTTAGTGCAGACCAGATGTGATGGCGTTTTCACTGCAGAATGTTGCGGTAGCCATTCTGGTTAAGTGTGCATCGAATTCTGAATAAATTGCCAACAGTGTCACCAGCAAAGCACCCCAACACCATCACATCTCCTCCTCCATGCCTCACAGTGGGAACCATATGTGCAGATACCATTCGTTCACCGTCCCTGCATCTCACGAAGAACCAGAAGGTTGGAACCAAAAATGTCAAATTTGGACTCATCAGACCAAAGTATCGATTTCCACTGGTCTAATGTCCATTCCTTGTGTTTCTTGGCCCAAGCAATTCCCTTCTTATTGATCTCCCTTGGTAGTGGTACCTTTGCAGCAATTCGACCACGAAGGCCTGATTCATTCAGTCTCCTCTTAACAGTTGATGTTCAGATGTGTCTGAACTCTGGGAAGCATTGATGTGGGCTCTAATCTGAGGTGCCGTTAATGGCGATTTCTGGAGGCTGGTAACTAATGAACTAATCATCTGCAGCAGAGGTAACTCTTGGTCTCATGAGAGCCAGTTTCATCATAGTTCTGTTGTTTCTCCTTACTTAGTTTAGCAGTTCTTGCCATAATGAGGATTACTACAGTAGCTGCATAGGGATGTTTGCTGTATACTAACACTACCTCAGCTCAACACAACTGATGGTCTCAGACGCATTGAGAAGGCAACAAATTCCACCAAATAACTTTTGACAAGGCACACCTGTTAATTGAAAACCATTCTAGGTGAGTACCTCATGAAGCTGGTTAAGATATTGCCAAAAGTGTGCAAAGCTGTCATCAAGGCAAACAGTGACTACTTTGAGGAATCTAAAATATGAAAGATATTTTGGTTGATTTAACACTTTTTGTTTACTACATAATTCAATAGTTTTGATGCCTTCAGTATTGTTCTACATTGTAGAAAATAGTAAAAATGAAGAAAATCCCTTGAATGCGCAGGTGTGTCCAAACTTTTATCTGGTACTGTATCTTTAAGTGCGCCTTTGCTACTGTCTGTGCTATATGGTGAGATGTTGTACTGGTACTTAATGTGTGCAATGACAATACAGTTGAATGTAATCTAAAAAGAAAGTTAATTTTACAGTAAGAATGAGTAGTGTGAACTAAAACAAAGGCTGACAAAATCTTCTTTTACAGGTTTGTGTCCTTATTAAGTATTTGTCTTTATTTACTGTAGTGGATATATAGAGGTTAAAAGGTCATGTTAGGGAGGCCCTAGCAATAAAATTTTGAGATACTGTATCCAAGGAAGAAACATTCGGGTCATATTTTAGTAATTCTAAAGAAAGGAGAACTGGTACAGTCAACATAAGAGATCAAAGTCATTTAACTGTACACCTTAAAAACCCCTTAAATCTTTTAAGGTGAAATGTTACATAAGAAATAAATTCATTTCCTGCTTTTGCAAATATCTTTAAAGTATGAAAAAGAGGTATGCATAGATCGGAAGACATTTACGATGTAATAAATGTCCTCTAGTGTAGCTGCAGTATCAAATTACAGTTACAGTTACACAGATGTAAACTTTCTCCATTCCACAACATGATTAAACTCCAAGTGCAGTTTACCCACACACACACACACAAACCACTTAAGCCACCATTTTTATGGTTGACATATGGAACACACACACGGAAAACACACACATAAATACCAGTCAAAAGCAAAGAATTACTGGCCCCATTCTAATTAACTTTGATGAGGATCAGCTGCTGGAGAACGACTGCCTATTATTTCTGTCTTCAAAGAGGGAGGAAGAGTGACAAAGACACACACACACACAAGAAACAAAGAAACGATGAACATACATTTTGATTGACCATCCTCTTTAGTGTCAAGCCAGAATCATTACTGTCCTGTGTGTGTGTGTGTGTGTGTGTGTGTGTGTGTGCCCACGAACTATCGTAAATGATGAAAAAGAGTCAGGGCTTTCTGGTTAGATTAACAAGGCCAGTAAATGAGGTGAAAGGGCAGGAGGACCAGTTCAGGTTCACTAAAGAGCAAAGGCCCTCGTTCACAGTGCACAGCAGACCTGGGGCCTCATTTATAAAACAGCACGCACCAATGCAAGCATGTTTCCCTTTATAAATCACAATCAACTTGAAAATAGGCTCACGTGGATGAACCTCATATCCCACCCCCTACACTTCCGCAATTAGCCATAAATGGTCAATGCAAAAGCCTTCATGAACATCGATGTACATGTTGTTCCTGTGGAGAACAGCAGCAGTAATAGAAGAAAGTTTGAGAGGCTGATGGCTGCAGCAGTTGGCAATGCAGTCGGTGCGACAAACTAAACAATTCCCGAAATTAAACAGAGTGATCAGACATGGAGGTAGATGCCAAGAGGCATATTTCTGCACACTTTCAGGGTGTGGACTAGTGGTGGCACAAGGACGCCAAAGCTCACAGCCTGGTATTTGTTAAGCATCTACTCTATATAGACACATGCGTGACTGATGAGACCACACACTCAATATCTAAAATACAATAATATTAATTTATATTTACTCCAAAATCAAGCACACCGGTGTTTCTCTAATTTACATAATCCATATATGAGTGCAGGTGGTGAAGATGTACTAGGTGAGGTGACTGGAGAAGGCAGAGTGTAAGTGGCAGCCACTGCGGTGTCACTGCAGCGATTTTACACAGAAAAACTATGAAAACCAGGGTCGCCGGATTCATTTCAGAAGTGCGGGGGCCAAAACGTGTGTGTGTGTGTGTGTGTGCGTGTGTGTGTGTTTGTTTGTTAAGGCTCAAACATCTAATCTCATAGTTTCCGTGTTCACGGAGAGCTGTGGACTTGCACGCAGACCGCGAACGCGCACACGGTCCCATTCATACTCTTTGAGGGTCCGCGGACACAGACGCATTCCACATGTACGCACATGATAACTTTCCAGACTTGTGAATATTACAACCCGCTGTGCAGTTTTTTCCTGATCAGCCTTCAAACGCAATAATCTGTTACTCCAACCGGACTTGCTGGATCATATTTCATTGTCTCACTGGCGCTTCAAACAACACGCCCACACTAACACAGGCCCTTGTATTGCTTTACACAGGACTGTTTTCAGCAAGGGCGAAATCTTCAGTCAGACATTGCTGCTGCTGCTGGTGTATCTTGGACTTTTAGCTACTTAAAATAAAAATGTCCTGACAGCTCTGATGGAGCTCAGGATTCATCCATGAGGGCTGTTTTATTACAAACAATCACACCATATAAACCTGGAATCTGTATATAACAGCTGACTGTCAGTGTGTGTAGATGGGTAGCAGAGCACAGAACAGATTAGATCCTCACCCAGATCCGGTGCAAACGAAGTTACCGCTGACGTACCACATGAGTAAATGCGCACATCACTCTCTCAATTTAAAATACAGTCATCGTTCCAGCTGCTGCGTGATGCTGCAGGTATTTAATAAAGTCAAAGGAAAGAATCTGACACACAGTCAGCTGTGGGCAGCAAACGGAACAACAGAACTGATGTTTCCGTAACATCCCGGATACATTCAGTGACACCTTAACGACCTTAATGCAAAATTTAGATGTTAGTCTCACACGTTTCAGACCTGCCCGAGTCACATTAATAGCTGTCGCCTATTCTGACGGACATTTCAGTAGATTATGTTACAGATGCAAAATACTAGGGAAGTAAAAGAGGCAAAATACACAGGGCGGGTCATGAGAAGAAAATAATATCGCGTACGCAACGGATATAAATGAGGTCCCTGGTGAGAAATGGACTCCAATTCTCCAGGTGTTTGACGTGAAATGACTTCCAAAAACAGAACCAATTAGTTTCGCAATGACTCAGTGACGTCAGAGAGGAGATAACACCAGCAGATGCTCCATTTAAAATAAAAGTGAAGCAAATTTCGTGTAAGGAAAAGAATGTCTGAGCATTTTGACACCTAAAAAATAATTGCCAGCATGAAAATAAAACTGATCACATTGAAATAGTTAAATTTTAGATTGTATTACTACACATAAAGCAGTGAACGTCGGGTAAGATTTTTTTTTTTTAACACTGACTGCTTAACATTTTCCATAAACTGGATGCTCCATTCAACTTTCACTGGGACGTTTCATGGCTCAATAAACATCACAGACAGAGACTAGTGTTCTTCACTCATATGGGCAAAGTTTATCATCTTCACTGACTTAGGCTGACCTGTACATGGAGAGAGAGGGAATAAAATTGAATTCACATTTCAGGTAGATTGAACTTAATAGTACCACTACACAATAAAGTACATGATTTATGTTTTTCTCTTTCCGTTTTATATAAAAAAACAGATGGAAAACTTTATATCTGAACAAGCTGCAGCCAAGTGAGAGTAACCCGTCAGAAAAGTGCAGAAGATTTAGGAGATGTGGAAGGAAAGGTGTTCAAAGAGAGGAATTAACTCATCTCATAGTACAAAGCTGAGACCAGAGAGACTTCTCCAGCTACTTTTCCAGGCCTGCTGTTATGACACAGCATGGAATTTTTGAGATATTCACAGACAGAAGAGGCCAAGACTGGCTTTCACCACAGGGAGCAGATGTGTGGACATTGTGATTTATTAGGGAACTTGTCTGCATTATTGTTGCTGCTGTTTGGAAGAGAAAGAGATGACGATGAAGGCTGATGATAGTAATTGTCAGATGCAAGACAGGTGTGCTTCCTGAGAGTGGATTGAGTGCTCTGGTGAAGACAAAACAACATCCAAACTGGCATAGAGGCACTCCAAAGGTACAAAACAAATCTCAATACCTCTGTACCTCTATTTTCTTCTTCTGCTTTGGTGTTTTTGGATCATTTCTATCCTAGTTTGTAGGGATGACTACTTTCGCAAAATATTTACACAATGAGATTTTTGATAAATAATCATCAGTAATGTGGACATAATGACTAAGTGGGTAAAGGCAAATAATAGAAAGCTAGAACAGTCTGGTAAGTTCAGAAAATTACATCACTTTACTGTAATGTAGCCTTTAAAACTAGGAAAAGACAACACTTATGCCATATTACGATATCAATATAATGCTCAGCCTTATTGTAGAGAAACAGATATTAGGGTAAAAGAGAAGGAGGTGACAAGAAGATGTTAGTGACAGATAGGGAAACAGGGGACACTTGTAACAAAAACAGCATAAAGCATCAACTGTTCTTTGTCTCTCTCCCCTTTACTTACACACACACACACACACACACACACTAGTTAGTGGTCCTAAAGAGGGATCATGTCAAACACTGGCAATCGATGTTGGAAAATGTCTCTGGAAACCCCGAAGCCACAGAAAATCCTGGAATGTATCTGTGAAAATAACTCTTTGTACTGTTTATTCATTCCTCTGCTATATTCTGGCAATAAACTTATAGTTTCAAAGAGTGCAGTGACTATTTGGTGTTCTTACTGCTAAATGTGTTTACATGAGGAAGGAGGGGTCAGAGAGAGAGAGAGAGAAGTACTGGAGAAACATGCTACAAAAGGAACCAACTTTGGCCAAAATACAGGAATACAACTGAGCTGGAAACTACTCTTACTCTGACAGAAGACATGTACATTTTGAGCGTGTTACTTCAAATTTGACATGATCAAAGAATGACCCAATCACATCGTTAAATTACTTAAGACATTTTTAATAGTTCTGTGTAGCAAACAGAATTACCATGTGCATTATTCTGTATACATAGAGCAATCTCTGGAAAAAAAGGTGTCTCCATTCAGATATGTTAAAATAATCAACCGTAAAAATTCACATAGAAAAACAATCTCTTAAAAAAAGAAAAACAAATTGAACAAATGGAATGACTCAATTTAGAAACCGTTTTATATTCCAGTGATGTTCTGATATCCTTTTCATTTTCTAAATCTTCCTCTTTTTAATGTTGGTACACATAATGACCTGTTACTGTCCACCTATGTGACGGGCAGAATCTTGCAGACAGAAAAAAACTGTTGTGTTTCTGGTTTAAATACAGTTACAAAGTATTTTGTGCTTAAGAGCAGGCAAACAATCTATGGGGCTTCGCACCTTATTGTCATTCTCAGTGTTACTGGATAAAAATGAACCAGCAGGGTTTTCCACACGTTCTGTACTTGAACAACCTTATTTCTTCCATGATGCCCTTTTAATTTACATAAGTGCCACTTCCTCCATGTCCGAAGATGTTCAACTTTTTATGCAATGTGTCATATAAATGCTGGTGTTGCTGAGAAAAAAATAGTTTTGGATTCCTGACCTATTGAACTTTTGGAGCTGTGAGGATTTTTGCGATCAACAGCAATATGAAGCAGTAATCTTGAATCAGCGGGTTAATAAAGAGGTCTACCCAGTGGTTTTTACATCCTGAGGCTGGCTGGGTATCAGGGCTGGAGGGCACATTACAGTTTTGTGTTTGCATAGGAATAAGTTTTGCATGGAGCAGCTGACATCACCTCTCAGAATTCCTGACAGGTATTACACCACCACATCATGGCAACATGTATGCTGATGGCTACTGAATACAAATGCGAACAAGGCCAGACATTCAGCAACTACTGTTGCAGTTCAGTGGGAGGGGAAGTGGATGAACAACACACACACACACACACACACACATAGACACACACTCAGACAGACAACTGAACAAACACACATACTTGTCTCAGCAGTTTTTGGGCATTTTTCCAGTGTGCAATATCCTCAGCAGAAAGACCACAGAGCTGTTTATGAAACCTAGCATTTATGACAGCATGGTCGGTACCATACAGTAATTACAGATGGCAGCACACGCACTCAAAACTGCATGCACTAACACACGCACACATATGCAGAAACTCAATTGTGCACATAAAACTAAATATAGACAGCTTACTTCACACACACACAGACATTCACATACACAAAAACACACAGGCATGTAAACTGCTAAGGCTAGGTTTGACTCTGTGGAAGAACTTCCCTCTTCCTCCTATCTTGCTCTACTTTCCACTTCGGATTATGGGAATGTTCATGTTTATTGAATAAGCAGGTTTTCTTCATAAAACTGTTGTGAGCAAACGTGGCAACACAGCTTAGACATGTGAAACCCCATTTTTATGTTAAATTTACCACATGCAAGCACACCTGTGAACTAAATCCCTTCTTAGTCAAAACAAAACAAAACAAAAAAAAACCACACTGAAACATAAACCCCGGTGATAAGTGTTGTTGACAAGTTGTTGGACTAGTCCTAACAAAAGCCCAGTGCAAACTATGACTGCACAAAACCTGGGAGTGAAATGACAAGACTTGTTTTCTAATGGTTGGCACTTTTTTTGAATAATACAGAAAAATGATTAGAATTTACAAACAGCAATGTACAACATGTCAGACAATTACAAAGCAATATGTTTTATAGGTAAAAACAAATGTGAAAAAGCGCAAGGTGGTCTTGGCCTGGAACATCCAGAGAAAACTCTATTCAGAACCTGCAGGATGTGCCAAATTCCAGACATTCCCAGTCTAAATTTGTAAATAACCGCAAAAAAAAGGGTGGCTCCCTCCTGAGTAAGTCTTTGGAATAGTCCAAGATGCCCTTTGATGAATGATAAGTGAATCAAGTGATGTAGAAATAACACAGAAACAGAAATAGACACAATACATGAACAGAAATGTGCACACGTTCAAGAAAAGCTATTACATTTTATGACATTGGCAAAGACCCAAAGATTGATGAGGGCCATTCAGGGATTGTGACAGAGGTGAGAGCCCTGCCCTCATCTTCTGCATCTCCCTGTGTCCTCCCAAAAGACACATTCAACACTATCCTAAAAGATGGTCCCATTAAGACAAGAGCCAGAGATACACAGGCCTTTTCTCACTAAGATAATTGGTTGCTTTTTGACTCTAATCTCAGATTGATATTGGCCCCCGGCATGGCTGATAAATAGATCTGTGTTTGGATATCACTGACTTAATGCGTAAAAAAAATTTTCAGCCCAGGTTGCCTAATTGGCCCGAGAGGCAGCAGCGTCCAGTAACTCCTCTAATGACTCTGCCCCTTCTACTTTAGGCTCCTCTTTCTCCTCTTCTTTTTTCTTCTTGGCGGGCACTGTGCTTGACGAAGGCGTGTCTTCTTGCATAAGTTCTTTGGCCAGGATGTTGGTCACTGCATGACCAGCTCGTCTGTGGTTGGCTGGGGAAGAGAGTGAAACACAGAGGGTGAGATAACAAATAAAGAGACCACTGGGTTCAATGAGTCATTACAGATATGTCAGTGCATGCTATGAAGTGACATATCTGACATACATGCAAAAAAAAACGTCACACAACATCACAATTAATACAGACAACCAGTTAAATGAGTTAACACAACAGCTACTGGGCTGCACACACAAATACCAGCAGTGTGTGGCAGGACACTTAGTGTGTGCCTCCAAGAATGACACAGACGTGTATTTTGGATGATAAAACACAAAATGGATGCTATCTGTCCTTACAACATACACACACATGCATTACCATGCCACACAAACACACTAATAGCTTAATGGTGTGGCTGTATATGTGCGTGGATTAGTGCGATATCTGGAGCAACTCACTGCTTTTGAACAGATTAGACCTACTCCACATGATCTCGACACAGCGGAAAAAATGAGGAAAGAAGGAGAGGCATTTAGGAGAGACATTTATAGGACGGAGAGGTGGGACTGGTGAGATGAAGGAATGGAGATGGTGAGTGTATAACAGCGAAGGAAGAGGGAAGATGTAGTGTGAGACACCATGAGGAGCACGATGATTCGTGCTGTGAGACGATTAAAGAATGAGACGAACATATATGGAGAGAGAGAGTAAGAGGAGGATAAAATATGACAGAAATAAATAGTAAAATATATCACAGACAAACAGCGGATGCAGTGAGGAGACGTATGAGATGCACAGGGACGGACAGAGAAACAGAGCAAGTGTGACAGATTGTGCCCTGAGGATGCTGTTGTTTCTATTCTTCTACCTGCTTGTTCATGTTATTTCCTCTACTCCCACACACACACACACACACACACACATCAGCCTTGCCTTTATCTCTCCCTCCCTCCCTCTATATCCTTTACCCTTCTTCATTCTCCTGTGTGGGAGGACAGCTGTGCACCAGCGGCCATTTTGAATTATATAGGTCAGTGGGAGATTGTGTTTGTTTGCTGTTGTTTTGCGTCTGGTTTATGATCACAACTTTTCACTCCTCAAGCCGAATAAGCAAAGTCACGATGCAAATCAATAGAAATATACATGCTGATGAACCATGGTAACACAAACAACAACCCAAGACATGACACATGGTTCTCATGGAGGAACAACACACACATACAATTACCAAACAGGTCTCCAGAACTAGCTGTGACAAAGACACAATTGAGTCTGGGGAGAAAGAGGAGAAGGAGGATTTGGAGATTTAAAGACCATGTTCACAGTTGACTTGTCTTCTTTATAAGTGAGCCTCAGCCGGACAGACCAGTACAAACAGCTGGGGTGTCAAATTATCACCTCACACACTTTCCTTCAGGAGGCACACAGATTCTTCTCATCATAAACACCAACGCTCAGGGAGACTTCAGCTATTTCTTAGTCTTCTCACACATACTTCATATCTATTTCCATCCCTTTCTGAACCTCTCCCTTACTCATAAACTTACTAATTAGAAATTATGCAAATGACCCAAAAACCAAGAGAAAGAGTGTGTGTCAAGTGTGGGTGTTGTTATATGTGAGTGTTCTGTGCCGAGCCTGTCCTAAAAAATCCAACCCGCAGAGAAAAGCTCTTCAAAGACTGTCAACCCAGCTCCTCTGCTCTCATCCTCCTCCACTTCCTCTTGAGAGAGAAGACAGAGAGGAGGAAGAGAGAGAGAGAGATGGGGATAAGAGTCAGGATCAGAGGGTTGTTGCGTTGAAAGCAGCATGGGAAAGAGATGGATTTTGACAGAAACCTGCAGATTAAAAGAGGGAGAGGAAAATTCTCAGAGCAGATTTGCAAATGTTCTCTATATTTAAACATAGTTAAGATGCAGGGACTCAAACAGCAGATATATCACCTCACAGACGAGTTTAATCGAGCATGAGTTACTTTAAAATATCCTATTACATGAAGTAAATCAGTGTTTCTCGGCTGAGCTCAAATATCCCTCCACCAACACCACCCATCATGTTCCAAATGTGTTTATTTGAAATGTTTTTAAACTGGATGTTATTTTCTAATAGATTATTTTAATTATCATTCATCTGTTGATTATTTTCCTGATTTGTCCTTTGGTCAATAAAATGTCAGAAAATGGTGAAAAAGCAAATCACAGGATGACATCATCAGATGATCGTCATCATTTAGTCCGACTAACAGTTCAAAACACAAAGACAATCTGTTACCACCTGTAGAAGATGAAGGAAACCAGCAAATATGCATATCTGGGAGGCTGAAACCAGAGAATATTGATCTTTTTCTTTAAAAAGGTCTCAAAATAATCAATTGATAGCCAAGATTGTTGCGGATTCATTTTCTGTTGATCAACTAGTCAATTAATCATCTAATGGTTGCAGCTCTACATATTAGTCAAACAGAAAATATAGAATAGTTTAGTTTTGCGCCAGTAGGCACAGATCCAGCAGCTGAGTAACCTTCAATTGGAAATGAAGTGTATGAATAATAATCTATGAATAAACTAATGTCCTAACCAGTCAGATGGTGACTTAACTATTTATCTTTAGGGTCCCTTCACTGATTTCACATAAGAGGTTCAGTTTACTCATCACAAGGAGTACTACTGAGCCTGTGAAAATATTTTTTATAATGTTTTCTATGGCTCTGGAGGGAGTTTTCTTTTGACTTAAAACAGATTGGGCAACAATGCAACACTAAATCTCCAGATTACCCCTTTAACACGTGGCACCACAAACATAGGAAATTCACAGCATGTGTGTCGTATCCACAAACTATCTGTGATGTTGACTAAATAACCCATGTGCTTGGCATGAAGCCTGGTCGTGCAGCAGTAGGAAATGAGACGTCGAGACTCACAACAAAAGTCTGTTTACTGGTGCCGTGAGATTGAATGAGTGTGTTTGCACACTAAGGGGCAATCAGGGGCACAAAGAGTGAAGTGAAAAGATCATCTGTAACACATTAAACTCCAGGAGTCTCAATAATGACTGCCTGATGAAGGAAAGAACACTTTGTTGTACAGTATGTGTGTGCTGCCCTTCTGGAGGGAAAACAATGAAACAGGGAGATGAATGAGGAGAGAATTTACAGGCATGCAAGTGTGGAGCAGCTGAAGACAAGAAGGCAACAAGGAACCAACTCAGTGGCTTTGATACAGAGAATGTCCACCTCCTCTGGCCACAGATTGTACACACCTACAAACCTAATAATTATAAAATATATATGGCTGCAGGTCATGATACCAATGGTTGACGAGGAAACAGCCATCTTTGTGCTCCTGGTATACTGCATTTAGGAGAGACATTTATAGGACGGAGAGGTGGGACTGGTGAGATGAAGGAATGGAGATGGTGAGTGTATGACAGCAAAGGAAGGAAGAGGGAAGATGTAGCATGAGACACCATGAGGAGCGCGATACTGTCGGTACAGCAGCTGCAGCAAAGCCACAGTCACATGACAACACGGACAACAGTGTCAGGACCGGCAGGATGGTGTATTTGCAGATGTAGGCTGAACCTCCATCAATGTCTCCATCTAAGCAGGGACTCATATCGCCCTCCTCAGGCTGCACTGAGTAACACACTGCTGCTCTGCACTAGAGGACTGTGGGAAAAGTGTGACGTCATCTAACACTGCTATAGGCTAGTGGCTGTGTGTTAGCTCTGATGTGGAAAAATGTATTTCATGCCAGCGAATGGGCTCAGCTGGTGCATGTGTGTGATCTGCTGCTCCTTTATGGTCTCAGTGGATGTTAAGTATGCATGTGACGTCACCACTGCTTCAGTAAAGCATTGATTGATGAGTATTCTCCTATTGGTCTGAATTGTTTTACCTGTGTGTGTGTGTGTGTGTGTGTGTGAACATCTGTGAAAGCACAGATCTTTGTAGGGGTCTTTCTTTTTTTTTTTGTGAGAGCAGACCGTCTGCAGAGCCAGCGTGTGCCTCTATTGTTGCTATCTCCTTTATCTTTGTTGCTCTGTTGTGATTGGTGCTTTGTCAACTAGTTGCTACTGTCATTGGTTGTTCTGGCAAGGGTCGTGACCCAGCAGATGGGTCTATAGTGAGTGTTTAGACATGCCATTCCTCTACACACGAGTGGCCTTAAATTGCTTTAAACACTTACACACACAAATTAGGGCAATGTAGCCACGCTGACATGTCTGTATTTATACAAAAGGACACGAACAGACCTTGAACTAACAATCTAGAGCAGAAAGTCAGTACGTGATGTGTTTGAAAAAGTATGCAAGGCTGTCTTGTCCTCTGGAACGTAGTGTGCCTGTTTGCGTGTATGTATTGGTATGCAAACATCCAATTGTGTCTTTGTATTGGCATGCGAGCATCTGGTGTGTGTGTGTGTTTTGTCTGCATGTGTATAAGGGGGGGGTAGACAGACGGGAGGGTAGACAGCTGAGGATACCCCATGCAGTCTGCTTGTTCTATACAACCAGCACAAACACACACAGTGAGCTGAGGTACAGGTCAAAGGTGAGGGGGGTATATAGCCTCCGCAGCCTCGTGGCTTTCCATTCAGTCACACTGCTGTGACACAATGAGCATGACACCACACTCAATAGGCCCTCGGCAGGCCTTTAAAATCAAGTCGGTGATGTTTGCAGTCAAAACAGCTGTGAAGGGAAGAGAGAGAGAAGAGGGGAAGGGAGGGAGACACTTGACGTCATAAAGAACATGAACAATGGAAATAATTAGCTCCAAAGACAAAAATAATAATACAATTGTTATTTCTGTATGATGTAGTAGAGATATAAGTTTTTATAAGCGTCTATATTACGAGGGCACACACTTATAGCTCCCAAAGACCATGCTTTCAAAGCCATATAATGCACACTAAACTATAATATATCAATCTTCAAATACATATTTGAATATATACTTGTTATTACAAGTGTAGATTTTTTTGGTTCAATTGCCAATAATTCCCATTAAAATTCTAAACTCACCAATTAACTTTCTATGAACTAAAACTATAATATAATGTCACACAGTGTAATGTGATGTGATGTTTCAGGGCTTGTAAGCATTAATACAGAATGTGTTTGGCAGAAAGTGTGTGCCATTATATGTACTGTACATGAGATGGTCATAAAAAGCACTTGAACATTTCATGTGATGGTACAGGATTATTTTTCAGTCTTTGTTCATTGAATGATGTCACACAGGCCAGCTCACAGACCAGAGTACAGATAAAAGGGTTGACGGCTGTTTGAGCCAAAGGTTTGACAATTTTCTGAGCAACTTGGGTTCCATAAAATGTGTGACTTATAAGTTGTATTCACAAGTTAGTTACACCCTCCTATGTTGACTTACATCACTTTCATTATATTAGTATCATGACTGGAGCTTAAGAGGAACTTTTAAACCATAACAGATGTGTCACAAGCACACTTTATAATTTGATAGGGTTAAACTACATAGAATAAGCCACTCTTTGATTAGAATATTCATATAAAACAACTTATTGCTAGATACAATATACTTCCAGTTGTCAAGGAACATTATCTGAGCTAATAAAACATTTAAATGTTTGAGAACGTGGATTAAAAAATGAATAGACCCCTGATGTGATAAATATGTGCATTGTTAGCATTTATGTGTTTTTTAAAGACAATTAATGTATTAATGTGTGATGAAATGCGAGATTATGACATACTCAGTAAACAAATAACTGTTTCTGTCACAAACAGCATTGTAAATCTCCACTGGAGTCTATTTTCACTCATCAAATTTGTTTTCACGTTTGCCTATACCTGTTTTGTGTTGCATTATGGGTAGGTGTATATAGTATGTTGTCACAACATGCTATCTTGTAAGGGCAGTGCTCAAAGAATGTCACAGAAAGGCTTAAAATGTCAATGTATTTACAACAGAATCTGATGTGTACAGCTAAGCTTGCCCTGCAGCTTGATAACTCGTTTTTCATGTTTATCAGTCTTCTTTGTTCACCTGTTATCACCATGTTTGACAACACAGTAAGTCAAGAAAAATATACAAACTTCATACTTTATACACTGGCCTTTAGGCAAAGTTAGTTTTCAGCCCCTGTCTTGCTTTGAGGGGGTTAGAATGACCTCATCTCAGACAAGTTGTTTGTTATCAAACATGCTATATAATTTCTTTAACAATCTTCCAGTGTTGACCAAGCTGAATTCACGCTCTTGAGACATTACATATATGGATGGTAATGTGATGAAACAACGTCTGGGTGCCTGGGTGTATAGAGTAGTTGATCTGATTAGATGTTACATGCTGCAGCAGCTTGATGAATACATTTACATTGTAAGAAGAACTATATATACACCAACAACGTGAAAGAAACTAACATTGTCAAGTTAAACACAGATGTTAAGTACAGTAATAGTGAATCTTTTCTCACATACTGGTTTTGAACTGCCTGTGGGAAGTAGCCTAAGAGTCTGTACATTCTTGATTAAAAGCTCTGTTTTCGCTGTCTACTTTTCTCTTTTTAGAGCGCGCTATGAAAAAAAACTTTTCTTTGACTCGCTGTACAGCTCTGATTGCTGGCTGTGCTCATGCTTTTATTATATGGAGTACAAAAAAATCAGAATCATAAATAATTTTTGGTAAAAACAGCACATGCAAGGACTTGAGGGTTTAACATTCACACTCAGTTTTTTCAGTAGTTTTTTCATTATTTGACCATTACACACATCATGTAAGCCATTCACATCATTTAGCCATTTCCCTGTGCAATTTCCAAATCATCAAATTTTATCCTGAGTAAGAATATCCATTAACACTAATTCAAATTAATTTCCAGATTGAGAGAAAAGCTACACTCCAGCAGCGGAGGATGGTCACCACTTCAACACTCTGCTCTTTTTACTTTTTACTGTTTATAAATGCACCGGATGGAGTGGAGGGACACACAGCTGCTGAGTGCAGGAGATAGCCGGAAGCAGAGCTGGAGCTTAAGGACAAATAACACCTGCGAGTTACACTGGATTCTGCCCTGCTCCGTCTGTGTGTGTCTGTTAGCATGTTTAGCAGAGCAGCAGCAACAGTGAATGCTCGGTCTGTCTTTGTGGCTGCATGCTAGACGGACTAGAGGGTTTATATCAGTTTATATGTAGCAATGTCATCTTGCAGAAACCTACATCAGGTCACATGCGAAAAAGTTTTTAGAAGGGCTTAGGAACATACGTACTTCGACCAAAATTTGAATTTTCTGATTTGAATACATATGGAACACTAATATGAACCTACAGAATGATATTAAAAGCCTTTAAATATGTCGCGTGTCCAAGCCCGCCATGTGAAAATACTTTTCTGATCTCTGGCTGTGCTCATGACATGCCCCATCCCACTGCTGCACAGAGTGCTATTCATTGTTTATTCAAAGTTTATTAATATTGAACGTGTCGTGTGTCCAAATTGCACCACTGCATGTCCTTGGGTCCACAGCAATACACCACTGATGGTGATTTCTTTAGTTATACTATACCCTCAAAGAACAGTAAACCAAGTTAATCCAAATGTGAAAAAAAATATTGTTTACGCTGTAAGTCAACATAACATACAATGTTGATTACACAAGCTCCATGTTAGCCTTCTCCATCCTTCTTCTCTGTACTACTCTTGTTTTGTTTTTCTGATTAAAAGTGCTTTTTGTACATTGTGTCTTTGGGCTTTATAAATATAATTGACTTGGCTTTTAAGCTCAATGTTAAGGCAGCAAGATTCTCCCACCAGATAAAAAGTTAGAAGGAAGTGAGGTTTCCAAACCCCTGTAGCCTGCTCCTCATCTCTGCTGGAGGCTACATTAGCTGCCACTGGCATAACACACCAAAATCTGTACAGTCAAGTGAATTGAGTCCAGTTATATTGTGGGTAATGTGGTGCAAGACCTCTATTTACCATAACCTTTTCCATCATAAAGTCCCGTTTTTACATTTTTTCCCCAAGAAAATTAATTAAAACTGAAATAAAACTGTTTCCTGGATATTGGACTATGATATTATATACCAGGTACAGAATAAATTAGGCCTGAATTTTATTTTCAAATTTCTTTATCCACTTTTCTGCCCTTTGTGCAGCAAATTTTACAGATGTATTATGGAGTAAACACTAAAAATACACTCAATGCATATATGAGCTTGATAGGAGTGTTTTAAGCCTGCTGATGGAGGCGGCCTGTGGCCCCAGTAGTGCCAGACATACATCAGTTGAGCAGGAGTCAGGATGTGCCTCCTCCTTTTTACTAAATTAAGATCTCTGACTCAACTAACCAACCAAATGTGCGTGCACAAACACATTCACAAAGCCAAACATAAAGACACACTGCTATTGTGTAGGTGAAGGACTTAAGGTCCTTCCTGTGCTGTAAGAAGCGATGTGGATCACTTGAAAGGAACAGCCCTTAAACATCAGTGTAGAAAATAAAAACTCCCGACAAAGCTGATATTGCCAAAAAAACCACAGTAAGGCTTCACACCCTCCTCAATGAGCATGGAAAACTCTGAACATGGGCAAAAGAAAACAGAAATGACAAGATGGGCAAAGAGAGCAGACAGGGAGGAGGCACTGTGTAGAGATGTGATATATATATACAGCCACTTATATTTTCCTTCTCTTTCCTACCACAGAGATGTGAGCACAGTGAAGAATACTTTCTCTCCCTTTCTCTCACACACATGTTCAGGTATTTCCTGTTAAGAGTGTGAGGTGGCCAAATCGTACTATGGGTGACTGACTGAACCCTCAAGTGGGCCCCATTCTTTCTCAAGACATTGCTCCTTCCCCACTCCCTCCTCTCCTTATATTTCCCCTTCTTACTGTTGCCTCCGCCAGTTTAGTGGTGATGAGCCTGAGCTGTTTGTCATTAAAGAGTGTTTACTGCTCTTGGAGTATGTCTCAGTGTGACTTAGTGGACAACTGAGGACCACTTGTCACAACCCCTTTTACTACTATGCACAATTACAGCTAAAAGGCTATGTAAATGCATTTAGCAATAGAGAGAAAAATAAGGAGGAAAGATAGGCCAAAAGAAAGAGAAAGAAAAAGGTTAAAGACAGCAAGAAAGAGAAACAAAAAGTTAGAGACAGAAAGACAGAGAGAATTCTACCCTCTGACTCTGAGCTATTCCACTCTGGAGCACTGCTTCACATCTGGCTTCTATTGAGGGAAGGATTGGGTTGCACACGTTCTTCCCCAACCTCTCTTATGTGTGAATACTCAACCCACACACACATACACACACAGAGTCGATTTCTCTTTCTCTCTCTCTCAGTTAATGGACACTGGACATTTTCCCACTCACATGGTTACATATGAATTCCCTAACACTAGGAATCATGTTACAAAGTTACTATCTTGACTGCTCACATTGCCTCTCATTTGCATGGGCTTACTACCTCATATTATCCACGAAACTTGCTGCATATAAGAGTTTAAAAAACAGAACATAGAGGAGAAAGATACTTTAGTTTCCAATAAGTGAGTGTAACTAGATTGGGCTGTGGGACAGGCATTACAGTGAGTCGCTAACCAGATTACTGGTCTGCCTCTGTGAGCTTACAGACTGAACAACATGGCCTCAATGAAAATCAATACAGGTGCACAGCACTATGTCCTCACATACAGGAAACACACAGGACATAGACTTGTGGCTGGCCTGGTAATGAGAAAAACAGTGTCCCATTTTTTATTACAAGATGAAAGGAAAAGTAGTATTTTCACACTACAGGTTTTAAGACTTTATCATTTCATGTACAACACATTCAGGGTAAATTACACCTAAAACTGAAACCATGTGGAACATGTGATTTGCGTTAAGGACTTTAATGAGAAACTTTACATAATCAGAACACAGCCCTCTTGACAGTTACATTTCCAAAATAAGGTACCAGTATATGAGAAAAGTCGAAATTAATGATCGGTGTTACTCAAATAAAATTTTCCTAAAATAATCTACAGTGTTTTGAAATGAAACTTATTTTCTCCAAGCTTTAGTCAGCTGATGAATCATGTGTTTGTCCACTGTCTTATCCACTTCCTCGGACTTTCTACCCACACTCTGGTTTATCCTCCATAGTTCGACATTTATATTCCTCTTGTATTTTCCTACTCCACAACTGCACCCTCACCAGTTGCTCATCTCTTAAGTATCTTACTGCCCACACCCACCCTTGGCAGCCTCTTCTTTTGTTGTTGTGCCAGGCATTGGTGGAGCTGGCTTTGCCACCTGTAACCATTGCCAAAGAATACTACCACAACCCACAGACTCTGAGCCAGGCAACAGATGGGACAGAGACAGGAGAACACAAACAAATCTGTTGTTGTGTTTTGTCAAAGGCGGAAAGAAAGATGGAGATGGAATAAATGAGTCTCATATGCCACATGTGCTTCAGTATAGCATGCATACCATGAATGTGGGTGAAAGGAAAGAGAAATCTGTAAATCAAGAAAGACATGACACTCTGAAACATCTGCATGTTTTGTGAAGATTTACTGTCCTGCTTGTGCATGAGTACCTGCTTGCCGTGGTCCTCTCTTCCTCCTGAAAGCAGCGCCGGACTGCAGTGCCTCCAAGAGGCCATCCATGATACCAGTTTCATCACCCTCTGTAAACACAATGTCAAAACATGATATCAGCAGGGCATCAACAAATACCAAATTAAATCAACATGTGGAGTCACATTTAAGCTTTTATTTATGTCAAACACAACACTCCACTTTTTTGATATTTCAAATCAATACAACCCTGAAATACAGTCATTTTCTTTCTCAACACCAGGGGAGTAATTGGGGGTTTTGCAGAGCCATCTACCTATCGCTGTTTCTCTCAGACACGCCGACACACACGTGGGCAGGAGAGTTATTTACCAGCCACGTGGCCATAATGGCAAATTAGCTACATTAACCCAGATAAGCAGTGACCTAGTTCTGCTTCTGTCCCCGCTAGAGGATACAGACTGCACTTTAAAGGCGATAACACACAAACACACCCTTATTGGAAAGACACACCCATTGATGCCAAACCATATACATATAAACAAAACATAAAAATACCACAGAATGAAAGAGTAATTGTGGCTTACAGTTAAAAAAAAAAGAGTATTGGCTATAAATGACCCTTGTATGTTTGTATTTCTACAGGTACAGTTTGCATGGGTGGTCTCATTGTTTGTGTGTTCGTTTATATCTGTATCTACATATAGTGGCCTTAAATCAGACAAGGGGGGCCAAACTGGGAGGGGAGGCAGTGTCTGAAAGTATGTGAGCATTGTCATGATTGTTTTGGGGGCAGGATTCAGTGGCACAGCCCAGCGCTCAGGCAGATGGTTTTAATTATTTCTATTTGAACCTGAATAGAGTGGGGGGGGGGTCTGTAAAAGGGGGCAGTGGGGTTGCGGGTTAAAGGTTTATGTCGTCACCTCCCAACCCCCAAACATAAACATAGCTCTGCTCAAACACACACATACACACACATACAAGCACACAATATTTAATCCTGCAGTAAGCCATGTAGCAGATGGTCTGTGGTCTCGCCTGTCACGTCAGAGAAAGTCTCTCTTACACTCCCCAAGCCTTCCGTAGCTCACATACACCCCTCGATGTCCATGTCTTGGAACTGCACAAAATGATGTAGGCCATTATTTTCTCCTTCCGGGGAAACACATCTGGCACATTTCCACTTACACTAATCACATGGTTGGTTTAAACCACACAGAGACACAAACCTATTTGTGAATATGCACTGGAGGCAGAAGTGGTACCAAACAATGACCTGGCTGTGTATGAAACAGGCTCATTGTTGACCCAGTGAACTAAAACTAGAAAGTCCTAGGGCCAGTGCACTCTATGGCATTATAGATACAGCTCTATACTCTGTCTCTATGTGTGGCATTGAGAAAAACTACTTGATGTAGCCATAAAGGAGTCTTCTTTCATAAGAGGGAAGACTTACAATGTTTGGTTTGATTGCAATTAGTAACAGGGCTAATTTTGTCCAATCTCTTGTTGATAATCATGTGTTCTTGGTAATGTTTTTTTTGTTGTTGGAATAGGCCTGTCGTTAATAGTGTTACTGACAATCAATATAAAGTCAATGCTGAAATGACCTAAAAACAGTGGTGGCCATAGTCCGACTCAGTGCAACAACCACATGGATTAGGAGTAGCACAGACGTGCTCTCACACACACACACACACCTACAGTACATGACACGCTAAGCGAGGTATTGCCTGCAGCAAGTAAGAACATAAGACGGATTAATTAGTGTAATAGCATTGGATCATGAGCTCTTAAAGGTGTCTCTGGATCTCTCTGATCTGACATGCTATCTGGCACACAATCACACACACACACACACACACAAACAGAGTGAGGGCAGCATCTTGTGTGGAGCAATAGCACCCCTAATGGATGTTCACACAATAACAAATAACAGATGATGGAAAAAATTACAGAGAAAAGAGGAGTGACAAATACCAAAAGAAAAACAGAGATAAATAATACAATATGAGAAAGAAAGACTGTGTTGAAGTGGATTAGAGAAAGAATTTCTATTTTCCCAATGATTTCCTGATTGTGCCCCTCTTTCACAGTCGCCTGGGGTGAGACATCAGGCGACCCAGGCTTATCCCATCTCATCCCCTCTCTCACTCTGTGCCTTTCTCCTCTCCCCCTCCTTTAAGAGACAACAACACAGTCTAATCTCCAAGAGAGCATCTGCTGCCCTACTCTCCTCTTTACCTTACCCTCCCCCACACTACTCACTCACTTGCTCTCTCTGTGTGGAGCTCGAGCACTCCTAGTGGCAGTTCCCATACCAGCATCTGTGTGGGAGTGTAAACCACACATGCACACACCCTTTGTCACATAAAAAAAAAATACACAGCCTCACACCATCTTTTACAGACAGTACTGACACCTAGCTGTGAAAATAAGGAACAGTCAGTTCCCAAGTAGTCTGGCATATGTCCAAAGATGGGTGTATGACAGCCAAGGATGGATTTGTTATTGAGGTAGTAGACAGTATTTATCAAATCAAATGACAGCAAAGACCTAACTTGGGAATGTGGACCTATGGGTGTGGCACCTAAACACTCTGCCAGGCTGGTACATTAAACCCTGCAGTTCTATGTTTCATGAGAGCCAAACAACTTGAGTAAGCACTGATTCAATATTAAGTTTATCAAAAAATGAAATATGTACTACAAAAGAATCTGAGAAGAATCAGTTATTTACAATAACTACTATCACATGCTTAGCACATGTGCAATGTGAGGCTCCACTGAATGAGTGGCTGTCTGTCTGCCTGACTCACATAGGAATGACAAGGCCATAAACAGCAAACACTCACTGACCTTCCAGGGTTAAACCAACAACTGGGATATCATGTTTACAGAGAGACAGAAGGTGAAAGAGAGGAACATTCAGTGAACTCATGAGATATGGTATGCGAGCAGACTGGTGGGAGATGGAAAGAAAGAAGAAAAAAAGAAGGATGTGAACATGCAAATGAGTCACTGATGTGCAAAAGAGTCACTGGTGAAAACATCCACTGTGTAATAGTAACTCAGAATGAGTAAACAAATACAGAACAAAAACAAGGTGTGTGTATGCTGGATTTGTGTGGGGTTGAATTTAAATAGGGGGTGTTGAATAACTCTGGGCTACAGGGGTAGTCAAATATGCCACCTGTATGTAAATGATCTCTAGCGAACTAATGCACATACACACACACACACACACTCATCTTTGAAGCACTATTATGTTCCATTCATGCATGCCTCTAGAGGCTGAACATGAAATTTGACTAACTTACTTTCTACCACAAAACTTCTGCTCAATGCTTTAAACACAGAGACAAAATATTCCAAGTGGAGCCTCTGAGTGCTTACTGTGTGTTTAAATGGCCTTTAAATGAACGACAGACACAGGGGGAGGGATAGGAAAAAAAGAAGGGAGAGATGGAACAAAAGCAAGAAAGAGAGGAGAGGAGAAGCCAGCTGGAACATGGAGCACTTGGAGAAAAGGCCAGAGAGACTTTTTATAAAAGAGGTTCACAAAACAGACACACAGATACACATTCTTACACACACACACAGTGCAGACACACTTTGGCCAGCACAACATTTCTCCGACACACAGGAAAAGCAAAACAGAAACGTTCACAAGTAGAAGACAGTAATGTTTTAACACACAAACATTCATACACACACAGAGTGTACTGACGCTGTAGCAAATTTCGACTGTGGAACTGTGGAGTCCCAGGAGAACCCGACTGGAGCCAGAGTGAAAAGGAATGTACTGAAACTAGGTCATAGTCTGAGGGAAGGGGGGAAAAGTGCCAGTGCATAAATGTGTCTGCAATGCAGAGTGTTAACTCTGTGTATACAGGGATGAGTGTCAGAATATGTGTGTGTGTGTGTGTATTATACGGGACAATATGCTGCCAGCATCTTTATAAGTATAATAGCATTTCATAGGAAGCGTGTGATTTTTTTTTGGTGATAAAGAGATTTTGGCTTCTTATCAGTCCTCTTATGGACGCAAATCCCTCATTCACCGGAGGAGAAGAACAGTCTCCTTGTCTTCACTTTCTGAGGAGCTTCATTGTTACTTGCTTGCTTCAAAACACAGGTCATCAACATTAGATTAAGTATGGTCTAGAAATGCTGATGGGGTTTTCTTTCTCACACAGACCCACACAGACCCACACACACACACACACACACACACACACACACACTCTACAGAAGTGTGGACTCTGACTGCCCCCAACTGGAATCTGAGGGAAATACAAACAGAGATGTGGAGTGTGTTTCTCTCTCTTTCAATCACATGCAGGTAAACAGTTATGATCCAGCAATTGTGACCTGCGTTGATGTCAAGGAGCTGGCTCCTCTTGAGTTTCTCCTCCTTCTCCTTCTCTGCCTTTTCCCTTGCCAGCTTGGCCCTCTTGATCTTCTCTTCTGCCTCCTTCCTCTTCTGATTTTCCTTCACTGCTTGCTGGTGGAGGGAGAGGGGAGGCGATAGAAAGAGAACATTTCAGACTGTGTGTAAGCAAATAAAGGTTAAATTTCAAAATTCAACAAGACAGATGTATGATGAATCTGATGGGTATCTGTGTATGTAAACAAAACTTCAAAACCAGTGGATGGCGGTTATCTGCAACAGCTGGTAAAACAAGTTACCTTCTGCGGGGCCCTCCCAAACAGCACATTCACAGTTGATGTATAAACTGACAATATATTTGAGTCACTCTCATTCAATATTATGTCAATACGAACAGGTGCACAGTGTCCTCTTTCTCCTCCTGGTTTGACATTTGTCTTTCATCTCAGCCTCTTTCATCTACTTTTTTCCACTACTCCTGTGTGTATGTCTTTGTGCAGTATGTGTAAGAATTTAGTTTGAGGGTGGTCAGAAAAGACTGAAGACACCAGCCTACTTTTGAAATAAATCAGGTGTTGGATTTGTATGTTCACATGCTCAAACACACATACACACCTGGAACATGTTCTTAAATGTGTTGAGGTCCCCAAAGACCTCCTCTACAGAGAGTTTTTTCGGGTCAAAGACAAAGTACTCTCCCAGGTCAGTATATTGCTTCTCCATATTCTTATGCATCAAATCCAGCTTCTCATACTGCTCATGGGCGGTGCCCACAAAACTGTAAAGACATGGGGTTAAGGAACACAGAACCAATATCTCTATGCTTTTACAAGATAACAATTCTAATTTATCATGACAAAAATCAATGGACTGAATTTTTATGTCAGCAAACTCTTTTAGGTAACTGCTGAAACAATTATATTAAATACATCATTGAATTAAGAGGATATGGACATCTTCTCCACAAACTGGTCCTTGTCACTTTGTGCAGGAGGAAAGGTTTCTAGATCTTTCTCCAGGCCCTTGATCTGACGACCCATCAGTTCTATGTTCTTCTGAAGTGTCTCTGCAGACACTGCAGGAGACATAAGGGAAACATTAATGATGAAGAGCACCTACATACATGGCTTATGATTGATTGTTGCATTTTTTTCATATGACAAAAGTGGTGCTTTGAATGAAAAAGAAGCTGAGAAAAGGACATTAGAGGATGGGTATGCAGTGCCACCAGCTAAAACAGTAGGAACACACTGTATCAACAGGGATTGTAATGGATGATAAGTGGGAACAGGAATGTATAAAGGTCAGTTAGATGTCCCAAGTACCTCTGCTGGCCTTTTCCACGTGGATGAGCTCCTCTGGAAAGTTCATGACATCAGGATACTGCTCCTGGCACAAATCAGCAAGGAAGTGGAGCAGTGTCTGCTTCAGATCAGCTGATTTGGTGTCCCGCAGCTGATTGGAAGAAGGGTTAGTTTAAACAGGGTACACCGAAAAGGCAATCAATCAGATATATTACAGAATGTCTGTATGTGCTGCCAGTTTTTTGCACATTTCTGTTGGCAGATAGAATAAATAATACATAACAAAAAGGAAATGTATATTAAATCAGCTTGATTCCATCTTTGAGAACTCAGCTCATTACAACTCTACTCAACTCCCATATCTTGGTGCCACAGTAACCTTGTGAGGATCCAGGGGAAATCCTAAAATAGTACCAGGATAAGCTATTTGGTGTGGCATAGCTGTGCTCATGAAGGAATTATGGGGCCATCTGTACATGTTGATATCTGTGCTGCATATAATACAGCGCTATGGGCAATTTTGAAAAGACATAAGGGGAAAACCTTTGCATATTGTCTATCTATATACAGTACATACATTTTTATGTAGACCACTCTCATCTCATCACTCAGATGTATAATAAGGGTATTATAGTGGCCAAGGGATCACAGTCTTTGTTTATATCAGCTGATTATGAGATCCAAATATAATTCAGAATATAAAATAAGTAAAGCCAAAGTGAAAGCTGTTATGAGAGTCAGTATTTGCATCTTTTACTCAACGTGTTAACCTTGTGGAAGAACAACGTATGTAAGGTCAAAGGCCTTTCAAATGCAAGTCATCCGGTTTTCATAGTGTGTGTTTAGCATCTCTACACTTTTATTTTACCTTGCACAGGTATGATATGGAGAAGCCGAATGCTTTGCCATTGCGGGAGCCAGAATTCATAAAGTTGCCAACAAGGAGGATGATCTCCAGCAGCTTGGAGAAGGTCTGGCTATTCCTGAGCTCCTCACAGGCTGCTGTCACAGACACCACATCTGGCTTGATGTTGTTCAGCTGTTCCTCAAACTGCAGCTTGAACAGTATTGCCTGAAGCCGTGGCATCAGTCTCTTCACACTGGACATCTGGAGAAAGAAAAGAGGGTGGGGGGTTTTGAGACCTATTCCTAGTATGTTCATTGCCACATAGATTGTGTGTGTGTGTGTGTGTACGTGATTATGTGTGTATGTGTGAGTGAGTGAAGGGGATTTCATCCATTACTCACATCTTCCACAGTTGAACAAAGCAGCCTGTGTTTAACAGTGTGAAGATTTCCTGTGTCTAATATACTGACGACGGTATGACTATCTCAGTATTTCAGCGTTTTCTATGCCTTGTTTGCTATTAAACTGATTTCCCTGCTATGTTAGTGGCTTGTCATTTTCAAGTCAGCTGCAAATTCAAACTATATCATTTTTACAAAAAAGAAATGATTTGTTTTCTGTGTGTTTTCATTTGTGTGTGTGTGTTCGTGTGTCCTCACCACTACTCCAAACTGCTCGGACTCAGCCAAGTCATCATATTCATCCTTCATCTCTCCCAGGACACTCAGCTGTTCTGGTGCTGGTAGTTGTTTGACCAGGTTCTACATGGCAATAAGAGCAATATATACATAACTAAAAAGGATGTGGTGACACTTGTTTGTGTGACTTACATGTGTCACAAACTTTCTTTTTCAGCAAGACATGGGTCTACACAAAATACAAATACAGAGATTCATTGACCCTTGAAAGAAAAATATTTTTTTAGTTTATCCCACTGTGAAGGACAATCAATGAGAAGGTTAAGCTAATGAGCAGCAACCTTGAAGCAGGTAGAGATTCAATGTCTTGCTGAAGGACATATCAATGAGGCCGATGCTTGCTGTCACAGGAGAATACTATAAGCTCACTAGTTACACTATTCATTATATTTCACTCTATGATTTGAACAGCTATATACAAACTAAACATATCTACTCTGAAAGGCACAACAAAGAAATATAAAAAGGAAACAAACTGTTCACATCATTGTCATTTAGTACACGAATAGATGCAAACACAGAACATTATACACCGATACTTGGGCTCTATACCTGAACCATGGACTCTGTGAGGATCTTCTCATTAACCTCCAGGATGGCGTTCTTGATATCTTCATAAGGGATACGGAAAGATCCCAGGAAAATAGCTGTATAAGCGAAGACACAACTTTGGTTAAACATCAACTCATTCAAATCCAATCAGGACTTGGCTGAATATGCATAATTGTTGGCATTTCAATGAGGGAGTTCACTAGAGGAAAAAGCAATGAGACTGGTTTGGGTTTGAGACTTTCAAACAAATGGTCATCTGCCAGCGGACTTACAAAGGTTCTGTGAACACTTGGCGTCAAGAATCTTCAGCTCCTTCACCTTCTTCTTCTGTGTCTGCTTCTTTTCGTCTCCGCCCTCCTGCTCCTTTTTGGCTGATGAGGTGGATAGAGAAATGGAGAGGATGGTGGCGATATTTAGAGAAGGACAGAAAAAAAGAGGACACTTTGTTAGAACTTTCATTTCCTGGTAACTTCTTTAATGTAATATGCCCACAGCAGGATATGGACAGAAATACTGCTGAATAAAAGGACAGCAGTGGGTTCATTAATAGAGAGAGAAGTAGATAAGAGGGATGGATAGAGGGCTTATGTGATGACTATAAAAACTGACAGACTTGGCACGGCCTTCCCTTTTTTCACTCTCTCCCAACTGTATGGTGTCAGGAAGGTGTTAGTATTATTGTATCCATGGCCTTGGGTGGGATGGAACTACCATGAAATGGCTGTAACACTGGGGAAAAGATGCCCCTCGAGTGTGTGAGCCTTGTAAATATGGTTGGACGTTTGTTAGCTGTAAGGCATTTAAGTTTTGCAGTTAGCTTACACACATGTAGATACAATACATTCTATGACACACTCACACTTGACAGAAGCACTTCACATTAACGTGTCCTGACAAGGTCAGGATTGTGACTGTAAGGATGTGTCAGTATGTGGGGGGGGAATGTGCCCTGGATGAGAATTAGGACTGAAAGATGAACAAGCACATGGGTTTGACCACATAACAGCCCACTGTACCAAAGCACATTAGATTTAAGGTCAGCACAGAACTGGATGTCACAGTTGTTCACATGTTTCACTCAATATTATCTGACTGCTCATACTCAATTTCCTTTTCATCTGGAAATGCAGCACAAACAATGCATGTCTGTTAGTGCTGATATAAGTCGATCAACAGCTGATTTGTCAAAGGCAAAACTGATAATTGAATGTTTGGTCATATTTTGTAAATATTTGCTATTTACAGTTTCTCAAATGTGAGCTGCGTCTTGCTCTTCTTCTCACATCATCATAAATTAAAGTAAATCAACTATAAGTCAGACAAAATAAGCAATTTTGAAGCACTGTTTTGGGCTGAGGTAATTTGAGGTCATTTTCATGGACAAAATAGTTAATCATGAATATTAATTGATAATTAAAATTATTGTTAGTGGCAGCCTTAGTGGTAATATCAATACAACAGGTATTAGAACAAATCTTGGATGTCTCAATTTCAAAACCACTATTACTGTCACCCAGTATGGGCATCAGACACTTCTCATCCCTTAGTATTTTCTTCATAACTTAAAGTTTGATGAATTCTGGAGCATGTCTACTGCTTGCTATTTTTACAGTCTCCTTTTTTTCTTAGATTTTGCCTAACTCACTCTGTTAGACTGTTTTGTTTGTCCCTCTGTGGCCTCGTCCTTGTCTTATCTTTGTTAAGACCAGAGAGTTACAGGAAACAAGAATCACTGTCTGGATAACAGCCAGCAAGTGTCCTCGTACAGCATGTAAAGTATGAATGTCTGTGTGTCACACAGACAAACAATACAAATCGAAGTCAACCTCAGTGTGCTGAGCAGCCCACCTGTTTCCACTGCCTGGTGATGATCTCATATAATGACATCAGTGGCTAAAATTGAGTGTTTCACTACAACAGGCAAACTATGTGTGTATGTATATACACTGAAAAATAATCACTAGATATAGTTGGGACAGACATATTTACACTCTTAAACTTACCTAATATCTGCTATCTATTTTAGATAAATAAAATATGAGGACAACTATATACCTAAATACTTATATACCTAAACCCAGCCCTCTATATCATATATGAGACCTTAGTTTTTCACTTCCTGGCAGTCATTATACTATCGTCCTTCACAATTTGTCCACATCAAACTACAGTTTGTTGATAAGTGGCAAATCTCATTCTTATTCTGAAAAGTCTCATTCAAACAGCAACACTGTCAGTACTCTCCGCAGAGAACACACACACACACACACGCACACGTGCACACACGCACACGCACACACACACACGCACGCACGCACACACACACACACACACACACACACACACACACACAGATAGCCACTACAGTGTTACAAATTATCCATCTGTCCATCCCTCCATATGTCCAGTCAAACAGTGCTTTGTAAGGATGAGAGAGGCCAATCATTCGTACAGTCTGTTAACTAGTCCAGGCCTCTTAATGAGCTCCTCATCTCTGCATTTAGCCATTCAGTTAGAACACACATACACACAAAACAGCCAGTCAGTCAGTGGACTGAGGCCTCAATAAGTCCCATTGTTTCACCCAATATCTGCCTCAGTTCCCCCCCTTATGAAAGTCCACTCATTGAATCAACTATCACTTATGTCAAGTTTGTCTCAAACTTTGTGGCCATATGATATGTTAGAGTGGTATAATTTTACAGTTTCCATATTATCTGTGTATTATCAGCTGTGTATCACTACCATGAATCAATAATACCATTGTGTGTCCAACACTGCAGCTAGTCCCTGCTGAGAGCAGGAAACCAAAGCAGGAAGTCAATCATTACACACACACAGCGGGGAAATCCATGAGGACAGCTAAGAGGAAAAAACATAAATATCCTCACACAAATACATAAACACAGCAAGTCACAGCTGAAAGGTTACAAAGAAACCCAGAGGAAATGACTAGCACCCACCAGTAAACATCTTATGACAAAGAAAAAAACAGGGAGACTGACGATGACCTAAAATAATGCACTTCCTCAAGACTAGAAAATGGGAGAAATAATACATCTAAAAATAACAGTGAGAGAAATTAAGGTCTTTATTAGGTCTAATAATAATTATAATAATGTCAGCAACCCTGTCCACACATACAAATACACACGTGCAGACTTGTTGCAGACTTGTACAAAGACTTAGGCTACAAATACACAGGCTTCAGCACAGATGAACGTCTAATCTGGATAGCAAATAATCTCAAGCAGTTACAATCCAGTTAGTCTGGGACAAGGCCTCAGCATCGTGTCAGTAGGTCAGTGTGTGTGTGTGTGTGTGTGTGTGTGTGTGAGAATCTCAGAGAGATGGAGAGCTGGTCGGGGAGCATGTGTGTTTGTGTGTGTGAGTACATCCGTGCTATAATGGCTATAGAGCCAGCTGCGCTCTAACCAATGAAATCAGGCTTAGCTGTGTTGTCATCATGGCTGATTCATAAAATGGGGTCTGGTTTGCAGATTGTAAAATGGCTGCTTTGTGGTTTTCAGCCATAAGCACATTTCATTTATGAGCCGATGGCACCTCTAGTGATGGCTATGGAGCACTGCACCACGTTGCACTTAGTCATTGTGGGGGAGGAGAGGAGATGACAGAGTCAGAACACACATGTGTGACCAGACACGCACACACAAACACACAAGCAAGCACGTATGAACACACTTGTGGAGTGCTGACATCTTAAAATCCACATGTTTTATCGCCCCAGCTGCCTTTTTCTTATACCATCACACAAAGAGGGCCCCTTTTCTGAAAACAAATCACTACCACCCTTACTAACAAACACACACACACACACACACACACACACACACACACACACACACACACACACTCCTCTTTTCCTGAAACACCTCCCCCTCGTCTTTAGCCTCCCCAACAGCTGCTTGGCACTGAGAGATGATGAAAAAAAGGGGGGTATGTCTGTGTCTGTGTGTGTGTGTGCGTGCACAAACGCATGTGTGTGTGTGTTATGAAAGAAAAACTAAATTCTTCCATTTCTGACTCCTGTTTTTAATTAAGTGGAAAGGAAAAAGCAGAGAGATAGAGGGGGGGAGAGGAGGCAAAGAAGGGGGTACACAGAGTCATGAGGAGCCAAGTCATGCAGAGGTCTCTGTCAATATGTAACTAAGTGTGTGTGTATGTGTGTGTGTGTGTCTATCTGCACAAAGAGGAGTCTGTTTATCAGTCAGCAGACCTGAGTGTGTCCTTCACCCCCCTCTTTTATTCCCTTCCTCTCTCATTCCCTCATTCCTTAAAAGGAGAAAATGTGTGGTGGAGAAGGTGATGGGTAGCCAGGCTTGGAGAGAAAAAAAAAGGAAAAAAGAGAAGTAGACACATGGAAAGAAAGAAAAAGAACAAAATGGAAGAACACAGAGAGAGAGAGAAAGAGAAACACAAACAAAGAAAAGAAAAAAAAGAAAAATGTACGGTACACTTTCATCCCTGATCACTCTGAACTATAGCCCAGACTCAAAGAAGAGTTTCAGCCCTCTCTCAGAAAACATAGCCTCTTCTCTTTTCTAGTCTTTTCATGCAGTCTATTCATCCCCTCATCACCACTCCCTGCTTGTGGAGTGCTGCAGTTTATTTTTAACCCACTAAAAGCTTTCAGATGATGTGCTCCATTGTATATCTGCGGCGCCACTATGTTTTTCACAGGCCCTCTGGTGGCAAGATAGGAGAAAAGAATAACATTAACTTTATATAACTTCAAACTAACTTTTTTTCCAGACAGCATTCCAGGGCTGGAGATTGTCTTAAGTGGAAAGGAGGAGAGGGTTTAAAGTTTCAACATCAATATCTGTGTGGTGAGCAGCTCCTTGGAAAAAAGTTGCTGAAGTTGCTCAAGAGAAAGAACCACACAGAGACACAAACAAATCTTTTGCCAACTTTTAACTTAACAGAGACTAAATATATTTCAGGGAAGTGGAACATCTCATGTTTTTGATTTTACTAAGTTTACTTTAGGAATTCTTATATATTAGTACTTAAAGGAAAATGAAACAAAGAAGTGAGGGAAAGGGAGGGGGGCATAAAGTTCTTTGTCTAAAGTTAACAGAAGGCCAAAACTATGGCAGACAGAGCAACAGCTGTAGCTTTCGTCCCTTTAAACTTTAAATGTCCAACATTCTGTCACTTTCAATATAAAAGAGTGTGTGTGTGTGTGTGTTAAGATGTAAGCGTGTTTGACAGAAGAATAATAAGGGAGTTTCCACGGTAACCTCGGATCTGAAAGAGCCCCTTCATCCTGTTTTTCACTGTGAAAGGAAACGAGGAGAAAAGATTCCTGACTGTGTGTATGTGTGTGTGTATGTGTGTGTATGTGTGATTGTGTGAAAAGGACCAGATGGCAGGGTGGGGCAGAGAGGAGGGGGGAAGGGGGCAGGATGTGGGAGGGCCAGGGTGCAGGGGGAGGGCTTGTGGGAGGGGCTAGGACCGAGCTCACTTGCGCTCCCCTGGTGCATTGACAGTGTAACTGCAGCTTTGATTTTCTCCACTGACCAAAGTTAGATATTATCACACTGTAATTGCTTTAGAAATGTAAAAAACTATCCAATATGTATACCTATCACACCTAGAAAATCATATTTAAACTATTTAGTGTGGCTCTACCATCTGATCATCAGACTTGGTTCTCAGTAACACTTAAGAGCACCAAACTTCTGAAATGTTGTTTTCCATGAGAAGTTTTTAATAATTTATTTTCATTCTTATGCCTGTTAATAAGAACATGAAAAACATGATTTTCTAATTAAATGTTCTTACAAAATGTGAATTTACATGTTTAATGTCTGGTTTACATATTTTATCTATTCAATTAAAACAAGAACAACAAATAACTCTCTTTGTTTTTTACTTTAAACAAAATGGCATCTTCTGCCCCTTTTTAAAAGGTCCAATCAGTAATTTTTAACATATAAATTACTGGTATATTTGATTTGTAAAGTTTTAGTCCATGTATTAAATGGTCTGACAATTTATTTCAAAAGGAGAGCAGGTTGTAAACTGGTATTTTGAATTTGGATTATCCTATCCTTCTGTTTACTTTTGGATGAGACCCCCACACAAATACATTACAAAAATCACAAGTCATTGAGTTTGTTTTTACTCTTATTAAAGTACTAAATGTACATGGATTTTATCTAAATGTGGACTACAGGAGGCAGAAAGTGTGGCTCCTTCAGTGAGGTTACTGTTTATGTGTGGAGTCACAGTGCCCTCCATTGGTGAAACTAGTGTACTGCTACTAGATGTATGTATGACTGGCAAAACCCCTACACCTGGATACAGTTTATTACCTTCACACTCCGTCTCACTCACCGCTGTGTGAGAGAGGGGGAGATAAAAAAGTAGAGAAAAAATTCAAAGAAAGTGCATACTGCTTGTGTATTTACATGTGACAGTGGGGGGAAGTGTTTGGTGGTGGAGAAACAGGGGACACAGGTTTGGAAAGTGTGTGTGTGTGTGTGCAGTGTGTGTGTGTCAGTGTTGTTCTCTCAGGGCCACTCTGACCTCTCTCTCTGCTCTTCTGGCCATGAAGGTCTTCAGCGATGACGCACACACGGCACGTAACAGCATCACTGATGAGATACACATACACAAACACACACACACACACGCACACACACGGAGTATGCTGGCTGCATTGCTGATAAGGTGCATTACAGTCGACACACCGACACAGCACTACCTTGAACTCGGATTCGCACTTGCTGAAACCACACAAACAGCCCATAAATCCCCACAGCAAATAACAGAGGACACAGACAGACCCCCCCCCCCCCCCCTCTCTCTCACACACACACACACACACACACACACACACACACAGACACACACACACACACACACACACACACACACACACAGAGGTGAGCTGCTATGGTGTGCTTATTAAATCAGTCCTATATCAGCCAGTCTCCTTGGGACAGCAGAAAAGATTTACTACAGCAATTACACTAGCTAATTACAAGGAGGAGAGATAGAGGGAGTGAAGGAGAGCTAAAGAGTGTAAAGGAGAAAAGGAAATCAAATCAAAAGGAGCAAGAGCAAATAAAGGTGTGAAAACTGAGATGATGAGAGAGCATATAAAGAGGAGAGAGATAGAGAGAAGTTAGTTTAAAGGACAAAGACGATGAGCATGTGACCTTGAGCCATTCACAACACCTGAGCCCTGAATGGAGTACGTGGAGACAACACAAAACCTGAAAGATTCATTGTTCAACCTCACGGACATGCTGTATATGTGTATGTGTGCGTGTTCATGTGTATGTGTTTGCGTGTATGTGTGTGTGTCTGACTGACTAACTGAGTGACTCATTGAGGGAGTGAGCATGTAAGTAGTTTTACTGTGGTACTCTGGTAGTAGTCTGTGTGGTGCTTTGGTGTTTGTTATTCACAGAGTGGATGTCCTTGACGCTGAGCTGGCCTTCACAGCACACAGTGCTCCCTCTACGGGGAGGAGAGTGAATTACAACATCTGGCCATGCTCACCGTAATGCTGGGTAACAATCAACCCTGATCCTTGTTCCTAGTGGTGTGGAGGGCATGTGGTGACATTTGTAGACACTGTATATATGTATGAGACTGACTGATGACATTAGTGTTCTTACAGACAGCTATCTGTGAAGGTCAGACAACCTCTCATATTTGAATATAGCCTATAAGAGTAGCCATTTAGAACAGCTAATAACTTGATACTTCATCATTCTCATTGCACCCCCACCTTGCCTTCTTTCAACAGGTGGGATCACCATGAAACAGATGTTCTGGAGTTAGTATGGATTCCAGGTGTTGCTCATGGACACTTAATCCTGTCAGGTGCTTCGTCTCATGCTTCAAATTCGTTTTCAGTCAAGTGAACTGTCCATCATGACCGATTCTATGACATATGCACAACCATGCAGAAAGTCTCATTTACATGAGCACAGAGGTAGAAATGAAAACTTATAAATTGGGTTTCTATCTCAATTAAAAAGTTAGATGAACTGTAACACACATGCACCCCATGAGGCATATTTTGCCCTGGGCGAAAAGGATTAGGTGCTGCGCTCCTGTCAGCCCTCAAATATTCATTATTACCTCATGGAAAGATAGCAGGCAGAGAGCGAGTGGGAGCAAGAAGGAGCAAGTAAAAGGGAGAGTGGAAAAAAAGAGCATGAGTAAGTGATGGAGAGGCACTTTATGAATACAAGCAGTTCTGACTTATGCAAAGCAAAATAGATGAAAGGAGGACAGAGAAAAATGGAGGTCTACACGGTGTCATGCCATGGAGGACAGTTAAAAGCTCATCGCAAGGCTGGAGCACACACTCATCCTCTGTTAATCCCTCAGTTTCTGTCCTCTCGTCTCCAACCATCCATCCCTTCACTCGTCTTTATCTCTGCTTCAGTGATGAGGACAAAGGAAAGCACTCACTCATTTGCTCCCTCCTTCCCCAGTTCTCTCCCCCCTCCTTTCTCCTTTTCTTGGTCTCTTCAGGCAAGGCTTGCAGGCCTGATTAGCAATTGTGACTTGACCGCATGGTGGAAAGATTGGCACACATGCACAAACACACACATGTATACACATACACGCATATGTGGCAAAGAGGAGGACAAGGGCCAGCTTTGCTAGGTCTAATTACCCCTTGAGCAAGGCCCTGAGATACCGAGGGGGCTTAGAGAGGAGGAGGGAATTTTGCCGTTTCTAATGTCAGCCATCGCTCGCAGGACACACACATACAGACTCTTGAGAAAGTGTATCTGTCTGGAGGCAAAAAGACTGGGCTGTTTTCTGTTGCTTGTCACTATGGGATTTTCTTCTCAGAAAACATGTTAACATGACCAAGTGAGGAGAGGAGAGGAGAGGAGAGGAGAGGAGAGGAGAGGAGAGGAGAGGAGAGGAGAGGAGAGGAGAGGAGAGGAGAGGAGAGGAGAGGAGAGAAGAGAAGAGGAGAGGAGAGGAGGAAAAAAGGGGACATATATACATACATATCCCTTATATGTACAGAGCAATGCTCGAGGAGAGATAAAGGGGATGAGCAACTAGACAAGTAGAACATTTGTGACGGGAGGCAGTATTGTGGGAGAGAGACTGGAGCGAAAAGGATGAGAGGCGAGGATGCCCCCCCCCTCCACATACAGAACTGGAGTTTAGTGTATTCTATTTAGTACTTTGAATCATAAAAGAACCACAAGTATTCAGATCCTGAAATCCATATTGCACCGTGAACACTTCTTTGCATTTGTGTATGCGAACCTTTCTCTTTGTTGCAAATGCTTTGGGAAAACTACTGCAGGTGTTTGAGCTACATCAATAACACTGGATCATAGTCAAACTAAGTAGCTGGAGGGGGATGACAACCATGATCTGGCAACCTCCACCTCTGCGTGGGAACCTGGTGGAAAAGTCTCTCTCATCAAAGATCCACTGGGGTGCTTCAGGGTTTCCAGTTTAGGAAATCAGGTTCACCCCATCCCCGAAAGAGGAAAAAAAGCCCCAAACCCCCAAATAAACTAAACAAGAGAAATAGATATTTAAACAGAGAGACAGACGTGCAAATCCTCTTCTAGAACATCTGTCTGCTGGCCTCTCTCAGGAATTGACTGTGGTTTAGGCTAGACAAAAAGACACAGATGCATGCACATGAAGGCACAAACAAAAACACACATTCACACAAGTACACACCTAATCCCACCATGTGCTTAGTGAGCCATCAGGGGATGTGTTGCCAATCAGACAGCTATGTGAGGCTAGGCGAATGAAAACAATCAAGGAACAACACAATATGGCTCAGAGACTGGCACGTGTTTGTGTGAGTGACTGTGTGTATGTGTGTGCGTGACTGAGTTCACAGATTCATACACACATAATGCCAACTAGCGACCAGCCTCTGTCCTCACCCAACGCATTCCTAGAGGCACCACGTGGGTGGAGATTTTCTGGGTCTTCTGTAACTAAAAATGATTGATAGTGAGAGTGGCCCAGTCACGAAAATAATAAATGTTTTAGGATTCTTTGCTTATACCTTCATCTCTGCTCATATCTTTGGATGAAAGAGTCTGCAAAATGAATGTAATGCGCAGATTGTCCACGTTCAACCTGTAGACAAACATGGAAGTGATCTTTCTTTTATTATTTAAACAAATGTCAAGAATCTCTAAAATAGCAGTAGTGAGTGCGATGTTGTGCTACAGATATAAACACAGGTTGTAATATAACAGAATTTGCCTTAAAGGTTTGACAGTAAGTCAATAGAGTTCTCCCCAAATATTGTAACACAAGACTGTGTTTTTTTCTTTATTCTACCTGTTGTTTGTGCTGTGGACTTGTGACCTAGCATGTGTGTGTATGTCTAGCGAGCTATCGCTCCTCTCTCTATCTTGTCTCTTCTCACGGCTCAGTGAGTGTGTCAGTCTGCATTGGCCCTCTTTCAGAAGCTACTGAGAGATGGCAGCACCATTAAAATTTAACCCACTATCTCACCACTCACCACACACTGACAAGAGAGGGAGAGAGAATGGCAGAGATAGCCGAGCAGGCATACAAGGATATACAGGCATGTATCTAACCACAGATATGCTCACACAACCGCGCACACACACATGCTCATTCCAGAGGAGTCAGTCAGATGTGATAGCGAGAGATGGGGAGCGACGGAGCGAAAGATCCTATACAGATGGAAAGTAAAGAATAAGATGGAACAGATTACTGCTTGAAAACCACACACATGCACACGCATGCATGATGTATAGACGACTACGGAAATGAGTGACATCGATTCAGCAGGGGAAATGAAGAATGTGTATGGGCCTCATGTCCTATCAGTCTACACTTTCTATTGCTTTCTCCCTCATCAGCTCTGGCTTCTCACTCCTTCATAAGCAATCCTTCTTTGCTTTTCCCTCCCGTTCCTTTCTAAATCTATCACTATTTCTGTTCGATACTTTTTGACACATAGCTTTTTCATTTTTTTGTCCATTCTTTCTTTCTCCTATCATTCGACCTCTCTCTCTCTCTCTTTCTGTTCCTGTCCTTTCTGCCCCGGTGGAGTGTGGGAAAGCAGGCAGTGCTAGGAGGCCTATGGTCTCTTAATTAAGAAGCAAGGCGGAACGAGGCCACAGTTAACAAGGACACACACACACGTTTGCATTGCTTCACTTGTAAGGACCTGCATTGTCTACAGGTCCCTGCGCTAAACTTGATCATCAGCACCACATGACTGACCAGACTCCATACCCTAAAACAATAATCAAAACCCAATTCAAACATTAACTATAAAATCAAATTTTAAATTTGCCTCTTGAACAAACTAACAAATAGCCAAAATGTCCTCACTCTGCCTTCAATCAGAAGGTCTACGACTCAAATTCTATAGACACACACACACACACACAGACACACTTTCTTCTTCTTACACACATCACAACACCTAATCAGAGGCTAAGGACCCGGGTTGAAATCTGCAGGGCTAGGACTCAATCAGCTAGTGCAATCAGACGCAGGACACGCACGCACACTCACACACCAAGCTACAATTACATACAGGGACGACACACACATAATAAGCCGCTGAGCTGACGGGCAAGAGGAAGGCCATGATATTATTCAGTCTACCTCATCACCACTGTAACCACACATACACACACACAGAGGAGGGTGGGATGGAAGCAGCTATTTTGAGAGCGCGTGCGTCCGTTCTCTGCGAAGGTGACTTTGGGCTGGCTGGAGTGGTAATTGGGTACACATACAAATGCCTTTTTCTTCCTCTTCCCCACGTTTGCTTCAAACTCTCTTTTCCCCCCTCTTTTCCTCCCACCATGCTCCCTCTCTTCCCCTCGGCGCAGCCCCCCCCCGAACGTGATTACATTTCCGACATGAGTGAGGGGTGAAGAGAGAGAGCAGTGGAATGAAGAAAAAGTGAGAGAGACAGATGATTGACTTGAAAAACAAAGACAGGGTAGAAAACAGTTCTTGCACTGGATGGAAATATAAGAAAACACGTAGACACCTACGTACATTAGCATTTGCCCCCTGCACACAAAAACACACCTATATATACATATATATCATTTACTCAGCAGGGGAGTGAAGCAAAGCGGAGTAAAAATACATGAAATGTCACTCAGACTGTCACCCTTATCTTTCCTGTTGAGACTCACACACACACATACACAGTGCAATCGCCATCTCATTTCCTCAAACGAGTGACATTTTCTCTCTCTCTCCCTTTTTCTCTCTCCTCCTGCACTCCGTCGCTGTGGTGATAAAATTAGCATTCCTTTCCTTCCTCTGCTTCTCCCTCCCTCAACGGCTGGACAAGAGGTGAGGACCACAGGGACGGAGGGAAGGAGAGAGAAAGAGAAACAAGAAGAAAGATGGGAACAAAAGAAGACATTACGAGAAGGAGGAAAAAGCCTGAGAGAGACATGAAGATGGAGAAACAAACAGTGAGCGGTGTGTCACAGGCAGAGAAAGAAAGGGACAGTAAAGACAAAGACAGCAAGATGTGATGAGGAAGGGAGAGAGAGAGAGAGAGAGATACAGAGAATGGACAGGATGCAGACTTGTAGAGAGAGTAAATGGGGGGGGAATATACCCTCAAGGGATTATTATCACCATGACAACCCTCTCCTGTCTCCTTTGCTGTCCAGTTGCATGATGAACTCCAGCTACTTTAGTGGACCTCAGCATGGACAAAATATCCACATATTCATAGCCTGACAGTCAACAGTGAATAATGAGCAGTAAAAAGTTCCAATATACTTTTAATAATTGATGTGAAACTTAAATGTTTGAAGAAACAATGAGGAATGAATATACAATCTCTAAGAATTAACAGCCAGACAGTCACAGCTGAACCTACCTACCGCTCCACGCCCGTCCATGTGGGCGGGTGCATAAATCCGCATGTGTGCATGTTTCTACAGGGACACAGGCCCACAGAGTATAATTAAAAGCCAGAGACACAGAGTCCTTGGGAGCAACTGCAGCAAGAACTTTATGGTGAGAGGAGAGAAACAAAAGGATGGAGGGAGAAACAAAAGAAAGAAAAAAAGAAATAGAAAACTGACCTTTAAAAACACAAGAGTGAGACAGAGAGATGAGAGAGGTGTAATGGAAGATGGGACAGAGAGACATAGACTGAATTAGATTATGCTGAATTGAATGTGGCAAAGAAAGAACAAAAAAAAAAGTGAGAGAAAGATCAAGAAAGGAAATATTATTGGACTCAGTTGTTTGTGGGGGAGGGCCAGACGGAGAGATGGAGGAGGAGAGAAAGAAAAGATAGGGACAGGGACAAAGACAAAGACAAAGCAAGAGAATCCTAATCAGAAATCTGAAGAACAAAATAATACGGCTTCCTGACAGCAAATGTCAGCTCAGGGAGGGGAAGCAGATGGAGGAAGAGAGAGAGCAAGACAGAGAGAAAGAGGGAGGAGAGGAAAAGAGGAAGAAAGAAACATTCAGATGGAGACAGGTGGGGTTGGAGTGATGGAGACACTTCCCCATCACTGCTCCCTTCAGGAGGAAGGAATACAATCTTTCTGATGCTAAGAGGCAACACATCACCGGGAAAGATATTCCCCATATCCCACTGAAGGGAAACTGAGCCGCCAGGTCAGGCGGGTGAATCCTCATTTGAGGGTGTATACGTGTGTGCATAAATGTGTGTACTTGTACACCAACACATTCGCTGCCTGGCTGTGAAATGTTGCCCTTGAGCCAACCTTGACTGCTGCTTCACTCTAGCTAAGCTCTGCTTTAATTCCCAAATCAAACGCCATCTCTTTCTCTCCCTCCTATGTTACTTCATCATGACTTGATGGTGAGACAGGAGCCGAACGGTCTCTCACAATGCTTTCGTAGCTGTCTGCTTTAGCTGTTCAGTGCTAGTGCTTCAGTGTTTTTCCAGCAGAGATACAGAGCAGAAAACAAGGGGAAGAAGCAGACCCACAGATGTAACTCATTTTCCAATTAAAGGGAACATCGCCCCTGAAATGCATTTCTTTTTCTTGGACAGTTTGATGAAAACAGAAGTGAAAATAACCCTAATTACATATATAGATTCTCTGTTCATGTACCTTTAGGAAACATTTATTACCAGTCCATACCTGACAACAACAAAAAAGCAATATTATGTTTATTTTATATTATAACATTTCAAAATGTTTAGTTTTAAGAGCAAGGCAATTAACCAACCATTAATCCTGGAAAAATTAAACTGAAATATAATATTTTTATATCTCATTTACAATTCTATGATGAAGGTGACTGAACTGTGGTCACAGTCTTGAAAATTTAAACATCCGACAGTGTCAAAAAGCCAGGCAAAAGCCACTAGTTAATTAGATAATATATGCATTATGTTATGGGGAACATGAGCAGTGTGAATCTTAAAAGGAAATCAAACTTTAATGAGTTAAAAAAGTTCTTTAAAGTTAACTTGAGGTCAGTAGGGTAGAGCCAAGGATATTCAAAGGCAAAAATCACAGATTCCACCACAGTGGGATGCTGCACAACATGAAGTTTCAGCCTGGTAATCTGACTGATCAAAGATCTGTTATAATGATTCCCATAAAGAAGAGCTGGCCATGCATTAACTATTACTACTGTATGCCATCTCATGCAGTAGGGCAGTAAACAAGAAGTCAGACAGAAACATGCTTTCTGTTCACTTTTTCTTTTCACCTGTTTTACTAAGATTTTTTTTTGGTTACATATATACAGCATTTGATTGTGTTTGTGCTCACACTTCTCTTTTTAAGATGAAAATTTTATCAGTTAACACAAATTCCACAAGCTGGCTCAAGGACAAAATCAAACTCTAGTTGAATGCAAATGACCAACAGGTGGTGAATAATGTGAAATTGTGACACCATCCCAATTAAACTTTTTAGCATATTATATCAATGCTTTTAACTTAATTAAGACCTCCAGGATTTTGAGCTGTGAGGCAGATTGTTCTAGTAGACCATGAAGCTCAAGCTGTTACAGTGAAGAGCTGTCAATATCATGTAATGGTTGTCAGTCATCATTAGTAATTACTTGCCGGTAATTTGTCACCATTAGAAGAGGTGGGCTACATATGTAACTGTCACAAATAAACTCTGAAATGTCATGATGACATTTTACTTTGAAGTTGAGTTTAATTAGCCGAGTTCTGGCTTGATCATTTTTTCTATCTTTTACAGTTTTTACTATGCATTCACATGTCTTGAGAATCTATTTTGAAAACACAAAGAAGCATATTGGACCAGGCTCCAAGCGGAAACCTTACTGTATCTAAAAACGTTCACAAATGCTACATTTATTCTGTCCAGCAAAACAACTTCCTCAGGATCCTTCGTGAATGTTAAAATCAACAATTTCAGTTTTGCAGACACATGGTTACTGTTGAAATTGCAATTCATTTTGTCTTTATAATAACCTACGTATTCCAGGGGCCCTTTGTTGTGTTTATTATTTCATGTTAAAGGTGCCCTGTGGAGTTTTCTGGTGAACTAATGAAAGTTATCTTAACATTGAGTGTTACTCACCAAAATACATTGTGTGTGCCCTTGAGGTCTAACAAAAGTGTTGAGTGAATTTTCTTCCTCGCAAAAAACATTTACAAAGCCAATTTTTAAAGTAATTTCAATCCTGCATTGTTTACATCCGTGTTTACTGGTCTTCTTCTTCCCTGCCTTTGCTGGTGTATCGCTGCATCTTTTGGCACATTACAATCACCTGTAGATGATTGGAATAGTGTAAAACCATTCATGGGCCTGTGTATCGCATCACCCACGTACATCCTCATGCACGTGAACAAGACAAATAAATCACTAAGAGACTCACTCAGTAAAAAACCATAGTGCTTTGAGAGGTCAGAAACTCCACAAGGCACCTTTAAAAGTTGTTGCTAAAAAGAAATAAACTTTAATACATTTTGGAGCTTTTCACACATAGAGGAGAGAAAAAAATTAAATAGGTAATTGAAAAAAAAATTAATTTTGAGGATAGTTTAAATAGATTTTATTAGGCTCTATCCACAAATGCTCAAAAGACATTATCAGTTTGTGTGTAAGTGTTGAGAAGTTAATTCTAGCATGACTGAAATGGCTCCCTTTAACATCAAAGGTTTGGCTATGCTCACTGATATGTATACAGAATAAATCTGCTATTCTATTCATGTAAGCCATTACAAATTATGTGATAAATTCGGATGACAGACATTCATGTGGCATTGCTTGCCATTACATCACCATTAGAAATGGAAATGTCAGAAGAACCATGGCATACACATTTCCCTTGTGACTGCACTGACATATTATAAAACCTACTTTCATTTAAAATTAAGAACTGTAAATATGAGGAGCATCTAGATATCTTAATCCAAATATAATAACTGTCCAGTACATGTACGGATTTGGATTGTACATGAAGGATTAAATGTGTGAATGGGAAATGCAAATTTCAACTAGGGGATGGAAATCTTGACAATTATCTGAACTTCCCCTGGGATAATAGCAGACGTTCATCCCTGGGCTTTATCTCTCTAAGAAGTTCAAAACCAAATATAGGTTATCAACTACTTAAAAAGGTGTCCCCGCATTTCCCCATAAACCAGTTTCACCACCACACCTCAACCGTCCTCCTCAGTAAGGCCATCTTCCCGATCACTTGTTCTCTCGTTCTCTCTCTCCTCTCATCTCTCTCTCTCTCTCTCTCTCTCTACACCTAGTGAGTAATGGCGGGAGCAAAGGATAGTGGCAGAGAGCTATAAAAGTGTAATTTGCTCCATTTTCCTCGGGAAACCAAATTCACTTTCTGTCCTGCGTTACAATCTGTTAACATTCAGATGGCCAGCATTGCAGACAGCGCATTACCCGCCTACACTCGCTACTAATGACCCTCACACAGAGTGCACACATACACACATACTCACAAGCAAGGAGAACAAGGACACACAACTGATAAGTGTATAAAAACTACAAAGTGTGTACACTTGCATCTGTGCACACAAATGCACACAAAGACTCCAATTCTGGTTGTAATAGACTGAGAAAAGGCTAAAAGGGGAGGGAGAAGGGAAGGAGGGAGAGAGACTATAAAGAGAAAAGGTAGATGGGATGAAACTCTGTTCAAAGGCTAAGTATGTTTCTCTGAATTAAATTAAATAACTTGTTCGATATCACTTTTTGTCCCTGGAGGAGGAAAAAAAGAGCTCTCTATGCTGCCCCACAAGCCTTTCTCCTCCTCTAATCTGTCTCTCCTCTAATGCTCTCAAAGTCTTGTTCACGTGTTCTTTCTCTATCTTCTCCTTCCCTTCTTTCTCCTCCTCCTCTGTTTAAATCTCTCAAACTCTTGGTCCCTTCTTATTCCACCTCTTTGTCTCCATCCATCCCTCACTTGCTCGACAATTCTCTTTCACACTCTCATCTCATCATCCCACCCTCACAGCAATCCTCTCTCTCTTTCTCTATCCCTCTCCTCCATTTCCGCCACTCCTCTCTCAGGGAGCTAATAGCCTCCTCCTTTGTTCTTGGAGAACAGCAGGGAACAATGGCGGAGTGGGGCTTGTCGTTGTGGCAACAGGCATGAGACAAGAGAGAGAGAGGGAGGGAGACAAAGAAGAAAGGCAGAGAGAGAAAGAGCAAGCACAGAGGGGATGCCGGTTGTTAGCCGGGCGGCAGGGAAGCGAGCGCTGGCTAATTACACTCGTTTCTATGCACACCGCAATTAAACCCTGATGCACACATATACACCGCCCGCGCTCAGAATATCCATTGCCAGCCACACATACAGACATACACACACTCACTCTGCTACATCAGAGAGAGAGAGAGAGAGAGAGAGAGAGAGAGAGAGAGAGAGAGAGAGAGAGAGAGAGAGAGAGAGAGAGAGAGAGAGAGAGAGAGAGAGAGAGAGAGAGAGAGAGAGAGAGAGAGAGAGCAGGCAAGAGAGGAGGTGGCAGAGAGTCACAAAGGGGGAGGCTGGGAAGGGAGAAAAAAAAAAAAAGAAATGACAAGAAAAGACTGAGGCTATTTTAAATCAATGCTACTGTTCTCTCAAGTAGCACAGTAAAAGTTCATTAAACTTCTAGCTCAAACACAATCAGCTTCATCAACTCTATTAAATACTTTACGTTGACTTTAAGGTATGAGCTGGCTCAGTCACCTCATCACGCCCCCACACATTCTCCACCTTAAAAAAGGTGCAATATACGACATTCAGCCCCACTAGATATCAGCAAACAACTATTTGCTTTGTAAAGATATAATGGAGTAACGGCAACCTGAGTAGAGAATGAAGTCACATTCCCTCTATGTGGGTTATGATTTGAGCCTCTCTGTTTGTCTCTCTCTCTCTCTCTCTGATAGTTGGTCCAGCTGCACGTGCATGTTAGTGCATGTGAGTCCCTCTGTGTCATATTATAGCTAAACAGGACACTGAAATATGTTTCTGAGAACATTTGAGGCGAGAAACAGGCGATGCAGTAACAGAATCCTGATTCGTATTTGATCAGCAGCTTTCTCTGCACCCCTAACTTTATACAACACGCACATTTGTTTTGGTATGAGATGCTGGTGCTATAGTGCCACATCTAGTGGGGATGAATGTTGTATACTGCACCTTTAATCTTATAGTCAAACACCACATACCAGCTGACTAACAATCACTGTATTGTCACCAGTTGGCCTTAGTCTCAATACTCCTCAATAATCACAACAATTCTTCCTCACTCTTTCTTCAGTTGTATTCCTCCCAATCTGCATCTACCATCGGCTCATTTCTATCTATCCAATCAGCTAATCTAGCTCCATCTTTCCACAGGATGATCTCTCTCTCTCTCCAGAGATGAAGAGGCTTAACTTCACACAAATTAACAAAGTGGGAATAGTGTAGGGAGTGAAGGAGAGATAGAGATACATGTGAGAGAAAAAGAGTGAGAGAGATGGAAATGGGGGGACTTAGATCCAGGTCACACCACCCTGTAGGCTAGAACTTACTCTGTCTCATAAACACCCCTTCCCAGCTTCCTTCATCCTTCTATCCATGCCCTAACACTCTTTTCCATTAACACACGTCTCGGTGAAACATGTGTTCCACGCTGTCTGCCTGTCTATTCTATTATTCATGCAGTTTAATGCTTGCCCAAAGTGTGTGCATGTGTCCGTTAAGAGAAGTTCAGTTAAAGAGCAGGAACGTGTCACTACATGTGTGAAGACCAGCTGATGAACAATGTTGGTCACACACTCACATTGAGCTTTCTGTGCAAAAAAAAAAAAAAAAAAAAAAAGCAGCCAAAGAAAGGCACGCACATGCATACCAATACGCACACAAAAAGCACAACAGCATGAACACACACACACACACACACATACATGCAGGCTGCCAATGAGGCAGATGAGGAGTGAAAGGAGTCACATTAAACAGCCAAACTTGTCCTGTTTCGCTTTCATAGCCCCAGTCCATTTTCATAATGCATTAAAACCACCGCTGAGAAGAGAGGGAAGAGAGGGAGACATGGAGAGGAGAAAGATGTGGGGTGGAGGGGGGTGGGGGGTGGAGTGTACAGAGAGAGAGAAATGGAAAAGGAGGGAGAGGGGACAAGAAACATTCTCAAAGTAACCTAAAGCTGGTGGATGTATGGGGCTGCGAGGAAACAAGATAAGGATGAAGGGAGTGGAGGAGTTAGAAAAGAGAGCTTGTCTCAGAGGCAAGATATGGGAATAGAAAGTGTCTGATAGAGGCATAGACAGATTAGGGAGATGGATAAAAGGAGATGGGATGCACTGATAAAACAAGTATGGATGACAGCGAGAGATGGGGAAGGTGATTTTGTCACAAACTTTGATTGTGTGTGTTGTGAATGCATGCAGGTTTCTTTGTGTGTGCCTATGTCTTTGTAGTGCTGTGTGTGAGTGTGTGTGTGTGTGTGTGTGTGTGTGTGTGTGTATGGTGGCAAGGGGCAGAAGGTTCTCTGTTTCAGCACCAGCAGGCTGATGAGAGTTTGGGGCCAAACAGCCTGGAGGCAGAGCTGGCCTTGTTACTCTCTCTCTCTCTCTTTTTTTTCTCTTTCTCTCACACAAACAGACACACAATCTCAAATTTAAACCAAACAGAGCTATAGCCACTGTTACAATTCATGCATTTTGAACATTAAACCTCAAATTATAATATGTCTAACACATAAAAACAGCTCAGATGTTAAAATATTCATAATGAATATCCGCTTGTTTTATGAATAACTACTTGTTAATAGTAATGCATCTTAATTAAATATATCTTTATGTCAAATGAGTAATTCCTGTACTGATACCTGAAGACCCATATAAGTGGGGTTACATGTTTTAACCTGTTAAAGCTTCATTGCATGATATTTTTGGCATTAATATTGAATCAGATGATTCCTCATAATGTAAAATGGTTGCTAGTAGTACTGATCCCACAGAGAATGAACAAACTACATCTCTGTGTATCTTTTAGTTCATTGTTGTGGTTCATCAGTTTGTATCCTTGTGTTTTAATAGTGCTCGCTGATTCTCCTCTTTCATCTAACAAGCTCACACAAGCCAATTGTAAGCTACCTGGTCAGCACAAAGTAGCGGGGTGCTAAGGCAAATGAGTGGCTGAAGAAAGTCAAACATCTGACCAGCCAAAAAGACCGAAGTATTTCTATTTGGAATAAGATGCCCAGGGCTAAAAAGGGGAGAGCCAATTTTGAGCATACGCACATCAGGTGGCCAAAAACACCAATGAAAAGCCCGTGTTGCTCTCTGTCAGCCGCATGTGTTAATATGCAACTGTTTGCCACAAACAGAATTTGATAAGCTGACAGTACACTGAGGTTTTCTGTTGTTGGTTTTCTGTACAGGATGAAAATCAACTTGCAGAGACTTTAAACTTGCTTGAGGTACAGAATCAGTCACAGCGAACATTGTGTCTGCGTTTTTCTTCTTTGACAAAATTACATTATTGTCATCAGTAGAACTGCCAGGAAACTACAAATGTGATGTGTTTATGTGCCGGGGAGAAGCGCCCTAACTCACATTATCCTTATCCTGTTGTTTGGCTCAGGGGTTTGATTTTCTGACAACCTCTGATATGTCATGAATATATTAGTATATAGTAGCCAACTCTGCAGCCATTTTTCACCAGCATTATTACAAAAAGATAGCTTGTGCAAAAATAAAAACTTCAGTACGCTGATGGATTACTTATCTAAACCATGTTTAAATACCCTGCTGAAATAAACAGAAACAAATAGATGCAGAGAAGGTAGAAAAACAGTAGTCAAACATAACAAACACTGAAAATGGATGGTGGCAACAAATTATGGTACATGATTTGCAGAGGCCTAACGCATGCAGCGCATCCAGTATGATCTATTAAATGTCTAATAACTTTCAATCAAATCTACAGGGAGTGACTGGAACAGCGACTATCTGCTTATTGGTTGGGAAGGGAAGAGTTAAGAAATGAGTTGAATACTGGCTGAGGCATCAAAAGCCCATCTCCTCCAAGTCAATGGTGTGAAGGCTATCTCACACACACCTGACAGAGACAGAGTGTTGCCAATAGTGCCAGAGGGAACAAGAGAGAGAGAGAGAGAGGGGGCGACAGACAGTGAGAGAGTAAAGTGGAAGGAGGGAGTAGAAGACAGCTAAAGAAAGGAGACGAGAAAAAAAAAGAGCATAAAGCAGAGGCATGAAAAGAGAGATGGATGAACAACAGTGAGCACAGTGGTCATGGGATGAAAAATTTACTATTGTAAAGTTTACTATTGCTTGTTTTGATTTGAATGTTCATGGCTCATTATGGGAGAAACTGACAGGAGGAGAATTATGCAGTACGCAAACCGCCTCCGGCGGGGACGCATCTGTACGCACCAGACCACTAAACGCTCCGTCTGGTGGGTTGACCTGGTGGGTGACGTACTGCAAGTTGGGTGGTGCCTGGTTTTGGCTCGTCCATTTTCAAACAGGAAAAAATGGCGGCCTGATCAAAAACTTTCTCATATTACAGCTAAACAGTACACTAAAATGTTTCTGAAAACATTTGAGGCACAAAATAGGCAATGCAGTAATAGAACCTTGATTCATATTTGATCAGCACTGCCTTGTTTGACAGTTTGATCTGAGTTTGGTGAGCCTGATGTGTTGTGCTGGACGGAATAATTTGCATAAAGTTGAGGTTAAGTCGTGTTTATGCAAATACAGCGAACGGTCCATCAACTCGCCGCGCCGTATCCATCATGCACTGCGCGGCCGCATCGCCTGCTCTCCATAGGAAATGAATAGAATCTGTCGATTTGATATACACCATCGCATCCACGTTAGAGACGCAGCATTTTGTATTGGTGTGTTAAGAGGGCTGCCGACTGTTATAAAAGCACTAAGAGCTCCAGCAGCCACATGTTAGAAATTTAATCAGGCATTAATAAAAACAATATCATTACTATCTGCCCAAGGAAGTATCAACACACACCTAACTGCGTCTGGCAGGCAAGCACACACACAAAATTACAGTCCAAGAAAAACACATGGAGACAAACAACCTCATCACATTTTTCCTATTTTTACTCCATCTCCATTCCCCTCCTCTTCATCCTCCTGCTTATTGCCTTTCATCTATCAATCTATCCTTAAAATCATTGTGTAGCAGTGAGGTGGGTGAAGGAGCGAAAAAGCAGGAGGACTGAAAGCATCATCTCATGGACAAAGGTAAGCCACTCAAGTCTTGTCTGAAAGCAGAGCTGCTTCGTATAGCAAAGGGGCTGAGACTCTAGCAATTGTAAGTAGTGCGGCTCCCCAGTCACACTCTTCACCAGAGAAATAAAGAAAAACTATGAAAAATGGGGAGCCAGACACAAAATGGACATCCAGAGAGGCACACCTGAATGCCGTAGCCTTCTTGAAAGAGTACCAGAGCTATAGAAATCTCTCTCACTCTTTCTCTCTTTGACAAAGCTAGACTGAAAGGATGAAAGCACTGAATGAAAGCCTACACAGGACTTTAAAAGACAGGATAATGGTGGCACAGAAAGCAGAAAGGAGAAACAGAAAACAAGGGTGAGGAGAAGACTGAAAAAGTAATTTTATGGATGTTCCTAGAACATATGAGGGGAAGGAAGTTGAAGGGAAAGAGACTGTGAGGATGGATGAAGAGTAGGAGAGGGTAATAAGTAAGGCAGACAGAGAAGGAGGGAGAAGGACGTGAAAAGAGAAAAACTGAATGAAAAAGTAATAAAGTCAGAAAAACATAAAAATTATTTTACTTTTCTTTCTTAGTTCTGAATAATCCTCGCCCTACATACACACTCAAACAGAGAGCTGCATGTGCACGAGTGTGCGCGCATGTGAACGGATCACGCACCGATAACATTACACTCCTTAATTCCTAATTAATCCTTCTAAACTGGATTATGGCGCAGAGCATGACAAGGCTAGGATTCCACCCTTCGCCCTGATGACAGCGTATATGTATGTATGTGTGTGTGTGTGTGTGTGTGTGTATGTGTGTGTGTGTGTGTGTGTGTGTGTGTGTCTAATGTCACTTTGCTGTTTTTCAGCTGACGGTCTCATAAGGCTGGCCTGTCCTCGGTTACATGATGTTGGGAAATGAAGCTGACAGAGTCTGAGGTCTCCTATGACACAAACTCACTCATTCACTTACCCTCTCTCACAAACATACAATTTCTCTCACAAACACAAGCATACACACGTACACACATGTGCAAAGACCTGTGGTCTAGGGACTCTGAAATGCTTATGAATTATTGTGGTGAGTGGCAAGAACTCTTAGCAAGAACTCTTAGCATTACTTTACACATTTAAAGGGAGGACTCTTGGGGGATATGTGCTTACTCACATTAACAGACGCAGGTCCCCTGGCACACACACTTGTCCTGGTTTAAAAGCTGCCACACAAACTGTCCCATGTGATGTATTCTGCATTACACTGCAGTCTCAAATAAAACCAGAGGGCTCCACAGACACAAATACTAATGAATTCATTTTATGTTCTATTGCACTTTGTAGATGAGCTGAGGAGTGTGTTTTATAGCAATATGGCTTTCATTTCTGTTCACTTCTTTTTTTTCTCTTTTTTTGGGAAAGACTTGGAAAGGCTATATTTCACCAGAGGTAGACTCAGCGTGATTTATGTCATGTGTACAGTCTGGAAAATAGGGAACACACAGTGTTTGACACCTAAGCGGATGTAGTGGTGATTGCAACATGGTGTACAAATGTGGGGGCACTGACCCTAGAGTGCATGGCATACTGTATATACAGCACACTAAGACAGGGACCTTTGTCACAGATCACTCCCTCTCTCCCCACACTTCCCACTGTTGACAGAATGAACAGAAGGGTGAGAAAACAGATATTATGCGACAAACATACAGTGAAAATGGTATTCTTCACTTTTGAAGTTGTATCACCACACTTTGGTATACTCAAATAATTTGATAATGTCATAAACTCTAAACTCTAACCTTTACCGCATTTTTGCTGCAACATATAACTCACTGTAGAACTGTTAACCTGTAGTAAAACAAGCTCCTTTAATGGTGCAACCACTTGATGTTACTGTATCAGTGTTATTCCTACAGTAGTGGAGAACACATTACAGGATTTTCACAACAGCAGACTTAACAATGATGAAGCTAGCAGGACAGCCGTAAAATGCACAGTATGACCAAGCTGTTAGCAGGTAACTGCATTTATCTTCATGTGGTTACCGATGAAATCTCATCATGCAATAAAGAAAAAAAAAGGTGAACTTGAGCACCTTCAGTACGCACATGACACATAGCCTCCAGAAAGTACAAGTCAATTTGGGAAAAAAAGTCTCAAGTAAACTTAGCCACATTTGGACCACAGTATAAATTAATAACATGCAACATATTACATACTGTGTGTTATTCTGTGTATAGTCTTGTGTTCCCTGTGCTCATTAAACCATGCTCTGTCTACAGAGAAGATAAAGGGGTGGGGGGGCAGAAAGGGGAAATAGTGTGATAGATGGATGGAGGGGGGGGTCACAAAGGGATAGATGGAGTGAGTTGGGGGGGAATTAGCATGCTTTCGTGCGTTCTACGCCTCAGTGGAGCACCACGGGGCTTGTTGATGCCTCTAAGTGCAATGCAGTATTAAGCAGACAATCTCTAAGGAGGCCCAGTGGCATAGTGTGTGTGGGTGTGTGAGTGTGTGTGTGTGTGTGTACTGACTGACCACTAACTGTGTACAGTTAAGTACCAAGCCCTAAATAACCTATTTGGAGAACAGAAACAGGGAAGTGGAGAGATTCAGTGGAGAGCCAAACATTGTCAGAAGAGTGAGGAATTAAGATGCGGTCCGCCCCTCAGAGAGGAAGAGAGAGAAAGAACGCCACAGAGGAGAAGAGAAAGATTAAAAGGCAGAGAAAGGTCTCTGTCCATCCTGCCTGTTCTCTCACATACTGTATACTGACAGAGAAAACCGTATGCAGGACACACATCTCGATCAAGTCACCTTTAGTTAAAAGCAGCAGCGTCATCTCTCCTGCAAAGAATTCAGCTGTAATCAGCTCTCAGGGCAGCCAGCAATGCAGCACATTGCTATGACCAACCTGAACTGGACTCTGCGTCCAACTCTTTCAGTTCACTTTTCTCACTGTCATGCTCTCAGAATAACTTAACTCATTTTGCCTCACCTTGATCTCCATCTCCTCAATCACTATAGTTGCTTCATGTCTCTTCACCTCTTGATCATTTTTCATTCCTTCATTCCCTTCCTCACTGCTCTCTTCAATCGTACACAGATCACTCTTGCCTCCATTCGTCCTTCTCCTTGCCATTCATTCTCTCCCTCTCTCTCCTTCACTCTACCCTCAATAACGCCATCCGTCTTCTCATCTATTGAACCAAGATTAGTCTCCGTCCATCTGTATCTTTGATAATAATCTCTCCCACTTATTTTCTAAATGGTACTGCCAGGTTTCAGAATTTCATATTAATGTAATCTACTGCTGAATTACACTTAAGAGTATTTAAATAAACAAACAAAATAAAGGAAAAGAAAGCTTAAAACCTGAATATTTTACCATAATATTGAATGATTGTGAACTATAGGGCTCTTACAGCAGACTCAGAACACAGGTGCAGGTGTAAACCTGCCACTATTTTATAATTTTTTGTTTTTTCTGGTAAACAATGCAGTGGCCTTCATGTTTGTTTCATTCAACTGGCTTCAACCAAGCAGCATACTTGATATCATGAATCCAGCTCCCAAAAATTTGCATTTCCCCATAGTGGAGGCAAGCTTTTATCTTGCCTGGGTTAGCAAACAACCTGCTGAACCAACAAATAACTATGTTTTTAGTAGCTTTCTCCCATAAAAGCTGCATTGCTCCATCAAGTGCTACCCACATCTCCTCAAAGCCTGGAAGACAGAGAAAGCAGCATGTGTGTAGCTCTACTCAGAACACTCTACAGCCCTGCATATCCTCAAAACTTAACTACCAACAACTTTTAAGTTTTATTAAAATTCAATTTGATTTAAAAGAAAACCCTCTTTATACAGAGAGCACGTCACTTTAATTGTTTAAGATCAATTTTCAAGATCTGCCAATACTTGTTTTATCGTTATTTTATTATTACTGGCATTATTTGCAATGCTGTTATGGGCTGTTGCTCTTGCAGTATTTAACCACTATCTTCTTTGAGGCTGTAAACAAAGAAAACAGCAAGGAGGTAAAACTTCAGAGAAAAAAAAATCAACATGAAACTTTGAAAGCACAAACTCTCCGGGTTCTTCAAAAACTTTCCAGAACAGACTTAGAAAAAAACATTCTTGGAGTGATCTTTAGAAGTCTCGGGCGTACCACTCCATTCACACAAACAGACAGGAGTTGCTGCTGATGCCATGTGCATGCACAACAAGCCGTGAAAGGCTCTCTCTGCTCGCTGCACATCTACAGTGGAGCAGTTCTAGCAGACAAATTACTTCTAAGTACAATACATACAAAACGAAACAGAGAAACTACACACGCAAAACGTGACTTGCATTAGTTGTTGGTACTGTATATCTCATATACTGTAGTTTGTTATGCATGGTGTAAATTTAACTATATTTGAATTTAAATGGAACCACTTCATGTCCTCCTTTTGACTACTTTTGCTTTCACTGCATATTGAGTTATACTGTACCTAACACTGCTATTTCATATTCATGCCACAATGAAACAAGAATAAGCAGAGCTGGTTTTGTCTCAGAATGTGGTGAAAAATATTGCTCAGAAACGATTAGAGAATCCCGTCTGGTTTTTGTCACTCCACAGGCTTTGTTCAAGTTAAGCTACTGTTTGGGAGGAGGGGTTCAGGTAATGTCAGACTTCAATTTTCAGGCCCAGTCAAGCTCTACGGCCTCTCTGAAATGGTACAACTCCAAAGCCCACTCACTCAGATCAATACTTAAAGTAGTAACTCCATTCACACAATGACAAATTACTCATCTGCTTTCTCTCTCTCTCTTTCTTTCACTGTTAGTCCCTGATGCTCTGCTACCATCGCCCTGCTTTGCCAGTCTCAGTTTCACCCTGCAGTTAATCTGCTGGGTGGAGTGATGAGAGCTTGGGGAACCAACGGGTGGAAGATGAAGGAGATGAAGGAAGAGCGGAATGAGTGGAAGGGGGAAAAGGATGGGGAGTGAGAGATGGCCATGCATTATTGAGCATACAGAGTGGGGTTTTTAGGGGATAAATGTGAAAGCGTGTTTAGGGACAACCTTTTCCCTTCTGCCTCCCCCGCCTTCTCCCTTCCTTCATTCCTTGCCCTCCCTCCAACTTTCCTTTCCCCACGAGGATGGCCACATCTCTTATTCAGTGGGGAGGTTAAAAATTCAAAGCTGGGAGGGAGGAGGTGGGGGGGGGGAGGGGGGGGGGGGGGGGGGGAGGAAAGAGAGTACCTGAAAATGGTCAAAATGAAGGAATGTCTTTAGGGAGTTTTCTCAAGTGCTAATCTACAGAGCTCCTTGCTTTGATTAGGTGCGTGCGTGTGTGTGTGTGTGTGTGTGTGGTGAGGGGTGGGTGGTGGGGGAGTATGGGGATGGGGGAAGTAGATGAATAGAGAGGGAGAGGAAGAGAGAGCAGGAGAGGGTGCAGACGTACGCTTTCATGCAGTGCAGTGTAGTGTAGCACACAGCATGGTGAAAAATTAAGGTGCCTGCAGGGCAAAGCAGAACCCACGTCTCACAGAACACGACACATGCAGATACTGAGTAATGGAGAAAAGGCTTCAGCATGCGAATAAACACACATAAACAGGATAAACTATGAGCACAAAGACATAGGAGCAGACCAACTGTAATTGACCACATAGCATATACACACATCATAATTGTATTCATATAAACTGTAAAAAAAAAAACCCAAAAAAACAAAAGTCTAACTTCTTCTTGTGCCAACACATCCATGACACATTAACACATAAATTTCGGTGCAGGCAAACACCATAACATGGTTACTTGTAGCAGATTAAGGTCAGAAAGTGGAGCACGGCCTGGCCCACCAGGCCTTGTAAATGCCATCGGTGTCTGGTGTAAATGCCACTGGGTTATCCATATTACAAACAGACTCCACAGCTAGAGACCAGGGGCCAAGTCACACCACTGGCAATAAAAGCTGGGCAGGTTACAGCAAACGCAGCTCACATACACTGTGGCCAAGCGCAAAGGTGCGTGTAGACACATACATGCACGCAAACATGGAAATAAACAAGATAATGTATACCTTAAGAAAGTTGGTGTAAGTGTGTACAAAGCTTGGGTGAAATGGATAGCTTTAATATGTGTGGTTTTGTGAGAGCCCTGAAGCCCTGGCCTGAGTCATCAGCATAATGGGGAAGATAGTCTACAGCACCCTAATAACTCACTAGCTAGCTAACAACGCATCAGTAGCAGCTTAAGGCTACTGTTAAACAATTCGACTGAGATAGGAGCTTTGGACTTTAAAGGACACTTTAAAATGCCTCTGTTGCTACCATCCATCTTTCCTCTTCTCATTTTACATCTTGCTTTATCTTTACCCTCCTCCTCCTGCTGCTCTCCCGTCATTTTTCTAGTTCCATCCCTCGTTCATTGTCTCTTTTAATTAGAACCCCTTTATCAGACAGAGATAAGAGAAGAGAGATGAGGAAATCAGGAGAGAGAAGAGGATGAGGAGAGGGAGGAAGGGAGATGGGGGTTAATGCTCCTATCTCGTCAAATACATCTTTGAAGTTGTTGCTCTTTGCAGCTCCATTTTTTTATGTGTGTTATCAGTGACATCAAAGTGGGCTAAGTCTCCTGTGTGTGTGTGTGTCTATGTGTCTGTGCGTGCATGCATGCATGCATATGTGTGTGTGTGTGTGTCACTGCGTGCAGGGATAGGTAGCTAATACTGAAAAAAAATAAACGTTAGTCAGTTACAGGCAGCCACAGTCAATCTGCACTTTTAGCTACACTGCACTTTTGACTATTTCTTCTCCTCTCTTATCTCTCCTTTTACTCAAGATTAACATGCCTTCTAACCATAGAGACAGCCTCAGAGTGACTTTCCTTCCTCCCCAACCCCATCAATATCAAAATTAAAGCACCTCTACCATGAACACCTGACACACACACACACACACACACACACACACACACAGCATACATGCATAAGAAAAAGAGGAGGAGGAAAGAGAGTATGCTGCTGTGACCAAGAGGAGTAAAAACAGGAAAGAAGAGTGGGTGGAAGGAGTGTAGGTGTGCATACATATATCCCTTCATCCCCACATCCTACCATCTCTCTTCATGATTTTTTTCCCTCTTGGCCTGGGTGAAAAGAGACAGAATCACGAACACTGAGGATACTTAGCATCTGTAACAAGCTTTTGAGCTTATCAGCCAATCCCTCAATTAAACACACACTCACAAAGATTACAAACATACACTCATGCGCGCACACACGCACACGCACGTACACACGCACGCACACATACAGAGCTGCTCTCAGCCCCTGCTCAGCTGTCATATCATTGGGAACATTTAAATGGTAATGGTATTGGGACGAGAGATTGGAACGCTGGCTGGCTGGCTGGCTGACCGACTGGCTGGCTGGGAGAGGAGCCGAGTGAAGCAAAGAAGGCCTATTCCGTTTAAAAACAGGATAATCTCCAGGAAAGAGAAAAGGCAGCAAGGAGATTAGGCACACACAGCGGTAATGCTCCGGCATGAGTACACTTAGCTCATTTGCATGTAAAACAGAGGAGAGAGAGATATAACGAGGGATGGAGGGAGGGAGGGATGGAACGAAGAGAATGAGTGGGACAAAAGTGCGTGTGTGTGTGAGTGCGCTTACATGTGTATGCATAAGTGTACGCTTCCGTTTGTGCATGTGAGTGAGCTGTTGCAGTTGGCAGTGAGAGCCAGCGTGAGCACACACAGATGTGTTTGAACCTGATAAGGCCTGATGAATGAGCGGCGTTTTGTGCCTGTTCCTCAACCATAAAGAGATGGTGAATGAGAGAACGCTTGCTATTGCCGCACTGAGAATACACACCATGGCTTAGAGAGCGAGCAAAGCCAGCCTAATGCACCGCTACTGTTCAGGGCTTAAGAGGTATAGTTAGGATTTAAACTTAAGCACTAGTACACATAAACACTTAAATGTACGTACAAACACACAACACCAAACACAACCTATAAACATCAAACCTTCCATTTACAGGCTATACCTGCATATTGAAAAGCCAGTCGCTATAGATGCTGTATACATAGATTTATGTGTCACCACTGTACACAGACCCATAGTTATCCAGTCGTGCGGTCATTTGTTGATGGCAAAAAGGTGTGGAGAGAAAATGGGGATTAGAGATATAAGTAGAGAAATGGCTGCATCCAGAAATGGAATGAATAAGAGAGAATAGAAAGAAAACAGAATGCGATATTTTTTCCAGCTCCTTCTACAGCATTAGTGACCCTTGCATTAACCTGCTTCTCTTTCTGCAGCCCCAGCCTGAACACTGCATGATTTATTAACAAGGCCTGCTACTGTGGACTACACAAGTACAAACATACACAAGCACACACTCATAGAAAACTTTAAACACATTACACACAAGCTTTTCAAAGCCAATACTAATTTAGAACAATCACACAAGCGCGCACAAACACTCTTATGGCTTAATAAAGTGTGCCCATTCCTCATTTAGTCATCTAAGTGCTTTATTAGTCCATATTTTAAACAGTCTCAGGAGACTGTCTACACATTCCACAAACTGTTATCTAAAACTCTCCCTAATTATAAACAATCATACACACAAATGAACACACACAGCAACTCACAAATCTTTCTTGGCTGTGTCCTAGAGGGAACCAACAGTTGAAAAACAAACATCTTCTGGAAGTGGGTTGTGGTGAGGATTATGAAGCTGAGATGGAAAAGAGGTAGAGGAGACGGAGGAGAGGTGGGGGGGTGGGGGGGGGGGTCGAACCAGTGTACTGTAAAGCAGGTTCTTCCATTTTCTCACCTGTAGTTATTTTGAACAAAAACTTGCCAGTCATTTATCAGACCTGTCAAATCTGGAGCAGCTACTGTGAGGCCGTCAGGTAAAGAATCAGAAGAGACACAAAACAGCATTATTTTCTCACATGATGTATCGTCTAAGATTGTGGTTCTCAAAGTGAGGTCCGGGGACTACCGGGGGTCCTTGAGGGAGTTCCAGGGGGTCCCCAGCAAAAAGGGGAATAATTTGTCTTCACTGTAATTCCATCCATAAGTAACATAATGACAGAATGTATGACTATTTTGGTCATGGGTTTCATACACTTTTTGTAATAAAACTAAAAGCAAAAATCTGATCAGATGGGGGTCCGTGGTCTAATTTGTGTCAGTTTAGGGGTCCTTGACGTGAAAAAGTTTGACAACCATTGATCTAAGAACTGTGACTTGTGACTGGCTAAAGGGTAAATCTATGGTGAAAATATTTATATCACAGTCTCATAGCTGACATTTCTGTAATTTCATCATCATGCAGTCTGCTGCACTTTAAAAAAAACAGTGCTTAAGTGTTTGCTTAAGCTATTTCATTAGCAGGGAACTTTTTCTTTGTCTGACAATTTGGTGTGCTGTTAAAAAAAACAAGTCACCAAATGTTATGAATTCTGTTTAGCAGAAGATGTAATGACCTAATCAACAACACTGCACCATAATTCCCAATGCCTCTTGGTCTTTTATTGTTAATATATTACATCTCTCATCCCTTTAACTGATTGGTCTACAACCCTAGAGAGGCCGCAGGCAAGGATGCACACGCGCGCATACGCACACACACACACACACGCACGCACGCACGCACGAACGCACGCACGAACGCACACGCACACACACACACAAGCACAGAGTAGGCATTTTCTTGCTGATTGGTGGCTCATTAAGGTAAAAAAGTGTAGAGAATAGACCTAAAAGGAAACTCAGCAACACAAGTACACGTACATATTTGCACACATACACACCTCTACAGAGAAGGAAATTGATTTCTTCAGAACACAGGGAGATCAAAAGGCTTATTATAATTGGTTTGTAAATGTGGCTGAGCTCACCCACCCACATACAGTACACCAGCATACAGACACCCTTGCACTGACAAACGTGCATTCATCTGCAATAAACTTGTCTGCGTTGTATAGGATGAAAATGTGACACTGTAAGTTGCTATTGCATATGTGTGGGTATATTATGCAGCAATACACAGTGGATGGATCACAGAGTGCCTCTTCTGGGTTGGGATTCTCCACTAAAAAAGAGAAATGAGGTCGCCATACTACAACAGACCACAGAAACACAGCGATTGAGACAGAGAAGAGGGAAGGGTGTATAGGCTGGAGAATTGGGATGTGAAAATGATCCTCCCATTATGAGGATTAATAATCGTATATGCTCCTGGCCCTTTTCTCTCCTTTTCTCTCCCGAATCGAATTAATCACCACTGCTCCCCCAAGCCCAGCCTTTCCCTCTGCTCACTCTTCTTTTTTTTCATCCACCTACATCCTTCTCCATCTCTTGCTCTCTCATTCTTTTGCTAATTGGGCTATCTGAGGTGCCAACTTCAAAAGGCACCTGCTATCAAACAGTTGGAAAAGGTGAAAAAAGGATATAATGTATATACCCATATATGATGAGCAGTGTACACCTTCTAGCCTTGTGACTGCTGCACTGTGCAAAGATTACTAGAAAAAATTGCTTGACTGTATATGAAAAGGATTTCTTTTATGTCTGTTCATCCATCATCATCTTCATCATTATCATCACCATCATCATTATTATTAGTATTATTACTATTATTAAACAACAGAGAGAAGAAAACAAACACTAAAAAGCAGAAAACAGACACAAGCACATCAAAGAGAGGAATTAGGAACCAGTAGCTTAAGGGAGAATGAGGAGATAAGCTTTCTGCCTGAAACATTATACACTACACTAACCGCTTTACAGCCACAAATACTTGCTCATCTAAACAACGAGGCTGTTTACAATTACAAATAGTCACACCAGGCCTCTGATTATAAGCCCTTACACTCACAAAGTACAACAACAGGGAAAATAACAGCAAGCTTTTCCACACATCTTTTTTTAGAAATTCAGACAGAAAAAAAAGATGGCAGTATAGTACTATGATTTCTCCACTACAAACACTGCAGTGAAATTTGGCAAGTTGGATCTCAATAAATTCTTCTGAATGCTCTGGATGGAGCTTAAAATAGGTTTATATCATATCGAGCTGTACAGATGTACAGTGTAACAGATTGCTATTATCTCAGACTGGGCATCAGTTCAACCACTTTAAAAAGCTGTTTTATAACAAAACTCAGCATATTAAGAATATGCTATAACACATTTTTCAACACTAAAATACCTCCAAAATATTATAATTAAAGCTACTACTGGCAGCTGACATTGAGGGGTTAGCCATAACCATACTTTCCAAAAGGTAGTAATTAGGTAATGCAAAGACACTCACCACTTTAACCTTGATATGCTTCACTCAGGAAAATAAGGTTTATGAACATCACACAAATGGATAGACTGAACCACAAAGAGACAGCTCCTTGAGGCAGAACACCTTCTGAAAAGCTTGACAGTTTGCATTCTCAATAAGCCAAACCCAAGTCCATTTACTGACTGACTATAAAATGCATATTTTTTATTTCCAGTGTTGACAGCTTAGTTTTGTATTGCCATCCTGAGTAAGATGTTCAGCAGCACAGTGCTACTAAAGGTTGCCTTAGCTTGTCTGGTTGTTCGTGAGGCAAGTTAAGTAGTTTGAGAGGAGAAAGGTGAAAAGTCTTGAAATACAGAAGACTAGACTGGAATTAAATCAAGTAAGGTGGAGCTTTTCTCCAATGGTAACCTGGATTTGTTATATCCTTGCCTGATTTTAGAACCACCATTGAAAACATGTACCCATGTAAGCTGAAGAATTATTTTTAACTATTTTATCCAATAGAAGGAGATGATCTGTGTGTCTAAAGTAAATGACAGCTAAATGAGATCAGATGTGTCACTATAATTTAAATGAAAAATGAAATCAACACCACATAATTTAGAAAACATTAAGGAAATGCTTGATGATGGATTTACTATAGATTCTAATTGATTATCACACACAAACACAAACAAACTGCAGATAATAGATGTTCTGTGTCTGATAACTTCTGTAGTGGAAACAAAGCTTATGAGGATGTCTACCAGTGTTTCCCCTATAATTGTACAGGCCTAGAGGGCTGCCAGGCCAACGAGAACCCCCACCAAGCAAAAAAAATATTTTTTTTTTTGTTAATGCCAAAAATAATGCTAAATATCCATTCATTCGTAAATCAATAGCTTTTGGGGGCCTCTCTGTGCAGCGCTGTTCTGAAACATGAGTCAAGCTCTGTGTCCTTGCCTGGAAAACTCTTGGTAGGGTAGCTGTTTTTAAGGATTAGGGCAGTGCGTAATGTGTGTGTAGCGAGTGTAGCATAGGCTATAGTGTGTCAGTTAATAAATGTTCCCAAATGCTCCCCAACTGCTGGAAAAGCATTTGAACATGACAAAAGTAGTATTGCCTAAACTAATCAAAAAATAAAGGTTTTATTGATCATTTCTGCCATTTATCGAGCATATTTGTTTAATTAACTCCTGGAGAGAGAGAGACAGGAGCATGTAGAACAACTGGACTGAGCTTAACTACTGAACTTGATCCTGGTATCAATGAGAGAGAATAGATAAAGATAGATACATAGCTAGTGATATACACTTATACAGAGAGATAGTGGAAATAACTACAGAGATAAAGAGCAAAAGATAAAATATATGTACTGTGTGTGTGTGTGTGTGTGTGTGTGTGTGTGTGTGTGTGAGAAAGTGTCGAACTGTGTCCATGAGAGCCACGTGCAGCTAGAGGGCGTGTCTCCCACTGTTATCTCTCTGCCCTTCCACCAAGCCTCAGAAGGTCAACACCCCTGACCCTACCCTGGGCACACTACCCCCCCCTGCATGTCTGTTGTCTGTGTGGGTGTGTGCATGTGTGCAACCCCCGCTGTGCTGCTGGGCAACTGATGGAGAAGAGGAGGAAGGGTCAGGGAGGGTCAGCGGTGGCTCGGTGTGGTGTCGGTCTGCTTCTGCTGGGTAACGAGGAATGGGAGGCGCAAGAGGAGGAGGAAAAGGAACAGAAGGATAAAGAAGAGTGAAGCTGGGCTCCCAGAGGTGAGGGATAGGGAGAAGGATGGTGGTCAGAAGGAATGTACTAGGCCTTGAGTTGTGTGTTTAAGCAAGAGAAGGATGGACAAGAGGTGAAAGGTCAATCTGTATAACACCAGAGCTGGTTGCTTACTGGGCTGTATGTGCATGCACAGACACACAAACATATATACACCACAAAGAGAAAGAGTGGATTAAATCACACATGCACTCACAAGCACACAGAGGAACATAAGATGCTTAAACAAGAACTCAGTGAAATCCCAATTCTGTTTCGAAGAATGTTTTATTCCTAACTAACAAACTTGGCCAGATTCAAAACACGCACTGGAAACCAACAAACGCTGGCCTCTCTCTCTCTCTCTCACACACACGCGCACACACACACACACACACACACACACAGTACATCCACACAAGCAGGCATACAGACAGGTGTGGGGCTATGAAAAGGCCACGGTGTCTTTATAGTCAGCTCTCAGAAAAGGTTATTAGACATCAACTGGAACAGGCGGCTGTCTTGGCCAATAAAAAGGGGAGGCGTGGGTGTACGGGCCAAGGGGGTGGGGAGGGGGTCAAATTAAGGAGTGACAGGCGGACGTTAGGACTTGCCATACAGGTGAATGTAGATGGGACAGCTGCCAACACTGACATTTAACTGACATCAACAGCTAGCATCAGCCGTGTGTGCATGCACACTTTTGTTTATGTATATGACATGAGCAAGAGTCTGTGTGTGTATGTGCACTGAGACTGAATCTGAAGGTCAAATGGAATTATATACACACCCACACACACTGTCTGTGAGTTCCTGGTGTCCTGGTTATGATATGAATATGGAGGAGTTAGAGCAGAAGGCTCAGTGACACTGGGACAAGGTGATAGGAGTGGACAGGTGTGCGTGTGTGAGCGTACACCCGTGTGTCAGCGCTTTGTGCCAGGACAGCAGGTGGCTAGTCAAAGGACATCAGTGACCTTCTCCTTATACCTCCCTCAACACTCCTCCCTTTGTCCATCTTTCCCTCTGTCCCCAAGTCCTAATTCATCTCATCTAGTAGTGAGCACTCTGCGTCTGCACAACAAGTCATGGGCACATTGAGAAGATGAACACATACACATACACAGATGTGGGTGGTTTATTCATGAACTCGTGTGAGATGCTGTTTTGACACAGTGTTGCTGAATAATGTAAATGTGCAGCGTGTCCTCCAAGCAGAGGAAGAGAAGGGTGAGAAAGGCTGGAGAAGACGTGTGAAAAAAAGAATTAAATGGATGTGTGTGCGTGACATTCTTACCTTTAGAGGCTGATGGAGGCAGAACAACAGGTTTGAAATGGACATGGAGTCAGGGAGAGAGAGGAGATATGTACGAGGTGAGAAACAGAGAAAGACATTGCTCATTACTGTGAAACACAAATGATAACAGCACATAGTAAAAAACACACAAGCCACACACTCACTCTTTGTCTGTGAGGAGAAGGTCAAGGTGAGTTTGGCAAAGAGCTCATTGTTCTCATATTTATCCTCTTTTGCCTTGGTCCAGAAACTGTTCTCAGAGAGGTCCTCAGGTCCGATCTAAAAGAAAAAGTGTGTACAATGAGAGAAAGAGAGACAGAGGGGGATCAAATGAAGAAGAGAATGATGTATTGTATCTGCTAGTGAAACATATCATCAAATCGACTCCACTTTCCAAAAACGTTCATCTGTGCACCTGGTGAACAATGAGATGGGCAGAGAGAGAGGCAAGGGAATGTTAGTATAGGGAGAAGAGGAGGATGGAGGAAGGAAGGAAGGCACAAAGAAGAGAGGAAGAGGAGGAACAAGTAATTTTCTGTAATCTTTGCACATTGTCTCAACCACAAAGCAGCCTGAGCGTAAGAGCTCCACACACACAAATGCAAAGAAATACAGAGGGTTCTACCCCCCCCCCTCTCCCTTCTTTCTTCATTCTTACGCGGGTGCTCTCTCTCTATCCCTCCCTTTGTCTCTGTGTCTCTATTCTGGTCACAAGTCACAATTAACTTTGTATGTTTTTCCTTCACTTTCCAAGTGTTCTCATCAAGAGAAAAGAGAAAGAGAAAAAGTGAAACAGAGAGCGAGTGAGAAAGCAGTGGTAGTAAATTTACAGATATCAGGCCTTTCATTATGGACAAAGCCTCAGGGAAGGGGCGTAGGATGGAAAAGACAGAGAGTAGGGAAAGGAAATGTGATATGGGGATGAGCTGAAGGGGCAAGAAAGAAAGAAGGAGAGCATGCCAAAAGGAGGATGAGACCAAGCCAGAAAAAAAGTTAATTTAAATTACAAAAGAATACTGTCCTTTCTAGCTGCAATTTAATTATCTTTCAGTGGTGCAGTTAAAAGAAGGCAGCTTATTAAAAAGCAATTTCTGTGACATCCTCGTCAAACACTCTCACCAGCCTGAGAGAGTGAGAGAGTGAGAGAGTGAGAGAGAGAGAGAGAGAGAGAGAGAGAGAGAGAGAGAGAGAGAGAGAGAGAGAGAGAGAGAGAGAGAGAGAGAGAGAGAGAGAGAGAGAGAGAGAGAGAGAGAGAGAGAGAGAGGGAGAAGCTAAATGCTGATGAAGTCTGCTGAAGCCATTAAACAGTAGCTTTAGGCTAAAGAAAGACAGAGGGCCGTTTTGATGTTTTAACCATCACAGATGAGAGGGAGGAGAAGAACATGAAGCACATAGTCATGAGATACACGTGTGCATGCACGTCACTTTAGGTCAGAATCTCACTCAGAGTTGCTGCACACTTTTTGAAATCAAATTTAATGCTTTTTAAGACCTCGACAGAGAAAATTTAATTCCCTTTCCACAGCAAAACGAATGTTCATTAGTGCTGAGCTTTATGTTTGAAATCAACTTGACAATATTAATAGGGATATTTTCGTATCTCCATATAATCATATGTAAAGTCACATAAAGTAATGAAATGAATGGCAAATGCAATGAACTGTGTCTCACTGTTACATTAACATTAGATAAAACTCTGTATAAAAAAAAGCATTTTCATTTATAATTTTAATCTTAATTACATTGTGTTAAATATTAAGGCTGTTGTGGTCGTTCTCAGACTCACAGAGCAGGTTATAGTTCATTCTCCCCATTGAGACACACGTTATCTCGCTCAGAAGTTCTGAACATACAGTTTTCTACTTTTCATCCACTTTAACAGTCCATTAAATCTGTAAACACCAAATTAAAAGTCCACTCTCCTCCTTTATGCTGGCCGTTGCAGCTCTGCACTAAAAACATTATTATCCAGATTCTAGCAATTATCAGATATAACAGAGGACTTAATGTCTTCTCTGATCCCCCTGGCTAACTGTCTTTAGCTTAACATCGCTAGCTGGACTAGACTGAGTCATGACTGAAGACCAAACCATATTTAAATTAAGTGAATCCTGTGAAGAGATATTTCTCATGCAACTTGAAATCACCCATCATAATTAAAAGGAAGACTTTTTGAGACATGTTATGATCTTAAATTAAAATAAGCAAACACATCTTCTAATTGATAGTATTTTTTTCATAAGCAAGATGCAAAATTTCTAGAGATACCCTGGGCCTAATTAAACAAAACATCTGTTGATCCATAACTAACTGATGACAACTATGATAGCTCTTTTGAATACTGATAATATATTGACACTTTTATCTCAGGACTAACCTTGCTCCAGTTGGCTCTCTTCAGCTGGACCTCTGGCTTGTATTCTTTCTTAGGCTGGAGGCCAAAAGGCAGCGGAGGTGGTGCAGGGGCACCCCAGCCCCCCATGCCAAATGGTGGAGGTGGTGGCATGCCTGGGCCAGGCGGTGGAGGAGGCATACCCGGAAACCCGGGCGGAGGTGGTGGCGGTGGAGGTCCCATCCCTGGTAAGGGTGGAGGGGGTGGCGGTCCTGGCATGCCTGGTAAAGGAGGTGGAGGAGGAGGAGGAGGAATACCGGCATGTCCCGGTAAAGGAGGCGGAGGAGGAGGAGGAGGAATACCGGCATGTCCTGGTAAAGGAGGAGGCGGTGGGGGTGGGGGAACGGGCATGCCTGCCTGGCCTGGTAGGGGTGGGGGTGGAGGTGGAGGTGGAGGTGGAGGGGGCGCACCAGCATTCTGGCCAGGGAGAGGAGGGGCAGGTGGTGGAGGGGCCAAACCAGGTGTTGGCACAGGAACAGTGACTGTGATAACTTTAGTCTTGGCCTCTTCCAGATCTTTAGACAGTTTTTCAATCTGCAGGGAAGGGAAAATGTGTTGTTATACATATATTTTCAAACCATATGCAGTAATTCATCAAATGATGTCTTAACTGTATATTGTTTGTTGTTTATTCCACAAATTCACATTATTTTTGTACAGATTTGGCAATTTCCACCATTCCCAATGAATAGCATTGCCAGCAGAGTGATTATATTTAAGAGAAAAAAGGCAGAACAAAAGAGGAGGAAAGAGTGACATAGAGAAAGGATTAAAGCTTGGGCAGGATTGAATTTTGGGAAAGATGGGGAAAGAATGGAGGACAAGACGCAGAGAGAAAAACATAGCAGTGGGGAATTAAGTCCACAGAGGAATTCAAAATAAAAAAGGTTTCAAGAGTGGGACAAACTTCTAAATTAGAAAAGAGTGAATTTTTTTTTTATTTCAATACTGAAATACTAATTCCACTATTTATATCAGTGAGGCAACAATTCTTGAGAAAATCATTAAAATTTGCCAACTAATCCAGGGCTAAGATTGGGGTTTGAAGGGAATATACTATATGTGAGTTTAAGTACATGAATAGTAAAATGTATTTACTGTATGTGTTTAAAGTGTAAATTATCTGCATGTACAGTATGTGTGTGAAAAAGTGTCTGTATGCAGCGAAGCAAACGTGTCGGTTTCGTCGAACTCCGAAAAGAAGACAGTAACAGACATAAAGGGCCTCCGAGGCAAGCTTTCTTAGTGAGGCAGCAGATGAAGAGTTGGGCACGGCATCACACAGAGGGACAGTGAGAGATCTCTACATGTGAGGAAATCTTGGATGGGCAGTGCCTCAAACGGAGAGAAAGTGAGCCATCTTAGTATGAGAAGCATGTTTGATGCTTGGCTGTTGATGCTGTTGATGGTTTGGACAACTGTGTGTGCATATGTGCGTGTCTGTGTGTCTGTGTGTGTTTGGGCTTTTGCGTGGTGAGAAGATGACTCTGCTGGCATCAGCCGGTTTGGATGAAGCTCATTTTGGAAACTTGTATAGTTCTCTAACTGACAGACACTCACTCACTCATACACACACACACACACCTTGAGCAAACATGCACAGAGGCAGACTGTTCTGGGTCACTTGGTGTGTTTGTGAGTTTGGGTGTCACTATGAGGCAGAGTCCAGCTGGTGTGGCAGCAGGACACTGACAGGTAAACAATCTTAATCTTTGACTCCCTACTGTATGTGTGTATACACACAAGCACACACACACACACACACACATGCACACCCTATGTGTGTAACTTGGCCTTAAAAAATGTTTTTGTCCCATCTGCATCCTTTCCCTTTCTTCTTCTTTCTTCTCCCTTTAGTCACTCTTTATACTCCCTTTCCCCCACTTTCCACGTTTTCATCGAGTTTCTTTATCTCTTAAGGATTTGGCTTCTTTTCACAATATCTTTTTAGTTTTTTTCCCTCCTCTTTTCATGCCATGCTAGCAGTTGGGTAAATCATTTAAGGCCAGGGGGATTCTGTGTTTGTGTGGGTGTTCATAGATGTTGGACAACTTTTGGTGTTTAGACTTCTACAATATTATATTTCTCTAAGCCCAAAAATAGTTTACTTCTTGCAGCTTCAGCAGAAGTTTCTGTGTTGTGTATGTGTGTTTCCAGGCCATTAAGCAAAGCTGATTAAATTATCCGACTCAATCTTTATTGATTATGTTCTTATGTTTTGGTTCTCTCATATTGACTGTAGTATGAAGCAATGATTGAATAAATATAGATTGTTTGAGCTGGTCAACTGGACACAAAGATTTCTGGAAGTGTGATACAGGGTTCAACTCACTTTTATACACTTCAATACACTAAAAAGGTACAAACAATTTCTGTTTAGATTTGGAACCCCACATAGACAGGTGGGTATGTGTTTGTGTGTACCTGCTGTTGCAGAGTGCTTAGCTGTTGTTGCAGTCCCTGGTTCTCGTTCTCTCGCTCCTGCTTAGAAGAAGCCAGCTGTTCCTTTTCTTGGCTCAACTCCTGCAGCTTCTGCTCGTAGTCACTCTCCAGTTTCTTCAGCTCCACCTGCAACTCGTGGCGTGCTGTCAACTCTGAATCCAGCTAATGTACATGTTAACAGGCACAGAGAGGGACAGACAGTTAGGAGTTAGAGCATCCTAAAAAGTCCCAAGCAGACTTTTTGGTGATGTTTACATTTCTGTGTAGTGGTCAAACTCAAAGGGCCTAATGGAAGATACCAAAGTGTCCGGATACAGTTCCATTGTTGTAAAGGTGGTGTTCCTGTTAAGAATATTAAGCTGATTCATAGGATGCACAGACTGAGTTTGCAAATAAAATGTAATTAAGGTAAATCAAAGAATCCCTACACATCCCTGCAGTTAGTATCATACTGATACCATATGAGAAAGAAATGTTCATTTTAAAGGAGCCTACAAATAAAATATAAAAACATGAATTACTGAATAATAATAACCTAATTAATTACTAGTGAAATATCTTAAAATATTCTATTTTGTGCTTGACAAAAGCCATAATGTGAGACTAAACTGGCAGAAAAAAACGGGATTCACCTTTTCAGGATTTTGTAGCAAACAAGTATGCTTTATATAATAAAGGCTGTGTAAAATTAATTGGGAGTGGATACAGTTTTGCTGACAATTCAGAAAGGGCATTATCACAGGAATGAGATTGAGCTCAAAGTCCTCAAAGGTCAAATAATTTATAAACAATTCACTTACAGAGGGATGATTAAGGAGAAGTAAAATAATTTTGAAAATATGATAGAAAATATCAATTCCAAAAATACCACAACACTAGATTCTCAAGTGAAATATGGAAGCAAAGTGTGTGCACAAGCTTTTAGCCTCTCTCTTGAAATTGCAGCAGTTTCTATATCTCAAAGACCTGTAAAAGCCATTTCATGCAGTCTAGTGCCTTCAGTTTCATTGTATAATTTACACTGCAAATTAGTGTCAATTATTGAGTTAAGATGCTTCAGTGCACTTGTATGAGCTCACTTCTCACTTCCATTTTAAAGACTTCATGGCCATAAAAAAAAGAGATAGAGAAGCATTTTATCCCCTGTTTTAATGTTCTCATTTTCAGAAAATTTCAAGGATTTTTCTTCTAGGAAACTTGACAAACAGGATAAGAGTATTTTAACAGATGAACACATGAACACACAGACACACATGGCTGTTTAATTTGCAGACAGCAGATCCCTTACTCTTGCTGTCAACGTTCCGACAGCCTCATCCTTAATTCCTGCCAAAGAGACTGCCTGCAATTACCCCATCATACACAACTAGCGCTATGATGTGTGTGTGTGTGGTCAACGAAAATGAATCCAAGTGTGTTCGTGTAATGTGTGCTTCTGCGTATGTGTGTGCGTTCAATCGATATGAGACCATGTGCGAATGTGTGTCCTTATGTGTGCCTGCATGAAGGCTAGTTTCAGCTCCCTCTTTGCAATTATCCTGTCACTGGGACAGAAACATCGGGGTAGCAGCACATTGCAATCAAGGCATTTACCCACTTGTGTGAATGTGTGTGTGTTGGGTGTGTTTTTTTTGCTAGCCTTTAAGAGTATTTGTCTCTCGGGTGGCTGTCAGACATGTGTATGCTCATTCTCTTAGTCACCCTCTGTTCCTCCTTTTTTCTCATTTGTCATCCCAAGTCAGCCAGACTCTGGTCGCACAGAATTTCATTACGTGTCTGTGTGTGTGAGGGGGAAACATTAGCTTTTACAATTTATGATTTCCTTTTGTAATTGCTGTATGCTTCTTGGTAGACATGTAACTATGGCAGTGTGTATGGCATGCTTTTGTTGTAGGTTTGCCTTTATGATTTTCAATGCGAATGGATTTGTGTGTATTTCACCTTCTTCTCCAGCTCAGTGGCCTTGGCCTCGCTTGTTTGCACCTTGGTCTGGTCCACCATGTTGTCTGTGAACAATCCAAGAGAATGGAAAAAAAAGATGGAGGATTAGATAAGGGTTTCAGACAACACATCTGCACACATCTAGCCGTGAAGACATTGCACTCTTCAGTCTGGCGCATTCTGTGAACACGCATACATTTACAAACAGATACACACACTGAGCCGGTGTCCAATTTTTCCCTTATCACACTTCTCAAAGTCAAGATCCGTGAGACGATTGCGGAGGCATTTCTTTACAATAGAAGCTATCTGTTGCATTCTGCTTCTAAACATCATTATATTTTAAGTCGCCAATACATAAACCTTTGTCGGGCTGTGTGTATATATGAGAGGTGTGGGCACACTGATTCCCCTCTTTCCAGACTACATTATACACCACTTTTTTCCTTTTTCCTCCCAAAAAGACTGCGCTAAAATAAAAGAAAGACCATATAACAGCCTGAGAGTAATCCATTATCAGGTTCTGCTTGGCGGAGGATGGGGTGAGAAGGACAGAGACTGACCAACAGGGTACTTTTACAGCATAATTGCAGGATCTACAGGTGGTTCAGTGCCCAAGGGCTTACCGAGCATGTGCAGTAAAAGAGCTAATTAACATGAAGATGAATGCCACAAAGTCACTGGATCAAAGACAGCTAATCATGATGCCCAGGAGGGGGATCAAACAGATAAGATAGCAGAGAAAGAAGGGCTGTGAATAGCTAAAACTGAAAATGAAGACATTACATAAACTTATAGAAAGTGAAGCATACCGATTGTGGAGAGATAAAGTGTGAGTCTTCAGTTGCGATGAAAATATGGCTATTGGATAAAAGGAGTTGGAACTACGCAAGATTCTGTATATCTAGATAAGCTAGTAAGTAAGGCAGAGCAAAATGAGAAATCTATTTTGTGAAAAGAGAAGGTTTTGCCGGATGAAAGAACTTCACAATAATATGCCAACCCACATACAATTTCAGAGTGTGCATTTGTGTATGAGTTTACATGGTTATTGGATGTGTAATGGAGGGGAGGGGTGGGGGGCGTACTTCTGTCATGGTGGCGAGGCAAAATGGGACAAACTTCGAATAGAGAGCACTAAGGGAGACAGAATGTGGGGGAAAAAAAACTGTGCTGAATTTCAGAGTTCAAAGAAAAACACTAAATAATGCATGCAGGGCAGAATTGGGCTGCTTTCCACCGATAATAACTCTGGCAGCCTTAAAGGAGGCCAGCCAGCCTGTGTGTGTGTCAGGACGCATTTAGAAGCAGTGCAATTAGAGCCTCCTGCGGTGAGCAACGGAGACCTGCCATAGGGGAGTATTGAACTCTTGAGACATGGCCTGCACCTTCATTCTGCTCTGGTTTAGTTTACAATAGTCCACAGGTGTTTTCAAGTCAACATTTAGAACTGTCACTCAGGTTCATCAAATCCACCAGTATGCACCACTTTCCAATAAAATATAATAATTTTTGTATTCAATAGAATGACAGGCAATGACATGTGTCAGTGGTCATCATACTACTTTCTTGATTAGCTCGCATCCGTGAACAAGGACATCAGAAAGCAGGATAAAGGTAAAGAACTTCTACACCTGGTAGGGATTCTGCGCCTTGCTCACAGAAACTTGAACATAGGAGATTGTTGCAGACCACCAGTGCTTGAAAAATTACCATCTAACCAATCTATTGTTGTGTCGGGGATCAAACATTGGCAGGGGACGAATACATCTCACCTGCTATATTGTGAAAGTAGACTCTTGGGACTGCTACCTTTGATAAATCTTTAATCCTCTTGATAAAGTTCATTTTATACCATCAACCTATCACTGTAAGACCTGTAGCACAGTTCAGCCCACACTGATACACACTCCCTCTCTGGCTCCACCCTGTGGTGTTTCTGGGTTTCTGCACACACACATACACACTCATGACCAAATTAACATTGAATAGCATAGCACAAGGATATCACCACTGGCAGCAAGACACAAACTGTGTCAGTGATTGGACTGGGGAACAGAGTACTGGCCAACACTGTTCAGTGAATTTTGTGACAATTTGTTCTTTCACACCTGTGCATGTGTGTGTACATACAAGTTTATTTGATAGCCGTAGCTCTAAATGTCCACCAACCAAACCAAGGTAGTCACTGCAACCCAAATATATGTAAACATGTGCACTTACAGTAAGAGATACAAAAGGGAAGACTTGTCCCTTTGTGTTCTTTTGTCACGACTCACCTATCAAGCCTTCAATGTTGAAGCTGAGGTTACGGCACTTGAAGTCAGGGTCTGCCCCATTCCTGTGAAGCACGATCTGAGCGATACACTCGTCTATCAACTTGTAGTACTGAGGCCTGTGGGAAGGAAGGAGCGACAGATTTACAGACAGATTGATTAGAAGACAGAGAGAAAGAACTAGATAGAGATCAGGGGAAGATTTTAAGAGAAGGATGGAAGAAGGGTAACAATACACTCTCTGCAACAAACTTCGCATGTTGTGTCCACAATGACAATTATCAATCTATTTATGTGTTTGACAACACTAGTCTAGTTTGCATTAACAAGAAATCTAGCACATTATGTGAGCAGTGGATGGGAATGACAGAGAGCAAGCAGGTGCATTTGTTCAGACAAATGTGTGAACGCACATGCTTTGTCACTTTGTCTGCAACTGAGATTGGCTGTCTGTGCGAGTACGACAGTTTGAGTTTGTTGTCACAGAGATTGATTGTGAGCAACTGTGTTTGTAAGAGTGTGTTGGTATATGTCCAGCTCCCTGTGTCTGATCAAGCCAGTTTCACATAGACACTCAATTTTGAAGGTCTCTTATTCCCTGACCCATTAGATGCTGCCAGAGTCAAACTCAATACTTTATTTATTCTGTCTACCTCCCTCTCCTGTCTCTCTTAGTCATTCTGCCTTTGTCTAACACTTATTCCACTCCTTCACTATGCTTCAAGGTTTTTTGTTTTTTTTTTCCCCTAAAGCTTAGATTTATCCGTGGAGCGAGAGAGACATCTAGTGTAATTTTGGAAAACTGAGTTAAAAGGAGATAGATTTGTATTTGTCTACAAATCAAATATTACACTCTTCGTGACCCTAAAAAAACCTGAATTATGACTTCAGGTAGAAAAAAGAAAGCAGTGTAGGACTATGTCTGTAGACATTTTGATTAAAAAATAAATATACAGATACTATATTTTAAATGTCATCTATTAATCTCTGTACAGTCTATGCACATGCACAGTATGTTCATTCCTTACACAACTAAGTATGACCATTCACATGTTTTGAATGTTGAGTTATGTATTCTAGCAAGTTACCAGGTCTCCATCTCCATTTGAGATTGAAAAGCAGTAAGAACAAGAATGAAAAAAGAAGAAGAAGCAGGTACTCTTTCATTCATTCCCACACAAATGCTAACCCTTCCATTCCCTGTACACCTCTCCCTCACTCTCTACCTAGCAATTTACCTCAAGTCTCAATTTCTTATTCATTATTGTCTTGCCCTCCACCTCCCTTCTCTTTTCATCTGTGTAATTACCAAGCTGTATTTCTTGCCACTCTACAAGCTCTCCCTCCCACCCTCACTTCCTGTCTCTCTGTGGAGTCTATTACAGACCACCTCTATTGTGCTCCACCGAATCACCTGGACGGAGAAAGCAGGATAGAAGAGAAGGAAGGATAGAGCAGCTGGGACCATTTGATTGGGCCAGACATGCCTCTTCCATCCACACCATTTACTCCCCAAACCCAGTGCTAAAAATAACCACAATTTCCTGCCTGTCTGATACCATCAAGGCAACACAAGACCAACAACACAACTAACTCAACTCAAAAATGCGCATGCCTACACATTTGTGTGTGTTTTGCCTACTCTCTGTGATATTAAGTTAAGCAAGGCATTCCTCCTTTTGTGTTGAGAAGGAAATTGGACATGTGTGTGTAAATGTGCATTTACATATGCCGGACAACTCTTGCCTTGTCCTCAATATTATTCTATCCCTGTCTTGTCATTTAATCCTTCTCTCTTCCTTTCTCCGCTGTTTCCACGGCTAAACCCCCAAGAGCTTTGGAAGACACAGGGAGAGACATTAGCATATTACTGGTGATAAGAGGTGATGGCGCTCATTTCTATTAAAATGGAATTGGACTTCTTTGCATGTATTAATTTCACAGATTTGGAATGGTGCTCTAGAAAACAAACAGCAAATGGAGAAAAGGGCTGAGGTGAAAGAGGGGTGAATGAAGAGAGAGAAGAAAGTTCTCCTTCCTAAGTTCTCCTTGGTTTTTTTGGCAAATTTTATAGGAGTGCGCAGGCGCTGTAAAACAAATTGCCAGTGATAGTTACACACATCCTATATGTATATGATACGATGTATGTAAGTATGATCGACCATCAAATTGACAAGTCGATTGACAAAATCAATTATACTTTTTTGACGTAACTCAATATTGATATTGTAACAATACTTTTGGAGAGAAACTACTGGTGCTGTGCATGAAAAGTGAGAAATGTGATTCTCCTTCTGCAATTCTTTTGCAATAAGGATTTCTGCCTTTTCATTTCAACTCTAGAATATTTTCCATCATCTTTGCACTGTTGCTACATGGAGTTTTTCTCTGTCCATCTAAAAATACTGTCATTATTTATTGTGTGATGTATTATATATCTGCCTGCCTCTGAAGTGTGAAGTGATATCATCAAACAAAGGCATTTATTATATTTTTCATCTAATTTAAACACTCATTTTTGAAACTGAGACAGTTTGCCTAATTTTGGTTTATATTACCTATAAATCTGGGCAGACACTGCATTTTTACTATTCTTGCACGTTGTGTTAACTCACACTACAGTTTTAATCAGCTTTTCTGCACAGCCAGAACCTGTGATTGCTATGCTCACACTATATGGATCAGTTGACTGGCCACGACATGGGTGCTCACACTGAATGTAAGCACAGAACCCCCAGTCGGTTTTGTCCAGTGAAATTTCCAATAGTTTATTCAAGTTTATTCAAACAAGACGACCGGGTCCTCAGTAATGCTGACAAAAAGAGAGAAAGGCAACATTACTTAAAAATAAATAAATAAATATGTAGTTGCAGGAGACTGCAAGGTGCAGAGAATATGATCTGTCCGTTCTGCTGAAAAGTTCAGTTTAATATCACAGCACAACATATAAAATACCTCTCCAATTTCATTAACAAGCTCAACACATAACTGATCTTTTGACAGCAGCCGCTTTAACTGCACGTCAAATTCTAAAATCCCAATTCTAAAATCAGTCAGGGGCGACCAATTCAGTGTTAAAATCTGACTTAATCCATACAGTGTCTGCCCAATTTAAGAAACAAATGTATCACAACGATAGAACAGCAGTAATAAATAAATACCTTATGATACAGTATCTAGTCTCTTACAAACAAGATTATATCCACAATTCAGCTATAATATGTAAATGTGGGTCCTCGTGTGTGTGCAGGAGTATTAGTGAGAGAGTGTTGACATGTATGAGTGTGTATATGTGAGTGTGCATTACCTGGCCATATAATCATTACGAATCAGCAAGAGGTGCTGCATCAGGGACAGGAAGTAGCCTTCAGCCTTGGAGTCCTTGGCTGTGTTGGCTAGGATCTCAAACACCTCCCTCACATCATTGAAGCAAAACCAGTTAAGGCTCAATTTACACAATAAAGACAGGAGTTCAAAACAAACATTAAATACTCTGTGCACAACATCTTCAATAATCAATATAAAAAAATAAGTTACTTTGTCAACTTTGAATATTCGTGCATCAACTTTGCTACATACATTACTTACACACTGTAATTCTGTGTGCTGGAGAGTTACAGTGAAATACAAATAAGACAAAAGTCAGTCATATGATAACCTTTGTTGGCAAAGTATAAGCACAAAATCAGTTCTATCTGACAAGTATGTTTATGTCTTCAAACTTTTACATTTACTTGACCTATTGTGTTACATTATCTCTGTGTTTTATCAGATGTGCAGGCAGCAGATATTGCAGTGAGGAAGCCTAGGAGACACCTGGTGTTGAAAATTGTAACTGCATGCCAAAAGCAACAAGAAAAATGTACAGGTGCTGGTGAAATTCCTTCTTGAGTAATTTTCAAAAGGTACATTGTTGCAGTAAAGTTCCATTTCTTTATATCGTAACCTGTCCCTCAAGATACAATAAGACCATGTCCTTCGCAGCCTTCCCTTGAAATTTTTACAGTATCTGTGTCTAATTAAAGTCAGTCATTATAGATATGCAGGTTCTATCGGGATAGACAATAACTGCATAAAATGCACTCAAATCAGGTCCAGTTGTTCCAAAGACCAGCAAGTGGTCACACTGACATCAAAGTGCAGTAGCATAAACCTTCCATATATATATAACAACAGAAATGAGCAACTAAGTAGTTTCTATTGTTGCTGTGTACCTGATTGGACTGCCTCTTATGTATATTTATAATAAAATCAGATAATCCAGACTCACAATAGAGCACAAAGTTGACCAGAAGTTGGCTGTTAGCTTTACAACACTACAGATGAGTAACTAATGCTTGCAGGATGTTGCCTACAAGATCATGCTTATTAAGTAAGACAGTGGTCAGGCTGATCATACAAGGGAAGAGAGGAGCAATCTGATTTTGTGTAGATCACAGACTCATTTTTATATTGCAAGGAATATGTGAATATAATTCTATATACCATCTGTCTGTCATATATACAGTGCTGCTTGAAAGTTTGTGAACCTTTTAGAATTTGCTCTATTTCTGCATAAATATGACCTAAAACATGATCAGATTTCCACTCAAGTCCTAAAATTAGATAAAGAGACATCAGTTAAACAAAAGAGACAAAAACTTTACACTTGTTCATTCATTTATTGAGGAAAATGATCCAATGTTAGATATTTGTGTGTGGCAAAAGTATGTGAACCCCTAAGATTATCAATTCATTTGAAGGGGAAATTAGAGTTGGGTGTTTCAATCAATGGGATGACAATCAAGTGTGAGTCTGGGAGGCCATGCCTTATTTAAAGAAGAGAAATCTGGGTTTTCACTGTCAAACTCTGAGCTTCACCACACAGGTTTGTGGAAGTGTGTCATGGCTCAAACAAAGGAGATTTCTGAGGACCTTAGAAGAAGAGTCCATCATCAGGAGAACATTGAACATCAATGGTGTGTATGGCAGAGTTGCAAGGAAAAAAGCCACTTCTCTCCAAACAGAACATTGCTGCTGTCTACGGTTTGTTCAAGACCACGTTGATAAGCCAGAAGGTGAGTGGAACAATGTTCTGTGGATGGATGAGACCAAAATCATACTTTTTGGCTTGAATGAGAAGCGCTCTGTTTGGCGATGAGCAAACACCGCATTCCAGCATAAGAACCTTATCCTATCTGTGAAACAAGGTGGTAGTATCATGGTTTGGGCTGCTTTGCTGCCTCTGAACCAGGACAGCTTGCAATCATTGATGGAGCTATGAGTTCTGAGTTGTACCAGCAAATTCTACAGGAAAATGTCATGGTATCTGTCTGTGAACTGAAGCTCAACAGAAAATGGGTCATGTAATAAGACAATGACACTAAACGGCAAGTCGTTCTACCAAAAAATGGTTAAAGCAGAAGAAAGATAATGTTTTGGAATGGCAGAGTCAAAGTCCTGACTTTAATCCTAAAGAAATGCTCTGGAAGGACCTGAAGCATGTAGTTCATGCAAAGAAGCCCACCAACATCCCTGAGTTGAGACTGTTCTGTGAGGATGAATGGGCTAAAATTCCTCCAAGCTGATGTGCAGGGCTGATAAACAGTTACACGAAACGTTTGGTCGAAGTTATTGCTGCAAAAGGGGGTCACACCAGTTACTGAAAGCAAGGGTTCACATACTTTTGCCTCCCACAAATGTGTAAGATTTGAAAAAAAGATGAAAAAAATGATTTTTTTTTGGTCTCATTTGTTTAATTTGGTTCACTTTGTCAAGTTTTAGGACTTGTGTAAAGATCTGATCATGTTTTAGGTCATATTTATGCAGAAATACAGAAAATTCTAAAGGTTTCACAAACTTTCAAGCAGCACTATATTCTTTCATTATGAAAAACACAGAAAGCGAAGTCTATTCCTGTCACTCACCAAACTAGCTGATCCTTTTATTTTCAAGGTCAAAAGGTAGATCCTAGCAATTTCTACTGAGGGACAATTTGCCCAGTGGAAGGATATTCCATCTCAATGCGGATGTCATCGAGACGTGCTTTGAGGTCCTCAGAGTCATCTTCGGCCTGCTCATCAAAAACAGTGAGCTGCACCCTCAGCTCCTCGTTTTCTATCTTCCGCACCTCCTGCAGGGAGAGGGATAGGATGCAGGGAGAGGGATGGGATGCAGGCAGAGGGATGAAAAGGCAAGGGGGAGAATTGCAGGAAAAGTTTGACAATCAAATATTTTTTTGAGTTGAGAGAAAGTTTTTACAGCATATGAGTGGGTTAGCAGGTCAGCAAGACAGAGGCATCAAGAGTGAGAGAGAATCAAGAATAAAGTTGTGCGTGTGTATTGTTGGACAGTCACATTGACAGAGAGATCAAGAAAGTGGTTTCTGTACCGTCAGTATCTCTCTGAGTCCCAATCTTAGCAGTTCAGAGCGAATATGGATCCTGAAGTCCAACTCCTCTCCTTGGCTGATCAAGGCATTAATTAGCTGCATGCAGCCACCCTGCCAAAAATACATCATAAAGTCAGCTTCACAATTCAGACTAATTGGTTAGATAATAACTGTAATACAAAACACAGTATTTATCATCTGAGTTAGTCTTTTACACTGCAGAATGCATAGAGTAGTATTGCCTATTGAAAGCAATTGGGCTGGTGTCATTTGTCAAACAAAAATACACACAGGGATTTATAATGTTGAATTTTTTGTGTTCATCTGTGTGTGTGTGTGTACCTTAAGAGCAACGTTGTGAATGTTCATGCCAGTCAGAAGAGGCTGAAACCTCTCAATTTCCCGTTTCTCCGCCTCCTCTGTGATGGCCTCCAAAACACGCTCATGACTGCAAAAAAGATATAAAGACAGTTATGCACTTACATATCACATTTTGTTGTATATAATTACATGAAAAAAACACTAATAGAACATATGTTATGAATAAATAGTATACAGAAAGTAAAAGTACATTCTGTTGCTTTAATTCAACCATCAGTTGAAACCTGACATTCAGGTTAAGTTCAGGTTTCTAATCGATGTGATTAGAGTATTTCAAGATTGTAAATTGGTATAACACTGCATATTAGACTTGTGTCCCAGAATTTAACTGTGGGGAAGAGTTAGCTGTCCAAAGCCAGTTATGTGTGTTAAACTTTTTGAACCAAACAGTGTTAACCTGTCACTAATGCTTACAGGTTCTCTGGGTGCTCCAAAATGGAGATGGCAGAGAGAAGCTTGACAGCATCCACCATCATATGAGGCACCCTTGGGTTGATGGCTCTGACCAGCAAAGGAATCCCCTCCTCTGACTCCAACATGGATTTAAGACCGTACTAAAGGGGAGAGAGAGGAAGGAGGGAGAAAGAAAGCAAAATTAGGTTTAAGTCTTTTAAAGTTCCTTTCCTACAGCAGAGAAAGTCAGGACTTTCAGGATTCAAGTCATAGTGTTCACCAGAAGAACGACTCTTTCTTGGTTCAGATAAAATACTCAAAACATTCTCAAAGGCTGTATGTGACTGCATTTAATGTACTGAACTGAGTAAAGGTGGTCACACTGACTTCCTGCCCTCTAGTGGTGGACTTGCTACACTACAACCAGGACAGAAAAGGACCTAGTGATTAATCTATTACGAGTTCTATTACTTAGAAATACATACTATTACTTCCTGAGAAATCTTCTATTAAAGTATTTTAATTTTATTTTAAAAACTTCAATACCTCCTGAAAAACTTAAATATCAAAGCCCTCCAGAAAAAAACAGAACTCTTGTGACCAATACAGGAAGTATTTTGATGGAAGTAATGAAACACTTAAGGGTCTTACCTTGTTGTTCATGAAGGCTTTAAGACAGCGAATGATCTCATGTTGACATTTCACACCCATCATTCTAGTAGGAGGAAGACAGACAATGAAAAACATTGCAAACACACTGCTCGAATGTATATTGTCATATTGTTCTATTCTGTGGTTTAAGTGTCTTACGGGTACTCGTCTTTCTCCTCTTGTAGTCTTCTAAGCAGGTTCAACAGCAGAGCCAGGCCCTCATCTCCAAAGTTCTGCACCCAACTGGAAGTGACAAGACCATATGATCAGTGCATTTTCTTTTTTACATTTTCAAATTTTGATATTGCTACTCTGAAACCATTCCTGAATACACATATTTGGCTTTACATTTTAATATTATAGGCACTGTTAGTATCTGTATATAAGTACACATGTGTATCACCTGACAGGGTTGTTATTGAGAGAGACTCGAAGAGATTCCAGACAGCCCAGCAGCTGTGCGTCTCGGTAGTCTGACTTTAACTCCTGGATGTACATCATGGCTGACCTGGAGCTCTCCTTCTGGTTTTGGCCCTAATGAACAATACACACGGACACAGTGGGCACACAAACACAAATTCACTCTGTGTTCTGCATTTATATTTGTCATCTCACAGGTTATAATTGGTGTAATTTCCACAAGAAAGCCCTACAGCATGGCACCAAGGGCAACAGTCAAGCCTAATTTGAAATTTTAATTTGCAGAATTAAATGGTACTGTGTGTATGATTTTCTCTAAATGGGCTTGTTCTACAGTTCAATGGACTGTGTTAGCAACCATCTGTGCTTAGTTATGTGGATCTTTTGAGCTACTCACCATCAGCATATTTGATCAAAATAGACCTGCTGCTTTTGAAATATTATTGACCTGACTACCAAAGAGTTAGATGGTGGTGATAATTTATCAACATTTCAGTAGTGAATACATTTGTATAATACATACAGTAATCCAGTCTTGACCTGAGTAAGGAAATACTTCAACTGCACAAACAAAGGCAATCCCTGAGCACAGACATTCAAGGTAAGGTCTTGGTCTGAAAATTGGTCTGAACCATTAGTCTGAGATCGTATTGTCACCATAACCATTTCAATTTGATTACTTTCTTTTTCTTTGGCCTTGTCAACTCTTAAATCTAACTTCATTCAATTTATTTCAAAAGTGAATATGACATAACAGGCAGAGGCACAGGTAGAGGTAACATGGACCCAATTTACACCTTGCATTGACATGCAATCTGTATCTGGATATTCTACTATTTGTATAAGGAAAAACACATGTAAATGCAAGGTGTAAATGCACTAAGAAAACATTGTGATTATACTGCGACCATATCTGGATGGGGCCTGGCTTGAATTGTGATTGAATCTCAGCAGGGTGTTGATGTAATCGGTACAGCGTAAGCACTTTCTTAAAGAGGAAAATCCACTCTGCAAGTTCAAAGGTTACCAAACTCTCTATCAAACTTCTTCCTGCTAGCCTAAGTAAGCCTTGAATAAGCTAAAAGAGGTAGTGGTAGCCCTAAGTCTCCCTTTCCAAAAAACAAATGACACACATTCACAGCATTGCTTCCCTTGATGTGGGACACACTGTTTGTTGACAATTCTGCCAGACCCGCCAAGCTAATTTGCATATTGAGATCCAATCAGTGTGGTTAGAATCAATATAACAAGCACTTATTAGTACTAGACATAAATGCAAAGGGTCATGAATCGGATGTCGTTATCCAAACAATGTATCCAGATACAGATCACATGTTAATGCGAGGTGGAAATGGGGCTCTCGTCTGTAAATTCATTTCAGCACACTGTATTAGCAACATTTCTTTTGGTACTAACAGCTTTAGATGTGTGGAGGTATTGGGAGACCATCTCTCGTTTGATCAAAATGTCTTTCTCTCTTAGAGGCTGCTGCTTCTGCTCATTCAGGTTCATATCCACCTGGAGAATGACATGAGGGGGGGAGAGAAAAAGAAAAAAAAACAAGTAGTGTTAAGGAATAAACAAAGCGTTTTGAGACAAAGAGACAGCATGATACAAATTCTGTAGACTCCAGCAATTAATAAAGAGAAAATACATTCTAAAATACAACAAATATTGATATATTTAAAGAACTACATTTAGTTAATCAACTAATCCCTCCTAAATTGGAAGCGAGGAAGATATAACACCAATTGAAATGCTAGTAGATGCTCACAGATGGTTTTCATGTACTGAGATACTGAGCTGATTCATTGGACTGAAACAATATTCCTTAAAAAAAACTTCCAATATTGAATTCCAAACATTGCAGATTGCATTTCTCAAGAGATTTGTCCTTTGCGCTGTAGGGTAGTAGTCCTGCACATTTCTTACCTAAGCATACCCATTCGAAGTATACAAAGAATTTTTTCCATGATGTTAAATTATACAATCAAAATCCAATGTAAATTGCAAATATTGAAGTAATTCTACACATAATGTCTTTAATCATTGAGTGGTTTATTATTTTTGAGTGGATGCCATGTACGTTCAGGAGAGATAATGAATAGGTCATTGCCCAAATGCTTCGTCTTTCATTCACTCAACATAAAGACATGCTTTCTCACCAGCATCTGTTCGAAGAGTTCCAGGACGTATTCATCAGAATACTCAGTCATCATGGCCCCCTGAAGACCTAATTCATAGCTGGCGGCTGAAGAGTGGCGCTGACCTGGCGTATGACCAGGCTTCTCCTTGTCCTTTTTCGCCCTCATGCTTGTGAAACGCTCCAACTGGATTTGCAGGCAACACGACACAGGTTAGAGGAAAGAGTTTGGACAGAAAAGCTGCAAAGCATAGCCATCACTGTAAGGCCACAAAATGAGGTAGCAATCCCCAATCAACTCACAGTCTGAAGATGGGCCTACTGTCTTAATGCCCATGATAAATAATATAACAATAATGAAATACTCATAGGTTATTTCTCTCTTAGTTTTGGAATATTATATTTTCTACAACAGTAGGAACCTTTCAACAATGTGAGAAGATGATTAGGGATTCGAGGCTTCAAACGTTTCTACCAATAAACATTGCCACACAAAGTCAACATGCAGTTAAAACTTGGAGTGCAGAACATAAGACTTAAATTTAACACAAAAAAATGGGAGAATATTCTTCCCTCTTTGTGTGTAAAATGCCAATACTTACACTGAGTGTTTATATCATTTATTGTCAAATGAAAAACACTGAAGAACATCAGGGTACATGTAATGTTGGCACATATTGACATAGTGACTTCCTTAAATTATGATTAATGAATAATAATCTGTCAATAGGTATTATTTTAGCATCCTCTTGTCACTGAAGGCACATGAAGGTATCACTAGTTTACATGCCAAGCATTTCATGTTGTCAGTGTGCATCTTCAAAGCATGCACATTCAATGTGAGCACGGCACAAGACAAAACACAGATACTTAACAAAACGTGTGTTATGGTGGGTTAGGTTTTTGTGACAGACAGTGACATGACATTAAATGGATAATGGTGAGCTGGTTTTTATCAAAGACCACAGTCACAGATGGATGAGTCAAGCACAAGGGTGACAGTGGCAAGCAATAACAAACCTACCTCGTCAGGAATCAGCCGTTTGAATGTCTATATAGGATGAACAGATGAAAAGGAGAAAATTGGCACGGAAGGGTAAGAAAAACCAAACAGACAGCAGGACAGATTTACAGCAGGACAGAGGGAAACATGCTGTAAAACAAATCACTGTTTTCAAGTTGTTGTAATTCAAGTCAAATCATTCATACACATCTATAAAGAACTAATACATCTAAATCTAAGTAAAGAAACTCTAAGTTAAGGTATGCAAGACATCTAGAAGGCAGTTATTACAGGTGTGATCTATTAGTAACAAGTAAACAGTCATCAGTGGTCAAAAGAGGGACAGAAAAGTATCAATATATTATTAGAGGGGAAAGAGGCACCATTATATCTGATAAACACTTGTATGTATTGGCCACTAGGTGTCAGGCTACACATGATAATGTCCTCACAGGATACCCATTGTCAGTAGTATCACTCTCTAATTGAACATATGCCCTGGCATGGTCCATGAAGTGCATATAATATCAAAATGTTGATTTGATGATTCATATCACAAAGGAGAGGGGACAAAAATTCACTCAAAGTGAATTTTATCACTTAAGTAGGGCAATATCAACATTTTGTTCTTGATTGAAAATTTTCCTAATGTTCAAATTTTAGTCTGGCAAGCTGTTTCCCATGTATTTGACAAAGGACTGCAAAAGGTACAATGAACCTCCAAGTGGTATACCATGCCAACAAGGACACAGGAAGGATTACTCTGGAAAAAACACCCACTGCTCTGACATCAAATAGGATGTAACCTTAAAGGTTAACAAGGTCAAACACAGATCAAGTTCTTCTTTAAGTCTTCTCATTTAAGGACATATAAACACAGACTAAATGCAGTGGTATTCCCAGATATTTCACTTCTCATTACTAGATAAAGCCCAGGTAGGGAGGTGCACAAGCCTCTCTAGGTTTGGCGCAGCTTGTATATAAAATCTACACTTTATATTTCACAAGCCTTGTGGTATTCAGCAATCTGTTTTGGTACATAAACACTTCTACGGCTTTCTTTCCATTAGCTGTCTTTTTGAATTTGTCACAAAAATAGGTTCTTCCTATATTGCTGCTTTTTCATCTCATGTATCAGGTACTGTGTTATGAACAGCTGCAGTTTGATTTGATTCTTCAATATCTTTTGAATAAAATTTGAATGAAGAAAAAGTAATGGTTGAAACAATACAAATAGTAGCTGTAGGTTTTTAAAATGTAGTAAATTAAGACAATTTGCTTTTGTAAAACCAGATCAAAAGCATTGTGCCAAATTAATCCACACATAGCCTATATTAGTTCATGCTGTATTGTGACCAACATTGTGATAGATTTTCAACAGTTAAAGTGACACCATCTGCCCAGCAATATACTTAGTGACTTTGGTATCTACCTTCCATATCTTCCATTCTGTGTTTTTTAATTCTAGTGAAAGCTGCATTTATTTACGGCTGTGATTGTGAACCTGACATTTCTCTTGCTCATTGTTTCTCAGCCCTAAATTAAAATGGCTGGTTGCTGGTTTTGCACTTTAATGTCCCATATAATCTATGTATCTTGATATGCTGGAGAGCAAAATAACAGAAAAATCTATCCCAACGCATATTGTTACAATCCCTTTGTCTCTTGTTGACTGTGCTGGTGTGAATGCACATGTACTACTACTACTGGCTACTAGGTGTCAGGCTACATCCACCAATGTCACCCTACGAAACCCAATGTCAACAGAAGAACAGCTTACAACAATGTTCACACGTGCCATAAAAAGTTCCATAGGGAACACAAAACATCAAAAAGTCTAATTACTAGTATATCTCTGACTCACATCAGAATCCTAGAGGATCACATCAAGAAAAATACCAAGCAGGAGCTCAGACTGTCTGACAGGACACTGTTAAGACTCAGTTTTATGGCAACTGAAATGTTAAATGCATGAAAAACTCAAACAATTATAGTGCAAAGATAAGTCATTTTAAAGACGCTGACAAGAACATGACACTGCTTCTTCAATAACTTATAAATATAAAGTTATAAAATACCAAAGAGGGACAATCTATAGTTAGATGTGTATAGAGAGCCGAAACGAAACCAGAATTTTCTGGGTCTAATTCAGGAGTAAGTAAGTAATTATTATATATAATATAACTATATACAGTGTTTCCCCTATAATTGTACAGGTCTGATGGGCCACCAGACCAATGAGAACCCCCACCAGGCCAAAAATATCTTTTTTACTGCCAAAAACAATGCCAAATATCCATTCATTTGAAAATCAATAATCATATGTGTTTGGGAGCCTCTGTACGGCACTGTTCCAGAAGTGGGAGAAGTGACAGGGGCAGCTTATTTTTATGCAATAAATGCAGCTCATTAAGTCATCCTCTCCTTGTGATCACTTTGTTTTAAGTCTTTAATATACTGAGCAAACAAAAATTTGAATGCAAATAGAAATTGCAGACCGCCTGCTGCGCCACCTGACCGAAGCCGACTGTGCGAATATGCCATCCTGTGCACCTCGTCTCTTTAGGGTTTTTTTGGTGCGTACCACCAGGCCTGAAAAAAATTCTAGGGGAAACACTGATATAACTGTTTTGGTTAAACATCGTTGTTTGTATTTTTGTTTTTAGTTGTCTTTAACGAACACCATTTCCCTCGAGCCCTAGACCATCAGGTTAAATTTCACGGCTCTACAGAAGAGGTGAGTCCATGGGTAAGTCAAGGGGCCATAATGAGTTAAGACATGTCTGCAATAACAACAAGACAAAGAATGGTGTGGCAGTTTTTTTCAACACCTGTAATTACACTGAAAAAGTGGGAAAAATAACTTTATAAGACAGTGTTGGTGATTACTATGAATAGTGATGCAACCACGATACAATGACAAAAGTGTCCACACTGCTCAATTTTCATGAGCTGTAGTTTTTTGTATGTTCACAAAGTAATTGTTCTCTAATTGTTCTGCACTTTGTTAAAATCACCAAGGTTTCTAAAAGTAAGTGCTGCAGTTGATGCCAAATTGTCTGTATTGAGCGTAAACCCCAGGTGCACACATTGTCCATTCAGAAAGACAGATGAATGAAGTGGTCAAAGAGATTTACATAAGCTAGTTGAACAGTTGCTAGCCCAGACGTGACATCAGGGCTTCAACTATCTACTGGTGGCAGATACTCAATACTGTAGTATCAAAAAGAAAACATTGGTTATCAAGCTTTCTCTAGGATTTGCCTTACAACTGATGCACACACTGTCAATGTGTTGCTCTTTAGGACCTGAGAGTTTGCCAGTCAGCAGGCTTTCGTTCCAATAATTGTGCTTTTTTTTTCCTTTTCTTTTTTCCCCCCAATCAATCAAAAGGCCTGCTGCTTTCAAATAGAATTTAATTAGGATTTAAACCAAAACCCACATGTAGGATGTAAGCAACTGGCCCTGCAAAATAAACACCTACTGAAAGACGTTTGGAAATATTTTTAGAAATCTTTATTGTAAAAATTTTATAACAACCTTGGTGAAGTTATTAATACTTTCTATGCCCTTGTCAAGGAATATCTGTACAACTACAGTGATGGTGGGATGTCCCTTTAGTACAATTGGACATTGTTCTGTAGCAGGAGAATAAGAGGTAGAGAGGAGGAGAGGAAGAAGAAAGAGAAAGAGAAATAAGGCCCTTTGATCATGGGGAGAGCAGTTACGATGAGGATGCTTCCGCTTACACAGCTGACTTTAAAGAACAGACCCTAAACCCATGTGCACAAGGGCAGAAAAAAAACACACACACACACACAAATGTAGTGGTGCCCACAAAACGGAAACACACAGCTGACAAGCACAGTGGATTCTGGGTAATCGCACGAGAAGCTGGATACAAGTTTCTCAGTATGAAAGTGATAGAGTTAGACGGGACAGGAAGAGACAAAAACCATTCTTGAATTTCACAAACGGTTAAGTTCTGTTTTTCGATCCACGAGTACAGTTAAGAAGTATGCACTCATAGACAAACTCAAGTACAGTGTTAGAGCCACGATTGTCAACTGGGCCTATAAGTACTGTCTCTCTGTCTGAATAGAACCATAAAAGTAATTCAGAAACAACTGTAGAACTACTCTGCGTACCAAGTACTCTGTTAAGTGAATGCGATGCCAGATAATGATCCAAGTATTAGTTATGTATATGGTTGGGCGATATGGCTGAATTCAATACCACAATATTAATACGAAATTTTAAAAATAAAAAAAAAAGTATATCACAATATGGCAATGAATGCAAAATTTAGTATGAAATACTCTAATTATTCAGTGCAATGAACAGAAGTCTTCCATTACAACAGACATTACAACAGACAAAACTGAAAAAACAAAAGCTCCATTGACTTATTGTTAGATGTTACTCATGGTATCTGAATGGCCAAATATTCAGGCAGAATAGACCATTTAGTTACCATTACATTATGCAGTCTGCCATTGGCCTTGTTATTGGCTGTTTTATGTCTCTGGATGCACTCATTCAACTGTTTCTCTCCTGATACAGATTTCTACTGATATCTGCTGATACACAGTACAGGTCAAATAACAGTACTTTATTTTCCAAAATTTCATATCTGTATACCTCACTGCATGTAACTTTGGAGAATCATTTTTTCTTATAAGTGAACATGAGGCAAAGGATTGCTGAGGCAATAAAAAGCCACAAACCCAGCGTATTGGATAGCTGCATCTCTATTTCTGTCAAAGGGGATTTCCTTCGCTGAGATTTTAGACATGTTCCTAGGGAGATATTTAGTAAACACAGTGACTATGCTGCTGTAAACATTGCTGTTCTTACTCCAGAAACAATATTTTGTTATATAAATAAATTATAATCATTTTCAAAATTCGTTAATTTATTTATTTTTGCACAGTGATAAAAAAGTACCCATAAGTGTATCGATAAGAGTAGCAGTATTGATATAATCCTAATGATACCAACCCTAAATGAATGGTCACAACAGAAAATTAATCAACGTTACTTTGATAATGAATCAAATCCATTCCAATTCCAATCCAGCTTCTCACATTTGACAATTAGACAATTAGTTTTTGATTATGTTTTGTTTGTTTTTTGACTGTTTACTGTATCATAAACCAAATACGTTTCAGGACTGTTCTAGCATATTTGACGACATCTCCTTAGACTGTGACGGGCATTTATCACTATTTTGTGATTCTATAGACCAAACAATCAAATCAAAATTTCAGAAAAGTGAAAACATTAATCAATGATGAGAGCTCCCCTTCACTACAGCTCAGAAGGCTTTTCTCTAATTCTGACCAATCACTAAACTCTCAAAACTCCTTAATTATGATTCAGAAGGCTACCCAAGCACAGACTGTCAGCTAAATGAGCTGATTCATCTAATCAGCCCATTGTGGCTGATTAGATGAAGTGGTGCATATGACAGGCCCCCTCTTACTACAGTCTGGGTGAACATCAAGCCACTAACACCCCACCAAGGTAAACCACTTTTACAAAGTGCCCATGTTTTAATATGGACATGTACCAAAGAACAAGACAAAGGGGGATATTTACTGTGGATTTGCTGCCCTTTTTATTGGCGCTAAACAGCCAAACTGTGTCTGTACATTTTTACGAAAGGACCATACTGAGGTTTTGCACCTGTGAAATGGAAGAAAAGCAGCATTGCTGAAAATAGCATGTTTGGTCTCATGCAATATGTATTTCAAGGGATTCCTCTTTAGAGCACAAAATATGCGAGGAGGAAATGGAAATTCATACAAATAGCCATGGCAAATGATTTGTCACTGCAGACTGACCACTGGGGCAGAGGAAACTGCGTTTGAAATTTAATGTCTGGGGAGAGCAGGTGTAAAATCTGTGGAGCTGTTTTATCAGACACACACAAAGGATGAGAGAGACCAGCCAGGTTGGAACAGTGAGTGAGAAAGAAGATGATGGACAGTTCGGCAACAAGAGCAGCAATGCAAGTACAGTCTGTTATTTTTCACACAAAAACCTTTACCTTTCTGTTTCTTTTTTCCCTGACTTAATGGCTCACAGCAGGTCCAGTCCAGTGGACATGACTGAGGCAGCCAGTAACGGCCTACTTATAAGGAGGGTGTAATATTTTCTGTAATAAAAACGTTACTTTTAGTCAAAAAGTAACATTGATAATAGCTGGCAACATTAGCTATCTTCAGCCACAATAGTAGCATAAACTGTAACATGAATAGTTGCACTATATGAGAACTCCAGATGGCTAGCTGGCTCTGGCTATCGCCTAGTGACTTTATCCATGAGGACAGACTGAAAAAGTCACTGTAAACTGATCCGAGGGCTCGATTTGTGTTTGTTGATGAAGTGTTACCTGTTTACAAGAGGTGTAGCAACAAGAACTGACTGAAAAATGTGCAGATTCTACTTTCATTCAGTCTATCTGACAGGTAGCTAATGCTAGCTAGCCAGCTGTCTGCTGTCAAGAAACACAAATAGCAGGAGATGTTTTAATTTGGGCTCAACTGAAGAAAATAAAGTAAGAAATGTAATGCGTACAAGTCTCTAGAAAGGTGTACTCAAAAATTGAAACTGCAAATGGAATTTTACAGTTGCAAGTTAGGGGATAGTTACAAAAGTAAGAAATAAAGATTGGTGCACTGATTGCTGTTTCACAATTTTCTATGAAGGACAAACTCCCTGCAGTGCCTCTATGCAAAGCTCTTTACAATGCACCCACAAACACATACTCATAAGTGTTACAAAGGGAGCATAATTACACAGCCATGAAGGCAGCAGCAAAAATAAAGGAAGATAGGGAATGGGCTCTGTCTCTCTGTCTGTATCCAAGACCACAAAGCTGAAGAGAACACAAATCAGCAGATGCATCTGCAGGGTCCAAAGTTAACACCTGCAAAGCACCAAATACAATAAATCTTGGAAGGCTATCCACCACGCTGGTGGGCAAATGTTTGTACTAAAATAGTTGTATAATAAAAGAACAAACTATCTTGCATTCTTAGTTTTTGTTAGCCGTACAGAATGGCAAAATGAAAATCTGGATCAGCAGATGTTGCTCATTTTGGCATTATGAATTTTTTTTTTTTTTTTAAAATACCAAAAATTTGTTCTGGCCTCCTCTTTAAGTTGTATTCAACATAATACCTTATTGAAAGGTAGAGTCAGTCATTCAAGAGAAAGATTGTTGATATTGGAACAAACACCCAAACAAAAACACCCCTCCCTTCATGCTCCTTCAGAAACTCAGCCGATTTAAACAGCTATCTGCTTAGATTATGTTTCACTATATATAACAGAAACAGATTCGGAGCGTAAAAAAATCGCAGGGGGTCTCTGTGAGGCTGTCTCGGATTCATTGTGGATTGATACATTTAATAAAATGGAAGTGTATCTCTTCCGTGAGAAAACACTTTCTGTGTGAATTGGACACACCTCTCTCTCTAGTTCACCAGCCCTCCCCAACCATTCAACGGGTGCTAGAGACAGTTGACCGTCATGTCTTCACAGAGACAGCTGCTCTGATGACTTCCCCCTTACTTGTGCACAACCACAAATGCCCCCTGTTGCTGATTGGCTGGTCGATTAGTTGGTCGATATGCTCTCGTCCAACCAAATTCTCATTGGTCGAATAATTGCCGTGTTACTTTCATAAGGAGAAAAGTGCTACATCAGTAGCCTTCCAGGATTAATCCATTATTTCCTGCGGCGGGAGGGACAGACTAACAAATTCCCTGAAAACTGGGGTGCATTCAAAACACCCCCATTATTTTCACAACTTTGAACTCGCCCAAACTAATGTGTGACTGTGGAGTTCACTGTGCACTCTGTCCCGTTACATACAACCCCCCGCAACTAATCAATTAGTTGAAGATTATGTACGACTTCAGTTGACTACAGCCCTAGTGACTTGCTCTGAGCCACTTTGTTTATTGCTCATTTACAGAGGATTTTTATTCAGCTCACACACACAAAACAGACTGCTAGCGGACTATGAGGAGATATTCGCTAAATTTGACAAAAAATGTATTGAACAATCTTTCTCCAGAATCACTGACCCTACCTTTATGTCAATGTAATGAAACCAATGTAAATTTGACACAAAAAGGCAATTTATTAATTTGGAAGATAAAAAAAATCAAAAAGTTCATTTTTGACATTGTGCATCTGGCTTGTGACAGCGATATAATAAGCCAATCACATACTGTCGCTGATGTGTGCATGGCTGCACTTAACTGTGATTACATATTTTATTACAGTTCCTCAGTGTGAGAGACATTATGTAAATCAGAACAAGAATTAAAACTAAGTAAACACACACTGGCAAAAAGCAGAGTGAGGACAAGCAAACGAGTGAAGCATCCACATTTCTGTCAGATGATCATTCAAAACTGAGACACACTAGGTTGATGGCAGGGCTGCACAATATGGAAAATCAGATTTTTCTGACAGATATTGTAAATGTGACAAGGATGTGACCCGCCTTACCATTTGCCTTAGGGTTACATTTATAAATTAAGTAAACATCTTTCCATCATTATTGTATCATGTCAATCGTATATCCTGTATTATCTTCCATCTAGGGCTGATCCAAATACTGCTGTTTCCAAACAGCTTTTTAAATATTTATTATCACAAAATGAAACTATTCAGTTTACATATTACTGAAAAATGCAAGAAAAGTTTGTTTTAGTTCTAAATATATCCAGCAGACAACAGCTTTCTATGAATCATATAGGCCTATACAGCAATGGCATGAACAAGAGATCTGCCATGATGCCGATCAATAATACAGTTGGGGGGCATTCACATTTTTTTTGAACAAACTCGGATTAAAGCCACTGGATGGTACACTATCAGCGAAGTAATGAAGCACTGACAGAATGACTTAGCAATCAACAGTGTTAAAATGAATCAAGTGAATGAATAATTAATTTTTGTTTTGTCAACATGATTCACTTATCAGTAATTGCCAGGCAAGAATTTGTGTCAAGCCCGGTCTATTAGTGCAACAGATTTGGATGATTTTGACTGTGTCTCAAACTTGCCAGTAGGTTCACTTGTTCCTAATTATGTACCCTCAAACATAAACATTCATTGTCCAGTAATGAAAGAAATGACTTGTCCTAGCCAGGGATCAGCCATTGACCTTTGTGGTGTATTGTGTCACTCTTTCTATTCACACACTTGTGATATATGTAGGCTCTCACCATACGTAAAACCTTTTGTCCTGCATATTAATTGTCTAGAGCATGGTCTTTAGACTGCATGGGCTATTTATAGAAATAGAGAGAAAACAGAGAGAGAGAGAGTAAAGTTACTGCACTCATATTTATGTTCTGTTATTTGTAATGAGCAAAATATGGTATTAGGGTTGTAATAGTTCTGGATATTAATACTATGTGGATAGGCCTGGGAAAGAGAGATGGGTGGGGAAGGGGAATATCTGTGAGTGAGAAGGGTGTGTTGGTGCAGTGTGAAGTTTGTACAGTGTGTGTGTGTGTCTCATCTTGACCACGCCAAGTTATTGCTTACAGTGTTTCCATGGCTACTTGCTAAGTGTACTGATATAACAGAAGGGGAAGCAGCGTTTGTACAGGCACACCCAGACACAACTGAAAAGTTTTCTATTCATACAGCCTAAGCAGGAAATTACCAACAACCCTGACGTAACACAAAAAGATGTCTGATTAACAGTGTCCCAAGTTAAAACTCTCCCTCACATTCTTTAGAGCTAACTTTGCCCTAAGCTGAAAAGCCTTGTTTTACTGACATCTTCAAGCTCAAAAGGTTATGAGATCCTGAAAAGTTATATCACAACTGCTCATTTGAGCCAAGAGAACAGTGTATGGTAATGAAGTCACTGTTTCGGAGGAACCCTGCATGTTGGCACATGCTAGGTTACGTTGAACTCCTAATGATCAAACCAAACTGGGACAAAAAGAAACACAAACACAGGCAAAAAGAGCAAGAGAGAGCAAAAGAAAGAGGCAAAAATAAACAGTCCAAAAACAGTAAACAAATTATTTTTATCAAGGCTGAGGACAGACTCTCACAGATCAGAGTCTCCACTCACTTCCCCATGTCAAATTGTACTCTTTCCAATTCTTTCACATCAGATCTCTAAGCTGTACTTTTTATTGTAACTATACACCTCATTGACCAACTGACTCAAGGTGCATTTGAGTACACTGACTGACTGTGTGAGAGACATTACGATTCTATGCTCGTCCAAGTGGGGCATGTTTGCTGCATGACTGCTCCTCGTCCTTGCTTTACTGTCATTAATGGAGAAACAAAAGCCAACCACCCCCATTTAAAACAAGGGAGGCCACTGTTGCCTTGTCTGTCCCTTTGTACGCTTCCCTATCATCTTCTGATTCTGACAGAACAAATCTTAATATTCAAACATCAATAAAATGTCAAATGAATAACATTCAGTTAATTAATGCAAGTCCCAAACTGGCTGTTGTGCCCTTAGTGAAAATTTCTTTTTATAACAGCTGATTGACCTAAATACATCACGTCTTGGTTCCACAAACTAATTCTCTGCTATTTAGACAGCTGTCCTCCTACAAGTACATTATACCCTTTTTCCACTAGCTCTATATAGCATGCTGTAGCCATGGCATGGTGTTGAATGACCTAATTGTATGCATTCCCACTGTGTCCTATAAAAAGGATTTCAAGGGCCTTGGAAATGGTTATAATTTATTAATTAATTGATGTTTAATACATTCAGTAATTAAAAGCACTAATAAAGAGATCAAATTGTGAAGCAACCTGCAAGCAAGCGATGTGGGCAAACCTCAAACCTCCAAAACATCAAACCAGTTATGCAAAACTTTTCACAATATCAAGTGTGTACTTATGAAAATCCATTTGCATTTTACACACACACACACATCACTGGCTCACATCACAGCATGGCACAAATATTTCAAATGTGGAAATTAATCTTAATCAAACTTTATCAATTATTAGTTAAAACCACAATGTGACAAAAAAAGTCAATTTTATAGCATATTTCAAATTATTCTGGTGGCTTTTTTTTTTTTTTTTTTTTTAATTGAAGTTAAGTATTTGGAAAGGCTCATTCAATACCCATCATGTGAATGGAAGCATTGAGTTGTGTAAAATGGCCAAAATTATTTTTGCACAAATATTTATTAAATAACACATAAAAAACTGTCCAATGAAGTATCATCATCACAGACTGTATAGGTAGTAGCTGCTGCGGTAGTGGGCTAATCACACATCACATTAAATTGAATAACGCTTGCGGTGATTGGCTGCAAGCAAAACCATACAAATAGTTTTTTTTTTCTAGATCTGAGTACAAAGTATGTGTGTCAGCTATAAGATAAATAACCTAACCTTCCACACCCCAAACATGCTGCCCCCCTTCCCTTCCCTCAACCGGCCACAAACCAACACATTTCTAGAAAACACACCGTGTGTGTGGCAATGCACACAGTGAGAGCAAGTTTTGCTTAAACACTACGAGCTGTCCAACTGCATTGTATGCAAGTGATCTTTCTGTCATGTAGCCAGACTCCAACCTGAAAAACTACTTCCAAAACACATCAACACATCACTGAGAGTTCTCCAGCATATCTCACTTGAGACACTGTAACAGACATTTACATAGTGTATGATTCCATATGGAGCATCACAAAATATGTTTTAAGAGGCCTAAAAAAATAAAATATATATTGGGTTGCATTCCCCTGCCTATCACCCATTTTGTTATTAAACAGACTGTTCTTAATTAGTTGTTCCCTTAACAACCAGTACCATGACAACAGACAGGATGTGGAGTCATTTTCCGTGCACTGCATGGCAACAGGTTCTGAACCTGTCAACTAGGGCTGCAACTAACTCATTATTTTCTAAAAAGTGTAATATCTTACTTGACTGACTAGATGGTTCTTGCAGCAGTGATAGCTGCAGTCTTGTACCTTATGTGGTTTTTTTTAATCAAAGAGCAAAATTTTTGGTTGGTTGACTAAAAGATCTCGAAATCTTCCCTAAGTTTTGTACTGATGGGTTTTTATGCCAATGCAAGCCTTGGAAGTGATTCATCTACTGGTCACAAAATGTTGTATATGAAGAAAATTAACAGAAATTTTACTTCCATCACAGTATATATTGTGATATACAGATATAATTGTCCAATAATATAATAAATCCTGATAACTTTTAGGTAATAGCACTCACCCTGGAGTGAGTGCTTGTGGGAGGGCAAAACCAAGGAGACAGGCAAACAAATAAATAAACACACAAACACACGCACAAACATAACAACACGCAAAGATGAAAACGTCACACACCAACAACGACACAAAGCTGTGAGTAGAAAACAATGGGGAGAGGGCACATTAAACAACACAAGACTAAGACTAAGTCTATAATTTGGAGAGGAGTGGGATTTGATGAAGGGTTTCACAGAAGCAGTAGGGGATATTTAAAGGAAGTGGATCTGAGTCACCAACACTAATAGAACACAATTCAATTCTGCCCTCAGTAAGTGAGAGAGGGAAAATAGGGGGAGGGTCTATGTTTATATGGGTCACACAACAACGAAAAAAACAAAACAAAAGAAGCACTAAAATGTTACAGTCAACTCCCAACTCTCACCTTCATCTCCATGCAATATCAACATTTGTTTTACTAGCAGCTCCCTAAAGCTTTGTCAATACTTACAGCTTGCTTGGATGAATGCAACAACCACAAACTGGCCTTTACACAGAGCCACCCATCATCACCAACAACAAAGAAACTTGAAATAGGCCGTGTTATCTGTGGCATTCACAAGTGGCATCAAGCCAGGAGTCAACACTGCCAAATCTCAGATATCATTTACTAAATAACTCTGCATTTCATATTCACAAATCATATTCCATTGGCCATTTTTTTTGATTCATAGACAATCATGACAGTCAAAAGCACTTTGCAGGCATTGTCTTACCATAACTGCAACACCAGAGTGCAACATGTATACATCTCCTGAAATATCAACACAAGATGCAAAAAGTTTAAGATATCAGGATTACACTGGGTGCCTTATTCTTTAGGTCTCCTTTTAATTTGTGGTACTTGGGGCCAGTTTTATGTTCCCTGCCAGTACAATTTCTGCTTTGCACTAATAAAGTTTTCCACTGGTTCACTGCCAGTGCTGTCACCTAGCCCAATGCTGCAACGCCTCGAAACAGACTTCACCTTTGCAGGCTGATTTGTTTCATGACTGCACATTTCATAACCTCAGTCTACTTCGCCCTTCTAACAGTCATTTCAGTACAGATAAAAAGAAACTCTGGTGGTAGAATGTAAGGCCTTCAGAGTCATTTGAATAACGACTAATGCCAAAAGCGGTAGACGTGATGAAACTGCCACAAGACGCAATTAAACTCCTCCACTCACCAACACTGTCTAAACAAAAGCAGAGTCAAGCATCCACCAGCACAGTATGTAGCCACATCCCTCACACACACACACAAGTTTAGACACTGTATACAAACCTCAAACTTGTACCTCCAATTTGCTCTATCTCACCTACCTCACCCTTAGATACTCAGTCCACTGTAACAGACACACACACACATACATACATACACACACCTTCACTTCTTCACTATCTGCTCAAGCAGAAGTTAAAACCCCTTAATCCCATGCTGATGAGAATGACTAATTAAGGTTAATACAAGCCAATATTCAAATAACAACCAGGGATGTGGACTGTCGAACAAAGACTGGGTAAAAAAAGGGGGGTCAAAACAAAATAACTACCTAGACTTACATTACAGTGGCTCATTTCCATTTTCCATATGCTTTCCACAGCATTAATTCCATCGACTTTGTCTGTACAGTGTTTTCATAGACACTCTGAGCAAATATACAAACAGGACACTTAAAGATTCAAAATGGACACCAAGAGTAACCAAATGTTATTCTCATTCATTGGTGTTTTCTACTCTTATTTTGAATTTCCAATAGCTTTGTTGTCAGTATATTCTCAAGAATATCATCATCAGTGCAGGTGACAGATTCACATAACAATGGTGTCTCAGCCTCCATCCACCTTTGGAAATTAACGGGGGGTAAGGGCAAAAATGCCCCAAGAAATCTCATAATGCCCCTAAAAACTGTGATTAAGAGGCAAAAATTGTCCCCAAGATTTCGAAAAAAATAATTTTATATATCTAGTTCAGGCCAATATCCTAATCCTACATTAAGCCATCATTTTATTTTCATTCAATTAATTTAATTTATATTTCAGTGTCAAACACACATTCACACAAACAGTGCTGTTGTTCACACTATGCTGCTGTTACGATACCTGGCAGATGACAGGCAATCCTGCACCTGCAGTGAAGTTGGCTGCTGCGATGGACCGGTACCTCATTAAAAAAGCTCCTACTGTTACCAGAGAAAGCATCCCAAATCCTGGGCTGTCACCAACACCACCCCCAGCAAATAAGACAGCAAAGAAAGTTGCCACTTCTACAATTGGAAAATGTAAAATAGACTGGCTTGTTGTTGAAGAGGTGTATAAGTCAACTCTCCTCTACTGTAAGGCGTGCAGGGTTCACCCACTCAAACACAGCCTTGGACAGCTAGAAGCTAATCACGACTTTGTTAAAGGAAGCAAACAGGTTAAAGAGCATTCAGCTCATAGTCATCAAACAAGCAAGCATCATCGATTTGCTTATAGTAAGTAACATTAGCACTAATGCTAGAGACTTTAAAATGTGTTTGGTCTGGCGCGTTAGCTAACATTAGTGTTAGCGAGTTGGCTTGATAACATTTATGTGACAGCTTACATGTGGGTCTTGCTGACTGGTGGGGTGATTAGTACCATTGACTTACGTTGCTGAGCTCAATGCACTAAGTGAAGTAAGCTTTTTAGTCCCAAATCTAGAATGTATTTTTTCAGTCTACTAACCAATGACGCAGTGCTGGATAGTTGAGTCTATGATGTTATTTCATCCATGCTCAAAACATCAGCAGAGATACCTTTGGGGATGAAATAAAACATGCTAAAGAGTTCAACTGAAGTTATTTCCAGAACTACATCAATAAATAAGGAATATTACACTCGTACCTGTAGCTACTAGTCTGTAATTCTGTTAAACACCTGAGGCTGTGGCATGCAACACATTAGACTCACAATGATGAAATCATTGAAGTCAAACTGGTTTTGACTTGTAGGAGACCTGAATATGACATTATCCCCCCAACCAGAACTTTTCTAATTAGATTGAGCCCATTAAATATTGAGATGATCTCCTGATTATCATCTTATACTGTCATCTAATGGATTATACTGAAGGTTCTTCCTAAATAAAATCCTAGTTGTTGAAAGGGAAGAGGCTTGCACTGTTTTGCTTTTCATGTGCTTATTATTGTAGTTAGAAAATGTAGACAATTATTACAAATGAGACGGTGTTTACTGAGGTGGTTGTGGTTACAAAAGGTGGTGATTACTGTGTGCATTTTAATCTGGGCTCATTTCACATTAAAAACAGAAACTTTATGCACTAATTACTATTTTTTAAAAGTGCCCCAAAATGTTGTAAATGCCCCAGTTTTTTTAGACAGTGAGGACAAAAGTTGTCCCCCAAAAATGTTTTACATTTCCTACACTTCCCCCATCCATACCTGTTACTGAATGCTGATCCATGGAAAATCCTGTATTCTGTCAAAATGACAGTGATATTTGGCCAAGTTAATCTATCCAAGCCAATTCTGGCAGTAGACCAGTCAGTCATGAAGTGTTATGGATGAATGTGCACTAAAATATTAAAATGTGTTCATGAAAAAAACTGTACAAAGCAGCAAAGCTCTGTTAAAAAGAGAAACTGAAACATCACTAAAATATATTTGAGATTTATCCATATTAAATAGTAGACGATATTGCCTGTTGTCTAACACAGCCCCATGTTCGCTCCACTTGTTTGTGACTGTGCATGGGTACTAAAGCCTTTGTGATTATTATTTGACGTAATGATAGATTTCAGGATATGCTTAGTTTCCTATACTCCTCGCCAAGACACGGCAGGGTGCGCATGTGTGTCAAGCAGCTAAATTGCTTCCACATCCTTGACTGTCTTAACGTCTTGCTCCGCTCAGAGTAATAGGCATAGACCTCAATCCTCCACACACTTGTGAGAGTGGCAGGTAGGCCCGTGCTGTTTACAGTCATGGTGTTGAGATACACAGAGCAGTCTGAGATTAGCTGTAATCTGTCAGGGGGGAACTGGGGAGAGTCACAAAGGAGGGCTGAGCTATAATCCTAACTAAACCCCCCCACAGACAACATAGGTAACAAACAGTCAAAAGCATTCTTATCGATGAGGATCAGTCTAAAGGTCTGTCTACCCAGCTGACTGCTTGCAACAGAACTGTTGTTACAAAGACAGAGTGCAAGTAATCATACGCACCACTATTCACATGTGGTAAAGGTGAGACAGTGATCAATGTAACTGCATGTCTTTTTAAGGTTTTAATGTGTAAAAATGGGCCACCTGATCCAAACAAATACAGGGCAGCATTTCTCACACACACACACACACACACACACACACACCTTGCCACATGCCATTACACCACTACTATCACTCACTGAATATAGTGTAAAGCTTACTGTTTACAGTGAATCTGTGCTATGGCATTGTCAAGATATCAAAATGCTACTGAGACATTAAAGCCAGCAGTAAATTACAAACGAGCTGCACAGATCAGAAAGCCGTTGCACCACAGAGATAAGTTACAACATGACTCTAAATAACAACTAAATAGTTACACACATGACCTTAGGCTAGGTGTAGCCTAAATCATAAAATGTCACAGAACTCACTAAAGGTAAAACACTTTTTCCACCACACAGCATCATTTTTTCATTAATTGCATGCCATTTTACGACACAGTAATCCAGTAGAGACCTAATTTATTGATATGATATTTCAATATCAATCAAGATCACTATAATGTACTATGATGCCAAATTTTCGCATAGCTTGCATGAGCCAGTGCAGTTCGTCGGATGAGCTGACATGACCAGCTGATGTCTCCCCAGTCAGAATCTGCAGCAGCAGCCGGCTGCTCCGACAACGTCAGCGCAACTTTCCAAAGAGGCATTATTTGGATGAACTGACCAAATATTGGGAGCCGACATGTTTACTTTCTCGCCTCAAAAAATATTAAAACTTAATAAAGTGACATATTAACAGTCCTACAGCAAAAATTTCAACAGCATTCAGCCTGACTTCGCCATTAGTACCAGAGCTCAGGGCAGCACTACATCTTCTTCCTCCCACGTTGGACTGAAGGCAGACTGGACACTACAGTGACTCACTATCGCCTCTGTACGACAGAGGGCCAGACGGGGCCGGGCCTAGCTGGTTAGCATGAGAACTTCAATAGATATCTCTGCAACACAATACATGTAGGTCTTTGACATAACATCAAATCTGTTATTTCTTCACATTCTGTTGACAATTTTAGTTAATTTGGGAATGTTTTAAACTAAAATTCTGACCAATTCTTATACATTGTACCTTTAAAAACATTATCAGATGTAACATCATCACACATCTACTTATAGGGAAATATCTAGCTTGACCTCTATAGTTCTTGTAGAAATTGCAACATTGGTGACTGTCTCACGGGAATGAACACAATACCATTTGATATTGTGGAAAAAGTGAAAAAAACTGAAACAATTAGTCAAACAAATTAATCTGTAACTATTTTGATAATCAATTGTTTCAGTCATTATTCATTATCAAGAAGTCACAAGTTCCAGCTGAGGAAAGCTGATTTTCTTTGTCAAATCTAATAATAAACTTTTGATGGACGTTTTTTAGAATTATTTCAGTGACCTAAATAATCATTAGTGTAAGCCCGAGTTTAGAGTGAGTCAGACTCAGGAATAAGCTCACAAATCTAAAAAAAAAAAAAAAAAAAAAAAAAGGGGGGTCACATGGGTCTCACCTCACAGATGACCACCGCCATGGTTTCTGTTTAATTTGACAGGGTTTTGGGTTAGCCACCTGAGGTTTCTGATTTCCACTACCCCCATTACATTGGAGGTTAATGGAATTTAATTTATGGTGCTTCAAGTATTGAAAAATTACATTTGAAAAACCAACAACAGAAACAATATCGTGATTACTCAGTATAATACAGTTAGTCTGTGTTCGCCCTCTCTAGTCTCTGGAATGTTTCAAACCTGTCCATTAGGCTCTAATGATAAAACCCTGCTCTATGCTTTAACATTATGCAGGCCTCCAAATTCCTGAGAGAGGGTGTATTTGTGTATAAACATATTTACTATCCCACTGGTGCCTCCTAGTACAATGGATTGAAAGGAGGGAAGGAGGGAGATAAGGGGTAAGCAATAATGGGGAAGAATAAGGAAGCATCCTGTTCGCTATTTTTGCACAACTTCCTGTCACAGCCCTCAGAATTTGAGAAATAATATAACAGGGTGAAAACACTGACATATCTGTATGAGTGTGCATGCATTCACACACACGCAACTACAAAAAGCAAGAAGGAGAAGTAAGATTTAACAGCTGACAAAATGAGCATGTGAGAAATAAAGATTCACTCAGGAATACAGAGTAGTTTGAAGTTTATAGTTTTATATATTTTCCCTAAATAATATACAAACATTGTTGAAAAGTAGAGCTACAAATTTGAGTCTGTCATGAATTTACATTTACAGAAATGCAGAAAGGTGACAGTTCATTTTGAGTAAGACATGAGAGTGAGCAAAACAAGTGAAACAACACTGTCTGGCCTAGCCTGCTGACAGACTTCACACCTCGCGAAGGCCTTCGACAAACATTTGGGCGGGTAAAATTGACTGCTGGTAAATATTCAATAGCTCCGAGCAACATATGCAAACAGGCATTTGTTGAAAGTGCTTCTCAGAGGAAGAGGAAATAAGCATGACAAAGAATGAAATGCAGAGAAGCAGAATGCTGTGTTTCCTCTACAGCCTGTCTGCATCACACTATACAACACATACACGGCAGCATCTACGCAAACACAGACCGGAAGACATGACTTTGTGCACAAAAGACACATAAGGAATACAAGAATAGTCAGCTGCACCATGTGACAAGGACAAGGGAGAGCTGTGACACTGCATTTTTCTTCAGAGTATTAATAAGCTGATGACTGACATAACTCTAACCCCCTCTTCAACACTCACACTGATCATCCTGCCACTGTCCAATATCAAGCCCTGTCACTATAAGATTTGCAGCATTTGCACAGCAGCCTAAATATAACATGTCTGATCGGTTAGCTTACTACGTGACAGTATGTTAGTAGGAAAAAACGGCACTGTGTAAGCATGCAGAATGCTTACACAGTGGTTTGGACAGGCAGTCAGTACTACTGCCTACAGAAGAAAGTACTATAGTTAATAAGAGTGGGCAAAATGTGTAAAGTCTTCCATCACAGTATGTAATTTTACCCTATTATATGTCCACATACAGCACCAGTCAAACGTTTAAACACACTTTCTCATTCAAGGGAATGGGAAGGTCTGTCCAAATGTTTGACTGGTACTGTATATATTGTAATATAATGCATTTTCTGGAATTTCCTTTAAAAAAGGTTTTTAGATAAAATAAGGACATGGGAATATTTGGTAGAATTAAATACCTGACATTGTCTATATGTATAGGGAGGGGTTCTGGGTCTCAGCAATATTCTAATTCACAGTTGCCATAAAATATTAGCTCCGTTGTGCGAGTCTAATGTAAGAAATGGGGGAGAAAATTCACAATTTTCATAAAAATGGATTCCAACATTCAGCAAAGCTAATAAAATGCTCCAGCAGTCTGACTAGGGTTGGGTATCAATATGATTTTAGCAATACTGGTACTGCTTATTGTATCGATACTTAGCATTACTATTGTCAATACTCTTACTTAATTTAATGGGATTCAAATTTATAACTAGGTGCACAAGTGCTCAATGTACCCTTTATGTGTTTTAATCTGAACTCTGGAGTCACTCGCTAACTCTGGCCAGGGGGACTGGACTGACTAGAGGGAAAGCTGTTTTGCTCAGAAAATTCAAAACACTGCAAATACATGACATATTGTTCTATTAGTTTTCCAGCTTTTTCTCCGTTGCACACAACTGTTCATAGCATTAGTTGTGAGGGTGGGGGGGGGGGGGGGGGGGTGTCGCTTTGTTACAATTATCCCCTTCTTCAGAGAATTTTAACCTGCCCATTGTAACTACAGTCCAGGTAATGTAAACACAACAGCAACGTGGTCTTGCAACACTCATGAGTGCATCATCATTTGCAGACGGCTTGACATGGGGAAAAGTTAATTTTAACAGTAGGCAAACAAAAAAGCTGAACATTAAACGAATGAATGAATAACCTTCAAATACCGACGGCAGTGCTGAATGCTGCTGGAGCTATCAGTAATACAGTTCTGACCAACCAGAAACCAGTATCAATTTAAGACTGGTTCTCAACACCCATCCCTAAGTGTTATGTCATTTAAAGTTGTATTTTATTACAGTTTTCCCAGAAATTCCCTGTTGGTGTTAACAGAGGTGGAGAGATAATTACTGGTAGTATGAAAACCTTTTTTGCCTGAAGCAACATGCTAGGACAACCGCTATTATATGTTCCCACTGACTACCCATCCATGAGACGGCTCATCAGGTACTTGAAACTACTTAACAACCAGCCATATGAGGGTGAGATTCCACTCTGAGTATGGTATTTCAGTGTAGTGACTCTGCATTCCTCTGTGTGCCTGCCTCAACAAATTGGTCACCGGCACATTTATTACACAACTCACATCCAGTCAGAACAGGCTTCAGAGCAAACCAAACACAGCCCTCGGCTGAGCCAACAGCTGCTCCTTTCCGATCTGTAGAGTACAGTAAGGACTGACCAAACAGAGACCACTATGCACGTTAATCATTATGCCCACCCATGGAGGATTATTCCAACAAGTGTCTTAATCCCATCTAATTATGGTGTCTGAGCAGGACATTAGTCTAACTAGAGGATGAACGACAGGCATCTAAAAAGAAAGTCTCTTCACATTAACCTATCATACATCTCATTAAGTTAACAATTTACAGGTTAAATACACATTGAATCACAAAAGGCAGAACTGCTCATTGTGGGTTGAAATTTTCACTCATGTTGCACTTCTGGCCACATCTCAATGATGTCTCAACAGGAGTTTTATTTTTGTCAACTTATAAGCAACACCTGCTATTAAATCACAGACTGGATGTGACCACAGGTGCCAACATCCGTGGAAGTTTCGACCACACGGGGCCATGCTGCAGAAGTTTTCTGCACAGATTTACCCTTTAACTGCTGCTACAAAAACAAGAGTAGCTGTTTTTAGAATCAACTCAGTAATTTAAGCTTTCCATACCCATCACATCACCTATAACTTGTTATTATTGCTGACTGCACCCCCACTCATGTGCATTTTCTGCTTTCTTTAATCTCCTTATCTGCATTTCTCTTTGCTGGCTTCTTTCCTACTCTCTCTTTTGCTTTCTGTCACACACTCTCTCTCACTCTCTCTCTCACTGCCTTCCTCAGTCCGCGCTCATTGATGGTTCACTTGTTTTTCCCTTGCTCAGCCTTGCTCTCTAAAATACTCCTGTTCACTCTGAGCCAAGAGGCCCCTGCCACTAGCAGTCCATTAACCACTCCAGTTTCACGCTGGTACTCAGTCATCCCATTCTCCGCCTCACAGTATGCTCTTCTTCCCCTGAGATGTAGAGAACAGGAAACTGTGTCTATGTACCTAAGTGTGTGTGTTGGGGGAACAACACAGACATGCGTAAATAGAAAAAGGGCAACTACTCTACTTGATTCACATTATTCAAGTCAGAATGCGTCGTGACTGGCTTAAATCATGGTGTTATCTTAAATTAAGCGTTCGCTGAGGTGGTTCCCCCAGGAAGTCGGTGCACTACTGCACATGCAGCGCAAGGTTTTATGCTTGAAGGAAGGTGCACTTATCATCGCCATTAATCAGATCTTCAATGATAAACACCAACATGTTCATCTGTGTTCAACACTTATCCCAACACAAATCAGCAGACTCAGAGGAAAACAACTGCCCCATAATTGAATAGGCTATTTTGGTTGCTTTTGTAAACAGTGCTTGAGTGTATTGTGGCTTCCCTTCAACATGAATGTACTACTTTTGTTTAAGGGTGGGACAAATAATCAATATAGGCATATATCACGATGTATTCTGTATCAAGACCATAGAGCTGGGAATCTCTGGGTGCCTCAGAAAAAATCAAAACTTAAATTCAATGTGCTCCAACTCGGTTGCAAAGTAACTCCCACTGCATCTATTTTTTATTTCCATACATTTTCTTATTGTATGTCCACATTCACAATATAAAAATCATTAAAGTCATAAAAATTATTATCGATTAAGACAACAGAAGCAATCAGACTGGTGGGTTAAGACTGCATGCATGAGCAAGTCAGCACATTTTCCAACTGTGAATATTCAACAACAGAGAAAATATGTACCACTAAGACACTTGCTCAAGGGCTGCCTGTTCAGCATCAACTACAGCAGGTTGGTCTTGTTCAAATTCCTGGAAAAAGTGTAGTGTGTCTGCGTGTTAGTTTTATTGCTTGAAGTTATGAGTCACATACTGTGTGATGATAATTAGCATTTTTTTTAAATGATCAGAATTGCCTAGTCTCTCCACTTAGAGTGCAATTTTATGTTATTGCAAGCCATCCACTGACACAGTTTTCAGTCTCTGAAAAGAAAGTTTTATAATTCCAGCTAACAATCCAACCCATGGTAATATCAAATTCATTGAAGTGACAATATGAAATGCCAATAACGAGTGAATAACCAATAAAGCTCTGACAGAAATGCAGGGATGTCCCAGGGGCCCCAAAACAACATGCTCAAGTTCAGTCTCCTTGATAGCTACTATTCCTTATCAGTGCCAGAAAAAGTCAACTTCTACTTGAGGATATTCAAAAAAAACTGTTCCACCTAAAAAAAAATTGATAACCTGCCAAACTCAACAAGATGTCCCAGCCAGAATCTGTGATCTACAAATTCACCTTGTATCCCAAACAACTGTCCAAGGCAGTGATCCCTGGCTAATCCACACTGAGCCTGGCTGCTGGGTTGAGCCAACCTGTTTATGTCAACAGCACTCGTAGATGCTGATCTTTTGTGTCTCTACGGGCCTGAAGAACCCTGCATCAGAGAGAAAAGCTGAAAATTACCCGATTTTGGCTTCAAACAAAATACTTGGATCATGCTCAGCTACAGGGGTACCTGAAACCACAGTGAATCATGTTAAGCATTCTTGTGAGACATAACTACAGGTTACATACACCAAACACCAGCTAGTGTGGGAACTGATACAGTAAAACAAAAACAACACAGCCCAGTACAGCATTTTATTGTGGGATAGAGCTGCAATAAACATGATGGGGCAGAATGTAATTATAAATAAATTGTAATTAAATTATTATTAAAGAACATAAATAAAACATATTTGTCTTAATCCCTAAACCCAGTTGAAGTCAGTCAGTGGCATTATTCCATCAACATACTGTATAAAAAGAATTAATCCATCCAATCATAGATTCATCCAAAAACTGTGCCAGTGTCTAGAAAAAGTGACAATGACTAACGCTGGATAACCCACCCACACTGCTTCATTCAGTCGTAGACGACACAATGGAGAGGCATTTATACATGGATGATTCTGGCTTGGAATACCAAATACCAAGCTGACTGAAGACACCACACACACGTCACTAAGTCATTCATATCGCATCAAGTTATGATCACTAGCGTGTCTGAGGAGAGGCCAGAGAGGAAAGTGATGAAGTCATAGATAAAGTGAAGCTGTGTCACTGACACTCTACACTGTAGATCAAGTACACCACACATGATCGTACACCCTTTAGCCTCCGTCTGAACTCTGACAGTGGCATAGCTAATGTGTGTGTGTGTGTGTGTTGCATAATAAAAATTCTGCCAGGACGGGTTGACGTTTCAGAGTTAGCGTGTGTTGAAGTCAAGGATACACCTCAGTCTAAAAAGGTGGGCACCCTAGCCTAACACACACAGACATGCACTCACACTATCAGGCAGACTCACACTCAAACACAGACAGGCAGAGTTATCTCAGGACATTGCACAATTGGTTTCTGTCTATGACTCATGTTTACTTATGCCACTACCAAATCTTGTGCTTGTGTGCACATTAACAACACTGAAGCATTACCCCATTCATCACGAGAAGTTCTTTATTTTCACCTATTTCTCCATCTCGTCTTTAAAAATAAAAATCGTTTTCAAAGGCTAAAAAGAGTGTATACATTTCAAGTACAGTAAGGACAGCTTTTAACTACTCAAAAAGTATTACACATGCTAGTATTGACTAACCGTTTGTACCAGTGCACTAGTTCTTCTAAATCAACACCACACCACTAACAAAAACAAATTCAGGCTTCCATCCCTACTGCTTGGCAAACTTGCTGTTGGGCTCAAGCCCAGGTGGCACTATTTACATGAAAAAGTTCTCAACAAAAAGCCTGAACAAACCATTCTGTATGTGACGTATGAAACTGTTAATTGCTGCCAGCAGGATATAAAGCATCTTGTGGTTTAAACAAGGGGGCTTCTGAGTGAGACCCATAAAGAGTCTGAAAACGCTCTTAAAGTTAAAATTGAATGTGTGTGTGTGCGCGTGTGTGTGTGGTGGAATTATTAACACGGAGACCAGATGTGTCTTCTGTAGTATCCTCTATGGTTACCTTTTCTCAGTGTGTACAATATCAGTTTTCACCTGTTGTTAGACATGGCCGAGGGGTAAAGTTACGCGACAGTATGCCTTGCCTGGTGACAAGCATCACTACTGGTGATTGGTGGCTACTTCTCTGCTCTCATCTAGAAACCACACTGAATGACACATGCTGACACAGCCATTTAGACACCTCATCATATCATCATAATTAAGTCCGCTCGAGAAAATTCAAACACTGCCACACCTAAATAAGAATAACACAATCATGACTTGGTTTAAGTGGTAAGTGTTAAATTGTCTTTATAGCTTTTCAAATGGTGTTTAAAATTTTTTAAAAAGAATAAGATCTCTGAGTCATGTGTTAAAGTGTTGCAATTTGTCAGGACTGAACAACTGAAGGTTTATTGCACAGTACAAGTCATCAGTGTTGGAGAGACACCTACTTCCTTTTATGTTGACACTTCCCTTGACCTGAATCAAGAATGCTACAGGGTAACAGCTCTTCTGACAGCTGGTGACCAGCTTTAAAGGGTGAAAGGAATTATAGGTATGCTGTCTACTTGCTTTGTAGCTTCACTTGAAAGATGAGAAGAAAATGTAACTATCAGTGAAGTTTGGTGCAACATTTTATGAGGCCACTGTAAGTTTGCCAAACAGATCTCGACAATGCAGAAAGTTGAACCAGCTGGATACTCACAAATTTCTTTTTCCCATCTCCTTCCTCATAATTCTTCTTTGATTTCTTGTCCTTCTTGGGGCCAGGAGCTGAGGCAGAATTTCCCGTGTGTGGATCCATATTTATTAGTTAATCCGTTCCCTTGAACTGAGTGTCAACATAAAACGGCGAGGCGGGTAATCTCCCTGAACTCAAGCGTAAATCACAAAGCAAGAGTTTCCTCTGACGTTGTTTCTTTACTAAGGAAAAAGGCAACTGTAATTCCCCTTTGGGCCTAGGCTAATGTCCTGGCTAACTAGCCACAATTAGCACAAGGTTGCTAATGATTTGGTAGGAAGCCAACCACACCGAACGAGCCCCTCGCTATGTCTGTATTGCTGAAGGAGGGAAATTCAAAGCGGAGCCACAAGTCCTCGGGGCAAAAAGTAGATAAACCAACGTGATGCGTCTATAAAATACAAACGAGGACTTTAATCACCAGTGTAGATGAGTATCCACATGTAACACAAACCGAAGCTTTAACCAAAGGAAATTTTAAGTCCCGAAAGTAAACGGTAGCTAAGGTTAGCGTTAGCTAGGCTAGCTCGCCTGGCTACAGTAGGTAGAGTCTCACTGGGGACAAAAAAAAAACTCTCCCCACTTCCACAAGTTGTTTCGGCGACTACAACACGGACGACGAGTTGGTGTTACGGATAACTTGACTCGACTGTGTCTTTCAAATTAGTTTCCATATCTGCTACAAGTTTAGTTAACTTTTTAACCCCTGACTGACAGCCGGGGGAGCGACTACCGTCTTTAGCTAGAGGAGGTGTCTTCCTGTTCTTCTGACAGTCCGGTCAGAGCTGGCTGGGGAGGAGCCTGCGCTCTGCGGCTACACCTGAGAGGATTTAACAGAGAAATCTACCCTTACTGCACAGAGCTGAGGGTGCAGTCATGGTCAGAGCAGCGTGACGGAGAGTCAGAGGTCCCTAGTGAAATGAGGGCTAGTTTAACTGCTTACTCATGTTATGGGAACTATCCAAATGCAGGAAAGGAAAGAAAGTTTTGACCAAGATTGTTACCATGGACTGTTTCCATGGCATCACAGTGTGTTTAGAACTACACAAATGATGTAAAAACGCAGTGTGTCATAATTGTGTCATGATCTAGACTATAAAATCCACTCAGAGACCACAATTCAGATTTCAAGCGGGTAATGCTGTTCACTAACTCAAGTGTGACAGTCGGTGGGGGGGGGGGGGGGGGGTTCGTTACAAGTGACCTATGAGAGAATGTACAGGCTGTTACTAAAGACTACTGTAGTGTGGTCTCTCCTATTATTCACCACTGCTGTTTTTCTGCTGACAATAGCCTATAACCATATTACAAAAATCCAACAAACATTTGAGTCTCAGTGACTCTTTGACGTGTCTAAAGTCTGAAACCCCTTCTGAGAAATATAAGGTTGCACACACCTAGATACTGCACAAGCAATCTACTTTAACATAAATGAAACGAAGACTGTGTGTTGCAATGACTATTAGGCTGTAGGTCGCCTCTAGTAACCCTCCTCTCCTTATTACACTGCAAAGATCCTACTTTAGTTCCGTCTCTGTTCTGTGCAGTCGTTTTTGTGGTTTTAAAAGGTGATATTTCAACATATTTGGCGCACAGGCACTTTGCCAGTTAGTACTGTGATCATACTGTGCAAACAATCAGACTTAGGGCTCCACCAAGCGATTAAAATATAAACAGCAGGCGCGACGGTGTCACCAGAGTTAATCCAGCCTAACAAGCAAAATAATTGTACCGATGTTTAATAGGGAGCAACTGGGATGTACTTTATGTTGTTCTATATCTCTATGTCTGTGCATTGAAAAATGCAATTGGCACTGGCTGACAGAGTTTTAGAAAAATGACATTAAATTATAGGCTACAAGTCAATGGCAGCAAATGATTGAATCGAGAAAGCCCACAGCCTATTGAATGTCTTCCAAATAACAGCATTTAGCTGGTCGGTCATTAGAAGTCCAACACCCCAGGCAGATGTGGTGTTCTGTCCTCAGCTTGCAACGTCTTATTTTCGGTGCCTCTCAAATCCGGTAGGCCCACATATTTTAATTGCGCACCACAGACAACAATCACTGTGCTATGATCATGTCAGTGAAGCACTGGATGAATGTTCACTGGAATTCAGTGACTCCACCTGTGGCTTGAGTGATTTCGAGATTATCCAACACGGATGTAGTGTTTCTCTTACTTCTCAGACATACTCAAACCTCAAACCTCACACACACACACACACACACACACACACACACGCACACACACACGCACACACACACACACACACACACACACACACACACACACACACATAAAGGCGCAGGATTACAGAGATAGGCTCATCTGTCTGTCGTGGTATGTGAGAGATGTTTTCCAACAACAAGATTGGAGAGGATTTGCGCATCACCGGTGGCACTGAAACCGACAACAGTTTGGTTTATCGCTCACGACTCGTCATATACTTCAGCCTCAAGTCTTCACTCTCCGGGATATTGGTGCTATAAATTGCGGAGGAAAGGTTAATTAAAAGTGAAAGTGCACGATAACGCTGGCAGCCCTATAGCACTCGTAAAAACGCCCCATACCGACGTATTACGTGATTAACAGTTGGTCCCTCACATCAGCAGCTGCATCAGCACCATCTTCAGCATCGCCATTCATAAACAGGTGGATAGATGGAAAGACTTCAACTTCAGAGTATTTGAATATCTTTATGTGAGGCCTGCAGTCTGCCATTTAATTATCATTTTACAATGGACAAAAGGGTGGAAATTTGTGTGTTGATTGCATCATTTCACAAGACATACAGTTAAGTTACAGTTATACAAAATATTTTATATACAAACCACCGTAGACCCTTTCTACGTTGACATAAGTCACGTTTCCACAGAAAAAGAAAAAAAAAACAGATTCGTCTTGTCAAGGCCAGTGTGAAATGAAAACTATGAATCTGGACATAAACCCCCAGGTGCCAGGGCAAATTTGTAAGCAACTAGCTGCGTTAATAAAGCTTGGGAGTACACTGTAAGGAATTACGTTTTTTTTTCCAAAGTGCACTGCCAGGATTGATGGGAAATGATGGATGGTTTTACATTTTGTTCTTTAATTACCAGAAAATGTATGAGTCACTAATTTGATCAGGAGTTTCACATCCTCTACTGTTATCTTCCCATCCGCAGTAGGCCCCCCACACACCTCTCATCTTCTCAAATTGCACCCCATGGTCTGAAGTGCTGTTTTTTTGGGGGGATGGGGGCTGAAAGTTAAAGAACTTTTGGCATAATTTAGGCCCTGACCAGCCATGTAAGGTCTTGTTGTTGGATGGCCTATTTAGGCCAATGTGTCCAAGAGACATGATAAAGGCAACAACTTCATGTGTACAGTACGTGCAGCAGAAGTTCAGGGGTCAGTGAGTTCTTAACCCCCACCAGAGTCTCAGTAAAGACCCAGAGTCCCAGGGTTCTCGCCTACTTGTAGGATGTCCGGGCCTCTCTCAGCGACCTGTCATATGGCATGGAGGCGAAGAAAGAGTTCCGGAGCTGACAGTTGATGAAGAATACAATGAACAGCACCATCAGGAACAGCAGCAGGCACATGACTATGTAGGTGATCAGGTCCGGTTTGTGGAACTCTCCATCGCGGAGCCCTCCCCCCCGCCCCGTGGTGGGTCTCAGGAGTGCGGCCACGCTTACCGAGCCGCCGTGGGAGGCGTTCAAGGAGGCGGGGGCGTGCGTGGACGACTGGGCCATGAGCACCAAGTCGAAGTCCGGGGTGTCGGTGGAGTTGAGGAGGATCTGTCTGAGCATGGCGCCCCGCGGGCTCACCGGCTACGTGGGTCGGCTGGAAGGATGAAAAGAGACGGAGAGGGTTATGTAGCCTTCTTAACATGTGTTCCACACTAAAGATAGGATATAGCTACATGCTTTATCATTATGGATGTCCTATTTCTGCTTCAGCAACACTGACAAAAAAGAAACAGCTATTTCTGTGTGACATTAGAAACAGCCTTTTAGGATAGGAATAGACTATTAAAATCTGAGTTATGCCTTTTATGTCTGACAAGGTCACTGATAAACTCCACAGAAAATCTACACTATATGCACATAGTGTATCATGTCACAGTTATGCCATATGTGTTAATGAAAAAAGTAGGCTGGAGTCACTGTAAGTCCAAACAGATTCCTAGAAATATCATGGGACCTTGTGATATTGCTCTTTGTGGAATCTCACAGCAATGTTAAACGAACCCAAGACACATGGTTGTAGTTAAGGGGGATTTCTTACTTTGGTGTGCGCTGCGAAGAGTTCCGCAGGTGAGCTGGCAAAGACTAAATCCCGGCTCCGCATTCCTCAGTGTCCCCGTCTCTGTACGCTCCAGCCCCACCGAGGACGCGCTGTGGCGAAGCGGCGGGTCGATAGCTTCAATTCTGCGCCCACAGTCCATATGTCGCTGGGTGGGATATCAACCGAATGTCCCTCACCACATTAAGCCGATCTGACCAAATCCATGTGTCAATACTGATCAGAGCCCCAGTGAAGGAACAGAGAACCAATTTCCACTTGTTGGTGTTTAATCCCAAATCATCCTGCCACGCGTGTGGTTAAGCACATACTGCGTTATGGTCGGCTACTGTAGCGATATCCAAATGACTCTAGGGTTTGGCATAGGTGGTGAAGTTCAACGGCGATCATTGCGCACACGTCCTCGTGTGCGTGGTGGTGCGCAGCAAAACAGGATCGCCTTTACTTGTGCGTACAGGGCGCAGAGGAAGGTCACGCCGGATCCCCAGTTTTTCCAGCTCTTTACTGGTGCTTTTATCCAGTAAAAGGTCGGTACGTGTCAGATAGATGCAGCCGACGGCCTGCCCTCACGGGATTATCAATCCAGTATGACTAAAATAAAATGACAGGTGGGATTAATAGAGGACAAAAAACAGCAGCACACTGGGTCGCAAACAGCTTCCCATCCTTGCCCTGGGTTGCGTGTGTATGACAGAGCGAATGAAGGAGAGAGAGAGAAAAAGAGGGAGAGAGAGTTGCAGATCAGGAGAGAGGAAGGAGGGCGCTGGAGGGACGTCACCGGACAGAGATATGTCTCTGAGAGAAAGTCACAAGAGCAAGTCCTATCTATCTATCTATCTATCTATCTATCTATCTATCTATCTATCTACCTGTCTGTCTGTCTGTCTGTCTATCTATCTATCTATCTATCTATCTATCTTATCATATAATATAAAATGACGAGAGAAAGTTGAATCAGAGCCATTTCTGGGCCAGTGTGGGGAATGTCTCACACTGGGGTGATGAGAGAACAGGAAAGGGTGTGAGATTGGTGAGTGTGTGTAAGATCTTGATCGGGTGATTCAGTTTTAGAAAAGGTTTACATGGTAGTCGAAATGTCTGACTTAATAAAGTGTTGGATATTAGAGCTCTACTCTCTGTCCATTTACTTAAGACTTCAGATTAAAGCGCAACAAAACTGCTCTTGTATATAAATGACATGTCCTGGCCTGTGTGGTTAGAACATAACCGTGTTTGCTCTCTGTGAAATAGATTTGACATCCCTGCTCGACACTAAAAAGAAGGTGCTAAAGTTGGAGTTTGGAAGCCAGACTGCTCTTACATGATGCTTCATACATGAGCATACATACAAAGGGCCAGACCCTTAAAGCTCTGCCGATCTGTTTCATATTCATCTGCACCTGTTCTGTCACAACAGAATGGCTGGCAGGCATAGAGCAAGGACAGAGGGGCACACACACACACACACACACACACACACATTGCAGCTAAAAATACTGTAAACCTTCCCCAGATTGGGAAACGGATTTTGATGCCAAACACAGACAATAATAAGTTATAATAATAAGCAAACTAGCCTAGAAATAACATATAAATAGCAATGTCCTGGTGTCCCACATCAACTCTGTATTCAACAACAAAGAGGATTATAGTGGACCAGAGTTTGGTGGAATGAACATGTCGCATGGGAAATGCAAAAACAGCCCAAAGCATTGTTTACCTATGTGGAGGGGCAGCAGTAATTGTGACGGCTAAGGAGATTACTGTTCATTATTGCTTTTTGGATGTGGAACTCTCTCCCTGCATCGCTACAGGCATGTTACTATCCTCATCCCCATCATACATTCACACACATAAACACAAGTACACACATGCAAGACGGATGCAAAGGCAAATCCAAAGGCACACAAAGGAAACCTGACCTATTTTGCCAGAATCTGTGTGGATGCCTTCAAGAGGTAATCAGTGTTATCAATATTTGCAAAACTCCACTTTGAGGTCGGTAACAGACCTAACTTGCCCGTCACAATCAGGTGATGTCGTTAAGAAAGGGAGTGAGAGAGATTGTGATATACCATGACATATATGTTGAGTGATGCCTTTGCTCTGTGACTAATTGTGCCAGTTATCAGGCTTAGCTCATTAGCTGTAACCCACGACAATGGAATTTTGATTAGGAGCGGTGAATTGTAATTCTTCACCACTACAGCCTTCGTTAAGGGCCTCAACCAATCAAAGACCCCTGTCAGGCATCATGTCACACAAAACAATGACCTCTTTCCTTCTATATGTTTGTTCATATGTTTTTCATGCACACACATAGACAGAAACACAACTTTCGAGTCATCTCTTCCTTTCTAAGTCTCTCATGTCTCTCTTCCATTTCTGTGTTGTGTGGTCTGTTTCTCTCACTTCTCTTCGTATATTTTCCCTCCCTCCTTCTCTTCCCCTTACTCCCTCTCTTTCTGTCTCTTAATCCTTCTAATCCATAAAAAAAAGGGGGAGAAAGACAACTCATCCATGAAGCACTGAGAGCTCAAAATGAAGATAAACAAGAACAGGTTTTTGAAATTCTTTTTCTAAGTTTAATAATGTTGTTTTACAGGGAGGGAAAAAAGAGAGAGAAGGGCTTAAAAGAAGCTTAATGCTCCTGCTGATGAGACATAACCAAAGCAAATGGCGAACCATGAAAGTCAACAGGGATTATGTATGTGTAGCCTACACACACCAGCCACACCACTCACTCTGTCTTTCATTTACATACACACACACACACACACGCTGAGGGAAACACACAATGATACACACTCCTCTGCGCTGTCAGCTAACTGGAGAATTGGGTCTTGCTCAGGGATTGTTATTTTATTACTCTTATTTTCCATTATTTCCAATAGGGAAATGATCGACATTTAGAAAATCTCTCCTCAAAGCCTTCTGCCCCTGTTTTACATCATTCATTTTCAGTCACCTCAAATTATGCCATGTCAAATGAGGGTGAAGTAAACAACACTAACAAAAGCGGTGGTAATCTGCACTCAGAGCAGTGTTTTCCTCAGCCGTTACAGCTAATGCCTTTGAGACGAAATTGCTTGAGTCTACTGAGTTTTGTTTATTTTTGTTTCATGAAAGAGTGATATTGTTCGTTGCTTTCCTCAGCATGAACTGTATCCACAATGTAGTGGAGTCATTCGCCGCACAGGCAGGAGTCCAACAGCCACCCAAAAATACAGTCTGTATAGTCCATCTATCGCTGCTATTCACTGCCTCCACTGCTTCCACTGGCAGGCTGGCTCGTTAAAACAATGTTACCAAAGCTCCAAAATCAGTAATGATCAGCATTTCTAGACAATAATACCATCCCCTCTTGCCTACTAAGACAGACACACACACACACACAGACGCACACATACAAAACACGCACGCTGCATCTGATAACGCTGATACTCCCAGACAGACTCTCAAGACTAAAGCACACAAAAGACAGAGAGACAGATTATGCGAGCACTGTTACGTACAGTGTGTGCACACAGACACACACGCGCGCACACACACACGCAAGGGAGACACATCTGACACATAAATACATATAAATCACACATATCCACACGCTGCTACACACTTACATAAAGGCAGAAAGAGAGGGAACACACACAGTCACACATACACACACAAAACACAAACAATTCTTACACAAGCTAACACATGACCCAATCAGTACCTCCTCAGAAAACACACACACACACACACACACACACACACACACACACACACACACCACACAATATGATCACTAATGGCTACAGAGGCAGCTAGGACTGCATTATCTCTTATGTCAATACGATCCCATTCTCTGTCTGACTGACTTCCAACAAGAATCTTAAACAAACAAAACAAAAAAAAATGTGACAAGCAAATGTCCCCTCTCTCTCTCTCATTTTCTGTGATTGTGTTCATTTTCTTCTAACCATCTCCTCTTTAACCTCCATGGAAAAATCAGTCGTCAAAATAGGATTTCTCCCTCCCAGCGCATCAAACGCCCCCATTGGCAGAAATCAGACGTTCCACAATTAGTCACTTGATTATCTCGCCAGAACACCAAATGCTATTTCTCCTCTCGGGGAGGGATAAAAAGGGAGGCATTCACTTTCTTGCACAGTAAAAAATCACTAATTGATCGTCAGAATGAGGATAGGAGCTGTCATGTAACTTCTAAAACAAACGCATATGATTGCAACTACTAGCATGAGAGCAAAAGAGAAAACACACCTTTACACAGTAAGATAGTAAAATATTGAGATACATTTCAAACTACACAATAAATATGCACATAGCAGTCATTCAAATTATATTTTGTGAGGGTAAAATGTATTTCGACTTGCAGATTGTATATATAGTAGCATGTTGACAGGAAAATAAAAAGAAACAATTTTTACAAAGTCTACACTGAAGTCACAGTAAAATTGATATCATCTATCAGGTAAAAGCAGCAAACAAAGCAGATTCAGACAGTAAGAGACCACGTGAGGCATTTCAAAGTGTGATCTTGAGGACAGTAAACAAATAACAGGAGAGGAGCTAAGAGACTGAGCCTCAGCTAGCTTCTCTGTTGCTAGATTATCTGTTTCTTTCCTTCTTCATTTGCATTTCAAATGTGAATAATTTCAGGGAGATTGTGTTCAGGATCAGTGAAGAAGGTTTTAGGAATGAGGGGAGTGGAGTGCCCCAGGTGAATGTCTGTGTGCAGGGAGGGTCTTCAGTCCAGTAGGCATGCGAAAGGATGGAGAGGGTGGAAAGAGGGAGGGGAGGAGGAGGTGTGTGGAAGAAGAGATGGGGAGTGAGGGAGGGAAAGGAGGAGGAGGAGGAGGAGGGAACCAGAGAGATCAAGTGGGAAATAACAGAAGCAATGTCCCCTAAAAGCCAGAATCTGTGACTCCAGCATTAGTGTGTGTGTGTATGTGTGTGTGTTTAGTGTGAAGTTCTGCTGCATTACTGTAAAATGAGTCAGGGTGAGGAGAGAAAGGTGCGACAAACAGACAGAAACAGATAATTACTCAGTAACATACCAGAGAATGACAGAAAGAGGAAACAGACAGATAAAACATGCCCCAAAAAAGAGAGATTAATATCAAAAGGGGACAGAGACACACAGAAAGTGTCAGAGAAGAAAATTAATGCTGAGATTAAAAAAAGAAGGAGACACAAACAGAATATAGGAGGATGGGTGAGTGAGAGAGGGTCAAGGTAAAAACTGAACCCAACACGAAGCAGAACAAAGAGAAAGAAAGGCAAAGTGAGTCAGAAGATGAATGGTCCCGCAACAGCTATGGCTAGCCCATAAAAGGGAAACTATGTTGTAGGAACATAAATACACTGAGGGGAAATGTTGCTGTATATTACGAGCAGCAGCGCTGGGATTGTTATAAACATAACTTCCTCTCTATGTCTCACTCATTCTCTTTTCAGACTCACTTCTCTTGCAGAGAGTGAATGGGAGATTTTTTTTTTATCCAGGAAATATTGTAGTAGTTACTGCACTGCTGCCAGTGATAGAGAGATAAAGATTAAAAAGTAAAAATGATGGATGATGATAGTGATACTTGCAGTGAGCCAAATACTGCTGAAGTGAAGATGATGTTAAGGATGATGAAGATGAGAATTATGACTCAATGGCTGTAATGCAAAGAATATGACAACAGCCATTGAGTTATGACTGGCTATTCCATCAGCATCAACATAATTGGCGTCCAATGTCTGTTGTCATATTCTTTGCATTTATACAAATACGGATTTCAGAGGACTTTATTCAGATGTTTCATACTGCAAATAGGTCAATGGACTGCATTTATATAGAGGCTTTCTAGTCTTCCAACCACTTAAAGCGCTTTACACTGCATGCTGACATTCACCCATTCACACACACATTCATACACTGATGGTAGAGGCTGTCAGGCAAGATGCCAACATGCTCATCAAGAGGAGTTTATAGTGCTCATTCACATGCACACACTGATGGCACAGCCTTTGGGAGTTGTTTGGGGTTCAGTATCTTGCCCAAGGACACTTCGACATGTGGACTGGAGGAGCCTGGGATCGAACCGCCAACCGTCCAATTAGTGGACCTCTGAGCCACAGCCACCCCGTTTCAGGTGAATGTGCATCTTCTGTGTTTTGAAAATGTATTCATTACATGTATTATCAGTGCTTCCCAAAGCCCAAAGGGACATCCTCGAAAGTCTTTTGTCCCAACCAACAGTCAACAATCCAAAGATATTCGGTTTACTATATAGAAGAATAAATAAACCAGAAAACATTCACCTTTGAGGGGCTGGAATCAGAGAATTTGAACTCTAAACAATTAATCAATTATCATTCAATTTATGCCAGGGTCATTTCTAACAGAAAAGTGTGCAGCTAAAAACAGGTGTTTCATGTTGTAAGAGAATTCAGAATCAGAATAAACCTTTAACTCTAAAGTCCAGTCAGAATAAAATATCTCACTGGAGGAAGAAGAAGATAAATTCATTCAGGTGGTTTGGGCCTAAATCAGACAGGCTTATTCATGAAGGGATTCAAATAGTTTAATTGTCTGTCAGAGTAAAATTTTGTGCTTAAATTCTGAACCTCAAACATGGAGAGTAGAAACTTTTCTATGATATTTGTTGAAATATATAAAATGTTATGATTTATTGTGATGGCAGTGATGATGACAGTGATTATGATTTCCAAGGAGATATCATCCCATGAGAAAGATACACATCTGGCACATTTATCTTGTGTGTGCGTGCAGGTTCGTGAGCTCCAGTTGCAATTACGAGTGCACTCATGTCTGCGTCTACTCTCATTCCTCAGCGGGGCAGCTCACGTGCCTCAAGGCCGGTTGAGCCACCTGGAAGGCTTTTCAGGGAGTTGTCATATCAATCCCTCCATCCATCTTCAACCAGTGCACTCTAGCTTTACAGAATTGGTAAACACTTGACAGGTCTTGCCTTCTGATAGCCCCCCAATAGCCCCTTCTTTCATCACTCTATCAACACTCTGACTGCTCCAGAAATTAGATATTGGCGTTTCACCAATGATGGTGACCCATAAAAAAGTCTCAACACTATGGATTCATGATTTTTTACAGTCGATCATTTCAGATAAGTAAAAAATGGGTTGATCCAGGTTAGAAAATACTTTTGACTGAGACAAAGGTTATATTTAGTGACAAATGGCTGAAAACGTGACAGCTTTATGATCTACAATCATCCTTTAGTTTGTTTAAGAGGTTTCTCCTGATGAGATCCACTCCAGAGGGTTTTCCTCTAATGAGATACGTCAATGAGAGACTGAGATGCCTAAGGGAGTGATTGATGCAACAGATAAGGGTTGTATCTGTGTGTGTGTACAAAAATGATGAGTGACACACAGTCATCTGTGAGCATGTATCTCAGTGTGTAAGAGCCCGCTTCCTTGTTAATGCATCCATTAATATATGAGCGTCAGCTTGTGTTTGTTTGTGTATGAGCGAGTTAGCATTCACTGTTTAAATGTGAGTGTTTATGACAGACAGTCTGGTGTGTGACTGTGCATATGTGAGTATTTGCGCCTCAGTGAGTGTGTAATGTGTGTGTATTTCTGGCAGAGAGGGTGTTTTAGCCCACCTACTGTACTGTGTGTTCAAGCCTCTAATGATATAAGAAGAAAAAGGGTAAGCTTCTGTGTATGTTTATGTTTACACAAGCATGTAGCATATTTTCTATATATGTGTGCATGCTGCTATGTTTGTCTCCTGAGGGGGCTCCCAGGCAGTAGGCGAGAGGCACATTGGAGAGGGAGTACAATCTCTCCTCCAAATCCTTGGAATCCCTGTATTTTAGAGGCAGGGGGTCACATCGCTCACTGCTCTGCCAGGAGAGACAGAAACAGAGAGAGACAGATGGAGGAGGAGGCGAGATGGATGTAGAAAGAGGGAGGATGAAGAGGAAGAGAAAGAGTAGAGAGGGAGGGCTGGAAACACTTCCTTGCCTTGGGCCTCTGGGACAAATTACACCAGAGAGGGGATGTCAGTTATACTGTGTTGTTCTAAGACACACACTTTCTCTCTCTCTCTCTCTCTCTCCCTCACACACACACACACACACACACACACACACACACACACACCACACACACAGAAAAGTCTTCAAGGTCCTCTATGTGAGCACACAGGCTGAAGTCTCCTCAAAGGTCACACACAACCGTGCACGAACAGATACACTTAACACATAGTCTTGTGATTAAAACAAACACAAACACATGTCCAACACACACAGACACACAAATACACACCTACACTGACAGAGTGTGTTACTCAGTAACACCCTTAAGGCTAAAACTCATATCAAAAGTCTGACAGAGAGCACTGAAATCAGATAATAGAATTTCCTGTGAACTTCCAAAAGCACATCTCCCTCGGACTGACTTTGTTGCTATGGAGATAGTCCAGGGTCTCGGCTGCTGTTTATGTGTGTGTATGTATGTGTGTGTGCGTGTGCGCGTGCTGTACAGCATTTCGCGGTTTGAATTAAGTCTTCTTTTCTTTGAGACATTGTTTTGGCATATCTGTTTTATTTGGCCTTAGTGCAGTGGTGAATGATGGGAAGGAGAGAAGAAGAGTGGAGGAAACAGAAAGAGAGAGAGAGAGAGATCGTGACAAAGGTTATAAACCAGACAGCAAGAGGAAAGGATGCTCCACTGAGTGTACCCAAGCTTGTAATTGAGATTATTGTAGAGTTTTTCCTGAATGTTTAAAGTTGTTAGGCAACATTTTATCTAAAAAGATATAACACATCGTACAACCTTTATCAGTAGGTGAAGCTACAAAAGATTTATTTAGAGATTCGCTTAATCAGATGGCTCCAGTTTATGCTTTGTTTGGTTGATTGTATGGTCATTGTTGAGAAATCTTCTAAAGTGAAACTTTAAGTGAAGGTTTTTACAGTTTAAAAGTTTGCATCACATGATTTGTGGGCCTTGAAGTCCTCAAGACAAAAAACAAAAAACCTGCCTGTAGCTGTCATTTGTGAACTTGCTTTTTGTGGTTTCAACACATAAAAAGGCACAATTAGTGGAAAACAGTTTTAAATCAAAATATTTCTGCCCTTGAAATGACACTTCCTGCATAAACCAATGATGTCTGAACCAAAAAGAAATCTCATTAGAAAAAAAGAACACCCAAATCTGTTGAGCCTTGTCATATCAAGTATAAAAGATGACCATTTAAGGCAAGTTTTAGTGACAGCTTAACAGGGTTCGTTGGCCTTTGTGCAATGGTAGACTAGACAATAAAAGGAAGTCTTTCAGTGACAGCCTGAAACAATGCAGAGAGTGCTCGGTGAGAGTGTTGAATGAATGGTATGGTGTAACTGAGGTCTGATAAACATCTGGACACATGTTGGAGTAGTGTTTACAGTGCTGCTTTAGAGGGCAGCGTATATACATATACATATATATACATATACATACATACATGTATATATGTGTGTGTGTGTGTTTTGTGTCTTTTTTGCATATAGTTGTTAAGAATCTGCTTTGACTCTTCTATTTGTACCCATCTCATTACATTTTTTGCAGCTTTTTAAATAAATCTAGGGGGCCAGCAGCAATTAGACTTGTCTGGCTGCCCTAAAGCATTCAGACAGACTGGAAGCAAGCACTTAAACCATTGCATAAACATGAAAAATTCAAGTATTATATTGGTCTATATTTATTTTTTAATTATGTGCACAGAGTTAGGAACAGTCTCTGTTGTAGGCCTGTAAATCCCACTGAGACATTATATGTGAAATTAGGCTATACAAATAAACTTGATTTGATACAGACTAAATGATACATCTACCTATTAAGAGTTTTTTTTAGGCCAGATTCTTATGAGTAATGAAATGTTTTTTGTTGGGACAGAACTTTTGCATGTGTTAAATGTGTAAAGATGTGTGTGAAGAACTTTGAGATGCTGAGAGAAATGTGAACCCGACATAGAGGCTCTCTGTGTATGTATGTATATGAAATCAGCATTGCGTACTATGGACGTGTATTCTTGTGTGAGTGTACATTTAAGCAGTTTGAGTACTCCAGGCTGCTCAAATGGTTTGTATTCAGAGCATTTAATCTGAATGTGTGAATCTGTGTGCATGTGCATTCTCCTGTCTGCCAGTGTGCAGAGCACGTCTGTCTTCCACTGAGGGCTGCCGGTGGGAATAAACACTGATATTTAGACTCAATAGATTTAATCAAACTCCATATATCAGCACAAACATACAAAGTACTGCAATGATGAACCAACCAGTTTAGAGCTTACTCTGTTTAATTCAAGGATCAAAAATATGACAATATACAGTACAAGATTTTACTTTAATCAATATTTCTTGCATACAAGTTAAAAATACAGTATTTCAGGTAATTTTGTCTTTCTGGCTGTGGGAATCACCTCTGGATATCATAAGACATTCTCAGGGAGTCTTTTTATGATTGGCCTGGTTCTGCACACATAAAACAGTTAGCTGCTCTTTCATTCTGTGAAACATACAAATAAATAAAGACACAAGTTTAAGCCCGTCTACTTGTTTAAATGAAAGCTTGATTTAAACAACATTTGTGTATCTGAAACTAAATTCTGTCTCTAAAGTCAGCCTTGTTAACCTTGTTTGAAAGCTTAACAAGGCTAGGTCAAAACGTAGTATATGGCTGGACCGTGTATGAAAGGCTAGAGGGCTTTTAATTTGAAACAGATACAGGAAGTAGTGGCGTTCGGCCAACCAATGGTGTAACTTCATCACTCAGTCAGTCAGTCAGTCACTTATTATTTATAGGCCTGGCCCTGCTGTTGCAGTCCAGCCAAAAATGATCACTAAACTATATCTGAGCCATGATGTGTGGGGCCTTTTACATCTACTAGTGCATTTTGGATTTAAACCTCAATAGCTCCAAAAACTACCGTCAAGGATTCAAATACAGTTGTTTTATGACAGTCTTGAAAGTTGAAATTTCATTGTAATGATTAATGATGTTACGATGACAAAGATTTGCTTCGTTTATCCCACTAAAACAAATGATGTGTAATGGCAGTGCTCCAAATACTCCTCAGTGCTCCTCACAAGCACTGACCTCCTGCATTTTACAGCTGTAAAGAGAACTTCTTGAGGACACGTCGCTTTTCGGCTGCTACTTAAGAAAGCAAGTCACACAGAGCCACTTACTGCTGCAAAGACACAATGTAGAGGAGAATATAGTACCTGCATCAATTATCTAGGTTATATGTCGATACATTTATTGGCTCAAAGTTGTTCATATATGCACAAGACCTAAAGTGATAATGGTTTCATGTGAAATTATCTTGTTTGTATTATCTTACCCACACTTACAACAACCTGGCAGCATGTTGCACATTGTATATGAAATCATTCTGAATGAGGTCTGAAGTAGCCTAATTTTATTATCACTTTTGCACAGTTCACATGGTGCTGCACTACTACTGTGTTTGATGTGGACATACAAATGTCCTGACTGCGTTAGGATGAAAATTTAATGTTTCATTATCTTAATGACTTTTAAACAAGTGCATAAATCCTACATTGTCTCCTGCTATTCTCTCAATTGCTCTTACTTCCGATCACAAGTTGTGCACTGTGGATGGAAATGCATTAATTAGATTGCCTGGTGTATAAAGGGGTGTACAGTATCTTGACAGGCATCACTATGCTTGTCATCACAAAGAAAACACACACATGGAAAGCCAGTCTCTCTGGTGTGAATAACAGTGGCAGTTTCTTTCAGATATCTTTCTCTCTTGTCCCACCTCTCCCTCCAGCACTCTCTGCATCATCTTTTCTCTGGGTTTCCCTTTCCTCCACATTGGTGATATCTCTTGGCAGCGGATGTGGGGGCCCTCACGGCGCTGCGCTGCCTCAGTCTTCTGCCCTGTGGGTGCCTCTTCATATCCCCTGGTGCTTGTGTTCTCCTCCTCCTATGTATCCCTCTATCTCACACCTAGCCTACAAGCCTCTGACTTCCTCTCCTCTCTCACTTCCTTAAGATGTTTAATTAGAATTCAACTGTCAACACAAACCGCCCCGACCGAGTTGACTTCACCTCTGACCCTCTGACCTCATGCTCACTTGCAGCCACAACTATTGTCTTTCACATTCCCTCCTAATTAGTCATTGCGTATACAAAACACTGCTTTTTGCCTTAAGTTAGCAAATTTCACTCTGTATCCAGTTTGTTTCTCTCATGCCTTTCTCCCACTTTCTTCCTTGTCTATCGCATAAACATCCTGCTTCCCCTGTCCCTTTTCTCTCCCTCTTCCATTATCAACATCTTAAAAATACCTACCCTGCCCCTGGTTTTTGCCCCCACCTCCTCCTTATTTCACCTACTTTCGCACTCCCATCTTCCTCCCCCCTTCCCAATCCTCCCCTTTTGCAAGTCCTGTCAATGTCTCATGGTGTTCTTGCCAAACTTGTCGCTAAGTTGCTGGATGAGCAGAGCCAGCTCCCCGGCGGCCTGGGACTTCTCCTCCAGCAGCTCATAACGGAGGCTGGAAATGTCTTGCTTGATCTCCTTCAGCTCGCCTACGAGACAGTCACGCACAAACACAAAAGAACAAGTGACTGAATACACAACAATCAGAACATGTGAGCATAAGCGAATACAGACATGTGTGCAGGTAAGCACAGATCCACAAGGTCAAGAAACTGTGCTGTTCTGAACATGTGTGAGTGTATTAAGGCTTACAGCACATTTAATCTTCATAATGATATCCAGTATTAACCTATGCAGTATGACCTAATTTTAGGGACTTTATCTCACAGTTATAGAAATATGCCCTAAGAAAATAATGACACAATGAAAGTGGACATGAACAGGAAATTTTACCTTCATTGACTTCGTCGTTCTCTCTGTCCACTTGGGCCTTTAGCACATACCGCTTAATCAGGCGCTTCATTATTTTCTGCGAGGACAGGAGAGGATTAAATAGAGAGGAGGTCACAAGTTGATATCTCAGTGTTCTTAGCCAGTAAACAAACTTCTCTAATTACATTTCTGCAAACCGCATACATATCGGCACACACACACACACACAAAGTCATGCAGACAGTGGTAGAGAAGAGCACTGTGTCTCTGAGGTGTGTCTCAAACGTAAAGACTATTGATCCTGCAGCTGCTTCCAAGGCTCAAGCAGTCAATCCCTGTATGAAGGCACTCTGGATATGGGTCGATAACTGTCACCACACATTCGGCACACATACAAATGTCTAATCAAGTGATATCTCAATGCTTGGTGTGTACAAGCTCATGTGTGTTTGTGTGCAAACCAGTGAAGGAACTCAGATTTCCCTTATGGCGAATTTGAAGGGCAGAGTACGAGTGCGTCTTTTCCATCCTCAGTGCTCATTTAACAAGCGCCTGTTTTCAATCTCCCTCAAACTGCTCATTAGAGGCATATTCATCCTTATTCTGTTGCTCTTTCTCTTTTTGCAACTCCACCTTTCCCTTTTTTTTTACTCACACTTTTTCAATCAATTCAATGCCCTTTCATCAAAACCCTCTTACAATTCTTCCTTCTTACCTCCATCACTCTTCTTTACCTCTATCTCTCATATTTTTCTTTATCCCTGTCCTTTTCTCTCTCAATCTCTCTTCCTGCCATCCTTTATCACCCTCCAGCCACTCCCATTCTTTTCTTCTGTTCCTCTGCACTTTTGTTTTATATTCCTCAGACTATCTCTCATTTCATTTTTCCTTTTGCCTCCATCCACTCGCTCTCTGACTCCTCTGCTTTCTTCTCATCTTTGCTCTTGCCATCCTTCGCTCTCTGCTTCTGATCCTGCCTCTGTCTTACCTGGTATCTGGTCGGATGTTTTCTAGATTTTCTGGGCATGAACTCTTCTCCCGGTCGTGGATAAGACCTGAAGCGTTCATCCTGTTGCAACAGTAAGATACAGACAACAGTCTGATGTTAAAGTCACATTTCAGGGTTGAGTGATCTTTCATGGTGGAAGAATTTGAAAAGGGTGTTAGAGGCAACATGCTGCCAAAACAAAACAACAATGAATTGCAAGGCTTAGTGTTTGTATCTAGTGCTCAGACATTGAAAGCTGTGTTCCTATCTTCAAAGAGGAGGCCAAGAGTATTGACAGCATCCCTTGACTAGAGTGAATCTCTATTAACTGACTTCTAGATGCCTTCTACGTCCATGACCTTACTTTGTAGCTTGTGTGTCATTCCAACACTGTAGTGTCAAAAGAAGTTTTAACTTAAGTGTGGACACATGCAATGAGCTGCTACCCTATACTGTATGGACTAAAGCTGAGAAGCCCTGGATGGAGCTATACATAATAACCAAATGATATAAAGGTTAAGCAATAAAAAAGATTAATAGTAAACGACACGCTTTTTCTGAAGGGCAACTTATGAAGCTTTAAAGTTTAAACCAAAACGCTTTAAGCTTTGACCCCTGACAAAACTACATCAAATTGGTTTTAAATATTAAAGAGCTGATTTTTCTCTAAGAGCAGTTGAATTTTTCAAAATCATTAATATACTATATGTACATGTACATGTTGCTCTCATAGATTTTATGATCAAATTCTTGAATGATGGTTTTTAATTTTGCAAGAAAACCATCTCATGTCCTCCTCTTTTTAAGACTTTGTAGAACAGAGAACACCCACTGAAAAGACTGTTTTTTTAATCTATTCACTGCTTTATTAAACCCCACAACCAGATGGCAACTACTGTTTCAGCTTCGTGTGAGTGTGAGGACATCTTTTATGCAGAGGTTTGTTTTTCCAAAGCACAGTTGACAAAGCCTCTTTGTTTTGTACTCTGTGATCTAGTTAATGACCTGCTTTGTTGGCCTCTGCTGGCTCCATTCAAATGATATTCAGTTTATTTGCTTTTTGCCAAAGGGAGAGAATCACCAACTTAGAAATCAATTGTCCTACATATGGAAAGCTTCTGTGACTATATGAAAGACATTGATCAAAGGGCACGAGAATGAACTGTTGCGTGCAAGCAGACATACACATACAGAACAAATAATTACTGAAAGAACTACTTACTAGAAGAATTATATCAAATCCATATGTGTATATTCACTAACAACATTACTAGAGGCTCCAGAGGATCAGTCATTCTCTCTAAAACATATGTGATCCAGTCATTATTATATATCAAACCCATATATGTATATTCACTATGAAATAAATGTTACTAGAGGCTCCAGAGGATCAGTCATTTCCTCTACAGCATATGAGATCCAGTCATTATTATATATTATATATAATTATTATACCACCAACTACTAACTTGGTTATTTTTCTGAACATATGCAGCTTTGAAACTAATTAACTTTAGTGTTTCACTTTTCTCAAATGGTGGATATCCCACATGAGAGATAAGTGTGTAAGAGGAAAAAATGACTAACTCAGAAAGATCACGCTGTCTTCTCTAAATCTCGATTGACATTTCCGAGGCTGCACCGTGGTCGAGTGTGAGCTTATGTATCGATTGCTTGCTGCACCTGCTCGGCTCTCCAGTTGTTCAAACTGTCAGGGCTGCATAGAACTTTAGAATCTCATGGAAGCAGCAGGGTGTAACCCATCTTGTCCCCATCCAAAACCTGCCCAGGCATTTGAGCAGACGCAGGCAGATCCAATGGCCCGACTAATAGCTTAGCCGAGGCACCGAGGTGAGACATTTGAGCAAAGGATTCAGACGGAGCACAGCGGACAAGGCCAGCGCTAAGATTGATTCTGTGTTAAATGGCCTATGCTATTTTTTTTCACGCAACACTTTCTTTTCATTACACTGATTTTATTTAGATGGACAATCCTTGAGAGGGCGAAAGGGTGAAAATGAACGAAACTGAAGTTGCATCCCAGGCTTGCAGTGGAAATATCATGTACTGCCTGGGTCTTAACCACAAGGTCACCTGAGCACACTGCGTACTATATATGCTGAAGACGCAGTAACTGACAGTCATGCTGGAAACAGTTAAGCCAGACTTACGCATACAAGCAGCAAGTCCACCACAGATTGTTTTCGGTGGAATAATAAGCATGTCCTTTGCCCCTTTTCCAATTTCAACAATTAGTCGTTAACTAAAGCCACATGGGAACATAAATTAACTTGGATAGAGCCTGCAAAACAAGAATATCTAGATGGAAATTGCACCACTGGCAGAAAAAAAAAGTAATTAGTATTTTGGCCATTGCAGCAAACTTTTCTTTTAAAAAGAAAAAGGGACAGCTTCGCAGAGGCAAATAGAGTGCTAAATCAAGTTTTGCTGAGCAAAGTTATTCATGCATGACTGTCACTTCATAATATTGTTTTCCTGTTGTCTGAGAATAATGGGCTGAAGGGGAGTCAAGAAAAACAAGAAGCATGTTGTCAGTAATTAGCGTGTAATTGCTGGCTCCCACCACAGTTTCTACAAAATGTGAGAATAGTTGAATCAAAGCACTTAGAAAAGATAAGAAAACTGAGATAAAGGGAAACACAGCCTTTAATTTAGTGGCTACAACCTTTGCAAATAACTTTTTAACCAGCCTCCATGATGTCAAAAATAATGTAAGCCTGTTAATTGTTACTATGGGATCATGCATGCATAATGCTTTTCTTTCCTTCAAATAATAAAATATTTTTTTGTTGAGTTTGTGACTATAATTTGTTATGACGTAGGCATTAGGCATGAAGAAGTTCCTGAGACTTACCTTGGCTTGTGAGTTGAGCATGCCCAACTCCAGCTCGTTGTTATGCCGACGGCCATTGGCCTTGCAGAGACGTATCAGGCAGGACTTGATGCGGAGGACCAGGTAGTAGAAAGACTTTGGGCTGGGAACCAGGTTGAAGGGGGCAGGCAAGGTACGGCCCTCGTCAAAGTAGGAGAGCCACAACTTGGCTCGAGCAAACTTCCACTCCACGTCAGCATCCTCCTACAGAGGCAAAGAGACAAAGGGTGTATTTGACATATGAGGGGCTGGTGCTAAATGCTTGCTAGCATGCTAACATGAGCTAATTACAGTAGCAACAAGAAGAGTGCACTCAATAGAGTGCAGATCTCCGCTAGGTGTGTCTGGGGGTATGTATAGTCTCAGTTTTCTTTAAGATGCATAGAATAGTGTAATGGTATTTTAACCGGGCACCTAACTGTATAAACTTAATAAGGAAACAATAACGGGACGATTAAACATTGCTATTTATTTAGAACATTTTGTTGTAACACAGCACACAAAATAAAACCCCTCCCTACCTCCCTCTCCCCCCCCACACAAAAGAGTTGAATCTCACTCAATGGTCCCTCTCGGCTCCCTTATAGTCAAGATGGCGGAGAAGCTAACAAACACAGGGATTTATTTATCCTCTATCGTGCCATACTTTGGTGGATCATAACATATCAGGTATGGAATTAATCTGCAGATGCACCAAAGTCATTAGTATACTGTACATAAGCTCAGAACCATGAAGAAATTTGGAGCCAAACAATCAAAGTCTATGCACTAAAAGTTACTTTAGGACAAATTAACCAAAAGTTAACTACTTGTAAAGGTAAATATTTGATGTTCTTTAATTACCATAATTACAAAATTAGGCATGACTGTAATGAGATCATGTCATGACATTGAGTCCAGTTAAGAATCACCTTCTGAGCACTAAAGAACAGTAACGTTATAACAAAGAGAAGTGAAGATGTTAAATTCAGTTTGTTTTTATTTTTCCACTTATCTATCTGTCTAACTAACTATCATCTATTCTCAGCAGTGGTCTTTTTGTCTTAGCGGGATGTAAAAAGAGCGAGGAAAATCAAATCTCATCAAATCATGTCTCAAATTCACAGCATAAAAAGAGGAACTCTCAGGTGTCTTAATATGTTTGAAGAAATCAATATGATGAAAATGCTACTTTTATTGGTTTTATTTCAGTTGTTTGAGAACTTCCCAGTGCGACTCCTGCTCTTATTTTGGATTCTGTGTTTTTGTTTTGCTGCCGCTGCATTGATCTTTGACAACTCTTGATACTTTCAACTCGCTCTCTGATTCTCCTACAGGCACAGAGGTGATCAAACACTGATCCTTATTGACAATTTTTGTATTGACAGACGCTCTTATTTATGTACCTCTATCTCTTGGTACGAGCTGTTGATCATGGCAATGAGCATGTTGAGAAGGACGACCACCATGGTGACGTTATAGACCCCGTACAGCACGTAGCCGATGTTCTCTATGAACTTATGGTCGTACTTCAACACCACTGAGATCACTTCAGACAGCCCAAATATCGACCAGAAAAGCGTCTTAAAACTCTCCTCCACCCTGCAAAGAGAAAGAAAACACGGCAGTAAGAAAAGCGTACATGACAGTAAGCAGTTAAATGCTCTTTCTCTCACACACATGCACACACACAAAATACATTTTAATGGCACGGGGGTTTATGAGGTGGCACTGATGAAATACCTGATGAGTCATGTTCAAATCGAACACATTGTCTCATGTCCCACACACACACACACCTACATACGCAAATGCACACATACTGCACTGAACATACTGTAGACGTGTGTAAAAACATGCTCGACTTCTGCAAAACTGAAAAAGTAGGAAATGAATCAACTCCAGCATTTGAGAGATCATTTGGTTTATAGCACTCAGTTCATTAAGGTTGTAGCCTGGTACTGTGTCGACCTTTACACAGAATGGATACTGGAACGTCACTGCAGTCAATCAGAAAACAATAAAAGTCCTCTCCACTTTCCACTCCATAACTTAAAATGAATGTCTATGTTGTCTTTTTTGGGTGTCATGGCTGCTACAAAAAAGTTAAATGAAGAAAAACTTCAACCAAGGTTTCATGAAATCTCATTAAAAACACACTGGACATTTTTTAAAAATAATTGTGGTCAAATGTTTTCTCTTTTCTTCACTTTAATTTGAACATTTTAACTTCTTGAGTGAGCTCAACTTGCCTTTTCTCACCCTGGCATTTAGATATGATTAAATTAAGCACTGCTAATGTTATTTCAGTTAAAAATGTTCTGTACTTCTTGCTGAAGTCCAGAGTTAAACCTCTGTTCAGCCTGAGGGATCAGATTCTCTGACTCTGACCCAGTGCGTGTTAGTGTGTGTGCTACAGGAGTGAGAAAGAGAAAGAACAGATGAGTTAAAACAGCACAAAGCTGCAAGACTAGCGAACATTGACATTCAGGTACGTGTCTGTCATTAAATATTCCATGGGCATGGGCTTGAGATGACTGAGGGGGGGCTCAGTAGGGAGGACGAAGCCGCCTGGTTGGATAGCTGGAGGGGGGCTGGAGGTGGGAGGAGGCTTGGGGAGAGAAGATCTGTAGACTCCTGGTCTGGAGCTGTGGGCATCTTCCAAATTGACTTCTTTCAAAGAGACACAGTTTCATGGGCACAAAGAGAGCTAGGTGAAGGCACAGAGAAACACACTCTCACATGCATAAAGAGAATGGCGCAAAAACACACGTACTGTAGATCCCTCTCCTTTCTCTTGCACACATGAAAACAGAGACTCATCTGAATACTTTAGCTTTAACCTTTCAGGAGGAGATCAAACCACACCCTTTCCTTTTCTTAGAAAATACGTGGCCTTCTATGCAAATATTTACAAACCACTGCAAGGGGTCAGCACAGTATTAACATCTTGCTAGAGAAGTGGAATGAAACTAAGTAACGACAGTTAAGGCATCAGAGTGCTGTGTTGGGTAGGGAGGCAATTTTATCCAGGAGACACAAGGTCCAGCCTTGGCATGTCTTCTCAAAGCTGAACTCTCTTTGTGGTAATCCCAACTGACCTCAGACCCCTGACCTCTGACCTCTCTGAAGAGCTCAAGACACAAAGCAATTACCCAATGGCAAGCAATTATCCCATAAATAATGTATGAATCAATTGTTGTCGAAAAAAAAGAAAACTGCAGAAAAAATCACTGTGTGAAACAAAGCAGTGATTTATTCAGCTACTTCAACACAAGTGTTTTATATTACTAATGAGACTAATCAAAGCATTTTCAATAGTAAAATTAATCTGCTTCTGACCAGAAACTAATGCACAACTTGCAACCCTAGAGACATTTCTTTCCTGAATCAGTGATATTTGGTTGACACCGCCTCATCAAATCAGTTGGAAGCCTTTTTGTCACTATGAAGCATGGGCTATCAGCACATAAGCACCAACACATTACAGTGACATCAGGCACTGGAGGCAAATGTAAACAGAAACACTCTCACAAGCATTAATAGTGATTCTCAGATGGTTTTCTTTGTGTTGCTGTGATAGATGGCCTCGACATCAGGCGGGCTATTGCTGTGAGACTACGGCGACTGAGGGGTGTTATCAACAATAACATCTTCTCACTCACTATTCACATCACACACATCCAGCAGCCTATCGTGCAAGAGAGCTGAGGAAGGCGATTTAGGTGGACTTGCCTTAAGAGCCTGATATTTTGAGCTTTCTCTCTTTAAATAATGTCTCATCACTTATCTCAAATGTTTTTTACAAGATAAAAAATTTTAAAAAATAGGACAATTAAGTCTCAATTATGTTATATCCCAATGATCTTTTTTAATCAAATTATTCTGTCTTCCAGCTCTCCATCCCACCCGTGTGAAATGCTTGCTCAATTTAAATTTCATGTTCCCGCTGTACGGAAACAAAAGTGTGGATAATGATGACGGGCTTTGTTCCAGGCAACATTAATGTGCCATTAAACCCAACGCTCTCAGGAACACATATACACAATAATAAAACTACACTCCCCACATAGCAGCCTATTATACACTGTTCATCTGTTCACCTCAGCAGATTGTGTTGTTTTTTTTTTTTTATAAAGCTTGTAGAGGAAGTGAACCCCCTTCTTCTCACAGAACCATTCAAGTCGAACATGTTTAAATATAAATGGAAACATATATTACACCTCCTCACTTCTATTCATAATACAGTAATATTGATAGAAGTACACATGAGAGTAACGGGTCTTCTTCCATAATAGTGATGCATGGCCGTTCGGTGCTGCTGTGCATCATCGTTTGTATTGAACGCCTTGTTTGCTGCTTATTTAATGCGCTGAAATGTGTGTAAGACGCCTCTCAAGCAGAAACTAGTTATACAAAATCTAAAATGTATCCTTAGAGACTAAACAACATTGAAAAATTTGAATTTGTCTTTTGCTAATGTCAGCTAAGGCATGTACGCATCACGCGACGGCCTGTTACTGAGATGGACGAGATGCTTCGGATAATGGAAGGGTTTTTTAACAACCTTAGTATGAGATTATTTCCTTTCATCAACTTGGGTGTGTTCGTGCGTGCGTGTGTTTTATAATATCATTGTACGATGGGTAGTGAATCAGCAGGGATAGTGGGCATCTGGAGACAGAGATGGACAGTGTGTTATTATCTCTTATTAAGAGTGGCAGCTCCCAATAGGCTGCACCCAGCATGATGGCTTCTCACACACACATACACATCCTTCTTACCTCTGCAGGACACTTGCAGTAAATAACTGACTCTGTTGCTCACCCTCTCTTTCTACCACACACACACACACACACACACATTCATGCCACATATAGCATGGTGTGTGTCTGTGTGGGAGAATGGTGAGTCACCTCAGCTCTGTGGGAGCAGTCTAAACCCAATCACCAACAGGCCCAAATCAGCCCCCCCAGCCCCCCCCCCCCCCCAGAGACATGCTCTCAGTCTCACTTGCTCTTCGCTTAATGTTTGTCTCTGTCGTTGTCTTAGCTCTTAGCTCCTCTCTCGCTCTCTCGATATCATCTCTGCCTCTCTTTCGTTTTCTCTATCTCAGTTACTCATTTTCTCATTATATTCTCATTGCCATTGCTCTTATATCTTTCTCCCAATCACCCTCCCTCCACCTCTCACACGCTCTCCATCATTCTTACCAACAGCTTTTTTAGCCATCTCTGTCCCTCAATCTATTATTTTGATTTATAGTTTTTTCATTATTTTTTTCCCTCTTATATATTCTCGTATTTGTTTAATCTGCTGCAATATTCTCACACCGACCGAAGGTATACAAATATCTTGGGTTCTGGATTGATGATAGGCTGTGCTTAAAAAAGCACATTAATGAACTAACAAAATCAATAAAAGCAAAACTAGCATTCTTTTACAGAAATAAGACTTGTTTTTACCCAGAACTGCAGAAAACAAATTGTTCAATCAACCTTTTTTATCTGTTTTGGACTATGGCGATACAATTTATATGCACACTTCTGCCGCTACTCTTAAATCTCTTGATTCAGTACATCATTCAGCTCTTAGAGTCATAACTGGAGATGGCTTTCAAACACATAATTGTATATTATCAGAAAGTTGGGTGGCAATCATTGGCTGTGAGAAGTGCACAAAACTGTGTTCTATTTATTTGCGAAGCATTACTGGGCAAACTTCCTACATATATATCTCTTGTCATCTTAATCACAGATCACTTTCTCACTACACTAGATCCCATGACTATTTGATTCTTGAAGAACATCGTGTGAATGAAATTGGAAAACTGGCTTTTAAATACTTCGCTCCACACAAGTGGAACAACTGGCAAAAGTGTGCTTAAATGGAAGAGCTGATCCCTTATACTCATTTCAAACATCTATTGGCAGATCTGGTACAGTGTGGATGTGAGTGCTTTCTATGAATGATGTTGATGTCTCTGATCGAATGTCTTTGAATGTTGTCTCTGTTCATATACTTGCTGTAAATCTTGTTGTTTGTTACTTCTAATTTGTACACCGTAAACTTTGCTTTTATTTTTCTGTATGTTCTGTAGTCAGGGAGACCTGAGCATGCTCTCAGTGGCCCCTCCCTGCAGAAATAAAGGTTGATAAATGTAAATGTAGACTTTGTGAAAGGCTGGTCCAGCTTTCTCTTCTCTCTCACTGTTTCTGCCCTTCAGTCATTAGCAAGATATTAAATTTCTCCTCCTCTCCTCTCCTCTCCTCTCCTCTCCTCTCCTCTCCTCTCCTCTCCTCTCCTGTCTCCTGCACACAGACAAGTAGTCAGATAGACAGGCAAATATAGATGAAACATCTTTAAATATTAAATGGAGTTTAACTTTCTATCTGTTGCGCCAAAGGAGCAGTCACCATGGCGACAGCAGGGGTGGGGCCTTAACCACTTCTGCTTTAAATGAATTAATGAATGCCGCTCTCGAAAGATGCTTGCTTGCCTTCCTGTCTCTGCATGTGTGTAAGTATGTGTGTATGTGTGTGTGTGTGTGTTTCATAGTGAGACAAAAAGAGGGAGAGAAAAAGTAGAACTGAACAAAAACGGATGTGTGTGTCTTGTGACTGTGTGTGTATTTGTGTGACAGTGGGATTGAAGAAGAGTCAGAAAGAGAGCGATGCAAAATGAGGCTGTTTTGGTGTGTGTCTTCAGGCAAGCTGTGAGAGAATCTTATTAAGCGGGGAATACAACACCACAAGAAAAAACAATTAAGAGTGTTTTGATAGTGAATCAAGCACAACATCGACTATTTTTCAGTTATCTGCCTGCTTCCTCGCTGTTCGTCTGTTATTCCGTCTCTCTGTTAGTCTGTGTTGTCTTTATCTTTCCATGATACAAGGAACAGACTAATGTGTTGGACTGATTTTGGCTACTATTATGTCTGATATCAGCCAGCCACATTGAAGGTTCTTCCAGAAAAACAGCAGGGAAATTACTTTTTCCTCAGTGCTTGTCATTTACCAATTGAACTGTTGATGTTATTAATGTCTCTGCTGTTAATTAATTTTTCAAGTGGTGGACCTATATACAGCATAGCATTATTTCTCCAGCCATATGAGGGGTTATCTCCCTATCCTTCTTAACTCAACTATAGGAATAAATTTCAATACAAAGATTTAGTGTCAAATGATGGTCACGCTGCTATTTCAGACTACATCTTATCAAGAGTGAAATTGAATGCTTGACATCATTTGGCATGATAATAGAAACATTTATTGAAAAATACCTTGACATTTAAAAGCCCGAATTGGTCAAACAACCTGTGTGCATTCTTTTTCTCATATTTCTGTCTGCCTTCTTTCCATCTCTCTCGCCTTAATTGTAATTGTGTCTCCTGTCCTCGTTCTGACGTTCAGATGTGCTTGACTGGTAATGGCTGAACACGACACCTCTGCCTCGCTTTCAGAGCTAATAATTTCTCTCTTTTGCTCGCCCCGATTCTGCCTCAACCATCTCTTTCAGTTTCAGCTCTCTCAGCCACCTCTTATCCTCCTTTCATACCCTACCTCTATCTCTCGCCAAGATCCCTGTCTCTCCGCCACCTTCATACTCTATCTGTCACTCTAGACTCTTTCACGCTTCCTTTGCTTTTTTCTTCTTCATCCTTACACTTCCTCTCAGTCTTCACACGACAGCTTCAACTTCATATTCCAGCCCGCATCTTCATCTCTGCATTTCATGCCATCTTTTATCCACTGCATTCTGCTATCTCTGGTTACATTTTCCCCTCTCTCTCTCCTTTTCTCCCTCCCTTCACATCGCATTATATGCCTTTGTCCTTGGCTTTAATCTGATATACCTTGTGTCTTTCCCGTACTGTCTCAGCACTCATTGTATGTTTCAGTTTCATTCAAATACATGCAGGTTTCACTGGCATAAAAAGAAGGCCCATGTTGCCAAAGCAACTTCATGACGACGACATGACATAACATAGCACATTATGGTACACAAACAGCAGTTAAGTGAACAAATGATAATCATAACCTGCTGGAAGAAAGAACAGCTGACAAAATCTGTGGACTGTGCATACTACACAAGCTATTTTTCTGATTTCCTCCCACTGTTTCAAATGGTTAGCGGTACGATGTCTGCAATCTAAATCTGTGTGTCAATGCTTCTGTCTGTTGGTCAGTCTGCTTGACCTTCTCTCTTCCTCTCTCATTCACTATCCCTTTTTTTCCCTCCTTTGTCTTTGCATCCTGGCTGGTCTCCCACATTTACCTGAACAAACAGCTGAGCCAAAAACACTCTCCTCAGCATTTGCATCTCTCCCTGTGGTTCACTTTTCATCCTTCATTCCCTCCATCTCCCTCTGTCCTTGTCCTCTTCCCAATGGACTTTATCTCCTTACTTTTGTTGCACCACTGCTGTTCACTGTCCCTGAGATTGCACTTCATTTATTCACTTTTATTCTGACTGTTTCACTTCAGTGTCAGTATATATATATTCTGATTTTTTTGAAGGTTCCCTGATACCCTGCTGTCACTTTCTCTTACTCTTCCACAAAATATGCTCAGCTTCAACCTCTGACTATTCTAAAATGATTTCCTTTCATCCGTCTCTCCTTTTTTCTGCCTTTACGGCTGCTGTCCTCTCCCTCTCTGTCTCTCTCTCTCTCTGTGCAGTATTGTCATGCATGGCTGACTAGAACATCGAGACAGGTCCACTGTCCACCAGCTCTGTCCAAATCAGAATCCTGATAAGCGAGTGTGTGTGTGTGTGTGTGTGACTTAAACTGTACATACATATTTGTTTGAACACCTAAGCACCTGTTATATTATGCAAAAATAAACTGTGTGAGAGAGGATGTGTGTGTCTCTGCTTAAGTGTATTTGCACATGTGAGAACATAATTGCGTGGGCACTCAACGACGAGCATGTGGTATGTGTGTTTTTTTAAGCGTGTGACTCAGATAGCCGTCTGAGTCTTCACGCCTCTGGGGATCGGGTATGTGTGGCTATTACTGCTCAGTCTTCATTAAGCCCTATCCAGCTGTGCATTTATGTGTATATGTGTGTGTGAATTTCAGCCTATGTGAGTGTGAGTATACGAGAGAGTGATATAATCCGCCACACTCCTCCACCATCTCCCAGCCCTCCTTCCCCTCACACCCCTCCCCCATTCCCCAGCTCAAGTGGCCCCTCCTGGGGTATCATTACTATGTCCACCTGACTTCTTCCTCATCTTCCTGTATCAGAGCTATCAGACCAGCCTTTTCTTCTGCCAGCCATCAAACATGTTTTGTCGGATGCTTTTGTCAGATAGCTAAAGTCACACAGCCCACACACACACACACACACACAAGTGAGCATGAGTACACACACTCACACCCGTACAGGCATACGTTCATTGCTGGGTGACAGAGAGAAAAGAAACAGACGAGGGATTGTTCTTTTGAGAATTCATAATGTGCGCACAGCATAGGCCAGACTATTATTATAAGTCACAGCAAACATATCGCAGTCGCTAGTTATTGAATTAAATGTGACAGAAGAGTAAACATGCAAAGACACACAAGAGACACACAAAAATGTATCACAGTGCATAGACTGCAAATTCTATGAGAAATTTATGGAAGAAATACTGAACAAAAGCACTGATTAGATTTACACCACAAAAAATTAGACACAGTACAAAAATAAATGCCTGACTGTCTTTCTGTATAGTTCAGTCCAGGCGTTTGCTCTGATAAATGCTACTGTGACAGCATGAGACTTGAAGCCAGACTGACCCCTGGTGGCGAGAGTGACAACAGCAACTGCATTCAAGAGGTTCTGTCATATTAAAATCATCTCTATGCAGCTCCCACTGCCAGAGCAATTGAAAGACTGTCAGAGGAACATCAGTGCGGCTCATTCAGAAGCATCAATTCAGGGACATTTCCATGCAGGAAAAAAAAAGACAGGAAATGTCAGAGGTTGTAAAGACGAGCATAAGTGGTTTCTATTTTTAACATGGCTGTGCTAATGCTGATTTCTGAAATCAGCCTTGATGCTGATCTCTAAAGCAGAGAGGAGAATGATAAGAGGACAATGTACAGAGCTGGATCCTACACTCATGATGGAAATGACTGTGTAATGGTGATGAGAAGGCACTTCCATGTGTAGGGCCTGGGGTCTTTCTTGTACTTGTCATTCGCTAGTTGAGTCTTAATTTCATCTGACTGTTGGGGTGTGACCACGCTCTTTCTGACGATCCGTTTCAACTCTATTAGACTCTGTTTCTACCTGTCTATCCGCCTTTCTGTCAGGTCTGTCTGCTGATCTCATTGCCTGGATCTGTAGTTCTATGTGGGTAGCCAAGCAGAACTCGCAGCCTCCTGCGCTGCGGCTCAGCAGAGGAGCCACTCTATATGCACAGCACAGAGGTACAGGGTAAGTCAGCATGGAAAAGTCAAGCCCTCACACTTTAAGTCAAATCACACACTTTTTATCATCATTGATTCTCTCTGGGGTGTATGTTCATCAGGTCAGAAAGTTTGAAATTGCTCCCACTCCACGCATACCTCACAGCTAATTGGGATGTGTGAGGATAATGGCTGTCAAACCCCCTTGTGCATTTAAACAAACAAGTGAGGCTGCACAAATGTGACATGGAGCCAATACAATAAAAATGAAGACACATAATAGTTTTCGTGCCTGGTATTTGACCAGGCACAGCTTATCAGTTGTATGTATGTGACAGTTCCTATCTGTTTGGCAGCACCTGGAAGTTGCTTGACATCCTCCTGGTCATATTCTTTATATATACTATAAGTCTATCTAGAATTGTGTCATTCTGATGTTCCATTTTTTCCAGTCAAAGGGGTTTTTGGGGAACTTTTCCTTTTACTAAATGAGGGTACAAGGATAGGGAGTTGTACAGTTTGTAAAACCCCTGGAGGCAATTTTGTGATTTGTCATATTGGGCTATAGAAATAAAATTGACTTCACTTGACACCTATACTATCTATGAAACTATACAACCTGGAAGGGGTGGCCACAATTTTATAAGTTTCTGACCAAACAAACGTGTGTAAATGGACATAATTTGTAGGCTAAGCTAAGTGACACACATACTAAAGAGAAATGCTCCGGTATCAAGTGTACATATAGGCCCAAGCCCAGGCAGGGGCACAGGCAGGTGTATAACCAGATAAGAACCAGCAGGCAGACAGATGGATAGGCAAGTACTTTGGCACACTGGACTGCCAGGAAAACTGAATCACAATTACTGCACAGCTTGCCAAAACAAGTAGAAACAACAAAGTGGTGGCAACATGCCAAGGTCATTCTAACATTATCATGTTTAATCATACAGTTTGATTCTATTGTGGAGTTGAAACTTTGGTGCAAGGCAATATCTGCACCAAATAATCTGAAAATGCAGGTCTTAGTCCTCATGCAAGCAAACTGTGGTGCATCACTGTGGTTTATTGCGAGTATTCAGAGCAACAGCAAAAAACCCACAGCAGCAAGTTTAATGCTTTTGAGGAGACAGATGCTGACATTTCCTTGCAATGGTCTTAGAAAAATCATAGCAGAACAGATCATTTCTTTCATGAAAGGTAATGGCCTATTTGAGAAATTTCAGTTGGGTTTTGGGGCAGGTAATAGCACAGAAAGTACAGTCCTAATGGTCTTAAATGATCTTCTCTTAACACACCGTATTACCCCATTTTGGATCTGTCTGCAGCTATAGACGCTGTTGATCATAGTATTTTCATTGAGTGTCTTAAAAATAGGGTGGGCGGTTCAGGTTTGGTTTTAGATTAGTTCTGTTATTATCTTTCATACCATTTCATTTCATTTCAGTATTGTTATTGTCATTCTGTGTTGCAATTTGGAATTATAAGCTTCAGTACTGCTGAAATATGTAGTTTGACAGGAATCCGTTCTTGGGCCCTTACTATTTTCCATTTACATGGTACCCCTTGGTCATATTATTAAAAAAACAATATTAGTTACCATTTCTGTGCTGATGAAACGCAATTATATCTCCCCTTTGACACTAATGACACCAATCAATTAAACAAACCTCCACATGTGCACTGCAGATATCAATAACTGGATGGCGTCATATCTTCTACAGTTAAACTCAGAAAAATCAGTTAATTTTCAATTTTAATCATCACTTTTAAGGCTCATAGAGGGTCAGCTCCCGAATATAAACCTGACCTTCTGACCTCCTACAAGCCTGAATGCAACCTGAGATCCTCTGTTAGGTCATTCCTGGCCATTCTGCGGTCAAACCTTAAAACTAAAGGTGACCGGGCCTTGTCTGTTAGGGCCCCTCAGTTGTAGAATAACCTGCTGGAGGAGATCAGGTAAGTTAACACATAGTCTTCTTTTAAGTCACTTTTAAAAACTCACTATTTTAGACTATTATTGATTTTACTATATAAATAAAGGTATTATTATTATTATAGAAAACCAACTGTCAGTAATTCAAGTCACACTCTGAATTGATGTTCATGTGTTTTTATCTGATATGAAAACCTGGAAGTTAAATGATGCAAAAGATCATAGACAAGACCATCATGCTTACTGTAGCTAAATGTACAGATTGGTTTTTAATTTATCTAACCAGGTAGGATGACCAGTTACCAAAACTCTGCAAACAAATGAGCTACTTGTGATTCCTTTATGAGTCCAGGTTCTCTTGCAATTAGGCAGTGAAGACCTTAACAAACCAGACAAAATACTGCAACAACATATTGACTTTTCCATTCTCCGATGGTTAGTCTTGACAAGTACAGCATGTGACAATGTAATTAAAAAACAATTTGTAAAGTATGTTTTGCTCCTGTGGGTTGAGCAGAAATAGTGTATTTTTATCTGTTTAAATCCAAGGATGTCTTCCTTTGACAAAATAAAGGATGATATGTGACAGAGAGAGACCTCAGAGAGAGTTTTCATTTTGAGATGGATGATAATAAACAGACTTGATGAAAGATTCTGTCAGCAGCCCAAGATGGATAACTTTCCTACGAATAGCAGACAATGACAGTGAAGGACTCACCGTCACTCAGGCTGAAGCAGATGTGAAATGATGGGCAGGAAGAGATATGGTCGAGGTAAATTGAGGGAGGGAGACAGCAGCGTTGTGGTTCAGATTGATGTGTTGTAGGACTGGTTGATTGCGCTTAAAGTAGGTAGCTATATGACACAACATTCTGTCTGTATACATAGATACTACATTGAAAGTGACAAACTAAACTTTGCATCACTTGTTGCTGATGTGGACAATGTTTAAAAACCAAGTGAAAGAAATATTGAAGGAATACCGTGGTTGCTTTTATGCACTACAGCCCTTTAGTGAAAACTGACTCTTCAGCTTGAAGTGTGCACTTGATCATTTGAGATAGATGACCCTGATAATTGAGTTGAACACAGTCTTCTAGCAGGTAAAGAGCATTTAAAATGCTGAGAGTTGTTATCACCCATTTTGTAATTTCAGTTGGATGATTTTCAATTGTCAATTACAACAGTAGTTTGTCCTGCTTGATTTGGCAAACTCAGACTAGTGTAACCAGAACAAGGACTCTGGATTTTGCTTCCCGTCTTTCCCAATAGTCATGCTAGGAGGAGATTGCTTCATGGCTAATATGGAGAGGATATGTACTCAATCAATAAAATCACCCTGGTCTTTTATTAAGTGACGAGCAAGGTCTTGTACCTCCAGAAATCTTAACCAAATAGTTATGGAATGGCATCATGAAATAAACACATATCATATTGATTTAAAATTAAATTGATGAAAAAACAACATGCTGATATGTTTTGGCTCATTATTCACCATGTCATGTCAAGGTTTTTTTATGATTAACAATTTTATTGGCATTTTGAATATACAAACATTACAATGCATGCATGTGACAGCTATCTGGTGATAGGGCAACCAGCAGTATTAATGTTGGTGCTTGTACATGAAAAGTAAAAAAAAAAAGACAGTGCTTAAAACAGATAAACAACCGATAAATTACACAAATAAATAAAGACACACAGGATATTACCAGACAATAATATACTTCCACACTCAGCGATGTTAATTGCAGCGATAATGATAATGAGATGTAGTGCAGGCCAATCCCCTGCCACAGAAATAAAAGTGAGGGGGAGCACAGGAAATGTATCTAAGACTTGAATCCTAAAACCCCTCCCAGTCCTACACCCTGATCTGGCCCTCTAATGTCTCCCATTTCAAATGGAAATACATACAGCCTTTGGGAAAAAGGCACATTGTGTCCTATGATTTGTGTAACATTTTTGTGAATCTTTTTTGTGACCAGAAGTCTTGTATTTTGGGGCAGCTCCACAACATATGAGTCAACGTACCTTCCCCATTCTGGCATCTCCAGCATTCTGGGGTTTGTATTAGCTTGACTCTATGTAGGTCCAGTAGACTCTATTCAGGGTCTTGAATTGGATGAGCCTGGTTTTATGTTCCCTGGACAACTTTTTAAGTTTTGTAAAATCCTGTTCCATTCCCTCCCCATGAATGGCACATTGAGATCCACCTCCCAAGTCAGTCTGAGGTTTGATGCACCTTTGTCTGAGGATTTTAGAAGCACTGAATAATAGAGCGATGCCTTGTACCCTTTACCAAATACCCCCATTATTTGTGGAAGGAAGCTTACAGTAGGGGGAGCTGTTGAGAGAGATCCCAAGTTATGGATTGATAGGCGTATGAGTTGTAAATATTTACAGAACTGATGCTGGGGTAGTTGAAATTGTGCCTTCAGATCATTAAAGGACTTAAGCATGCTCCTCTCATAGGTCCCCCAGAGCCAGTGTCAGCCCATGGCCTCCAGAGAAATGGTGATTTTCCAATGTAAAATTCACAGTTGAGCCATATGGAGGCTGCATTGTGGACGTGGGGGTTGAAATTGAACATGAGAGCCATCCTCTTCCACACCCATCATATGTGTGAGAGGATATAATGGGTTTGTGCCCCAGGTGAAAGCTTAGCGGTGATGTAATGCATAGGGGGGAGTGGGCTGCACAGAGGGGGGGGGGCTCTCTCAGGTGGTAGTGCCCAGTTCACCATATGTCTAAGGCTGAATGCATAGTGACAGAATAACAAGTTTGGGACCCTCAGTCCACCTTGATCTCCTGGCTTCTGCAGCTTTCTCAAGTTTAATCTAGGGCATTTATCATTCACACATTAGAAATTTGTTGCATCTATCAAACTGCTTGAAAAATTTGAGGGGAATCTTCATCGGGAGAGCCTGTAATGGGGGGGCACAATTCATTTTATTACATTGACCTTTCCCCAGAGGGAGAGGAATAGGGATGACCACCAGTCTACATCAGTCTTAATTTATCTCGGAGGGGTTCAAAATAAACATGGATTAGGTCAGACAACAATGGGGGAAATGTGATGCCCAGGTATCTAATACCTGACCTATGGTCAGGTTAAATATCTGAGGATCACATTTACAAGTGAAGTCGCCAGGTTGAAATAAGGTCTTGGGACTATAGGGTGTCAGAGGAAGTGCCTCTGATTTGGCTCATTCACTTTTTATCCAGATAATTTAGAAAACAGATTAATGGTTTTAAACAGGGAGGGGAGAGAGTGCCCTGGTTCTGTTACAAAAATTAAAGCATTGTCTGCATAGAGAATCAGCCTGTGACTACCACTGCCTGTTTTGACACCTGGGAAATCAGGGTCTCTGCCAATACCCGCTGCCAGAGGCTCCAGGAGAAACACAATGTCACATCTCCTAGATTTAATAAATGTCATATTTTTTTTCTTTTTGATTGGGTGGTTGAGACCCTGGACATTCCATGTCAGTGGGTGTAAGGCCCTTCCCTGATCAGCCTGCATCATGGGATTTGTATGGCTCAAATGACTGGTGTGTATTGACAGTGTGGTGCTGAGCAACCAACAGTAAGCAAGCAGGTAATGAAAGAAAAAAAAGCAAACCTCAAAATAAACACAATCTGGGTGACTGTGAACCACCGTCACCCACAGGCACTCTGAAAGTACCAAACCCAACACATGAAGATCTTGGTCCGTGACTTTGAACAATATAACAGCCCATAAAGAGGGCAGTCATGCAGCTACAGCTATGCAGCATAAAAGTAGTGAGATAGCGCTATAATATATATAGTGTATAATAAAAACAGTCATTGATGGTGAACAGTTTATAAGATAATAATCACTGAAACACAGTAGATTAGTGTGCCCCTCCCCTCATTCAGAAAAACCTGTATTAAGTGGTTACATTGAAATGCCCATTATACATGTCAATATTAGGCCCTCATTAAAATACAAACAAAATACCCCTCCATTCAGAGAGAGATGGAAAAATACTGTAAGTCATAATTTAGATTGAAAAAATAAATAAAGAGGGAAGGTTGCATTACAATTTTCTTGGCCACATTACAATTACAGTGACTATAATACTAACGTTATTAGGCCATTACCAATTTTGGATGAATATGCAACCTTTTAGATGATAAGTATCTATTGAGAATAATACTGCCTCCCTCCAGAGAATGAAATGAAACAAGAATATTATCTCGGTTTAAAATGCCAGTCATTTTAAAATGTATTTAATGGTGGTAAGGCTGAATCTCTTTATCCCAGTAGAATAGGCAGTGTATGCTCTACAAGTCCTTGGACAAGAGTAGTAAAATAGATTAGTTTATAAAAGTGGTAAAAGTATATGAGGCTTACTTCCATTAATGGAGCTTTTGAATGTTTCTAGTCTTGCACTTGAGGGGCTTCCCAATGACTCCATTCCTTTGTGTAATACATGTACAGGTAACCTGGACAGATCTCCTCCGGTAGAGAGCATATTTAGTCCAGTGCTTTCTTAGGGTCAGTGAACTCACATCTGCCCTCCGCCATTTTCATAGTGAGCACAGCTGGATACTGTCATGGAGACTTTGACTCGTCGCTCATGCAGCAGGTGTTTGCATTGGTTAAACACTGCCTGCTTCTTCGTGATAGGTTTGGAATAATCTGGGAAGACCATGATGCCTGTCCCAGCTCACCTTTCCCATCTTCTGTGCCACTTCAGAAATGTGTTCCCTGTCCTGGAGTCTCAGAAACTGGGCAAGGATTGCTCTAGGCGGCTGGCCATCAGGTCTGCGTCTGGCTAGGGACCGGTGCACATTTTGAGATCCCTCGGGAAGTTGATATTCAGGAGCTGGAGCTGGAAGGCTGGTGCGTCCCAACCCTCGCAACCCTCGGAATCCAACAAAGCTTAAGTTATTCCACCGGCTCCTGTTGTCCAAGTCATCCACTTTTTGCTGATTGAATGAGATTGCTCTCTTGAGTCTCAGATGTTTCCTTTCATAGCACATAGATGCTTGATATGTCCTTGGCCATCTGGTCAGTGGGGGTTTTGCTGGAGCTGGGCTCCTGGGGTAAGGGCTCGTAATCATTGTCCACTGTGTTGCTAACGTTGGCTTCAGCTGTGCTTTCTTTATTAGCCTTGCCATGTTTGCTAGCAGTGTATTGGCGTTGTGTCGCAGGCTTTTTCTGTTGGCTGGGCATCTGGACTGTACACCTGTAGCCTATAAATCCTCCACTATAAATCATGTCACTTGAACATGTAGGAGGACAACAGCTTGTTCTTTAATTCTGTTAACTAATCTTTGATTCTTAAGGAAAATAAGAGACAGACTCCCTGGATTCCTAAGTTTGTAAGAGCAGACCCCCGGCCTGCAGAACTGACCTTTGTAACCCTCCAAGTGGGGGTTCGATCAGTGATGCTCAACAGACTCAGAAAAACCTCCTAGAAACCATTTCGATAAGGTGAATTACGACACGAACTAAAAGCATGAAATGACCCTAAAGGCCACTTGGACCGGAGGAAAACAACTCCCACCTTATAGATGGAAGACAGGCTGTTATCACCAAAGCCATAAACTAATCCACATTCGTGTATGACTATCTACTAAAGAGATATAAGACTTAGATTGTATTATCCTTTTATACTAACAGGTAACAATACTGCTCCTCTATTGACAAGAGTTAAATTCCCTTATGTGAAGAGTTAATGAATGTTTAATAACTACGTATTTGTATTTTAAGTGTTTAACTTGTGATCCATTAACTTCATAAACAATCATATTTTAGTAGTTAAATTAGACAAGTAGTTTGGTTGAAAGAATGAAGTTTCTAAAATAATAGGAATGTAAAGATAATATTTGAAGGATTTTAGTTTAAAGTTTCTTTTATTGATAAACAATAGTCACATTGAATGCTTTTATATTATGAAGAAAGTTATGTCAACTTATATTTAAATATGTTTGTGAAAGTAATCTAATCACATAAGTGTTGCCTTACTTTATTTCTTTCACTATAGTATTAAACTTTATTTCAGAAAATGGTTTAAGATGTGTAAATAGTTTGAGAAAGTTGAACTAATGAAGGTTGTATGCTTAGACATCATGAAGTGTTAATATGAAGGTTAATGTTTGTTAACCTAATTAGAAGAACTGACATGAATCATGTAAATTGCTTAACTGTTTTTGAATGGTTTTACAAATATGATGCAATCTGACAGGACTGTTATTAATCAGAAATATCATGAATGTTTGGACACTATGAAATTCATTTCACCTAATTCCTTTACTTCAGGAGATGCAGGCTACAAAGCACCAGCCACACCTAAAGCCCCTAGAACAAAGAAATTGAATATTCATCAATAATTTGGCGCAAAACCCTTTAGAACACACCCAAACTCCTCCCTCGTTTATTCTAACTTATAAAAACAGCCTCAAAGAGATTCGTCTTTGAGCTGGCCTCCAAGAACTCAAGAAAACTCTTAAGACGTCTCTTTTATTTGTTTTTCACCCAAATATATCCATATTTAACCTTTTATTGCAACAATTTAATTTGTTTTGTTTCATTAGTAACATTAAGTCTCGTATTTCCACGTACAGTAATTTAATTCGAAGTAAACATGTACAGTATTTTATTTTGAAGTAGATGCCGCTGAAGACTTGAGCGTAGTCAGACTAAACTTTGTTCGACACTAAACTTAAATTACTACAAGCCAACCAAAAGCCTGAATCTGCAACTTAAACCCTTAAAGAAGAAAAAAGAAGAAGAAGAAGAAAAAGAAGAACGCTTGAAACTGCTCTCTGAGAGCAAGACTGCAACCCAGAAGTGAAGCCGGCCTAAAAACTCTGCCAGAGCAGCCTGAAACGGCTTGATTCTTTACCGGCATTCAACGCCTCTGCATCCACTGAGATGCCCCACAGCCCACAGCTGATAAGGAATAAGCTGCATTGAGTGTGGAGCCTCTTGACTAAGCTGCCATCTCCACTGCCTGCATCACGTGACTCAATGTCAAGGTTATTTCTTATCAAACACTTGGCATCAAAATTATTCCAATATTGTCACACTTTTCTCGCAACTTAGATATCAACTCTGTATGTTGACCGAGAGTCTCACCACCACTGACACACCTCACTGACACTTGGCACCTAACTTCCACTTCAATTTTAATTTCAGTCAGAGTGGTCATTGTGTGAGACATACAGAGGAGACAGAGTAAAGCTCACACAGAAAGTGCTGGGAAAAAGGCCAAGTTCCCTTACCCACAATTTTGTTAACGTTGTGAAATAAAATGGTAGTTTATCTGACCACAATTTACCACTCTCTGTTTTAGATTTCAGTGAGTGAACCATCCCATTCGCCATTCTCCTTATTAAATTTTACCAAATAGCCTGATTGCCAGTATTAGGCCTGATGGAAGATTAAAATTTGATCTCTGCCACTGATAAAGCATCATGGATTTTATGAACCCAGCTAACAGTCTCATGAAGGAGGACATGTGACTATTTAAACTGTCCTGGGGATTTCCTTGTTTTATAGCCTTGTCTAGCAATAATACTGCCACGGGACACAAAAAGGATACTTTCAACATGAATGCATTTTTTCTTTTTTGCAGTCAATTCTAATTATAAAATGACCAGTTTAGGGCATATAGCATATTGCTACACTGTTGTGAGAAAGATGCAGACACATACTGTAGATATAAACACACACATAATGTATGTTCAGACATAACTACTGTCTGATCATATACAGTCACACACATTCACACTGTACATAACAAAACATTCTTGCAGTCAGGGATAACTCACGTGGTGAAGGCTGGATTGTACTTGGCTCCCAGGTAGTAAGAGTACAGATTGAACATGCCAATCATGAAGGCCACAAACACCATGATGAAGATGACCATGAACTTGAAGATGTCTTTGACCGTGCGTCCCAGCGAGATTTGCAGTGGGCCGAAGCTCTCGTTGGCTGGAAGGATGTAGGCGATGCGTGAGAAACTCAGCACCACAGCAATGGCATACAGGCCCTCTGAGATGATCTGGGGGTCTGACGGGCGCCACTTGTTTCTGGCTGGAGGAGGAGGAGAAAGAAAAAAGACAAGTGGCTGAGTAAGTTGTTAATGTATTGTCAGAATAAACAACTGCAGAGTCACACCAGAGATTGTTGCGTTTGATTTCGAAGGAAACTGGCTAACATTTGACCCTGCTAGCATTTTCACACTGAATAAAATCAGATGCATCAGGTATGCACATATGCAGTAGCTCTAAAATGAATATTGAAATGGCATTTATAGTCTTTCATAACTGCCTCTGTTGAAATTAAATGGCTTCCTGATCAAAGTGAAACAATTGGCCCAAAGCTGGTTAAATATTTCTTTCTACTGTGCACAAAATTTCCTTTTATGGAAATTCGTTCATATAGCTTGAAGCTTAACACCGTTGTCAGCTTTACATTACTCTCATTCAAATTCCTGCTGAGTATTTATAGAGCAAACTTTTGGTTAGTGTTGGCAAGAAATGTTCCTCAAGAGTATAATCTTGGCTTTTAGAAACATGTGCTTTGATGGAGGAGAAGGTGCAGCAAGAAGATGGATTAAGTGAGGATGGTAAGAGGAAAGTTGGAGAGAAGAGGGAGAAGGAGGAGGGAAAGCAGCAAGTATGAGACTGGCGGACAGCAAAGAGAAGGGATAAAAGGATAGTGTGTCCAAGAAGAAGTAAGGGCAGAAACAGAGGACAAGGAGGAGGGGCAGGAAAAGAGAAGTAGAAGCAAAGGATAATTGAGTGAGATTGAAAAATGGGATACAAGAGGAATCAATAAAGCTAGACCAAAAACAGAAAAAAAAGAAAGCAAATGAAAGACAGACTCCATTTCACTGATTTGCTGTTAAACTAGAATAGCACATATCATGCACAGTATGTGCACATTTTAATGCAGATATGGAGATAAATGGAGAGAAGCTTATAGGTATAATGACTGACAATGCAGTACTCTACTGTACATCTTCATCTGTTTAGTGATGTGTCATGACAGAGTCAGACCACCAGATGACAGCACTGATGAAGGTTCTCTTAGTAGGCCACTAAGAAGTGTACAGACCAATAGCCTGCAGCCTGAAGCAAGTTTATATGTTGTGTGATCTTCATGTTTTTCTGAAATGTATTATATTCTGACTGCATATTTCCTAGAAAGGTTGAGTAGAGGAGGTAGGTATTAGTAAATGTCTGAGTTGGGTTTTGAATCTACAGTATACCCCCCTCCTGTTATTCTAAGATGAAATATATTGTACATTTTTTAATTTACAAACAATTGTTGGCTGTCTTCGCTGTGTCTGTGGAATGTATGCATGCTTGCATATACTGTGTATCTGTGCTTGCTTACTTATGAGTATACAGCATTCATTTAAACTGGTGAATACGTATATGTATGCATGTATTTGTGTTGTGCACAGTATGTAAAGCATAAACAATAAACAATACAACAATAAACAACAGTATCAAACAGGAGGATGTGTGCACTATGTACAGTACCAGTCAATAGTTTGGACAGGTTCTCTCATTCAAGTGAATGGGAAGGTGTGTCCAAACTTTTGACTGGTACTGTATGTGTATCTTATGTCCATGCACAAATAACATTTTTATCTAGATGACAAATACTTTCCCATCTTCTAATGATGTTATTTGTTATTCATGTTCTTAAGATGAATTTTTTTCGACATTTTGGCCTTTATTTATTCATGACATTTTTACACACATACACATCTGATTTGCTACTCCTTATCAGTGAACAGCAGAACAACAATGACTCAAGTACCTCATGGAAGCATTTTACATTTTATCATGTGCCTCTTCTGGGAAAATTTGTCCAATAGAAAAGACGTGAGGCAGTTTAACATTTTGTGCAGCAGAAACAAACAATATTTTCAGATTAAACATCAGAAGAATGGAATAGTAATCATGAACAGCGATATCCACAATGGCTATACGAGCAAAAAAAAGAGTTCAACGTGCAGGAACTCAGACTGCCCAAGTAATCTGTGGAAAAGAAAACACTAAAGTACTGTAATGAGTAAACAAAACAAACATGGAACTCTTAGATATCTTCAAAACTTTTTATTAAAGGTAATAACAATAATTATAGATTCATATTTTTGGAGTAACTGCTTACCGAATGTAAAGTAGGCCACTTCATCAGGCAGCGAGGCGTTGCTGAGGTCTTCATCTGGTACGTGCATGTCAACATACTGCTGTGCTTTGGATGCCTTGAGGAATGCCATGAAGCGTGCTGTGAAGGATGCCACAAAGATGGACAGCATGCCGAAGTCCAGAACATTCCAGAGGTGCATGATGTACTCTCTGGGCCCGTCAGTCCAGATCTCCTTACATTCTGACCAAATCATACCTAAAGAAGGACACACACACACACACACACACACACACACATAAACACATAGTATATGATATATTATTGAAATGTGGGAAATAAGATGAATATAAATATACATAAATAAAGAGGCTCTCACAGGAACTTACAGATGCAAGCATAAACCTAAACATGCACGTTAAACAGATAATAGATAAGCTTATAATTTATTCTGAACCACTCAGAAATTCCCATTTATGGCTCAGGTGTATACAAACACACAAACACGTACACACTCAGTGAAAATCCTAATCCCTCCAACGCAACCATTCTGTCATTCTCTATTTGGAGCCAAAACAAGAAGAAAATTGCTTACTAAAAAGATGCACTGATCAGTATCATCTCTATAACAATTACTGGGCCTTCAAAGCATGCTGCTGGAATTACAATGACCCTACCTAAACCACCAGTCACTGCACACATACACGGACACACACTCACATGAGCACCTGCTGCCAAAAATTACCACTCATGGGAAAAGAATGGTGCCATTACAAGCAAACAAATAAAAATAGAGCCATATGTGCACAAACATACACAAACTACACACACGATGTTTTTATGTGTGTTTGTCTAGAATCTAGATGAAAGAAAGAACATCAGCAGATGGGCCGCAGCTGAGGTCTGACAGAAATTGCTTTTGCCTCTGTTGAGTTTGTCTTTCTGTCACTTTCTTCTATCTCCCTGTTTCTTCACGCCTGCCTTCTTGCATGCCAAACACTCCACCCTTTGTTTTACTTTCATCCATCCCTGCCCACCGTTACCATCTTTCCTGTATTGCTTTCTCACTATCCCCCCCTCTAATGTTTCCTCAGCGCCACTGCTCAGGTCAACCTCCAAATTTCCCTCCAGCTTATCGTTAGGACTCAGCATGGCCACCGCTCATGCTGCATCCAACCAAGAAACTTCTGTTTGATCTTTGGAAGATAAAAGAGAATGACTTGTTTTGCCATAACATTGGCTTTAATCCACTTGGTTGGTACGGAGCTGCATTAGTCTTTAATTCTACCTCATATCAAAGTTTGTTCACTAAGTCTTCCAGGAACTTCACTTGTTTAAACCTTAGTACTAAAAAACCTTAATACTACTGGATTAGCATCAAAAACTTATAAAACCTTGGTAAAAACATTGCCCGCTCTTCCTGCTTGCATGTTGATAAAGTGCATTCATATTGATTCAAATAAAAAATGAAAAGAAAATCCACTAGAAAAGATTAGACTAGACTTAAAGTCAATGAAAATGCATCAAAGTAGTGTGTTAAATGATGTAGAATCTGCCTTGACAGCGACTATTAAACATTTATTCGTATATTAACTGGCTGTAACTGAGCAGATTTCCAAACACTTCCACAGTGTGTGTGCGCCATGTGTGAGACAGGTCGACTCACCCAACACCCACTTCATGATCAACATCTCCGTCCAAGAGAACTGGGTGGTCTTGACCCTGAACACCTGTCGTGGGTGGTCTGTGATGGTCTCATTGGGCAGGTTCTTGACGCCTTCGAAGCGGTCAGAGGCATTGACAACCAGCAGACCCAGGAAGATGGTGAAGGAGACAGCGTGAGCAACAAACTTCATGAAAGGGCTTCGCAGGATCTGACCGAGCTGGAAGTAGAAGGATTGAAGAAATAATAGGAATGTTGGATTATGTATCTATGGTTTACAAATGCGACACTACATAGGGAACAATTGATGAGTGAAGGTTAAAAAAAAGGCTCCAATCTAACAAATACAAAGTTAGACATTTTCACTAGTCATTTATGGATATTTGATACTATGTAGAAAGTGACAAAAAGCAACTGTGAAACTGCAGGGAAATAAAGCATCTGTTTTTGTTTTCTGAGATAACTCTTGATAACTCGAGTTTCTGAGATTTTGGTCCTTGGAGATAAAAATATGAAAAGCACTACTACCCAACCGTCTTTGCAGACAAACAGCAGCTGTTGCATTTCATGGGTAAGCTTAACCACTGATCACTTTCACAGCAACATAATGCCAGCGTAACTAGATGCCAGACAATCAACAGAGTTTGTAGAAATACACCATATGGGGAGAACCCTGTGCAAGGTGATGCTGCCCAAGGAGCTTAAAACATGCCATCACACAGAGGGACGTTCTTATAATTGCACAAAAATATGCCAAGACACACAAATGCACACACACATAAACACACATGCACACTTCCAACCCCATACAGATATTTGAGATCCCAACATTTGCCACTCTCTAAACCTGCTGTGTTCAATATTAACTACCCACAGGATATCTCTACTCACTGCATGCACAGTAACACATTAGATCCAATAGCTCTTCCCATGCCACACACACTACTAAACCATGTGGGAAGAGGTTGTCTGGTGAATCTTAACCCTGCAAAACCTCCTCTAAACCTCCCCCTGCCACTGGGACAGCTCTGCCTGCATTCATTTCTCTGCGCTGATAAGGCTGATCCATTTCACCCCTCAGCTTAAATGAGATGGTCATCCTAGATCAGGCGAACTACTGTGTGAGGACTGCAAACCCCATGGGTTTCTATTTTATCAGTGTGATGGTGACAAGAGTTGATCTTCTCTCTTCCAACAAAATGGTGGCTGGTGGCTGCTTGCAGCTGGCGCATGCAGACAAAATAAAATGGGTTTTGGTGTGAAATGGAAATCACTGAAGGCCAGAATGGAGCTGCTGTATGCTCTATTATTCTCTAATATTTTTCATCTGGGAGAATCAAGCCTGAAGTACAATGTGTGAGGGCAGTCATCGACTGAAAATAATCATATATCTACAGAAAGTATGAGCAAATACTTTTTGTGCTCATTAAACTGTACTCTATGTACACCATTTAAATGATTGGATTTTGGAGGGACTCTTACAAATGTGTACATCTTAGAGTTTCTGTACACACTGTTCCTTCTCTACACTTCTTCCTCTCTAGCTCACACACAGATACACAATCCCATTTAAAGATATAGATTATTTAATTAATAAGCCTCCTATGTGACTACAATTGCAGCAACAACTCTACCCCCACCAAGACTTTGCTTTTAAGTCTAATATTTTGTAGTTGATACCATTTTTGCATCCTTTGTGAGAGAGGTTACGATACCATGGGACAATTAAATGATGCCCAGTCATTCCATCGATGATTAATGGATTGTGACCCTGTCCTGTGTGTATCGATTGGGCTTTTTTTCCATGCGGTGACCTGAGTTTGAATCCCCCAAGAGACTACGGAGTAAAGATGAAGAAAAGGGATGCAGGAGGAGGAGAACCTTGAGATGTAAATAAGATAATCAAAAACCCAAACACTGGGGTCAGAGCTTGCATGCAAAGTGATATTAGAGCAAATTAAATGGATGACAGACTGCAGGAAAGTAATTAAAGAAAAAATGATTAGCTAATATGGGAGTGTGGGAGCAACATATGGCATTTATAAATGTCGGCATATCATTGTCAAATTGATTGTGATAGCTGGTGTAATTACCATAAATAAAAATCCTCTATTTTGTGCCAGTAGGATTGCTGGTGTGTCTCAAAAGCACTATATTTACCATCATTTCTGTATGATGTACTAGGTATGTATAGTTGTCTTCCCTCAAACATATCTGCAATTTCACTGTGCATTTGAACAGGGGAATAAACAGCAAGTATTATATTAAACAAATATGGATGCATATTTACTCTCTATCAATGTGCTAACATACAAAGGAAGTTGAGTAGTAATTTCTAGAGGTTGCATTGGCCTGATTTTGAAGGAAATTGTGTTAGTTAACTATTAAAAATGTTGAATCACTAATTAATGCAGCAATAGTTCATCAACAATAAACTGCTACAAGCAGAGCCTACTGGGGGAAGCTGTATGCTGTTATGTATATCTTTAATCAAACATAGGGAGTCTTGTTCCTTGACTAAGGCATGAAGTTTGCCCCAGCAGGACAATAACCTGACGGCAATTCCTTTTCTATCGCTTTTTTCTTTTATGCCACGTTTCATCTCTTTCCTGTCACTCAGGGAAGGCTGAAACTATTCCTGTGTGCACCAACAAATACATGCTCCATCACTAAAGTTCATGTTTTCCTCCCATTTTTCACCCTATTCAACCAATAAGAAAGATTCTATATCTAAATAAACATCTGTTTTTCATCACTTCCAAAGCATATCTCATATTTTTATCTTGAAGGAAATTTCTTAAGTAATTATATCCATGTTTACTGTCTGACTTACATACGATTTATTTTTGAGCAACAAAAATAACAATATCTTCTTCATCTATTCTGGCTGATATGAAATGTAATATGGTTTGGGGTTCTGATATCCGTGTTTTTTTGTGGTGTCGTAAATGAAGAGTATTATGAGCTGTGAGAGATGAGCAGTTGATGAGATGAGGCGAATAAAATTGAGTGATTAGCTCCAGGTGTAGGTGGGTACTGGGTACACTACACACAATCAACCAAAACACATCAAAGCTTTCTCACTGCAACTGTATTTCTTTGATTCCTTCTGTCTTTATTTCACTATCAAATCCATTTAATATAACTTTATGTCTCTATTGAGCCGCCATCACATTGTTATTAAGCATGCCTAAACATCCATTTTATCCCTCAGTTATTAGTTTACTTATTTTTAATATCCCACCCTCTGTAGTTTTGCCTTTTCAACATCTTAAATGTCTATTTTTAGTATTTAACTGATCTTTAAAACTCACTTGTTACATAATAATAATACATTACAAGGTGCCTTGTGTCCTATAATAATTTATTATTTTTACTCGCTGCTACCTCTGTACTGCTCTCTCAGCTGTGTCAGAAAATGACAGACTGTGACACGCAGGCTCATTGGTTGGTTGATTCATAATTAAATATAATCATAAACGCATGCACGTGCATACATGTGCACGCAAAAACACACACTCGCACACACATTAACATGCACAGGTGTTTTCGTGACACAGTGAGATTAGAAGCAGCTAGTGTCTCATGATTGAATCCATGTCTCTCTCGCTGAGATGCTGCTCTGCTCTCCATCCTCTCACACACACTTGACATCAGCCGTTCTCTCTTTCTACAAAATGACTAATTCATCAGTCACACCTAAAATCAACCACTCAAAGGTCCTCAACATGGTATCTGAAGCTTAGCGCACACACACACACACACACACACACACGCACACACCACTTGATGATGAGGTAGAGGATTATCCATGTTGATGAGCAGATTTACATAACTGCTAGCTCAGCTCCTGTGTGTGTGTGTGTGTGTGTGTGGTGGGGGGGGTCTGTCATATTGTGTCACTTTACAGATTATAATTTGGTTGATGGAGTATTAACAAAATGTTATAGAGTGCCTCAAGACCCTATAAGCAAATAGTGATTATTCAGAGCTCTTTAGATCTAAAATCTGTAATGTTTTTAGCCACACTAGTCATTTGGTCTGTCCAACACTTTGTCCTTGACATCTTGCATGCACTTTGACTATGATGAAGATACAGTAATATAGTAGTGTTGAAATGTTTTTTTGCACAACTAAACGCTGTGAATTAATTGGTGTGCTCCAGTCCCTATTGTTCTCTGGAAGTTTGCTGTCCTTGAACTGAGAATCACCTGATTTAGCTGGAAGATGTGCAGACAACTCTGTTTCAACAAGATACCTTGACATCTATTGGGTGGGCTGCTATTAAATTTGGCACAGACATTCATGGTCATCAGAGAATGAATCCTAATGACTTTGGTGATGCTTGACTTTTCCCAACCAACAGATCAATATTTCCATTTGTCCAGCAATGCACAACAGAAGTCAAACATTAGAGTCTTAAGATAGGCTGCTTGTGTGGCTTTAGACATTTGATATTGTTGCAACAGCAACATTCAGAGTGTTATGAAAACAATACATTGAACAAGATTAATGAAAAACATGACAACACTCCTTTTAGAAGTCATATTATATAGTAATTTCTTTGACTTTGTGTATGTGTGTTTTTGTGTTGAGGGCTACTCAGGTTTTGGTCAAAGGTGATGGAGGAGCAGAGAGGTGGAGGTCAGGGAACAAAGTGGAGTTTGAAGAGAATAATTGTGTGTTGTGTGTGTTCTTGTGTGTTCATACCTTGCTACATGGCATGATCCAGTAGGCGATAGCCAAGAAGGGCAGGCCGACGGTGACCCCCAGCACTGTCCAGCACTTTACCCCGACAGACTGCTGCCTCAGACCAGGAAGGTTCTCGTACCAGATAGTTAGCAGTTGCTGCTGACAGTTAGGATGGGCAACAAACTGCAGAGAGAAGGGAACAAGAGAATCAGACAAATGGAGAATAAAGGGAGAGGAGATGGAGAGAGAGAGCAACAAAGATGAGTGAGGAGAAAGAAAGAGGGAAGACGAGAGTGAGAGGGCAGCAATTAGCGGCAGCCATCAATAAAGACACTTTCAGAGAAGCAATAATGATTTGCTTTACTCAGCCTAAGACATTCAGAAATATTTCTGACACCATAGAGTGGTCTCAGCAGCAGAACATTTAGCAAACAATGTGCCACTATATCTCTGGCAGCTACACTGAAATAGCCCAGTGTTCACAAAAAAGGAAGAGGGTGGCTTATTTAACAAGCTTTCAAGGTTCAATACTGACCAGTACTGACCAGACCAATACTGTGCATAAAAATCTGACCTAACAAACTGTCTTGGAGTCTTTTTACTGAATGCTCTAAATACAATAAACATTTAAATACATTTGTAGTATTTCAACTTTTATTAGAGCAATAAAGAGCAAACTGACATTTATTTCTTCTATTTTTGTTGCTCTTTTGGTCCAAAAAATCTTCAGGTTTCTTATAGTAATGACTATCTTTATTATAATAGTATGCACGGAACATATTGTACTTTTATGAATTATTGCAAGAGTGTAAAATTAATCTATAGTCCAAGAACATGCCGTGTTCATGTCGAGGGCTCCTGATGCTTCACTTTATGCAAATATTCAAGGTACTGTATCCCCAGCTGAGTGTGCAGGCTACTATTCTATTGAGAGCAGGTCTTTTGTGTGCTCATTACAATCAAAATATATTATTCACAACACGTTTGCAGTCATGGCTGCCACTTGGCTTAATTTGGAAATAAAAAATGCCAACAGCCAGGTTGGGAAATCAATTTAATATACAATATGCAAAAGAGAGCAGGCTGCAAATATGAGTGTGAGTGAATGTTAACATTCATTACTGAAGCATGTTTGCTTTATGAGACAAGGCTTGCCTGGTATTTCAGCATCTGTTGATGACTTTACTCTAAGAGAGGAAGTGATAAATGAAAACCACTACTGGTCTGGTGAGGCTACACAGGAGACAAGGGATGAGGATGGAGATGATGGATGTTTTTGTTCCAGCTGGAGGAAGGATGTGGACAACAGAGGAATCGATGCTCAGTAGGCAATCAACTAGTGTAAGAATCGAACTCTGTGTTTGTGTGTTGCTTTTCTCTTTAAATCCATGATTTGAGCAACAGGTCACCTCTGCTCCAATCTGCCCTCTCTTTCTTGATTTTCAGTTACATCAATCATTTCCACCCCTTAACCAATCAGCCTCACTCATCACATTTAGAGAGCATTTATCTGAGCTGACAATTGATATCTTCCCATCTATCGATTGAAACAGACATACACAATGTGCATATGTTCACTATCATTTTTACATTGGGAGGGAAACCAAGCACAACCATACACACCCCTCCCACACACATAACTGTAGTTAACATAGTTTCCTACTGGTGTCCAGTGACCAGTTTATCAAATCACTGACCCATGACATGACCCCTCCCTGCAACCAGCAACGTGCACTACGTGCAGTCATGCTCCACCTGGTTTCCATGGAAATCTATCTCTCCCTCTCTCCTGGCCTCCTGTGTAATTAGCTCCCCAAGTATTGGTCACGCTCTCTTGTACAGGATGCTGGCTCGAACAGGCTGTTCACTGCCCAGCACACACATAAACACACACACACACACACACGCACATTACACTTACACACCAGCATTTACACACCCACAAACATACATTTGGGATTTACCTGATTAGAGAAAACAGGCAGCATATGAAGGAGAGATAGAGAGAGAGAGAGAGTATGTGGTAGAAGTGGTGGGGGGAAAAGGGATTTGGTTTGACATTTAGTAAGAACACCTCTGCTCAGCAGGGATTAACTCTCTGACATTTGTTGTTTATATATGGCCCTCTGAGGCCACATGCATGAAAATACACAAACATGCACATGTTCACACATATATACATATATAGAAATTAATTACAAACACGCAAGTTAAATGTAAAAAAAAAACTGCTGTAAAACTGTTACTGTTAATCCTCTTCAAGATATATTATCAAATTAAGGCACATATTGTATGTGTATTGCTTTCACATTCTGTGTGGTAAGATTTCAATCCAACATTTAAAAATTTGTTCATGTTGTAGATTATCATTATGAACATCTGCGGATTATAATAAATCCAAATAATAAGACAATTGTAAACTAAACAGGCTGAGGATGGTGACGTCATACTTTATTGATCTACTTATGAGGACAGGTTGAACTTAGTTCTTTGGACAAGTACTTGTTCCAAATCAACATGATTAAAGGAATAGTTTGACATATTGGGGAAGTTAGCTTATTCGCGTTCTTCCCACAAGTTAGATCAGAAGATCAATACCAATCTCATGTCTGTCCATTAAGTATAAAACTATTGCCAGGAGGCAATTGGTGTTGGTAGGTGGATTTTTAAGATTGGACTGCTTCCAGTTGCAATGCTAAGATAAGTCAATTACCTACTGGCTCTAGGTTCATTGTCACTCTCTGCAACAAAGCAAATAGAAATTCCTTTAAGATATGGTTACATTTAGGAAAGATTGCCGTGTGGGCTGCAGGAGTGTAACATTGACTGCAGGTAGGAGACAGGAATAACATGAATCCTTTTTTCAGGTGTCAAAGTTGAACACTTTGTGCACCCATCCACTAACCTGCCTTCCTCACCTGTATTATATGCTTCACTATAAAATGTCATACCACTTCCTGCTTTGGCACTGAAACTTAGGTTGCTTTAAGCAGTTTGAACAGACAACTACCACTGTTGTTTTTCAAAGTCGTCCATACCATCCTCCTGTTTTGTGTTATTGTTATTTACAGTATATTATTGCATGAAGATGAACAAAATTTCATCCCATGGAAAAGACATATATATATAGGTGAGTGGACATTCAAAATCTACTGACATGTGAATAAAATGCAACTATTCCTTTTTGGTTCATCTCACCTTCTTGACTTCATACTTGATGGCCAGTATGACACGGCTGAGGCAGGGTCGGTTGTAGGGGCTTGGAGGACACTGATCCACATCGCCATTCAGTATGGCCTCCACTTCTTCTGTGTCCCGACAAAGGTCCAACACACCCACCACAAAGTCCTTACACTGCATGGACAACTTACGGTAGTCATTCTGCAACGAGGGGAGAAGCATAGAAAAGAAAAGAGAAGCTTGAGTTAAAAGGGAATCTAAACTTTGAGTCAACCATGTCATCAACCTGTTGCGGACAATGTGCCATTCGTCAGATGCATGAATCTGCCTTGTGTCTTTTTCTAGGTTCATAGCCTTATTTTTGTGTTTCCCATTTTACAGGTCTTACTGGTCCTTCATATGTTCTCACTAAGTACAGTATAGTCAGTCATCTCCACAGTCTTTTGTGTCTTTTTAAAAATCTTTTGACACTGACGATAAAGGCTTGAAAATCCTTCCATGTCTTTTGTACCTGTGTGGCATGTGGGTCCTCACCTGTATTCTTGAGCTCAGACATCACACTTTTTTTTTAATGATTTGAGAAATGTCAACCTGTCAGATACATTTATTCCCATTTGCAATTATAATATGGCTTGAGTGTAAAAAGAATTGAAAGGGTGATACAGTGATTTGGTTCATGACCTTTCCGTCTTGAAACATCAGTTTGTCTTTGCAAAATAATAGCTGAACAGCTGAAAGAAGGGATCTACTTGGCTTTTGTTACACTCATTTCAAATACTTATTTACTGCATTCCCCTCCCCCAGATTTTATGCAGAGTTTGACTTTCCACTTAAAAATTTGATTGGAAATGCCTGAAATTTGAAAAAAGGTCCATTTTTTGAAAGATATTCCCTCCACCAGAAAGACAAAAAGCATGAAAAATAAAAAGGGTGTCTAACAAAAACACCACACCTTCTCCTGAGAAGAAGGAGAAAGAGGAGAGTGTGAACACAGGAGATCAATACATTCATTCAATAACCATTAATTGTCTTCTTAGCTGGTAAGTAACAAAGGAATGCAGAGTAAAAGTTACTGGTGCAGTCTTGTAATGCCATCTTAAGAACATTCACAGAACAATAGTTGATGGAAACACTGAATTGCAATTTATTTTGACAACATATTGAAAATTTGCTTCCAAGTTGTGTATCAATTAGGTTAAATATAGACATTGCTATTGATAACTTGAGCCTTTCTTTTGGCAGTCTTGGTGGATCAAAGTTATTATTGAAACTACAATCCATAAGATATGAAGAAGATGTGTTTGTTCTTCAACATAATTCCATTGATGCCACCCTACTTCATGATAATTTTACTCATCCAAGTGTTTGAAATACCCTTTAAGACAGTCGCCTATCTAATGCAAACAGTTGAGCTTCTACTTCTGCAGGTTATAACTGTTCCCACTTCACTACTCCATTACTGTCAGGCCTTTCTCTTTCTCCAATAATTGTTCAAGTTTCCCCTCTCTATCATGGCCCCTGCAGTTCACTTATCACCCTTCTTTCATATACCTTTCCCCCTCAACCTCCTGCCTTGTTGTGTCAACAGTTGGCCAAACACAGAAGCAGTCAGCTGATTGGTCCTTCTGGCAAATTCAAGAAACAAGCTTCAAAGATTTCTTGGTCACATACTCATATTATCTACATGTGCAGTGAAATGCAGGGATTGCAGATATGCTAAAAGATTAATGTGCAGTAAAAGTAAAAAAATAAAAATGAGAAAAGAGAACCTGTAATGCATACGCAAGTGAATTTTTTCAGTATAGGAAAAATGTAAAATGTGCATATTTGTAGGTAGACTAAAATTTGTCACGCTCAGAGACAAATGCTCTACATCATCCTGATGGTCTGAAGGAAGATGTTTTTTCTCTGTGTTGGACTTGTAGCTACAGAGGAAATTCCCTGAGTGTAGAAGCTGGTCATGAGGATCCTTCATAATCCTGCTAGCTCTGGTTCTGCACCCTCTGGTGTATAAATCCTGCGGTGTGGGGAGCGAAGATCCAATGGTATACTATAGTGCACAACTCTAGACTGTAGGGCATTCCAGTCCTGAGCTGAGCAATTCCCATATCAGTTGGTGATGCTCCTCTTTAGGGCAGCACTAGAGTAGAAGGTCTGTACATGCGGACCATGTCAGATTAGTTCAACACTTGTCTCAGCCTGTATTTGTTTATTTATTTGGATTACCACAAGCTGTAACCATCCATCATCCATCTGTAGGACTTGTATTCCTTCATATCTTTGGTTGTAAGCAGCAGAATTTTAATCAATAGATCCATCAAGCCTTTGTTTCTGGTTTGGATATGACTGTACAGTCGCCGTAGGGATAATATAATTGATTGGAATATATTCCAGTCGACATCATTCTGCATGTCCTAGGCAGTCCAACACCTGACCTCTCTCGTCACCACGGCTTCCCATACCATTCCTTTTTTGTATTCTGGTATGAGCAAGATGAATTGAAATAATGTTATTAGTTTTCTGGAGTCACAGTGAGTTTGTATTTTTAAAAACCTAAAAAGCTAAAGGCATTCAATTTTAGAATTTGGCCCGTCAGGCATGGATTTATGATATAAGAAAAAAAAAAAGTCCCACTAGATCATAAAGTTGATCAAAGGGCTCATCACCATCGGCAAAAAAAAAAAAAGTAAATTCTGGGCATCAAGCAATGACAGCATCTACTGGCTCTTTGGAGACATGAAGGAATAGACGCTGTTTGGTGCATTTTTCCTTTAGGCTGGTAAGTTAAAGAAATCAATAACAATTTCACATTTTTGTTTTTTTACATTGATGTAAAGGCAAGGCTTCAGGGTAGTTCATGCACAAGAACACTTTCTTAATCAGTGATATTTACATTGTAAGACACACATCAGGAATACACAAGCACAGCTATATACACACATATATGTGAAATTGCAATCAGAATTCAAGGCATGGGGTTTGTGCCTCAGAGGCTGAGATAAAGGACAAGGAACGATGTTGTGAGATTGAAAATGGAGACAGAGTAGTGTGAAGCAGAGTGAGAATGGTTACAGATGAGTGAACTGAGGGGGACAAGAGCCAAGCCTCGAACACGAAGGGAGGGAGGCGGGGATATGTAAGATGGAGGGATGAGGAAAAAAAAGAGGGATAGAGTTTCTACTACTGCACTTCAGCGGACATTCACCACTCAGTCCACCTCTTTTTCACTTAATCTCGTGTTGTCTGTCTCATATTGTATGTCTCAATTCTTTACACTCTTAAGAAACTAAATTAAACGAAAATACAGAACAAAGTAAAATTTAATTAAAGAAATTTAAAAACACCCTCCTCTGCCTTACTTCTCTCTCTCTTTCTCACTCTCTCACTCTCGCTCTCTCTCTCTCTCTCTGTCTCTCCCAAGGATATTTGGAGGGTGTCTGTATATGTCTGTGTGTGTCCAGAGGCTCTTATGAGAAATTGATAGGCTGTCTTGGAAAGTAAGATGTTTATGAGATAAATATTCTGCTGTTTGGGAGGTCCTGACATGCCTTTAGCAGCCCCCTCATAAACATCCAGCATACACCACTAACAGCACTCTCATCTCAGCACTGTGACAGGTTGTGTGTCAGTGTGTGTAAGTTGTCGGCACATGACTGTGTGTGCGTATGTATAAATATTTTATTTTCTGTAAGCGCAAATGGATACATAAGCTGTGTCCCACACTGCATTCTAATTCTATGCATACAATTAGTAAGTTAACATGGTAACATTAAGCATGTAACCTTTATCGTGTTAGCATGTTAATATGTACAGTATATATAGTATACAGCTGAGGCAGATTTAATTAATTGAAGTGCTGAACAAATGGAAATGATGTCCCTTTGGTGGTTAGGGGCTAAACAAAATCATTAGGGTTTATCTTCCGGGGGACAGTCAATGTCTGTACTAAATTTAATAGCAATCTGTCCAAGGTAGTTGCCAAGACAATTCACTCTGAACCAAACTGAGTTAAATTTGCGACTATGTCTTGAAGTCAAACCAAGCAGCACACGTCATCTTACATAACCACAGAGAAGCGTCTTAGTGGTCTTAAGCTGGAATTATGCTTTTCCGAAGACACACGAAGACGACTCTGCGAGCATACTGTATGCAGTGAAGGGTGTAATGGGTAACTGTGGGTCTCAGCAACCAACACACACACCCTCTAAATCTTAACAATGTGTCATGCGGAACTGTGCCTCAATCAAGTTGATTCAATTCCTGTCGGGAGGCGGGTCTGAAGTGAAGACGAAAACAAACACAAACGTATTACATACAAGAATAAAAGAAACAGCCACGGTTTTAAAGTGCTTTAGATAAAGGTGTCATCAGTGACATAAAGTACTGTTTTATTCTTTTACATGTCACATTTATTCTCAGTGACATGATGCTTTAATCTAAGCCTTAACTTGTATTCCCCATGCTTGATTTCCCCATATACCACATGACTGTCTAAACATTATTTGATATTTTAATGTAATTGAGAATATGACGTAGAGGAGGGCCAGGGAGACAAATACAGAGAGAAGACAGAGGGGTGATAATGAGTTGGTAATGAGACAGATGAGCTCCAACACAACTCGAGTCCCTCAGGTGAGCCCTTCTCATTAAGTTGTCTGGAGACGGGGAATTGAATGACAAGCAGAAAGGCTGAATGATAAACACAAAGGTGGGCAGAAAGACAGAGGAAGGGATGAATAAGGAGAAACAGAAATTAACAGCCACACAGGGATGGCCAAAGCAGAGAGACGGATATTGTAATGTTATCAGACCATTGTTATCTGATTGGAAATTATCATCTTGCTTTCTACATTAATGACATCAAATACAAATATAATTCAGTATGAATCAATTGGAGGTCAGCAGTATTTTCCACTTGGCTTGGGGAAGAAAAAGTGGGCCAATAATGCTAGAATTTTCTGCTGGCATTAGACATATGAGATGATTCACAGAAAAGGGCACTTTTCTCACACCATGCAGTGTAAAACTGTCAAAGATGACCATGCAACAGAGCCACAGAAGTGGCTTTTCAAAGGTCTGCTTGGCACACAGACAAAGGGAGACTATTGCTGACACATTTTAGACAATTATTATCACTCCAAAAACATAAAATAAAGTAGCGTGAACAGCTGTGAACAGTGCAAACTCATCCAGTAAGTCTCAGTATTTTGGTATGTTATCTTTCACATTGGATTTTCTTGTCACTTGCCCTGATACTAACTGTTGAACAATTCCATCTACTATATTGTTTGTTTTGTATTGTTGTTCAAATTAGTGATTTTAAGCAAGCTGTAACTTAAAACTAGTTATTACAATTTTTGTTTTAAACTTATAAAGAACCTGTATGGCATTGTTGCCTTTATTTGATAGTATTACAGTGTAGAGAGACAGGAAAGACAGGGAGAGAGAGGGAGAGAGTGATGACAAGGTGTGAATCTTAATTACCAGGATGCCCCAGTTTAATTTTTCAATGCTCTTTTACAAACCATTTTGAGATGCACATTGATAACAGAAAATATAGTCATAAAGGTTTCAATTGTAACGGCTAGCCCTACTGGTCAGTTAGCAACACTACACTTTGTACATTCACAATATAGTTCTCCCTCTTTCTCCGTGTGACTCATTTGTCAGTGAGTGTAGTGGCCTTAATATCCCAAGCCAAATGATTTGGGGCAGGTGTACCAGCTGGCACAGTGGGAGGGAATCAAGTCCCTCTCCACCTCCAACTGGCCCTTAAAGCTTGCCCAAACCTGCTGCACACCATATGCATGTTTTACCCTGGCCTCAAGCCAATCAACCTGCCTCAGGACAGATGCCTGCAAACAAAGCTAGCACGGTGGGTTTGATTCCTGGTTTCTGTGGGTATATGTGGGTGTGTGTGGGGCTGCTATGAATCAAAGATGTAAAGACCTAAAATCCAGGAACCTCAAACAACATCATTCTATTACACACGAGCAACTTAATTTTCTCCAACACACACACACACACACATACACAGACTGCAGTATATATAGCATGCAATTCTTTTTCACAGTAAGAGCATCATCTCTTATATTTTCCATCAAACAATAAAATGTTCCACTTTACAATTCTTATTTCACCACAACCTGAGGAAAGATTGCATTGGTAATAGGTAGTTCAGAAGCTGGGAGCGCACTGGGAAATCCATTCAAGATGAGAGTCTAGTGATTTAGCTGTATCATTGGCAGGAATGGCTTGAAACATTGGCAGAGATAGATCTTCAAATTTTCATTCAGCACTTTAACTTGTACCTATCCTGCCTACACTGAAAAAAATGAATGAGAATGTGAGGACCATAATAATATCTAAAGTGATTAAATACACTCATTTACATTACCATTACTGCTGTTCTATCATTCCAAAATAATTTTAAAAATGTATTGTGTGTGTCTCCAGAACAGGATAATCCCTCTTTTTTTTACCTCATATCCCCTTGCCAGCCAGAAAAATGTTCTGTCACCCCTTTGCCAACTCATAAAAAATAGTTTGTTGGAGTGAACTGTGGCATTAAGAAAGTGAGGGAGCAGAAAAAAATACTGATAAACAGACAAAAAAATAAATATGCAAAGATGTCAAGAGAGACACAGACCAACTCACCTTAAACTCTGTCTCAATGTTGGCCAGTCTTGCCAATTCGTTGCTGAGCTCCAGCGCGGTCAGCACAGGATCCTCACTGCTGAGTGACAGGTACGCTGCACTGGCCAGGCCCTTATATGCATTCATCCTGGAGCGTGAGTGACTGAACGAGTCCTTCTTCTGTTTATCCAGGCATTCTGAACACTTACAGAAGTAGTCATGCGGCCTTTCGATGCGGGCCCCCTTGGACAATAGGATGTGGACAATTTCATACTCCATGCAGTGTGCAGCCAGGATGATGGGTGTGACGTCATGTGAGAAACGTGTTCCATCCTCATCATAAGCGTAGAAGACGTCATCTCGCATCTCCTGCTCTAGAGGGCTCAAAGCCAGCCGAAGACCCCCGCCAAAAGCAGGATGGGCGAGTATGGCTTCTACGATGCGAACATAACCCTTAGAAATAGCCAAAAGCAAGCCATCTCCAATCCTAGCCAACCCATCCTTCTTTAGCAGCAGCTCAGTCACTTCTAGGTGCTCATTGCCCACTGCCAGCTGCAATGCATTCTGGCCCATGTAGTCCACGCAGTTGAAGTTGAGGGTTTTAGACTCTTCCAGCATTTTACGGACTACAGGAATGTTTCCATATTCAGCAGCATCTAGAAAACGCTCCTCCTCTGCAGTGAGGGGTGAGCCACGCTCATTGAACATGTAGGCTGGACCTCGCACTGCCTGGCGACGCCCCTTCTCCCTCAATGTGGTGTGGCGGCGATGCATGGCCTCCACCCTGTACACAGCAGAGAGAGGAGGAAACAGTGAGGCAAAGCAAAATAACAAGGATTAAGATGATGGAGGTGTAGGTAGGAGAAAAAAATTCTTTCACATTCAGAGAGAGGAGTGATGACGTGATAGAAGGAAAAGTGGAGAGAAAAAGAGCAAATGATGGAGGCAAGAGGACAAGACAGTATCATTAGATACATCAAACTGACTATGGTGTAACAAGGCAAACAAAGTCATTACTGTCGCTCAATGTGGATGTCCTTCGTGGACAGGCACTGGTCAAACACAATCAGCAGTGCTTAACACAGACCTCTCCTCTGACCTGAGAGAAAGCTTCACCAAGACATCTGTGATATATCTGTCATCAGCCAGATCAATGAACCCCTACCAGGGTCAGGGCTCATTGCAGGGTCATCTCAGGTCAACAGCTCTGATTGGCAAAAGAGAGATGAAGCTGTCACTTTAATTGGCTCTGGCATGACAAATTCACACAACGAGTCAGTGGTCATCCACAGTGACTCTTTGGGCCACTTGTGAATCTGTCTTTCTCAACACATGCACACACACAGACATGAACATGTACCTCCTGCTGTCCACAATATGTCTTTAATTGTCTTTCTTCCGTAATTATTTCTAGTGGCACAGTGTCACATCTCAGTGGGTAAAAATCTCCTTCATCAATAGTTATTTGTCAACCATAACTAGCAGTGGCTTGCACAGAACCCCTGGTAATGTGTTTACTGCAAAACACATTTCATTGGGACTATTGCACTCCTATTATATTTTAGAAACACAAAGATCTGTCATAATGCCTACATTTGCTGTGTGGCCTGACACTCTGACCCATACAGTGGAAAAAAAACCTTGATGTTTTCCAAAGCTGCATAGGAAAAAATGAGAGGGAGAAAATGAGTTGCAGAGCAGTGCAAGAGATATTGTTACGGTACCAGAAGATTCCCTAGTGTTTCTTTGTGTTTCCCCTTCCCTATGTTCCCAGTGTTCCTTCTTGGAGTACATCATTGAAAGCGGGCAAAGGAGGACAGACCCGGAAAAGATCCAGGCGGTGGCAAATTGGGCCAAACTCACATCCGTTAAGCAGCTCCAGCAGTTGGCTTTGCCAACTTTTACCACCGCTTTATCAGGGACTACAGTTGAATGGCAGCACTCCTAACCCAACTCACCTCCACTGCAACCCCCTTCTCTTGGACCCCTGAGACAGATACAACCTTCCCTGAATTGAAAAGACGCTTCACATCCGCACCTGTGCTCATCCATCCTGATCCCTCACATCAGTTTATTGTGGAAGTTGATGCATCCAAACTCTGGAGTAGGGGAGGTTCTCTTCCAGCACTCTGCCACTGACCAGAAGCTCCATCCTTGTGCTTTCTTCCCCCACCAGTTGTCACCAGTCGAAAAGAATTATGATGTTGGGAACCAGGAACTGCTTGCCATCAAGCTCGCCTTGGAGGAGTGTAGGCACTGGCTGGAGGGGGTTGAACACTCATTGTATGGACAGACCACAAGAACCTAGCTTACATCCAGACAGCTAAACGCCTTAACTCCTGTCAAGCTCACTGGGTGTTGTTCTGCGGTTGTTTGTCCTTCACACTCACCTATCCTCCAGGCTCCCAGAATCTCAAGCCAAATGCTCTCTCCCACCAGTTCGCCTCAGAGGGGCGTCCTCCAACCCAGACACAATCCTCACTGCTTTCTCTGTGGTGGCCACCATGACATGGGAGATTGAGTCTGTAGTCAGGGATGCCCAACAGTGTCAGCAGGACCCAGGTAATGGCCCTCCTAACCGTCTCTTTGTGCCTGACTCTGTCTGCTCCCAGGTCCTCCAGTGAGTGCACACTTCTCGGTTCACCTGCCACCCTGGAATTAGCCACACCCTGTCCCTCCTTAAGCAGCATTTCTGGTGGCCCTCCATGGATGCTGACACCTATGCCTTTGTGTCCGCCTGTACCGTGTATGCCTGCACCAAAGCCTCCCAACAATCACCTGCTGCTTTGCTCTGCCCCTTGCCGGTCCCTGATTACCCATAGTCTCACATAGCTCTCAATTTCACTACTGGACTTCCACCTTCACAAGGTAACAACACTATACTCACCATTGTGGACAGATTTTCAAAAGCTGTACACTTTGTGGCTCTCCCTAAGGTCCCCACAGCTTTGGAGACTCCCAACCTTCTGGTGTACCATGTTTTTCGCCTCCATGGAATCCCCACTGACATTGTGTCCAACCATGACCCTCAGTGGCCCCTTTAGGAACCCCTCCCCCAGGAACACTCAACTGTTGTGGATTGAGTACACACACAACTCCCTGTCAAGTGCCACCACAGGTATGTCACTATTCAAATGGGCCATGGGTTTCCAACCACCTCTGTTTCCAGCTCTGGAGGGTGAAGTCTCAAGCCCACTTTTGCCATTACAGTAAGGTCTGGAAGGATGTCAGAGCTGCCTTGCTCCACTGACCACAACCGACACACTGCTGACCATCACCAGACACCAGCCCCCAACTACCAACCAGGCCAGAAAGTTGCAAACTACTTTGTTACTGCATTATGAGATTAATCCAATCATTAACCCCACTGTCATCAGGCTCAAACTTCCTCCTCACAGGAAGGTTCAACTCATGTTTCATGTCTCACTATTGAAACCGGTCTCCACTAGCCCACTGTCTCCTCCAGCTGCAGCCCTCCACCCCTCACATTATCCATGATCATCCAGCCTACACTGTCCCGTGGTTGCTGGACATACGCTGCAAAGGTCAGGTTACTAGTACCTGGTGGACTGGGAGGACTATGGACCTGAGGAGCGCAGTTGGATTCCCCGTTGGAACATCCTGGATGCACCCCTGGTCTGGGACTTCCACAGTGAACACCCAGATAAGCCTTGTGGGTCACCTGGAGGTGCCCATTGGTGGGGGGTACTGTTAATGTACCAGAAGATTTCCTAGTGTTTCCTTGTGTTTCCCCTTCCGTGTTCCCAGTGCTCCCCTGCCGGTCTCTGTCTGTCTTTATATTTTGTTTGTGTGTGTGTTGACATGGTTTCCCTTCCTCGTTCCTTCCTGGCTCCCAGCTCTGCTCATCCTGTACACCTGTCTGCAATCGTCTCATCACCTCTCCCAGTCTGCTCACCTGCCTCTCATCAATTGATCAGCTTGTAGTATATCTACCCATGCTCTTCACCCACTCTTTGCCAGACTGCCGTTTCAACCACAGTGGTAGCTACAGTGGTAGTGACTCAAGGCCAACTTATTTTATATTCCTAGTGATTCAGTTTCCTCTTGTCTTGCATGCTAACTTGTTTTTCTTGTGTCCCAGGATCATTACTCGCCTGCCTGTCCTCCTGCTTGTTCGTCTGCCTGTCAACAACTTCCAAGCCTCCAAGATATCCCTGCCTCCAATGCTGCCCTTCATTCCCTCCCGCTCACACCAGCCACATTCCTCCATTTCCTTCATTCAACCCTGCTGTTGCCAGATTCCTATCCCCTACCATCAGCGTCTCATCCAGATCCTCCCCTTGACATTGAAAGAATAGGTGAAAATGGAAACCTGGTTACAGTAGAAATATTCCCTGGGGGCGTGAAAGGATGTGGAACTGAGAAGATGAAGAGAGCTCACCAAGGCAAATCATTGTGGGAGAGTGTGTGTGCTTGTGTGTGTATGAGAGAAAGAAACAGACACAGTATGTGTTTGTCAGTGTGTGATTAAAGGGTATAAAAGGTCTGTAGCTCTTGATTTTCGATTTACACAATCAGCTGTGTATGCCTTAGGCTGCCAATCAATGGTAGAAGGCAGAATATAATCTATCTCTCACACACAAACATGCACACATTCACACAAGTGCACACAAATGAACAAACACAAACAAATGTGGACACACAAGGTGCACCACTGGACAAACACGTGTGTGTGTGTGTGTGTGACAAGATCAGCACCATCACTATGCATACAGAATGTGCACACACATACCTCATATGTAAAATGTGATGCAAACCAATACCATGCAGTGAATACACCTTTATGGTGCTTTTAAGGTCATAATTTCTGTTGTTGATTTACCACAACGCGTTATGCTGTAAGGTGTAATTTCATCCAACCCCCCACCTACACATTCACAGACATTTGTAAGCATTGTGAGGATTCCTTATAAATGAAGGGACAGTCTGTGTAACTAGATAACCATAACTAGATAACCTTAGTTAACTCGAGTCAGGTAATGAATAGCCATTTTCCATCCTTCTCTATCTTCCTCTCCATCCATCTTTCACTATTTGTGATTCTGATCTCAAATAGAATTTACCTGCATCATTTCTGTGTGGAATTACAGTCACACAGAGAGGAGGAGGCAGGCACAATGGAGATAGATAGATAGATAGATAGATAGATAGATAGAGAGAAAGTGTGTGTGTGTGTGTGTGGAGAGAGAGAGGAGGGAGACAAATGGATGAATGGGAAGAAAATGGGTGAGTGAAGGAGGGTTTGTTTATGTAAGTCTGCTTACAGTGTGTGTCATTGTATCCCCACATCAATCATAGTGTTTTTCTTAAAGATGTAAAGTCCTAAAGTACTCAACACATTGCGATTGTTGCAACCAAGATCACTTTGTTTCCTATATAAGTGGAGGAGAACATGATGTCAAGCTACAAGAACAGCTCCCACAGCCTTTTAAAACAAAATACAGAATGTCATATTTCATCCCATTCCACTAGAATCATCTTTCTGTCTATCTGTTGAATTTAAGTGCAATATTCACCCACCTTTAATCCCCGCTTTGGTTCACAAATCCCTGACAAAAAATATTGAGTTTTTAGCTTGCTAGATGTTTGAATGTCCATGCTAACCACTTGTTTACCTCTGCTTATATTACACACTATGCATATAGTCAGCTAGTGTAAAGGGGAGGTGGTTTCAACTTTACTAACTAGAGAACAACTTCTAAATAGCAAATTTTTTTAGAAAAAAAGCTGCAAAAAGCTGAAGAATTGAGTCTTGATTCTTCATGTTTCATTTGATTTACTGAGTCTACACAGCTCTCGTCCTGATGCTACATCCAAGTCAAAGGCTGCTGTGGATCACTCAGAGCTCCTTTCCAAGCAAGCAGCTCCATCTCTTATTAACAACAAAACTGTCAGGAAAGGGAGAAACTATCTCACACCACTGCTACTGGTGATGTCAACTCCAACACACCATTGCAGCTTGTTCTAAAATCTTCATGTATCTTTAGCAAAGGCTCTCAAGCCATAGTTCTTTGATGTAAAATATAGTGAATTTGGATTATATTACACTGGCTTTAAATACATTTTGAAAGAGAAAAAAAAATTGTTCTACTTTAGTTTACTGTGATATACAAGTTCATTCTGAGTCACAGTTTTGGTGTGTTTTCGTTGGAGTGCTACAATTTCTGAAACTTTACAATTGGCTTCATCTAAGTGTTATTATCATGTATTTAGGATGTCAAGCCCAGAAGACAATGTACTCATTGGATGATTGGCTAATCATTATAAAAATAAATGTAATGCTTCGGATGACAGTCAGCAGTAATGTAAAAGTGACTTTTAGTGGAGTGAAACATGCAAAACTACTGATATGGTCCTTCAAAAGGTCATTTTTCATTACAGTCAATGGATACAATTAAGTAGAATGTGCTCATATACTTGCTGGAAAATCAGCAAATTTTGTCAATGAGAGTGTTTAAAATGTAATGGAAATATCAACTAAATAATAGCAGTAGCTTATGCAAATACTGAAAATACTGAAAAGCTGTAACTTCCTGTAAGCTTTTCAATCATAAACTCATCTGTTTTAAATTGATCAAAATATCTTATTTTTCAATTGAGCTTCCGGATGTTGGTCCACCAGTTTATCTATATTTAGTTAAAGCAACCAACCAGGTTAGATCATTCACTTGTGAACTAAAGAAAAAGAAAGTATGGAAAGAAGATGAATCAGATTTGAAATCACATTTTGGGGATAATGGGAGAAAAAATGAAGTTTCAACTCAGCAGGAATATTTACAGAACTGACAAATGAGTTAGTATTTTATCAGTCCACAAACATGAGCAGAATATTTGAGAAGACTTACACTCTCAGCTCTCCCCCCCTCTTGCTCTCTCTTTATCAAATACACACACACTAGACGCTCTTTCAAGCAGTAAATTGCCAATTTTTAAGATCAAAGGTGAGTTGCTATTTCACTGGTAATGAGAAACAGGCATGTTCACCCTCTCTTACCCTCTCTTTCACAGACACATGCACACACACAGACACAGGCTTCCAATATTTATCCTGGTCAGTAACCAGTGAGAGCATACACACTTCTTTTCCATGAAAGGCCTTTTAAGCTGAACACTGGTGTATCAAAGAGGCAGACTAAAAAAGATCAAAGACCCAACACTGGGGCCTGCCATTCTCAATATCGGATAGTCACAGCTAAGCTTGCAGTGTTGCATGAATATCCATTAAGTGTCACCATTTATGTCCCATTTGTGTCTGTGGATGCTTCCTACATGAATGCACTTGACTGAATCCACCAAATGGTCCTGTGAGCATTTATCTCAAAGTAAAATAGTTAAACATATAGGAAAGTTGAGAGAAATTATACAGGAGAATACATTTGCAAGATGGCAGAGAGGTTTCCAATCAGGGCTTTATGAGTGTGTTTTTACGTGTGATGAGTGTGACATTGTGGGGATGTACTGTGCAAGCCGATTTCTGTACTCTGCTCCAGCTCAGTGTCACATGGTTTTACCCCGATGTCTTTCTCTTACTAAAGCTAACACTCAACACAAACGTGCACACACACACACACACACACACACACAATCCCTGTTGACTGCTGCTTAAGTATTCATGCACCAGAACCAATCAAGATGCTCCCCCTCTGTCTGTCCACACAAGGACAACATAGAGGCTGTAGTGGAACCCCCCCCCCCCCCCCCCCAACCCACCCAAAGACACATTCATTCATAACCACACATCCCTCACTTCCTTACATATACATTCTGTACATACATGCATTCACAAGGGACACGCTACACTACACACTCTACCACAACACAACAGCCACACATAGTCATCTTAATAGAATACAGAAAGCTAATAGAAAGCTTCAGACATTAGAGTCATATGGGAACTAAACACAATATTTATGAGAAAAACACTACATTTCAGCACAAGTTAAAATAAATATGACGCAGTTGACACAAACTTAATGCATTTACCACAAAGGTTCCATGGAAGAAGAAGCAGGAAGCAATTTAAGATCAAATTTAAGCAGTGCAGGACATAAAAAATATATATGATTTTCCATTAACATAATCTACTGTACAGTATACACAGTCGAGTCCCGTTGATGTAATCCATAAAGGACCTGTGAAGCACAGCTGAGTTTAATTCATTATAGCTGCCAGTAAGGTGAATCCCTACTGCTTTACATTACTCTCTCCAAAACTAACCTTTACTTGTTGACATTTGCAGGTGGATTAGTTGCTCTTGATTAAACCACAAAATAGCTTCTCCGTCTCTAAACTATCGCTCTGTGTCTTCTTTGCGTTACTCCAAAACACCACAGTTTGTAAATAAGCACATGTAACTCCAAGGCCGCGAAACTGGCCACTTTACTGATTTATCACGCTTCTGGATCGATGAGTAAAAGTTGTGATTGAAAATAAAGGACTCACGTTTGCCGGGATTCCGAGTTGAACTCGGCGTCTGTGTGCTCAACAGAGTAGTGGTTCCCGGAGTCAGAGAGCTCCGGAGCCCGGGAGAGTCTCTGTCCGCGGTGCTGAAAACGCTCAGCGCTCCCCGCGCCTCGTCCTCTCCACTTGGAAAACGGGTGATCGTAGCGGTCATACACCGCATCTAGGCGCACATCCTGGCACGAACGAAACGGAGAGCCGGTGTCTCCGGTGCGCTGGCGGAACTTTGGTGGTGTGAAATGCGGCGAGTTTTCTGGTTCTCTGTTCTCAGGAGACGGGTGAAAAGACTCCGGAGAGGCGAGGTAAGGTGGGTCTGTATCCCCCAGCAGCGGAGAGGCGGAAGAGAAGAGGTCTTGGGGCCGCGGAGAGGAAGGAGATCCTCTGGGATGACAGACAGACTGAGGCGTGGAGGGAGACTCCGAGAGATGGACTCTCTCGCCGCTGTCGCTTTCTTCTCCCTCGTCAGACATTGGTAGAGTTCGTCAGCAGCATATACTTTAAACGATGTTACCTATGTGACAGACATTAAGCGACGTTTGCCAAAGTTTCGACCACACAAGTTTCTTCAGAGCCGCGCAGCAGCGATGAGTCAAGCTCCACCTTTACACAAGAGTGCGCGCTCTAATTAGAGAGTGAGCGCGCGCGCAGGGAGCCAGCCCTTTACAAAATGGAAGAAAATGAAAAAGTGGCAACATCACAAAAATAGCTTAACTTACACATTGCATTTACCCACAAAATAACATTTCTCCTGTTACTATCGAGAAAAAAAAGTACAAATAGCTTACAATTTTTCAGTTTGATGTTATAAAATTAGTACTTTTGAAACAGTTTTCATTGAGTTGTTTTAATAAGCAAAAACACACAAGGAGACTAGTCTCACATAATCGACGTTTTTAGTAGCCGATCCCATTTTAAGAGAAAGTCTACAGTGTGAGTAGAGTCGTTTTGAAGTCATGTTTTGAAAAGCAGACGGTGAGGGAGAGAGGAAGAAAGAGAGAAACAAGTTGAAAGAGTTGGAGGCGGCTTGGAGAGTGAAGGGGTTAACATGTCCACCGGTTGTTGGCCAATTACTGGTACGGACATAATCTTGTTATTGCTCCAGAGAACAAACAATTAATACTTGAAGTAGCCTATATGTTATCTCAGGTGTATGTTTATGTATGTCTTATCTTTGGTGGGTTTAGACCCACGTGGACACAAACCTTTATAGATCCCTGACCTTAAATATGAAGAGGAAGAAGATGCAATGTTTGAATGTTTACTCTGTTAGTGTGTACGTTTGTGTGTGTGTGTGTGTGTGTGTGTGTGTGTGTGTGTGTGGTCCTGTAATTAGAGGCAGAGACCCATTAGTCACGATGGAGACTCCCTGCACCCACACACAGACAATAACCAGTCCTAACCCGGCTCTTTGATCTATCCTTGTATTTATGCACCTAGTACATGCACACATGTCACAAAAGATCAAATTAACACACATGACAAAGTGGTGTTTACCTTTGGTAGAAAATAGCTCCCAAAACTATCTATTGTGGATCTGTAGATTATACTATTTGTTAAATGAAACTTCTTAATTACTTACTTATTCTTCTATTTTTAATATATGACAGAGGTCCATTTGTTAAACCATGTAAACTAGTGTCTGTATCAGTATCAACAGTGTCAAAACAATATATGTTTTTTTATCCACCATAGAGTACTGACAAGTTAATTTTTAAACTGTAAAATGTCCCACCAAGTACATGTCTTGGTCACAAATCGTTAATAACCTAATTTAAGGCATCCTTATGAAAAAAAGGTTGGTTATTGATAATTCCCCTTTTTTTTAATCTCTAATGTAAAAAATATTTCCCTCATGTTTGAATCACTTAAATGTAATTCACAAAAACAGAGTAAGACAAATGTTTTAGATTTACATCAGCTGACCAGTTTGTCACTATACTCTAGGCAACAGCTTTTTATGCCCCACAACAGTAGCTCAAAATTAGTTTGGTGCCAAGTAATTCCCAGAAAATGTTTTGAAATGAGATTGACATATAATATCTTTCCTGGGAAATTATGAAACTGGGGGACCCATTTAATATTTTCATGTTATCATTAGAATATTAAGACTGAAGCTGAAAAACCAGTGAAGCAGGCCTGCAGGATTAATTACACATGTTTTAATTACAGTATGACTGATGCAAGCCACTCATTAAGACTGTGGGTTCACTTTTGGCAAGCTCCCATTAAAACACTAGCTTGTGCTTGTGTATATGCTCACATTTGAACATGGTGACCTTGAGTGGAGGAAACATCTAATAAGTAATGCATTATTGTTGCTGAAGGTCATACTTAATCCATTTTAAATCTGACCCCACAGGTATTACAGAAAAGATTAGGGAAAATTGGGGGAAACTGTGCACCTGACTGTACGTGTAATCCTGAGTGAAAGTCAAGGGCCACTGAATGGCAGAAAGTGTGTGTGTACCATTGTACCTCTCTGGACTTGAAATAGAAAAGGGTTGTTGTAAGCGTATGTGTATGATTTCAAAGCTACAATACACTTCTTAGGAAAAAACCTTTATCCAGACTATTTTTTGTTTTGACAGCCAGCCAAGCTTATAATAACTGTGCCATTGTAAGAGGCACAATGTTCAAAAAGGCAGCCTGTGTCTTAGTGAGTAAGTGAAGAGTTCATTTGCAAAAACAGATGAAAGCCATTTTAAAATGAATAAACACCTGTTTGACACCTGAACTGCACACAAAAAAACAGGATTTAAGAATGTTTTTTGTGTGTGCACTCCAGGAAGTATCAATCAAACAGGTGTTTGCATTTATTATCCTAAATAATGTTTTTTGTGTGTGTGCACTCCATGGAGTATCAATCAAACAGGTGTTTGTTTATTCATTTTGGCTTTTATCTGTTTTTGTAAATAGACTCTTCAAGTGTAACAATTACATAGTACTCTAGTTGTTTAAATCTCACTATTAATCTTTCTGTTTAAGCCACTGCAGATTTGCAGAACCCTAAAAAACAGGTCAGACTCCTTTAGGAATATTAATATATTAAAAACAGCTGAATTACTATTTTACTTACTCTAAATGGCAAGTCTCTGCTGAATAATGTAGAGTCTCCCTGTGGTTCGAAATTCTCTGCCATCACCCCAATCACTAGTTTCACAGCAGGTGTTTTCTGTAGTCCGTCACAGACAGAACTCCTGCTGGGAAATCACTGTTTGAGGTGGGTTTTGAAAAGCGACATTCTTGAAAATTTCAACCAGCAGTGAAAGGTGCAACAGCACTTTTCTGTCCTTTGTGATTCAGCGTGAAATGTCCATTTCAGAACAAAGACAGCAAGCTCTTGATATGGAGATGTTTGTAACATACTGTATCTTACATCATGTATAGGCTTTTTTCCACAGCAGCCTTTTTGATTTATAATACAAGGTGTTACTAATAACTTTAATGATAAGCCTGTATGCACAATACCAGGACCCTGAAAGTGAGGCTGCTGAATGGACTTTAGCCAGCGTTCATTTGATTATTTACACATGTGCTTTCCCTACTGTGAAAATGGCCTGTTTAACTACCTATCCGCTCAAAATATTTGAGATTTTCCTAGTTGGTTAAAGACAGATGCCAGGACAGAGATCAAGATATTTGACTGAATTAATATCAACCAAATCCCTCTAGCAGTTCAAATGGTCAAACACTTCTTTTACTGTGCACATTAAAATGTGTAGCCCCAATAAATTCTCAAGGAGACAGTATACCTAAGAGAAGAATACATCCATAAATTAGACCCTGGAACCTGCAGAGACCATCTCTGATTCCCTTTACCTTTTCCCTGTGGAGCTTAAAGGTCTTTCTTCCTCTTTATAGACTCTGCTTTCAGTGGAGGGAACTCAGTGTCCACCCCAATCTGTGGCATCGCCAGTTAGCTACCTACAGCATCTGGCAGAAAACCCCGTACCTGAATGATACACCCCTCGGGCAGCTAAGTCAGTCCTGTCTGTTGGCCAAGCTGTTGGAAGGATCCCATCCTCTTGTGACAGGAGACAGCAGATGTGCCTCTTGGGTGATGCCAACTATCACATACTCTAGAGGGAAACAAAATAAAGGTAAAATAAAAATTCCCATCAAACCCACAGTCCTGGCTCCACATCCTCAACAGGTGTTTGCCTCAACGAACCTATGGCATCCAGACAAAAAGTGCATCAAAAAGGCTATCAACTCTTGCAGCCCTAAGCTGATTATGGTGTTGCCTGAAGAGAGAAAGCCGCAAACCTGCTGTCCCAACAGGTTCACCAAGCCCTCATTTCCTTCCTCCTTTTCAGGAATGTAGAGGACAGCAGACCTCCACCATTGATATTCTGACCACAGTGAGTCTCCTATATTCTAATGGATCTCCCCTGGTCTCTTCATTCTGAGAGAATAATCTCTATAATTTGATTTAACCACTGCTTTAAAATTGAGTGTCCTGAGTTACATTTTCCAGTAGGAGATCAATGCTGAGTTTAAAGTAGATTGTAGTGGACATAGAAAAATGGGAAATGACAAATTTAAGTAAAGTCGTACTGGTTACATATCCATTTTTTGATGTTTAACTCGCTTAAACACACACAAGCGCACACAGTCCACAGTTAGGGTTGGAAACGTTACTTGTATATGGAATAGTGCTTGAGATAAGACCCATGTGCCATTGTATAACAGAAAGGCAAACAGTATATAATTTTATGCACTCAAGCTCATATGTTCACACTCACAGCATGTACACAGACTGGGAAGTACATCCATGAATGCTGCCTATATAAACAAATAGGCAACTTAAACAAGTAATGTGATGAAAATAAGTTGACAGTTACATACTGTACAGTACGAGTCACTGTAGAAATTATTCCAATTTTCAAATTCAAAGAACAAACGACAGGACTTGGGACTCTGGAGAGATGGTTCCCACAAGTCAGGCTTATAAAAACACCTGGTTAAGGTTTAGAAGAAATTGTAGTTGTGGTCAGAAGTAGTTGAGGTTTGAGTTGTGTAAACATCACTGGCCAGTTAACAGTTGCAGATACTCTATGTTCAATATAGACATCACCATGTTATGTTGATTCAAAACATGACCTGTGCTCCATTATGTCTCCTGTGAAATGTATTATGCAAATTAGTTGAACGTGAACATCATTTTTAGAAGACAGAGTTGCACACAGTTCAAATGATAGAGAGAGGCAACAGAGGGGCAAAGGATGGCAAAAATCAATCATCCAATGTCCCAGTGTCTTTTGTCAATTACTTTCAACCCGGCTTCTGTTCCCCCGCTTTTTCACACCCTGTCCTCTTTTCATTCCCTGCTGTCAAACATTGTCTCACTCAAAGCTCATTTTGTCTACTAAAAAATGGTATGGAGGCACAAGTTTTCTAGGAGTTGGTCACATGCTGCACAAAACATAAAACACTTTATATGATCATTAAAGGTTTCATTTCATATTTGTATTTACTATCTTTTCATAGCCTGTATGGATTAGAAAAAACTGTATATTTCACAGAAACTGGTTTTATTAATGTGAAGGTGCTTTGGGGATTTTTGGAAAGCCAGGATTATCCAGTCCCAGTATATTTGAAACATCACCTATCAAGCTAAAGTAATAGAAAACATTTTCAAATCATGTAAGAGCCACAAAAACATACCCTTTTAGGTCGCTGGTCCATCATTTCTGGCTTCAACATCTTAGTCTTAACCAAAATCTGCAGTGGTGGACACATTTCTTGCTGAGAGATGGTGTCTATGGGGTAAAAGGTGGGAAAAAACAGTGATAAGAATTTGTTGACCCAAATCAGACCTCACTGTTCAAGGCGTCTGAGTTGTTGGATGTGGCTAAAAGTGGCACAATGGCGCCGTCTGTCAACCTGGGTCCTGTGCTATTGACTTCAACAGACCAATGTTCATTGTTGTCCCTGTCACTGTTAATATGTCAGAGGAGGAAGGGCACAAAAGCCAATCACTCACACCCTCCATCGACCTCATGATAATTTTACTAGTCACTTGATCAATGACACGTCTTCAGTGTTGTTTCCTCATAGATTTGAGACTTGGTTTACTCTGTATGCTTACTTCATCCCTTTCTCTCTCTCTCTACTACTACTACCTCAACCAGTGAGATCTTGCACAGCTGAGGTTGTGGTAGCAGGCAGATATTGGAGTCAATACATACTCTATGCATATTTCATTGGTACAGCGCAATGGGAAAGGCACTGAAGTGTTTAAAACTTTTATTATGTGTGCTTGCTAGGGTTTGATGAATGACTTACAACAGAAGATTTAATGAGGTATTCTGCCGACTAGCCTTTATTACAGATATCAGACACTGTGTCTGAACTGCAGCCCACACATATGCCATTAGTGTATGTGCACACACATGCACACAAAACCATGCAAATACATGCAAATAAAGGCTCTGAGAAGTTCTTCTCTCTTTCTTTTTATCAGTTTCTTCTGTTATTGCACAAACACATTCACAGACACTTCTGCTGTGTTGAAAAACAATGGCATGATTTGTTTCAATCCACAAGAGTGTGCAGTCATTGCCATTTATAATTTACACATAAACACGCTCTCATATTCACCAGTGCCCATACAGCATACGCGCTCACTGCAGGAATGTAATATCAGAATGCAGCCCATCTAGCAGAAATGTACATTTATTTGCGACCTAATGAGCGTTACTATTATACTTTTATGTATTTTAAAAAAAGAAATCCATAAACTTTCTCCTTGGTTTGGTGCATTCAATGCATTCTCACCTTGACACATGACTAAAAAGTCATTATGGAAAGTGTTTTTGATTCAGCTGAAATGTGTTTTTGCACTGTGTGTACCTGGCCTTGAAAGAGGCAAATTCTGCGGGTGAAAGAATGCAGGAGGAACAATGATTGAATGAACTGATTAATTTAATGTACAGGTTAAGGACAAAGGGAGAAATGGTTACTAAGCTTCCCCAAGGCCAAACCAGCTGTTGTTGCTTGTTGTGAATTTGAATTTCCTCTGTACTGCCCAGTTAATGCTGCCCCCAGAGGGCCACGAGATAAAATGACAACTGATATTATTCCACTGATTAGAGAAGTACGAGATGAAGTACGTCAAAATATGCTCAGGTGTGGTCTGTACGATACTCACTATCGTCTCCATTCAGTTGAGAGAAAGCTGTCATCTCCTCTTGTGTGTTTCCATTGTCTAAACCGCATTATGCATTCCTGACAAACAAAATGTGTTGAATGGAGAAATTAAATGGAACAGTAAAGATGCATTTCCTTGTCGAGAATTGCTCTGTAATTTGAGACTTTATATCAGCAGGTATTCAAATGGTCAATCAAAATAATGCTGAAGTGATGAATCCAAAACAGTTAATTTGCATCGTGTATCACTTGCTGACAATTAGCGAATTTTCTCACAATGTGGCTGATGCAGATTTTTGCACTCTTTGGCTGAGAGTGCTGACAACCTCCAGCTAGTAGCCTGTGTGATGCGGGAAATGCTGTGCAGCTGTGGTTTCATTCCCTCATGCAGAGCGAATCACTGGAGTAATACCTGCCATCAATTATTCTCACCAGTGGCTTATGCTGGGAGGACCAACACTGCAGGGAAGCTGCTCCCTCAGCCAAACAGCTGGAGTACTGGATGCCCCAGTATGTATGAGAAAAACATTAAAAATCACAGTCATCGAGTGAGAGTCCTCCTACTAAGTAATCATACCACCTGAGTCAAACTTAAATGCTTGTGTACTGATGTCCCTGAGTGAAAATCTAATTTACAAATCAATATTGATTGCACAGCAAGAGAGACTGAAAGTGCAAAACTTGACTAGTCGATAAGAAGACACAACTGCTCTTTGATGCTAAATGATTATATCAATACAAATAAAACTATAACTTAAACTGACACAAAATAAAAATCAAAATCGTCAATTAAACTATAAATGTCATGTGTATAATACTAGCAAATGGCTGACAGACATCAATGGCATTAAAAATCTATAGTAGTGTGACAAAACGTGTAGACATGTACACTGATGGCAGGATATGAAAACTAAGACTGTTTGACTGTTCCTCAAACACAACATTAGATATTTTATTCTTAACAAAAAATGAAATAATTAATGTTTACTTATTATTAGTAATGCTATAGTTTATGTTATTTTATCATTATTTTGTGTAATATAAAATAATTAGTTTATAAATTATATATTGTATCATACCTGATGAAACTATTTAACAGTTTATTGTTACACACATTATAACATTTTATATACTATATTAAGTATTTGTTAATGATTACCAAATATTTGTAAACCTTAAAGATATTGTTTGTAAAACATCTATAAACATTACATAGACAGATGGATCACATATTCGTAACACTTTTTTAATGGTTAATAATTGGTTTGTAAACCGTCTATTAATATCATTTGAATTGCTATTATAAAGTTGCAACTGATGATTATAATACCTTGTTAAATAGTTAGTAAAGCATCTATAAACATTATTTTGATAGATAGTTAATACCGTGTCAATGGTTAACAATTGGTTCGTAAACCATCTATAAGCATTATCTGGGTGGTTATTGTAAAGTTGCAACTGATGTTTATAATACTTTGTAAATAGTTAATAAATACGAGCTAGTGCATCTATAAACATTATTTGGATGGCCATTATGAAGTTGCAACTGACTTTTACAATAATCATTGGTTAGTAAGTGCTTTGTAAAGCATTAATACACTTTTTAATGTTTAATAGTTGACCTATAGAAGAGTAATTATTTTTGCACCAATAAGAGAATTGCAGTTGATTTATATAATCAAGTTCAAACACATTTATGAACAAACCTTTAAGTCAATATTGACTTGCAGCACTGCACCACAAATAAACAGGGTGGGATATGAAAGAGATGAGATTAAAAAAAATAAAAGTCGACACAACAGATTAGTGATAAAACCTTTCTACAAAACGACAATAACATAATTTAATTTTACACAGAGGTGCACGAAGTAAAAGTACCAGCATTAGATATCCAGTCAGTACCAGGCAAAAGTTAGAGGTGTCCTAATCACCAATTTTCGGGCTTTGAAGCTACAGCAGACCAACACGGTGCTCTGGCTGTTCAGACTGAAGCTGTTCTCCTCAGTCAACCAAATCTCATGTACTATTTAGAATGTACTAGCTCTAACTTTAATTTTCTTACCTAACTTGACAATAATACCACACATTAATACACAGTATTGTGGGGTGCTAAGTTACCACATTGAGAGCTATGCTACTGTTGCTACCATGCTAATGCGCTAAACGCGATTAGCATAACATTTGTTACAAATTACTTAAACTGGTATTGTATTAGATATGCATTTATCTACTATAGACTGTAACAAGTCTTCATTCAGGTGATATAACTGCATTAAACGACATTACCTTACAGACATATCTGTTGTCTACCGACATGCTAACGCGGGCTATCTTGCTAATACGGCACACTCCACAAACAAAGAATCAACACTGCAAACACAATAAGTTCAACCTGGTTCTGTTGAAACAGAGCGGCTCATCAGGAACTTTTGATATAAGTGAGAGTTGAGTTATTGGACTCAACTTACTGCAAAGTTTTCTAAACCTCAATTTTGAAACACCTGTCACAAAAATTAATTATTTCATATTACACAAACTAATGATAAAATAACATAAATTTTAGCATTACTAATAATTAGTAAACATTATTTATTATAATTTAATTGTTTGTTAACATTAAAATAAAGTCAAATTATAGCCTAATTAATTAAAGTTTGATTAACTATCAATTTCATATTTATTAATGATGGTTATTATAAAGTGTTACCGAAACACTTTCATCACTGATTACTCACTCATATAAGGACCTCATAAAAATTTCTTTGGTTTATTCTGTAAAGAACTCATAAGTTCATGTCAACAACACAAGCTCCTTCTTTTAACTCTGGTATGTAAATGAGCACATTCAGCTTCAATGATTTTACGGCTGTGTCCCACTTACAGTAAAGACTTTTTTCCATAGCTGGAGCACATAAGTCTGTATTTTCTTTTAAACATATGCCATTTACCCCTCATGTTCAATCATGTGCTTGCAATGGCGTGTTTGATGAATTGTTTCAGTAATGCCGTAGTTTATGAGAAGCACTGTGCGAAACAGATCCAAATGGAACCCGCTCCTGCCTCCTGTACGTATACTGTCATATGCAATTAGTTTGTGGAAGTGATTTACATTAATTGACAATATTTAATTCCAGTGTAGGAAGTGGTGTGACATTCTCTTAATGCAGAAAAATAAAAAAAGAGTGGGAGTCGGGAAGGCAGATGGGTGTACAAAGCACTTAACTTCACTTTACTTGGCCAGCACTGACTTTCTCAGTATTTAATCAAGACCATGATCTTTCCTTGTCTTCAACTAAGTGGTTTTGTTGCCTAATCATACATGATGCTGTAATCAACATGACTCCAATGTTTCTCCATCAAATTTACACATCAAAGTCTGTTTGCAGGTCTTGGGAAGTACAAACGTTACTGCATATTTAATATGTGAAAAAAAAAGAAGTGTAAAGCCTTTTATGGTTCCAGAGGGAGTCTGATAAAGCGCCTCAAGTGATATGAGTCAGCGTCGGCTGGGGCTGGAGACTACAAGTTGGAAAATGAAATAAATCTAGGGATATGGAGTTAGAAAGAAGTGAGGTTAACAGCCCACTCGTCATCTCTCCTTTAGGGTAGCAGCTTGAGGTCACCTCAGCCACTACTACTGTGGCTCAACACACCTGAATCTCTGACAGAACTGCCAGTACTAGCAGTCGTGCTGCATTGTGGATAATGTAGGTGACAGGTTTTGACAAGAAAGAAGAATGCATGGAATAAAAAAGACGATATCTCTGGTTCTGCTGCATCAATTTTAATACTTTAAAAAACTGTCCATTGTGAGTCCAACAATGTTATAGGAATGCTAAATCAGTGAACGGTGTATCAGAGTACTCCCTTAACTCTTTTAGATAATTGCTACCTAAACACATAAATCTCTTAATCATGTTTTTAGATGCTATTGGCTACTATATGGAAAACAATTAAAAAACATTGACAGCGAACATTTTACAGATACTGTTTGTCTAAAATGAACATTTTTCCAATATGTTGTTTAAAAAACAAACATACCAGGATGCAATGCATTTTCCTCAGAAGTATTTGTAAAATATGAATGTAATTCTTTGGGGAAATGGTTGTGGGGTCTGCCTACTCCCCTGACTGCCAATGCAGAGTACAGGAATAAATGGCTCAGGTAATGGCATTCAAATCCCACAGGGGGCCCAGACATATGCTGGCATACACACATATTCACACACACACACACACACACACACACACACACACACACACACACACACACACACATATGCAGTCCTTGTGTGTAAAGTTCTTTAAAACCTCCTCTTCTTTCCACCACTATATTCTTGAATTGACTCCACCCGCATCCTAATGGACTTATCACAACCACCCTCTCCTTCAGTCATGTCTTTTCTGTTTGTGCATTCCTCATAGCTTTGAGTGCGTGCCACCGTGAAAACTCAAGTTTTTTTTTATAACCAACAGGATCACAGTTGCTGTTCAGTGAAGGTCAAACTAACTTTCAGGCCTAACAGTTGAGTAATTGATATTAAACAAATAGATTTGGGGTATCACTTTATCAGTTGAAGGGCCCACAAGGTTTTCTGTGTCCCGGTAACATAAACAGCTACAGTGACGTAGGGCTTTTCTCTGAACTGTAAATGACTTCACACTATATCCGCCTCTTGCCTCATGGTGAACCCACACAAGCCTTATCACTGGCTTGTTACACCTCAAGTTTCTTTGCCAAAACCCTTCATCTCAGTCTCACCCAGCTTTGACAGCCATGGGAAATCCATGGTTTAAATTGAAAAAGGCCCAGAGGGAATGAAGTGGTTGGCTAGATTTCCTTTTCCACATTAAAGAAGTGAAAGTGACACAAGGTTGTGCTGTCAGGAGTGAGTGCTTTTCCATGACAGCTAGTGGCTGGACTAGTAGCTAGACAACAGGCTACCGAATTTGTTCAATTGAAAATAAGGAATATGAAGACCAAAAAATATAAAACAAATAAATGATAGAACTCAAACCCTAATGTTTGATGTTTTCTATTCATTTTTCTACAGTGACAATATTTGTTGGTACCACTCGTCCCCCTATTTAGCATTTATAAGTATATAAACATTTAACACATTTTTTTAAGACACTATAATCCTGTGAAGACATATGTTATATTATAACTGTGTTTTATTAAATTGTGATTCATTATCTGTTTATACGCCAGCCTCCACTTATGGGTGCCAACTGGAGGAGTTATAGTTGTTGACAAATAGAGTATCAGTCAAAAGTTTGACTTACTGTGAATTAATTGACACTAATATCTGCTTACAACTACCTTATAGTGTGTGATAAACCATGTGTAATATATTGCTTATAAATGCTAAACATCTCTTAAAGTAAAGTGTTACGGATTTGTTTTTTTCAAATCCATTGTTGGTTCATGTCTCTACATAGGATTAGTTGAAAATATATAGACACAGAAATATCAGCATTATCCTCAAACCAAAAAGCATGCAGTCTTAATCTAATAAAGATCTGAGACATATGAATTTGTAAAAGTGGGGTTATCTCTGTGTGAAAGAAATCATCTTTCACACAGAGATATGAGTATTTTCAGAAAATTACATAAAATCCATGAAGATTGCACTGACCAGAGGCTTGTACTGTGTATTATGTTGAATATGTTTTTAGCAACCAATAAAAATATAGCTTGTGGTGATTTGCAGGTGAAAAATAGATAGAAAGAAAACACAGAGAGGAGAGGTGGTGACTCCTGGCTACAATCTCACTGGAAACATTGTGGTTACATGGTATGCCCCAACTAAGATGCTCCAAATTGGGCTACATTTAGTCGAGAAGTTTTTCAGATTTTTCACAATAAATGAAAGGTCATACTCAGCTGGTCGCTGCAGAAACAGTCAATCTCAAGTCTATAACTGCCCTCTGCTCGCTGATATTTACTGTATTCTTGACGACCACTGCGAGCAACATTTACTGTAGACTGCAAACAAACTGCACACACCTGTCAGGGAACTGCATGGAACATCATTTATAATAATTTCCGGCTCTCTTGCTAGTTTAGTGGTATAATATCTTCAGCAAAATCCCAGTTTATGAAAATCTATCATCTAACAAAATTAAATAATGAAAGTGGTTGATCTTATGACTATCTCTCCATTTCATTAGTGAATGAAAATGGTTTTATTGCCACAGGTAATAGCTTTCATCCACAACTGTATAGACTGTATGCTTAGCTGTATGTGACTATGTTTAGGCTGAAGTTCACCTTAGTGTTAATTTTAGCATGCTTTGTCTGTGGTGATTTGAAATTTAAAACTGTCCAATTAGCATATAAATCAGGCCATCCTATTACTATAGTTCTCAATCATGCATGTCAATAATTCGCTCAAGGCATAAGTTGAAAATTCATACACGGATACACAGTCAAATCGAACCGTAATCATTTAATTGTGAGAAGAGGCTCACAGTTGAAATCAATCAACCACATAACACATTCAATGCAATTTTTCCTCACAGCCAAAACAAATTTAAATACACCAATACAATAACAAAAGTCTGCAGGGCCAATATTCTCAGGAGGAGACCCCATAGTAATGCCAAACTCCAATGATGGCTTCATACACATATAAACAGAACTAGAGGCCCGGCTGCATCAGCCAATGCTCCACTGCCTACCTGGCAGAGTGAGAAACTAACTTGCAGTGACTGCTCAAACTCAAATGAGATGTCTAGTTTTCCCCAGGCACTTAAATTAGATGAAATATTGGTTGTCAGTGTCAGCTAATGATCACGCCAGTAGCCCGACACATTTAAATAAAAGAGAATGAAGGCCTGTGCTTCATCATGAAATGGTACATGCAAACACTGAGACCATAGAGCATATTGGCTGATTATATGAGAAAGACCTTTTATCTTTATGCTACAGGATAGTTTCACGCCTTGCTAACATCAAGAATGAATTCCTAAAGATTAAATCTTATGAAAAGAGAAAGATCACAAAGGAGCAACATACTCATCCACCAAGCCAAAAAACTATCACTGATTTGCCTTTGAGCAAGTCACTTATCACCCCTAACATGCCTGATGATGTAACCAACATAACACTGATGTTTTGCAAGCATTAACTGATTGGTTATCAGTTGCATTTGATTATTATGTTGATTATGTAGGCTACTATATCAGCATCAGCTATTAGCTGGCTAAAAACAACCAATAACATTAATACCTTTGTACAAGACAGCTTTAAATATCTTTTAAAGTTGACTGTACCTATCATAGCAGAATCTCTTGGGGTGCATTTTGGATTTTTGAGGTAAATTCGGTAAGATTAGACTTTTCTGCTAAATATATCTTAATATCTGCACATAAGTGCACAAATATAACTTTACATCCATGTAAAATAATGTTTTGATGCTTGAATTTCTGATTAAAAGAAAACATTTGTAGCTATTAATATAGTATTTAATAGTTGAGTAAGAATGTATGTCGACGAATTGAGTATATAGCATTTGGTGGAAAAGGCTGCTGCTGTTTGAGGGAGCACTCAAAGAACGTGATGAATCAACACAAATTTATGAATCACTGATGGGGAAGCATGAATGAAGCAGCTGATACCAATCAGCTGAGGCAAGCATGACTTAATTGCTCGGCTTCAGTGCAATACTCCTTATATAGAGCAGTGTAGCTATAGCTATTTGTTGACATTACCTATCTCTGTTAACTAGTGAAAACCCTGTTTGAAACTTACATTGAAGAATAATGATCTTCTGTGAGTGAAAATACTTAAAGTACCCATCAAAGCCCCATTGGACAAACACATGTTGTTACATAAATTTTTCACTTAACATTATTATCTCTGTCTGTCAAGCAGCATAATTTAAAGCATATCTAGATGGAAGATAAAAAGAATGTGTTGCAGAGAACATAAAGGCTGCAGAAGGAGTTGTGTCTTGTATTCTTTCTCTGACTAGATAAAGTTTAGGGTTTAGGGCTCAGGATGGCTGAGCTGTACTATTGCAGAGCATTTGAAATATATGATTGACAGAAGAAAACTAGGAGGGAAATGGGGAATTCAGTCCATACACCTGAAAAGGTGTGTGCTGGCTTGTACTGGGTGCACTTGTCTTATTTTATGAGCACAGTGTGAGATTTAATGATGAAGACTCCGCTGTCTGAGGCAAGGATAACACAATATCCACACAATGTTCAGTTCAAGTAAATATCTCCCTCAGAAAACGCAAGCATCGTTTATCCTGCCAACTTGCTGCTCAGTCAGGGTTTCTGCTCGTTAAACAGGACAGGACTGTGTGTGTGTGTATGTACTTAGGTCTACCAGTGGAGCAAAAGACAGGAAGCTGACACCAATTAGCAAATTGCTGCTGTCAGATGACAATCCTGTATCTCAGAAAAGGACAGGTTTAAAAAAAAACAACTAAAAAAAGGCCTTTAAAAGTCAGATGAGATTTTTGAGACCAATTGATATTTGAAAGTTGTATGAGCCTAAAAGGAAAATGATTTTTCTCAACGATGTAACTTCTGAAAAACATAAAACTTGGAGACACGTGGCTTTTACCAGACTGTGAGAAAAAAAATGCAAATTAGCTGCTCAACAGAGTAAAATGAATATAATTTCATGGTTATTCCTGGCCACTTTCTACCTGTTTGCAGAAAGAGAGAAAGAAAGAGGTGTGAGCGTCTTTCCCCTCACAGGCAAACAGGAAATGGTGGCTTGTGTAAGTAATTGGCCTTAGGTAATCATCCATATACTGGGGTAGGACTTTCCTCCCCATGCTTATGTATACACACAAAGCAGAATATACACACTCTCTATTTTGCTTCCAATCCTTTCAACTCTCTTGCCTTTGCCCCTTCTTCAATCATTTCCTCCTCTTTCTCTAGCTTCCTTTGTGAGGCATACAGTCTGTCCTTTCTCCTCTTCCTCCTCATTCTCCTCAATGTTCCTCCCAGACTGAAAAGAGAGAGTTTGGAGGGTTAAAAAGACAGCAGTGGACAAAGGCAGGCTGTCATGTAAAATATGGATGAGAGGGCACTGTGAGCCTTGAGACTATTTTCTTTAAACAACATATGTATTGATTTTCAACAAGACAATATTGAAAAACATAATTGACAAAACATAACTGTGGCAAAATAGCTAAATAAAATGTACAAATCAGGCATATCCATATTTTCCATAGAGAGAATTAATGGTTCCCATATGGAATCAAAGGTCTCCTTATTACCCTTTGAAATACAAACGATTTTCTCCATTGACAGGCAGGAAGACATCTCCCCGAGCCACTGACCTAAATGCGGCCTATTTACATTTTTCCATGATAAAGCTATGAGGCGTTTAGCATAGAGCAAGCATATGTTAATAAGTGTTTTGTTTCAGAAAATTGGGTCAATTGGGTATATGCCTAGTATGAACAATTTAGGGTGCAGAGTTACAGTACTTTGTACTCTCTTTGACTCCCACATACATTTAAATAATGTTCCTTTTTCTAGTTCACACTTAATGCATGTGTCTGGGATAGTTTCATTAAATTTGTGTAGTTTGACTGGAGTTATATATGTGCACACTAGCCAATTAAATTGTAATAGCCGTAACCTTGTATTCACTGTTTGAGTATGAGCCTCTAAGCTTACATTACCCCACGCTTCCAAGGAGACCTCCTCCTGTTCATCCTCTCTTCAGGCATTCAGCCGGACTACGGAGGACTCAGTAGAGCTAGAAACCTGTACAAAAAAGAAATTTACCCTTTATTATATAAATAATTGGAAATAGCTTCTTCCAGAGTAGACAGGCAGGATACAATTAACTTTTGACTTTTGGCTGCAGCAATAAAACTTCTCACTTGCAAATATATTAAAAAAAAGTTTGTTAGCAACATCAAATTTTGCTTTAATTTCTTCAAATGTCATCATAACCATACCGTTGTACATATCCCCAACCTTACCTAACCCATTGCTAGCCCACAAATGAAATGATCAAATTCTGATAGTGAAATGAGTTATTTCATTGGGGTTGTGTGATGCTCAAAACAATTTATTCACCATTTTACAGCCACAACAGTAGTGACGGAGTAGACTACAGTGGAGCCTATGACGTATGCATGTGTCGACAGTGTTTTTCTAATTACTCTCACTGCCAGAAGGGGGGAGGCAAAAGTCCCGCACTCAACAATTATGACCAGATACTTGAAGAGCTCAACAATTTCTATTACTACTCCTTTAACCGGGATGTCAGGTTGATATGTGTCATTTCTCTTGATAGAAAAATACATTCCCACAGTTTTGCTCAAGTTAAGAGTAAGACAACAGTGAGTTAACCAGTCTGATACGTTGTTCAATACTACAGTGAGTTTGGAAGCAGCTTGTTCTCTTGTTTTAGCATGGGTGTAAATAACTGTGTCGTCTGCATACATCTGGATGTGGACCTCTGGGCAAAAAGAAAACATACATACAGACATATCACAACATGGAACAACTGAACTAGATAACCCCAAAATCCCTTTAAGGAACCCCCCTGAACCCTTATTGAAATGCTACTTCTACAGATTCACACAAATGCAAGGAGCCATACGTTCCTCTCTCCCTCCCCACTGCAGTATAATATGGACACATGGAATCGTGGAGCATACTGTATAAACAATTCCCTCTACCCAAATATTGCCACCAAGTAGAGAACCATTAAGCACCTTATTCCAACTGCAATTGTGGCACAGGGAATTTGTCTTAATCATTTTAATAAATACAAAATCACCCTCCAAATTGGCTGGGCTGCACATGACCCACATTTATCAGTTACAAAAATAATCAGGCTACCGTAATGTTAAATAAAGTAATAGAGGCATGTTATTAACAGATACAGCAACAAAACATATGTATTTTTTTTACATTGTCTGCAAAGCAGAGTTTAGTCTTCTGCCCCTTGTTGAATCCCCTTGTCTGACATTTCAACAAAGCACTCAGCCTCCAATGGATTTTCAAACATGTAGGTACGTACTCTGTGTGTAACCCTCAAGTGAGCTGAAAAGACAATTCTGTAGCAAACACTCTTGGCTCAGAGTTTCTGCTTGACCCCGTTGTTTGTAAACCTAAGCTGACAAGTCGAGAAAAACATCACTGGGTGGTTTTTGTAGAGGACTTTTCCCTTTCTCCTGGCAGTGTCCTGGATCATCTATTTGTCTTTGAAGTTGAGAAACTTCATTATGACTGTCTTTGATATAATGTTGCCATTTCAGTTTGAGACAAACTTCTTCAGGGAGCCAACTCTCCATGAAAGCGTATGCATCTTTTCCCTCTGCACCCTCTGGAATGTTTCAGCCTGAGGTTTTCCTGGTTGTCGATTTGGGAGGTGAGCATCTTCACTTCTGTTTCAAGTTTTTTCACCGTGGCTTGAAGGGCTGAAAGATTGTCTTTAGTGTTAGAGGTGCAGTCTTCGGCATATGTTATTCTGTTAGAATAACTTCTCATGTCAGTTCTGAATTGCCAATAGCACACAATGAAATTTTTTAGAGAATTCCATCTTGAACCTGTTAATTGCTTTCAGGATATCACCTGAGCTAACTTTGTTGGCTACATCAGTGCCAGCTTCCTCCTCGATGCCTTCATGGCATAACATGGTGTTGTTAGCTTCTTCACTACTTTCATTCGTGGTTTTCAGCACTTTGGAACACATTTTCGTTGGTTTCTTTGGCATTGCGGAATTTTTAGGTGTGGTTAACTAAATTTGTTAAGTTTTGGGTAGCATTATGGTGCTTTGATAAGGATGTGTCTACATATACAGTGGAGCTAGGAGAAGTGTGACCCCTCAGCACCCTGCCATTGCTGGAAGTCACTTTTAGACTATTTGAGCTCTGTCACAAGACCGGGGAGGGCTGGGAGGGAGAGAAAGAGGGAGAAAATAACAACCTAAGAATGTGAGACTTACTTCTTGCAGACAACACATCCTGTGATCTACAGGAGTCTTTTGGCTAAGTCAGTCAGGCAAGTGAAAGCAGGAACATAGAAAAGAGGACAGGAAAAAGAAAAACGGAGAAATAAGGAAAGAAGAAAAAGAGGTAGAGGTGCACAGTCTAAACTAACAAGCACAACCCCCCTTTCCTCTGTGAAAGACTAGGGAATAGGAATGCAAACCATATTGATTATATTGATAACCACTAATCTCATGAAAGATAGTATCTAAACATTTTATTCAAAGGTAATGGTAGCAGGGAGTTGTTTTCCCAAATGAAATCACGTCCAATTTATTTTTCTCAGTTCATCTGCTCCCTCCCCTCTATCTGATTTTCCTCTACGGCAACAGGGGAGGAGCAAACTGTGCCAACTTACTAATGGAAGAAGATTACTTTGCAATGAATTACGAAAACTCATCTCTTCTCATTTCTTTTGTCTCCTTTGCTGTTACCCCCCCACCACCACCACCTCCACCTCCTTCCCACAATCACATTACGTCTCCCCAAGGTTCTCGACAATGAGATCGCCACACACATTGTTAGTGATTCGGTTTAACGCATTTATGGTGAATTCAATACAAGAAGTAAAGCTGGTTGGAAATAGCACAAAGGCACACAGAATTAAATACAGATACCTCTCCAGTATGTTGAAAGAAGCGGTAATGAAGTCTAAATCGGAGGCCGGAAAAAAAAGATGGAGAAGGAGAGAGGATGGGTGGGATGTTCCTGAAAGGTTATTCAGTCTTCATAATCAAGCATAAGAGGAGATATGAGGAGCTGCCTGAGAATTGCCTGGCTTATCTATCAAGGCACAGAGCAGGCACTTGTCTGTGTCACATTGTCTCGCTCTCTCTGTTTTTCCCTCTGTCTCTTAGTGTCTCTCTCCCTTTTTTCCACTTTATGCATCCTACTGTCTCTTATCACAGTCTTTCAGTGACACTTCACCTCATTTGCAAACAGAACAACTGGAGAAAGAAGAAGGGCAGGTGTGTGTGTGTGTCCCTGCATATGTGTCTGTGAGATTTGGTTTGAGTGTCTCTAAACAGTTATTGCTAAAACCAATTATTTTCACTCTGTTACTCAACATCACCAGGGAGTCCACACATTTTTAGAAAACATGGCTGCCATTCAATCACAAGTTATCATAGAGGCATATACACAAATAAGCTAAACCACAAATCTAAAATACCATCAAGGCCACTGCAAGAGCTGAAAACAAATCAGTTAAAAGATTGCAAAGATTTTCTCATACAGATGGAAAACTAATTGCACCAAAACAAAGCCTCCATACTCTAAATTGGCAGGAATATGTTACGTAATTCATATGGACAGGTGACAAATCACACATTTTGACCTCAAACTGACCTTCTGATTACATTTCTCACCTCTGTTGAGGCAGTCAGCACAAGTGACATTCTGTCAGAGAGAGAAGTGATGGTTCAAGGAGGAGAGATGGAGAGCAAAGTACATAGTTGTGAGTTGTGGGTTATAAAACATATCAATTTCATGACTACCACACACACACACACACACACACACACACACACACACACACACACACACACACACGCACACACACACACACACACAAACACACACAAAATGTGATATTTTCAAAGGTTGTATTGATTGACAGAGAAGCAATAGCGACTCTAGAGGTTGACACTGTGGGACGTCAAACTTCTGACATTTTAAAATAGAAAAGCTTAGTTCTCAGATCCACAGTGTGAACAAAAACACACATTCAGGCTTTCTTCGTCTAGAGAACAGAGATAATTTAATCCACTGTACTACACGGCAGCATTTACTGTAACAGGAACAAACTGTTCCTGCCTCTGAAAAACACCAACGTGAACCAGAAAACATTATATACAAATTCAAACCTTTATAGTCTCTGAAAATATATACACATGTACTGTAAAACTTCAATATATCAATATTATAAATCAATATATCAATGCAACAGGAAAAGTTTTTGCCTCGTAAATTATATGCTCAATTATTAAGAGGACATTTTTTAAGCATTTGAGGTTGTGGTTAAAGGCCAAAAAGTTATTTCAAATAAATATTTATGAATAATTGAGACCATTTATTTTTCAAGTACTGACATTGTACTAATTCCAATTACCTGTCATTATCTGTGATTTTGGGGACAAGGGTATCTTTGCATACAATGCCTCAAACAATGTGAGTGGGTTTACCTATTCTGTGAACCTCCAAAGTGCCAATGTGGATTGATACCATGTACAGTAAATGTGAGGCTGTGACAAACAAATTGTTTGGCACATAACCCTGTGTAAAATGCTGAATTGTACAGATTAAACAAACAAGATACAACATGTTCATTAATGAGCTTTAGAGGTGCTGGTAGGTGGATTTTGTTCCATTTGGACAGAGCCAGGCTCACCATTTCCCCGTTTCCAGTCTTTGTTCTAAGCTAAGTTAGCCGGCTGCTGCTGGTAGCTTTTTATTTATTGCACTCTACACAAACATTAAAATGGTATCAATCTTTGCATCTAACCTTCAACAAGAAAGTGAATGAGCACATTTCCCAAAATGTCAAACTTTTTGATTTAAATCTGCTGGCTTTGCTTTGTTAATTGTAGGCAATGAACAAGAAAACAAATGAGTCTCTGGATGATAAAATGAAAGAGGATTTTTCCTTCCCTCTCCTCCTCCTCCTCACTCTCTATAATGACCTTAATAAATTATTGAAACTGTGTTAAACAAGACCCAAAGTTCAATTAACTCTGGCAGCCCCTGTTGAGCTGGGAAATTGAACTTTTTTACTACTTCCTCTTTTGTCTTCTCTCAGTAAAGCTCATATACTCCATAGTGTCTCAGTTTTGTCCCACATGGGGACGATGAAGGGAATGATTGCTACAGCTAATCCTCTGCATCATGCTTCTCTCCAAATAGATACAGAAATTTATTGACCAGAGTCTAATGTTATATAAACATCCCTGGGGCATATAAATGTACTGTATTTTGCAAGACTATCAACAGATGTCCATTATCTTTATGATTTCAGAGCAAGGCTAGAAGGAAGCATGAGTGAAAATTACACTTCACTTATTGGCTGTATCGTGAATGGATACAGGACGTAACTGTGTACCAAGTAATCTCATCTTAATTATGAGTTGTCTGCTATTTCTGTTTACTTGTACACTAGGAATTACCCAACTTGCCAATTCAGCTTTAAATACACAGGACAGCAAGGCAGCAACATGCGTCATCTAGCGTCTAAGTCTTTGTGCGAGGTTTGTAGGATTTATGAGTGTTTATGACAATGTACAGGACACTGGAAGTGTTTAAACAATGGGGCGAAAGCTTAACGTGTTGATTTAAACTAATATTGTTGAGAGGATATTATGTGTTATATAATGTTTTTAATGATTCTTTGTTATCTCAGAGAGGAAAACAAGCTCCCTTTGCAAACGAAAGCTCCAGTCATTAGCTTTCCCTGGAGATTTCAGCCATGACATTCCCTACTTAGGTTACGTGATGACAACTGAGCGTTCACAGACAAAGACCATGAGATGTTGAAAGCTCTGTGAAAGGATAGTGGACCCTGTCTTAAAAGATTTTTTTCTTATCAATCTACGAAAATTGTGAAGACAGATGTGCCCTGGTAGCCTACTGGTTATGACATAAGCAACATAACCGTAACATCTGTGGTTCAATTCTGGCAGTTGACCTTTGTTGCATGCATTTCCTGTCTCTCTCCCCTCATTTCCTGTTGACACTCAACACTAACACTATGCAATAAATGTATAAAATGCCTGAAAAAATATAAAAAAATAAATTTATTAACACAAGCCATTCATTCTTTCCCACAATCACTCACTTACCGCTCCATCATGCTTGCTGACTGTCATGTAGCCTTCAACCACTGGTCCAGATGCATTCCTGAAGATTTATCTTCTCTTTCTCTTTCTTTCTGTTGGGACACACACGCAATAGGTGAAGCTTTCCAACATCCAAACAAAGCAACACTAGTTTTGTAATCCTACAAGATCCCCCTGTTACCGTTAAAGAAATACGCAAAATTTTATGATACTGGTTACTGAACAATTTATAGAGAACACTGACAACAAAATTAATTATGCGCAGATTATTTGTCCCAATGCTCCTTGCCTTGAGTTGACGGATGAATGGTGACAAGAATAGTAAGAAAATAAGAATGAATTTGTGAATAAGCTTAAGCAAAAATTATATGAATTACATTTAATTAATTCTTAAGGACCCAAGAGCCCCAAATAAGACAAGTAAAGACGACAAATACCATGTCTGCTCAATATTCATAAGTTACGTAACTTACTACAGTCCTGCTACTCACCACCTCACTCCTCCATTCTTACTCCCATATTGAATCATATCGCACAGTACTTTTTCATTCTGAATTATCACTATTCTCTTATGCAACTCTGTAGATGTTTCATTGAGAAACACAGAGGAGATTTTAAACAATGTCAAAGGAGGAAGTGGAGTGTGACTCAGAGAGGAAAAAAATGAGGTATTTATACTGAGTACTGAAAGGGTCTTTCCTCACAGCTAATTAAATTTGTCAAGCTTGGTCTCCAGCCTTGATAAATATAATAACACATTCTAGGGTATTAGGAAACCCTCATTTCTTGCTTGCCTCTACTTTCTCCATTATCTGGTTCTGGCCTTCAAACAGTTAGAGAGAGGGGAAGACAGAAATGGAAGGACTTCATGATAATGGAAGGAAGGAAGCGAGAGGAGGACGACGTAGGAATGACAAAAGTGGGAGAGGATAAGAAAGGCGCTGGCAGTGTCTCGTCTCCCATCCAATCTTATTTTCAGGCGGAATTATTTTTCATTAGCGCGCCATCACAGACTTATGATTCACTGCTGCTCACAAATGGTCCTTTCCTCTATTCCACTCAAATTCACTCTTTTGTTTCATCATCCCCCGTCCACCACCCCAACCCGTCCTTTTCTCTCCTCTCTCTTATTTCCAACTTTCTGCAGCCAAATTTAATTAACAAGTAAAAAAATATGAACTTTCCCATGGGAGAATAAACACAAATAGCCCCTTAGAAAGAGACGTGTCCATTTATATTTGAGTGGGAGTCCTCACACTCAAGAACATATTAGGTGAGAATGGACAAGAGACAAATGGCTTCACTTTATATATAGCAACATCACTGAGGGGAAGTAGTTGGAAAACCGTCTTAGCAAGTGAGACAGCCAACATATGGGAGCAAAAGAATCTAATCACAACCTTCCACAGTAACAAATTGGACTGTTTACAAGTGCAATAATGAAGTTCTGCAATAGCTATCTGTCACTGATGAGCTCAATCCCTTGTATGTTTTCATTAAAAACAATCCCATGTTTCTATTTTCAACACTTTTTGAATTAAACTGTCAATCTCCTGCTGCAAGACAATGGCAAATATGATGCAATGCAACAAATATTGACATATTTATTGGCAAATAAACACACTATTTTTATACAAAAAACAAACAAAACAGATCAACAGGGCAAAAAGATTGAAAAGTTTGAATTTCTGACTCTGACTCATTGACAGCATAATGCAAACTGAGCGGCATTGTGTAACATGAAAAGTGTGCAAAGATCAGCGAGAGGTACCTATAATGGCCAGTGAATTATCCCAGAAAACTCAGTTTCATCGCATTTCACAGACCAGATAACTGCATGTTTACATCCATCCCATCCATTTCTGTGTACATTTTTCCATTGTAAGTGAAATGGATTGTTAGTAAATGGATGATGAAGCTCAATTTAACAGAGCACACTCTCAATGTGTCTGTAGAGGATGACGCAAACGCAGGTAAACATGCATTGGAGCTGGCCACTCACATTGAAAAACACTGTGGCTCCTGGATCTGTATAGATTTGGAGCTATAGATATCTAAGCTTATGCTAACAAAATTAAATGTGAATCACTGCACAAGGATAACCAATGGGTCCAATCATTTTCTTTTTAACTCAGTATAGGAGAGAAATACACCATATTAAGAGAATGTGTATATTCACTCTTATCAATATATCTAACTTAGCTGGCACTCTGATTGGGCTAACCAGTATTTGTAAATGCTTGACAGAATTTTAAATCCTTGAGTAAAACAAATTCTATGTAATTTACCGTATTTCAGAACATGGGTTCATATTAAAAAGCATGACATTTTTAAATCAAACATTAAAACACAGCACACAATTGCAGTACACATCACACTATAAATATACACACATATGAATACTTAATATGTAGCTAACAGCTAACTGGTCTCAGAGTGCAAACAGACTCCTGCACCTCTTGCAGACAAGTAGACTTGGTTAGATTCACCAGTCTATCAATTAATGTTGTTCTCTGTGATGTCCAATTGGCAAAAACATTTAACATTTACATAAGGTTCCTACTCCCACCACTTGACATGTGTGTGCATATCAGCCAACAAATGACCCACACACATAATAACGTCTTCATGGCATCATTGTGAGCAACAGTAATTTCTTTTCATACTGCTCTTTTTATTATAGGTGACAGGTGAGTACACAGGGACACACAGTGTAGTAGGCCCTGATCAAACAGACCTTGACATCAGTTGAACCCACAGAATTTATATCCAAGCTTGTTACCACGAGCATTTAATTTTAGGCAAAGATGAAATGATGAAGCAAAGCCATAAGCAAAAAGAGCAAACATGATGCTGCAGCTACAGCTGTGCTGCAGAAACTGAGCCAAAACTAGCTGGCAGCTACAATTACCTTTATCATTTCAGCATGAAGAGTCATCAAATATGGATGGGAAATTGGGCAGGGTTGTACAAACAAAGCAAGACCAGCTCATATTAAAAAACTTGTTTACAGATGGCAAGGCAGCCTGGTGAGAGGGAGAGATTAACAAGGAGAGAAATCACTATATACAGTAAAACTGGTGGCTATAGTTTCTCTGTGTGTCTCTATGTATGTGGGATTCTTCGTAGCTCTACGCCTGATGAGTGTGCTTGCCAGACCATTAAAAGACACATCTGCATCAAATTAAATCAGTTGTCCAAATCTCCATGGGTACCCTGTGAGCCTAACATGCATTTCCTTTGCCTCCAAAGAGACAGATGAGCATCACGCAACCATGATTAAAACTACACTGCCAGATACTACTTCCTTTTCTATCCCTTATTTATTTAGAAAAAAAAATGCTAAGACAAAACATTTAATCCGACTTCCAAAAGGAGACACAACAGAAACAGCAACTATGGACTGGAACAGTAGGAAATAAGGTGTTCTCATGACTTTCACAAAATACAATATGTCACTGAAGGCTCTGCTTGTAGAAATTTGCAGTACAATTCATCATAAGAGATTAAATAAAAGGTTTGGTCTCAAATCCACAAGTCCTAGTTAAGTCAGCCAGCTCACCTGGAGCAGATTATATGAATATAGAATATGTGCAGCATTAATGTTTGTCATCTAGGCTCTGACCTAGTTGCCCCCCACAAGGAAACATTGAGCTCAGCACAGCAGGGAGTGGGGAGCGACCATGCTAACCTCCCTCCAAAGCAGATTCAGAGTCCACAGGTTGATATATGCTATGCTATATGAACGGCAGCAAGTAACAGCGTAGCTTGTGTGAGTGGTGTGGCAGGAGGCATGCAGCAAAAGTGTGAGCAGAGCTCTGGTGGCTTAAGTATGCCACTATGATTGTAAGGGTGTGTTGTATATACTGTACTGTATGTTGCAGTGAAGGGAGTATGCCATGTGGGTGGAGCAGTGACTTGAGCTGCCTGAACTATCTCACAGGCTTTGCTTCATTTCTGTCTGCTGCTTTATAAATCTGTAAAGTCATTTTTAAAAGCATCATAATGTGTCTTCCGCATGATTGAGTTTTGTTAGATACAAGATATGAACTTTCTCCTTCAGTTTTTATGCCTGCCATCTTCAGCAATTTAAGTCAAGTCAATTTTTGAAGATGGCTAACAAGCACAAAAACTTGCTAAGAGGCAGGAGCACTTTGACGGTTATGCAGCACTGACTTTATTCCTTATGTCAGTTTTTATCTCCCTAATATCACAAATCACAAGGAGGCCTCAAGGAGCTTTACAATCTGTACAGCATACAACATCCTCTATCCTTAGACCCTCAGTGGAATAAGGAACACCCCGCTAAAAAAGCAGCGATGTGTAGAATACTCTCAAACTTGACCAGTATACCGACTATTTGACACATCAGATAAAGGTGGTACTTTGGAGAAGGCCCTTACTGTACAATTGATAGAGCCTGCAAGTAGACAGCTCTGCTCATTAGCCCACAGTAATGAGCCCAAAATTGTACTGATGCACTGTAGATGTCTCCCAATCCCCCTGGTTACCACCCTGCCACAAACATTCACTGCTGTAATAGGTGACAGAGTACATACAAATTTCCAACTTAGAGATTTCAGTTTCAGCCGTTGGCAATACATCAAAACTGGCATAAAACAAAATGGTTCTCCTGATAATGAATAAGCCAACAGAAATCTCCCAGTAAAACTCAGAGCCGCGGTCTGTCTGGTCTCATGTCAGCTGGGTTTAATGTGATTTTAGTATTACTTAGACATGAGACACAAGGAACAGATATAGTTTAGCAGGGAAGATGAAAGGGGTTTAACTCCTGATTTGAAAGAGACAGAGTGGAAGACATCAGAGAGCAGCATCAGTATTACCAATGACACCCCTAGGCCTCATTTCCTAATCCCAGCTCTAATGAAGATGAATGTGTAGTCTACTGTATGTGTCTGTGCTCATGTGTTTTTGCATACAGGCAGGCACTTTATGTTTAATCAGTGTCAGAGTCTTCAGAAGAAATTGTTCTTCTATCTATGGTATGTAAAGACAAACTGTGTCTGCATTTGTATGTTAGTTTAATTTTGTGCATATTTACCTGCACCCTCAGTCAAATATGTGTGTAACTATATAAATATTTCATCATCTCCTTTGTGCGTACGGATGCAACTGCTCTGCATAACAAAGCAGTGCTCATTGTGAACTACAAGCGGCACTTCCCGTGGTACGCCACCGTAATGACTTATTATCCCTGAGGGAGAAATATGAAAGCAAAGTATTGGTAAGCTATCAACTGATTAGACAACACAAACAACAAAATGTCAGCTCAGCTCTGTAGTTAGGGGGCTGCCCAGTAGCTGCTGCTAGGTTGCCTCCTCATTAGTTTTCTGCAGACATATAAAGCTTGTCTCTGCGTTATGACTCACAGTGTGTGGATGTATGTGAAAATCATAAACGCAAAATCAGAATACATAATCCAACCACTGTGTGCTTTTGTAACCACGTCACTTGCTTCTTCTTTCTCTGTTTAGCTTTTGTCGTCAAAGCGCTTTTCCAATTCTTTCCACTTCCTAATCCTTTTTCCTTTTCTCTTTTGTTCTCTCTTCGTGTTTATACTTTCCACTGGTCGCTCTCACTATATCATATTGTTGAAGTAGTTTGGAGCTTGGGCATGACAGCGGGTTGATCTCCACAATATACTGTGATGCTTTGTGAGTCTTTCCATTTACGGTGGGACCAAACTGAGGGAGAGTAAGAGGGATACCCAAACACACACACACAATGAAATGCAAAACAAACATGTGCCCTCTCATAGGAGCACATGAAACCTACAGGCAACTGCAGGCAAGGCTGAGGCATGGGTACAAATAGACACATGGCTATACATTAGTATACTGTATACAACCATATGTTAGTGTATGCAGGGTCCACACATAGTCAACAGGAAGAGAGGGAGAGAAAGAGAGAGACCACCAGTGCAATGAACACAGTAAACTAGATCAGTGGTTTTCAACATTTTTCATTCACTGAGTAAACAGACGACCCCTGATGAAGTGGTTATTTTCATAAATATTTAATGCATAATAATAACAGCACAGAACAACCGATAATCGCACAATTAACCCAAATAGTGAACGCAATAACTGCAGGAAGTTTGTGTAAAATGAGCAGTTTTGATGAATATTCAGCAGATTATGTGAATATTGCATCAGAGATGAGTTTCCTGGTATTTTCGTTATACAGTTCTCTGCATAATACTTATTATAATTATTTCAGACAAATTCAGTGTTTTCTTCTCCCTGGTGTTCAGCTCTTGTTCTATTAGCTATTTGGTTCTTTTAACTACTTTTCTAATGCAGGATGAGGCTGTTTAGCAGAGAGTGAATATAGCTTGTGCTCATGTCTTCACAACGCCCTGATCCTCATTTATATTTTTTAAGTTTTCTGACATCCCTTAAATCCAAGAAGACCTTGCAACCTCATGTGAAGCTTTGGTGACCCCCAGTAGGGGTCAGTACCCCCCAGGTTGGGAACCAATGAACTAGATATTGCAGAATATCTAATTTCCAATATTGAATCTCTCTGACAGACTGATGTGTTATAGTATATTTACTTGCTCCAGATGGCTGGTCATAAATAAATAAATCACCAGCAGCCTTCCTGTGATTGGGCTGATTACCTCATCATTCACTTGCAGGAAAAAGCAGCCAAATGAAAGGAAATACAACAAGGAACTAATTAACAGGGCGAACATTAAGAAACTGAGACATCACACAGTATACCACAATACCACAGCATGCAGGATATAAAGGTTACCGGTAATGTGCACTTACTCAGACATATTTTTCTTTCATCACCACACATTGTAGAAAAGAACAGTATGTGGCTACATACAAACACACACACACACACACACACACACATACACACAACTGTAATAATAATTTGCAAGTGCACATAAACCCCCTAGGGAGGAATGTAACAGCTGATTAACCAGCTATCAGGTCTTATGAAGACCCACTGGTAATTTATGACAGCCATTATCACCGTCAGGTAGCTAATACACACTCACACACATACTTTCTCACTTGCTCTTCCTCAAGCAAATATCAGTTTAACAAAGTAAACAAGATATAAAGGCCTACAGTTTATTAGTATCAGGGTGTTATCAGATAGGAAGTGAAGTCTGCAAATAAACTTCTCAAACTAAGATTTATGAGGCAAATCCTTATGTTCACATGATTTCTGGGCTGTTGACATTTCAGCAATGCATTTAAGCAGCGTAATGCAGACAGACTTAAAACTTAACTATAAGATAGTAAAATTTAATCTAAAAGTTAATAAACAGTGGCTCTGGTGGGTTAGTTTTGTTGGAATGCCAGAACAAAATGTTTTCCAATAACTTGTTTACACAAATGTAAATGTTTTTCTATAAAACATCCTTCTCATTTCTAACAAGCCAAGCAAATTTTAAAGAAATGGCTCAACACTTGGGAAATACAGTATGCTTATTTCCTTTTTTGCAGAAATTTAGATAAGATCAATCTTACTCTCAGAGAATGATATCAATCTTTTCATCTGACTTGAGGCAAAAAAGCAAATAAGCACATTTCCCAAAACTTCGAACAATTCCTTTTAATAATGTCTAAACACAGGCAGCTGCACTACAATTTTGCGTGGTGTAAAATTAGCAAGATAACGCTTTAAATTGGGAATTATCAGATCAAAGAACAAGTACTCCTCCCACTGTCACACTAGTTCTGATCTACTAGTGGATATGAACATCAGTTCTATTGATGTGCAGTACAGCATGGCTGATATCTGATCTACAGAGGATGCAGAATCACGTCTACAGATGTTGATGTTATCCCCTCTCTTATCCTGAGCAGAACAAAAGTGATGAATCTGAACAGACATTCAATGCTAACTTTCAGAAGTTGACATGTTTCTAACAAACATTTGAGCTGGAACCAAAAAAGTATTAAGGTTCCAAACCCTGGCAGCCATAATTAAAGCATCATTTGGCTGCTCTTGCTACAGTGATGATGCACTACATGAGGAAGGACGTGTTTAGGTTTATCTAAATATTCTTGTACGGTGGTCATACATCCCTGAAACTACAAGTAATCCTACAAAAAGCTCTTTCAAAATGTGAACCCCACCAAAATGTCCTCTCTTCTTCATCATTTTCATGTCCTTCCTGACCTTCACATGGATACAAAAACAAACACCGCCCTCAGGAAACACTGAATCGCATCCTTTGGATGGTCGTTTTTGTGGGGATAAATGAGATATTGTAAAGTGGGTGTTGTCTTGTGTTGAATTGATGAGACCTCCATTGTCACAATCCTCCCACTCTGTTAACAACCTGACAGTGAGAAAAATGAACGTACCACTCTGTTGTGTACCTCTTGGCTCATGGCTGACAAGCCTTTTACATCAGCAGGAATAAAGCAATTCAAGGCACAAAGATGCCTTGTACACATGTTCAATACACACATAAGCACTTCAAATTCAATTTGGCATCTTCTGTGTAGTTCCACTGTTGTTATTATTCCTTCACTTTGGAAAACACAGAGGATGAATTTAACTTGTGTCAACAACAGGGATGTTGTCCTTCTGTTCACAACCAAGCACACAAATTTAAAGGCAGGGACACTCATAAGCTTCTACATTTTAGCTCATTTGAAACAAACTGTTTTCAGAACTCATATACGCCTCTGCCTTGCAGTTGCATTTCACTTAGGATGGGAATTCAATTTTCATTTTTTTCTCAAACCATAGAGAACAATTATCTGCTGGACTGAGTCAGCAGCAAAACCACACAGTGCTGCATATATTTCACTGCAACTTCCAAATAAACTCAATGTGATGGTTGTATTTCTACTGAACTACAATCTATATTAAATATACAGTATATGAACCTCTTAATAGAAAGTCTATTGCCAAGCAGTCTGAATCTTTACGATTATTTCCTTTCTAGAATGTAATATCAGATGGGAAAAACACAACTAGCAATTCTGTAGATATGTGACTCGGCCAAAGATACTGTATGTCTTACACTGGCATCCCCCCAGTCCCTCCCTTTGGCTACACTCACATCACTGACCCTGGGATTAGTGGCTACTTGTGGGAGGAATTTTAGTTGTTTTAAATGTCTGCAAGTCACACAAACAAGGTGAGATTCAGTGAGAAGCATTTAAGAACTTACTCCAACTATTAACCTATTGTTAAAGACATGGAGATTGAATTGAAACTTGATATTTTCAATTATAATCCCAAAAATGTTTTTTTGGAGCATTTTTTGCCTTTATTTGAAAGTAGAGAAGTAACAGGAAACTGAACCAGTGATGCTGTGATCACAGCACTTTATATGGTATGAATCTTAACCACTAGGCCACCAGAAGTCCCTATTTTTTAATTTTTGCTTGCCAGTATGGACGCAAAGTGTTTTGGAATTAAATTGCAAATACATGATGGGGCTAAATTTGGGAATTATAAATAAATATTGTTTTAAAGTGACAGTGTCTTCAATAAATATCTATAAACACTGATGTTCTGCACTGATTCTGATGGATCTCAGTTTAGTCTGTTGCTGGCTGCTGTTGCAGTTCAGTGGAAAATTGGGTCTATAAAGCCACTGTTTATAAGATTATTAGCTCAGCAGCCAACTATCTGCCAGCAACAGAGTTATCACATCATGGCTTTTCTTGGCTTTCGTTGTCTTTTAGTAAAGCTTTTAAGCAGAAAATAGCTTCCTGTATATTACAGCTGAGATTACTGTGGTGCATTCAGTCACTAGTGAGCAGGGCTCCACTGCTAGGACTTTCCTACAAGTCTTAGATAGAAAGAGCAGGTCTGAAAGAGAGAAAAGGGTCATGTCAAGGGCACAAATGGGGTAATGACACAAAATATTTCACCTCTAAGCTACTAATACAGTAGTAATGCTGATGGGACTTATGTTCCCCTTTTGTATGGTTGATTTATTTGACAAAACTGCTACTGTTGGTGCTGACAAACTGACAGTCAATACAAAGAGAATAATACCCAGCACCTGATTTTCATTGTAGCACTCATTTACTCTCTCCTCTCCCACTATGAGCACTTAATTCCTGATTCATGACATTGGCTGTAAACTTTTATTTAGCTAGCTCTCATAGTGATATTGTTTTGCATCTCCAGTCATTTGTCTCTCTCCTTGCCACTCTCTCAGGCTTCTAATAACATCATTCCACTGGGAGTAGATAAGTGTGGCTGTTGTGATAAGGAGCTGAGAGAGCGAATGATGCAATCTGTCTCCATCTCCTCCCACTGTCACACTAGTTCTGATCCACTAGTGGATATGAATGTCAGCTCTATTGATGTGCAGTACAGCATGGCCGGTATCTGTGATCTACAGAGGGAGAAAGCAGTATCTCATCCACAGATGTTGATGCTATTCCCTAGCTTATTCTGAGTTCTAATAATAAGATGACAGGGTTGGTTAGGATGGTAATGGTGGTACATGAATCTCTTTCAAGAGTTTAAGTGGTAAAATAACAGGTTAAATGTTCCATGTTTGTATAATCTATTTTTATTGCAATTAAAGGTATAAATTGATTCACTTTTAGCTCAAATCCATTTTATAGCTTTCCTTTTACTTATTATTCCTATAGGCATGTTCAAGATACACTATTTGCATCCAGTGGCAGGGATGTGCATTTCCAGACCTAATTAGTTATTGATCTTATTATGCTGATAGATTCAGCCACTTTTCAAGTATTGATCCTGTCTATCTCAAAGAAACACATTGTTTTGTGTGAAACTGCTTACATCTCCCATTTTGCATGCAAATAAACAACAGCAAGATCCCCAATGCAACTGCAGTCATTTGTACTATTATCATTACATCAAGTTACACAACCAATGCATATGCTTGACCTAAATCTGCTTTATTCTGCTTTTACAATACTTTAAGTGAATTTTAAAAAAGCAAAGACATTTTAATGAATTATTCGACAAGATACTAAAAAATTTGCCACATTAAAAGGTGACAAAAAAATGAAATGCAGGTATTATATTCAGATCCTTTCCACCTACTATTTGTGGTCAAAAAATAGTTTCAGGAGGAGAGAAAAAATAACTATACTGTATGTATTATTGAAGTCCTACTCATCATCCTAACTTTCTAACAACATGGCAGACAGATGACATAACATATCTGACATTTTGCTAAGGGGAACGCTACATACAGGACATACAATGATGTGTGTGTAGGAGAATAAACCCAGGAGCACAAGAAGAAATTGAATTGTTTCAGGAACATTATGGTGTAGTCTAACAATCTATCTGTGTGTATATAAGAGTACACAGACACGCGGTGACCTCTGGCTTCAGAGCATGAAGGATGTCAGGAAAAACACTGAACAGAACCAAAAAAACCCACAAAAAAGACAGCCTTTCCCACAGCTACAAAAGGAAAATTTATATACAAAAATACAAACAGACTGCACCAATGTGGGGTTCCCCTCACCCCATATATGAGCTGATGGGCCATCATCCATCCTCTGCTAGCTCACACTCTCTGTAGAGTCATAAATTTGTAGAGGGGCCCAACATTCCTTTCTAGGAGTCTCTCTCTCACTTATTCTCCTTCCTACTCACAGTGACTGTCTTAAATGGTCAGAAATGCTACTGAAATGTAAATAATAATAATAAATAATATATGTATCTGGACTTGTCTAACCAGTGTTAACGTTTATTATGTTTCAGAATCCTTAGTTATTTTGAAATTCAATTAGTTAATTTATGTTACCACTTTGCCACCTAGTGACTGTTTCTATAACAAATTTCTATAGTATTGCATTGTTTTTTTTAAATATTAACTAGTGTAAGTGTATTATTTAGCTATGGTTTGATTGCTAGGATCATGTAAGACCTTAGATGTGTTCCACTGCCACCTAGTTCTTAACTTCAGATTAGGAAATTAATGTTTATTGATTTCATTCTGTATTTATTTGGTTAATTAACAGTGTTGTGATTTCTTCCCACAGAAATGAGTGAGCATCCAACTGCAAGCGTGTACTCCTCAAATATTCTATAGGAATAAAATTATTCCCTTTTAGTTGAAGGCTAAAAAGTTTTTACAACTCTTTGTCTTGTGCAAACTGGCCACTGCTACTTTTTTCTTCTTAATATTTGTGCAAAATATTAATTTCCAACGGTGATTTCATTTTGGTTTATTAGACTTTTTGTCAACCAGAACTGAATGTGCTTGATTGACAGCTCACTCACTCTCCTGTTAGTTTTGTTTCCCACTTGTTTGGGTGGGCGCTAGCCTAAGAGCTTTTCACCCCCCCTTTTCAACAAGACAGAGACAACACAGAGCTGCATTATGTTCCTGGACTAGCATGTAAGTAGTCTCAACATCACTAAGCCTTTAGCACTGCTCATTATGAAGAAGTGCAGATGAAGGCCTTAAAGTTTCTGACCTCTAGTAGCGCTATGGAGGAGGGTTTTTTTTAATGAGTGAACACGGGCGACACAATAAACACTCCCGCTAATGGTTTCACACTATTCCACTGATCTACAGATGGCTATAAATGTGGCAAAGAATACAGCATTGTGCCAGCAAAGGTGGAGGAGGAAAACTGCAATCTAGTGAACATGGATATACATAATGGAGGATATAAAATACTAAAAAGAAAATCAGCCTTGCAAATTTTTTATGAAGAAGGAAATACATTCAGTATGTTTATTAGACCTCAAGGATACACACAATTCAGTTTGGTGAATAACACTCCATGTAAACATAACTTTTGTTTGAAGAACAAAACCCTTCAGGGCCCCTTTAAGTGCAACATACACCAGCCTTGTCACAAAGTGTTGCATCATTTAAAATGCGTTTAAAATTGGAAGTGTCATACAGAAGTGGTTCAGGTTCAATAGCTGGGATGAACAAATCCAGGGAGAAACTTTGATAAAAATCATTTTTCCTGAAGCGTTTACACGTGTCAAGGCCACAAAGTAGGACACATTATGCTGTCAGTGTGTGCTGCCCTTTACTATGTGAGTAAATAATCTGTACGTGATCTACAATCCAAGAGAACATCAGCTGTTGTTGAATATAAATGTTGAATCCTTGAATATAAAACAACCAAACTTTTTCAATCTTCTTTTCAATAAATCTTCTCTCACCAGTCTCGTATTCAAACTTGGACAGGTTATAACTTTTCATCAACTACTCTAAATGTTGACCGTTTATTCTCTGTGGGGTTTTTCCATCTTTCATTTTGTCTTGACTGCTGGCCAGAAAACTTTCTAGCCCGCCAGCTTTCCTTTTGGATGACCAGAGGATACTCTACCATCTGCTCTCATTGCTTCTGACACTGGCCTTATTTCTTTATTTGTGGTGGTGGTATTATTTTATTTATTGGGGCCTGAAATTGAAGTGCATTGTCAGATGACAGATTTGATCCCTTGTCCCTGAAATGTGCTGGCAAGGGCCGACAAATCTTGTCGCCAATCTGACGAAACCTGCTCCAGGGATAATTGCTTTCAAAGAGGCCGATGTCTTGCTCACTTTTCCTCCCCTCCACACCATGCAGACATTTTATAACTGCCTCCCTCTTTCTTGCTGCCTGGTTCAATGTCACTCAACCACTTCAGCCAAGACACACACATTTTTTCCCCCAAATTTTCAGCATTTTGTTCAGTTTCTCTCTCTCACAGTCTCCTCACCTGTCCTTTACATCTTTTGTTAGAATCCACATCAATCATTGATCCCATTCTGCCCACCTCATCTCTCTCAGGCACTAATTCTAAAACTGATGACTTACTTTGGCACATGCTTGAGATTTTCTTTTTATTTATCCCCTTCCTCCAATCCCTGTTCCCACCATCCAGGGAAGACCTTATTTAGTGTGTTCAAGTGACAAAATAAAGTACACACAAAACAGTCAGTATGCATATGCAGTATGCATTTTTGAGTGTTGTGTTGATGCACACTCCCCAAGTCCACTGACTTCTTGTTAAATGGCAAAAAATATACTATAAAGATTAGTATATAGCATACACTGAAGACAGTATGTAATATGGCATTGGGACAGAGCTATTGACTTGTCATAGCAGAAAAATCACAGGTGTGAGAAATACCAATAATAAGGGCTCAGTTCCATTAAGTGCAACAGTAAGCCAGCAACAGCTTAAGATACGCGTGGCTACAGTGAGAGTTCGACTTTCCTCAGTCCTCAATCCAGCGCTAATTAGAGCAGTGACAGAGAACCAAAACAGTAAAGTTGCGCTCCATAAAACCAAAATAATAAGCTGGAAGATGCTCTGTAGAGCTGATAGGGAACTTCAGAGTTGGATGATACTGTGATACTCAGTGGATTTATTACTGCAAGCAACCCTTTCACATAATATGTAGTCATTTGGTTTTTGTTAACATAAAATTATTAATGAGCGCTGCTTTAACTCATAGTGTATGTATCACTCACAACCGCAGACAATGACATGTTTTTATTTTTGTGTTGAATAATCCTTATTGTGCATCTGATTCCTCTCCTTTGCATTAGTGTAAAAACAGCCCTCTGCTTTGATAGCACCACCTCCACTCAGCAGGGCTTTTCAGATGCTCCACAGCAGCGAAACACAACTGCACCTCGGGCAAGAGACTGGAGGAAAACAGTCAGTCTCATGGGAGGTTCCCCGCTGATCCTGACATGAAACAGTCCTTTCGAGGTTTTGTGTTTTACTGTATAAGCTCCCCCTGGGTCTTGTTTTCATTCCTCTTTACTCCTGCTCTAACCAACCATCTGCTTCATTCTTAAAGCATTAATATCAATTTTCACAGGATGGTTTCTCTTCAGTAATGCATTTGTTCTCAGAGGGAGATTTGTTCAAAGATTTTATTATTTTGACAGTGTGAGCATAATTACATGTTTTTTTTCATCCCACAGATGTCAGGGGAGTTTTATTTCCTTATGATAGCTATCATTAACTTTTATGTATCACAAATATCTTTATATGATGATGTATAATTAAAGTATATAAATCCAGGCCCAAATACCTAAATAGCTTAACATACAATATAATGCTTTCAGTTGGAGGGCAAAACAAACAGTACTTAATTTTTCTAGGCTGTCAAGTTATCTTTTCACTTCTTCTCTACCCTCCAAAGAGCCTTGCTTTGAGACTTTACCAAATGAAGTGGTAGAATATCCTCTAAAACATGAACAAGACCATTGTTTTGCTCCCCTGTTCACTCATCTTGCCTTAAGACACACTGTGAGTGTGGACAAGATATGTGAGATTTATAGAGTGCCTTCTGCTCCTACTACTGTTTCCAAAAGGCCAGCGGCTGTACTGTAAGGTCAATCCTGGACATCTGTCTAGTGAACTCCCAAATGAACTGCCTGCTCCACATTCTGACTGTGAAACAACTTCTAGGATTTGTCTAATGCAGCCATTGGATCATGTAGATCTGACAGAAAACATCCAGCAACATCCAAAATTTCCACATCCAGCTCTCCTTGCACTACGGAAAATAACCTAACTGTGTTTCACTTTCCAGGGGAAAATGTTTCTGTATTCTAGTCTGTGGAGATGGTGCTACACCTGCTCAGAGAAAAGGGATTGAGAATTGTAACCTACATACTGATCAGCAGAATCCCACATAAACTTGGCAATTGAACACAGCACATTTTGACTTCATTATCAGCCTCTTACAACCTCTCCATCAGCCTTCAAGCCAACATACACAGTACCCAGCTCTGACTGCAGCTGAGCTCATGCATCGTTAAGGCACGCTTACCCCGATGACTTAACAATCATTTGGCGACACTGCTCGTCTGCTGGAGCAAGTGGAGCCAGCAGAGATAGTGAGTGTCCAGTTCTGCGTCGACCTTCTCCCTCCTGAGTTTTCTGCAGACCTTGAGGCTTACCTCAGCTTGTCACATCGATAAATATTAGCTATAGCAATGACAAGGTTTCAGTGATATTACTTCATACTCACATGCCTCACATTACAAACAATTAGTGAGATGGTAACCCACAATGAGGAATCCACTGATATTAAAGGATAGATTCACAATGTTTCATGTCTGCCTTAAAACAATAGTCAAGTGTCACAGTGAACATTGAAAGAGGTTTTTGCACACTGTAATCGACCATTCCTGTGCTTTCAATGGAAGTGATGGGGGACAAAATCCACAGTCCTTGTTTTGTAAAAAACAATAAAAAAGGTTTTGTCATAAAAAGTTTATCTGATGTTAATATGAGGCTTAAGGAGTCTGAGTTAATCCATTTGATTTGACTAATTTGGACAGCTTAAGCCTCATAATAGCCTCAAATAAACTTTTAAATATCTTTAAATATAATATATTTTGCAGAAAACAAGGACTGTGGATATTGTTCCCCATCGCTGACATTGGAAGTAGATTAGGAATATATTCTGCTACGTCACTGCATCGTCTGAACGTGGTGCCAGGCACAATGACACAGATTTATCACCTTTAACTTAATATTCTGAAGTTTCATGAAGCTAAACAGGCTTAAACCTAAGTAATTTATGTCAACCTTAGTAGCAGTTTTACTTGTTTCTAGCAAATTTCACTAAATTCTGAGCATTTTGCTTATTTCCAGAGGGGCACTTTTTGCTGTGTATTTCTTGGCAGTAGGTAAAACCATGACTCAGTCTTAAGGATTTTCCACTCATTGCTACCAATTGAACAGTCTTTGTTCTTTTTGTTCTTCATCTTCTTCCTTTTATCTCTCTGCTTGTCAGATCTCAGTCTGGGAGATGAGAGATGGCGGTGCACTTCTGTCTCGATCCAAGAGAACAGGGAATGGTGACTGCACCTTTGTGATACACACTTCACATCAAAGTGGCATATAGACACACACACACAGGAAAATGCAAAAAAGAACCATCTGGCAAGAGTAAAAAAAAAAAAATATGTACAATAGCTCAGTCAGCAGCCTTTCATTAATAATGCAAACAAAGCGTCAGTGCTATACAGTTGCAGTTAGCCCTCAACAGCATATGTGCTTGTATATTCGTACATTGGATGACATTGAGACGGAGCATGCTGATCTGTAAACTCCAGAGTAATTAATGAGCCCACTGTGCATCACAGGGACGTGAGAGGGAGGAGAGGAAGAAAGAGGGATGAGAAGAAGGAGGGGCACCAAGTTGTGTTTAATTAGACTCATACAGAGGACTGGCTGTCCTGCGGGACCTGCCAGTCCTTCATAAACTCTTACACCAATTACCTCTCTGCTGAGAGAAGAACACGCAAATGGAGAGAGAGAACATGAGGACAATGAAGGATGTGAAAGGCAAACTGATCGGCGGGCCTTTGGTGTCCCAGTGGCTGATGTTGCAGAGCACCTACATTGCATTCATGCCGTTCCAGACTTTTCCTGTGTTTTCTGTCCTCATGACATTTGCAGATCCATTATGAATTTTCAGCTGTGGTTATAACTTCTATTTCCTCCCAGGCATATTTTATTGAAAGCATTACAAATATCATTTCAACATAGCGATAAGCTAAACAAACAACAGTGTAGAGTGAGGACAAAATGTAAAACAGAGCACCGACCAGCGTGGCCCCAGAGAGAAGGAATATACTCTGCACAGTTCAAGGTGGTTAACTCTGAGTTAGGGTCTGTAATGCTCCGATATGAGCTGGGAAGAGCTCAGTCTCCATCTGGCAGCCAAGCACACACAGATGGAAGGGTGTCTCTGAGGCTCTGGGACCGTCACTCCTGGATCTGGATGTCCTGGAGCCTTTTGAAAAGGTGTAACTCTGGACTCAATCTGTGATACAGACTCTCTCTCTCTCTCTCTCTCTCTCTCTCTCTCTCTCTCTCAAGGTTGAAATCTTTCTCAGCAGTATGTCTAACTCTCTCAAAAGCAATCTCCCTCTCTCATTTGTATTTTTTGCAGTCTCTATCTCACACTACTATTATGGTAAGTGTGATAATTCCTTAAAAATAGCCTAAAACCACATTTCCTATAAGCCACCCAGAGATGTTGCTCCTTGGACACACCCATCTTCGTCCTCTCTGCCACTGCATAAACAATCTTTATATTATCTCTTGTTTCTTCCCCAGTTAGTTTTTGGCTTGTGTCACAGCCTAAATCAGGCTATCTTGTCTCCTTTTCATCCTAAATTTCTCAATTTTTTCCCTTTACGTCTTAGTCTGACAGAAAGACGGAAAGAGATAAAGTGGTAAAGGAATGAAAGACGCATAATAAGTTATAGGAAATGTAAAGAAAACTAAAAAGGAAGTACACAAGAAGGGAAGGGAGATATAAGAGGGATGTAAGGAAAGAAGATGGGACATGAAAACAAGGTGGACTTCATTCACTGAAGCAGTGAAGGAAAGAATAATGTAAAGAGGTAAAGCAGGAAGATAAAAATGAGGGAGGGAAAAAATAAGGGCCCAAAACATGAAGAATGAAAAGGTTAATGGTAACAATAAAATGAGAGCATCAGAGAAGCAAAAGAGCAGAAAGAAACATGAAGAAGGAAAGTGAGCAGGGTGTCTGGAGGGAAAAAAGGAAGGAGGAGGAAAAGGAAAATGGATGGAAAATGGAAGAAGGAAAAGAAGGGAAGGTAAGGAGAGGGAAGAGTTAAGAAAGAACAACTCTTTCTCTTGGTCTTTCCAGCTCAGTACTGACAGACATGTTGTGAGCTGCTGCAACAGATTGGCATCACAGTCCATCACCAGGGGAGACAGTGGCCACTCTGCGTGACTGATAACACAAACATGCTGTTACTAACACATACACACATACACACACACACGCTTACAGACATGTGGCCTACATGGAGACACACACACACACACACATATATGCACAAGAAGTTTGCGAGCACTTGCCCTTTGAAAAGAAAAAGACAAGGAGAGTGTAGGAGAGCAAGAGTGCAGCAGAGGGTGGAGAGCAGCAGGAAGCGAAGGAGAACGAGGGGTGACAGAGGGCGGTTACCTTGGCAACCAGGCCTCTGGTGACAACTGCCTAATCAGTAGGCGGACAGTCAGATACCAAGGGTGATTCCCCGGAGACATATGCTTATTTCCCCCATGTATCCCTGTAACTATTTTACATCGACGTCCAAAATGTGATTTTTCACACATTTCCTTAAAAAGAAGTCGGCTACTGTACACACACTATGTTTCACAGTAGCTCATCCGACACAGTGCTAGGTGGTGATTTACATACAGTAAATGGTGTAAACTGGACTTTTCATTTAACATTAGATACATGCAATTACAATTCAATTTATTCATATAGTAGACCAAAGAGGCTTCACTCTAATGAATCAAGTATTTCCAAGTTGGTCCGAGATGTAAATTAGACCTTGGAAATGTCATGCATTTGTTTTCTGACTCTCTAAGGTCCTCGAGGGATTCTCATTGAGTAAGTCATAACTGCATCAGCTGGGTTTGGAGGACATGTATGGGCAGGGCTTGCAGCCGTGGTGACCATTTCCCCTGACAGAGGGTAGGGTCAGAGGTCACGGCCTGGAGTGATGGCAATTTGCAGTATAAATGTCATGCAGATCCCCCCTGCTGGGGTCAACACCGACAAGGTTCATCATACAACATCCATCAAGGCAAAACAAATGCAATTGTACACGTTATTTATAACACACATATAACACAAGTTATTTTAAATGAGTTTGTGAAGGGGGAAACAAAACGTGCAAGGTTTTGATCCAAATGGCATCTATGAAGATGAAGTGTAAATTTGTTTTCTTTGTATTGTTTTTATCAAAATGTAATCTCAGTCCAACATTCTCAACACAAAGCAACCCACTGGCTATTTCTTTCTTCTCCCCACAGATAATATCCTCTCCTTTCAGTCTCCCTCCATCCTCTTTTCTCTCCATTTCCTCCTCTCTGCAGCCATTGTGTCTCTAGCACAGAGACTGCTATTAGGCCAAGGAGATATCTGATAGCAAGTTTAGTGCCACACACACACACACACACACACACACATGCACACACACACACACACACACACACATGCACACACACACACACACACACACACACACACACACACACACTCGTGTGGTACTTCACATTGCATCAGCTGAGCTTACATACAGTAAATGGCCATCACCAATTATGTGGTGAATTTAAGATGTCAGATTCACTCATCATTCTCTGCTACTGCTCACCCTGCTGTTACCTGTTAATGTCATGCTTGTTAGTCTCACTTTTATAAAGCGTGCTGCAGGATGACATGGATCCCGCCTACCAAATTTTAATTCCAGCCCCCAGTGATCCATCCAGTCAAACTGAGGAGGTGCGCTGGCCTTACAGCTCCTGTCTCATAGAAATTAAATGTCTGATTTTTATTTATTTCAAAATTTAATGAGAAGATAAACCCCTTGAGATACAGCATCTCGTTTTCAAGGGGGTCCTGAGGCACAAAACATAAAAGTTACAACACTTAAACAAAACAAAATACATTAGTAATAATAATGACAATAAATTAAACAATACAATGACACAAAACACTCAATATAGTAACATCAACATGGACATACACATAAGGGCTCTCCCAACCCCACAACTTACATCTGTTAGATGAGTCCTTTGTTCAAAGAATGAACGAAAAATAAAATAAATGAAAATATCAAATAACATTATGTCAAAGTACTGAGTCTACTTATAAACTAAAATGAAGTAAAAAAAAAAAAAACAAGAACAAGTCAATATAAGGTGAACAAGCACAGAAGTCTTGAAGTCATGGAAAGAAGTAATTGATCGGAGTGAGTTAGGCAAATTATTCCAATCTCATGGTGCTTTAAACTTAAAAGCATGTCTCCCAATTTCTTTAAAGATTCTAGGCACAAAAAAAGGATGTTGAGTGTCTGAATGAATATGATGAACTGAATAGAACCAAAACATGTTTTAAATGTAACGGATCGTTAAAGTAAATGCATTTGATAACAAAGAGCAACCAATGAAAATGTCTCCTAGCGTGAATTGGTAGCCAGTTTAGTGTGTTGTAAACAATGAAGTGTGCAGTAATGACACCTCAGGACAGATCTACAAATATTATTGTAAACTACATTTAAAGGCTGAAGATGGGACTCAGAGATGTTCTGGTATATGTTATCACCATAATCAATAATGGTAAATAAAAGCTGTTGGACAGTTTGTGTTCTTACATGGAGAGTAAAACAATTAATTGATCAATATAATATTCTGAGATTAGCATGTATCTTATTTCTAATAAAATCAATATGAGGTCTAAAAGAAAATTCAGAATCAATCCAAAGTCCTGAGTATTTAAATTTAACAACTTTAATAAGTGGAGACCCATCAGATTAAGATTATAATTAGGAACCAAACAACATGCTACAAGACTTCTGCTTGTTTAATATGAGATTGTTATTTAAAAAACTTTTTTGAACAAAAGAAAATTCTGATTGCAGAAAGCTTTGAATTTCAGTTATGTCGGAGTCAGATGTGTATATAACTGTGGCATCTGCATATAACTGGACAGAACAATTAGAACACAATTTAGGAAGATCATTAATAAAAATAGAGAAAAGTAAAGGTCCTTAAATAGATCCTTGTGGCACACCCTTTTCAACTGTTAAGTAAGCCGATTGACTGTTATGAAAAGAAACACACTGATGACGGTTATGAAGGTAAGAATTAAACCAAAATAATGCCGGTGGAGAGACACCAATAGCATAAAGTTTATCAGGAAGATAAGGGTCAACTAAATCGAAAGCCTTGGTTAAGTCCATAAAAATTGCACTTGTGAATTGACCTTTGTCTAAAGATATGAATACATTATTGGTAAATTTTACAAGGGCAGTGGTGGTAGAAAAATTAGAAGGAAAGCCAGATTGAAATGGGGATAAAATATTGAGATCATCAATATACTCTGATAATTGATTCAAAATTAACTTCTCAAATATTTTAGCTGTAGTGCAAATAATAGAAATCAGTCTATAGTTATTACGATCTAGTGGATCTCCTCCTTTGTGAAGTGGAGTGACTTTAACACATTTCCAAATAGATAGAAGTTTACAGGTAGAAAGGCATTGATTAAATAAGTTGGCAAGTGGGAAAATATGCACTTGAGAAGCTAATTTTATAAACTTAGCCTCTAAGCTGTCAGGTCAAGGAGCTCAGCTAAAGCACAGATTTTGTCTGCCTAGAGAATTACAGCTCTGTCAGGTTGAGCCAAGAGATCTGTCTCAATTTGTATGGTCTTAGTCATGAATATATTCCTTAATACAGCCCTGCACCACCTTATTTTTCTAACAAGAGATTCTGTGAATCACATCGTTATTTTTTAAGCAAGAGGGAAACTCTATTCTCTCATCTTCCACTCTGCAGTATTTCACATGAGTTTAGTATTAATGCTTAATGGATTCATTCTTGCTTTTGCGTTACAATTTGCATATTTACAGCTAAACTTAAAGATCCCCTCCCACGCTGAAAAATCCATAATCCTTGAATATGTAAATATTTTATTTCAAAAGTTTAACTGCCAGATGCAAGATTTGTCCTATTTCACTGTAAAGTCCATTCTCAGAGTATGTGCACTGAAGGATTCAAGTTTCCATATCACACTTGTGTAAGTTGCATACTAGATCATGATTTGCTCCAAAATTGTTGTGACATCACAAATCATGCTCATAAGTTCACACCTTAAACTCAGATTTAATTTGAGGAAAAATAAACTTTCCCCATTTGGCAGATGAATTTGAAAACAGCCTTCTAGTGTCAAATTCTGCACATACATCATTCTGCACAGTGAAGCTCAAACATCCAACTGAAGGAGCAAGAAAATAAACACCTTTGACATGAGGGGGACTTTAATTTGTTGTAAATATGAACCAAATAATAGTTTGGCTGTGGTTCTACTTCATGTACTGTATGTTAAATTCACAGACAAAAAGGCTTATTTTTGAAGTGGCATGACATGCTGCTGGTTGTCACCTGGGGGAAAAGCTCACATCCGAAGTTTGCATCATGCAGGGTACATTTACTGGCAATGAATACTGAACACCCATCCTCTGATCCCCTCTAGTCTTTGCAGAAGCCTCTGGTTTTGAGAAATACACAGTACAGTCCATGTATGTACATACAGTGTGAAAGGACATTTTGGGAAATACGCTTATTTGCTTTCTTGCAGAGAGTTAGCCCTTAGCTTAGGCTAATATAAAGACTTGAAACAGGGGTAAACATCTCGCCTGCTTCCATCCAAAGGTCAAAAACTCTGTGTACCAGCACATCCAAAGCTTACAAAGAAAGCATAAAAACATATTTCCTAAAATGTTGACATATCCCTTTAAGTTTTCATCTCTCAAGCAGTACACAATATATTGTTTGCTACAAATCCAGACTGCTCACAGCTGACTGGGCTCTAGTGATGTATACACCGGACTAGAAGTGTTGAATCATACTGTCTTTCTGCATACACTGCCAGGTGGAGTGTGTTCTAAGTATACACATGAGGATTAAAGTACATAGGACAGACTCAGACTCTCTTTAATGAGAATTGTGGGTTTTTCACAAGTTAAAACATAAAGTTATATTGTACGAGTTGGCTTTTCTTCCTGGTCAACACATAAGAGGTTACAATCGCCAAGTCAGATCCAGACGATGGTTTGTATGCATTTTGTCATGATGTCTCCACTCACAGAGAATGTGTGGGATATTTGCTGATGGTGGTAGTACACATATTACACTGTAGTCTGATTTTCAACTCTGTGTTTAATTCACTTTTGGGGTTTGCATTGATCTCCCTATGCTCTGGCTTGAAATAACTACTTTGCAGGGAGCGATATGAAACAGAGTTTTGCACCAAAGAAATCAATATTTCTATTTCTTCTTGAATAATGTTGCTAAACTAAGTGAAGTGAGAGACTGCCCTACATGAAGCTCACACTCAAAGTACACAAGTCTATCTGCCTCACTACAAAAAACTTTTAAAAAACAGCAAATATATTAAGTTATGAATAGGGAAGCAGACACACATATGTCTACACTCATGTCAACTGTCATTACAGTAATATTGAAGTTAAACTATGCATTCAAATCTGTCATTACCTCTGCAAATACTGTTAATACATTTCATGTCTTTCTGGGTCCATTATCCAGCGACACACTCTAGCACCTTGTCATCTGCATTTTTAGCTGAACCATGTGCTGCAGGATATTATGCAGTATATGTGCTGTATTATGCATATGCGTCGGCCATACTCACAAGCCTACAGGCACAGATTACATGTGCTACATTACACTCACATACATCTTGGTGAGAGATTCCAGAGAAGAGGGGATGTGAGCAGCATGGCCTGCTTTGATGAGCTGTCAGATTATGGATTACCAAGGAGCCCCATTAAAACTCACAGCAGCACTGTTCCACTTACTGCTCCCCCATCAGCTGTTTGCGAAACCTGTCAGAGAGATGGAGAGACTCTACCAAGAGTATCAGAGGGAGGGCAAAGTGTGCTGGAAGGAGTGAGGAGAGGGATGAAGTGTTGGCAAAGTCAAAACCAGACAATTAGAAGGAGGCTGAGGGAGGAAAGTGAACTGACAGCAGAAGAGTAGAGGGTGGCAGAGGAGAGGGATGGGTGATTACTTGCACGTTATCAGCTTTGATTTACAGAGTTGTAGGCTATTCAACAGCTTATGCTCTTAACACCTCAGCTTCCTCCATCAGCCACAGTGAATGAGCTCACTGCCAAGCACATTTCAACACTGTACTCTGTAGGTTGGAGAGGGAACTGTTGGTGCTTTGAAAACAACACAAATGAGAAAAATAACGAAAACTGACTGGGAATTGAAATCATAAACACAGGCTGACATTAAAGGCTCTTCAGAATGACTCATCTCACATTATTCAGACATTTTTTGATTCTCGGTAGACTGAATAGAATGGAGGTACAAGTGGATGTAATGAGAAGTAGCTTTTCAAGCCACAGCGCCATTGTACTGTTTCAATACCAATCACCAAAATTCAACACTGAAGCAAATGGGCAACAGTAGCTGGTGTGTTATAGTCAGCAGTTTGACAATAGATACCGGTCACTGCCCAGGTGTAAAACTTTGTGCAGAATTAAAACTAAATTCATATTCCAACACAATCTAAGTCAGACTGTTTGAGATCAACTCACCAGATAATTGGTTACAACCAGAGTGAAATCTAGGAAATATGACGAGAAAGATGAAATTACATATACTTTACTTTGGATACTGCTGTAATGCATTGTGCTGCACTGGATGTTTCTTGAGTTGGTTTTTTATCCACCGGACACCACATTCTGTGATGTGACAAATATTCATAGTGTCTCCTAAGCCAAATTATCCTTTACTTACACACAAAAACACACTAAAGACTAATAGAATACATTTTTAGGCCTTGGCTGAAGCAAGGGTGGCATATATCAAAACAGTGCTGACCACAGGCATATTGCTGCAGCTAGAAACCTGTCCTTGAACATAAAGTTTAATTTGGTAATAGGAAAGACAGTAATCTTAGTCCTCGTTTTAATTTAAAGACTAAAGAGCGAGGGACAGATAAACTATTCCCTCCATTTCAAAGCTCATAACACTGTTTGTCTCAAGCAGCACCTGTTATCTTTAGCTATATTACTTTTAACTGTATCACATAATTTCATGATGAAGCCTGTGAACATTATCCCCAACTGTTTCATAGTTAGAGTTACCTTCCATGACTCTGCTGGATGGCAGCCATTTTGGTGGGAAAAAAAAGATGTTAGTTGGGAATGAGAATGAGCAGAAGAGTCCCCGCAGCTGTGACATGATGTCGCAGCTGACACTTCCTTGTGGCTAAAGTCACTGGCAGACGTGAGAACTTGAGATTCACTGAAGCCTTTATTCCCACAGGGGTGTCTGGCCTCTCTAATGTGAGAAAACACTGTCTGTGCAGGAAAAATCAGCAAAACTTCACCTCTCTTGCTCTAACAGCTGACCAGAGCTACATTTTATCCCTTTCTAAGTTCAACGGAGAGTTAGTGCAATGCTGTACACTAAAATAAAGGACTTTCTGTACAGAATCTCAACAGGCATGCCACTTTTCAGTTTTTGTCCTCTTTAAAGACTTTGATCAGTATTTTACTGCCCCCTAGTGGGTAGGGAGCATTGCTACAACACTCATCAAGATGATGAGGCTCAAAGAGGCTTGGCAGTTTCAGATCTACAGACTCATTGTGACACTATATTAGGTTTGCACTGCCACAATTTAAACAATCAGGACAAACCTTGCAAAGAAATGTGCGTTGCTAATCTTTAATATGCTTGAAATTAGCAGTAAATGAGTTTACTGCCACTGTGGTAGATGTTACTATCGCTGTTTCATGTTACCACCTTTATTACTTTTCCATCAACTGCTCATAATGAAATTCGTTATGATTTCTGACAGAGTGGAGCTGCTCAGCCACGTCTGTCACTCTCCAGTCAGTGCAGATACAGAGCACAGCTGCACCAGCAGTGCAGATATCAGGCCACAGCAGGACTCTGAACAGCTGTGATCAGTTTCCAAGATATTGAGAAATCCACGGTGACTTCATCTATAATTTTTCTAACCCCTTTGCTCCATTCTTAATAAATTAAAGGCTTTTTTATGTTCAGCCCCTGAGAGTAATGTTTTAAACAACAACAAATGCATTAAGTATTCTTTGATGATTTTAGTTGTCTGTGGAAGAGCTTAAAAACTATAGTTCTGTTTATATATTGATAAGCAGATTATGTAAAAGGTAGAACTAAACCTCTTCTCTGCCCTGAGCCTTAAGCCATTCAGATGTGTATTTGGTAGTTTGTTTGATTAATGCCTATTTGTATTAAGTTCCTCTGTGTCCTAGGAAACAATGCCTGATCTGCTGCTATGTCATTAATATGTCTTTAGTAACGTATGGACTGAATAACTTAATCACATTTGGTAGGAAACCCCATTGGTGCATAAATCCAGGCTTTAACTATGATCAAAAATGTCTTTTATATGGATCAGTTGAAATATAGCAGTCAGGGACCAACGCATACAGCAGTTAGTTGTTTGAAGAAAACTCTTTTTTTCTTTCTGTTGAGAAAAGTTAACCTTTACCATTTATATAAAACTGCTGTAACCACAGGGGTTTTGTGAAAAGAAGACATTTTTCTTTCTTTTGTTTTATAGAAAACTTTGAAATCAGCAGATGTAGCTCGTGTCACTGAAGGATCATGAGGATGCGTATTATTCTTTTGGTCTCTCCATGTTTTCCAAATGATATCATACAGAAACAAAATGTGCTTATTAACTTCCAACAGTGACTCCTGATAAGCTTCATATAAAGGCATGCAAGAAGCTCTGAGGTTTCAGGATATTAAGACGTTTTTCAATTTTTAGTTATTAAACTGATATAATTGAAGGCACAAGTTGGATGTATTGTTTAAAGGACCAGTGTGTAGAATTTAGTGGCCTCTATCGGAACGGACTTGGCAGAAATGGAATATAATATCCATAGGTATGTTTTAATTAGTGTATAATCCCATGAAAACAAGAATTGTTATGTTTTTGTTACCTTAAAATGAGCTCTTTATATCTACATAGGGAGTGGGTCCTCTTCCTCAACCAAATTCAGAAAATACACAGGCCTTTTGAATCTGTCAAACACAGACTAGGAAAGGCATCCAGTCAGTTGTTCTCTTGGAATCCTGTTTCGTGACGCCAGATTGTCAAGGAACTGCTGGAGTTGGTTAACCCAAAGTGAAGAACTTGTCAAGAGACCGGGATGTCTTATGCAGGAACATATATTGAAGCTCGATCGAGGAGAACAGAGTTGCAGTACAGGTGAAATGCAATGCCGCTCAATTCTGCCATCTACTTCTAGACAAAAGTATTTAAACCCTTGACGAAATCCTTACCCTTACTACCTCCAAATAAGGTTATTTTTCACACACCTTATTTGTTATTGAATGTATTCTATACACAGGTTACCTTGAGACAAGTCTGACTGTCTGCACAAAGCACAGCATATCTCCACCTGACCTTGGTTCCCTTAGGAGACAGCCAGCCTTATCTAGACAGCTGCGTATCACAAACTGATATAATGAAGACACAAGTTGTATGTCTTGTTAAAGGACCAATGTGTAGAATTTAGTAGCATCTAGTGGAACGGACTTAGCAGAAATGGATTATAATATTCATAAGTATGTTTTAATTTGCATATTAGTCACCTGAAAATAAGAACGGTTGTGTTTTCGTTAGCTTAGAATGAGCCCTTTATATCTACATAGGGAGCTGGTCCCTTTCAACGGAGCCTGCCATGTTGCACCACCATGTTTCTACAGCAGCCCAGAATGGACAAACCAAACACTGACTCTAGAGAGGGCCTTTTGCATTTTTTTTGCATTTTTTGTGAGTTTCACAGTGACTGCATGTCCTCCTACATGCTTGGAAGGGGAGGTGTATTCATTTGGTTGAAATCTGCAACCTCACTGCTAGAAGCCACTAAATCCTAAACACTGGTCCTTTAAGGATATATTCTGTATTTATAACAGCTATTACAAAGTTGAACTGGATCCTTCACTGGATCACAGTCTGTTTTCCCCCCATTATACAATCAAAAGGTTAAATTATCCTTCAAAATACAATAAAAAATGCTACGGCAGCTGACATGATAAGTCCTCAATATACAGCAGGCAAGATGCCAACTGAGCACACAAGTAATGCCAGTTAGTATGACATTCAAGAAACATCACTAAACGACAGCTCCAATAAAGGCTTCAACCAAAATGAAGGAGTCTGACGCACCTTCAGAGGCTACAAGTAACATTTAAATAACTTCAAGGGCTGTGTGTCGAGTTTCTGACAGGTTTTCCATCTGAAAACCAAGAAGCTGCTGAGCAGGGCCATTAACTTTGATATGAATATGATGAATATAGCCACGAGCCATTAATAAGGAGTCATATTTTTGAGTAAGTATTCACACAAATCTTTTTTTTTTCCCTAATGCAATACCTTTAAATTCTTCCCTTCACCCAAACAAGATTTTATCTATCAGTATTTTGGTGTATTTACAAACTTGCACATACAGTCTCTGTATTTTTTTATGGGAATCAATCTGCTAATCAGCCGAGCGATGCAGCTTCTTCATTCCTGGTGAGATATACACATATCATTTAATTTAGCTATCAACCCAATCCTCCATCCTTTTCTGCAGAAGTGAGATAGATGTCTGAGGGCTGAAATCACTCAGTGGTCACAGAGCAATGGTTTAATCAGAGGATCCACACTCCAGACTGAAGAATTGCAGTACAGGACTTTGCATGAGTTTTAAAAGGCTGGTCCGCAACTTTAAATTGGCTCTCGAGAAACCTGGTGGTCAATATGGCACCAGATAATGGCAGTATTAATAAAGCACAGGAGAAATGTCTCCATTGTTCTTAATCACCTTCTGACTGTCTGCATGCCAGGAGTACAGAGCGCTGAGAAAACCATGGAGAGAATAAAATCACCACTGGGCAAAAAAGAGATTTTCATTCACATCTGTGAATCATTAAAAAAGCTTAATTTCAGATTATATTTTTCCAACGTAATGACCTTTTACCAATGTAGGTGATACATTAACTCCCCCATTGACTGCAATAGCTACTAATTTATATTCATCATATGCTGCAGCCTGTCTGCTCTTTTAACAATTTATCTTAATATCTTTATTAAAATGTCACTAAAGTCAATAAAGCAAGTAAGACTTAAACTACCCACCTCACTATCTAACAGGACTTCATGTACTCAGAGTGAAGGTTGCATAGATTCAGAATAAGCCCAGATGGACTTGCAGGAGATCATATTTGAGAGAATCACCACCAAATAGAGGGCAAAAACCAAAACTGAAGCTCCACCACAAGCTTGAATATTGCAATGTTTCTCCTCTTCAGAGAAGTTTGTTTTTACCTCTGGCCCACTACAGTTCCTCTGATCTATGGAGCTGTATATGCTGTACACTGTCCTTGCAGACCTGCCTAACCTCAGTTGTTTTCTTCCACACACTCGCTCACTCTGCAATCAATCAGAGAAGAGATTCTTCGGGGGACAGCTTGACTGATATCTAGCAATATCAACAAAGATTATATAAATATATTATAAGTTATACAGTATTCTATAACTTTATAAACTAGCTCTCAACAGAACTCGCAACAACCCTAGAAACACAGAGCAACACCCGTCTTCCAAGATTCATGTGTTGTGAGAAACATACCCGTGTTTGTAATGATCAGGTTCAAGGAATAACTTGACATTTCAGAAAATATGCTCATTCATTTCGAGAGTTAGATGAAAAGCTCAATACCACTCTTGGTTAGCTTAGCATAAGGTCTGGAAGTAGGAGGAAACAGCTACTCTGGTTCTGTCCAAAGTTAATAAAATTTCACCTAAAAAAGGTGAAAAGGACAAGTTTGTGGTCTTGCAGCGGGTGCATGTAAGAAGTATTTGTCTCCGGGTACAGTAACAGAGTGAAGCTAACTGTCTTTATGCTATAAGAGTGGTGTAGATCTTCCCATGTAACTCTCAGCACGAAAGTGTATTTCCCAAAATGTCAAACTATTCCTTTAACTTAATGTTTTTACATTATAAAGGAGCCAATGGTTGTTCCAAATCATGCACAATATGCATTATGATTTAGATTGAACATACTAAACATTGTTGTCTGAACTCTTGCGTTCACACAACAACTCTGATGTTGTAGCATTTGCACAGTAGCCTCCACAGTTTGTGGCACACTATACTATTTGAATTCATTGGACTTTCTTTGTTGTATCAGGGCAGCACAGTGATGCAGTGGTTAGTACTGTCGCCTCACAGCAAGAGGGTTCTGAGTTCAAACCCACCAGTGTTTCTGTGGTGAGTTTGCATGTTCTCTCCAGGTACTCCGGCTTCCTCCCACAGACCAAAAACATGCAGGTTAGGTTAATTGGTGACTCTACATAGCCTGTAGGTGTGAATAGTTGTCTGTTTCTATACTACATGTTAGCCCTGTGATAGACACAGGGTCAAGGGTGTACCCTGCCTCTTGCCCAATGTCAGCTGAGATCTGGCTCCAGCTCTCCTGCAGCCCTCTACAGGATAAGTGGTAAAGAAAATGGATAGATGGATGTTTGTTGCATCAGTGCCAAGACTTTTTGGCAGCGTATTCCTATTGAAAGTCCCTTGAGAGAACACTGCAACCTTTCTGCTTTATCAAATGATTGTTTTCCCATTAACATAAGTCAGTTACAACAATGCTGAAAACGGTATAATAGGAAGCTTTTTAATCAGGTATGTTGGTGGGATAGTTTGTGTTTACTCGATCTTGTAGAAGCAGAATTGATTGAAAAGCTGTAAGATGGCATTTAGCCTCATTGGGAATCATTTAAATTACTAGGAAAAAAGGTCACTCAACAAAAATAGCTTTTATTGATACGTAAAATCAATTATATTAAGGCAACAGCAATGCTGAGACTGACAAGTAGAGTGAGTAAGTGCATAACTTTAGTTTAGGCTGAATATTTGTTTGGAACTGTTTGTAAAACAAATGCGTATAAATCAGTAAAGGAAATGAGAGATTTCAAAAATGACTGTCACTTTCTTTGGCTGGATCACTGGGCTTCACATCCTCTGATTTGGAGCTCTGTTGAAACAAACAAAAATGTATACTGTAAAATACAAGGTGCATCTTTGTTAGGGGTAAAAAATAACCTAAGATATGTTCATGATGTTAATCTGGACAATTGTGTTGGTATAAATATATACAATACAATACATATAAGTAGATTTTGATCATTTAGACATTGCTTTGAATAATCTAGACTAATGTTGATGATAAATCTGCAATGCTGCCTTTTACCTTACAGGAACAGTTTGACATTTTGGGAAATATTCTTATTTGCTTGCTTGCTGAAAGTTAGATGAGAAGATCTATACTATCATATATGTACATTAAATACAATGCTACAACCTGGAGACAGTTAGCTTAGCTTAGCTTAAAGACTGTAAAGAGGGGGAAACAGCTATCCTGGCTCTGTCCGAAGGTAAAAAATCCACCTACAGTACCAGTACAGATAAAACACGATATAATGTGTTAATAAGTGATCTTAAAAGGTGCTGATAGGAGTATTTTTTTTTATCTTTGGATGGAGCCGGGCTAGCTGTTCCTCCCTATTCCCAGTTTTTATGCTAAACTAACTGTCACCTGGCTGTTGCTTCGCGCACAGATGTGAGAGTGGTATCGGTCTTCTCATCTAACCAATAACCAAAATGTCAAACTATTCCTTTAACTGTAGTACTCATTCTTGAATGTCAAATGTGTGTTTCTCTATCATACTGCATTAAAAGTGTCGGTCTTTGTTTCTACCTTGGACTTGAAGAGGAGGTTGATGACGCCCTTTGAGCGTCTGTCTGCTGTTCGGTCAGAGGTTGCACAGACAGACATGCTCTTACTGTCCCTCCTGGCTCTGGTGGTGTCGACCTCCTCTGGTCCCCCCGCCACCACCAAGGAGAGACCTACAGCCAGTGACAACAGAGGATTTATTGTTTGCAACTCACTGATTACCCGGTTACAACAAAACATCTACCTCTTCCTGCAGCCAGACATTTTTTTTGTGAGTAATTGAGTTCTCACAGCTGTTCTTCTGATGAACTGTGTACTCTGGCAACACTGGTGGCACTCTGTGTATGTTCAGTGAGGCAGTACAGCCTGTAGTCAGTGGTGCTAATCAGAGGTAGTGTATTAACACTACAGTCAAGATTGGCTCAGCTGGCCATGTCCAACATGGCAGGATGCCAGTGAAACGTCAGTGAATTGTGGTCTGATGCACTATTTTAAAGTGATGCGTTTTGTAACTGCAATAATGAAATATAAACCGAATGAAACTGCTGCCCATTTTGGAAAAACTACAACTGACATGACTGATTCACTAATTTGCCACCTTACATCAGAGTTTGTGTTAGGTCAGGCTACTACTGCAACACTCCCCAGCATACAGATTTGTTTTCTTCACACACTAGACTTCAGAGGCATATTCCTGTAATGACCTTGTGTGTGTATCTTTGCAGTCAGCTAAAAAAACACACAGTACTTCCTCTCAGGACATGACTTTGTATTTTTCACTCTGTAGGCCTTGGGCTATAGGTGTACCTAAATAACTCTATGACTCAGTGATTTAATAGCAGCACTGTGTGGATTGATGTGTATGTTTGTCACCTGTAATGGCAGGCAGGGATCTGGAGTTTGCATTGGTCAACGAGACAGTTCCTTCATTAGGCTCAGACAAGTTGGTGTCACTGCGGAACTCCTGTTTCTTGGACAGCTAGAGGGAGACAGAGATCACACAAAAACTCAGCATCAACAACTCAAGAGAACTCAGCATCCCTCATCATGCTGTCTTTCCAGTTCTTCTCTTCCTCTCTGTCTCATATTCCTTTCTCTCTCATCTTCCTTCCACTAACACTCCCTCTCACCCGTTTGCAGTCCAGCGTACTCGTCCTCTCTCTCTCCTCTGTAATGAAGATCATGCTGCTCCTCTTCTTCTTCTTCTTACTTTTCCTCAGCTTGACCTCTGCATCGCCCACGGTCACCACGCCTTCCTCCACTGTACTTATGCTCACGCTGCCGCTGGAGCGCTGCAGGGTGGTGGGCCAAGAAGACACTGGCGACTCAGGGGGGAGGTCCCTGAGAGGAGGAAGGGGGTGAGGAGTAAATTAAATGGGTTGAATAATGATTGTTGTCCTAAAAAAAATGTTTCATGACAAATACGTCTTTACAGTTTGAGATGAGTTATATGCTTGACCTTGTGCCACAAATTAAGACAAATTGGTGATCATTTTATATACATTTTATATACTATAGTGCTGTGATGTGTCATTCTTGCAATGAATCTGGTTTTTAAAGCTACATCTGTATGCTACCTGTCTGCATGAGGCTTGGTTGGAGTCCCACATTCAGATCCCTGCAAAGAGGAAATTGAGATGACAGACTGACGAAAGGAGCGCAGCATGGAGCGAGGACGGGTGGACTTCCTCTCATCCATGTCTGGCTGGAGAGAGAAAGATTGAGATAGAATTGAACAATACGTAGAAAAAAACAAAAAGAAAATATCACAGTGGTAGTGCTGTTCATAAACCGTGAAACTAGGCAGCAATACATGCTAGAAAAGCAATAGTAAGTGAAGTCCCTCTTAAAAACAGTGCATCATAACTCCTACTCATCATTACTTTAATCTCTCCTGAAGGGCTCACCCAATTTACAAGTTAATGACCATATTTAGCCCCAGTCACCACCATCCCAGCCCTGTTCTGGTTGTACAGATATTTAAAGGTACAAATCCCATATCAACACTCTTCTCAGAGGCTTTTGTGAGTACTTTGATCTTTAAAATTCGCCTGGGTCAGCTCATTTGTAGCTTAATTAAGCCAACTCCACCACAGTAACTCTGAATACAGCTTTGCAGAAAAGAACATGTTTTGGATTACAGAGAAACACCATGTTTCGGTATAAAGTCTTTTATTCCCCAACTTTTTCTCCTTTCCCTCTTTCATCCTTCCCCCCCACCAGTTCTTACCAGCTCTCTCACTCCATACTCCTTCTCCACTTTCTTCCTGAGCTGTTTGAAACACTCCTCCATGCGGTCGTGGAACGGACGCAGATCATCCATCACTCTCTTCCCGTGGAGAGAGATTCCTCCACCTAGTAATGGAATCTAAAAATGCAAATGTTAGAGTGTTTTGTGTTAATTAAAGTATCAGAACTTCCGCATAAAAGTATATGAGGTGTTATGAATGTGCAGGGATTTAAGAAATGTGTGTTTGGTACCTGCCATGCGATGAGGTCTTTAAGGCGCAGCAGTTTGTCTCGGTCCTCTGGGTGCTGCTGGGTGTACTCGTCAGTAAAGAACGCCTAAGACCGAGGAAATATTGAAAACTCATTTAAGGAATGACGGCTATAGGTTTCACTTGCTCAGGCAGTTTGTAAATTAACAACTGACTTCTTCACCCCCCGTGCGCTTTCTAAGCACACTGATCTCATCCTATGTGGGATATTAGAACACTGAATGGCGTTTGAGTGTGAATACTAATAATATTTCAAGTTATGAAGACACCAGGCTTTAATAGGCTCATTGCATTTGATGTCATTTAGACAGTAAAATTAGCTTCAGATAATATGCAGAGCTTCAGGAGGTGAAAGTGATTTTTGATACTAAATGAAAGTCAATTTACCACGAGAGATGAGTCTCACAGCGACACAGTCTCTTAAACTCAGATAACTTTTTATGGGCTTACTCTTCACTGGAAAATTTGTAAAATAGTACTGATGTGGTGAATCTTTGTCATTGAGGGAAAAACAAATCAAAGTGCAATGAACATGATTCTATAGGAGCACTACTTAGTCATGATGACACATGTTTATTATAAAGAACCATTATCAACTGTTCAACATATGATTAATAACTTAATTGAATAATTCATTACAGTACAAAGGTCATTCATTGACCCAGACAAGGCTATTTGCTGGCAGCTATAGATTAGATGGATTGGAGAGGGTTTGATTCAAAGGCTGATCCTGGACAGTTTACCTTTTCATACTTGGCAAAGCCACCCATGACAGCAGGGTCCACGATGCCGTTGAGCAGCATGGAGAGGGGGTTGATGGGAAGGGCACTGTCGGCCTGATATTGGTTAATCATGGTCAGAATCTTCTCATTGGTGGACTCCATGGTCTCAATAGCATTCTCCAATGGAGACAAGGTAGTCTGGGGACGGAGGCCCAGAAGAAGCACAAACAGAGGGAAGGGGGACAGAAATAAAAGAGCGAGGAAAGAAGGAATGGACCATGAAGTAAGGGTGGAGGGATGTGAGGGACAGATGTGAGAGAAAAAGAATAAATAATGTAAAAATAAAGAAGGACAACGATTTCAATCAGTGGTGGTGAAATGTGGAACATGTTACACTGGGGGCAATCGTTCACAGCAAACATACAAGTCAAACATGGAGAAAAATACACCCCTACAGACTTACATGTTTCATGTCAGTAGCCTCAAACCAGCGCAGGATCCCTGGCAGTTTATACACAGTGGTGAAGGTGGTGCGTTCGATCCACATAGACTGAAACGGAGGGACGTAGAGGAGAAAACAAGGAAAGCAGTTAGATCAATCTATGACACTTGTGAATAATGTGATATTATATTGCGTATTAAAGTCTGAACTCTTACCAGGCACAATGTGATATTTAATATCACTCTAAAGTAATATCTGAACCTGATTTCACAGAACAAGTGCTCATCAACCTTAAAGCATAACCTGATGTCTTATCATATTCTACACTCTGCTGTAAAATCCTATTATTATAGACAATAGGACCTCATCTTTTCAGGTGCCAATAACAATGCAATACATTGTGTACAATAGCTTCTAAAGACTTTCATAGTCCCTATGGTCATAAATCTTTTCATTTTAAAAAATAGTAACTCACAGCAAACTCGTTGTTTGGGTCCACAGGTCCTTTCCTCACAGGTCTGGAATAGTGAAACCGCTGCACGTAGTTGGACTTGTAGAAGCTACATTGTCAAAGAGGGAGAAAGAGGTAAATGTTAAACAAAGAGAAGAGGGATAAATTAAATAATTTACAAAAGAGGGAAATGTGTCACTATAAAAATCATTTCACAGACACTTTATGAAAATGTGATGAGTTAAACGACACTGACTTGATAATCTGGTCAGGGACCGGTTTGTTCTTCAGGCGAGGAGGGATCTCGAGGACAGGCTGCACTGTGAAACACTGGATATCTGTTTCGGATCACTCAGGAATAAAACATCACAACATAATGAGAATATCACTCTATCCCTATGGCCGAGTGAATTACATTACAAAAAATTACATTTCAATCTATCCATCCAGACAGTTTTTGTGTGAATGGATAGATCTAGAACGCACAGATCTGATGTAAAGAGGACATTTCTGTGTTTAAGGCATTTTTGTTTTTAGGAAAACACTAGATTGAATTTTAAATAGTTTACTTGTGTGCTTTGTGTACACCATGTGTGGCGTCTTTCCAATTGTTCATTTGTTTATTTTTGTGTGGGTTTTATGCTGCCTGAAGGATACACTGAAGTGGAGAGTTCATGATATCCTCCCCTGGCATGGTGGTGGTGTTGAGGCGCACGGAGCTGGGGAACTGGCTCATCAGCTGGTTCTGGAAGTCCTCTCTACGCTCGTACTCCTTACCGCGGTGGATAAACACCTTGTTCTGAAGCCATGGGAAATTAACTGGTGTTAATGATGATGAAAATGCACCAGTTTATCCTGTGATCTTCATTGGGAAAATCTCCTTTTATTTTGACCTCATACAGAAGAGCTTGTAATGTAGTTACTGCATATTTTTCTTAAGCACAAAAAGGTCGGCCTGTGACTGTCTCATCATCTACACTCTGCCCTGCTCCCCAAAGAACTGAGTCACTGACTTCACTAATGAATACAAGAGCTATAGCTGAATATTTTACTTCTGCAGCTTGCTGAAATCTCCAGATCCACAACGTTCCCAAAAGGTTCTTTTATGTCCCATTCTGTGCTAACTATCTGGCTGGTGTGTTTAGAAACTTGCCCACCTCTGCAATGTTAAATACCTTAGCTTCAGTGCTGATAATGGAAAAAAGTATTTTTGAACCTATTATACAAGGAAAGAGAGCCAGTGTTACTTTTGTGTCTGGTGAGTGTGTGTGTGCCTTCAAGTCTATGACAAGTAAGAACATTATTTGTAATAGTATTCATAGACTCTACTCTCACCAAACAGAGATGTAAATACAAACCCTGAGGAATGGAGGGTAGCCCTGTCCATAGTAGCCCACTGCAAAGTAGTCCGGCTTTGGCCTCAAGATCTTCATAATGTTCTCATAGAACTTTGCTTGTTTCTCCTGCAGAGAGAGAGACAAAGAGAGCGACAGAGGATGTGTTCAGGGGAGAGTTTCAGATGTGCACTGTGTACAGCCGTAGCAGCTTTATCAGCTTGGGTCGATGACAAAGCTACGCTCAGCAGAATGCTGGGCCTTCGACGGTGATAGATGTATAAAAAATTAGAGTGCATGCCATCCAAGGGCAATGTCTGTCATTTATATAACCACATAAATTCAGAATTAGCTGAGAAAGCCACTGCTGAAGTCATATAAAGAGATTTTTTTACATGGTTGGGAAAAGTGTGGTTCTCTTTGAGGAGGAGAAAAGAAGAGCAGAGTGAAGGGGAGATATAGGGGAAGGTGGTGCTAAAGCACAAGGAAGGATTTCGGTGCAGAGGGAATCGCTCCTGCTGTGGTGTCTGAGCAAGAGATGAGAGAAACAATCACACTTTGCGCATGGGGTCATATACTGATTATGGAAGCCCAAAGCAGAGTTCCTCAGAAGAAAACCTGATTTGTAGGGAGGATTCATTCTTAAACAAGGACGTTGAATGCTGAATTATTGGTAATGTTTGAGAGTGCAGATGACTAAATTGGTGGTGAAACTGCTTCTTGGGAACACTATGTTCAGATGTTAAGAAAACTTATTACTCCTTGCAATTTAGAACTTGTAGACAGGCTGCCTGACAATTTGCTGAAATTTAGTTCTGTATAAAGGCCGAAGACAAAACCAAATTATATGGCCAGTGCACATATTTTATTTATATCAAACATGTATTAATTATATGCTGCCCCAGGCTTGATCTCATGCAATCTGCATGCCGCCCAAACAGAGCCACAGAGGACGCCATCGCCCACGTCCTATACAGCACCCTCTCCCACCTGGAAGAGAAGGACACCTATGAGAGGATGCTGTTCGTGGACTACAGCTCAGCGTTCAACACCATAGTGCCCTCCAGGCTTGTCAGTAAGCTCAAGGATCCGGGCCAGTACTGTGTGACTGGATCCTGGACTCGTTAAAAAAGGCCCAACAGCGCCTGTATGGCCTCAGGTGCCTAAAGAAATTTGGCCAGAGGTCCCAAATCCTCAGGGACTTCTACCAGGGCACCATAGAGACCTTGCTGACAGGCTGCTTCACAACCTGGTATGGCAGCTGCATCAGCATGGACCACAGTTCGCTAGGGAGGGTGGTGCACACAGTCCAGTACTTCACCAAGTGTGAACTACCCAGCCTGCAGGAGCTGTCAGACACACACAGAGACATTATCCCCCCACACACAGACACACATTCTACTTTATGTTTATAATTGAGGTCGTAGTGGGTGGCGGTGGTGTACTGGAGTGCATTATATTGGTTGGTGTTCCTAATATTTTGCCCCCCTCTGGTATGCTAATGCTTCGTAACAGCAGAATTTATGGCAGAGTTGTTGTATTGGATTGCATTAGATTGCACAGCTGTTCCTAATGCAGTGGCCGGTGAGTGTATATTTATATATTTTTTATTGCTTTTTATATTTTGTTATTATATGTCTTTTTATATATATATCTACTTACTGTTTTTCTGTAATGGAGACTCCCAGCCAAAGTATTTCCCACGATTGTACTTGTATAACCAGAGTGGCAATAAGCATCTTGAATCTTAAATCTTGAATCTATAATAGGGGTTCAGCACTGAAAGTGAGCTTAGTTGCTGCTGCTATAAAAACTTGAATAAATTGAATAATTCTCTTCTTTTTCTTTAAACACCCTCTAACATTAAGGAACAGCTACAGTAAGGAAAGAATTCAGGGCAGAAGGCTGAGAGAAGAAAGTACAGAAACATTGTGAGATAATGATTATTGTGGAAAGGATATGGAGGTTTGAGTTTGTGTCATGTATTACCAGTCTCTTGCTGAGTAGCTCGTAGTCAAAGATCTCATTTTCGTATTGTTCAGCCAGCTCCTTACACAGAGTGATAGCCTCTTCCCACATCTAAAAACACACACCAAGGAAAGAAACAGAAGTGTCACTCATTACACCATCTGCTGATAAATCAGCAGCAGCTGTTGTGGTGGGAATTCATCTCTTGAAAATCTCTGTTTCCAGGTCTCTGGAGAGTGGAGGGAAATGTCTGTATCACTGCTTCAGAGAACATAAAGCAGTCATGGAGAATACAAAGTGAATGTGACACCAACATACCGCACAGAGGATATGACTGCATAATTACAACACTGTCTGATCGTCAAATCTTCTGAATGTATCATAATGAATTGGAGAATTTAACCAAACAAATTGTGCATTGCATGCTGATTTTAATCATCTGTTTAGCCCCAAGTAAAGGAATTCCTTAGCCTCAGGTACTTTAACGTGTTTGCCTTTTTGCAAAAGGAATTCATAAATTTAATTGAAAACAGCAAAACTTTACTGTCTTGTAAAAACAAATTTCTAAAGACAATATTTTCTCCAGAGTGAAAAAATCTTACTACAATTGATTTTGGAGCATTGATTAACTCTCTCTGAACATTAGCCACCGTAGGCATTATTATGAAAACAGAGGCATGATCTAAAAAGATGCTGACCTTGCCCTTGTCGAAGTAGTCGATGATGGTGTCGTAGAGCTGTTCTTTGAGCTGCCGCTGGGTTTGGGAGCCGTGGAACTCAAACTGGGGGCTGCACATATCATCTGACCACTGGGATGGAGACAGGAGGTAAGACAAAGATATGGGGGGGGGAACAAAGACAAAAGATGTGAGAGATACTGTATGTAAAAGTATAGATATTTCTTATTGCTGAAACAAAAGAAAAAGAGTTGCAGTCAAACCAACTCGCTGTCCCATTTATCATTATGCTGAGGAGAGGAAAGGAAGAACTTAGAGCTAAGAGTTTCTTTGCTCTAATAAATCAATATTAGTCCTGAGCAACGTGTGCACACAAACAGTTGCATAGTGCTCATTTATTATATAAATGAGACAATAGCTCATCTTCAATTATATTAATTACACAGAAATGTAGTTAGAAACCAAACAAAAAAAGTACCTAATGATCTCCGAAACTGACTTATATTATTCTAACTTCTTTATCTGGCATAGAGCATGCAGTGTGTTACAGGCCCACTCTTTCTATTCGTGTGAAACAAGCATGACATGATTGACATTGGTGATGAATGGAGATTATAAAAAACGTTATAGAGTTCAACTGCTTTGATGTAATGATACTAGACAGAGAGAAGAGGAGACATAGAGCGAGAGGTGCCCCTATTCCTCTGTCCCTCTCTATGAGCCTCCGGGTGTCCCATAAAAAAGATGAAGAGACAAAAGAGGTCAAACGCACTCAGACACATGCATACACACAAATACACACACACACACATACGCGTGCACACTGCATCAATCACTATAGTGATGCAGCCACAGTGGCCAATGCCATGCCATAAACTAACCTCGGAGTTTTATCATTTGGAGGCAAGCGATGTAGCAACCATTTATCAGCTCATAAAAAATGGTCTCACTCGTGGCAGACAGACAAGTGATTAGGCAGAACAAGACACTGGATCCAGCATTAAATGACGCCATTTCACTTTATGTGTGTGTGTGTGTGTGTGTGTCGTACCTTGAGCAGGCGAGAGTGGAGGAGAAGTGTGTATGCTGCCTCAGTGTAGTTTTCACCCTCCAGGTGAAGGTCCCTTAGCTTGTAAAGGTACCTGATTACACACGTTTACAAACACACACACACACAGATAGCCACAGAGGTCAAATTAATTTAATATGCCACTTATACATTGTTCCACCAGATGCCACTGTTGGGCAACTTCACGTCCTGCAAATGAAGCATTAATCACAAGTGTGTCACCGTCTTGCTCACTCTGTCTCTTTCATACACACATGCTCACCTGCCCCTTGTACATACCCTGAAATATTCACACACATACACACTCAACAGCATAATCCAACATGTCTCTTTATGAATAAAGCATTGCAGTGGGTCTGATGGTCTTACAGCTGTTTTGTAGCCCAATAACGTTTTATTGGCATGAAGAAGAGGAAAAGGGAACATTGGACTCTGAGCAAACCAACTTACACTTTTACTGAACAGTTTTTAGTTTTGATCTGACTGTGTATCTATCTCCCTCAGTCAGGAGAAAACATTTTGCCACATAGTCAGAGGCTGGACTTTATTGCTAAGGTACTGAGGACAAAATAGAAAAGTGGCAGCACAATCTCTTGACTCTACGATCAACTGGTCAGTCTGTCTACCTATAATATTCTTCTCACCTCGTCCGACCTCATCCTAACTCCTTCCTCTCACTTTTAACCAACTCAATCGCAAAATTCTGGCTGGAGATCTTATTTGCCTGTTCTGGTGGTTATGGAAGTCCAAGTGCTGTTGACAAAATAAACAAACATTCAGTTCTTATCTTGCTTTCCCAAGTCAATCTGCAGCTTCATCTACTTGTTTGACTGACCTTTTTCCACTGTTGTCTATTTGTCTCTTTTGCTATTCATTCCTCTGGGATTTTATTTTTCTCACCTTCTCTGACTCCATCCTTCCCCCACTTTCACCCTCCATCTCTTTGCCCGAGCCAATCTTTTCACCACTAATTCTCAAGAGCCAAACTCAGCCAAATGCAACTAGGAAAAAGAGATTTCATTTGTCTATACCTTTCCATACAAAACTTATTGTATGGAAAAAAGAAAATCTTAGTTTTGTAGAAATTGGTTGTTCAAGCCAATAAAATGAAGTAAAATGAAGATTTTCGTTATTATTATATTTCATTAATGGAGATATTGGCTTCAAACGGTTCACCAGACACTTTTCTGGTGTATAGTCTATGATTGTAGAAAACTACAGTCTTTACTTCCTGCTTTTCAGCGACAACCCTTGGTGGGTATGATGTGATCTTTCTTCATTGTTTAAAATTTCTGTATTCAAAGAAAGTTTGAAGAAAACCTTGCTGAGGAACACAAGCAAATCAGTTCAGTGCAGTAATTCTGAGACAATAAACAGCCATTTTCCTTTTGTTGGATTCTGTAACACTGACGTAGAACTTTGAATGGGTGAGTCAGAAAATTGCCAAAATGATTTGGATTCTGTTATGGACAGCAGCACAAAGGGGATTTTGAATGAGAGTGTTGTTAAGAAAGTTTTTCTTAGTCAATACTGAGTTTCTGAAAGTGTTTCAGCTTGAAATAAACATTCAAGCATTCAAGATGAGATAAGATTCATAAGTTATGTTTATATTAACTGTTAATATGATTATCAGTGTAAATGAGAGTAATTCAGCTGCAGATTTTAATCTTCCATAATTCATAAAAAGGACTTAGTTTTGGCTTCTATTGGCATTTATAGTAATATAGCTAGATCTTTTTGTAAGATAACATTTTGGCATTTCCATAACATATAAATAGCACTTAAATGTATGTTTGCACTAGACTGTGTTTGTTTGCTAACATCAACTAGTGAGCCAGCCAAATGTTACTATATTCATCTCAACAGAATAGGCGGAGGCAGCTGATCAACCACAGAGCTGAGCTCATATTCACATATACAGATGACTAATTATGTCTATAAACTATTGCCAGAAATGCACCATGGGACCTGACGGGATCTGTATTCTCTTTCTCTCTCTCTCTCTCTGTCCTGCTATCATCCTGTCTTCCTCTGTCTCTCTACCTCTTCCTCCCTCATGTCTATCATGTCTCTCTTTCTCGCTGCTCTCCCCCCAGTCAGACCAAGAGCTGATCCTGTGGATTTTGACATTAATTCAGTGGGACTCATATAATCCGCTGTCAGATTATGGAGCCACACACACACACACATATATACACACATTCAGACACACACATGCACAAACAAAACAGACAAGTACCATTTCAATGTATGTCAGTTTCAGCATGTAAATACCTGATGTACATCCCCTCACGATTGATGTCCTTGTAGAAGTTCTGCAAAATCGAAAGGAGAACTCAGGTTAGTATTTGTCCGCACTGCAGTGACTGTAAGTATGTAAGCAATGTAACTGTGTGACTGTTCCCGTGTATTTGTCTATGTGGCTGTATGTGCATGTGTGTGTGTTACAGTATATTATTTTGCTTGTGTGTGTTAATGTGTGGGAGTGTGTGCATGCGCATTTGTTAGTTAAGCTGCACAAACTCCCAGTTTAATGAGGTTTAATGACATCTACAGAGAACAGAGGAGTGGAACGAACTGATGTAACCCCACCTCCCATCACTAGCATGAGCCAGCAGACACAGTAATACACACAAAATACACAAGAGACACACACATAAACATGAAAAAAACTGCTCAATTACTGTGAGCTTCTCTGTGAAACCAAAGCATATCGTATGCATATTTATATCTCCTTGCTTTATTTTTGCAAAGGTCAGATGCATCAATGTTTGCATCAATGCATTTTAGCTTCAGTAAGCTGATTTCCTGCTAGAGGCTGCCCATCTACATGAAGGTCAGATGTTTTAGCTCAGTGGCCCTTCACAGCGGTCGCCTTTGACAAATCTTTTGAACACAGACGACACAACCTACAACTAACCTACCTCTCACCTTTTATACATCTTTCCTAACTGACAACACAGCAAAGTGGCGGCTGTTTAAAAAACCCCATACCATCTCATATGGGGGAAGTGATAGCTACAATACGAACATGATTCTGTGAGCAGCATAAAGACAAAGTTATAGTGGAAAGTCTTAAGTTTGTGGTTAGCAGAGGTTACTTTAGCCTCAGATGTGTGAGTTTTTTTTGAATGTGTGAATGTCTGGTAATGTGTCAAAGTGCATTTGTATTTCTGTGGAAGTGCATCTGCTTGAGGAAGCATAACAAATACTTAAGTGTGTGTCTGTATGTGTGTGTACATACAGACACAGGTAAGGTAAAGTTAACCTGGGGGGGGGGGAATGCATGGAGAGGAGAGTGCACTAGTGTCTGCTAGCCAACAGAAGGGATTTTTTTTTAGCTGGCCAAACAAATGAAAGAGAATAGTTAACAGCCAGCTGCCACAGGCTACAAGCTAAACACCTCTGCCACGTGCCAGCAGCCTCCTTTCTTTAGGAGAACAAAACACATTATAAGACCCAAACACACACACACACACACATCAATTTATCATTAACTGATCCTCCGAATCATTAGCATCTCAGAAATGTCTTCAAAAATGAAAACTCTAAGAAAGGATTTAAATTAAAACTGTAAACATAAAAGAAGTGTTTGGGGAGGAATTATATGATTTAATCTGCGGTGGAGACGATCGTATGGCTGTAGATGAGATCCATTACTAAACCTGAGAATACCGTGGGGGAGAATCTGATTAGGAGATCACATAAGAGAAAGGATGTGGAACAGACAGGAGCTGATGCAATGCTCTGCAAGCAGTCAGAGACCATACACAGAGATGAATATTTTCCTTTAGATCAATCAGCACACAAATTAAAAGTGGAAAAGGAATACAAAGACCTTGGCATGAAAGACATGACATAAAATCAGTGTTCCATAATGAACCCGTCTTCAATCAGTTTGGTAAGGATGAGTTTATTGATTGAGTTCTGTATGGAACAAACTTGTTTACTAGTCTCTTCTAACATTAGTCTTTCAATTAATAATGAGTTTATTGATGTGTGTATTTGTGTGTTGGTGTGTATATGTGTGTGTGTGTGTGTATCTGAGATCGGCACCCTTTTGCTGTGGGCTTCAATACTACAGCTACAAAGTACATTACATGAATCACAAGGTTAGTGTCAATAAATGCAAATCCATGGTGACGCATGCCGGATTCACAACTTATGGGAGATTTTCAAAAGCTTCACCGAGCATCAACAAAACAGAATGAAAACAAAACTGACGAAAATTCTTGAGAGGGAAACGCTCAAAGCAGTCTGGTGAAATTCTAGGACCCAACATCTTACTTTCTCCTGTACCAGCATTGGTTTCTGCCCTTTAAGAAAGCCCACTTGGACATTTTTTTCAAGGAGAAGGGACCTGTAAAGCTGACAAGGACCACAGTACTTACCAGAAGATTGACGGTGCAGCTCATGCGGTTGTTGCGGCTGTCATCGCTCATCACTGTACGGTAGTCAAGGAGACGAATGAGGAGTCCCTTCACCAAGGCGACAAAGTGCTGCACCTGTGGCCTGAGCGTGGGTTTCTCTGCAGCACAGTCCAGCAAGCTGGCAGACAAGCATCCACAAGTTAATTACCAGAGGTGTCTGAGAGGATTTTGCTTTGATATTCAGTGCTTGGGTGTTGCAAGTTTTGTCAATATATTGCTGTGAAACCAGTTACATGTGTCGAAAATGAACTTCTTAAAGGTTAACAGAAACTCTGCAAGTTTTTGGGACAATAGCAAAGCTAAGACAGTCAAAATATTTTAAATTTAGCCCTTTATATCCGTGGTATACCATATTCGTGCAATACCAACCTTTTTAATTCTTACATGTTTATCTAGTATACAGGAGTATTATTAGCTCCTGTAACCGTAGTACATTCAGACCTACATGGTTTCCAGTAGTTGCATGTATCGCTCATCTCCTCCTCCACCCTCCACCTCATGGTCCAACTTCAGAATGATCTCATTCTCGAACTGCAGAAGAAAAGATAGAGGGAGAGAAAGCAACAGGGGAGACAAAAGGGAGATGAGAAAGCAAATCAAAGGAGGAATAGAAGGAGAAATCAATTATGCAAGCATAAGTAAATTGATGGAGGAGCACAATGTCTGTGTGCCAGCATTTCTGTGCAAAGGTGAAGTTATGTACGTGTCCACAAATGTGAATGTCTTTACACGGTTGTGTGTTTAATTGTATACTATATTCACATGATTCTGTATGTGTGGGTGTAACTACCTTGAGGAAGTTTCCAGAGTGTGAATTTTCACAGGTGATCATGTCGAAGAAGATGGGAATGGTGGCCCTCCTCAGCTCCTCCTCTGGGATCAACGTCATCTCCAGGATGGGACCCACCATGCCAGGGATGAAACAGATCTTATGACTGCCTAAAAGAAACACACAACAAATAGTGCAAATGTTTTCCCTTCAGAGATAAAAAGGCTCCACAGGACTCTGCCACACTTAAAAGCCAATTATTTCCTTCTGCAATAAGGACTTTGAACTGTGCTTCCTAATTTGAGCATTTAACTCTGCTTTTTTTTCTACATGCAGCATTCTCTGGCGGCCAAGAAATACAACAAATTCTATTTATGAGGTGATATGTTACGGTATATTGATGTCTGTCTAGGTGAAATGGTGCTGACACTGTCAACCTGTGAATGCTGTACTGCAAACAAATTCCACTCTGGTCGCATCAACATGAAAGTAAAGTGAAGCGAAAGTGAAATGCACTCACCCAACTGCACACATGCACACATACACACACACACGCACATCTTTCTTACCGAGTTTGTACCAGATGTCACGTATAGCAAAGCCAATGAGACTTCTCATATCTCCATATCTGAAATAAAAGAGAGAGAGAGAGAGAGAGAGAGAGAGAGAGAGAGAGAGAGAGAAATACACAGAAACAGAGGCACAAAGTGAAATCAGACCCTCAGTTTAGAACAATGTCCTGATCAATACTGTTATTTTCACCCTCAGAAACTGAACAGTCCACTGGGACAGATAATGCTGCCCCAACACGAACTAAATTGAATGTCTATCTACCGACAACATACAGTTTTAATAGGCAGTGGGAGTGTAAACAGTAATGCAGATACCAAAATAGATCACAAATCACTGAGTGTTTCATTAGAGCAGGGAGAGTAGGTGTGGTAAATAAGGAAATTATATGGCCCTTCTCTCACTTGGCCAGAATCTTGTTCCTCTTGGTTGGCGAGAAGTGCTGAAGCTGCAGAGACTCCTGGGTAATAAACGCCACGGCCAAATGGAAGTAGTTATTCCACAACTAGACAAGAAGGAGGAGTGAGAGGAGAGGATCAATGTAGAGACAGATGATAGAGATCCATTTTAAAAGCAGCAAAATACACAGACTGTTAATAAGAAAAAAAAAATGTTTGTAATTATGCACTCACCTGTACTTCAAAGTCATCATTATTGAGGAACTTTTGGTTCATAGTGTCGGCATAGGTATTTATGGCTCTCAGGAACACCCTAATTGACAGAAACACACGCGCGCACACACACACACACACAGACACACACACACACACATCGAGTACACACAAACTAAATATGTCAACAAAGTAGCATTGAATCAAGTGAAATGGAAATGAATACTGAGAATCAAATGATGCAAAAAATAACTTCCAAACCTAATGTACTGGTTTGATTGCCGACAAATAGTTATTGAATAAAAAACAACCTTAAGGAAAAAAAGTAACATCTCAGAATAAAAAGATGACATTCTGTCAGTGATCACAAATGGAGCTTATTTGTTTTTGCTTGCTATTTTTTCTGCTGCTTTCAGACAAGACTGTAATATTGTTTCAGATTCTAAACTTGTTATCATGATCTAACACGGTGTGCAGGTATATCAGTGAGTTGTGACTGTGCATTTCTAAAGTTAAGTAGCAAATCTGCTCCCAGTCTTTTTCTGATCCAATACGATCTATCAATGTTATCCAACAGTCAACTGCCATTACCTTTCCCTCTCTAACCTTCTTTGTTTTCTTTTCTGTGGGACTTTGTCTTTCTCTATCTATTTGCAAATCTCTTTCCCAACCACAGTCTGCAGACTCCTTATCAACCTGTCTTTTCCTCTTCCTCACTCTCACTTTTACCTATTTTTTTTTTTTTTTTTTTTTAAATCGCTGTCTGACACAACTTCAGCCTCCCCTCTAGCTTACATCATAAAAAAAAAATACGCCGACAACTTTCACTCCATCTGCACACACACACAGACACATTTGTCACATCAGCCCTTTTTCATCATCATCGCCTTGATCCCAGCTTTACTATTTCTAACTTATCCCTGTGTGGGTGTGTGTGGATGCAGAAGTCACTGCAGATAGCAGCAATCCTTTTAAATTCACAACCACCAAGCCTCATGGGCCTAGTAGCAGGTTGCACCTCAGCAGTTACAGTTACACGGGTTAGAGAAGCAGACCTGGGACCAGTAGGCTGATGGTTAAATTCCACTGACTGTGTGAGTGTGTGTGTGTGTGTGTGTGTGTGTGTGTGTGTGTGCGTGCAGTACAGTACCTGTTCTGTACCATGATCATGGCCATCCAGTCAGAGGGATACACATGTTTCCCAATCAGGTCTTTGAAAAGTAGGAAGGACTCCATCAGAAAGTCCTGCAGTGAAATGTACAAGAGAAGAAGAATGAGTGTGTATATAAGTAGACAGACTGGGTTTGTAAGAAATAATGTCACCATATACAGTGATACACGGTAGCTTGTTAATAATGTATTTTAACTCTATTTTCATCAATTCACCTGCAGAAGTGTGTGTGTGTGTGTGTGTGTGTGCACTTACCACGAGATCAGTGGTACCAGTGAAGGTTTCTATGTATGTGGAATAGTGACGATCATCCATCTGACTCAGGATAGCTGTCATGCAGGCCACAACCCTGGACTACAAAGGTAAAGGATGTGTGAGAGAGACAGAGAGAGAGAGAGAGGGAGAGAGAGATGCACCATTACTTTTTGGGCACTCAGCATCTGCTTTTAAACTGAGTGCTATACATCTAAAGCCAAATATATTTAAATCTCTTAAGGTAATTGTGTCTAAAGCTGCCTCAAGAGTACTGTAAAGAAAACGTCGGAATGCATGCATTTTCCCATTATAAATCACAATCAACTTGAAAAAGGTGCACATGTGGATGGACGTCATATCCCACCCCCTACACTCCCACAATTAACCATAAACGGTCAATGCAAAAGCCTTCATGACTATTGATGTACATGTTGTTCCTGTGGAAAACAGCAGCAGTAACAGAAGAAAGTTTGAGAGGCTGACAGCTGCAGCAGCTGTCAATGCAGTCGGTGTGACAAACGAGACAATTTCTGAAATTAAATAAAGTGATCAGACACGGAGGTAGATGCCAAGAAGCATATTTCTGCACACTTTCAGGGTGTGGACTAGTGGAGGCACGGGGACACCTAAGCTCACTGCCTGGTATTTGTTAAGCATCTACTCTATATAGACACATGCGTGACTGATGAGACCACACACTCAATATCTAAAATACAATTAACACTGTATTCATTTATATTTACTCCAAAATCCACCATACAGGTGTTTCTCTAATTTACTTAATCCATATATAAGTACAAGTGGTGAAGATATACTGGGTGAGGTGACTGGAGAAGGCAGAGTGTGTGTGGCAGCCATTCTGCAGCGATTTTACACACAAAAACTATATGAAAACTAAAATCGTACTACTACAATCTGGCTTCAGTTCAGCACCTCACCATCTACGTCGCCCATTCTCCTATCAGGTTTGTTTTTATACATTCCAACTGTTTCGTGGAAAGTGACGTATATATCTTCCAAGCCCCATTTTGTGCGTACACAATGGTTATAAATGAGGCCCCAGTACTGTGACTTGCTCGTTTGGGCAACAAACGAGTCCAAACAGCACCAACATAATCACATACTTCCTACATGACCTGAAACAAAAGGGCAGGGCTCTGAACAAGGGAAATTGTTGTGATGTTATTTTTAAAGATGCTGTATTCATCAACATGTCATTACCACACAGTTAAATTAGCATAATTACTATAAACAAACAAAACTATTGGCAAGAAGACTGGCAGCCTCTGCAGTCTGAACCTCATATTCTGTATTTCACATTGTGGCTCACTGCTATTAGGTCATGAAAAATATATATATATTCTGAATTACACTATGACACAAATCAAAAGACAAAATTGAAGCTTTTAGAGTTTATGGTTACAACAAATAATGAAAGTTGCAAAAGCTTAAGGAAAAATCATTTAACATGTATATTTTAATGTTAACTTTTATTAAAGCAAAAGAGAAGACGCTCAAAATGTGTTTTGCTTATTGTTACTTCACTTGACCTTTACTGTGCAGAATGATGTATGTGCAGAGTTTGACACTTGAAAGCTGTTTTCACATTCCTCTCCTGAAGGTCAGATGCTTCATTGTGCTCACTTTAAATTTGAGTTTCAGGTTTGTACCTAACAGCAAGATTTGTGAAATCACAACCATAGATTCTGGATTTTTCAATGAGGGCCAGAGAGGGATGTCATTTTGAGGATGTTTACTTTACTTTAATGAAGTAATTGAACCTTTTCTGTGGAAAAAACATCTTAGACACAAATTGTTATTCAATCCAGAGTATTTTTGCATGTTGTAAAACATCTCTGGATGGGGATCTTCATAGAGATGCAAGATTTGGTCAATTTCAATGTAAACACCAAGATATTAAGCATCTAGCTTCCCAAATATATGAATGTAACAGCTATGAACAACTATTCCACTTTCATTTGATCCTAAATTTACATACTGCAGGTTTTCAGTGTTGGAGTTTTTAATGAGGTATTTGTTGGCGTTTTTAATGAAGTGTTAACTCCTCATTATGTCCACTTAACTCTGAATATGGCCCAAGGTGAGTACACAAAAACACACGAAGAGATTAGTAGGCGGAAGAATTACAGTTAGAAGATGAAAGAGAGGAAGAGTTAGAGACTAAAGATGAGGAAGAAGGAGCAAGCATTATTATGACAGAAAATAAGACAGATTTGAAAGATGAGGATAGGCAAAAAAAAAAAATTTTTAGACAAGTTTGAGGAGAAGTTACTGTTAAGTGTGTGAAAACTACTTATGCTGCAAAAAACCCCTCCCTGAGCTTGATTAAAACACATTTATGGAAAATTTGACACAAACCTTTCCACAATCACTGGCTGATTGAGGAAAGACACTGAGAAGGGCAGCGGACAACAGAGTAAAAACTGAAAAGAAAAGAGAAAAACTGAACTGCACCGAGCAGCAGAGAACAAAGGCATGAATGTAAAAACAGTTTGCATATATTACAGACAGACACACAGTCTCATCAACGAGAGTGTGTTAGCGTTGATTGCCTTAGTTGAGCCAAATAGTGGTCATCTATCTGAAGTTGTTTCCACTTTCCTCTTCTGCATATGCTCCAACTGTTTCTTTGATATTACTTTCTCAATCCTTTCTCTCTGTGATTGGTCCTGAATCTTTTCATTTTCTGTGTAGACAACATTTCCTGTTGAGAACCTAAAATCGAACACGGTGCATCTTTTATTAAATGTTTCAGTGGAAAGCTCAGAAAATTAGAAAAAAGAAAATTGAAAAGGGAAATGGACCTGCAAAAAATATGTCTTTTGTTATTTTCCTCTTTCATTTTTTTATTTCCTCCAATCATTATTTTGTTATCTTGAGCTGTATGTTAAAAAGGAGACCCTCTCGGTACAGGCCTGAAAGGGGCCAAGGCACCTAATAGACAGCGGGAGGAGTCTGGCTAGTAAAGAGCACAATGTGAATGTCCAGTTTGGAGCAATGTGCCTTTGCTTATGTCCTGCTTAATGTGTCTTTGTTTTACTTCTCCTGTATAGAACTGTTTTATGTCCTGCATAAGGTTGGTCTACCCACAAAAAAAAAAAAAAGGATTTGCAGGTGGTTTCCAAATCTGCTTTGTGTGTCAGCTCTGTCTTCTGTGCCACCTGCAGCGTTGGGCTCATTTGAACTCTTTGCCCGTTGTCTTATGATTGATGTAAATTTTGACCTGTCACAGGCTGTGATGCTCACAGTGTCACATCACTTGACTCGAGTTTTGAATTAAGTTGGCAGGTTGAATTAGCTAACAGCTTCAACAACAGAACTGTCTCTCCTGCTGCTAACTGGATCGGACCACAGCATCCCCCGCAGCGATCAGTAGCCCCAGATGACCTCGGTGGTAATAAAAGGTAAAACTGGACACGTTTCCAGCTCGAATGATTTCAGGGAAGAAATGGATTTTTGCAAGTGCATGTCCTGTGCCCCACGCTATTTTCCCCAGTGAACCACTAAAAGTGGCTGCTAATTCAGCCCCTAACTGACCTGCTTGCACCAACTTTCACCGGAGTATGCAGGACATCCGGCAGTTTAAGACAAGTTACAGGAGAGGGATTTTCCATCACTTGTTGAAGTAACTTACTGGACATCGTTAGAGGTGTCCCATGGGATAAAACTTACATCAGGACACCAAGGTGACACACAAAATGAACTCTCAATTATTTGACTGATGTTACTACGTGACTCAGGGAGATGCTTCGCTGTTTCATTGTTTTATACAATGACGATAAAGATAATTGGACTTGGTTATTGGGATATATTTTCATTGAGGATGTCAAAGGTAAGCTACATTATTGTGCATATTTTGGATGAAAACTTAATGGGGTCTGTTACTGTTTCTGCATCACTGGTTTGATAGCTACTGCTTGTCTTTTGGTGCCTGCTCATCTCTATGTATGGTTTAATGCTGCTGTTTGGTCTGCCTGCTCTGTGTGTGGTTATCAGGTGATGCTGGAATATTTGTTGCTTTGAGTGTAGATAGATTTTCAGTTTATGCCTATTGATTGCACCCTGGTGATTGGCAAGTATAGCTATCATTGAAAGCTTACTGCTGGATGAGGCCACCAATTTAAACAATACATATAAAAAGATTATATAGCCTAATTCAGTCTGCAACTATTATTTTACATACAATTAATCTGCCGATCTTGATTAATTGATTAATCATTAAGTCAAAGAAATGTCAGAAAAATAAATGGCCTGCCCATAAAAAAACGGGTACGGTATTGCAGACCTGCGCTGGACTCTGTTTTGTATTACTAAAATTACAGCTTCATTGTTGGAGTGAAGTTCACAGACCTTTTTTCAGAGGCATTGCAGATTTACAGGTACTAGTGCTTCATCTTAGCAGCCGAGGTTTGGGTGAAATTCTCCTCCAGAGTTGGTGGCAGAAAAGGGAACCGTGAGAAAGAGATGAAGAATGATGGATGGCTAATTGAAGATGAAAGGTAAATGGCATCTGATGTGGAGAAAGCTTTCATCTTATCAAATGGGCAGTGTGTTTGTGCCTGCATTCTAATAAAAATGCACACTTTTTCATTCACGTACGCTAACTAAAAAATACTTTCACTGTGTACAGTTTTCAAATAATTACCGAGTCAGACAGGCATGTACAAAATTGATACATTACTCTTTAAAGGAAGGTCAAAGTGTTTTAGTGAACTTCACTTCATCACATGAACATCTAACCGGGCATGAATACTGTGCATGCTTTGATGCGTGTGTTTCAGCACAGTGCATAACCACCCCCACCCTCCACCTAACTTTCCTCTTACAGTTGAGCATGACATCAGAGACCCTGTCAGCGCACTTTCTTTAATCTCTTTTCCCTACTTTCCCCTTTTCTCTTTTTCTTGCTCGTGTTCCCATCACACATTTCATCCTTTAAAGTGCCGGGAGATCAATTAAGTGCAACACTGCTGTATGTGAATACATGTGAGGACGTCCAAAGCACTGACTCAAGTCCTGAGAACATTGTTTGTGAGTTATTATTGTTAATTTGATCAAAACAATACAAAAATAGTCAGTGTGTTATAATGTTATAATCTAATGTGCACTTACTAAAACATGGGAACAAGGTTTACCTTGAAATTAAAACTCAACATGAAAAAATACTGTTATTGGCATCCTTACATGACAGCCACATTAAAATTAATGTAATTATACTACAGTGTATGGGACAGTAACATACACACAAGCGTAGCAGACATTAAAAGACAGGAGCTAATGTAATAGCAAAATTCACTAATTCTGAGTCTCTCCTCGTAATTCCTTCCTACCTCTCACCATCTCTCTTTTTCTTCTTTGCCACCCTAGTATGTAATGGTTCAGTAACAGGATTAAGAACACACACACACCAAAACTATCTACATTTTACTACTTTCTGGTGCCATGTTCACCGTGTTTGTGTGTGCCTGTGTGTGTGTGTGTGTGTGTGTGTGTGTGTGTTTGTGTGTGTGTTTGTGTGTTGAAGTGTAGGTCACATGACACATTGCCCTACTTCAGTGTAATTGGTCTTCTCTAAGGACTTATGCTCTCAATGTTCTCTAACACCATCTAAAACACAAACACACACACACACAAATGCTCAAAGGGCCAAATATCCAACCATCAGCCGTCTGTGCACTTGTACGTGAATGTGTTTCATCAACACGTTTTATATAAATGTTATGACATGCGGAGACATATGGGAGGTGTGCTGTGTATTTTAATAAAAATACTAACAAGTACAGTGTGTGTGACAGATAGGAAGGGAGAGAGAGAGAGAGGGAGCTCAGGGCTTGCTCAGGCGAAGGCCTTACGCAACAGTGAAGAGATTACTGACAAAACAGGACACAGATGCTGGCGAGGTCTGGGATTTCTCTCTCCCCCCCCCCTCCTCTTCTTCTCTCCTTGACTTTCCTTCCATTTATCTCCCCATTCTCTTGCCACTCTTGTAAATGATGTATTAACAGCTGTAATTTCCTAGTTGCATCAAAAGACAGTTGCTTGGAAATGCACCTGAATGACATGAAATAAATCTAAACTAAGCCATGCTATGAACCCCTATAGGCTGCAATTTTCATCACACTCCACAGTACGAAAGTGTCGAGTTTAACAACAACAAATTGACGATTTTGCTGTTTGTGCACCCTGGGGTTAAAAGTATACAGTTTGTTAAAAAAATACAGTTTGTCCTGAGGGTAGTGCTAGAAAAAAGGTGATGTGGTAATTACAATCAAAAGGGTTCAACACTTTGAGCAGCAGTTTGAATTTCACTGCATATCATCCGCTAGCTGATTTGTGTGTTGTGTGATCTAGTGATGCTGCCATTACTGCGGTGACAGAATCAAACTGAACACTTTCACCGACAATAACAGCAGTGATGTTTGGGTTGATCACGGCTGGCAGTCGCCCCCTGTAACAGATGTAAATGTGGGGGTTTTTCAGTCTCACATCATTAGTTTGAAAATTCTTATGATAGCTTTGGAAACATGAATGTTTTTGTCAGAGCTCCACAGTCTGCATGTGAAAATTCTGTGTAGTAATTAAACACAGCTGGCAGTACCTGCTAGCTTATGATTATAAATCAACAAAGCCGGCAATCCATGATGTTTTACATTGTAATCAGATGAAATACACTATTTAAAAAAACCTGAAACATATGATATTGTAAAATTGGAATTTCAGGCAGGAAACACATGCAGCGAATACCCAGCCAAGCTAGCATACAGCAGACAGACATCAGTCTCTAGTGGTCCTTTGGTTGATCCATTGTCAATATGCCACTCAAGATGCAAATGTGAAGATTTACAGAGGCTTGTGGATATTAACAGCACAGAACAGTCTGTATGATTTTGTTGATTTTCATGTGAAAAGAGGTCAAGCTATCTATTAAAACTGGACCCGATTTTGTTGAAAACTAGCACAGGTTTACATTGGTTTAAAAGGATGTGCCACAGCCTTGATGGCGGCTTGTTTACTTCAGCCCTCAACCTGGATTCTTCTGTAGGTATGTAGGGAGCATTCTCAGTGATTGTAGCACACTGGTTCCAGCAAGAAAACCGTCACACAACTGTCACAGCACAGCAATGAACACATTGATAAAAGCTTTGAAATCTTTATCTGTGACAACATACTGTACAGTATCACAAATAGAGAAGAGTCATAAAGTCAGCAAACTGACACAGAAATATCTTTCTGAACTGAAGTTTACTAACATTTGCCACCATAACTGCTCATGATAGCACAGCAAGTAAGGCTGTAGCAGCAGCAAATACACTGAGTGTACTGAGTAGAGCAAGAGTTTATTTCATTGCATATAAATTTAACTTTGTAAGAGAAAGATATGCTGATTCTTCTTTTAAAAGTTACATAAACTCACTTCACTTTATGTCACCAAGTAAAGCTCTGAGTGAAGTTCATTATCCCCATGAGATGCCCAGTGGGATAAACAGGGAAAGACGACTGATGCAATTAAATATAATTAACATATCATTAATTTTAAATTAAGACAGAGCATTAAAGCATTAACTTTGATGGCTCTTATTAGATTACTTAAAGTGGTAGGGTTTGATCATTTAAGGGAACAGAAAGAAATGTTTCCGACATGTTGCATGTCGCAAATGTCACTGAATAGTGTGAAACACTGGTGTAAATCCACCAGGTGCACACGGATGATTTTAGTGTCTACTTTGTATGTTCTCTCCTATTGCCAATATCTACAAAATGCAACCTTTTTTGAGGTCCAGTGGATAAACAGAAAGGCATTCAAGCAGCAAAACAGACCCAACACAGGAATAAATGAGTTTCAATTAAAATCATAGGAGAGCATTATAACACCCATCCATTCAAATAATTCCACATCAGGTCTATTGATGCCTTTCACAGCAATTAATTTAGGTCCGCCTCCTGCCTATATACTCCAGTTTTTGCATTCCTCACCAGCATTTCCTATTTTCATCTCCCCTCCCCTCCCCTGTAGTTCCTTTTGTGGCATCCCCCCAGGTGGGAAGTCATTACACTGCTCTAAACTGCGATTTTTCATAATTTTTTTTTAAAATACAGCATCTAAAAAACACAATCTCACTGGAAGCCGGAGGCGTTCCTCAGTGTAACATCACAGATACACACTCATCCCTGACCCCCCTCCATTACACACACATTTTTCCAATACATGGGAGTTGAGGTGGAGAGTGGGGGTGTGTGTGTTTGTGTGTGTGTGCGTGTGTGTGTGTGTGTGTGTGAAAGAGAGAGAGATGGATTGTGTGGAGGTGTAATTAGAGTTGTTGTGTGTGTCAGGGTGATGTCGCTGTGTGTTTGTCAGAGACAGAGAAAGGAAGAAAGAATGACAGAGAGCCAGTATGGGTGTGTGCATACCAGTATATGTTTGCATTTCACTGTGCATGTGAACTTGTGCGCCATTTAGAAAACAGATCAATGTGTCCTCAGACACCCATTTCTCAGTCAAGTACAAAGACACACAATCATTTGATGTTAATGAAGACGAGAAAGCAAAGGGAAAAAGGGGAGTCGAGGGGAAAGAAATAATAAGATGTAAAGCAGTAAAGACAGATGCAAAGGCATACAATCATTTAAATGTAAACAAAATTTACAGGGGGCAGGACTTAGTCTCTTACTCAAACACTATACTTTTCCTCCACCCTCCTTTGAAAATGCCGTGCTTCTCCTCTGATCCTCCACCCTATCTAGTCTCTGAGACCTTACAGCTTTTACACGTCTAGCTTATTGTTTGTGAGCCTTGTATGTTCTTTTTGCACACGTGTATTATTTTTGAAGGGCCCATGTGTTGCACTGCACCCTGGCTGCTTATGTAATGTGAACAAACACATTCACATGGTCACACGCAGACACATCCTTTTGCTCTGCTCATCAGAGGTCAATTGAAACACAAGGTGAGTCAACCACTTTGCAGTGGCGCATACATCACCAGTTATTTTCAGATGGAGGAGGGGTCAGGAGGGACATTCACGTGGATGCTGCATCAAGGGGCCGCTCGGGTAACACACACACACACACACACACACACACACAAGCAATAATTAATTGTCCATACACACATACACAAGCACTTCACTGACAATCATAACTAAAAACACAGTTACATAAGCACTTGCACACAAAAGAAACACAACTGTATTATGTGTGAGAACCTCCACTCCACATTTATTCATTTATTTTCATTTACATATCAACTGTTAAACGTATCTAAATCCTTATCTAAACAAAACCTAATTAAACCTACTTGTACTTAAACTCTAAATCTTAAACTTTTCCATAAAAGAGAAGAGAATACCAGCAAAATATCCTCACCCCCCTGATGAATGATAAATGAGGAAATTCATTTGCAAAAACACAATTCCTGCCGTGCATAAGAGACAAAGCACTCATAATTAAGCATAATTAGAACCTGATGTCGTACGGCATTCAAGCTCACTTTCTTTTCAATCTATCGAATTTTTTGTCTCGTTTGTCTCAAAAAAAGAAAGCAGCGTCATCTAAGGGGTATGAATGAGAGCAGAGAAGGAATAAGAGACAGAGAGAGAAAGGAGGAGGGACAGTAAATAGCCAAACACAAAGGGAAAGGTAACTGTGAGAGATGGAGGCATGAAGATACAAGAAGAGGAGGAAAATGGCATGTAGAGGCTAAAGTGGGGCAGAGAGAGGAGAGAGAACAGTGACAAAACAGCTCAAAGTGGGGGAGTGAGGTGAAGCTAGCAGGGACAGGACAAGACAGAGAGAGAAAGCCAGGCGATAGTAGACCGTGTTCACGCAGAGAGACAAAGATATAAATAAAGTCACTGTTAGAAGCAAGAGTGTGTTTCTGTGTGTGAGAGTGTGTTTGTGTTTGTTTGTGTCCTGGCTCCACTCCCGGGAGCAGACACTTCTGTGCTGCCAAAGTTTCACTGGGTCTACCACCATGCCAGGGTCAATGCAGACACACACACACACACACACACACAAAACCAGGGCATGGCATGGGATTAGCCAGTGAGAAAGACAGGGAAATGGAGAGGGTGAAAGAGAGAGATGGTGGAGGGACCAAAATCAGAGCGGTAATATTTGAGAAATTGGTGAGAGCTAAAGAGAAGGAGAGAGAGACAGTGAGGATTGCAGTGGGTATAGAAAAAAGACAGAGATAGATCAAGGAAAGGCAAAAAGAGAGGGAGAGAGGGACACAAAGAGAGAGAGAGAGAGAGAGAGCGAGAGAGGGAGAGAGGAGGGAGGATCACTGGGCTCCGTGAGCATGCGAGGATCAACAGCAACAGAATGAGACGGAGAGAGAGATAGAGAGCGGTAAAGAGTCAGAGGAAAGCGCTACTGAGGACTAAAGGATTATCAGAGACGAGAGAGAGCGACACCGAGAACAAGGGAGAGGAGAGGCATGCGGACCAAAGAGGAGGATAAGAAAAGGTAAGTGACTGAGAAAGCAATGAAAGACAGTTGTTTGAAAAGATTAGTATGTGTACAGTAGGCGTGGAAGATGCTCTATTATGACCCTCAGAGGAATTTTTGCAGTCTCGTAGCCCACAGCTAGTACTTTATTTCCAAAGCAGCTCATTTAAGATTTAAGACATTGGCCAAAATATGAATGGAGGTGATGCTGATTGTATGGAAGCAGGCACCAGAAAGCCAACTGAACTAATAGACAAAATCCATGGATTTAACCTCTGGACCACAAAAATCAAACAAAACCCACTGAATCTGGCTTTGGCTGGATGTCTGGATTTCTTCAGACTCAGTAGGTTTGATAAAAGTGTGCACGTCTTTACTTCTGGTTATATCAACTGTACATGTGTGTGTTTCATTTCAGGATACAATGTGTGCATTCGTGTTAAATGAAGTAGTCTGATCACAGCGTCAAAACTATGTGTAGATGTACGTGTGTGCGTGTGTGTGTGCGTGCGTGTGTGTTTGTGTTTGTGTGGCAGGTGAGTAATCCTTTCCATCTGTCACAGTCGGCTTTGATGCATATGAATACGTCTCTGTGCGTTTGTGCACGTGTGTGTGTTGCTTAAATTGAGTGTGTGTGTTGCTTAAATTAAGTGTGTGTGCATTTTATCATGAAAAATTAATTACAACTTTTGCTTTTGCATTTTATCATGAAACATTAATTACAACTTTTGCTTTTGACAAGGATTCCGAATGTTTTTGACTATTTACGTGTGCGTGTGTGTGTGAGAAAGAGAGAGAGAGAAAGAGAAAGGGTGAGTGCAGGAGAGAATGTGCAGATCTGTTGCCCGATTGCTATTAAAAGCCTCTGAACCAATCGTCAGAACAGCTAGTGTAGCTTTAATATGGGATTATATTGCAATAACCCTTCTCTTATAAACTAATGCTGCCCCTGTGGATCTGTGTGTGTGTGTGTGTTCATGTGTTTGTGTGTGTTTGTGTCTGTGTGTGTATGAAAACAAGTGTGTGCAAGGATCTACAATTGAGGAAGTGTAGATATATGTGACCTGTGCACTTAACATTTATATAACCTCATGAGTCAGTTAAGAACATAATCTAAAATTACAGCCTGTACGTGTGTGTGTGTGTGTGTGTGTGTGTGTGTGTGTGTGTGTGTGTGTGTGTGTGTGTGTGTGTCTGTTACAACACCCACTGTCTTTGACCGGCACAGACCGGCACATCAACAAGTCAAACACTTAGTAGGCAAATCATCTTGGTCTCTCTGTCCTTCTTTTGTCACATTTCAATTTATATTCAGATGTGTTTTAAGTGTCAATAAGCAACTTGTCCGTTCTAAGATTCATTCAAAGATGATAAATAAATTGTTGTTTGAATCAGATTAGAGATGTTGAAGTGCAAGGTCAGTTTTTTTGCTTGAAGAAGATAAAAAAACCAAAAAACAAATAAATATTAGATCTATAGTGATGGAATTTGATGAATAAATGATAAAAAATATAAAAAATGCTGCATATACAAAGAGCTTGTTGTGGTTATGAGGCCATTAGTGATGCATCCAAATATTGCTGAGTGCATTTCTCTGTTTTCATCCTTGGATGCGAGAATGATGCACAGCCAACATATGCCAGCAGGAAAAAGCCTGAACATTTGATTCAGTACTAATCGAATCTCTAAAGATTCCTTCAATTTTCTCATGAAGGTGCTTTATTAATTTAGATCTTTTAATACTTTAGTGTTCTCTTTTCAGTATTCAAGAACATTGTTTAATGTTTCAGCTGAGAAAAAAAGTTTTGGTAACATTTCAAAACTTTGGGTAAAATTTGCTTGAAAGTTGCAGTAATAATTGATGCCAGTAATAAATATTGTACATGCAGGCACGGATACCAAACACATATACTGGAGGACATAAAGAGGTAATTTGAAGGAGTATAATGCAAATTACAGGCTAGAGAAACCTAATCAATAGGTTATGACATTAAACTTTAATTACATCCCTTTTCTCTAGAGAATGACAGACGATGGAGAGAAAGAGAAATAAAGGTTAAAGGAGATTGACAGGAAGAAAGACAGAGTCAAAAGAAATGTGTGTACTCACACGCGCATTCCTCTTTGTGTGTTGTGTGTGTGTGTGTCACTGACGCTCTGCTAACCAGACAGATTGTTGAACAAATGATGAGATGCGGTGAAAGAGAAAAGGACTAGAAAGTCAGAAGGGCAGGAAGATGGATGAGGGAGTCCGAGAGAGGGCAGCGGGGGCAACAGGATGGAGAGATGAAAGGAGGAGAGATAGATTGGGGGTTAATGATAGAGAGATTGGATGGGACGTGCGGACAGGATGAGTGATATGGCGAAGAAGAGAAAGATGAGATGATAGAGGAGGAGAGTAAGGGGAGAGAGTAATCAGAGGACGAGGGCAGGTGGGAAAAAAAGGGATAAAAAAATGAGGTAACAGGAAGAAAAGGCTAAAAGAGAGAATGGGAGAGCGCACAGTTTGAGCAAAAATGCAAAACCCAGACTATATCACACTCTATTAGCCATGCTGATAGGATGTATGTGTGGTCATGCATCTGCAGCTCCTCCTTTAATTTGAGGCAATTTGTTTTCCCCTGTTAGCTTATAGAATCTAAATTTAAACTTTATCACGTAGCTCTTTGATCATTACATATTTGGTGGCAAATATCTCAAATATTCTGTGCAACTAACACACATCCTCTAGCCAAATACAAAACAAATGAATTAAGCTGGCGGATGGATTTGTCAATAATACACTCTTTGTCTATATTTCACCCCTTTCCCTGTTATAGGTACCTAACTGGTTGTAAATATGCTTACACCATAAAACAAAATAGCATTTACTTTTCTTTTTTTTTTTCCTCTGAGGGCCCTCTGACTGGAACAGAGCATAACTTGAATTATGGCCCATTTACCCCTAATAAACAAGTATAAAAGGATTCAAATTTCTTTTTTTTATAAGCTGGAGTCTGAAGTCTGGAGTTGTATTTTCTGCCTCTTTTATACCCTGTGATTGGGGCTGCGGAAAAGGAGCCTCAGACAGGTTTAAACACGTCTGCAAATAAGTAATTCACACGTGTAGAGGTGCAAATGAACATGAACGTTCATTTATATTCTGACATTTCCTCTGGAATCCCATAATGGTCCAACATGCAGAAATGGCCGACAGTGCTGTATCTACAACCATATTCATGCATTCAACATGTAACTGAACAGACTATCTCTTTAAATAAATATAATTATTATCATTATCTGAGGGTTCCTCAGTCCAGGCTAGTCTTCCTCATGTCTAGTGAAGAATTAGATATTAATGTTCTGCGTTTGTCTGATTTGTGCATCACTGATTCCAAACACACACTTGCATAAAGTACATATATAGAGGAGTTTGTCCAGGGGTAAGGTGCTGGGCTAACAAACTGTAGCTTTTAGGGTCTCCAGCTTAAACCAGCACCTTCAAATATGACCTCAGTCAGCGATTAGTGACACTGATCACATCACTGTGCGCTACAGGGAAGAAACAGAAGCCATAACTCTGAATCCTAAAACTCATGTTAGGTGCAAAATTAAATTCTCATTGGTATAACAAAGACGGTGAGCCAGATTGGAATGTAAATTTATCATGAACACACAGTACACGATGTGCCGTAGAGCACAATCCACATGTACTATTCTGTTGCTCATAAAAATGTTCTCATGGTGCAGGTTTCTCAGACAGCAACAGTTTCTAATATTTTGCCCTCGCTGCCTTTGAAAACACACTTAAGTTCTTTACTATCAGTGAAGCACACACAACCTGCCCCAAACAATGCTTCAATTAGAAGCTAACTTGAATTATGCTGGGCTGGCTAAGATGTTTGGCTTTTGTGATATCAACATTAGCCTTTGTGACTTCTGGCTCTTCAGTGGAAACGCTGATTAAAGTGCACTGTTCCTGAAAAATGCAGTTGCACCCAATTAAAATGAACAACAAAACTGAAGAAACAGCTGAGCAGGTTTCCTGGTTGTTTCGAAGATCATTAGTGAATTCTTCCCTCTGTTGGAGGTGCAGGGATACATTTTATACCATGACACTTAATGAAAGATGAAACCTGTAACCAATTATGGAAACAAAAGCAAAACAGATAAACAGTGCATACATTCTGTATGCAGTGTTTCCCACAGGTTGAGAATTCACTCATAATGGTGGGTGGCGCGGGCGGCGTGTGACCGATGTGCATGCAGATACTCACGCAGTTTAGAGGGCGAGAGTTTAACCCTGGTTATTTTGTGTAGCTACAATTTACAGATGTCCCCTAAATGCCCTGCATGCATCGGTAGACACTACAACTTACCAATGTTCCCTAAATACCTCACATGTGGGCTGGGTGGGTCGTCCAAGTAGAGCCTAGGTATGGGAAACACTGATATGCGTGCAATGCAGCATGCAAATATTAGACATCTGCAGACATCTAATATTAATTTCCAAGAAGAAATGAACCAAACAATATGGTACAAACTTAGAAGAACAGATTCAAGAAGTGGAACTAATACTGCCACAAAACAAGCCTGCTTCTCAGACAGTATCTTCACTGAACTGAACTCAACACACAGAAACACACACTATTTATAAATTAGGGGTAAAACACAAATTACCGTTTATTTTCTGAGGATCCTCAGTAATTCTGCTGAGTTTCTTTTCTGTCACAGCGCATGTTCATTGAGGAGAAGCAGTAAACTCATACCTGTAACGAGCTGATCAGTCCGACTGACCTGTCTGACAGCTTGTCAGCTGATCGTGTCAGCAGACTCTTTCATCATCAGTCACATTAAAAGAAATCAGAGAAGACGTCTTAATAATCTAACAGCTCACACTTGTACTTAGCAGATCATTCTGGCTACCTCTGCTGAAATCATTCCAACTTACTCTTGAAATTATTTGCTGACATACCAAAGTGCAAGATGCCTCTAATAATGTCTGAATTTGTGCCATGATTTCATATTTATAGGAGTATAAACCCTTTTATTGTGCAACAATGCAAGATCTCTTGCAAACCTGTTTGGATTGACTGCCTTCAAGAGCAGAGCCTTCTTTCTGCCAAGTACTATTGTTGTGATAAATGGTCCTTAATTCTTAGACACAAGTGTCCCTTACTGTAGTAAGTGTTTTAGGTTGTACAATCAGAGAAATTGTGGTAATGAAAAATAAAAATCATACAGTAAAATGGATACGATTTCTTCAGTTGCTTTAAACGCAAAAAAAGTGAACATGAACTCTGGGACAACAGAGAAAAAAAAACTGACTACATCACCCAAAATGCAATGTGTGCCCTGTCTCAAAGGGCCAATAAAGTGCTGCATTTGTTCTGTTCTGGAGGTGAGTGGGCGAGAGATAGTGAGCGAGAGAAGCAGTGTGATTACAGAGCAGTAAAGCGAGTCTCAGCCTCCCTAAAACAGACACACACACAGGGCCCGTCAATCGGCGGCTGAAAAATGAGCCTCACCTTGAAACGACAGGGGACTCGATTCGCTGGAGCATTCAGTGCTCTGTTGCCACTGCAAAGGCGTGGGTGCGCACCCATTCGCGCACATACACATGTGTACACACACACACACACACACACGCACACAAGGCCTTGCTGAGGCTGCCTACGTTGAAGACAATTCTTGAATAGCCCAAACCCACCAACTGGTAAATTAAATTCATTGCATGTATAAACAGATTTCAGAAAAAGCTGCACCCTGTCAAGAAACTCCCTGTTGTGTTTAAAGGCTGTGTGTGTGTTTGTATGTGGGGTGACAGATGCTCAAGCACACTTGCGGTGCGTATTGATTACTGGCAAGCAGTGTGTGCGGCTTCTCAGATCCCCTTCTTCTTCTTCTCTTTTTATGTCTCTATACACATCTCTCTCTTCTAGTCTTCTCTCTTTATTCTTTAACAGACTATCAGACACTTTTGGAGATTTCAACTTAGGGAAAATGGGCCTTTACATCTCTTCCTCTGACACACACACTCACGCATCACTTTCATCTTGTCCGTGATCCCTCTCCTTCATCTGTTCTCTTCCTGTTATCCCTCCACCTTTATACATCTCCCTGTGCTGCTGTCTCCCCTGTTCTCCTCTTTTGTTGCCTCCCCTTCATCCCCCCAGCCAACAGTGTTACCTCCCCAGCTCCTCCCTCTTCATTTTGCACAGCCAGAGGTGTGATGTGGGCGAGAGACTATGATTAAATATAGAGACAGAGGGAGGGGAGAGAACGTGAGGGGAAGAAACACACAGTAAATCAAATACAGCGTGACAGAGATGGAGAAGGGGTTGGTGATTGGAAAAGTGTGACAACAAACACAAGTACGACGAAAAATGAGAGCGACAAGAGGAAAATGGTATCCAATAAGAGTTAGAGAGAGAGCGAGAGAGCGAGAAAGTGGGAGAAAGACAGAGAGAGAAACAAGTGTGAATGAGAGAAACTGCTTTCAAGCGGATACAGTGTCACTTTCTGCCTGACAGCCTGCAGGTCAGTGGTGAAGAGTAAGACTTAATATGATAGGCACCGACACACATACTTACAGACACATAAATAGATGGTGTCAGCAGAAGGAGAAAAAAAAAAGAGAGAAAGTTTGTTGCAGCAGGTGCTTGGGCATCTGGTGTGGCTGCTGGTGGAAAGACAAATGCTTGGAATTGAGCTGCAGTGAAATTACCTTCAATTGACTTAGTCTGAATCCCAAGGCAAACTGCTTGACAACACACACACACACACACATACACTTATTAATGCATGCACATCTGCAGTCCTCACTCAAGCACAAGCAAACACTGTTTCACTCGCTCCCTCGTTCTCGCTTTCCCCCTCTCTCTGTTTCTCTCAAGAAAAATATCATCATCATCTGCAATTTCTTCTTGCAAATAACACATCTGAGTCCGTTTCTCATCCACCTGATCGCTGCTGTTTGCTTTGAAAATAGATTTCTCTCTCTCACACACACACAAGACATCGTACACAAACACCAAACACCGAAAAGACACAAACCTGGAAGGATAGGTGAACTCTGGGTCAAGACCTGTGTTGTCCACTCCAAGACAATAGTTGCCACAGTTACCATGGTAACCAATCATAAACAGTCTAAGCTGTCAATTATGTGTGACCCCCTGCTAGCTCCGAGGCAATGTAGCAGTCCTTGAGCCAAGCACACTGTCAAGATATTTATATAAATAGCAGCAATATGTCACTGAAGCAGGTATCCTTTGATCTAGAGTGCCTTACGTAAAAGACCTTACATTTCAAAACTCTGCTGTCTGTCAGCAAAACTCTTGAGCCATATTATTTACCAGGACCTTTGTCATGAGCACTAACCACACAGTACAGTTGTGACACTTGCTGTTATCTCAGCTAACGTTTGAAAGTTTCATAAAATAGGAATGCAGACTGAAAATGGTCTAAATTTAAAGTGTTTCCATTCCTATACTGCAGCCCACTGGCAGACCCACACCAGCATAATTAACTTTATTCACTTACTTTTAATATTTAATGATTTTAAAACTGAAATTCCAAAGAGTCTGACAATATTAATTACACTTGCTGTCAGGGAAAAATAAAATACATGGCCAAATTGTCCCTTTTTAAAAAACAGCATGTGACATGAGGCTTCAAAATGATTCAATATAGGTCACACAGAGTGATTGGTATGAGTGAATGTGTGGACAACTCTCATCCTGAATACATATGAACTATTGGTGCAGCAGTAAGTCTCAGCACAGTCAGTTTGAGTTAGTACTTGTCCGGTGGTGAGGATATATTTTTAACTACTACAGGGCCACTGCAGACAGGCAGATCTCTAAAACTTCTGAAAACCATGGGAATGAATCTGATGTTTGCCTTTGCTGTTGAGTCACGCTTGCTAATGACAACTTTTTTGTCAGTAATCTCATGGGTTCTTAAACTAATAGGTGAACGAGGTCATATTTAAGTTATTTTGAAAAATATCACAGTGTTCCACCTTTGACCCTGTACAGCAGACATCTGTGCTGTGATATGTGTATAATAAGCTCTCTCTCTTTGTGTGTGAGTGTGTGCGTGTGTGTGTTCAACATCACACACTGACTGCAAAATGTAAGTAGATTGGAAGAAATTTGCTGAGATATTCTGACCCAGACCTACAACATGTCTAAATTGTATTTATTTTATTTGGTGTGCACTTTGAAGACAAACAATAATTAGGACTATAAACCACAGCACTGCCAATTACCCTCAAGAGGTAAGAATGTGTGATGACTTCCATTTGTTTAAATTAAAAGTCATTTTTAACCTGAAATATGGCTCTAGCCACTTTTCCATGCTCTGAAATACAGTGCAAAATGCATATGTATGTTTGAATAACCTCCATTTAGTCGCTTATTCATTTTTTTTCTTTGATGTACCCTGCCAATATATGCTGCTGCGATGACCCAATTTCCTAAAAAAGGGGACTAATACTGATGTAATATTAACTTGCCCCATTTGTATCAGATAATCAAAGTATCAACACAGTGCAACACTGAAGTACTCTAAAGCCCTTTCACACTGGAGAAAAACCCACTAACACCCACTAACATCTGGCTTTTGTCTTCAGTGGGAAAGGGTACAATCTGTATTCATTCCTGGGTCAAATGACTCTGCAGTAGTCACGGCTATTTATTGGCTTCAGCTCCTATCGGCAATGATGGAAACATGACACCCAGGTGAACACGCTAATGTTGGCTCCCTTTCCGGCCCGATGTTATGACGCATGTCGAAGTTGGGACATTGGTGTGTAAATAGCCAGGAACGTTATTGTTTTTTACAGTCTATGGGAACAACGTGCAACAAATTCCATCCATCTACATTCAAGCAATGCTCAACCATCATCCAGTCAGTGTTGAGTTTGAAAGAGAGACTGAAGTAAAAGATATAAAAAAGTAACCACCGTGACATTGTCACTGGCTTCCATGCTGCTTTTTTTACTGTTTACTAACCCTGTTTTCCGGCACATTTGTGACATCAAACATGACACACCAGAAAAAAAAAATAAATTGGGGGGTACAGGTCAATTCTTAAGTGATCTCGAGTGATTAAGATCAAATAGTTGATTTTGCTCCCCTCCCATTCAATCAAAACATTTTGACCAATGAAGTTATTACACAACCATGTAAGGCTTTAATAAAACCCAGTCATACATCAAAATGTATTTATCTGACCCAGAAAAAATGAAACATAAAATTAAAGTTATATAAGCATTGACTTTAGGCAACATGTCTGTCGAACCCACAGAAAAATGAAGAAGGGAACAATGTTGCAGAGCATTACATTATGCTGAACTCATTAGACAAATGTCCAAACTGCTTCCATGAGAGATATCAAGTCATGATGCATCATCAGTTCACATACTGCTGTGGAAGGCAAAAATAACATCATTTGAAATGTGTCATCACGTAATAAAAGACTGCAACAACAGCTGTAGTCCCAAACGTATGAGATTTATTGACGTAGGTTCTTGAGTGTGTGTGCAACTTGCAACTTAATAGAGATGTACACTATTAGCCTCAAGATATCTCTAGTCTTTTCTGTTCCTTCAAGAGAAACAGGTTGAGGAGATCTAGAGTTTTGCCTCGTAACTCCCACCCACCTGCTAGTCTAATAAGAGGTTGATAGAGTTTTATCGATCTGCTCAGCGTGTGCATTCAGTCGAGGTCGAAGCTTTTATATGGTGCTTTACGTACCTAATGTCTGTGTCTCCTTGCCAATCTGACCATTTATTCTCTGTCTCTCTCATCTTCATCTGTCGTTTCACTCATTCATTGCCTCTCTCTTTTTCTCTTTTTCTCCAGAGCAAACCAGCAATGTACGGAGACTCCATTCAACTCATCATCTGCGGGCCATTGGTCAGAAACCGAGAGAAGCCTTGACAGTGATGTTCAATCGGAGGTAGCTAAAGTAGTAAGGAGGTCATTAATGGAAGGACATTGAGAGTTTATATCCTTATTGGATATCGATTTCCTGTCTCCAGCTTCCACATACCAACAGTTGCACTGCCGCACAAGCGCTTATATTCATCTGGGTAAACAAAAGCTGGAAGTATTCCCGCTTTCTAGTGGATATAATCCTGCTGACTTTGGCTCATGTCACCACATGCCCCCTTCCCCTTCAGCTCCTCAGGGGGCTGAGCCAACCTGCTGAGGAGCATGGGCAGGAGGGTGGCTGACCCAACCAATCCGGTGCCTGCACTGGGGGTTCCCCTGGCAGGGGGGCGATGGGGCCCGCTGTGCAGTGTCGGGGTGCAGACATCTCCTGGACTGCGGACTCTCCCCTCCATCAAACGACACAGAAGCCAACCGACAAACACACAACAGCCCCTCACCATGGCAACAGACAGAACAACTGCAGCGGAGACAGGGGGAGTTAACAAAAGTGACAGCAACAGTCTGCCAGTGTCCAAGGAGACATCTCAGAACGAAATCAACAGCCTGACACAGGACGACATGGGGTCACAAGGGTCAGGCAGTGGAGTTTACTGCCAGATTAAAACTATACAGACAAATCCAAAGGACACTAGAGGTAAAAGGACAGCTAGATATACAAATGGCAGTGTGGTAGCCTCTGATGTGGTAGGAGGGGTTTGCAGTGAGGCCACAGAAGGCAAGGAGTCGACTCGAGAGAGGAGGAGGGTGCAGTCTCTACGTGGGGAGGGCCATCGCTCCGTATTAAAGACAGCGAGTGTTTGTACAACCGTGCACGCCACTCCACCTCGACCCTGTCGAATGATGCCGACTTCCCCGCCCCCGCTCTGTGGGACATGTGGGAGGAGACGTTCGCAGCTTACACAGTGCACAGGCGCATGCCGCAAGAGGGCTGTGACTCAAATAACAGCCAGCCAGACTTTACCTAATCCTGCACGTAAACACTTTGTGGCCCCCAACCAGTCAAGAAAAGAGTCTGCTCTGGACTCTCAGTCTCACAACAAAAACACAGAAACAGCAAGCAAATCCACACACGCGTCAGCAAAGACTACTCAAATACCACATCTATCACACACTATACCAAAAACACACAGTTCACATTCTAATCACGTATCACAAACTCAGAACAAAACAAAAGATTCAAAACAGCAGACAAGGCCACATTCGGCAGACTTTACTCATTACAAGGACTCAGCCACACAAACAACAGACACTCTGACTAACAACACAGACCGGACTACAGGTACCATGCATACGCGACAAACGCACGCACCAACTGCAGAGGCGACAGAACCACATTCAACAGACAAACCCAAGCATGACCCGGCTAAAATCCAGCACACTGATGAACACACACATCAACACGCATCAGTCCGCATCAACTCTAAACCTCCAGGCCCTTCTCTTCTAACTGACACAAAACCTAGCAACACCCCACCTCTCCCACCAAAAAACTCTCCGAAAGAGAGTCGTTCGAAACCGGCCACACCTGTAGCGCAGAACAAAAACACCCAGGAGACTGCAGACATTCCCAAAAAAACGTCCTCAGAACGGATGAAACTCAAGGACTACACAAAACAGAAGAGCAAATCATTTGACGACCACACGCTGCCTTGTAAGACTCATATGAAAGCACAATGTAACGGGGCGCCGGCAGGATTGTTGAGCGGACGTACAGGGAATGCGCCATGCGGGCTGGAGAGGCAGCTGCAGAGAGTGGAGGAGAACCTACAGTCCAATCAGGAGAAGATCAAGGTGCTTCTCAATGTCATTCAAGACCTGGAGAAGAGCAAGGCCCTCAGCGAAGGGTGAGAGAATGTAGTTGGGGAAGAAGGGAGGGAGGAAAATGACAGAGGAGAGATAGGGGGTTTAAAAATATAGAGAGGAAAAGGAAAAGGAGAATGAAGTGTGAAATGAGACAGAAAAGAGGGTTAGACATTGATGACAGAGAGCCAAACGAGGAAGAAATAAATATAAGGATGAAAACAGAGATAAGGGATAGAGAAAAAAGATAAGGGAGAGGTAGAGGTAGTCACTCAAACAGCGAGTGCTTAAGTGTGAGTGAGAGAGTGAGCTAGAGTGATAAAGAGGGAGAGAGGGGGGGAAGAGAGTGTGTCGAGGGAGTGCATAAGAATGAGAAGAGAGCATAGTTGAGTTTTTATAGCAATATATACCGACAAGCTTTCAAGTCTGTGTAATAGATTTTAAATGTCAAGCCTGTGGAGAATTGGTGGTGTGTGTGGGCATGGATGTATGTGTGTGATCCAATCCTGTAGGGATATGTGATACCTGCCAGCATGTAGTCAATGCTAGCATCTCCTCTGTCCTTTTATCTCTTATGCCTTATAGTGTTTGTCATCCCCATGGTACCAGTGTCCCTTAGAAACATTGTATTGCCCCCAAAAGCAAACATAGCCTTTCCTTTTCCTCCTTTTCCTCTCTCCCGCTAATTCTTTTATACTTAAATCCTCCTCTCCTGCCCGTACATCCTTTGTTCTTCTTTGTTGTACATCTGAGTTGGCCCGTGTGCTCGCTTAATTTCAATCAATGCCCTCCTCTTTTTCCAGGCTTCTTGAAACCTGTTTCAAGCTATTCATTCCTGTCTTCACCTCCTCCGCCCTTGTACTCTTTCCCCCATCCTTAATTAATACCTTTTTTCTCTCCTTATCTTTCTTTATTTCTTTCTAGACCTCCATATATGAATCAGGTTTCCGACTAACAATCTTTCATCCTCTGCCCACAAGCCATTTTTTGATCTTCCCCTTCTCTCTGCCCCCACCAACCTGTCCATCACTCTCTCATGCTGTCATGTGTTTGCTGTCAATGTTTTGTTTCCCCTTCCTATTGCTCTCCATACCTCCCCTCCTTGTCCTCAGAATTTCACCTTTACTGTCAGTAATTCTTCCTCCCACCCCCTACATTTCAAGCCCTTATTCTCACTCCTGCCTAATCTTTCATGCCCATCACTTCTTTTTCTATTCCCAAATATCCTAAACCCCATTCCTTACCCTGTTCTCAGAAATTCCTTACCCTCTTCTCAGAAATTCTACATGTCTACCTAAACCTTTTCTACCACTTTCATCCCTCCTTCTTTCTGTTCAGGGTTAACAGATGTCTCTAGCTCTAGACTAATCCCTATCAGATTACCTTTGAGAAATGCAATTAATGTTTAAGCTGCACAATAAGGCTCCTAAACTCAGTGTACAAGCGGTCCAGCCCTATGTGTGTAACTGTGTAATGTTATGTATTCATATTGTTCAGTGTGTGTGTGTGTGTGTATGCTTGTTGTGAAGATACACATGTCTCATGCTAAGTGTCTGAGAAATAAAAGGGTAAAAAGGCAGACTGAGAGGCAGACACAAGTAAAAGGGAGAGAGAGAAAGAAATTGAGAGATAGAGAGGAACAGACATAAAAAAAAAAGACAGAAAAGTACGGGAAAACCAGCAAGAGGGACTGAATGTATCTGATGCTGTGCCAGAAATGAAAGTACCCTAAGTGGGCTGCTGTGATAAAAGTGTCGGCTGAGCTAAAAGGTTGCCGCTGTGCCCAGCTCCTTGTTTTATTTTTTTTCCTGAAGCAAATACTTGTCTCCTCTTGCTGTTGTTGTCTTTGATAAAGACTGTTAAGAGGAAAAACTGATTCCAGTCATACGGTCTTTCTCCATGTAATTAAAATGTCTATTTTATCAACATAAATCAGCTACTCCCTCCTCTACATGGTTCAGAGAAGGGGCAGCCAAAATATCTTGGCAAAATTAAGTGTTTTAATTACATGGCAGTCAGCATGTGCTTGTCAGATTTTTTTAATCCGATTTTATCTTTTCCAACATTTCTGTGCTCTCTTTAGCTCTGTAGTCTTGCTTAACCTTGATACCATGGTCTGCATGTGCAATTATATCTTTATAATGCACACCAATTTTCAACACAACCTCTTTCTAAAATGAAAAATTCATATACAGATGAGATAATGTTCGCCCAACCCTTTGCTTATAATACATGTCAGGTAATGTCTGGCTCCTAACTAAACATCTGTCAGACTGTTGCTGAAAATAGTGCTTTGTGATTGTTTTCACCTGCCTTGAAAGCCAAACAGACAGGTTCCAACCCACCAGGAGTATTCAGGCGTTTTTGTGCCTTATCACACCCCCCGGAGAACACACCTGATGTTGCTGCATTGTGTATGTGTGGGTGGAGAGAGCAATAACAGTTGTGACACCAGCAGTGGAGAGAACGAGAGTCTTTCCAGTCAAGAAAAGCAAGGCCTGTTTTGCTATTTCTACTATTTTTTCCTGTATTGTTCAATATAGGTGCATAATGATAAGTCTAGAAAGACTTTGGAGTGGAGTCTTGTCAAATATAAATATTTACTGTGACATCACCTAGTCTACACTTACTGAAAAACAAATGGAAATAATACAATAGTTGTTTAAACAATGTTGAAAAATGGTTGTTTCTCCTTGAGCAGACCAAAAAAAAAAATGCAAATACTACTTTACTAATATAACAACAACACAATATCCACAGTAGAAAATAGTATTAGCTACATTAGATGTGTAGTTACCATCTGCATGCACAGGTCTGTACAATTAAACTCATTTTAAGAGTGTGTGAATGTTTTACATTTGTCATTTCTGCAGTCGCAGCTCATACAGAACTGGTCAGGACATAAACAACTGCCCCACCTGCCAAAAGACAGCCTGCATCATCTACAGGTAACCTGATCGAGATAATGAGCTTACTGCATTACATAACCCACCACTGACAACTCATCCTTTCCTAGAGCGTCATAAACAGCCCTGAAACGTCTCTTAGATGATGTGCCTAGAAAACTGTATGCCTTTTGTAGCCTTGAAAATGTTCCATTTCTCATTGTTTTCTTTGCTTTTCCAGGCTTTTAAATCACTTATTGCATCGTTCTTTTTTGTTTTCCTGGTATCCTGCTGTCTCTGCCCTTTTGCCTCACTTTGATAATTGTACTACTCAGAGAATATATCCCTATTATGCTGTATGAAAAATGAGAGAGTAAGTGATCCCCCTCATCAATATTGAAATGAATACGTATTCTGCGGATTAGAAAGCGGATTTTCTCTCCACGAAAGTTATTTACACATAAAAGAATGCTCTGCGCAAACAAGCAAATTAATTCAGCACCTAAATGATCCGTCTTTCCTGTACATTCCTGCCTTGCGTGTGTGACCTAAATAAGTAATTGCATTCTTAGATCCTCTGCAACTTACAGAGCAGCGCCCTCACAATCTGATACCACATAGTGTAGTTTAATCCTCCCATCACCTTCATCCCATCCTTCTCTTATTCACATTTTTTCATTATGTAAATTATTGCATCTTTTCATCCCATGCCTGCTCAATCTCTTTCTGCCATTTTTTCTCTTCAGTTTCTCTCTGCCCTGCTGAAAAGCTGGAAATGTTGGTTTTCATGTATAGTTTCATGGAGAACAAAAAAAAAAGAAAAGGAAATAAAAGTAATATTTACTTCCTGCAACTGGAATAATCTGTTCTCAAAACCTTTTAGTCCAAAACTTTTTGTGTATGTACTAAACCAAAGCAAGCCTTGAGGCTAATTCCTGCTTGTTTACAATCATATATAAATCTCCTTCGCAGGCCAAAAGGGATAAAGACATATTTTTCAGGGCCTTTATCTTTCCAATTCTCCCTGCACTATAAAGACACTCGCCTGCAAAGCAGCACAACATCTGCAATCCTCCTGTATTTTTACTGTTGTTTCATCTCTGCATCTCTTCACACCCTTCTCCAACTCCCTCCTCATCCTGATCCCATTCTCTCCTCCCCTCGATGTTAATTAACACAGCAGGATCCTCAATAAGTTGTAATGAATACCAAGGGGAAAGGACAGAAACACTCATCCATCCATATTCAAATGCATACAGATACACATACGAGCACATACACACAAGGATGAAGACAGGGAAGCACATACCAAGAACATTTGTTTACACACAATAAAGCCGGTAGAATATAGAATTCTAGCTGAAGCTAATCAATTGGTCGATTGACAGACAATTAATTCGAAGCAACAATCAAGTCAATTTTTTAGAAGCAAAAATGCTAAAAATTCTCTGGTTCTAGCTTTGCAGAAGTAAGAATTTGCTGTTTTCCACATTTTTTTTTGTTAGTCAGACAAAACAAGGAATTAAAACATTGTATGACAACTTGGACTGTGGAAAACAGTGGCGATTACTTTTCACAATTTTCTGACATCTTATAGACGAGAGGATTTATTGATTCATCGAAAAAATAACTGGAAGATTACTGGATAATGAAAATAACCGTTATTGCAGCCCTACAACTACCATTCACCCGAGCAGGAAAACACAACTGTACATAAATGCACCATTCTGACAATTATTAAATCCATATTCACACAGACAGCAAAAAACTTGAATGATCTTGAACTTGATGAAAAATTGATGAATTTGAAGGAACTGAATTTAAAAGACAAAGTAAGAAGACGCAGACAAACTGCTCACGAAACTAAATTAACTACATAAACCTCTACATTACAGATCAGCAGTGGTAGAAATCGGACGAGAGGGAATTATTTACAGATCATTAAGAACTATTATTTGCTTGTTTTACAAATTAACCTCCCTATAATCTAAGAGTGAACACGCAGTGCAAATAATCCTGTCAACACATACTGTAGTAACACAAAAGAATGTCTAATAACAGTAATTAAAACGTTATAATACTTCAAGGCCTTGAAGTTAGATCATTTCAGATACTTTCCGGAGAGCCTGGGGCTACCCTGATAACAAGTATCGCGTACGAGTATGTTGCTACTTCTCACATCATTATCATCCCTCTTTTCTCTCTTCACAGTTTTCTCAGAGATTCTCTTTTCAGCTCCACTTTTCCTTTGTTTTTTTCTGTACACATGCAAATATAGTCATGGATACACACATGCTAATTAAGCGAACAAAACAAGGGGAATTGGCTTTTATTAGACACGTCTGTGCACTCATTTCTTATGCATACATGCATGCACACGCTCATACAGACTCACAAACAAAGAAATGAATATATTTCACGCTATTTGATCGATGTTAATGACTTGGACAGATATGCAGAATCTACTTCCTAGTCATTTTTTCCCCTAATATATCAGAATAAGCTTCATTACATTACATATGCAGAAAAACAAATTAGCAGTGGTCCAGTGTGACAAACACACACACACAAAAGTCAGAAATACAAGAGCAATTTTTTTTTTTTTTTTGATGGACAGTAACAGCCTGATCAAACTCTCAAAGAGGATTCTGGGTAGAGGAGATGGGAAAAGAGAGACACAAGAGCGGAGGATGATACACATGCGACTGAAACATCCATCCTAATGATTTGTGGTGGAAAAAGTAGGTTTTTATGTGGGCTGGTTGCCTCAAGATGTTTTGCAATTGTCAAGTCCTAATTAATCTGTATGATGAGAGACAAGGGGGAGAAGAACTTTTGACAGCCCCTGTTTTACTCCTAAAGATTAAACAACTCAAACACACACAAAGAGATATATGCATTCACATGTACACACACCTCACACCGAAAGGCATTCTCTCATTTTCTCCTACTCATACATACAACTAAGCAGTAATATATACCAACTATCAAATTTACTTCTATCACGCATCCACACGGATCTGAACTTTACACTACCCACCGAATCCCCTCTAGCCTGAAAGTGAATGTTTAAAAAATTTAACAGGTTCTCACAACCATCGATGCAACAAACACGCACAGTGACGCACGCACTTGCAAAGATGCTAAAGATGACAGCTTGCAGAGTGAATTAAGAGCAGCAGCTTTTCCCACTGTGCCATAATCCCATGAACAATAGTGAGAGAGAGGTAGATATGAGTAGCAAGAGGTAGGGAGAGAGAGACAAAGAGGTAGTTACACAGAATTGAGAGAGGGGGAGGTTGAAACCTAGTGAAGTATGTGGGTGAAGAGAGACCAGACAAAGAAAAGTCCTCCATTCTAAAACAAGAAGGACTGCAAATTAACTGAATGTAGGACAGGTGCACCACTTTATCATTATATATATATATATAAATTGTGTGTGTGTGAATAAAATCTGTGTTATCATTTATTCATGGCAGCCATCTCCCTTTCTCTGTGCCCAGCAGAGCTTTTACTTCCTCCTCTGTTCATTCGTTCGCTCACTCCCTCCATCGCTGTGCTCCTTCTAAGATAGCCAAGACCTTTCTGCCGTCCTCTTTCCCTGTCTCTGGTGGCACTCATACTCTCCTCCTTTACCCCCGTCTGTGTTCTTTCTTTTTTTGTCTCCCTCCTTTATTCTGCAGTGACCTCTCTGCCCTGTTTTATTAAAGCCGGCCTTTCTTTCATTTATCCATCCCCCCATCTCCCAGCAGAGAGGCAGTTTCTCTCTTTCTCCTCTCCCCTTTCCATCCATAACTCCCTGTACGATCCTTTTCCCCCCCTCACTCAGCTGTGAGCTTGCTATGGAAGATGCACACTTTGGAAGTCAGGGGAGCATGTGTGTTTGTACAGTACGTGTGTGTATGTGTGTGGGTGTGGTGGGATGTTTGGATACTGGGGGAGAAGAGGGTGGGTAGTTTTCTCTGCTCTCCATGCTTCATCATGAGGCTCATTAACTCCAGATGCCAGGTCCTATGCAACTCCACCTCTATAATCCACTCAACACACACAAATACAGTATTTTCTCGCGCACGCAAACGCGCAGTTACCAAAGGAGAGAGAAACTCAAAGTCTACTACACTATGACCTGCAGCAGTGGACACTTCAGAGAGATGGTGAGAAAAGGAGTGTGAGAGAGACGAGAGAGGGAGGGGGGCAATGAGAGGAGCATAGAAAAGAAAGCCAAGAGGGCCTGCTTTGAACACATCACAGGAGCAAAAAAAAAAGTTCCTCCCTTGCTCCTTCCTTTAGCTCCTCCATTGTGCAAATACTCTTCTCCTCTATTTTCCTATTCTCTCCGTTCCTGCTTTCTATTTCCATTCTCCTCCTACTCCTTTCATCTCACCAGCCTGTGATCTGTTGGTGTATGAAGCACAGAAAAATACTATGGACGTGAAATGAGTGCTGAGTCGAGGCCTGTGTGAAAGTATATGTGCGTGCTGAAGGTGCATATTTACGAGTTAAGAACACAACATGATTTAACGTCTCCATATAAAACTGCATTATGGGTAATTACAACCTCTCTTTAAGGTGTCAGCATTTTGCAACTACATTTTAACGTCACTTAAACTCCTTTGCTCACCTTTTCTCAATCCCTCTCTTTCTAATGTTGCTTCCTGCTCAGTAGATCTACACTTGTCCTCACATCCCTCTGCTCACCCTGTCCCCCCCCCCCCCCCCCCCCCCCCCCATCTAATCTCTTATTTTGTGAAAAATGAGCTATATAAACAAATTTGACGTGATTTGACACTACCCCAGCCTCTGAATCATGCTCCCGCTGCCTATCCTTCATCCCTGTCTCCTTCCCCTTTAACTGCTATCTTTCTCTCCTCTCCAGTGTGGAGCATGATTTCCGACAGCAGGAGGGACGCTTCCATGGGGTTATGGAGGCCTTGGAAGGGGAGTATGATGTGCCTGCAGCCACTTTGACCAAGTCCACGCCAACCCCTTCTTCCTCCAGCCGCCTCAGCACCAAGGCACGTGTCAAGAAACTCCGCAAGAAATGTTTCTGGTGGCTATAAATTTTTGGAGGAACCACAAAAGCCTTTCTGGCCAGCAGATGCAAACAAGTGTGTATTATGTTTCATGGGACCCCGAAGGTTCTACAGTAAAGCATCTCTCAAGTGGATCATCAAGTGGATGTGCAGTATGTTTATGTTTCATGAAAGTCAAGGGGGGCGGGCATTTTTCCAAACAGTAACCCTGCTCATGGCACTTTATCTATGGCGATCCATTCTCAGCTCTGAAAAAATACACCAGGGGACCATGCAGAAAAAGAGGAATAAAAGACCAAAGGAGCTGCAGAACTTTCTTCTCTGATCTGCCTAAGAGGGAGATTGATTATCCCGCTCCTCTCCCTTCTCTCTGTGGGAGCCAGACTTAAAAGCTAATTTGTGATTAACTTTTGACTGAAAGTTGGGATACTGTAAAAAACACAAAAGATAAGGAATGACACTTTGGATGACAGACAGGCATACTGCTTGTCACTTGGCTGAGTGGCTGTCTAGACAGATGGACAGATGTATGAAGGGATTTATGCCAAGTTGGATTCATACCTACAGCTGGAAATGAATCTTCACACAACAGTTTTGGCTACAGCAATAAACAGGGGAATCAGAATGATTCTGAAATCCAAGGAATTCAACAGCTAATGGGAATACTGTGTCTCTGGACTGCTTGACAGCCAAAATTTGAATGTAGCAACAACTGAAGCGCTAAGAGGATATGAGTGGAAAACAAGCTGATGAGCTCTCGGGTAACAAAAAGACAGCCTGGTGGATGGATATCACAGTTTTGGAGAGCACAGTGGAGATTGTATTAAAAATACATTAAGAGACAATGTGATAGGCAGCTGATCAAAGACTGACGGGCTGTGTCACATAATTAAAAATTCTGTCAACACTGACTGAGAGAGTGATTGATTCTCTCCTTTATTACCATCTAAAACAGAAACGTTTTGCTGTGAGCTCAATCTTGCTTCAAGGATTTTCACACACACGCACACAAATATATACATACGCATACATATATGCACAAAAGGACACTTACAAGCTGTAACGCACACATGCAATGCACTCACTGAAACACAAGCACCTAATCCACCCCCCTCCCACCACCACCACCACCAACACACACACACACACACACACACACACACACACACACACAAATATACTTATGAACCAGAACAAACTAGGGGTAGACCAGTTATCACTTCACTGTTAGTTACTGGCTTGTATTCATATTTCATAGATGTATCATTATTGGTAAAATCTGAGCCAATAAGGCAGAGATAAATTCTGTTTGAATTACAGTGAAACTAGCTGTTGATGTGTGGAGTATTTCCTAATTTCTCATTACAAAAATTATGCAGAACAATTCTCTGCTGACCACATGTGGAGAGCCCAAAACCATCTGCTTTCATATTATTTAGCACCCACCAACTGTGACTGTCTGTTTCATTCAGTGCATACAGTAAAGTAACCCAAAAAATCTATCCAATCTTTCCAAGCAGTTATTCCAAAATAGCAGATATCAGCTTGCTCACATTAAATTCATAGTAGCTGATCATTCTGTTATCTATAAACCTGGACTGTAGCATTCAGACTGCTACTGCTGACTGGTTACATAAGCTATGATAGAGCAACAAATTCAATGCTAAAAACATACACAACACGTCTACACATCTTGTCAAAATGTAAAAAAAAAAAAATCTATTTTCAGGCCAAGGTATGTTGTCAGATTTAAAAATGATGTTACCAAACATTGTCTATGTAAAATCATAACACAATTAGTAGAAGAAAACAGTATTTTATAAAAAAAAAACTACAGTATATATAAGCAGACTTGTCAGTTATCAGAAAGTAGAACTCAAAAATCTGTGAAAATCCTGTATGGGTCTATCCCTGTTGCACACACAGACACACACACACACAAAAAGACACACACCATTTGCACAATGCTTAGTTCAAAGCAGTTTAGAGCGTAAACCATTAATCTCACAAGGGCCTACTTCAGCTGCTTCAGGCTGACGAGTTGCCACCAATTAGAATCCTGGATGATACCACACATACTAATTAACCAATCCATATCCAAAATGCCCTGCCCTTGCATTTTTATAAGCTGTCCCATAACGAGTTTGTGAGCTCCCACGATGCCCCTCTCTTCCTGATCTTCCTCTTGTGTGAACAATAAAAATATGTATTTTGAACAAAATGCACTGTTGTTGACATACTTTGTGATTCAGAATGAAACTGAATAGCAGACAGGGTAAATAAGGAGTTTGCTTTCTATAACAGAGGACAAAGTGTGAGAGAGACACGAGAGAGAGAGGGGTCTGTAGTGTTTAGAACATCTGTTTATAAAAAGCCAAGAATATAGGCCACATGCCAAAGTTGCATGTACTTACGATAAGAGCATGCTCTCGACCCATTGTGATGACTGTCCGGTTGATGATCCTCAGCAGAGACACCACTATGTCCTGGATATGTTGAAATGTTTCTCCCTGAGAAAATAGAGACAGTGAGCAGGGAAGAGAGTAACAGATAATGATGGAGAGGGGGGAAAAAAAGACAAAGATGAGTGAAAGTTTGTTAGATTTCCTCAGGTGTAAACACAAAAACACATACAGATGCACAACAGTTTCTGTCACGTTCATGCAGCATCAACTCAGGCGTAGCTTTGGCGCTGCTTTCAAGGACATCTCAGAACTTTTTTCTCTACAAAACTTAAGAGACTCGTCAGGTTTTGTTCGTGTAGCCGTTACCCCACACATGAACTATCCTCACTGCGAACACAACCAAGTTTGCGTACACAGTCCAAAGCTTCACTCAGGTGCTGAATGGATTGATGAGAGATGAAATGAAACTAGAGAGAGAATAAAGATTTGTGAATCTGAAATTTAAAGTGTCTTCACTTTTCAGAGATAAGCCTCACCAAAATATTCAATTAATCATTTTCAGTGTGGACATTTGAACTGCAAAGGTTTTTCACACATGGGTTTTCTTTTCTTTTAAAGCCACTTTTCTCCCATGTTTCTTTTTTCCCCCCCATCTGCCTTGAGGGAAACAACGGGGACGAATTGTATTTAAGTCCGTCTTTCTGTTCAGACCCTCCTGAGTCAAATGACTCTTTCTTAATTAGAGAGGGTCTACAGGTTTCAAAGAAACACTTTAAACTGAAATTCGTGACTCATTTTAGTTAAAATATCATAATTAGATGTCATCTGCATGGTCAAGTGTTGTTAGACATTAAGACTGGCACATTAACTATGGTTGAGGCTGTCAATGATCTGCTAGTTGTTGATTACTGCCTTTCTGGCTAATGTCCATTCAACCTAGAGCCTTCCCACAGGATATTTTTCTGCCATTTGGGTCGTTTCACCCATTGAAAGCAAAATACAAAAAACAGTTTCTTAAAACCAGGAATAGGCGATAAGTTTTCTTTTATTACTGTGACATTATATAATATATGACAGTATACTGTAGGGATGACATTTGGTGCTTTAGGAAACACTTTCAAAATAAATTTGAATCTGAATGTGACCAACACATAGAACACGAAGACCTAGATAAGACTAAGAGACTACAGCCACGCTAGCGGCTCTGTGAGGCTATACTTAAGCACAGCGGTGCTTTGAGCCAAATCCTCACGCCAGCATTTAGTTCAAAGCATCACTGAGGTCAAAAATACTTTAGACATTGTGCCAGCTATTAATGCATTATATGTTTGCAAAGACAAAAATAAAATTGTTTGCTGACCTGTAAAAACTAAAAGACAGAGAAATTAAGTCTTACTCATTACAGAAAAAAAAATAGGACAGGCCGTCTCTCAACACTTTGCATGCATGTATAAAATATGCATCTTTTTATAGAGGTATGGCTCCAATGTAAATAAATTCTACACAGACACACACACACACACTAACTATGCTACAGTGAAGCCGGTCAATGGAGGCTGACTCAGAATTGCCTGGGGGTAGTGACACACAAGTGAAGCATCTGCTGCATCCAAACACACCTTGGAATTAATGCTGGTGGGTACATCTGTGTGTGTGTGTGTACAACCTTGTTACCATAATCTGACCCCAATACGTGAGTGTGTAGTACATGAGTTCAAGTCCTTGTATGAGCTGATCAGTAAAGCAGAGAGATGAAGAGTGAAGGTCCAAAAATAACAGAAGGAGGTAAAAAGGACTCCAAACTTCAAAGTTTAAAACACGCCACTCTCTCCCTCGGTGTGTGTGTGTGCACGTCTGCGTGTGTGATGTGATGGCAGATGATTTTAAGGTCCTGATGAGAATCAGGTAGGCATGATTAAACCACATTAGATGCACTGACTCATAGCCACAGGACACAGAAAAAGTAAACAACTGTGTTTGTGTGTGTCATCTCACGTACCATTTCCATCTCAAACACACAAACACTCTCGCATAGTTAGGTTGAGGCGCAGCTGTTGATCCTAAATAAGCCTAAATCTTTTTGGCTCACTGTAGATATTTTGGTCTCCTGGAAAGCATTTCTCAGACAGCCGTCTCCAAGCAGGAATATGACAGATGAGACACAATGCTCTTTCTCTCTCCTGCAGAACACAAACGCGTTGAAGTCGATACTCTGTTCATTAATTCCAAACTGTAGCCAAGCTGGTTTATCATCTCTACTGGCGATACCAGCAACATTATATAAAGAGAAAAACAGAAATTATTGTTTTGGGATATAGTGGAAAGAAAAAAACGAGCAAGCTTTGAGCCAAGCCTCTCTGTCTTTCTCTGTTAGTATCCTTTATCACACACATGCACACACCCAGGCGCGTACAAACACAAAAGTTACAAAGTTACTTATGAATTCAACACAAACTCTCCCACAGACTGGAGCATCTGTCTATCGCGGTCTCTTCTCTTCCATCTCAGTTTCTCCATTTGCATCTCTCTCTTTCACAAGTTTGGAGACATCTGTGGCGTGACAACTTAATCAGGTACCACCAAAAGAGAGGAAAAGTGAGATGGAGAGATGGGAGAAAAACAAAGGAGAGGGGGTGCAGAAAAGAAGGGGTGGAGAGTGAGGAGGCGAGACGTCTCCCATCACCTCTTCCTCCTCTGCTTCTGATACTTTTCTTACTTCTTCCACCTGTTCTTTCTCACACCCCCACCTTCCAATTTCATACTGTCTTCTCGCTAGCTCTCTGTATTGTTTTCTTCTAAAATCCCTCCACCTTATTGTCTAAGAAATAAACGTTATTACCGCCATCTGTTTAGCTTTTAACCCTCCATCTCGCTATTTCTATTCACTGTTTTTTCCATTCTCTCTGCATGGCCGTGTGCATTTTTTAATTTCCCTGTCCTTTTCTGCTCTTGTTCATTTTTCCCTTGACAATTCTGAAAAATAATCCTACACAGTTTGCCTTTTTCAGTCAGATAACACATCTGTGTGTGTGTGTGTGAGAGAGAGAGGGGCTTTTCATTGACAACAACAGTGTCTGGCTTTTACAAAGAGCTGTGCAGCAAGAGCAACGTACAGGTGTTGAGGTCAAGCTTCCTATTAAACTATGCTAAGTTTACTCTAGTAACATGTATACACCAGACAATGTAGTGTGTGTGGCTTTAATGTTACAAACTGGCATGGGGGCCAAATAGCAATATGTTGTTTGGGTGTAGCTTTATGAAAAAAAATACTTTGAATACAACAGAAAACCTGTATGAAGCTGTGCGTCACTGTTTTTCTAGTCTGTACATGATTGTATTTGTACCTGTCATGTCCTTTTGACACTCTGCCAGTGCCTGCTTTTGTTCTTTACCTCAACCGACGCAAATTCATCTCATCAAATTCACTCCACTCCATTCATTACTTCTCTCTCTTCCCCCCCCCGTCTCCCTTGTCTTGGCTGATGCTTCATTAGTGCTATCCAAATAAATAGAGCTGAAAAAAGCAATACCTTCACTTCAAAGACTCAGCAGGCTGTCAACAACTTGCAAGAGCAATTAAAAAGCTCTCGGCTGGATTCTGGCACTGCATTTGTTGCATGTGTTTGTGTCCCTGTATAAGTTTATAAGTTTAAAGTGTTTAGTTCAGGAGCTAACTGGATTTTGATTTAACAGGCTAACATGCAGCAACACGCGTGCAACAAAATCAATTAGATTCTAATTGGTCAAGGGCTGCTTCCCTGCACGACTGGATGACTGAGGACAAAACAGCTTAAGGCTATTTTCTTTACTCTTCGGGAGACAAGTTCCAGTGGGGTGGCCTAGAGCTCAGGGGTAGTTCACATTCATTCTACGATGCTAAAAAGATCAAGGGAACGTCTTTTAATTGCGAGCTGGACAACTTTTCCCCTCACATGTTGCTGATAATAATGCCTTGTAAGGGAGAGAGGTATTGTGTAGCTTCAAATTACATGATGTTTGACGGTTCTGTCACTCATCAGTTTCTCTTGATTGGTCTGCCTCAACTGTAAGCATCCACTGTTCTATGATCTTGGTTATTCAGCTATTTTTATTTTTGACAGGCCTGTTCATCTTTTTATATATGCAAATTGTGTCTGGATAAACTGAGAATTGGTGTTGTTGCTGCTCGCGCCAGGAATCAGGATGAGTCACTTGAGTTGTGCCTCAAGTGACCACTGAGGATTTGATTTTGCTTCCCACTGACATTTGATTATATCTGTGGGAAACAGCAAAGCACGGTTATAAAAGAGAAAAAAAAAGACATTTCAGGTCATACAGCTACCGCTGAAAGCTACAGAAGATTGGGATGGCTATTTTGCATACTGGCTAAAACTACATAGAAAACCTTAAAATCAAAAATGTTGGAAAGAAAAAGAGAAATGATGTAACAATGTAGAGAGAGAAAGATAAAGACCCTGCCATCTTGCTTTAGGCAGATCCTGAGATTGGGAGGTTGTTGTGCTACAGGCAACAACATGAACCAGGATGTCCTTAAGTCCAGTCAAATTGTTCTCTATGTTCCCTATTCACACCCGTCCAGAATGAACAGAATGAACGAACTGAATCATTTCAATGCCGACTGTAAAGAGCTGCCGAGTGTCTCACCACATTGTTCCTGCTGAGGACCTCCAGGATGTTGTTGAGAAGCTCCAAACTGTTTCTCCTCTCATCATGAGGACCATCAGCCATACTGGCCAGTGCCCCACCTAGCTCCCGCAGCATCATGGGTAGCAAAACATCACGGCACTCTGTGAAGAAACAAAAGAACACATGGTCAAAGGTGACACGTTTAATACGCGGGAATAACACACAGTAACTGTACACGGATTTTTTTTTTTTTTACAGAAGGAAAACTACTCAGTCCGTGAGAAAACTTAGTGTGAGACAGTGTTCACTATGTGAGAGTGATGTTTTATTTACTTATTTTGGGCAAAGCCCTAAAACAGAAAAATGCCCTAAGATGTTCAAACACAAGCATCAACAGTCACACATCAAGATTTACTTCAATATGATTCCGCTTTCAAAAATCTCTCAAAGCCTGAACCCGGGACCCGTACATCAATTGGTGCTGCACCTGTGGAGACAGCTGCACCCACACAGCAGAGAGTAATGATGCTACTGCACCCTGAAGAAGAATTCAACCCTAACCCCAGACTGCACAATGGAGTGATATCAATCAAGTGTCTATTTACAGTTCCTATGCATGTCTGCTGCTCTGTCAGCCAGACAGTCAACACATCAATCACCATGGCCTAACGTTTCCTCTTTCCCATCTCTCTGATTAATCCTTATCTTTAGTTAATTCATTTGTTAATTTGGTCACACATGCAATACATCATCAGTAATTACATCAGTGACAAAGTATTTCTAAGTGAGGGACACTAATGTGAGAAATCCATTTCATTTATGTTAAAATATACATAGTTAAACGTATTTTAAATGAAGTAATCCATTCGATTTCTGTACTATTTACACCTGCTTAACTGCTCTATAAACCCTTTATGGATGGTCACAGCTTTTCTCTGAGGGTTGTCCAAAGTCATTCTAGTAATTATAGGAAATCACTGAAGTACTAGAGTATATGTAGTAGTACTGAAGTAGAATCTGAGGTAGAGGCAGAAACCGTCTACCAATATTCAAGGGTCAATTGTTTCTCTGCATTTTCTTAAGTCTCTCTGAATGGGTCATTAATATTTCAAAAAGGTGTTTGATATTCATTTCAAATTTCTTGCAGATATTTTCTTTATGATGAGTGGATTGCCTTCCAGATTACATACATGGCAGCCATGATTGAAATTTTATGCCATAGTAAAAGTGGTGGGAGATCCTACTTTAAAAATCAAAATAATGTAACTGACCTAAGTTAACCTAAAGCAGTGTTTGGACAGTAAAACTAAAAATAAAACAAGGAAGAGCTTAAAAACAGTCCCATCTCACAGTTGCATGCAAAATAATGTCTCTGCAAAACCATTTTCATGTCAAATTAATATAACTAGAAAACAACAGCTTCCTGTGAGGCTGAACAAAATGCACGACTACACCTTCTATGACTTAGTGAAATGGTTGACTTTGCGTGTAGGTAGTCTTTCTAAACTTTTAACTCTCTTGACAAATTGCTGACACCAGACTAGGCTTCTAAAACTCTGCATTGTTTTGTAAACAATAACACTGCCATTTGATGATTTAATGAGACTAGTGATGTGACTAGGCAAGCTCTGACAGACAATTTGAATAATTGATTTTTAATGGGGCTGTCCTACTCAAATTATCATCTGATATTTAGAAGTCAGCAGAGCTAGTGGCTTTATCACCAAAGACAGACACAATCCAAGGTGACAGCGAATGGATTAAAACAGACACTATCAAAGATGTTGATCCAAAATTTAAGTTTATGTTTTCAGTTGATTTATAGATGTGATGGTCCCATGGCTTGTACTTATACTCTGTTTCTATAATGCAGCAGGTACCCAGAGGTCCAGAAGCTGATCATTATAGTTGGAAGCACCTAGGCCCAGTGCTCTCTTCTTATAAGACCCTGCTTTTCTGGCCGAGAGGCTCTCTTCCTCCCAGTGCATTGTTATTTTGTTTTTTAGCCATCCAACACCTTTCCCTCACACCACACCTTCCACTCACATTAGCATGCACCCTCACCACTGACAACCACATCCCATTGTATTCTTAGTTTGTTTTGTGTTTACCGTTGTGCTCCTGAGTTAAATAAATTACTCATTATTCAGCCTACATCCCTAACTCTTATCATGGCCTCAGAGCCACATCGTGACATAGATGTTAACATTACATTTATCTTTATTATGTAGGGTGACCTACTACTAGTTTCTGCTATAGCAACTTACTACAGCAACTCTAACATTATTAAATACTAATAATAGCTAGTGGACACAGTTAACATATAAATTTGATTATCCGACAGGTTCCACAATTTAGTCAAGTTGGTTTGGGATCATGGATCATGATTACATATCAAATGATTTACCTGACAGATATGAATGTTTAACTGTCATTACAAATGATGTACTGTGCATTTACAAATATATATAAGGAAACTGTGATGGCAACAAATTCTGGGATTAACTGAGAATTTCATTATATTTAAAGTGTATTTTTCCTTGTGTCTACCAGCTTGACCTTTCCCTTTCTTTTCCTCCTATTTCTCCATCTATCTGCTCCCCCCCTACCTCAACCCTTCTCCCTCCACCACACCATCCCTCTCTTTGTAGCCCCAGGTAGACAGAGCCCATTAAAAGCTCATCTGGGCTGATGCTCGTTAGTTCCATTATTAACTGAGCCAAGACTATGCGCCTGCTGAGTGGACCCTCATCACAACAGTCACTCCATCACACAAACATGCAGAGAAAAAGGGGGGGTTGGCGGGTAAGACAGCAAGAGAGAGGGGTGGAAATGCATGAGTCACAAATTGCCCTCAATGACTCAGAAAAATGGAGGGAGGTGAAGGAGGAGGGGTCTGGACAGGTAGAGGGAAGCCAGCTGGAAGAAGAGTTAAGTAAAAGATTGGATGAATAACAAAAGTAGTATCTCAGTGCAGAGTAATTTAAATCTATTTGACATAAAATACAATCATTAAAATGGAAATAGGGGGGAGAGCGTTTTAATGAACCTTTATCTTTCTTGAAAATGTACCTCTCTCAGATTTGAACATGAAACTAGGAGACATCCTGGTCATTTCACTGTGCCCTTTAGAGAGGTAAGAGGATGGTGTTTTAGATACTGCAAGCTTTGTATTTGAGTAGATACCCTGATAAATCTGTTTAATCCATCAAAGCAGAAACTCATCATCTTTTGTCCTTTCAGATGAAGAAAACAATGGGTTGTGTTTTGTAGCAATATGGTTGTGTGCGTGTGTGCTTGAGAATTAATCCATCTGCCTTCCTGGGGGGTGGATGTACCATTAAACCTGTGAAGGACTCCATTCCCTGGTGCAATGACCCCAAAGCCACCTGCTTCTATATTTCTATTGATCTAAGAAATAAACCCAGCTGATATTTCCTGCTGCAACACATTCAGGGGAGAGAAAGTGAAGTAGATAGCTGGAGTGGGGTTGAAAGGGTATCCTGTTGTGTGTTACATTGTGTGTTTTGTGTTTTTACTCTGTCAGGAGCCAGGAGTAATGAAAAAATAACCGAGATTGCAAGTTTCAAGGTTTACGCCTACCTTGACCCAGTGTGAGTGTGCAGGAGGACAGAGGAATACATTTAATGAAGGTCCACACATTACCTCACTGCAAAATTTTGAAAAATTAACATTGGGGCACACCAATACATGGATAGACTGGTATCTAGCAGTTCTGTAAGGAGTTTTACATCAGAGGATGAGTTGCAGACACATTCTAGCACATGAGAAGTTGCTGTTTCTTTTTTAGGTCTTTTTAGGTTTAAAAGCTGTACATGTCTTGGTTTAGGTGTGACCTGTCTCACTTCCTCTAGTTATCCTCTTACATAACATACAAAGTGCTGCCTTTGTTGAAAAAGAGGAAAGAGCTCGAGATGGAGATTAACAGAGCATCCAAACAGAAATTGAGACTTATCTGTACTTCCTATTTATTTGTGGTTATTTTCTAAATTAAAAATAAAGCCAAAACTTTCAGCGACAGTCAGGTAGATATTTTCAGATTTTATATACTATAGACTGCAGCAATTTTATTGTTCACAGAGACACAATCGGCTCTACTCTGGTGGTATTTATCAGCAAAGAACCTTTCTACAGCAGCTGCTGACACAGGAAGAGTGTATATTTTCACCAATTTGAATAGTGATGGAAAAACAACCTGAGTCTCATGCTTTTTGAACACCCTGTAAATCCTGCCTTCTTCTGGGATCATGTGTATGCAGAGTAAAACACTTTTAGTTCAGTCAGCAGCTGCCTCTCATCTTAAAATTCAGAAAACATATAGAAAACCCATGAGCAACCTAATAGCTTACTCATCTTCAGTATCTTTCTACTTTGACAGATCTGTCAGGGAGCATATTGTCTGTTTTGATTTTACCTAGATTCCCCTTCCCTTCAAATCGCCTGTGGAGCTCCTGAGTATGAGCATCAAAAATTATGAAGTACAGGTTGCCTTGGTAATGCTCGTCCAGACTGTCTTCAGTCACTGATGCGGAACGGCGCCTTCAACTTTGCAGGTATTTCTCTGTGTTTTGCCGGCCCCGAAATAACATCAGGAATGTAAATATCTGCTGCTTCAGCCTGAATGATGGCTTTCTCAGACTTCTTTGAACTGCACCATGGTCCTCAGGGCTTTCAGTCTTGTAAGAACACCAGCTACAACCGTGTGCAGTTCTCAGGTAGTTCATTCTTTAAGAGGGCATCTGAAATGATTGCTATTTCAAAGAACACTGGGGAAAGCTCTGGGGAACATACCATACACTCCAATCCTTGTGAAGAAATAGTGTATGTGTGTATGTGCTCCAATTGAGGGATATGAAAAAAAGTCTTGCCCTCTGATAAGTATTTTCTCTTTTATTTATAGAAACAAATGATGCCTCCTCACAGTGGATAACATTGTTGATTTAGTAAAACATTAGTCAAAAGTGAGTGATGCCTCCAGCATTTGTTCTTGAAGTTTTTAAAAGCAGATATTGCAAGGACACATATTGTGTTTATTAAAAGAATGAAAGAAGACCCACCTGAGGTCATTTCAGTGAGCTTTTAATTATTGATTCAGTCAAAATGAATTCAAAGAGTACCATCATTGTTGCTGAGTAGTTTAACTACTTGTAGAAACTTCTTATTGTGGAAATGCAATACATGTCTTGGCATAACTATTAGATCTACTTTTGGAGGCAAAAAGCTTGAAAATGAAGCTCCCTTCCTTCCATCAAATCTATAGCTTCTGCCTATACTTCCTGTTCTCACTCCTCCTGGTTTCTCACTTTCCTCATCTGTTATTTCTGCTCTTTCTGTTCCTTGGTCCTCTCTTGGTCCTCCATGTCATTTTCCATCTTGTTTCTTGCCCTCTACTGACCCTTTACATGTATTTTCACATCTTTCCTCTTGGTTTCCATTAATTGTCCTTGACACATAAACCTACTGCTCTGTCTCTCACAACTCTGCTTCTCCATCTCATATTTCTCCACAAGCCAACAGTATTTATCAGTTATTAGCAGTGTTCCCACACCTTCTTAAACATCAAATTCAAAGACTTTTCAAGGACTTTCCAGGCCCAATTCCCTCAAATTCAACGACCAAACATGGCATAATTTGAGACACGGATCAAAGTTAATTCCCATTACAACACAGAATTTTTATAATGAGAACTAGCAGGCTTTACAGAAGCTCACAGACTATGTGGTCTCTTGTCTTCTCTAACACAGCACAGCAAAACAATATTCTATTCTTGCACAAAATATATAAATTCAAGCACTTTCAATGACCCATGTTTATTTACGTCTACTTTCAAAAACTGTCAAGGCCTTGATTTTTTTCCCTCTCAAACTCACAAACTTTCAAGGATTTCAAGGACCCATGGGAACCCAGTATTTGCACTTATTAATTCGTCCAACTGATCACCGGTTTTATGTTGTCACAAGCACAGAACAGTCCTACATGTGCTGCGCTCTAGATCTGCTCTGACTTGAGCCTCTCAGACAGAACTTCCTTTCGGCCTGCATACAAATCCGACATCTTTCGCTAGGATTGGCAGACTCTAACCCGAGTCATGGCCCTAATCCTATAACCTTAAACCATTTTTGCAGAGGTCTGTTTGGTGAAGCTTGCTTGGGGCTGCTCGTGACGAAGCAACCTAAAAAGCCTGAGAGGCTCAACTGAGGGCAACAGGGGGAGCAGTGTCAGTGAAGAGAGAGAAGTAGAGGAAAAATGAAAAAGGCACCAGAGAGAAAAGAGACAAACAAGGCACATGAATTGATTCAGCAATTACCAAGTTGTTGCTTTTTATTAATATTTGAAGCAGTTTGATATCAATATTACCTGAAAAAAAAAAAAAACATGATTTACGAGCTATTTTGTAACAGCATAGTGTAGTTTGACACACACACATCCTCGTGATTGACAAAATTAATAAATGAATATTGGTGCACAGACATGGTTCCTGAGCACACCTGTGTTTCTATACTCCACACACCTGTGTGATTTAGTTGCATGTTATGCGTTACAGCCTGCGGTGCAACAATACAGTAAATCAATTTTGCCATGCTGTGGAAGAAGGCTTTGCCAATAGGCACTGACAGAAAAATGGAAATCAAGGTCTTGGGGCAAACATTGGGAAGCTTTTTAACTTTTTTTCCACCTAGTTTTCACCATCTGCAGACATACACGTTTGTACAAAGAAAGAAATACACAAAACAGATTCAGATTCACCACCTGAGCTCCAAGTACTCATCTATATTCAATTCAAAATTGGAGCTGCAACGATTTGTCAATTAATCGATTAGTTGTCAACTATTAAATTAATCACCAACTATTTCGATAATCGATTAATCGTTTTGAGTCATAAAAAAAAAAAGTCCAAATTCTCTGATTTCAGCTTCTCCAAGGTGAATATTTTCCAGTTTCTTTAGTCCTCTTTGACAGTAAACTGAATAATTTGGGTTGTGGACAAAACCAGACATTTGAGGACATCACCCCGGGCTTTGGGAAACAGTGATTTTATGGACCAAACAACTAATCAATTAACAGAGAAAATGATGAACAGATTAATCAATAATGAAAATAATCGTTAGTGCAGCCCTATTCAAAATATCAATTTATTTGAGTTGTAATCTCAGCCTTTGATTATTAATACCAATGTGTGTCTTTGTGTCCAAGTGTGAATTGTCCTTTCTGTGTCTGAATTGGTGTTTCACTGCTATTTGATGTGTAAGAGCTGATATCTCTTTGTGCCTGTGTGAGGGTGTGGTTAAGTGTTTGGGTTACCAAGTTTGTGAGAGCAGACAGCCACCAGTGCTGGCGGGCCAGCACACAGAGAGCAGCTTTGATGGCTCAGCAGCTAACTCATCCCTTTTCTGTTCCTTTTTTTTCCATTTGACAGCCAAATACAATAAACTATAGCACATGGTAATAAGATGCAATCTCAGTTTCTAAGAGGCATGTAAATCAGAAGTGTCTTCCTCTTTCTCTCCATCCCTCTCTTTAGACGTCATCCCTTGCTTTTGGGAAGATAAAGTGATAGAAAAGATGATAATGAGGAGGTTTGGAGGCGCAACGACAAGTTAATCTTCCGAGTTGAGGAAGGGTTGGGACCAAGCCAACTATATCGCCGCTTGGTGATGACTAAATGTCTCTCTCAGCAGGTTTTTCATCTTTCCATGTCACTGTGGGTGTCTCGTCTCATCCACTCTCTCTCTGTCATTCATTTGTCTTCCTCTCGCCCTTCTCACTTTTTCCTTTGCTCCATCTTTAAACCCCATCTGAAATTTAAAGCTCCATGCCTCTCTAGTTTTTAATTGCTGGGTTCGTGTGTCAGCAAAATATATCTGACAGGTATGATTTGTAAAGGCAGGAAAGCTGTCTCAAAATGGTTCTCTTGAGAACAATTGCTTTTCTTCATGCTAACTACCAAGTAACCACACACACACACAGAAATAATAAGAGTATATCTTACTATAACAGGGAATTAAGGCAATTTAGAAGTTTAACACCAAACATGTTGACATTTGCTCATTAGTCAAGACAGAATCGAGCCTTTTTGTCATGTTTACCACAAACACAAACATTTGTTGCATGGATAACAAGTACTAGATAATGTTGATACTATTCAAATAATCCAATGAGTGTTGTTTTCAGATTCTGCTTTTGTTTATACCCTGTGTTTGATAGAGCATCTTGCTCTTTCCACCTGTCTTGGTCACTTTTTATGAGTCACCCACTAATTGCCATCCCTCATCTCTGCCTTCCTGCTCTGCTCTGTCTTCCATAGGACCATTACATTGATTGAACAATTAGTCTGTTGGCAGCATTAGTTGCTACAGAGTTTTGATCAATTTAACCAAGGCAGATCAATTGTACATGAATGCCTTGCAGTGAACCATCTTATTGCTTTGACTGATGGGCAGGCTTATTCCCAGTGTCCTCTGATAGGAGAGTAATATATCATGAAGCTGCTGGCTCTGGTTTAGGCTATACCTGATCTTGATTTTTAAATCCAGATTTGTATTTGTTTAGAATTCATAATACGGCAACCGTATAGCTGATATATTTGCTCAATCTGTAAATCATTATTCACTTACTCATTATATTACCTCCAATTTACTGAACCGTGGTAATGATTTGTCTAATTATCTTCACTGCCATCTTCTTGTTATGCTGCTGCTGTATAATGACCCACTGTCCCAACGGGGATCATTAAGCTTTTAACTGTTATTTTGCAGTAACCTGAGAAGTAAAACAGAAAGGTCCTGCTTAGCTGTGCAGCAGAAACCAGGCTACTGACAGCGCCATGCTGTTCGGTCAGGTTTCTCCCATCTCGTTTACGCTCACATCTGTACCAAATTAATTAATGGGTGAGTGTGTTGGTACAGTGACTGTTGTGTGCCTCTACTGTCCTTGTCTGCATTCAGTTTCCACCGAGATCACCCCACAGACACAGGAGTGGATCAGAATATAAATAAGACAGAGAGAGTGTGAGTCAGAGGCATTACCCAAAATGATTAAACTCCATTCAGTTTGCTCCATTAGTCTCATCCATCCCTCTTTCCTTCCACTGTTTCATCCACAACCTCCCAAAGTGCCGTCTCTGCAGAGACTGAATGACAGCGACTACTTCTCACTCTCATTAACCTTCTGGACCGAACAACCCACAGATCTACAGTAAGCTCAGCTATTTTGGGTCAGCATGTACAACAACAGTCAAAAAACATTTGTGGCAGATGGCTCATGTGCTGTCAAACACACAAACACACCACACACCCAGACACCACATCTTGGACCCAATTTAGGTTCATAATTCTCAGCAAGGTATGAAAGGTGGTTCCTGCTGGGTGATCTTACTGCAGTTGCTATAAGGTGTGACATGAACTTTAATATGATGTAACAAGAGCTAATATAAAGGAACACAGCATAAAATAATATATTAGAGCATGACACAGCAGGAGGTAAGGAGGGAGGAGAAGAGAAGAGAAGAGAAGAGAAGAGAAGAGAAGAGAAGAGAAGAGAAGAGAAGAGAAGAGAAGAGAAGAGAAGAGAAGAGAAGAGAAGAGAAGAGAAGAGAAGAGAAGAGAAGAGAAGAGAAGAGAAGAGAAAGGAGGAGATGAAAAAGGAGGAGAAGAGAAGAGGAGAGTAAACAGGTATGGTACGCTGTATTTTATAAGAACAGAATGGAGCAGAGCAGAGAAAAACACTGTTTCAGAGCCTGAGGGGACACAGAAGCCATATGACTATTACATTTTATTATGATTCACACAGTCCCTATAATAAAGCATATGGGCACATGGTGGCTTGCGGGACCACCAGCAACCTGTTACACACATGCAGACGCACACACTCTGAGCAGCAGTAAAGCTGACAGCTTTGAAATTACAGCTCAACCAGCTGCTTTGGGAAAGGCTAGGGGAAATACATAACAATAAATGCAGGCCCCTTGTGATGCATGCAAACACTTGCTTACCCTCAGGTTAACCTTCACATATTTATCATATACAGTACCATATTTCCACTACTAAAAACACTGCTTTTTCACATCTGCTTTTAAAAAGAGATTTATTTAAAGTAAGTTATTAACACAGTCTAATCTTGCTTTAGACCACATGGAATCTACATTTGTAAGCCAGATTTTGCTTGGTTACATGGTAATATCTTTGTCATCTAAAGCTCTCTTAGAAGCCAGATGTAGAAAACCACATTCAGTATCATAACTAGGGCCTAAAGTGACCTGTCACTAATGCTGATTGGTAGAGAATGTGGGGACAACCGAGATCACTCAGCACTGATTAATTCCTGACAATAATAACTGTACAGTACATCACTCATCCATATTCATCAAGCACTGACATGCATCTGTTAAGTAATCACAGCGGGGGAAATATAGACATGGGTGTGAACAATGTCAACAATCCTGTATAATGTGCTGCAGTAAAATGGAAGCAATTTAAGTAATGAAATTGCTGCTGTTTGTATGGATTAATATGAACGATGAATTTGAAAAAAATACTTTTACACTGGAGATCCTCGCAGCATTTCTGACTTCCTGAATTATGGGTTATTTTAGGTCATGTTACAGAGATACGTACTCGTTATATTGGCCCTTACACGAGCATTACACTAAAACGTACGGTATGGGATTTCCCTCAATATGTTTAGTATGTATTACAAGACAGGAAACATGACTGTAGTCTTGTGTCCAACTGTACAGATGGAGGACGGGAAATGGCGGCCTGGCTGAGAAGATATAGAGGGTTAGTGGATTGAATCAGGGACTTTGACCAGCTTTGGGGAAATGAGTGGGCAAACAAAATGACAGACTCATCCCTCTGTCCCTCTGCTCTTTGCTCTCTCTGATCTCTCGTTCTATTTTTCCCTTTATCAGTACTGATGCTCTCAATCTGTCACAGTGATTGCCTCACGGCATTATAATTTGCCTAAATTGAGCCATAATGCGCCTTGTAAATGTAATATTGTCTCAAAACCAGATTAACCCCGTATGACAGGATGCACATGTGTGTCTATTCACGTGTGAGTATGTGTGCATTGTGTGTGTATACAGTATGTGCTTGCCAAGAAGCTTAATCCCAGGAGCATATGCTGAATAAATCAGAGAACTTTCGAGTCAGAGAAATCAAATCCTTTCAAACATTGCCCATGGATGCAACCAGTCATGAGAGAGCCAAGCACATGGACAGACAAAATCAGCATGTTGGACACACACGCATATATCATTTCAAACCCGGGTTATAGAGTAAATGATTACATGTAACCATGTGACAGGACCACATTATAAAAAGTGTTTCCCTACTGCAACAAAACAACCTAACATACAAGTATGCAACAATCTTACATAGAGCATGGTATACAGTAGTTAAGGCTTACAGTTTTTGTTTTTTGCATGTTTGTTACCAAAATATATAAACAGTTTTCCAAAAAGGAGCGGATTAATATAAACCGATTTTTATCCAAATTTTATATCCCCACAAGCCCTAAAGTTCTTGTGTTTTCCACTGAAAAAAGATGCTGACCATGGTAGTTTGCAGTAAATGTCCACTTGCTATGAGGACAGCTCAGAAAATCTTGCAGTAAATGTCATTATACACCTCCAAGTGAGTAAAAAATAAAATTACAAGGTTAACGTTTAAACTACTGAGTGGTTTCATTGCAAATTGTACTTTTACAATACAATATTTTTGTTATGTTTTATTAATTTTTTAATATCTAAAAAATAAAGGGCTTTTAAAGATATTTTTTTATATCGTCAAACATGGACAAGCAAGTGATTGTCCATCTTACATTGTCACACATAAACAGACACACACACACACCATCCCCTTCAATCGTCTAACCTCTCCTATTCTGTCAGTGGCTTGACATTTTTCCCTGGAGAGTAAGCTTGGCAGGCCTGCTCAGACAGACAGACAGGTAGGGTTATTAAATATGTACTGCAGAGCAGTGATAGGACACCGGGGGCCATTAGCCATTATAAATATATAATTTAGATCTGCTGCATATTTAAGCCTCCTGGACGAATAGCACCCCAGCATACAAGCCCTCTGATTAGCATCCCAATGCTAAAATGCATCTCAATTAGACTGAGTGTCAGCCCTCATTTAGTGAGGCACGGTTCGAGATGGAATGGACCAATGTATAAATGAATGAATAAATAAATAAGCACGGCGCCGCAGGGTGGGGAGAAGAGAGCAGAAGAGGGGCTGGGTGTCACTGACCAACTGCATGCAGGTTTGCTGACAGATCGAGCGTGAGCAGGCCTGAAACCTTAATCACTTCTGGATTGTTTAATAGCAAAACAAGACCAGTCTATCTCTTTCTCTCACGAACTCTGTTTTTTTTTTTTCACTCTCCCAAAGCTATTTTGTGTTCTCTCAGCACCACAGTCCATCTGTTCCCTCCTTTCTTTTTATCTGTCTCAAATCCCCTGTTTCCTCTTTTCAAGTAGCCTTTGTCTCTTCCCCATTTTTCTGTCATCCATCTTTCCCTCCCTTTACTTATCTCTCTGCCCTGTCCCTCCTTTAGCAAACGCCATGTCATCCTTCTCTATTCCCTGTCTCAATTCCCTTTACTTTTCTAAGATTCTTCCCATATGACTTCCTGTTGAACGATGTAGTGGAAAGGCGTGTGGTGTTTGCCTCCTGTGCAATTTTGGTAACTTTTGTTACTTATGTCTATCTTTTAAGTCCATTTTCAGTGCAACAGTTTGTTTTAATTAACAATACATTTAATTTGCACAGAAATGAGTAAATCAATTCAAGCAGGCGTTAAAAGTCAGGCACAACAGGCTTCTCTCACTTCCGGAGGCGAAGCTAGCATGATGGCGTCCACATATCAGACTTCCTTTGTATTGGTCAGTGTTTATGCCCCTAACTGGGACAACCCAAATTATATGACCTCCCTTTTTTCCAATACCCATCATTTCATTTTACGAGGTGGGAACTGAATTTAGTGACAGACCCCAAGCTTGACCACTCACAGCCTAATAACTTACATCCTCTGCTATGTTGAAGACACTGTCATCCCTTACAAGTCAGTTAGGTTGCATAGATCCCTGGCGCTTTCATCACCCGGTCACAAAAGAATGTTCCTATTTTCTAAAGGTATACCAAGCTTATTCTCATACTGACTTTTTTTTATGCAGACAGGGCTCTTTTTTCTTTTGTGAAATCTACTGAATATTCTGCTATTATTATTTCTGATCACACCCCACACAGTTTAGATTTAGTACTCTAGCCTAATACTAAGGAAGTGGAAATTCAATACAGGGGTATAAGCTAATGACTGATAATAATTCTGTGATTTTATCTCAAAAAGAATCAGTGTTTTCCATGAGATTAACAGGACTGAGTCAACTTCACCCTCTTTGTTATGGGAAACTTGAAAAGCTGTAATACAGGGAGAGATTATCTCGTAGGGCATACATTTGGCCAGGAAAAATAAACAAAAGCAGCAAGAGCTGATAATGCAATTCTCAGCATGGATACAGAGTATTCCAACTCTCCTAGTCCAGACCTGTATACCAAAAAGGGTTACAATCTGAATTTGACTTGCTTTCCATGGGTAAAGCAGAATATCTTTTAAAACAGACTAAAGTGACAAACTATGAATATGGCAATAAAGCCAGCCGCTTCTTAGCTCTCCAACTTAAACGTTGGTCAGCCTCTCTCTTCATATCTCAAGTCTATAACTCCTCCCACTCCCTAACTACTGATCCAACTAAAATACACTTCACTTCCTTTTATTCTAATCTCTATAAATCTGAGCCCCCTGTAAACAAGATTACAATAGATTTTTTTTAGATAGCTTAGATATCCCTACTGTAGATTCTAATGACAAGTAGGATTTGGATAAACCTATACAGTTAGAGGAGATAGCCACCTGTCTTAAATTGATGAAAAATAACACGCCAGGTCCAGATGGACTTCCGATTGACTTTTACCATAAGTTTTCTCACCTACTTGCCCTTTTATTATTACACATGTTTAATGATTCACTGGAACAATGCTCCCTCCCACTAATTTTAAATCAAGTTTCAATTTCACTTATTCTCAAGAAAGAAAAAAACCCTGAAGATTGCAGAAGCTGCAGACCAATAAGTTTGTTAAATTCTGGAGTAAACCTTCCAGCCAAGGTCTCGGCATGCTGTTTGGATCCTTGCTTGTCATACATAATTTCTGAAGATCAAACTAGGTTTGGTTAGAGGACAGCCAGTATTGTCTAATATTAGAAGACTTTTAAATATTGTGCTTTCTCCTGACACCTCTCATGATGTCAGGTTGTATCATTAGATGCTGAGAAAGCCTTTGATTGGGTTGAGTGGTATTATTTGTTTTCTGTTCAGGGGAAATTTGGTTTTGGCTCTGCCCCTACTGCTTGTGTGATAACTAATTCTCAAAGGTCTGACTACATCCCTCTAACTCTACTCCCCTGCTCTTTGCTGTAGAGATAGAACCTCTTTCCATTGCTCTCAAATCATCTTTACCCTTCACTGGTATTTATATAGCTGGACTGGAACATCAAGTGTCTCTTTATGCTGATAACCTTTTGCTTTACGTCACAGACCCCAGTAATTGTGTAGACAATATTTTACAACTTTTGAGTCATTTTTGGGTTGTAAGTTAAACGTCAGCAAAAGAGAGTATTTCACTATTAATGAGGCAGCTAAGCAAATTCCATCGGGTGCGCTGCCATTCCTATTGGCCCACAATAGTTTCCGTTATTTAGGTGTCAACATTGCTCATTCCCTCCCTTCTCTCCATAAAAATAATTTCACAAAGTTGGTTGTGGAAATTAAATCTGATCTGAAGCGTTGGGACTCTCTCCCTCTCTCTCTCTCTCTGATGGGCAGAATCAATTCTAATAAAATGAACATTCCCAGACTCTTGTTTCTTTTCCACAGTCTTCCAATATTCCTACCAAAATCGTTTATTCGATTGTTAGACAAAACAATTTCATAGTTTATTTGGGCTGGCACGAACCCAAGAGCATGTAGAGCAGTACTGCAAAGAAGCAAATGGGATGGGGGCCTTGTGTTGCCTAACCTTTTATTTTATTATTGGGCAGCCAGTCTTCGAAAAAAATGATGCTTGATGTAACTCTCTCAACCTTGATTGGTGTATAATGGAGGACAATTCTTTCCGCCCATCATGTCTGGCGGCTCTGGTCTGTGCCCCTTTGACTTGTTGTCCCAAACACATTAGAAACCCAGCTGTACTCTCTTCTTTGAATATTTTAAATTTGAAAAATCTCATTTTTTCCTGGTATTTTCAAGTTCGCAATTATGCTTACACATATTTTACATCCTTCTCTCAGCTTCCAGCAGGTTCTCTTGTCGTTGAGGAGCTTTCTCTCCCCAAGGCACATGGTATGATCTTAATTTTATATGATCTTATATCATCCTCAGGTGTGCTCTCTCTTGCAGTATCTAGGGGTAATTGTTAAAAGGAGCTTAAGCTTGATATGACAAACAACGTTTGTGTGTGTGTGTGTGTGTGTGTGTGTGTGTGTGTGTGTGTGTGTGTGTGTGTGTGTTTGTATGTATATATACGCTTTTTTCTTTATTTAGTTTTTTGTATGTGTGCGTTTTCTTTTCTGTCTCCTGAGAGTTTGGGATGGGTGTGGGGTTGGAGGAAGGTGTTGTTTTATTTCTCTGTTTTAACACACCAAAAAAAAGATTAAAAACTATTTTGGAACAGGGATTTGTACTTTGTATTTGACATTTGTATAATACTGGTTTCCAATAAAAAATATATGGCAAAAAAATGATTCCTCCCTTCGTCTCTCTGTCTTCCTCCTTTGCAAATTGTTCTTTTTCTCATCCTCTCCTCCACAGCTTGTTCCTATCTCATTGGTCTCTCCACAACCTCTGTCTGACTCCATTTCCATCATTTTTGCATCTGAAGTGTTTCTCTCCAAAATAACACATCTACCATTAAAAAAAATGGCAAACAGTAAAAATGATTCTACTGTAGGCATTAATTCAAAACATTTTTTTTATGGGAATATAAGTCATTTCAGAACCTCTCTTTCCAAAGTGGTTGCAGGACAGTCATCTGTTTTTCACATGACTGAACTCAGAGATCTCAGTTTGCTAAAATTGATATAGAGCATTTTGGCATGATGCCCTACATTCCTTTCCCCTTTTTCACTTTATCCTGCTCTCTTTTTTTCTACCTGACATCTATTTCTTCCCTCTCTCACTCCTTTCCTGGTGACAGAGTGTGACTCTGACTGTGCTGACAGCTAGCCAGAGGGGTGAGCCTGTTGACTCGGACCCTGGGGGATCAATCATCTGAACCAGGATCAATACCAAAAGACCAAATCCTGGAACAGCTACCGACTTGGCTGGCAGCGACTGACTGATGAGCGGACCCACTGCTACATTGGGCAAAAAAACATTCAAGGCAGTGCACATACCCTTTAAGCATGAACCGCAGCACAAACACTGAAATGTACAACTACACTCACATCCAGATATAGTGTCAGTCACTCTGCAACAAATTCATACAATCGTGTTTGCAGTTTATGTATGAGAATGCATTCATGCACACCTGGAGCAAAGTCAGTGATGTGACTGAATCTGCCTAGCACAGACCAGCATGTATCCCATCTCAGTCCCGCTCAGGCTGATTTCTGTCTCAAACCAAATTTGGTCCACCACAATCACTCACAGTCTACTTCCAATTCTTTGGTTTGCACTGCAGAAGCCTGATTATGCCCCCCCTTATCAAGTCTGTATTACACAGAAGCACAACATTAGCCCACTCTATCCATCATGGCATGGTCCTCTGCAGGGGAAATCACCACTTATCAGCCCACTACGAGCAAATTAGGCAGACATAACAGGGCTGAACAGAGGTAGGGGGGGAATAAGATTGGTGTAGAGTGCATGATCATTAAAGTGTAGTGCACTTTAAAAGGTACGACACACACAAAATCATGTGTCCCTGGCAATTATGCCAAATCTAGTGAAAATCATTTAAAAGTAGAGTAGGCATGGTGTGACAAGTGACACATTAATGACTGCAGCGCACTGAAAACTCTTCCTGTCTTATCTAACTCAAACTTATGATATTACTTCTTTTGCAGATGGTAGGTATCACCTGTGACATTAATATGGATAACACTACCAAAACCTACTGAGGCGTGAACGGTGTACTCATTTTCTGCTTGCAATGAGGTTCATGGACATTTCCAGTCTGGGTAGAGAGGGAATGTAAACACCACAAGGACAAAAGAAAAACCACCAGCTATTGCCAAAGATTATTTTTTTCAGTAATATCTCTTTAGGTTGATGTATTGTAGCCTAAAGACAGTTTAATCCAAGCAGGAATGACTGTAAGTAACCTTTGCCATCAGTGGAGTGGTATGTCAGTAGGTGCCACTTGTGCTGATTGTAATAAGATGGTATCTGACTGGAATCCATTGGACTGATTGTAATGTCAGTGGAGGTAAACATAGCACCACTGTAATTGTGAGTTATTCTTTCCTTTATCTTGATAGAATATAGCCCCCAAAGAAAACACTCCGAATATCCATGTCTTCTCAATGTCAGTGCTAGCTGAAGCAGAAAATCATTTTAAGGTTGGTGTAGCCTTTATTTCTTTTAATCTAATAACAAACAAATAAATAACAGTGTTCTAAAATCAAAAAGGTACTGACGGAAATTATGTAATGTGTCAAGTACATTGTGTATATATATATATATATATATATATATATATATATATATATATATATATATATATATATATATATATATATATGTATTAAATTGACTTGAGTGCAATCTGTGTGTATGAAGAAGTAAACCATTTATAACATAAATGCATAAACATCAGCATGCTCTTTCACCATTTGGCTGATGCCTTTAACCAGAGTGCTTTAGTGGACTGCCCCAGAGGGAATGGAACATTGCCCTTGCAGTATTAGCACCACACTTTTTATCCAGTGTGCTGTATGAAGATAAAACCTTTAAAGCAAAGAACTCCCTTACTGGTCATAAAGTACATGATAACAGCTGTCTGTCTAATCAGTCCTGTTGCTGGGCTGGAATTACTCACTGTATAATAGACCTTCTAACTTTTAAGTAAAAAGCAGTTAATGCTCTGTAAGGTTTTTCACACAATTGTGAAGTCCACAATTGGTTAGCAGCTCAGTGCCACCTTGTAACTGGAAAAAATGTACGCACCTTGTCTCTGGAACAGTTGGCTGCTGACAATTTCAGTCATAGAAGACACCTTCTGTTTCTGGAGTTTCTCAGGGGGAATGCAGGCATAAAAGTCATGCAGCAACTCACTGGAGAGAGCGATTGGGGGTAGAATAAATAATTAGTACAATCATTACCAGGGAAGAGCAACATGTTTGTTTTCTTGAAAATGAGCATCATAAATATAATATATAATTTAATTTAAACCAAATAATTCTACAGACTAGAACAGATTCCCACCATATAACTGATTTAAAAGATAGAAAAACACAACCACAACTTTGTAAGTCGAGCTTTAAATATCTATCCTTAACAGAAATAAAATATGCAAGCACCAAAGGCAATGGTTGAATCAGAGTGCAGCACAGACATGAGCAGAGCAGTGTATGCCCCATGAAAACAAATGAGTTAAAGTCCAAACTTGCTTTAATGAAGACACAGGTTTGAGTCATCCTCTGCCCCAAATTCAATTTTAGAATAATTAAACGGGCTAGTTGCAAACCCTGATGCCACTTAGAAAGATTGAATGCTCAGAGCATGGAAAACCCTCTGTCTCAATTTTTTGTCTGTCTCTCACTTTGTCTCTGTCTCCTTAAATTATGGAGGCCACACAGGCCGCGGTAGCACTTCCAATAATTGTATAAAAGAATGAAATGCATCACCTATGCTCCAAAACACAACAAAGTTTGTGTGACTTTTGATGTGCATAAGTTGGCACAAGGAGATGCTGGGGCACGGTGGCTCAGTGCAGACTTATCGGGCCCACTAATCATCTGAGAGAATCTAATTAAAACTCAAAATGTCAGCCTATACCCTATGGACATGCAAAGGACACAGAGCAAACAAAACACATGCATAGCTGACAATATCTGTGCTTGCACCACCCTGCAGATCACACTGAGTTTACAAGGTGTACAGATGTGACTATTCAGGAGAAGAGACGAAGCTTTGATGTCCACTTCATGCACAATGATTGTAATTCACACAGCTTGCTCTTGGAAATTCTACCCGAGGCAATTCTGAACAGGGACATAATAGGTACCTTGCATTCAAGTTTAAATGGCTTGGGTATGTTTGTGCATGCGAGTGTTTGCATGGTTGTGTGAAAAGAATTGCAAAGGACAAACAATACGGGTTAGCAAGAAAGAAAGAGAAAATGAATGACAGAAAGTGAAATTATGTGCGCTGATTTCTAACTCTATCCCTCATCACCTTTCTATCCCTGTATGTGTGCAATGCTTGTGTATGTTTGTGCAGCAGGTGTTACAGGTAGCACCTTTGTGACACTGTGTTGACATCCAGCCACTCGAGGGACTGAACTGGCAGATATGGATAATCCACAAACACACATGCGCACACAAAAACACACAAAAGGTCACAGATAGGTGAAGAGAGAATTTATGAGGATGAGGGTGTTTGAAACTGAATGTGGCAAGTCAATAAAACATCAGTTCAAATCTACTCTCAGTAAAGTAATAAAGTCACGCTAAGTCAATGGATCCATGTTTGGTTGTGGAACTGAAATAGAGGACAAATAAGATGCTTTAAATTTCTAGTGAGGAAAAAAATCTGTACACACCGTCCCATTCAGTTGAATGTAAAAGTGTGTAAAAACTGTACTGTCTACTGAGGTAATATCCTGAGCTAAACAGTATATTGTAAGTATGATTCTAGGTCAAGGAGGGGTTAAACAAGCCATTCCATGTCACTTTGCTCTTCAAGAGGCTGAGAGTGAAGCTCAGAGACAGAGTTTCAAATGGGTTTTGTTTGATCGTTTCGCTGTAATTGTCAATCCTCTCTGAGGTACATCAAGACGCTACAAAGTGTGTTTGAGTGTGTGTCCTTGTGTATATGTCAGTTTGATGAGATTTTTATCACCTGATAAAGAAGGTAAGGCTCGACCAGGATGGAATGTGTGGGGGACAGAAGGATGGGGGTCACTGAACAAAGAACAGAGCAAATTTGGGCTAAGCTGAAAGCTCCCATATATCTTCTCTGTCAGTGTCCCTGAGTGAGACCAAAGATAAGGTAGGTGTGTGTGTGTGTGTGTGTGTGTGTGTGTGTGTGTGTGTATGTGTGTGTGTGTGTGTGTGTGTGTGTGTGTGTGTGTGTGTGTGTGTGTGTGTGTGTGTTGAAGGGTAAGCTCACCTAAGGAGTTTGGCATCAAATACTTTCTCAACATCATGCAGGACTGTTGGCAAGTACTTCAGAGCAGCAACCTGGTGACACACAAACACACAAACACACACACACACACACACAAGTTAACACTGTTGAATTACTATCTTGAAATCTTGTGGAAGTTGTTGGTGAATACAAGGTGACTTTGCCATCAAATAGGCTCTCATCACAAGTGTGTGAAAGGATCTATTTTATTTTTCACAGGGTTGCCTGTCTGTCTGCCACACTTTTGTGACTGGGTCTGTTTCTATGTCTGGCTCGGTGTATGTAGTGAGAATGAGAGGAAGACGTTCAGCAGCAGAATACTGATGTAGAATCAAATTGAGAGATCACCTTTAAGAAGTATGAAGAGGAGAAGGAAGATGAAGAGCAGAGAAGACAGGAAAATATAGAAAAAACAAATGAAGGTGAAAATATGTGAGGATGAAGATGAGAAAAAAGGAAAAAAGGACTACTTGGTGGTTAAGTATGGGTGCAGCATGTGATTACCCTGAGCAGCAGAGTTGTGGTGTAGTCTGTTCTCATCAGGTTGTTGATGGACTCAAAAAGCCTCCTCAGCGACTCCTCAAATTCTGCCTGCTCTTTCCCCTCATACAGCCTAGTAGGGCAGGAGGAAATTCATGAATGAAATGAGAGATACATGACATGACATGATTGGCAAGGGGGATATAGGAAGGGATTGAAAGATGGGAGAAAACAACAGGGGAGGTGAGTAATCAGTGAGAGTGGGATGTGAAGAGACAAAGGGTCACAGCAAGGCTAGCCGACAAGAAGCTGCCTGATTTTAATATTTTTTTGTGTATGATTGCGTTAAAGAAAACATAATTCCAAACAATATTCTCTTCTGTCAGTCAATCTGTCTGCCAGCACATATATAAAATTACTAAACAATATGGTCATATGTTGGTCATTCTTTGTGCCACATGAGCACAGGTCCTGCAGGCCCTGTTTCTAATAAACACATCAGGTTGGTTGCAGCAATCTTTTAGAGGCACTTTAGGCCTTTAGCCTTATATCCATACATTTCATAACCTTTGAAATAATTTCAAACCTTATTGTATCAACTCCTTCCTGTCATGTCAGCAATCTTTCCTTATAAACCTTTTTTTTTTTTTTTTTACTTCAATTGTGACACTATTCCAGAACAAGCCATTTTTATCTACTTGACATATTTTATTTCCTGGCTTTTATAGATTTCATGATTTTTTAAAAAGTGACTCCACTGGGACACAAATTATAGTGCAGTAATTGTTTTTAATCAGAGTTTAAATTGATTCTAGGTTGGTAATGGCCTTAATCGAGCCAGCCCCAACTTTCTCTGCTCTGACTCAAAGTCATCAAGGAACAAGAGAAAGTTCACCAGAGTCCATGAGTTTTTGTGGAAATGCTGCATTTACTGAATTGGTAGTAGTTCCTCATATCTTTCAATATGGTTGAAAATGACACCCAACATGAAGGTGCTACACTGCACTTTAACCTCAAGTCAATGTTTCATTTTACACTTAAAGCAGTAAGAGCATGATACCACACTGGTCCTACTGCTTAAGTAATTGCGGAACCAACCCAGTACACACTTAATTCAATGCACTACTGTAAAGTTATGAAGCAAATAAATGCACTACTATGTTGACAACAAACAACTGCATCACACATGGATAAGCACTGACTGCTGTGTTTACAACAATCCTCTAACTTAACAACAAAAAATGGGTTATCTTTGTTGCTGCTATTCACAACTCATGCACACACCCACACATCCCTCTAAGATCCCTTCAGTCCTACTTCCTCCACCCCCAGCAAACTTTTCCTGCATCAGCCTCTCCACCCCCTCCCTGTCCAAGTCTCCTCACTATCTCCCTGTGATTCAGTGGAGCTGTGCAGTTGTTAATTACAATAGAAATTATGAGTGCTGTAGGGAAGGATTAGCATGTGACACACAGCGAATTTAGCATGTGGGGGGAGGGATTAAGCGGTAACACACAGAGGTATTATCACTGGGCTCTTTGCAGAGTAGTTATGATTACAGACGCATTGTCCTGCTTAATCCACCAGCCCTGTCTGTGCATGAATTTGTGTGTGTTTATTTGTGTGTGTGCGTGTGGGTGCAGAATATGTCTAGATGTGTGAGTGTGATAACATCAGGTCTTGCACTCACGCCACGCACATACACTTCAGTAAAATAGTTGTGTCCCATACTTAGTACAATATAGCCTGTTACAGCCCGTAGAGTACCACTCTTATCCAACTCAAAAGATGTCTGTGGAACTAAAAACGACAATAAGCTGTTGCTACAACTCATCTCCACACACACACACACACACACACTCATGAGCACAACAACACAAGTACGTAATACTAGCTCAGCAAACTAATACTGAAGACAGATGGAGAGGAGAGTGAGAGGGATGAAGGGGAGACAATAAGCAGGGGGGGAGGGAGTAGTGAGGGATAGTGAAGGAAAGTGAAAGAGAAGAAAAAAGGAGACAACTAGGCAACACTAAACATGTCTCCCATGAATCATGAAATCCCTGTCTGAACAAATCAGTCACGAATGTCACCTTGTTTTGATGTATAATTGCAGTTCCCTCTAGCACCAATCAGTGAAATGTTCAAGGCTACAATTCAGCAGTGGGATACAAGGTTTCCTCAGGTTTGGTCAAATTTGAAATGCAGATATTTTGAATTCCACATGGCGAGTGAATAAGTGTTGCAATGACCAAGGTGGCTGAGATAGATCACTTTTTAAAATCTTGGCATAATAAACTAAATATAATCAACAATATACAGTAATGACAATCAGTGAAACTATTTAAAATGCAAGAATGGTACAATAAGACAATTACCTAGACAGTGGTTAAAACTTATTTGTTCATGAAGACAATTAACAAACAGGTCCTGCCTGTTAAACAAACAGTGCAGTCCCCCTTAGGTCTATCAGTATAACTGTTAAAAGGCTTGAATGCCCAAAAGGACTGCTTGATCTGTTAAGTTTGAGGTTTTGTACAAATGGAATGGAGCTTTAGCTCTCCATGTGATGAATGTTATGTTATTATAGGCAATTTGCATTTCTCTAAGACATGATTTTATCTTTATTATTATTACCAAATACTATTTCTTATTATCACCAGGTACGATCTAAAAATAATGAGATAAAATAGGCAAGATAACAAAATTAGAAAGGACTAAATATAACCTTGGAAAGGTCTTGTGATGACTAGAAAAAAATATTAGATATTAGATTAATATTAGATCTCATAGGAAAAAGAACTGATCTCATCTCATAATAAGATCCATATCACATTAATGAGAAAAGATCTTCACAGTGGAAAACATACAGATTCTAGATTAATGCAATCTTCTTCTATAGCTGTGAAAAAAATAAAAGGAAAATGAAGTTAAGAGAGAAGATTAGATTTAAAGATGAGGGGAGGGATGAATAGAAAGAGGACGAGGGGAGGAGAACACAAAGGAGAAATATAGAACATAGCAGGTGCTTGGGGGAAGGAAAAAGAAACAGATACAACTGATGAAGTAGACTACAGGGAAGTAATGAAAGCTATAGGGCGTGAAGGACAGAAAGAAGGTGAAAGAAAGAGCAAAATCTGGTACAGCGTGCCTTACATATTTTCGCAGTAAACATCACACGTTCCTAATAGACTCTGCATGAACATGGAGCTAGTTTGACAAGCTAATAAATCTTAAATGCCGCCTGTTTAACTATTAATGACTGCTAGTCTTGATGGTGATGATGATGGAACTTTACAGATGCACCTACAGCGCAAGTGGCTCCCTTGAATACCTGATTCTCTGCTGGCATGACAACACCTTATAGGAGGAGTAATGTGATGTGAAAACTTTAGATGCAGAGGAAGTTGAAGTTGTCGGCGGGAGGTAGTTGGCGGACGACAGACAGAGGAGGAGAGAGGAAGAGAGAGGAAGAGAGAAGAGAGTGAAATTTATCGGTTCAGAGATACCCAGGGGAGGCTGGCGACTGGAGCTCAGTCAATCCAGGAGCAGTGGAGCGATAATGTGTGATGCACACACACACATACACACACTTAAGCAAACCTGTAAGTGTATATTATATATATCATACATAAATATATACAGTGGTTTCAGACTTTTGGACCCTATATATTTTATACCAGCGCATCCACACAAATCCTCACAGTCTACAAATAAATAAGCAAACAGACCCACCACATCGATAAACAAATACACCAATTTCGACAAACAAAGCCCACAATGCCCTCTAGAAGATTAAAAAGACAGACCTTAAGTGACCTGTGGACTTTGAATGACAAACAGCAACACGCATAGAAACACATCCGCTCCCAACTCTATATTGCAAACACTAATATAGTGCTCCCAACAGAGACACACACCTGATTACATAAACCTTGCAGTCTTACGTGAACAAACACTCAACTCCGCACATGGTTGTATACTTGTACATACACACAAACACACAGACACACACACACCGTAGGCACTCAAGTCACCTGCAGGCAAGGCATATAAGACAATTGTGGTTCATGTTTCTGGTCTGTCAGCATCATTTTTTGTGCTGCAGTGACAAATGGTGTTTACATTTACCGTATCATTCAGTGTAGCTCTCAGCTCAGCATGGGAAATGTCATAAGTCTCTCCTGCTGGAACTTTGTCTGGCTGGTGTATCTCTGGCTGCCCATTCAGCAGACCTGCCCTGTCATTAGCTCTCATTCGGACACTGCACTTAATCATCAATGCTTATTAGCAGCGTTAGTGCTGTAATCAGCAGCCTTTTCTCAAAGAGCTGTCAAAAATTATTACTCTGGCACTCCGTCACCGGGCTTTGTGTGTGTGTGTGTTTGTGTCTCTGTGTCTCTAACAATCTGTATTTGAAATTTGAAGAATGTAGAAGTCATTATCATAATGATCAGTCCACAAAAAGCTACAAAAACACTCACTGGGAGTAGAGCATGCGTGATCGAACGATGAACTTGAAGATGTACTCAAGGGCTTTAAGAGTTCGGAGGATTGGTTCACACTGCTCCCCTCGGCTGGAGACATCCAGATACCTCTTCAACACTGACATCAGCTTTCTGGGAGAGAGTGATAGGAGAAAACAGGGGAGAAAGAGAAATAGAGAGAGAGACAGAGAATAACGAGAAAAAAAGAGATTAAGAATAACATCAAAATCATTCAGACATGTCATTCTTTTTCTGATGTCCCACAGGTTGGAAAGGTAATCGTCAACTCCATTTTTCACTTCCATAGAGCAGAAAGAAAGAGTGCAACAGAGTGAGAGTGAAAGAACGAGAGAGAGGAAGACTGGCAGGGAGGTGGAGGTGGAAAAATGGAAAAATAGTATTTCACACCTCAACAGATGTACCTTTCACACAGCTCACAGACATTTTATTTGCCCTCAGATACAAGGTAAAAAAAATAGTTCTCCAACACACCCCACAGGTATCTTTAGAGACGCACATAAATATTCTGATGTGTCAAAACAGTAGCTGGAGAGAGATGTGTGTGTCACAGAGTTCAGTCTAAGTTTATGACCGGATTGTGTTTTTTAGCTCTTTGCCCAATCTCGTTCTCCATTATCTCAACAGTGCCTGTTCAAAAAGTGCCTGTTTGGAACGGGCCGATTGCTTATTATTTCTCGAGAACTGTATATATATGTATCAACTAACAAACTTATCAATTAAAACAATAAGGATTTAATCAATTAAATGGTTTTCATCCAGGCAGAAACTTCACCAGTGAGACTAAACTGAGATTGAACTGTAGAAGCAGTTTACGTTCTTCCATTGGTTGATTCTGCTGCCAATCAAACTTGTCTGCGCTCCAATTGGCTAGTTTTACTGCCTCTGCCTATGGTTTTTTGTTTTTTGTGCTCTATATAGAGATATAGAGATATAAAGATGGCATGCAATACTAACATATTCATAATGTAATAAAACAGTAGGCCTACAGAGGGCTGAAATTTTTGGCTTTGTGGCAGCTCAGTTCCAGTGAAATGGCAAAGGGGGGATCACCCACTAACTGGTTTAAAACTACTCAATCCTCTTAAACAATAAAAGTCCCCTTAAAAATGAACTCTGATCTGGCCTCACTGCCATCAGGCTGGCCTTGAATATATTACCATTTAGCCTTCCCTAGTTTTGTTTTGGTGCATGGCTGAAAGGCAAGCACAGGAGGATTTAGAGTTTTTTTAAGAGCAAGAGATAGGGAGTTTAAAATATAGTGAGAGGGAGTTTTACATAACAACGTCTGGGTTGATGGGCGTTAAGCTGCAGTGACCCTCTTAAAGAGGGTGAACATCAACACACTGGCAGGGGAGGGATGGAGTGATGATGGAGAGACAGATGACTAGATGGAGGTAAGAACATACAGCATAAGAGAAAAACAGGAAAAGGAGGGGGAGAGTGGTTTGAGATAATTGGGTAAAGGAGGTGGAGAAGCAGTTAAGAAAAAATGCAGAACAGGAGTCAGACTTGTTTTTAATTTCCAAACAAAAACTTTGGCAATGCAAACAAATATGTTCTCTAGCGGCCACTGAATCAAGTGAAGTGCATTAACAGAGAATAAGAAGCAGACACAGGGGTTTGTGGTGTATGCTTGAGTGCTTCAGCTGTTGCTCCACAGAGAGGCAGGGTTAAAATCTGGCTGGCTGGGTGTAAAGTAAAGTAGTGAACTCTAATCTTGTTCAGTCAAGTGCTTCAAAGGCCAACACACACACTGACCTCCAGTGGCAGCTGGATACAGTGCAGTACCTAGTCTCTTTACATTAGATCTTCATGTGACATTTAAACTTACTGCAACAGGTTAAAAACTTGCATACCTCTGGTAAGAAGAATGGAATTTCATCCCTACTGGGACAAATCTCACTAATAGTATGCACAGTTCTATCCAACTTTCAAGGTCTGTAAACAACCTGCTTTTTGGCTTGATGACAAAGCATTATTGAGGTGATCTGATGGGATTTAGAAGATTTAATAATTCCCAAGAAGTGGAGGAGCAGCCTAATGAAAGATCATAGAATAGAATAAAATAGAACTTTCGTGTACACCAGAGTGGAAAATTACCATATAACATAAAAGTAAGACACCATATACATATAATCCTTCATTTAGAATGCAAAAAAGAAAACTACAAAACTTGTTAATAGAGTGCCGTTGTTTTCTCACAGCAGAAGTGTATTTGTTATGTTTGTTGACATAGGATCTAAAAGTGTCCTCAGACAAGGTCATAACCTAAATTAAGTGCTCAGCTGACATTTTATGAAGCCAACAGTAAAATAATTTCAACCTTAAATCTCTTATATCTCACTTGTTGAGTTTAAGTGATAATAAAGAGTCTTGAGGCAGATTCAATAAGGAGCTGTCTTTGCTTTCTTTAACAGGTTTGTTGCATGAGCATACCGATTTGCAGCTGCACTTACTGCTTTTTTACTGCACTTATGAAGGACAAAATTACTTTTTTTTTCAATCTGCTATGAGACTATTTGACATTTTTTATTTTCATACATGTTGCTTGTTTGTTTGTCTTGTTGAGTAGAAACCACGGTTATCATGTGCGGTAACTGTTAAGATGTGCTGCATGCAATAAATTGGAAACAGTGTTGTTGTTCTGTCGTTAAGCAAACTCATACCAAAAGCAACAAGTGACGGGAAGTGGGTTGTGATACCAGGAAATACAGTAACTTACTTGTATGCCAGTGTGGCACTGAAATGCTGCTTGATGTAGGCCTCCAACACTGTGTTGAAGTGCTGAAACTTCCTGTCAGCAATCAGACCTATTATGTATATCTGGCAGATAGAAGGGAGAAACAAAAAGACGGCGTGAGTTACATGTTTACATAGCAGCAGACATTTACAAGGCAGATGAGAAGTTATGTACTATCATCTGATAGACGTGTTTATTTGGAACGAGATGGATAGGTAAACACAACAATGTCAGATTCGATAGACACAGAGGCAGCCTGTCAAGAAATCAGCTGCATCAGTTGACAAGTAACACACAGAGTCAGACACACAAGCATTCACAGAGGAAATAAACACACCGCAACCTCTCGCACACTCACCAATGCGTCAAACACGAGGATGTCGTAGTCGTCAGTCTGAGAGTGTTCCATCATGATGTTGAACAAGGCATCCAGAGTGTCCTGCAGAAACTACTCACACACATACAGACAAAGGAAAGGTCAAGTGAGGGCGCACACATGCCTGTCTACACATCACTTGTAATCACACCACTGACCTTGACCACCTCCTCTCCATCAATCATTTTGAGTTTGTCCAGGTTGTCTTTTAGGAGTTCAGGTCGAGTCCTCCACTTAAGCAGACCCAGCAGGCCCACTGCAGAGGAGAGACACACAGGGATTATTTTCTGTTTTAGTTGCTTTAACTGTACATAGACACTTTGTCTTGCTTGAGAGTGGAAGCTGATCAAAGCTATTGTAATGGAAATGTAATCTTAGTTGACTATTTAAGTTTCTTTATTGTTTGTTAGTTTTTCCTTAAAGATTTAACAATATTTATCTCCTTCTGTGTTGCACACGCTGTATGTGGTTGTTGAACTGAACTGACTGGTGACTTGACACTTTTTTTATGTGATGCAAATGTTAAGAAGTTGAAATTGATAAGTTGTAACATTGTATCAAAAGTAGAGCTGAAACATTTAATCAATTAACTGATTACTTGACAGAAAATAAATCTGCATCAATTTTGATAATTGATCACTTGTCTCAGTCATTTATAAAGCTTAAATACATAAATGGTGGTTCCAGCCTCTCATATGTGATGATTTGTGGCTTTTATTTGGTTTGTATCACCATAAATGAAACACTTTTGGGTTTTGGATATACTGTATTTATATTTGGAATACTGTTCTTCAGACAAAAAAGTAATTTAAAGATGTCACCTAGGATTATGGGACACTGTAATCAACACTTTTTACTATTTTTTGACGTTTGATGTACTAAAACAATTATTCAAATGAAGTAAGCAATAGATCAAACAATAATGAAAATAACTGTTGGCTGCAAACCTAATCAAAATTTTACATTCATTTCAGTGTTTTCATCTCTGACTGATGAGCAACAACAAAGTAGCAATTTGTCAAAGGATGATTCGTCATGTGGACAGTCCCGGTTCCTCTGGTTAGTGAGACTATAAACTGACTGTTTAAATCCACAGTTTCTGTCATTAATTCTGCTACAGTTTGACATGGGGCAGATTTCCATGTCTCTGAGGGGCTGCCCGCTTGAAGCTCACTGCTTTCTCTGTCCAATAATTTCCGACACACCAAGCCAAGCTGCACATCTGGTGGGTGGCCCTAAACGACACTGTGTGCGTGCATGCCTGAAAGACTGTGTGTGTGTGTGCGTGTGTGTGTTTACACGCGCAAATGGTACAGGTGATTAATACTGAAGGATAATGTTCATTATAGTGATGGACTGGCTTCCTCAGTAACAGCTGTTGCACTGCACCTGTGTCTGATGCACTTTACTGTCTGGAGTGTACGTGTGTATGAATCTGTGGATGTGCACTTCAGCGTGTGCGTGTCTGCTTGTGTGGCTGCCTGCCAGAGTGTGTAGGACAAAATGACGACACTCCCCACTAATAAAACCGGTGTATTCATACCGTTCTCCCAATCCTTTGCTTACTTTCCCGTGACCATAACACACACACATACCCGCTTGTACTCATGCTTTGGGCAACAATATCCTAATTAACATATTGTTGAATCACCATTAATTGGCTGAATGTCTCCTTTACCCTTATCTAACCTGACCTTACACTTTAATCATCCTAACTAAACCTTTAACCAGAAATCTAAAAATAATACTTTGCTTAATGAGGTCAGCAAAGTGTTCCCTGTATTTCACCACCAGTTTTCTAGGTTTTCACAATTTTTAAACCATTTAGGCTACAACTTGACACCAGTAGTATTTTCAGACTTGAAACTCTTAGATCTGCATTGTCCTCAACTAACCGATGATTCATTGTTTTGGCTTGGCCTAATTACTTTGTTGAAGGAAGGTGTTAATTAATGTTTTTTGACATGTCAGGTTTAATTTCAAACACCCTCCCCTCATAATTTCCGCCCTGACCTTTCTTGTGCATGTGGGTGTGTGTGTGTGTGTTTCTGAATTGAAACGTCCTGCCCTGCCAACTTTAAGTCTCTAGAGTGGCTTAATGTCAACACAGTGTCACAAAAAAAAACTATCTGAGCATTGTAACACCTGTCACACACACACACCTACCATTCTGGGTAAGCTTGGTGGAGCAGACCAGGGTTGAGATGGTGAAAGTGTCTCTAGAGCTGACTGACAGGCCTCCGCTCCCAGACACGCTGCTGGAGCTGCGGCTCAGCGTTGTCCCTTTGTGGGGGTCGCCATGTTGGTTGCGGGTGGAGGCCAATGACAAGTAGCAGTTCACATCCTCCATGCGTTTGCTGTCACCCTGAGGGGACAATGTAAATGAGTCATTTTTAACCCATTATGCTGACACACCAGATGTTTGGTGGCTGGTGTAGCGGCAATGGGACAAGAATTATATGTCCTGCATTTATTCAAAATGTCTTGATGCAAATATGGAAGTAGAATGCATAGGGACAGTGGGATTTGATACACTAGCAGTAGTCATTTTTTAGGCCAGCCCTAAAGGAAAAAATGACAAGCAATGATTGAAGTTGCCACCCCCACAGCGGTAGTCCCCTGTGATCACAATTTCTTATCTTCTTCTGCACAACACAACTTCGGCTTATAAACTCATAACTTTGGAAACAGTGGGGCCAGGACTGCTTGAAAAAACAAAAACAACACTAACTATTAGAGTATTTTTCTTCTTAGTTAGGAAGTGCTGAAAAGATAATACTCAACACACAGGATAGCAGTCCAAGACATATAGAGAGAGAAATATCCTAGTATCCAGTTTTGATTTTCTACTTTATCAGTTTTATTTACTTGAACATACTTTACTGTACATTCTTCCATATATTCATCTTGAGGTCATTGATTCATTCATTCAAAACTCAACTCTGCCCTCTTTAATGCCAAACCAGTAAGTAATAATAAGTGAGTGGGTGGAAAATGGGAGTAAGAGATTGAAACCATGAGTGGCACAGAGATCGAGAGGAATGCAGGGATAATGAGAGATAATCAAGAAAGAGGGCACAAGGGACCCATCCATTTGGTCTTTGAGTGAATCACGAGTAATTAATCTGCATTGCGTTTGGCATTTAATCAATAATGGGATTCAATCTTAGCTCTGGCTCATTTGGCAGGAAATCTATTTGGATTCACTCAACCTGTCTGGGTGGCCATAATCTCCTGTCCAGACTTACTGTATGTTTAGTTCTGCTTTGATGATATGATGGTTACAGCTGTGCAGATGTCTTCAAATTCTTTCTCCAGTATAAACTTGTTTTTTTCAGTCTGTCTGTTTCTGATCTGCCTTTATCAAATGTGTTTTGAAGAAATCACCCAGTAGGATTCAGTGCCTTGTAAAGTCTACCATTCATTTCTCACCTCTATATAAATGAAAAATGTCAAGAATGAACTGGGGAGTGGCATTGAGCTTTTGTAGAGTAAGAATGAACTTCCCTCTTTATTCATGCCTGATTAAGAATGATGAATCAAAATAGTCCTGTAGACTGGTTGTGTTATTAACCACCAGTTGATGAGTGGTCACTTTTATTTGAGGCAGGATTCCAAGATATTGTAGATTTATTGTTGTTTGGCTGTTGATTGCAAAACTGGTTGGTCCAACAGCGATACAAACTGTGACCCTTTCTCCTCATAAAATGCTCAGTATGTCATTTATTTCTCTCAGAGGCTCTTTTGCATCTGTATAAGTCTGAAAGCTTTGCAAGCTGATCCGCTATTCAGTTGCATAATAGCATTATTCTGAAACTTGGTAGTCAAGGAAGGTGAGATTTAGGTGAAAATGAATAAGTAGCACCTCTGCTCTTAAATGAATCAGCTCTTTGGAGAACTGAAATGTATCTCATTTATTCGTTATTTGATTCATTTAAAGGGAATTCACTAGAAAATACACTGAATCCATTAATGAATTAATCTGTTTTGTCTCTGCAACCGTTTTATTTTGGGTTCTGACCTTGAAAACCACAAGGTCATGGAGTCCATCCTGTAGAACTGTCCCATCATCCTTCATCAGCCGCACAAAGGCCATGGCAAAGTTCTTCTCACTCTTGTCCTTGGCTAGAGACGAAAGAGAGGGACGTGCAAACAGAAGAAGGGAGGGTCAGGGGAGAAACACATCAGGAGAATAGAAAGGGAGGAGGGAGGGATGAGAATTCAGGCACGGGAGGAAGAAAGACTGTTGATTTGTATAATCAAGTGTGTGTAATGATGCCTTTGGTAATTTTTTCCAAATTGCTTCCAATCATTCGGTCCTTTCAGTGTTACATTATGTTTAGAGGATCCAATGAGAGGAGAGGACTTAAATGTGTGGATGTATAGAGAGAACAGACAGGCAGGGAAAGAGTCTCATACTCACACTCCTGGGAGGAGCGGTGCCTGAACATGAAGCGTAAATGAATTTTGTGCATCTCTTCCAGAGTGACTGCCACCTGGAGGACATTTCGTGTTATTAAAGAATATAAAATAATATATATCTTCTTACATTTTTAAAATGGACACAATGACATTGCAGGGTTTATATTCTAAAAGTAGTAGCTCAAATGAGGAATAAAAATGTTGCATTATAAATAGACATCTCCAAAACTGAAACTGAAAAAAGTTAGTGTCTTGTAAAGAAGGAAGTAAAACTATGACTGGTTCACACACATACATACATACATACATACACACACACCTTAAATGTCTCCATCCAGCGGGGCTGTTTGACTTGGTAGTAGATGACGGATCGGTACTCACCGACCGCCTTATCCCCTGCTCCCAGACAGATGGAGTTCTAGGAAAGTGGAAAGGAGAGAAAAAAATACATGTCATACTGAGCTGAAGGATTTGATGTTTGTGTGTATGTGTGTGTGTGAGAGAATCCATGTATGCCTAAGATGGATTTTTATACTGGGATAAAGCCACGTCTGTGTGACTGTGACTATGAGAGGCTGAGTAAGCGCTTGATCAGTGCCGTGCTTGCTCACTGGCCCATGCCACCTCAATCTCTTCAACAATGCACACACACTTTCGCACCTGCACACACCTCCCTCCATTTTCACACACACATACCAATTTCCACAAATCCCTTTCACGCCCTGTCCCTCCTCAACCTCATCTCTTCCTGCTGCTAACCTGTATGACCTTGCCCTCCTCATCACAGACCCACATGATGACCTCCACGTTTTTCTGTGTCGTCTTGTTGTACTTGTCAAAGTCACCGCCCTGCAAGGTGAGGTAGATGTCATTTCGAACATCTCCTGGCATGATGATCTCCGGGAAGCCCAGCTTCCGGGCCACCACAGTGCTGCGGTCCACCAGGTGAGGGTATTCCTTCCGAATCTGAACTATGTCCCCTACCAGAGCCTTCATGGTCACCCAGAGACCTGCAGGGAAGTGGGGTTAGAGAGGGAGGGAAGGCTGTATATTAACATTTGACCAGTATACATTTTGCAGGTCCAGGATTAATAACAGAATGCATGCAGCTGTTTAAAGCTGCCTCAAAATTTACTGGTGGATGAAATTCCAGGATATGTTACTAAATAAGTCGATACTCTGAAGAATATTAAATTAATAAATCAATAGTTAAGAAACTATATTTTACTGTGGGATTTCATTGAGGGATGTCCATTGTTAAAGATGAACTTTCATTATAACAACTGTACTCAGCAGTAACTGGCAAATATTCGACATTTATTGGCAGTTAGTTCCTGATTTATTATTTACTTGCTCCTTGGCAGTTATTCGAGGTTTTGTGTCTTTGTGTACAACGCTGCAAAGAGTCACAGGCTTGAAAGAAAGAAATATCCTCCAGTTATATGTATTTTAAACGCAACCATGGTTGATCACATAAAACAACTCTGGTAAACACAGTGTATGTTAAATCCACATGTAGGGTTAAATTTAAAATTTCACAATACTTTGTAGGGGCAAATATTACTACATTTAAGAGCATTTATTTGGACAAAAAGGTGCCATTACAGGCTAATTTAAAGAGGAGTCAAAAATAAAGCCAAATGAAAGAATAATACATTTGAAGGCCGGCTACTTTTAAATCTGAATTTAAGACTGTTTCAAAACCTACAGAAACCTTGAAACATGATGACTGACAGCTTAGCTTTAAGTGTGATCCACTTTGTGAAAAATGTCAAGTGTTTATCTACGGGGAACATCATGTCATACTAATCCAAGGTCAACCAGGAATGTAAAAATGTCTACTGTTGTTGCAGACTAGACTGCAATCAACACTACAAAATTTCTAGGTCCTGTTTGTGAAATGGGTTTAAGATAACGGAGTGAAGGGCACAAAGAAAGCGTGAAAGTATTACTATATTAGGCAGAGACTTACTCCTAAAGTATCTGAGCTCTTACTGCTCTCAGAGAAATTATGTAAGAAAGCAAAGACAAGGAATGGACAGAAAGGGAATAAAGGGTGAGCTATTTTAGGGAAATACATAGTTGGTGAAATCTAGACTATGTCACAAACCCACATTTTTAAGGCTAACCACATACCTACAGGGAATGCTATGTATGTGTACGTGTGTGTGTGTGTGTGTGGTGGCAGAAGCATCTCAAAGTGAGAGGAAGGAGAGATTAAGGGTGAGTAATGTTAACAGAAATCAGGTGGCCTCAGGTGCTCCTTTCATATCTGCTCATTCAGGTGCTCTTTTCATATCTAGGTTATGCCCAGGGCCTCCAGGAGCGAGAGGAAAGATAAAAGCTGAGCGATATAACAGCACAGTCCCACATGTGGGTTTAGTCTGTGTGGAACAAGACAGTGTCACCCAAAGGGGCTGTCAAAGTTAACTATAAACATGAGGTAGTGGGCAGCGAGACTGGAGGCTGGTAAGGGAGAAATATAGGGTAAGTAGTATGAAAACAACGGCTCAAGGGAGCATGCTATCCATCAGGATAATGTCCTTCATTCTCACCCACAGAGCAGAGAGAGGAATTGAGGATGCAATGAGAAACGGCCATTTTATCTGACCACAAATGACTGCAGTGTACACTAACTTTGGCAGAGAAGTCACGCGGCTTACACATTTGGAAACAGACAGCAAAGCCTGTAACTGCAGAACAGTACCTTGGCCACCGCTGTCTTCTCTTCGTAAGGTTGTTGTCCCTTTGTTTAGCAAGGTGTGGAGAAAGTCATTCTCAGCAACAACCCTGCAGCCAAACAAATGCCCATAAACACAAGAACAAATTGTGCTCATACTGAAGCCTTCAAGCACACAAAATTGCAGTAACACTATTTTAATTCCAAGGAGTGTCTGTGAACAAAGATTTAAGTTTCTAAGAGAGGAAGACAATGGAGAGAAGGAGAAAAAATAGGACATACGGGATGAAGGGAATGAAATGCTGCTTCTCCTCTTCACATTCGACCTTCCCTTTGATGATATCACTGATGTCCATTACTGCAGAGAAGAGAAAATAAATATAAATACATATAAATGTGTATGTGATGACAAGATCAAAGGAACAATTTGTGTATAAAGCTCTCTATCACACACTAATCTAGCAAAACAGGCCTCACCACACATCATAATAGCAGTTTTGTAAGGTTATATGAGTTCATTGGTAACTTATTTAACCTAATGGAAGAAACAATTGCCTAAAGTCTAGAAAAAAATACAGTAGACCATCAATATTTTAGTTTTTTTTTTTTTTTGTCCAAAAGATGACTGCAGCTGTATTGGGAAGCTCCCAGGTGTAAATATGGACCATAATACCTGAAGCAGCTGACAAATCAGACAAAATTAAAGTGACCTTCAGGGAACAACATTAAAATTGACTGAAGAGGCTACTGCAGGCCATTATCGAGGCAACACTGGTGAAATTAGGAAATGGCATGAGGCAAAATAGCCGCTTTCTGTCGTCAAGTGTATTGCAGCTTTCAGAGAGAGGTTCATAAAAGCAATACCGGTAAATATTGGCAATGAAGATAAATCTGGTTGATTAGCAATTTGGTAAGTCTAATAACTACAATAAACACTTTGCAGATTGCTTGATTACTAGAATTGACAATTTACTTTTGACCAAAGCTTTAAAAAAAACCTTAAATGTCTACTCAAGTACCTGCCACCCCAAATGGCCGCCTGAGACCCTGAGTGCATTTCTTGTTGGTCTCTTTCAGGTCCATCCTGCCCACTCTCACTATCTGACAGATCAGAAAAATCTTCTCCCTGCTCAGGTCCTTGTTCCCCAAGTCCTGTTAAATAAAGACAGGGAGTGGGAGAACAGCGAGGAAAGAAAGCAAAAGAAGAAGGGAGGAAGAAAAAACGAGTAAGAAATAGAAGAATTAAATGGTGGAATCAGAAGACACAGGTTCAGTGGGAGAGAAAGAGGAAAAAACAACATCAAAACAAAGCGGATTATTTAAGTGCAATCTTCTAAGAGATAATAAGTACATTCATTCCTATACTGCAGAGTGTTTGTAGTGCTAGGAAACAGTGTGACAGTACCCCCCTGTGGTCACTTACTGTAAAGACAACTTTAAGGTTGTTCAGCATGTCAATCTCCTTGGGGAAACCTTTGCTGCCCCAACGTACCAGGTAGTTCTCACTGCACAAAGGATGGGTGTTAAAAGAGTTAAATGATACAAATCACATCTGTTACATTACTGTTCTGTAATGCCATTACACAATATTTTGATATAAAACCACACACACTATCAAAATTGCTGTTGCACTGAAGATTAAGACCCCCATAACTGAAAATCTGCTAATTCACTCAAGTTGCCCAGCTGAAATTCAGTTTTGGCTACAGCTACAGAAAGTGATGAATTCAAGAGATAGAAATTTTATCTCTGTCTAATCCTGTTAATCTGGACTCGCTCACATACCCATATGTACATTGAAAGGATTACTGGTCATTGTAATGCTTCCTGTTGTGTCTACTGGCCACAAAGATCGCTTCCTTAAGTGATTTCAATGTAAGAGATGCAAGACAAAATCCAGTCATTGTTCTGTTGAAAAATCTTAAATTAAACTGAAGCTAATATGAGGTTTCAACAGTCTGAGTCTGAGAACCTATCCTTTAAATTGTTTGCCTCTCTTATCTTTCAGTACTCTTTGGGGGAGAATCACAGAGCAGGCTGGCTGGTGTACATGAGTATACTGTACGCAGTTCACCGATGTGACAGTACATAATTTTTGTGAAACTGAAGTTTAAATGACAGGCCTGTGGACCCTAACGTTACCCGCTGCATCTGCATAATAATCTAGGTTTAAGAGCTAAAAATACAACCCTGCTATTCCAAATTGCATTTTTCCTGACATACAAGCATGTATCAGAGACTGACAGAGGGATGAATAGAAAGATAGACAGACAGCAAGATAGGCACATAGATGAGCAGCTACAGTTGGATGAATCAAAGCCGCAAAAAAGTTGATGCTTTCCCAAAAATATTTCAGTCATAAAACCCTACTATCTGCCAGTTTTTTCAGAGAAACACACAGAGATAGACATGGTGAGGGAATTAACAGTATAAAAAGAAAAAGCTGAGCATTTAACCAATCAAACAAACAAAACACAAGAGACGGAAGAGAATTAGACTGAAGGACAAACGTCAAGAAAGTAAAACACTATCAAATTGTGGCGAATATAGATTGAGAAAAAGAGGATTGATCCAGGTCTGTCTTAACATTCCCAGCTGTAGTGGCTGAGACATAGAGATACCCAGTATGACAGTGAGTGACAGGGCTTAGCATCAGCACTGTCAGGCAGCACATATTGCTGCCAGTCAGTATGTGCTGCCCTATAATTTCTGTTTTCTGCGTTATTATTTTGGGCATACCATTGTTCTAATTTAGTGAGATTCAACAATGAAGGAGAAGATAAGTGAGGAAACAAAAGGAGGAGAAGTACATAGACATGAAGAAATGGAGGAGTAAGGAGGAGAGTGTGTGTGGGTTGGATTCTTTCACCCACCTTGTTTTCTATCTCTATGTGACTCAACACAACACCCCAAAATTGATTTCAACATTAACATCAGTTTATCATTTATCACAGTTTAGATGCCTAAACAGACACATTTTACATGCCTGTCAATTAAACATCATATTAATCTTGGGCTTCAAGCCCTCCAATCATCCTGAAAACAATAATACAAATCCAAAACATGAGCGTGTACCACTGTATGAGTCCAGGGACTAAAGCTAAGAGAGACGGACAATAAGAGTGACACCTGATGATGGCCTGTTTGATGGGGTCATAAAGGGACATGAAGAGCTCCGAGTCTTCTCCGATGCGACAGACAAAGTTCCTGACAAAGACGTAGAGGCTGTGGGTGGGGGAGGACTGGATCCGTGCTGATATCCCACAGTGATCTGTCTGGATGTTGGACTGCAAGGGAGGACATTAGTTTTAGAGGGTTAACTTGGGACAAGGGTTTAAGAGAACAGAACGTGAGCCAAAACCCTTCACTTCAAGGTCTTGCTGCTATAGTGCTATAGCCTAATTGGAGTTTGGTAAGGGAGAATAAAATCACTGAATAAGAAATTCTGAATAGAATAAATTCTCCTCTTTCTAATGAATTAATGTTTAATTGTAAAAGAGGCTGTAAGAAGCTCAATTTAAGTCAGGCCAACATGAGGAAGTGAAGACTTAATTAGGCTTTGCTGGCAGATATGATTGGTAAGTAAAATTTATTAACCATGACATTTTCATGCAAATGTATTCGATTTTACTATCTTCTTTTCAAAAAATCCAAAACAAATGACTCAATTGTGATTCCACCCATATCCATTTCACGATAGCTTTTTACTTAATGTGATCTTAAACCATGGAAGGGGAACAGTTTCTCATAACAAATCCCATGGTACACATCTCTGGGAAGCCTGGGGCAGACAAACCACAGAAGCAATATCAAAGGAGTTGCCAGATAACTTCAGTTGTAATTGCATCCACACCAACCAACAAGATCCTCTCTTTGTCCCAAGAAAGTGTGTGTATGGCCCTCCTCGTCCTGGGTTCTGTAATTTTGGCTCCCTAGTGCACTGCATTCTTATCCTTCCCTTACCTGCTCCTCTTTGATGCGTTCATTGATCTTGGTAGTGGCCGCCTCATGGGCCCGAAACAGGCTGATGACACTAGCCTGCTCGGGGTCCAAGATGTTTCCATCCTCGTCTCGAACCACCTGGTCCAGCTCCAGGATCCTGAAGTAGGGAGTAGGAGAGTTGAGGAGATTTATGGAAGACAGACGAAGCATAGTGGACAAAAAAAAGGGCATCAGGTGGTGGTAGAAATCGAAGAGGGAGGAGGACAGAGGGGGTTTAAAAAAAGAGGAGTACAGCAGGTGAGACAGGAGTAAATTACCTTGTGTTACACATAAAAACGGATAAAAAAAAAAAACCCACTTTGAACATTGAAAATATTAAAGTGTGACTTTTCATGCAGACATACTTGTTGCCATAGTCAATCTTGGAGGTGACTTTCTGCTTGAGCTCCTTGAATTCGTCATTAGGCAGAGTGCCAGACAGGAGCTGGGAACGCCACTCCATCAGCTCCCACATCAGCCTCTGGACCTCCCTCACACGTGGCCGTTTGTTGGCCTGGAGAATTAGACATATGCTGTTAGATACACTTCAACATATTAATTTGATTCATATACATAAAGAGTGTTTTTGTTTGTTTTGTTTTTACCACAAAAAGCTGCTTCCATATGCTTCCCCACTCTCTCAGTGTGGTGGTCACCTCCTTCACCAGGGGCATCTCTGCAGACAACACCACCTCCTCATCTCTGTAGTCACGCACACACATAAACATTACAGTGCCATTGAATGAAAAAAGAAATCATACGTTTGGAGAAGGATGAAGACTTTTTAATTCCACTTACCCTCGTTTTTCAACGATGACCTCTTTAACATGTACAAAACTGGCAGGGAACACTCCCTAGGGAGGAGTATGTAAAAAAAAAAAAAAATGTGTTAGCTCTCACCTTTCCTAGCCACAGAAACTAGAACTGAAGATCTCTCTGTTGAATAGAGCTGTCTGACATGATGTGTTATTATCACCTTTCGGTCCAAAATCAATATGATGCACAGTCTGGTGTAATAACTGGGTTGTGTGTATCAGCTCTTACCTGTTGGGCCCTGTTCCTAACCAGGTAGCCCTTATACCATCCTGAAAGATAAAAAGGCCATTTACTTCTTACTGTCATCACACCATTTTGTCATCTCTATCTGAAATGTCTTAATGTCTAGACTGTTTATGGGGAGACTGAAACTTGGCGGGGAGCTAGGATTACATTTAATCTTTTGCTGGTGTAAAAATATTTACCATAATAACTGTATTATATATACATATAGCAAACAGATTTTTTTACATCAATTATCCATCACTTTTTCTATGAAATACCAAATAACATTTGAATTACAAACGATAAGGACTGTAAAATATAAAACTTTAAGCAACTTTAAATAGTGCCAATTCCATAATATGTAAATTTCAGAAAGTAGTATTTAATCAGTATATTTTAGTTACAATATTTTAACATTGCTATGCTTGATATAGCTGGTTTACAATGAGAAAAATAACACATATACAGCAAATTATCAACATATCTCAGTTTTTCCACTAAACATGCTGAAAAAGAATATAAAACGGTGTCCGTAAATTAAGTGAAATGTCATGTAGTTTTTTAGAATAGTTTGGTGATATTCTTACCATCGCAGGCCTCCAGGATGTGGACTGCATCTCCAACCTCCAGAGAAAGCTGCTTCTCTCCTTTGCCAACAAAGTTCCACTTGACTAAAAAAAAAAAAGAAATTATTACAGTCTTTAATTTGAAGCGATTTGAAATGAGGCCTTTTAACTTGACACGGATACAGGAAGTGGTGGCAAGACTTCGTTGGTCAGTCAGTCACGGACATCCAAGGTCACGGACTTTCAGGTTTATAGGGCTGGCAAAAAGAAAATATTTGTCTGGACATGAAGAAAGAAAAAAGAAGAGGTTCGAAGAAGAGAAGAGGCAAGAGGATAAAGGTATGTAAGCCTAAACCACAGGAGAGCATTAGCCTCTTACCTTAGCCGCGCTTGTATGCTAAAGTTGCTAACATGCTAACGCGCCAAACACGATTAGCATCACAACTTTTATAAACTGCATTAAGTTGGTATAGTATTAAAAATACACACGCATGCATGTACCCAGATTCTGTATCTAGACTGCAATAGGTCCCCATTCAACTGGTAAAACTGCATTAACCATGTTACAGACATATCTATTGTAAGACATGCTAACGCGGGCTAGTATGCTAACGCGGGCTAGCATGCTATCGCGCTAATCGCTATTAGCACCACACACACTACAAACTGCATCAAATTGGTAACGTTACAGTGTTAAAAATACAGAAGACTTCTTTACAGAAGATTCTTACAGTGGTGACAGTAGTCTGTATAGCATAGTCTTTATAGCGAAGCCATAGTTTTAATAAATAATTTACAAAGGTATATGAATGTTTTGTTTGTGATAAGTTCATCATTAACTAATGTGTATAAATGACTTACTACTGATTGCTATTATAAAGTGTTACCCACAGAAATGATAAAAGTCAATGATTAAAGTTAATACATTTAATGGTACAAGTGTCTTCTTCAATTTAAGCCATCATCTAACATTATCATGTAAGCCATTACCTATCCATTACTTATCTAATATTATCTATGGAGCTGTGATGTTCACATCTGGTGTTATAAAGCATTTAACAGAACAATACAAGTTTAGGCAGAATTAGGTTGAGTTTGGCCTCTGCACTAAAGGGCTAACATTAATAACTCACTCTTCACATCCCCTTTCCAGGAGCACTATTAAAGTACATGATTGGAAAAGGATCACAGGTGCCAGTAAACACAGCTCCTACTGTTGGTGGGTATAAAGATGGTGTAAAATGATAGCCTTCTGCATTTAAAAAAATTAAGTCAGTGTTTAATTCTTTATTTCATGGCAGGTCCACCAGCCACCTCTACTTCTGGTGCAGAGGTGGTCATGTCACCCAAGAAGCTGATAATGCTGGTATTTTATGTGTTTTAGTTAAACCTATAGCAATAGCTACATTTCCCACTTGTTATAGTGCCCTGTTCATCGCTCATAAATAAAATCTGTCAAGTGGGGGGTGTGTAATACCTGTTTTTAAGGGCTAGAGCAACATTATGAAGCCATTTCCAAAGCTGCCAATGTTGAAAAGGCATCTTATCTAAAGTCACTCTTTAAAAGCAGATAGCATCAACCTCTTGCAGATTGTCTTGCATCATAAGTTCCTCCAAGATTTAATGCTAACAATGTAAGTCATTTCAATTCAGTCAATTTATTTTATTATTTATTTATTATTTCATAGCAGGTCCATCAACCTCCACCTCTATCTCTCTCTCTAGTGTCATCCAAGAAAGCTCTAACAATGCTGGTAAGTTTAGGCCTAGATCAACAATATATTTGCAATAAATTAACAATTATTTACCACTAGGAACATCCAACGTATGAACATGTCAACTTACTAAACTTAATTGTTTTCTATATTAATCTTCCCCATAGGAGAGCAGTGCCAACATGCCTACCACCACACCTGGCTCTCCAGATTCTACTCCTCCAATGGATCCAGCTGACTGGCCATCAGTCAATCAACTTTCTGTATTTTGCCATGACCTATGACCAAAATAGTGATACATTCTGTCACTGTGTTACTTATGGATGGAATTATAGTGAAATTAAATTATTCCCCTTTTTGCTTGGGGACCCCCCCCTGGAACCACTGATTTAGTCGACTGAAAGAAAATTAATCTGCAACTATTTTAATATTATTTTTGGAGAAAAAAAATCCCAGAGTTGTCCGGTTCAGTCCCAACTTTTCAATGAATGACTGGCAGCTTTTCTTTGTCTTACGTGTCTTATGTGATAGTAAACTGAATATCTTTTGGGATTGAATTGTTGGTGGTTGGTGATGATGATGGGCATTTTCACTATCCTGTGACATTTCATAGACCAAACTATTAATCAGTAAATGAATCCTCAGATTAATCGATAATGAAAATACCAGTAATCGTTATTACAGCGCTAGATTTAGTGTATATAAGCACCAGCAGCAGTGGTGGCAGCATGTTGGCAGCAGCAAATAAGTAGGTGGCAGCTGCACAGCAGAGCAAAAGAGTGGGCAGAGCATTGGCAATAAAATACACCGCCTAGTACAAATGGTGTATTTGATATGGCCCCACATGTAGCAGTGAAAATGGAGTCTGCACTAGCTCACAAGCTCTGGGCACTAATCATTAAGAGGTTACACAACTGACTGCTAAATAAAGTCTTATGACTGTATAAGAAGTGGCACACTTTTTTTTTTTTTTTTTAGACCAATACAGTGAAAACACCTTGTGGATAGCCTGTACACAGTTCATAAAATGATGCTGTCTCTGCTTTTCTAACAACTTATTTTACAGTATTCAGCGATACAGCTTCACACTACTTCCGTCCTCCACTTCCTGTGTTTTCTTGTACAGACGAGGAAGATATTCAGTTTAGATACAATAGATAAACATTTCACTGAATAATCATACTACAGTATCAGTAATTGATGCTTAATGGCTTTTATAAATCCAGTGTCATTTTGTCAGCCTTAATATAATAAGCAGTAAATTATCTTCACTCTTTTTATATGACATAAACTATACACCCAACTTATTACAATTACTGTAACTGAAATCAATGCATCGTCTGCAATAGGCTAGTGAAACTCTGCTATTTTAATCTATGTCAGAAGTCAGTATTCTTTATTTTTTGTTTTGTCTGTTTCACATATCGAACAGCAACACATGCTGAGGCTGTGCTGTGCAGTGACGTCATCACACATACATAAGCTACAGATTGTGCTGAGACGTTGCGTTTCCACAGTCTAGGATTTATTCCTGGTGTCAAAATCAATCTTTCCACATCTGAAATTGTCATTTTCAAGATTAATTTACATTCTAGCTTCTGTGTCAATGCGCTGCATAGTGTGGAATGCATGGTGATTGGTCGCTGACTGCCGCTCATTTCTCCATCAGCCTAGGCTAGATGGTAATTTTGTTTATATTTTATCCCTCACACATTGCACTGTAACCCTTATAAGTTTTGTTGCACTGAAGTTAAATGGCAAATATCATTTTTGAATATAAGTTCTTCGGTGGAATTGCTTCTTCTTATGTGTTGTGTACATCCTGAAAATCTGGCTGTTAGCACCTGCTCACATCCTGTTAAGCAGCATTTCCCCACCCTCATTTTTATACACGGCAACTATAGTTTACCATCATAACTAAACAGACAGACACTATAGAAATATGCATATGCACTCACACACAAACACACGCACAGAAACCCACAAGTGGGCACACACTGACTTACCTACACCATACCGTTCCGCAGTGGTTGTCGCCCAAGGGGACATGACTGCATGTATATCCTATCCTATACCTACTTTGTATTCTTTCTAATTTCTCTCTCTCTCTCTCTCTTATGTTTTTTTTTAGAGTGTCTGCTTAACTTCTCACTTCTGCATTTTTTTAAAACTTACAATGAAAGCAATAAGCCCATCCCCCCTTCGCCTCTTCCTCTTCTGTCTCTCCTCTCTTCCTGCCTGCAAGCGTTAAGGGGAAGTGGGTGAGTACAACAAGGTGGAGTCCTTTATATCATACAGGCCTGCACAATGTGTGAAAACTCAATTTTAATCATTTGGACTGAGTGAATCACCTCATCTGTATTATAACTGAACATTAAACATCAGTAACATGTGAGTCCACTTATACAGACTGGTGTCAGCAACCTGCTGCAGAATCGTTCTCATTAGTGCAAAACTGGGCTTGTACATGTCCTGTTTTCAAGATGCAGATGTAATTACATGTGCTAGAAAACAGTGATAATTGTAAACCCTTCTCATATCTGATCAAAATATGTACTGGATGCTACGCAGTGTACATAGTTGTTGAACCACAGATGACTTCTGTCATACATTGTGCCCTCACCTCTTCTCTTTCTGCATCAGAGGAAATAGCTTGATTTCATGTTCATTTATAGACAACCTCAACTCACTCCTGTTTAGTCCTCAACTCCACTCCTCTCCCTACAGCAAGAAGAAAAATAAGAATGGAAAAACCCCCATGATTACATGTTTGAACTTCACTGATTTCAACACCAGAAGGCTGTTTTCACATTCATCTTCTGAAAGTGAAAAGTTTCTCTGTGTTCTGTGCTGTGATCTGAGTTTAAAGGTGTGGGCCTACGAGCATGACTTGTGACATCACAACTAGTTTGGAGCCAATCTTGGTCCAGCATTCAAAGCCCCACTGCACGTACAGAGAGAATGGACATTTCAGTGAAGTGGGAGACAGTCTTGTCAGTGAAACTTGAGAAATAAAAAATGTTTGCATATTCATAGATTCTGAAATGTTTAATGAGAGAGAAAGAGCTTTTTAGATGTCTTTCAGGATTTTAATGAGCTAATTGAACTTTCTCTGCGGAAAAACCATATTAGACATCATACATCTTAAATAATGTCTAGTGGGGTGCTTATATCAGTTTTAGTAATTTAGATTTTAGTGTCACTGTGGGCTGGTCATCAGCAAAACAACAAATCCTGAATTTCTAATAGATTATTGATCTTTGATTGTTAGATACTGTAATAACTTCAAGTAGTTGTCACTTTGTTATTACGCCAATTTTCTTGTGAAAAACCTCTTTGAAACAGGACATTTCGGGAGATGGTAATGTAACATTTAACATCTTAACACTCCATGTGTAATCAAAAAATCATTACATCAAACTTCATGATCAGCATGACAATCCCAAGGCGATCAAATCCTGAATTTAGAAATTTTAGATTTCATAAAATGTGCCAATTTAACCTATTTTAAGTGTTAAATGTAACTAGTCTCCATTACTTGAAATCTGGCTATGATCAGTCTGTATGACAGAATGTTAAGTATCTCCAGTTTACCCAGATGGACAGAATAACAGTTCATACAAGTGACTATTCCTCCATGTCCTTAGCGTTGTCACTGTTAATACTATTACTTAGACAGCCAAAGTAGCATTAGGAATGCAAGAAAGCTGCTTGGTACGTTGGCTCTTAACCAATAAGGCTGTCAAAACATGACAGAGTTGATATATTATCAACAGTTGATGGTTAGCGTGGGTGATGAGTTTCATTATGCTCATGATTGAAGAGACAAGCTTTCACCGCAGCAAAAGCTATTAGCTACCCCCAAAATGATGGAAGAAGAATGTACAGAATTATTTACCACAATTTTTTTTTAGCATGTTCACTACAGCATGTTATCCTTCTGTTGTTCATTAACAGGCACAATACTAATGGTTCTTTTCAATCTTGATTTAAATCTAACTGGCTGGATAGTTTTTAAGTGAGACACTCTTCCTCTGGTTCTCCACAGGGTTGCTGTTTATCCCCTCCTCTTTATGTTTTGTATACTAATGACTTCCAGAGTCTGTATAAGAATCAGGATATTGTAAATTGTAATTGTCAGCCATTTACAGGGGGAGGAACAAGGTAATGGTGGTATAGTTGAAGACTTTGTATTATGGTGTCTTCAGTCATTCCTTCATCTTAATGTTACCAAAACAAAGGACATGATTGTTGATTTCAGGAAATCCCCCTCTTGTCCAGAATTAACTGTCAAACGGGGCTCTGAAATCAGCCTGGTAGATAATAACAAATATCTTGGAAAAGTTATTTATAGCAAACATGTTGATTTTGTTTACAGGAAAGCTCAACAGCATCTTTATTTTCTTAAAATAAATGAACTCTTAATGTTTGTGGATCCACAACGACTGTTTTATCGCAGTTTAATTGAACCCGTTTTTATCTTTTTGCAGTGTGGAGTGGTATAGGAACCTCAGCCTGTCCAACAAAAATAGATTGAACAGTCTTATCAAAGTGTCCAGTAAAATTACTGGAGTGTGCCAGGTTCAGCTCTCTGACATCTATAATGAGCATATTCTTAAGAAAGCTGAAGCTATTCTGGCTCGCCCAGATCATCCTTTTTTCAGGGACTTTAAATTGCTTCCATCTGGTCATCGTTTTAGGGAACCAGTTGTGAGGACAAAAAAGTTTTAATCGTCCTTTGTTTAGGTGGCCATAGGCCGGTTAAACTCATCTCATACCTTTTCTTAAGTGGACTCAAGAAGTGTTTTAGACTTTGGGTGTTATATAATCTGGTAGGCTGGCTTACAAGGAGCTTCTTCCCCGGAAGGAAAGTATAAATTATTTGTTATCTTGTTTGTTTTACTGTATTGTGTGTTTGACTATTGTTACTGTTTTTGTATCTTACCTAATTTCCCCCCTTGGGGACGATAATGATTGATTGATTGAACATACAGATGTTAAACAGACCAAGTAGGTCTAATGGAGTAGCTACCTAGCTAGCTAAGCTAATAACATGCAACTATCTTAAAAATCTTCTGCTGTTTTGTAGCCACTTGAGGTAATCTTTATATTATATATTATAAAATTACCTATAGGAAATTCTGGCATCAGTTGTCAGTTGTTAAAAGTAGCTGTATTATGATCATATTTGCTCCATGCTTGCAGAGTTTGCTTGGAAATTATATACAAGAGAACTAAAATGCTGGAAATTGTTACCTTAATGATATACTGTATATTTAGTTTAAAATAAAATACTGTGTTGTAGTTTTTGACATTTTTTAAAACACTTTTTAATTAGGTTCGGGTGTGTCTTAAGTTAAAACATTTCATATGTGGACACTTCCCTGTGTTTTCCTGTAACTAAGTACTGTTACAGTACTGTTAATTTCCAATAGACATTAAGTCATTCCTTTGCAAAACCAATAGAGGGTGGTAGAGTCCTGATTGATTTTTCTTTTCTTTTTTTTTTTTATACCTCTGGCATTACATCATCTTATCTTATCAAGATACAGCATATTTTAAAGCACATTGTTGAAATAGTCTGGGAGCTGCAGTTTAACTTCCCACAACAAAAATTCATTTTACAATGCTAATGGAATTTGAGGCACCACTGCCAACTTTTTACACATTACCAGTTTAAATAAACGGTCCTTTTCCTTACTCTACCTTGCACTGAGGCTCATTGGCGTCGAAGCCAAAGAACTCCCAACCATGGTTGTAGTTAAACAAGAAATTAGTTACATACATAGCCAATTGACAGATAACATATTGACTCAGAGTCGAGTGCCAATCAGGTATCCTCAACCAAGTAAGACACATGGGAGGGTCAACTGAAAGTCCTGTTGTTATGGGAACACGTGGCAAGACAGAGTCACCAACAGAATGGGGAGTTTAGAAACATTAACAAGTAGATGCATGTGAGGAGGTGACACTTAGAAATAAGTCACAGAATTTGTGTGCATTAGGAAAGAAGAGTGAGAAAAAGAGAGGCAGACAGATGAGGAAAGAACAAAGAGAGGGATTGAAAAAAAGAAAAAAAATGATAAAGAAAGATATGTTATCACATAGCTCTGTGTATTGGAACAAAACTGGAACCTTGTTGCTGTGACTCACAAGGAGAAATTGGGGTGGAGCTTAAAGATGTATGGAGACAAAGAAAAAGAAAGTGACAAATGTAACAAATATAGCCAGAGAGGTGATATACAGATGAAGGAATAAGAAGAGACAGCAGGTAGAGGGACAGTCAGAAAAGGAACAAAAAGAGACAAAGGAAGATTACATTCAGGACCAACTAAGATATGAACAATGCTACAGAAACCAAGACCCAAAGACAAATAGACAGAGATGAAACAGATAAGGAAAAGGGAAGCAAAAATGGACAAAGGGTATGAAAAGAGGTAATGACTTATGAATGTTAGCCTGAAGCATAGAAGATGAATTGACATTGGGCAGGAAAGACTTGCCACCAGCCAAAGTACATGAAAAATAGATACAAAGGCAGAGTAAAAGGCTGGACCAGAAATAGGGGGATAGATTTAGAAATCTCTCCGACCTATCGGGTCATTGACATCACTCTAGCCAAGCTGGTGCCAATTCTCAGAGATTTACCCAAAAGCCATTCACTCGTGGAGCTTTTAAAGAATCCTTAAAAGATTCAACTGTATATTTAGAGAGCAGAGGCATTAGACATGAAAAGAGAGGAAAAAAATACTTGGGTTTTATGCATGAATCCCATGCCTTTCTGTGTTTCTCTCCACTATAAACTGGACTTATTTGCCAGCAATTCCATTAGGGCTGATTGCAACAGGTTGCTTGGATTATTCAGGTAATATGGCCCAGTCTCCAAAGACAACACTTTGTTGAGGAGGACGTGTTTTATCGCAGCAGCTGGTGCATCTAAGTTAGAACGCATGATAAGAGACTGGAAGAGCTATTAAAATCATGTCAAAAGCAAATTACCCTAAAAAGAAAGAGGAGAATAATAGGAGGAGACACAGAGTGAAAGAAAAAGAGAGAGAGAGAGTTGTGTGTGAGTCACTGGTGCTCCCTCGCTCTCTCTCGCTCTCTCTCTCTCGTCTCTACTTGTGGTTCTCTAGTCTCACGGTGAGCAGAGCAGAGCAGCGGTGGTGGGTGTCACAGAAAGTGCAAAGCAGCTCTGAGGTGAGTTGATCAATTCATACTTTATACTGGCTAGAAACATTTAATATCTCATCAAATTTAGAAGAGTCGTGTGTTAAAACCTAGTCCTCTCAGTTGTCTTTGTGGTGTGACAACATAATTAACTCAATATTTGCCCTGTCTGCACTGATTTGGTGTTGCACATTTCAGCAGCCAAACAACAACATTACAGGAAAATGTATGTGGATAACTAAATTCATACCCTTTATTTACTGTATTAAACAGTACAATCAATGAAAATATAGTTTGATTCTCTTTTAACACTACTTCTGATATTTACAGCTATGATTAAAAATTCATAGTTAACTGCAGTTTCAGATGGGCAAAGGAAAATAAAAAGATGCAATAGATAAGCAGTATGTCATGTACAGCATCAGAAGTTCTTGCTATGTTTGTTTGTTCAGTCATTTTTAGGGAATCAGCTTCAAACTATTCCAAATTCATAGTTTTGCAATGGTGGAGAGTTTAACTGAGAACTGAGTCACTCCTGAGCCTGGTGTGAATGCTGTACAATGACAAATATACAAAGAGGTCATTTAATCAGTCCTGCAAATGAGGAAGTGAGATTATTCTGTGTTTGAGAAGGAATTTTATCTTTTTCGTGTTGTTACATTTGTGTCATACATTAAGGTTGTTCTACATATGAGCTTCACCTTTTCACTTCAAATAAATACACTGAATTGCCATAGTAACTCATCTATAAGCAAACAGACAGACAGGTCTATTCGTGGATACATACACTAGTTATGCAGAACGAAAGATAGAGAGCTTATTTCCATATAATAAAGTGCTATAGTTAGATCAGAGTTTGCAAATTAGCAGAGATGAAGGGTTTACTAATATAGCCATACTTGCTCAGTCTGAATATCCAAGCAAATCATATTAGAATTCTCCACCCTATCAGAGTTTTAAGGAGAAATATCACACGCACACACAATTTAAATTAAAAATCAGTTCGTCCTGCAAGAGATTTTCATCTCTGATTGTCTTTTTTTTTAAAGTGGTTATTCACAAATTATTTCATTTTTTTCCATTTAGTTATTATATATTTAGGCCACATCTAGCAATTGGCTAAATGTTCATTATGATCTTTTTTTTCTGCACTGGCTTTCTGAGAGATCACTGAAACAATCCAGCAATGATCTCTTATCTTTTTCTCTTGAATTTCATGTTGACAAAGTTACTGGAGGTGACACACTTTTCTTTTCATGTTTGGCCATTGTGGCTTTCACTATTCATGTTGACTAGCTAGTTCTTCTCTTTATTCCATGAGATAAAAATCTCCGCTGATACCAATCAATAGGCATCAAATCTGACATCAAATATTTAGAACATACGTAAAATCTTTCATTAATTGGTAATAAGATAAATCTCTATTATAGGTAAAAAGAAAACACAAAGGCGATAGGAGGCTATAACCAACCACATAGCAAAAGTGAATCTGCAATGACTGACTGAATATATCAGCTGAAACACTGAAATAAAATGAGAGGATGTGGTTAAGTGTCATGGCTTGGTCAGTGAACCATCTGCAGTGCAAAGCAGTTCAAAGGAAAGTGTCTGCCAAAAGAGCGACTTGGAAGTGCAACTATGAGATATGACAGGATATTTGTTGATTCTGGTCCTGGGGGAGTTAGTGTTATCTTTACAAATGCGTTTTGTGTGTGTGTGTGTGTATCTACTTACACACACACAAATAGGCATTCATTAAATTCAGGCATGCTTTTCAGAAGCTGCAATGTTAACAAAACAGAAGTGTAGTCATGTGTGTCTATTTATGTGTGTGTGCTACAGCAATGCACGCTGTTAGTGTCTATGCATATTTTATGTGTCTTATCCCCCCTGCCTGTGTACCTGTCTGCAGCCGCTTTTGTCAGTTTCGTTTTCACATTTTGTCAAGATTCCACAGCTTCCCTCTGCCAGTAATGACACACAACTGTTACCAAGCAACCGACCATCATCTCAGACCACTTCCCTGGGTCTCTCTGTCAAGGACCAAAATGATGGCAGACAAGACGACAGACGCTCACATACACACATATAAACCCACACATAGGCGTTGGCACATTCATAAAAATGCAGACTGCTATAGATTTCTTTGCAAAAGCAGAGAAAGCAAGTGAGCCAAGTATTTGCTGCTTAATTGAATTATATCAGGATAAATGAAGCATTCAAATGTCTGATTGCATTCTGTTGCTCTCATGGACATTGCATGCTGAGAAGGAAAGTTGTTTCCAACATCTGTAGATCTTTTCAGTAATATACTACCCACTAATTAAATGTTTAATGACCTAGTTTAAAAGTTATGCAGAAAAGTTCAAAAGATTGCAGCATCAACACCAGCTACTGACCAAATGCTGGTTCCACTCTGCAGTTGATCAACCATTGCCAAAAAAAATCCCGTTGCTGAGAAGTACATGAAGTCACTACATGTACTTGTGCTGTGCAGTATTGTTGACACAAAGCTCTACACACATTTCTGCAGCATTGCACAGACGGGGCAAGTGATTTGGTTCAGTGAGTCACCATAGGGCATTGCCATACTGTCTATCACCTATTGGGTGGCAGATATGCTAAATGTGATTGTATTTTAATGGACTGAATTAGTGAACGAATGAATTAATGACTTATTTCCTGGATCCATGACTAGTCCAGATATAAAAAGGTAGATTTCGTACCCTGCTGACATTTCAGAGCTTATCCCGATATTGCACTGATTTTAGAGAGTAGAAGTAACCAATTTCCTGTTCCTGTTACATGTAAACATATTCAGATACTCCTTAGCTGTTTATTTCTATAAAGTCACATCTGGCTGATAGAAAGGTCACAAAATGAACACTTGGTATTTTGAGAATTTCACAAATCAGGCAGTGAGTCCCAGCTGAGGGGTAAATAACCTCATTACTCATCTCCGAGCTCAGACCATGTCTGGTAAAGAGCCACTGTACGAAGTTCTTTTCTGCCCGCCTTTCATCTCAATACCCAAATTGAGCTTTTTCACCAGATCATTTACTGAGTAATGGAAGGTCTAGATGGCGCAGAACGAAGACTATCCAGCTCATTTGCATCTTCCTTGTGCTGGAAAATACGAGGACAAGGGAAGGAAGGAGCTGCTAAAAGTTAATTACTTCATATTTCATCTTTCTTACAGTATGCCCATCAGCTGTTGGGTGTTAACCTCAATTACACACAGACACATTGATAGACAAGTCCCGTAGGACTAGACCCTACAAGCAGCGCCCTAAAACCCATAAACCCTTTTTTGTTTCTTGAAAACAAGAAACAGCATCTGCAAAAAGTAGAGCAGCTCTCACATCCTGTAGCAAACACAGCACTCAGCGGTAATTACAATCCATTACAGTCCTCAAAATCCATTACTAAAGTATGTATTTTAATTTGTGTGCTAGTGTGTCCATGCACGCCTTCATGTGCATGTGTGTATGTCTGTGATTATACAGTACCAGTCAAAAATTTGGATACGCTTTCCCATTCCCTTGAATGAGAAAGTGTGTTCAAACCTTTGACTGGTACTGTATATACAAATGTAGTAACACTCACCATTGTTTTCCATTAGGGACAATTAATGAGAAGTTTGTGACAGAAAACAGATGGTCAGTAATAAAGTAGCACACTGTCTAAATGAGCAATGCTTTATTTACTGTGGGAGGATATCGTATTTCTCAACACTGATGGTGAATGACTGACTGTTATATTTTACTGTAACTGTAGTCTGCATGCCACAGTGGCTTGGCACTGATGAAATGCAAATGCATTAAAGTAATGTCTTGTTCTTTCTTGTGCTGCTTTATAAGTGAGTGCACAAGATTGTATATTAATATGGTTTTTATTAAAAACACCAATGTTTATGCTAAAATAAACACAGGAAGCAAATATGGTTATGCTCTCATACACTGTAACATGGGAAAAGCAACTAATGCATTTAGCTTAGGGCAGATAACAAGTATGCCTGTGTGAACACACACACACACACACACACAGACTCATATACATTATATCCCACGGTTAAGACAAGGTTATCCTTGTTGAAAAACTTCTACATGTCCATATGCGGACACTCCTCACAGACACGTTGGGTCAAAGCCAAACGTCATTCCAACTGTTTGTTTGAGTAAGTGTCTGTGTGTGTGAGAGAGACAAACAAAGCGAGAAAGTGACAGGGAGCGAAACAGATTTTGATGATGAAAATAGTTGAACTGTGTGGTCTCGGTGAGTTAGTCTGCAGTTCTGTGAAATATAAAGCCCGAGATGTCATGTGTGTTTGAGAGCTGCACTTGATACGTTAGTGGCTGTGTTATCAGTGTTTGCTCTGGATGAAGTTCAAAGCAGCATGTCGGTGACAGAAATGTGTCCACCAGTGTGTCAATCTCTCGACAGCTCTCGCTCTCTTTGAGGTGATAAGTGAGTGGCTCTGGACCAAGTCTGGCAAATGTCCCAATATCCATTACTGTTAGAAAATAGAGGAGCAAACATTACCCACCACCCACTGACGCAAACACATGCACTCCACACACACACTTATCAAGTAGTTATCCTCATTCCACCAAGCACACATTAGAAATTCATGCCTGCATGCCATTAATGAATGAATTCACAGAGGAAAAATAACACTCTGTTATTCTCTCTACAAGGTCTGTGAAAAAAAACTAAAAATTTAACAAAATCCATTAGGACATGATTTTTGTTAAAAGTAGTTTGAGAAAAGTTCTCACCTAACAAACTAGCAAAAATTATGTTAACACCTTGAGGAATCTAAAGAGGATTTTACTTTGAGGCTTTACCACATTTCTGCATAAAAATGTTCAAAATGTTTGTTAGCGGAACAAATACTGTGCCCACAACAAGCATGCTCTGTCTTAGTTTATGGTTTTATTATAGGATAATTTATTTATTTATAATTGGAATTCCCATTAGCTGAAATGGCAGCTTTACTCTTGCATGTTTTATTGAGAAAATGGCTGTCATAAAATAACAGAACAATATCGAATAACTAATGCCGACACATTTTGTAGACACGTGCATTTCAAAAAACACCACAGTCCTAGTCATGATTCAGAATATCGTCTCTAGATTAACTGAAACTTGTTGACCACATGTTGAATTCTTTAACATCATAAGTCATGCATGCACAGCTTGAGGCTTTAAATTTAAAGCAGACGCATGAACTACATTAATTTTTGTTTCACATGCATTGTAATAAACTAGCTATAAATTATCAAAACATCATACTGTATATAAGCGGTTACAGGTATAATCAAACCAAAAGAAAGTAACTGCTCTTTGTTGTTTGATGCATGGCTGTGCAATATCTGATATTGTAGGATACTGTAGACTGCCCCAATGACTGTGTTATTCATTTTTTTCCACTAGGTGTCACTACAGCCATAGAAGATGATGTTGAAGACAGCGTAATGCCATGGATCTCTATCAGCCACACAGACAGAAAGCTGTTCAACAGCCAACGCAGACATTTCAACAACAAAGCATAGCGCTGATTTGCAGTTTTCAGTAGCAGCATTTGTTGAGAGACAAATGTTGTTCAACCAACTTCTTGCAAGACTCCCTTGATGAATATACTATCAGGAGTGTGAATGGAAATGCTGGTGTGGTCCAGTTGCAGCACAGCATAGATTAAAAGCTAGAGGTGGTGAGATTCAGTTCCAGAAACAACAGCTAACAGTCAAGCAAATTAGCAGGAAATAAAGGAGAGAGAGGGAGACATAGGGATCACCTGTGGCCAAGATATTTAGTCACATTTCACCATGGAAACATTGAGATTAGATTGTATGCACCTTGATAAGTCAGAGTACCCAGGCACTCAGAGCAAACATATTTAATAACATTATACACCTTTTCATCTAGTTTAAATCTGAGAAGAAAATGGTTCAAGTGAAGCTCTAGCCATGATGTCATCAGGTTATCTCCAGTGAAGCACCAGCAATAATGTTCTCAAAAATGGTACTGGGTCTCATCCTATCCCTCCTCATCCTTCTGACAATCGGTGGTAATGTGCTGGCGTGCCTGGCTGTATGCGCCTCCCGACGCCTCCGCTGCCTCACAAACTGCTTCATTGTGTCGCTGGCTATTACAGACCTGCTGCTCGGCCTCTTGGTCCTCCCTTTCTCCGCCCTCCTCCTGCTTACCGATGACTGGCCCCTCGGCCCGGTCTTTTGCAACTTCTACATCTCCATGGATGTCATGCTCTGCACTGCCTCCATCCTCACCCTCCTGGCCATCAGCGTGGACCGCTACCTGGCAGTGACTATGCCCCTGAGATACACCTCACTGGTGTTGCCTTGGAGAGTTGCTGTGGCCATGGTGAGTGTTTGGACAGTGTCTGTGGCAGTGTCTTTCTTGCCCATCCAAATGGGGTGGAACACTGTTAATGGGACAGTGCAGAACCATGGGCCTTGGGCTCCAGAGAGGACATGTCGTTTTGAGCTGAACAGACCCTACGTACTGACCGACTCTCTTCTCACCTTCTACCTGCCTCTGGTGGCTATGTGTTGGACCTACCTCAGAATACTTCACATTGCACGGGCACAGGCCAAGCGCATTGTCAGTACCCGTCCCATGTGCGGCGCCAGCTACGACTGCAGGAATCACCCTTCCACCGGCACCACTGTGGTTTCCAGTGTCACAGCGGTGGCTCTGCGGGAGCACAAAGCTACAGTGACACTGGCAGCAGTGATAGGGGCTTTTGTGGTGTGCTGGCTGCCTTATTTCCTCCTGTTCACAGTGTTGGGCCTAAAGGAGCATCCAGACCCTAACACAGTACCAGAATTTCCCATTGTGTTATGGCTGGGTTACGCCAACTCAGCCCTCAACCCTATCCTCTATGGAGCCCTCAACAGGGACTTCAGGTCAGCTTATGCCCATCTACTGAGATGTCGATGTCCTTCTTACAGCGGGTGGAGAAGCAGACAGCCATGTCCCACTGTAACAGCAGGTAAAGCTGTAGAAGGATGGAATTAATATACAGAATCTGCACTTTTCAAGTTCATCGGTTCAGTGATCTGTCTGTGTTATTTATGAGAAGGCTCATTTCTGACAAACAAAATGTGTTCTCATAATAAAATACGTACCCCAAACTTTCACACCTTTTATTCATCCTCTCCTCTCCATCTCAGCTAGAGACCAGCTTACAGAGGTGACACTGCTGTGTGGTCACACCCCTGTTTCCTGCAGGGCAGGTCTAACAGATCAAAACTTCATGCTACAAGAAATGAGCAGCAGTACAGCCACAGCAACTATCCAGTTTGCAAATGGCACTGCTGCCACAGATGTCAATGGCAATGAAAGGTAAATTATTATTCAGCATAGTGTCTCTGCAAGGCAAGTCAGCACCTGCATCTAGAGGCACAACCCAAAAATGGTGAAAATGCTTCAACACTCATATTCAGACAACAAAATGACTTGTTTTGCTCAGAAAGGGCCTTGATAGTGCATTCATCTGCCTGTATGTGACACCTCATTCTCAGTATAGTTGCACATGATCACATATTCTATCACTGACTTACTCTAAAACACAAAATCCAATAAATCACACAAGTGTGTCTTTCTTCTCTCATCTTTAATCATTGTCTATGAGCCCAGGTCATGCTGAGCCTGTGCTGGTGAGGTGGATGCTGTGTTCACTTTATTGTGGTTACAACCCACCACCAGAATCCATCAGCCTGAGGAGAAAGAACACCAGACAGACAAAAAGATGGACAGAGATTTACAGACCATCTGTTTGGAAGCCTTCAGTGCCACAGCAGAAGCACCAATGTAAGTGACAACCAAACACAACTGTGTAAGTAGATACATACATAGGCAATACTGACATCCCTGTAGGCCCCACAGTCCATGTGTGGCCCAGAACAAATGAACTGTGACACACTGATCCTAGCGGTGTCATCCACAGCGCATCAGGCCATATGGCATTATGCTTATTAGGCCAAGAAATTTGCTTTCAGCAAAGAGGAGTTACATTACCTTGTTTAACATCCTGCTCTCATTTCTTTGTTCAGCTTCAACAAATTGGTTTACTTGTTGCATGTGTATGTTTGTGTATTAGTTAAAGCAACAAAACAAAATCCTATAATAAAGAGAGTTCTGAGTATGTTTATCTATGAACAATATATATATATATATATATATATGTGTGTGTGTGTGTGTGTGTGTGTGTGTGTGTGTGTGTGTGTGTGTGTGTGTGTATACATATACATATAGATATATATATACACACACACATACACACATATATATACACATATACATACACATACATACATATATATGTATGTGTGTGTGTGTGTATTTATAGTATCTCCACATTTGCTGCCTAGTATTTATTGCAGTCAGTCTTGGGCTCACTGAAGCATTTTATAACTCACTAAATCAAGTGCAGCGTCGAACAACACTTTCCAAAAGTCACCATATCAGCCAACGTAAGCATACTCTTGTGAACGACGACGAAAAAGCTTACAAGAAATTAGTCATATTTGACAGAGCCAGATATGGTTTAAAAAGAAAAGTAAAATAAAACAAAGTCACATCTTAAAAAGGATAAATCCTTACAGCACTAAAGGCTCACAGATCAAGGATGACAGGATAATTCATTGCTAGCCATGTTTTTTTTTGTTGATCTCTCAACTTCTTCTGAACTATTTGTTTCAATCTTTCACTTATGCATTTACTGTTTTTTATGTTTAAACTTTTGGGGCATTTTGTGTTTTTAAACAGCTAAAACTATGAAACCGTAAATTAATGTGATTTCATGTTTTAAAAAAAATGTTATTATACAGTATACAGTATTCTTGTATGTGCACATGACTTTTAATCTCTCTATAGCACCAGTCCTACCTCCTAAAAAGTTAACGTGCAGCCCTGTATTGAATGTGATTGTTGATACAGCAAACTGAGAGCTAATCCACACTCACTGTAATGTTTAAATATTTTCTCCCTGCATACTTGAAGTGTTTCAAAAGTGACTGAACAGAATAGAGCAACAAAAATTTTGATCCTCTCACTTTGTGTGTCTCTTTGTGTGTTAGCACTCACTCTATCCATAACTTAACAAATAAAAACGGGAGAAAGTTGGACCTCAGCAACTCCACATCTCATCAGCAAGAATCAACTGTACACCCGCAGCAGGCCTCAAACCATCCGAACAATTGATTATGTTCCTCCTACGTCCTAAAGTGGATGGAGCTCAAGATTTCTAATACAAGTCATACCACTGCATCCAACCATCACACAGGGGGGCATGTGGCCCTAGCATGCTCTTGAACTAACTGTGGATAGTATTGAAGCTCTGGATGACTGAATGAAACCAGCCAATTAACTTGTTGATCGTCAACCTCATGAACTACGTTTTTTTTATGCTAACTCAAGAGTACACTCCAGTGGAAGCACGAAGTATCACAACTTTAACCTGGACAAAATAAATGGACGTTAAAATTAAAAATGGATGTCTCACTGAATCAAAGGAAATGGACAAATGCAAAGGGACAAAGTGACACTGGGACTCATATACACTCATTTCATGTAGGATCTCTTGAAATGTGTGACATTTGAATGTGTAGCATGCAAAGTAATGTTATATTTAAATTTCAAAGAACGCAGTCTCCTCCAGTTTTTGCCTTTACTGTCCTTCAGTGACAAAGCTGGCAATTGTATGTATTATATTAAATTGTAAAAGTAACTGAGGACTTGAAAAAAATGGGATGTACTGTTTCTCTGAAATGAAAAGATACAACCACACAAATAAAGAGCAGCTTAAATAAAGAAAACAATGATATACTAACACTTTTTGGAGGCAATAAAGAAGAACTGTAGCCAAGCATGAACAGGGATTATCATATGCGATGATGAGGAAACCCCTGTGTAAGTGGTACACAAGTACATTGAAAACAATTAATCAAAGCTGTCAGCAGACATCGCCTCAAACCATTGCAACATTAACACTTAACCTTCTCCATACTTCAAGCTAATTCCTTCGAGGACTGACACAGAGGTGTACATAATATCTTTCTGCATGTCGAGCACCAGCTGGAAACAAGTGATGCAGGGGATTTTACACAGAATTCAGATCATTCAACAGCATGGATACATTTATCCAGGATAGATTTGCTGAGAATAAATGCTATTTTGAAGACTTCTGTAACAGCCTTATCTGTTGACCAATAAATAGCACCAGTGGAGTGATTGGGGATTAAAGATTTTTTGCAACCCTATCTCAATACAGCACTCACATGCCATATGTATGTTGAGTAACTTTCTGGTCACTCCAAATATTCCTCCTCTCTGCCAGGAAGTGACTACTTCTCATTGCACTTGTACCTGGTCAGCTACTGGAGAGTTTGTACCACGGCTCTTTCGGAGTCACTGTCCTCTAACACTTCTTGCCTCACTTGTAAGTTGCTTTGGATAAACTCATGTGCCAAATGACAAAATGTAAATGTTCTTCTAACAAGACTACACTGTAAAATACGGGGAACAAAATACACAGTCCTCATTCAGTCAGAGACAATAGCAAATTGGTTTACAGTTAGATTTGGCAGAAAAGGCTCTGCTCCCTCTTTGAGGGAGCTCTCAGAGCATCCGAGCAGCAATGAGGATTCTGCAGGCAGAGCTACTCCCACCCCCCAAAAAACATAATGGCAGAGAATCAAAGAGAGATGTAAACATACATTAACATTACAGCTTAGCAAAATAGCAATTACTTACCATAAATCATATAAGGAGGTGGTTGTGTGGTGTTGTGTATACAATCTGGCGCAGTGTTGCGTTAGGAATCAGCAGGGTAAAAGCAACATCTTCAAATTCATAAAGGCTGCTTAGCATATTTGTATAAATGTCATGAGATGTAACTGGTCAGCTGGTAGCCAAAAACATGACACATTAAAAACCAATGATACTGAGCATGAATGCACCCAATTGCCAAGCTAATATAAGGCTTAAGCTATTTTAATTAGCCATCTTGGCCTGGCAGTTTGGAGCTTTATTGCCAGTATTGCGTCCTGGAAAATACCTACATGCAACCACCAAGACGTATTCCTGCATCATGGCTCAATACTGTCCATGGAAACCCAAGGAAGGAATTTCATACTAAAGAGACTGTAGCTAGAGAGACTGTAACTTTGGAAGATCAGACTGAGACTGCTGGGGCCTAATATTAGCCCCAGCTCATGTTTAAAATGCATTTTTGCACAGAATAATGACTGTGGATTTTGTCCCCTATCCCAGTGTAGTTTTGCTAGAAGGGATTGCATCTTGAGGAGGAATGATTACAATGAACAACAACTGTTTCCATGTAGGCTATGTATGGCATGCAAGTATTTTAACCAACAATATCAAATCCAAATGTATCGTTGAAGTGCCTAAAGGGCTTTTAAAAATCTGACTTGCAGTGTGAAGAAAATTACAAACACTTGCAGTAAATATTTCATTGACAGTTTTCAGGGCTTTAGTGGTTAACATGTTCAGAGAGTTGCTCTTATCTGTACTGTGTTGTGTCTACGCGGACAACATTTATTATGCTGTTATCTCCTTGAGCCTCTCTATTCCTACAAAAATGTCATCTCTCTCTCTCTCTCGCTCTTTTTCTCTCTCTCTGAGAGTGACCATTGACAGCTTAAACTACATGAAAACCATTCATCATTGCTTCTTTAACATCAAATTAATGTGGAGAAAAAACAGAACATATAAACTCTCTCTTTCTGTCACTCTAATACGCAAACACACACTCACACAAATACAATACACACACCCGACTAGCTCTGTATAAGCTATCAATCATGGATATTGTCATTATTCAACTGTCATTGACAAGCCCCTCTCCTTCTTTCTCTCCTGTCTCTGTCTTTGTCTCCCTTTCTCTTTTTCTCTCTTTCTATTCTCTCTCTCTCTCACACACACACACACACACATACACACAAACAGAGGAAGAGAGAGAGAATCATGAATCATAAATCTTATGAATGCCATCTAAAGACTGCTCAGCACTATGAGAAAGAGAGATGATTGATAGATGTAAGGGAGGGTGGCGAAAGCGAGGAAGACGGACAGAAGGTTGTAACCAGCAACACCGAGGTCAGAAACTGCAGTTCAGGGGTCAAACGAATTGGAGGAGGCACAATATGGCCAAGAAGGAAGGAGAAAATGGGGAGAGGAGGAAGAGGGGGGAGGGAGGAGGAGTAGTAAATGGTTGAAGGGGAAGGAAGAGAGAGAGGGAGGAGGAGGAGGAGGAGGGTGTGGGGGGATGTTGCCACAGTGAGGCTAAAGCCATAACTCATCTTTTATTAAAAATAATGAAAAAACTTAATGAGTTAATAATATCTGGAGAAAGAGATAGGGAGTCAGACAGAGATGGAGGAAGGGACAGGAGGATGGAGGAAAGGAGGGAAAAAGGAAAGGAAAGGAGAACAGTGCAGATAAAAAACAGAACAGGGTCAACATATGTCTCTTTTCACCCGCTGGTCCTTTATTCCAGCTTCCAATGTTCACACAAGATCCATTAGATAGGCAGGGACAATCATAGCAATCCCTCTCTTTTTGCCGACCCAAATCCCAGAGCCTGCTTGGTAATTAAAGGCACTTAACAACCAATTAACAGTGATGAGCTAAATTAGCAGGATATTGTCTCCTTTGACTACGCCACTGCATTATCAGTGTATTGAAACAGCGATGAACAAACCTCAGTGGCCCGTGTTTGCATGTAGGCAAATGACGGATTAATTACTATTAAAACATCAGCATCTTAATGAGCTTGGAAACAATTAGAGAGGTCGTTAGCATGTGGAGAGCGGCTGAAAACAGAGGAAAGGGGGGGGTGAGCACAAAACAAGAGAGAAATCTTCATTGGGAGGCAATACTGATTAAATGGACGTACGGTCACACTCATCGCCCAATATCCATGGACTTATTAAATACATGACATCACCATTTGTCTTTTCTACCATCAAGCTACTTTTCTCCTGCCATTATCTTTCCCCCCTTCTTCTGCGGCTTCCCCAACTCTCTGCCTTCGTTTCGCCTCTCATAAAAAGCCTTTTTCTTGCTCTTCCATTCCTTTCTCCACTTTCTGCTTTTTAACTCCCATTCCTTCCTTCTCTCCTTCATGCTTGGGGGGCACAGTCCTGTGAAGGAATTTAATATGCAACTTTTATATGAGAAACCAATCGCATACGTCTGGGTCTATTGGGCTCGCAATCTATCGGCCCGGACGGCTAATGCAATAGAGAGAGCCTGGGCTATTTATCACACGGGGAGCTATCTTTTCCCCTCTCTCTCCCTCTCTCCCACTCTTTCCTCGCTCTCTCTGTCTTTATTCAAGCCCAGATTCCTGGCTGCCACTAAATCAGGCCAACTATGAGCTATGGCTGCCCAGAGGGCATCTCCTCTTTTATAGGGGGATTTGGATTTTGTATCTACTGGTTCCTCAGTGGTCGTTGAGACTGTGCTAACGGAAGCTATAAACACTCAACAAACAAAGGCAAGAGCTTAAATGTCCCTCTGTCCCCACTGTAATGATCATGAACGTGTGGAGATATATGGAAGTGGGAGGAGGTATGAACCTGATGAATAAGATATCACTGGCATTTACAGTGATGGTGCAAAGATTTGTTTTTGTGCACGTCTTCAGTCAGACAGACATATACAAACACTCCACAAGCACAGACATGTACACATGCTATTATTAAAATAATATGCTATAATTCACACAATGTGACTAATAATTCACGCAGCAGCAGCACACCTTCAAAAGTTTCCTGCTGAAAAACAAAAGTGACAGTGTGCGGAGGAAGCTGCCCACCTGCAGCAATTAAAATGCCTCCAAAAACCAAATTAATTTCAACAAATTAGCCACATTACTGGCCACTGTGTAATCGCTGATGGCAATTAATAAGAAATTAGTCACAATCAGCCCTATATTAACATCTCACCCAGGGGCCATGGCTGGAAATTAATAACCGGAGATTCATCTCTCTTACTGTCTTTCTGGCTCTCTCCCTCTCTCTCTCACACACACACACACACACACACACCTACACACCTACGCCCACCTATATTGTTCATGAATCACCTCTAAGACACTGATTTTTTCTGTGTGGATCGTCTCATATGATCCACAATCTGCTCATGTCAGCTAGCCAGCTTCCTCTTTACCAGGGTGTGAAAACCCCCTGAAAGACATGAGTGTGTGTGTGTTTCTGTGTGTGTGTGTGTCTTTTATTACAAGTATATGTACAATCAACACATGTGTTACAGTACGAACACACACACCGATAGAGATATACCATACGCTGTATATTTGTGCAGTGTGTACTGTTTGCGTGTGTAGGTGTGTGTGTGAGTGTAGAGGTGCTACACAAATGGGGAGGGGGCATCGGTAGAGACTGGGCCCGCCTCTAGGGGTCCTCACACCAATCAGCAAAGCGCACCAAGAATCAATTAACACCAGTGGGAGGGGGCAGAGGGTACGGCACCACACACACTTAGACACACACACACACACACGTACTGTCCGCACGCACACTGCCCACACACATGGTACTGTCTGAGAAGATATCCGTCAGATCACACATTGCACGATATGCCAATGTGTGTGTGTATGTGTGTGTCCCTATCCCGGTGTGCCCCGGTCTCTCATGGTGTGAGGTTGGGGAACAGATTGGGGGTCAGCAGGGGGGTCAGGCCAGGGTCACCCCCGTCTGAGCCGTGTGTGTGTGTGTGTTTGTCAGTTTGTGTGTGTATGTGTGGAGTAAAGCCTGACCACCACTTCACAGGGCTCGCTGGCAAGCAGACGTGAGTAAGATGGATGGTGTTGATTCAAACTACGAATTCATTGTTCCTCCTGAATCCACAGAGAATAAAAACATCCACAGAAATTATGAAGCAAGGGACCAAAATGAGTATCTCACATTTCATATTCCTCTTTCTCTCCATTTCTCTCTCTCTTTGTCTATCTCTGGTGTAGGGACAGCTGCTGGCTACATGAAAACCATTCATCATTGCATCTTTACCATAAAATCATTGACAGAGGAGGAGGACCAGGAGCTATATTGGCTACATTTTACAAGGTTGGACAAAGACAAAAGTCACCCATCAGTGAGAACATGAGGAGATGAATTAAGTAATGAAACCGGCAACCATGTTTTTGGGGGCCCCGAGTTGGATGCTCAACTGCAAATGAGAACAGAGATGAGAGAACAAGAGAGCAAGATAAGACATTTCCGCTCCAACAGACAAAACATAACGGCCAAATAAAGTGATCAAAGAGTGTCTACCATTTGCCCGTGAACGTTCCACTGCGAAACCCCACCTCTTTCCTCTTCCTCTCTCTCTACACATTGCCGTCTCCATCTGTTAGCCCGTTGCACTCGTCCATCCACTATACCCCCCCCACCTCACTCCTCCACCCCCTACTCCTCGTTTCCTCTCCTCCTCTGCTCCTCTCTGGCCTTCCTACCCTCAGGGAGGTAAGGTGATCTCCCCGTGCTGGTGTAAGTGACTGGTATTAGTCTCCTTCTCTGTCTGTCTGTTTGATCCCGGCACTAATGACTCCACAGGGACTGGGGTCTGATAATGGGAAATCAATATAGAGAATAGCGCTCTGGAGTGGCCTCACTTAGCTCTCGCTCTTTCACGCCTCACAGCAAAGTGCCTCTGTGTATTTGTGTGTGTGCGCGGTTGTGTACGTGGAGGAGTGTAGTGTAGTGTAGTGTGTGTGAGGATGTGTATCGAGGAAATCTGCGTCAGCGTGTGTGTGTGTGGAGCCACACTTAAATATGACTACTCCCTAGTGCATGTAAGTTTACTGTTACATCTAATTCCATCTTTTTATTTTTGTTTTTAATTCAACTGAATTCTGCAGCTTATGAAAACTTGTCAAAGCGCATCGGATCAAATCAAAGTTACTGGAGAATTGACATTTTTGAGATCATCCTGCAGTAAAATGCTTGTGTGGCTGTGTATATCTGAGCAGTGTGTGTGTGTGTGTGTGTGTGTGTGTGTGTGTCAAATCAGTCACACTCCTGCGCCTGGGGCAAGACAGGTGGGGCTGGTGGCATGAGGCTGGTGCCCCCCCTCAACCCTGAGGGGCCAGAAGGCCCAGCGAAGCAGGGGGCTGGAGTAACTCCCTCTGCCAGGCACCAGAGCACTATGGCTGGTGGCAGCTGGTGCTTCGTCCCTCCCTTCCCTCCTCCCCTGCATGAGCGCCCCGCGGGCAGGCAACAGGAGGGGTGAGGAGGTCAAGAGGCAGCAGAGAATTGGTGGAACGGCGGCGACATGCAGGATAATCGGCTTTTATGAAGCGGAGAGAACACAGACAGAGAGAGAGACGGGAAACACAGCTCTGACACAATGCAACCAACTACAAGCAGTAATGAATTAACACATTAGCGCCACAACCAGGGGCGTTCAGGAGAACTCAGCTGCTCTTAAACACAAACCCACACTGGCACACTCTCTCTCTGCACACACACACACACACATAAATCAGTCAAAAGTCATTAAAGCAATAGCAAACACACTCATTTATTAATTACATCAGTCATTTTGTCCGTGGCAGATCACTCTGAAAGCTACTGAGAAGGATCATAGACTTATGATCTCCACAAAAACAGAAGAAAAACTTTTATTTAGCACTCAGAATAGATAAGACAGAGGTTAACTCTCAAAAGACACACACACACAGACAAACACACACATAAAGACGAGACAATGATATGAGAATCCTCTTGTGCAAACTCAAACCATGTGTTCAATTATCATCAGCCCCAAATGATCCCCCATTAATGCTTTAACTCTTTCTCTCACATCTCAATTTTTGCCATCCATCCTGTTTTTACTCTCTGCTCTGCGTCCATCCCTATAATTCAGGTCTGTGCAGTTACTTACTTCCCTTTCTCACTCTCTTCCTCTCCTTCCCTCCCTCCCTCTCTGACTTTTAACCAGCGTGAAGAGGCAGCCATGCATTCAACCATCAGACAGGCTAACATGGTCTACCCTCACACACGCACACACAGAGTCAAAGCATATTGTTCCTCAGCTGTAACAAGAATGCGATGTTCATTGCAACAAATATCTACCATATCAGCGCATCTTTATATGGTTAAATAAGTATCCTGATACTTGCAAAAAAAAAAAAGGCTTACTTGGCTGATTTGTATACAGGAAAGTTGCTCTTTCGGTTGCTGTTTGCTTCCATTAGAAAAATATATATCCAGTAATCCACCATTACTGTCTTCAAGTGAAATAACAACATTTTTGTTGTCATCTGTCAGTTATGGAATTATCTTCCTCCAATAAAGAAATCTTTTGGGATGACAGCCTTCATATTAGGCAATTAAAATCCTTTAATATCTACCAAGCCATAAATTTGACATTTACAATGACATTTTACATGGTTTATCTGCTTTTTAACTGCCTGGCGGATAAATTGTGTCCACACAGAGATCAGAGCAGAGGTCCAGTGACAGCCCGGGGATGATGATGGTCCTGCCCGTGGTCCCTGATGGGGGATCCCATTCCTCTCTTCTCATCCAACAATCCCACTGAGCATGTCAATATGAAACACTATACCTCCACACAGGGGCCATGCAAGGCTCGCCCTCCCATTATAGACAAGACAGGCTCATATTGATAGGATGAGATTGTAAACTGTAAAGATGCATGGTGCGATGTGGAGAAACGTGTAAATTAGACTAAATCAAGTCCCCTCAGCAGTAAAACACATTTTCACTATATTGCACTCAATGTAAGTGTGATTTACAACATGGTTTTTTTGTTGCATGTGGGAAGAGGGAGAGCGGGATGTAAAGCTTTGTTTACCCAACTTTAAAAAATCCAGTGTTGTCAGATGGCCGATGCCAGTGTCTTTCAGCTTAATACTACCTATATTAAATAGTTTAAATATTTCATAAGGGCGGTTTTTAGAGCGAGGGAGGGGAAATCGTTAGCTGCGGTAAAGTTTCATTAACTGCTCCCCATTTCGCTGCGAGGCAAACTCATCTCCTCTTATTGTAATAAAACAATCTCTCTCTCGGTGCTGCTCTCCACTCATCTCCCTCTCTCTACCCCCTCTTCTCCTTCTCTTTTACATCATAATAATACACTACATCCCCTTTAAATGCACTATTACTTACCGCTGCCTTTTCATATTGTAACATCACGGGCACTTTAGCGACAATATAAAAGCGTGTCATTCATTATTCAGAAGCAGCCGGCCTCGTCCCCCTTTTAAAAAGTCAGGCGCGCTGCTGAAATTGATAACTGCGAAGAGACGCGCAATAAAAACGCAGCCCCCGGGTACCGAGCAGCAGCCCAGACCCCCGATTATGCAGATCAAGTGGTAATTTCTCAAACAAATCGCACTCTTTCACTCTTTTGTTGTCGTTTCTTTTTTGGACTTTTGGAATCAGGGTGTCAGCTTTTATATTGCCTGTGGAAAAAAAACGAGGATTGATGTGCATCTTAATTGTAGGCTTTTCAGAAACAGCCCGTAATGTGCCAGGGTCTAAATATTTTGGCCTAAACGAGATAACCTAACCTTTTTGTTGTGGACTCTTGGTGTCAGTTATTATTATTATTTTTTACCTTTTCTGTTGTAATCATAAAGCAATGTTTTTGGATAAGGTCAGAGGTGATGTGACATAATCACTCATAATCATTGGATTACACCGGATTACTAACACCCAACATCTGCAACGAGTGGGACCCCGTCTGCTGCATGTGTTCAGGATTGAGAGACAGCCCTCAATCCAGAGGAGTCCGCATAAATGTAATAGTTATTAATGTTCATAGTGGCGCAATTATTCCGTTGTTGTGGTCTAGGTATGAATCATCCTATAAAAAGGATATATGCAAATGTCGTACATCAATTAAATACATTTAAATATGTGTTTGTGTGTGTGTGTGTGTGTGTGTGTGTGTGTGTGTGTGTGTGTGTGTGTATGTGTGTGTGTGTGTGTATGTGTGTGTGTGTGTGTGTGTCTGTTTTAAAGTTTGACATAATCTCTGCTGGGGAATTATTTTGCAAATGTCATCAAGAGAAACATAAAAATGTCCACAAAGATGACAGCTATAACAGACCAATTCTCCCCCATCAAAAGCCACCGGTGAGCTCACATATGGCAGGCTGGACCAGCCAACACTCAGTCTGTCCATATTGCCAAACAAACACCTCGGGCCTCGTCCCATCTCATATTGCTTCATAAAGACTATATTGTGAAGGGCGATCCTTTTTAAAATATATATTACCTACCAGGGAATCTTTGCATTTCCGTTTGATTTTGTAGCATCACAAATTACAATTCAACTATTTTCATTTTATCTTATCAGAAGGTTTTTTTCTTTTGTCATTTAACAAACTGTATCAGATCCATTAAGTTTACTTAGATAATGGGACGTGTTTATCAAACAAATGGGTTCCTAGATAAAAGCTTGCAATGTCTGCCAACAGTGCAGCATAACCCATAAAGTAAAATGTAATCATTTACACAGTTCAGACATTTAAATACAAGAGAATAAAAACGAAGCATTAACAGATTTTTTTCCTTTCTTTCCTTTATTTTTAAAGCCATCAAATATAAAGCCCATTTGTCAATAAATGAATATGCTGGTTTGTTAGAGTAATGTGATAGCCTAAAAAGCCACCTGCCGCATCCGAACCCGACGCGCATTTGTCTGTCCCAGAGACAAGTTAGTGAAAATGTGATTATCCGGTCACTTTGGGCGCCTGTTACATTGAATCTGAGCGGTTAGCAGCTTCCAGAGCCCGGACACTTTATCTGAAGTAGCCCATGGCCTTCCCTTGTCAGGTCATTTAATGTGGGACTGGCAACCAGGAACAAATAAGGCCACGCAATTGTGTGCCAAACTCAATAGGTGCTGGTGATTCACTGCCAATGTTCAATAAGGCTGCTGTCCTTTTATTGTTAAAGAGAGACTTGATGGGTTTTATGTCATGAATTGGATGTGCGTAATTATGCACCGGTAAAGTGATTACCCTGTATTTATTTATTTATTTGTTCTGTTCTCATCAAAGTACTTTCCATAATTAATAAAAGCTGTTAGGATGAATTATGAGTAAATGTTTTTCAGTGATTCTACATTATTTATTCTATAACTTGACATCAAACCAACACAGAATTAAATGTCTCTGAACGTCAAAGAAACAAACATGACTGCTCTGCATTTGGTTATGAGGTGTGAACAATTGCAAAGCTTTAAATTCGATAGAAAATTAATACATTTGTTCATTTTGGTTTCTTCTTTTAAAAAAAAAAATCCCAAATTTTTAAACAGCTGCTCATTAAATGCCACGGATGTCAGAAATATAAATGTGATTCCTGCACATTTGGTTATAAGACGTGGACCATCTGAAGGATTTAAATCAAAAGGATTATAAATTGAGACTGACACTTATTCCTTTTGGTTTCTCCTTTATAAAACGTCCCTGATAAATAGTCTTCAGGTTATAAAGCACTTCCTAATAGCTGCCAACCAGTTTTTCCCTCTGAAGTTATTATTATCGTACATTCCACATGTGTCAAATGATACAGACTGAAGAGGAGACAGCAAGAGGACAAATGATGCGCACTTTGTGTCTAGTCTGAAAAGTGGTAATGGGGCAGAAGCGTCAATCCATAAAACTCTAAGGTGAGTAAAAATGTTTTTTCCATCTGATATCATTTGTCACCAAAACGTATAAACCCGTTCATATTGCTTACATTTATGGAGATGAGCGGAACTCTGACAAATGACTGACAAAACACCATTTGGTTGAAACGATAAAATATTACATGTTCATCGCCAAACAGTTCAGATGAGCATTGGTCCTCAGTGATCCCTGGTGCGATTTTTTTTTTTTTTTTTTTTTTAACATATGCTATCATAAATTTCCATGAAGTTGTCGCTTGCTGCTTAACTCTCCATTATAATGAATAAAAACGACAACATCAAATACTGACTCGCTTAGAATGCATGAAGATACCACGCTGATGCCCGTGGTTATGGGAAATCTTAGTTATTGTGCCAAATCGTGGGCCTACCCCCATTAACATTCAATCAGTCATCTCGGTGCCAGCCAATGAAAGGTGGAGAGAGATGGAGGAGGACGGAGCTGCTAGACGGAGCGTTTTGACGCGCTGAGAGGAGGACAGAGCGTCACATCTCTCCAAACGCCCAGCAAACTTTCACCACAGCCTGTTAGAGAGGACCCAGTCCTCCGAAAGAGGCCTGTTTGAGACAAGGACGCGCTGGGTTCTTGGGCAGACGTGTGGACAGCGATGGAGACATTACTGGCGTTGACTTTTGGAACAGTTTGACCCTGCTGTGAATCCTCCTCCCTGAAAAAAACATCTTGTTCAGTTGTTTCCGTTCTTCTTTTGCGACAGAGCGACAGGGATGGAGCAAGCACCCAGCGCGCCGAGCCCTCCTCCCAAACCGGCCCATCACGAACCCATCAGCTTCGGCATCGACCAGATCCTGGGAGCCGGTACAGAGCCAGAAAACGGGCGCACGGCTGGAAGACAAAGCGGATCCGATTTAAGCAACGCGGACGGTTATTGTAGTTTAGGAAGCCCGACCGGGGCCAGCGCGCCCTCTTACACAGCGTTGTCTATCTCCCTCTCCGGTATAATGCCTCCGGTGGAGGCTTCAGGTTCATACGGGGAGAGCAGAAGTCTGGGCAGCCGGGGAGTGATTCGAGTCCCGGCCCACAGACCCATGACAGCCCCGGGACCCCCAGCCTCCGTCCAGAGCGCTGTTCCTGGGTTTGGAGGTCTATGCTTCCCGTGGATAGGAAACAGGTTCGCCAAGGACAGAATATCAGGTAGGCCAGCTGTTAGACTTAGTGGGTTCCCCTCATTAATATTCTATTAATGTTTAAACAAACACCTGTGCCAAATATTTGTTAAGACTATTAACAGTCAACTGAAATGTTTTTCACTTTAATTATTTAGAGGGAGCTTAAAGGAGAAAAGCACACATATAATACAAGTTATAAATGTTTTTTTTAAATAATAAAGTATACTATATTCATTTTCTGTATTACTGACCTCACTCGTGTTTTATGCGTTGGATATTTTATTTCTAAATCATGTAGACTAGAGAAGCAAAACAAGAGTATTAATCATACAACTAATTTCATTAGTCTTTGTTTTAAACAACCAAACAATAACAGCATTGTCTAGTCATCATTCACTACTGTGGTGCAAATAAATCCAATGTAGGCCTATTAATAAGCTAAATTAAAAATATAAGACTGAATATTTTATAAGAATTATTGGGATATAAAATAGTTAACAACAACAACTATAACGAAAAGTAAAAACTACTGAATAAAATAAAGTGAAGACTGTAACATGTCTGGATTTAACAAAGGATATAAAACACTGTAAATTAGGCGGATTAAAGTTTTTTTTAAGTTTTTGTCACAGACAGTTCTGCCTGTTTTATTGAAGATTAATAGAAGTCTTTAGACAAAGGCCTGTAATACAATATGTAAAGGACAGATAAAGGCCTGCTGTTCTCTCTGTAATTAGTAGTTTGGAGATTATACATACTATAGACAAACTCCTCTCACAATAATCTTCAGCTCACATATCTTCACAGTCTAAATAAGGAATTGTTGTCAAACAGGGCAGATATCTGTGATGTATGGCCTTGAATTTCTACACAGAGTGTGTCACCTCTCAATCTCTTCTTCTTCTACTCACTGTGCGTCTCTCTCTGTGTTTCCTGCAGCGGCTCTGGTGCCGTTCGCTGTTACTCGGCGGATAGGACACCCGTACCAGAACCGGACACCTCCCAAACGGAAAAAGCCACGGACGTCCTTCTCAAGAGTTCAGATCTGCGAGCTGGAGAAACGTTTCCACCGGCAGAAATACCTGGCCAGCGCCGAGCGAGCAGCCCTGGCCAAGAGTCTGAAGATGACAGACGCACAGGTCAAAACCTGGTTCCAGAACCGCAGGACGAAGTGGAGGTTGTTATGAAAATTCATAGTCAAAGTCAAAGTTGTGTTGCACTTACGTTTATAACCATACTTCAGCACAGTTTACACTTTTAAACCCAGGCACTGCAGCCTTCCTGCACCACGCTTCACGCCAGTTTCCCACGTCCAATTTAAAAAAAAAAAAGTTTCCCCGTTTTGCAGATGACCCCATGCGTAATTTCCTGTTAAATAACCTCGTTGACAGGGAACAGAAATACTGGAGGATAAACAAAAATAAACAGCAACATATTCAACATTTTGGCTTGAATATAATTTTATTGCCTTTTTTTCCTCAGAAAAAAAATATTTTTAGGGATAAGCTCTACAATTTGTACAATTTTAACTCGCCTAAAACCGCTTTAAAGATCTCCAAAATGAAGTTATTACAAAGAATTAAAACGAGTCAAAGACATTATTTTTATTTTGCAAATTGTTCACGCCTGACATGAATCTTTATACCTTTGCAGCGCTTTATAAAAATCATTTTATTTCTAATATAAAAAGTTATCACTGTAGTTTAATGCAGTTTATGGGGATTTTCAGTCACACTTAACTTTTTTTCACAGTTTTCTTAAAATTTTACACAATCCTACATTTTATTTATTTATTGATGTTTAATTTCTTCTCCTGTCTCTTGTCAGGAGACAGACAGCCGAGGAGAGGGAGGCGGAGCGTCAGCAGGCCAATCGCCTCATCCTGCAGCTGCAGCAGTCCGCCCTCCAGAAGTCCCTCAGCGAATCAGCGGTGTCTGATCCGCTGTGCGCCCATAACTCCTCCCTGTACGCCCTGCAGAACCTCCAACCCTGGGCCGAGGAAAGGGAATAGAGACCAGACACCACGCTGAAATCAATGAGCACCATCTATTATCCCTGGGAGGATAAATAAATTAAATTAGGCCCACATGAAGACAGTATCTTTGGGACTTACTTTGATCCATGCGATGGAGAAAAAAGGTTGGACAAGACAAACTGAAGAATGGGTCACAGCAGTTTTTGGGTGGATGGTTGTGAAACTGGACCTGAAAAGATGGTGAGTGATGTCTGTCTTGAAGCAGAAACAGAACTTTCTCGGACTACATTTTCACAACTCTGTGGGCTACTTGGAAACTTGTCAAATCCAAAAAAAAAAAAAAAAAACAAGAGCTGAACAGAGGTTGTCACTGAAATATCTTGTCACCCTGTGATTGTCTTCTTATCTGCTTGTACTCATTGTGTTTATTACAATAAAAGGGAGTGAAGAATTAACTCCATAGTCCTGAAGGAGGCAGTTAATTCTCCACCGTAAGACATGATAGAGCGTTTTGTGGAGGAGTTTTCTCTCAATGCAACTATTCCCTTATTCTGAAACAGATAAACTAAGGAGAGGCCTACACTCTAACACTCATAAGACAGAGAACTCATGTCAAAATGTGTTTTTAATGAATCTCTTGCTCTCTTAAATCAAAACACAAAAAAATGTCCTCACAAAAAAGCAGATTGAGAGAAATGTTCTAATCATTCTGGTGCTTAAACCTTCTTCAGATCTAATTTATACATTTGCACCACCACAATCACCTGTACATATCCAGGTGTGGTGCACCACCTTAGCCCCAAAAGAAAAAATGATGCCCAAAGTGTTACATTATGAAAAAAAAAGCTATTGTAAGCAGTAATAAAGGGAAAACAGATGTTAGGATTAGTGGGTTGAGAAGCGAAGAAAATATGAAAGAGGCTGTAAGTTGGGTAATAAAGGGAGTGATGCATGTTCAGTAATGGTGGTGAGGTTTTTTCATATGCACATTATTAAGCTTTATTTGTGGGCCATGTTGGAATGGAGGCACAGATGTACAACTCCTTTTTTGTACTTTCATTGTATAGCTGTGTAAATAATAGTATAAACCGTTCTTGTGACCCCTTTTTCTCATGCTTTTTATGATGCACCATAAACATTTTCTTTAAAGGTTTTAACACATTATAATTATAAGAAAGAGAAGTTGTGGAGCGACAAGGTAAAAAAAAAAAAAAAAAGCAGACGATTCATTTTGTTTCTTGAAAAGTTTAATGATAAATATAATGATTTTATACAATATTTCAATACACACATTATTTCATTCTGACAGTTTTAAGCTGTGTGTCTGTATGCCTGTCTGTCTGTTCATCTGTCAGTCTGTCTGGATGTATGTCTGGGTACATCTGAGATGAGCCGCAGCACATCTCAGCAAAGAATATAATCACACTATTGGTAGCACAGTGAGAGGGCATGACAGTAAATCATATTTAAATCTGTATTATTTTTTTTTTTTTGCCTTGCTCAATCTTCAAAACGATGGCTCTTGTTTGAAACATGGCTTCCATTCCTTCAGGAATCAGTGAAAAGGTCTTTACTCTCATCTTCCCTCATATTCTCTCATCTTTGTCTTCCCTCTACTCTTTCTCCACCGTCCCTCCTTCCACAGCTCCCACTTTTCTGTCTCTCCCTCACAGTGAAAGGTTGGTAGTTCTGAGTTTTATTAAACAGACAAGAGTTGAAGACAAAACTCTCCTCTCTAGCAGAGACACGGTCGGTTCACCTAGTTGTAATGTCCACAAGATGAAGCTACAGTACATGCTTGAATAAAAGACATTTTAATATTCAGGCAAACAGAAACTTTACACCAGGACACTACACACATACACACACACACGGACATCCCTGTGTCGCTCTGCATTTATATGCCAGTAAACCTCTAAATGTTCTCTTTTATTAACAAGCCATCAGTTCAAGTGTACAATGAGCGTCAAGGTACTAGAATTACAGTTATATCCAATCTGACAGATAGATAGACAGACAGACAGATAGGACCAGAAACACACAGACAGACAGTGAGTAAAAGCCACAAATACGACAGTTAAATATCTACAATTTGTGTTGTTACAACATTGAAACACTGACTGACACCACTGGAACACACGCACACACACACACGCACACACAGGAGGAGTTAAGAGGGCGTTTTTGTCGCAAGCTTGTCACAAGATGTAAGACTATCGCACGCTCAGCTCTGTGTCTGAATTTACTAGACTTCTGAAAACAAGTTGAGGTGGCGTTGTGAGATGATACACCCACACCTGTCCTCCAAAATGAATCCACATAGCAGGATGTTCAGTATATCTCCACCACTTTTTAATGGCACATAAATATACTGTGCACCTCTTTCTCGCATGCTTTACACTATTGCTCGTGTTCGATGCACTGACACAGAAAATTTGTGATGGGAACAGTTATTATTTAAGCCATTAATGCACCAAGTATGCATTTGGTTGATCTCACTGCTAAGCTGCTTTTAGGGAGACCTGCTTGATAATGTGGTTCAATTTACATATTTCAGAAAGGTATTCGACCAATTGTGAGAGGATCACTATTTACACAGTGGGGTAAAATACACACTGTCCCGAGGTGACTTAAAATAACGAACAGCAACAAACGAGGGAGATGGAGGTAAATGGTTACAGAAAGGTCGAATGAAGGTGACGGGTTGAGTCTGATTTTCCAAAAACCAGTGATGGTTTGTCACCATGGATTTGTAACAGCGAAACACCTTCCATACAGTTTTGTGACAGTCTGTCAAACCCAAAGTGCTTGTTTCCCTTCATCCGCAGGGTGTGTTCTCTGCAGGTTCACCTCCCTCTCCTTCTCCTCCTTCTCTTTTTTTCTTTGTTCTTTTCTCCTCTCCCGGTCTGTGCTTTCGTCCGTTGCACCGCATTTCCCTCTTCTTTGTTGTCTAGATGACGTTTTCAAACAGCTGTAGAGACCTCATGATGTTTTCATCCTGTGCCAAGTGAGAAGAAGAATGAGAAGCTGATTGTGACAAGAAAGTCAACCAACAATCACCATTTAATTCAGTTTACTGGCCATTAGGGGGCAGTAAAAGCTTGTAAAATGAGGACAATGTTATGTAGAGCGTAATCTCTCAGCAGACAAACATACTGAAATAAAAACATTTCTGTGGCAGCAAAGACCATAATTAATAGCCAATGTAGTGAGACTTGCAAAGGAGGAAGATAAGCAATTGCCTTTCATAAACAGTAAGCAAAACTGTTTAACTTTTTGTGCAGAAAGCCACACAGCAGATATTCTGACTTGTCAAATACCTCTTATTTATTCAGTTGTACCAGTGAGTCATGACAGTGTGACAGTGAGCCAGCATGTGAAATACCAGGAACCTGAGACTGAAGCAGCTAAATGGAAATCAGCCATCATTTATTTCATTATTCACACATGTGATTTTCTTGCTGTGATATATCAAAATGTCTTCCATGAAAAGAGCCTATAGCAAAGTCAGAGAGATACTCAGGATTATACAAGAGAGAGGGAGGGGCAAAACAAGAGAGTACCTCTTGACAAGAAAGGATGAATTCATCAAGAGTGACGACCCCGTCTCTGTTTTTGTCCATTTTCTGTGGAGAGAAACACACATGGGGTCACGCTATTTGTCTAAGGTGCGTCAGGGAAGATACAAAGACATAAAGATACAAATGCAACCCACAAAGCTCAATAGCCCATTCAGTGAAATCTTCATCATTTGGGCAGCTTGTTTGTTTCTTTGTTTGTGCATCACACTAATCAGAGATCACCTGCTGCTCATCAGTGTGTCCATGACCATTTTTTATAAACATTTATTTAACCAGGAAAACTTTGTTGAGATTAAAAAATCTCTTTTTCAAGAGTACAACAAGTACAGACATAAAACAAATAACACAAAACACATCTCAAAGTACATCACAATGTCAGACTGAAACATCAAATCATGAACAAAATCTCCAATACAGTCATATAAAATATTACATCCTGAAGACAATTCAGGTCAACCTGATAGCTGTCTTGATCCTAAGATGTATCTTCTTGGATTTCTTTGCTAAGTTTAGGTTTATTTAAGTTTTGAGATTGTTTATTTGCACAGATTTAAAAAAATAATACACATAAACCACAAGGAGAAGAAAAAAGCCCTGTTGTTTAAATAAAAGAGTCAGATGTCTTTACCTGAAAAAAGGCATCCACATGCTGTTTGGGTGCGTCAGTTTTCAAGACAGGGTACGTGTACTTCCCCATCATGTCATATATCGCTCTGACGATGTCTGTCATCTCCTGTTAAAACCGCAAACGGAGAGACACACAAATAAAAACATCAAATGTGAAGATTAACATAACCACAGATGTAAAATATAATTGCAAAGTTAGACGTGTACACACAAAAAACACACCTCTTTGTTGATGTATCCGTCTCTGTTGATATCATAGAGGTTGAAGGTCCACTGGAGCTTCTCAGTGATGGAGCCTCTCAGCAGGATGGACAGAGCTGTTACAAAGTCCTGATGGAGACAAAACGACACTATGAAAAGCTGAAAATAATTGGTAAATAGAACAAGAATATGTTTTTGGAAATGAATTAAGCAAACCTCAAACTTTATGGAGCCTGAATGTGCTGTGTCAAAGGCATTAAACAGGTAGTGTGCGTAGGTGCTGGCATCTGCAGGAGAGGAAGAAAACGTTTTGTCCACACACTGCGTAGAAAACAATACGGAGACTGAGACAACACAGCAAACAACAACGACACACACTCTTTACCTCCATGTGGGAAGAACTGGGAGTATATTTGCTTGAAGGTTTCCTCATTTACAATGCCACTTGGACACTCCTGGAAGTAGAGAAGGAGATAAAAAAGACAAAGTGGGGAGGGGGGTATGTACAGTATATAACAGAACAGAGTCCACCCCTGGTCAATAACACTAAAATGGTTAATAATTACAAATCCTGTCAATTTAATACAGGTTTATTTGTTTTTTGACAAGACCCGAGAAGAATTTAGCCAATTAATTAAAAAAAACAGAATGTTTGACTAATTAAACTAATGAAAGGTCCATATTTAAGAACAAACTGCAACAAAAGTCAGCGCACCCTTCATTAGTGAGACTCCATTCTTTTATTTCTCAATATTTTTTATGCACATCTTTATTTCTGATGACAGATTTGATTCTCCTGGGCATGAATCATACTAGTCTTGCACAAATCTGTGAAAAGATGTTCTGTCTTTCTTCACAGATGATTGTTTTCAGCTGTTCTTTGCTGGAGGGATTTTGTTGCTCTACCTTCCGCTTTAAAACATCTTAAATGTGTTCTATTGAATTCCAGTCAGGGGACATACTTGTTCAGCTCATATTTTTCACTTTTTTCTAATTTAAAAACTCTTGTGTGATTTTTTTCGGTATGTTTGGGATCATTGTCATGTTGGAAAATTCCTCTCCTGCCAACCCTCTTGAGACTGATAGTCATCTTTTCATTTAGTATTTGGGTATACAAACTTGCATTCATAGTGCCATCTATAAATGTCATCTCTCCTAAACCTTTTGCACTCATGCAGCCCCATATTAGCACACCCCCACCTCCATGTTTCACAGTCGGCACTACGCAGTCACTATGGTAGTCCTGGCCAGGTCTACACCAAACATGCTGGACCCCTTCTGATCCAAACACATTTATTTTGGTTTAATCTGACCAAAGAATGTGCCGCCAGTATTAATTAGGTTTCTTTTCATGTACTTTGACAAAGTTTGTCTGACTTCATGCAATGTCCTTCGCTTCACTGTCTGAGCAGTCACTGAAACACCATTTCCACAGATAATCCTTGTGCCGAGTTAGAAGCACTTGCCCATCTGTTTTTCAACGCAAGGTTGTCTAGATAGCAAATGCACCGCATCTTCTGCAACTGTGTTTTGGCTTCTGTTCAGTAGCCTACTGATGATCTTGTACTCTCATCTTTATTTAGTCTCATAATTTGGTGTCTTACTTGTTCAGCCAATTCCTTACCATGTGGAACCATGTTGCATAAGACACAACCCAGGCAAAAAGTGAGAAAGTTGTGGTGTTCATAGGTTCACAAGTCTTGTTTGGAAGTCACAAGTGTAATATTTTTTGTTTGAGTGCTCACAGGTGTACTCACATTTGTTTTGTTTGTTTTTGTTTGTTTTTAATTATAAATAAGATCAAATACCCTCCATCCTAAAAATACTACAATTATTGTATTTAACATTTTAGTGATATTGCTCAATTTTGTTATATACTGTAAATTAGACAGACCAACCCCACTGACAGGGTTTTAAATTACTTAAATTTACACTCTAATCAATACTTTCCGTGCAGAGAGAGACAAACTGATAATGGAGCCTCGCTGTAGTTCAGGCAGGCACAAAAGTCCGTTTATAGTCACATGTCACATACAACCTCCACTGACCTGCCTCTCTCCTATCTCACATCTGGCACTCATTCAGTTTGCAGTGTGTTGTGCCCTTGCTGCTACACCGCTGAGTTTAACTCCCTCCATCTCCCCAGCCTCCTCCTATATTCGCATTTAGTTGTTTGTGTTGCTGTATGTTTTTTTTTAATGTGTTTGTGTTCATCAAATGTTGTATATTTCAGGCTCTGCAGGGGGGGGGGGTTTCTGATCTTAGGGAAAGTCTCTGTCAAGCTTGCTCAGATTTATTTCAGAGCATCACATGAGCAGAGTCACACAGCCAAACTGAAAGAGTTAAAATCTTGATGCAAATGTCTGAACTGAGCTTTTTTCTACACCAGGCTGTTAATAAGTCAAACTGTGGACAGCTCTTGGTAAGAAGATAACAGGTGACTAATAAAATAAAGCCAGTCTTATGCCTGTAATTCAAAGTATATTCAACAAATGAGATTTTTCAAAAACATTGTATAGTATGTTTAACTGCATTTAAGTCCATTCTCAATTCAAATCTTCTATTTTCATCATCCACTCTGTATTTACTCAGTTTAGAGACAAAAGGGGCTTTTATTAGGAAGTGCTACTTCATAGTTTAACATGATGAATTTATGACAAAGATCATGTCTGATCCTCCACATTCATCTTAACTTAGTCATCTCTGTGTATTGGAGGGACTACAGGTCTAAGCTGAGTAACTGCACTGAACTGTCTTGTAAAAATGTTGTATTCACTAATGAATACAAAAAAATTTTTTTTAAAAATGAACTTAATTGAAGTGCATTCAATCTGATGGCAAAGTTTTATGAAACTATACACATCATCCTCACCATCATCATCATCACTTCCAAGCATCACTGTAGTGAACACCCAGCTCCATCTGCCTTTCATTTTAAAAATGCAGAAATCTCAAAGGCACATAAGCACTGGAGCAAACTATCTACAGTACTGACTGACACATCACCTCATGAGGAAGAGGAGGACAAGTCTAGCAAAAGTGAAGTGCACTTGAACAGTCTCTTACATTCTTGAAGCCCCGGTAGAGCACTTGGAGCTCTCTTTTGCTGAAGTTAGTCTGAGCTTCTAGCTGGTCAAGGCCCTCCGGCCGATGACACACCATGGTCATTTCCAGGTCATCATCAGCTTTGTCTGAAGGGACAAACACAGGGAGAGAAACAGAGCAAAGTTATTTAAGATACCTCACACAGTCATACAAAATGCAAACATAGCGAGAGAGCAAAAGAAAGGAATAACAGAAGTAGTGTAGAAAAGGGAGAAGTGGATATATAATCGAGTCTGAAATAAATTGAGATCTTTCTGAAAAGGTGGAAAAAATACAAACTGTAACAAAAAAAAAAGAGAAGGAGGAGAGGATGAGAGATGGAGGTGCAGAGAGGTAGAGGTCAGTCTCACAGCTCCATGTTCCTCCTCTCACCGGCCCTATCATTAACAACTCATTACTCTCCTCGCTGGAGGGGAGGGGAGAGAGGACAAACCATTCACTCTGAGACAACACACACACACACACACACACACACACACACACACACACACAGTGCCTATAGGTGAACATAACAGTATAAGACACTCCACCCACCTCTTTCTCCCAGACACTCATCTACACGTTTGCACGAGCACACAGTAGTAATAAAAAGTAATAAAAAAACAGTAATAAAAAAATCTGAATATGATATAGTGGTCATAATGTGCTGTAGTAAAACGCAGGATGAAAAAAAACTGGTGGTTAAGTAATAAGACGTTATGTTTTATGAGGGCTATTTCAGAATAATGTCAGTCTGATTTTCCATCACTGACCTGTAGTTTGTTTGCCAGGCAGTACTTTAAGGAGGGCCAAAGAGTTAACCTCCTTTCCTGCCTCATTATAGATAATTAAAACATCCGAGAGGGTGATGGATAAATGCATTTCTACAATAAATACATCTAACTTATATGGGTGTGAAGCTACAATGCTAGTTTCTAAGGCACTGCATAAAAAAGCTTGATGGTCCATGTGAGTACATTTCGACATGGTGCTTCAATCTAGATTTCTGCCTGTGTGAACCTCTAATTATCAGTAGGGGCTGATTAATGTGCTGCTGCATGGTGATTGAGTACAATTTCCTCTGTACTTTTAACACTAATATGCAAATGAGTGTCTGATTTACAGCTGCTTCTTACAAAAGTCTTCATCGGTATACTAGTTATTCCATTGTCAACGGAGAATTTAGAGGTTTGAAAGGGTGCAGGTACAAGTCATAGTGTACAGTACAGATGAGATGGGTGAGCCAAAACATTTTTTAGGCCCCTGCTCTTCTGTAATTGAGTGTCACACTGTTCAAGGTTCACTCTGTCCTTGGCTATCCAGATTCTGAAACATCAACAGTCTTGAAATAGAAACATTTTTATCTGCGTAGTCCATTAGTACCTCGTAAAGCTTCACTACACCAATATATTTTATATTCCCCCCTTCAGTTCGATTCGCCCAATGAATCAGGAGTACAGGGGCAGCATTTTTACAGTGCCAGGCAAAGACAACTTCATCTTAGTGCTAAATTAAACCTCAGTCAACAGTGTATCACTTTTTTAGATTCAGTATGCAGTGTTCCCATTTAATACATCAGCAGACATTACTTAGATCCATCCACAGAAATGTTGCCATAGTTTAAGAGTCAAAAGTAGGATTTTTAATTCAAATGTCAATTACAGTATGATCCATAACTAAACTTGTCTCCCAAATGCAGCACTGTTGGTAAGAGTTTCATATCTCATTACATGTTGATGTAATTATATTATAAAACAAAATACAACTCTTCTTCTATTGTATTAAGCCACATAAGATACAATCATTTATGATGTTAACCCACAAGAGCTTATTACCTTTGGGTCTGGTAATTAATTACATCATAGGAACATCATTACGTTATGAATTTGTATTATGTTACGAGTTGCTTTGCAGTCTCGACATAGCACGTCCTCCCTTCCTGACCAGTGTAACACGCACAAACACACACAAAAACACACTATTCTCACACACAGACTCACTAGCAGGCAGTTCGCTGTTTTTAGGGTGGAGCTCCAGGTATGTTGTAAAATCACCCACATATATCAAAACACATGTATTCTTATTCAAATGCACATAAAACACAGGTCCTCACACACCAGCACTCGCTTTAATGTATTTGGTTGTGCATTTTTATTCTCACTGTGTACATGGTTCATGCACCTATAGTGTCAGAGAACCTGGTCTTCCTCTGAAAGGCTTCACTGGGACTCTATGGTCCATGTTATAATGCTGATAGCAGGGACACAGTCACCGTCACACTCCCATACGTACATTTAAAACTGACAGGGCGCAGGATGTCCCATTTCACAATACAATGAACAGTTATGCCTCTTAAAAAAATAAAAAATGACATCAGTTATTTGAATCTTGAAGCTGTATATATGAGCAGCAGCAGCATGTGCTTGTCATAAAGCATCTGACAGGGCTGCATTATAAAGATCCTCTGACATAAAACACAGAATGCACCAAATGTACAAACATTATGGAACAAAAACATTGGTTTGTGAGGTATGTGTCTGGACTCGTGGGAAGTCAAGTTTGAAATTGTTTTCTACACTTTCGCTCAGTAAATTTAACTTATAGAGTGAAAACTGAACTCAGGATCATAGGGTCAAGTTTTCAGCTGCAGCTCTCCTAATAGACAGGAAGCAGATATTTTCTATGCTTTTTATGTAAATTTATCTTTTTAAATTTTGCATAAAATATGATTTAGTAATTCTACTTTCATTGTTAAGTTGAGATATATAGACTACTGAATATGCATGCAAAAGAGCACAAAAAAGTGCAATTTTGCAATTAAAAATTATTATATGCAGGTATCTATACACACTAGAGCTACTAATAAAATAGTTGATCGACAGAAAACTAATTGGCAGCTATTTTGATAATCGATTAAATGCTTTGAGTCATTCTTAAAGAAAAAATGCTAAATTATCTGGTTCCAGCTACTTAAATGTGAATATTTTTCAGGTTTCTTTACTCCTCTAAGATAGCAAACTGTATATCTTTGGGTGGTGGACTGTAGGTTGGGACAAAACAGGACATTTTAGGTTGCATCTTGGGCTTTAGGAAACAGTGATTGAAGGTTTTCACCATTTTCTGTCATTCTATAAATCAAACAACTAATCAATTCATCAAGAAAATAATCATTAGTTGCAGCCCTAATACATCCATGTACAGACTTACATTAAAAACTGCAGATGTGTGAATTTTTGGATCCAGATATCCAGGAAAGGCAGAGCAGACATAAGAGCACATAGGCAAAACCACTTATTTTCACTGAGTTTAAAATGATGACACTCTTATCCATTATCACTAGTTACATATTGAATTGACAGACAAATGTACGGGACTGTGACAGATTTAGAAAATCAAAAGCAGCAGAGAAAACAGACCCTTTCCTAACACCTTTTCAGAAAGTCTTATGAGCCATTACGGCAATAGTACAAAAATCATTTCTGGGAATGTGAGAGTGCATGTCTCACATATGCTGAACAATTGAACAGTCTGCAGCGTCTAACAGATAATATTTGTTCACTGTTTGTATATTTATGTATTTTTTTGAGACAGGTGTACCATTGCTGGCTAGGTTAGGGCTGGATTACAGCGATAGTAGTCGTAGTACTGACTCACCCTCCACAGCGATGACTCCCAGTAGGTGCAGCATTTTGACGGCCCCACAGCACATCAGAATGATGGCTATAGTTTGTAAGCTGTTCTCACTCTGCCCCTGTTTTTCCATTTTGATGACTTCTCGTAGTTTATCTTGCAGCGTCTTTTCAACTTTTATTCCTTTACTCTTTTTTCTTTTTTAATTTTCTATTACACTTCTAGCATGTAGAAATATTCAAGATCAATACATGTATTCTTAACTTTTAAGCTTTTTCACCATGTACAACTAGATTCTGACTACAGCTGACTGTTGTTTCTCTATACGTCTCACTCTCATGGCCATAAACTTTCTGTTCATCCTGCTTTCTCCTGGAGTGAGATAAGCACTCACCTGCCTCTCTCTTTATCTCTGTCTTTTTATTCCCCCGTCTCTCTGGTCCCTGGGGCATCTCCCTCTCTTCTCCTGACCTTAGCTCCATCCCAGTAACTCTCTCTCTCTCTCTCTCTCTCTCTCTCTCTCTCTCTCTCCCTCTGCCCCACCTCCCCTCTCTGTTTCAGTCACTGTGTCCTTCACTCTTTTGGAACAGGGCTGTAACTTGAGGGTCCAACCTGAGCACACTGTAACAATGATAAACTCACCTTCTGCTGGATGACCATATGTGTGTTTGTTTTGTGACTGTGTGTGTGTGTGTGAGTGTGTGAGAGTGAGCAGATCGGAGCTTGATAAATTGGCCCCATTAAGACACACATTCATCTCCGAACAACAGAAGGCTTAATTAACCACAAAGTGACTCTTCTAATTAAAACATGCATGAGTCCGTTCATATGACTTACTCTACCGTATAAACAGCACTTCATTGAAATCAGTAATTACGAAAAGATCCACTGAGACAAAATGACCCATCCTAATGTGCACTGTTAACTGTATATCGATCTAATATTGCAGCGCATCTGACTGAGAAGAGTAGAAGACACTACATAACTTGCTATAACCTCTAAATACCAGCAGAGGGCAGCAGAAACTAACACAGAGAACACCAGTGTGTGTGTGTGTGTGTGTGTGTGTGTGTGTGTGTGTGTGTGTGTGTGTGTGTGTGTGTGTGTCAAACCTCCTAATGAAGATTCATTGTACATTTCATATGTGTTATTTCAGATTTGGCAGATATGTTTAGCCATGACGCGCTTTGAAAATCAGAACAGTCTTCCTTATCAAAAAAAATGTGTTGTGCTCTTCCAATACAGCATGCATGATATGATAAACACATTCAAAATAACATTAAACAACAGCAAACTAGCAAACAAGAGATATTTTCTCTAGTATCTGTTTACTGTGACCAGCTGGCTTTCATTTATAGTCTTAACGTGAATCTGAAAAGGAGCAGCGATTGCCTGATGAGCTGAAGTGTAGCCACTGACTTGCAGACTGCAGGGGGCTCTGCTGCATCAAGAGGTTCCCCACAGAGTTGTTAATTGAAAGTTTGCTTTATTTACAGATGTGCAATTAAAGCAGCGGTGGTGGGTAAAATTGAATTTTGTGGGGAGAGTGGCATTTATTTTAATTTGCTAGACATTTAAAAGATGCTGGGTAGAGTAAACATCACTTGAACATCAGAATGATTAAATGCATTTGTGTTTGTTCAAGTAATCAACATTTAGCCGTCTCTTGCTGTGACAAATCAGCAGCGGTTCTGTCATGAGATGATACACAGGAATACTGTGATGCACAATATGATGTACAAAATACAGTGAACACGGAAGGTTCCTGTTGATCCTGATACTAACATACACAGATATTATACAAATAAAGAAGGACACTGTTCCAAAATATTAAAAGAAAACCATCAAAGAAAACTGTGATGCAGGTTATGTATCAGTTTTTACTATATAATATTTCTTATTTAGAGAGCACATTTAAAACAAATGTTAACCAAAATGTTTTGAAGGAATTTAAAATACAATCGAATATCAAAATGAAAATAAATAGGTATATTTTAATCATTACTTTTATCAATAAAGGGACTCAAATGCAGTTTCAATAAAGATGGGTTTAAGACGGGATTTAAAAACGGTGAAATATGGGGGAAAGATCTGACAGCGTTGGGTTTACTGTTCCACAGTCTGTGAGCAGCAATGGAGAATGTTAAAGCAGAGTTATTCTGCTATCAAAGAGATTGAACATTGCCTGCTGTTGCTAACTGGGAATTTACCACACATGAAACATGTCACATGAATTGTGTATGTGAAAATCCCTATATATGAAAATTTCACATATTTTCAGATTTTCAGATACTTTACATGTGAACTGTAACACATTACACATGAAAACCTCACATTCTCATGTAATATCACGTGACAAATATTTTACACGTGATGAGTTCACATACAGTACATTTCACATGGAAAATATCGTATTTCATATTGAAAAACATGTACCTTTTTCGTTATCCACTGTGTTATCAGCTAGGGCTACAACTAATAATTATTTTCATTATTGATTAATGTGTCGATTTTTTATTTTCTCAATCAATCATTTTGTCTATAAAACATCAGAAAGTAACAAAAAACGCTGATTACAATGTCATAGAGCGCAAGGTGACATCTTCAGAGTCCAATAAACAATCCAGATCCCCCAAATATTCAATCTACTATATTATAAGATAAAGAAAAGTGTTGTATTCCCAGCAAATGTTTGGCATTTTTGCTTTAACAGTAATAGTTAATACTTAAACAGTAATATAAACAATCAATAATTTATCAGAATACAGTAGCTGCCAGTTTATTTTCTTTCCATGTCTAACTGACTAATCGATTAATCACTGCAGCTCAGGTATCAGCAGATACTCAATATTAAATCAGGCCATCTCTACTTTTAACTGAGTTCTTAGACTTTCCAAATGTTGATAACAGTCACTACTAAGTGAAGCCATTACTGAACCCGACCCACTGAGCCTCTTGTCTGTGTCTGTTAGTCCTGTTCAGTAATCCACTCACGGATATCTAGTAGTGGAAGCTGCAACAAGAAATAATTTGGATCTGATGGTAAAATGTTAGAGAGGTGTGAGATTGAACACATGTATTTGTAAGTAATGTTCCGACTGCAAGATCTTGCGATTCAGGAAACTACCTTTAAAAAGCAACACTTATACTTCATGTCTTGTAAAACTTACAATTGAATTTTTTTTTGTTGCTAACAGGTGAGATCTGGAAACCTGCATGATTCATGTTCTAAAACTGAATCTGCAAATTTAGCAGGCCAGGTAAACCTATATAAACCCAACCTAGAAAGCCCCCTCGAGAGCTTCACTTCCATCTGTCACACAAGCTATTATAAGCCGCAGAGTTTGACAGTGACCAAAAGCCTGAACCCTTTTCTTTCTGAGCTTGTTTGGAGTATTAAACGGTGCCCTGAACTGTCAGCAAAGAAATACTGCCTGTCACTCTCTCCAGCCAGCACTCTGCCACAAAAAATACCTCTTACATCAATACGCACACAACTTTCCTCCAGCCCAGAGGCAGGATTTAGCTCCTGGCTTCCTTCTAACTACCTCTGGCTCAAGTATTTAATATTAGCCTCTCATATCTCCATCTCTTCCTTTCTTCTATTTGCCCACTGAATCCCCTCTTTCTCCTCCACTCCTTATCTCTCTCACTCTGCCAAACTCTCCTCTCACTCTGCCACTCTATCTCCATGCCACGCTCTCTCTTTCCTTCTCGTACTGTGTCCTGTAATCCTTGCCAGAGAGTGTGTGTCATTTGCATAATCTGAATTAGCCTAATCTGCCGTCCTGGCGGCGACGGAGAGGGCTCGCTCTCACCAGCCTCTGTAATGGTGGAGAGCTCTCTCCAAGAAAGTAGCAGCAGCTCCTTCGGCCACGGCCTCCGAGGAGATACAGAGAAGGTATGGATGCAAGGAAGCATCTTAAAAGTATATTTTCAGCAGCAACAGTCCTATTTACGCCATGTGAAAGCTGCACATGTAATCGCGTTCCACGGCGTGAGTTCAAGCTCTCATTCTGAGATGCATTTCAAAAGTCAAGCCAGTGGACGCAGGGCCAATCCCCGACTGGCCTTTGGGTGGTTCACTGCGAGTCCAATGACTCGCTCCGGTTGACACACAAACACAAACGCATGGATATGCAGAGAGCCACTCGCATCCAGCCACACACCATCAAACAAGACAAACACAAACACATTATTTCAAGGGTCATAGATAGACGAAATATTAAAGCACCCGTGTGCATAAAACAATATACACCCCCATGCTTGTGTACTGACACATGCACACACACACACACAACTGTTTGCTTGCTAATCCTCAGCCCGTGAAGGAGGACTGAAGTGCTGGGGGATGTTTGCAACGTTGTGAAAGATACACACATACACACACACAGATATCCACATAATGTCCCTTCCTCACATATTACTGTGCCACTGGTGATTATATTTTGGAAGAGTGAGACAAAAACAGCTCATTTACGCACACGTAGTACCATGCCAATATTGATTTTTTGAGTAAATACATGTCTAGACTCACACAGATACACAAACACACAGGAAACACACACACACACTGCTGGATGCCAAGAGGGAGGAGAATGATGAGATGACTTAATAAGCACTCATACCAGCTAATGGGAGCATGGGTGATGGAGAAAGGGAGTAAATGAGTGAAAGAATGGAGTCATAAAAGAGAGAGGAGAGGAGAGGTATTGAGATGAGGGTGCCAGGGGGAGATTGTGGTGGTGGAGTGTGAGAGTATGTGAGGGGGAAAATTAGAAGAAAGTAAGATAAAGAGAAGCATGTGTAGAGAAGGAGCGGGAGGGGGGAAAAAAAGGTTGAGACAACGAGGGAGAAGAGAAGAGTGGAGAAGAGATGTGGAACAGTGAGAAAAACTTGAAGAAAAGGGTTGAGAGATGGGGAGGAAGCATAAAACAAAAAAAAAGAAAGCAAGATAAGAGAAGGAGCAAGGGAGTGACAGAAGAAGAGAAGCGAGAGGGAGAAGATTGAGACAACATTGCTGCAGGGAATACGTGAGCAAGGCAGAGAGGGGGAAGAAAATAAAATGCCAGGGGAAAATTTAGCTAGAGAGAGGCAACCACAACACATGAAGAAGAAAATAGCCGGACAAAATTTAGAAAACAGGTAGAAGAAAACTCCCAACAAAGAGAGTCTGTCAGAAAAACACAGGTCCACTTGACAGAAATTAAAGCAAGTTGAGAGAACAAGCAGCACTGACAGTACAGACAAGCAAATATTCAGGCAGGTGCAAGACACAAACATGGCAAGGCTTCTTTTTTTTTTTTTTTCTTCAGTGATGAGCTTGTGCTCAGAGGATCAATCATGTAGGAATCTAATCTCACAATATTACAGTGCTCTCTCTCTCTTTCTCTCTCTCTCTCTCTCTTTCTCAGTGTTGCTGTCAGTATCCCGATCCCGGATAACAAGTTATCTACTGTGCCACGGAATAGGCGGCTGCACACATACAAGCCCTGCTGCACTAATCCTGCATAACATGTTGCAGCACACAACCACAACACAATACCAGAATTACAAACGCCCCCCTACCCCCCTCCCTCCCTCTCTCTCCTCCAACCCCAAAATAGCTCAACATCTCATTCTTTCATGCTTTGCAGGGCATTTTGCGGAGGTAAAAAAAAAAAAAATCTTGATTTCATTAACAGGAAGAGTCAGATTTCACACTGTTTTTCCACAATCTGTGTGCATCTACAGCCACCTCATTATTCAAAATAGCAACAAATTTACACCCTGCCTTTTTAACACCTGTGGAGGGGGGTGGGGGGGGGTGTTTGTTTAAGCTTGTAGCTTATTCAAAAGATGAAACCAGCCATATGCACTCACTTGGAAAAAATGTCCTGTATGGTCTAATTTGCAGTGAAAAAAAAAACGATAATAACCTGCCTCAACAAATAAGTTTAAATGACTGCACACAATTAATAGAGGGTATTTTCATTCTGGCACTGATCTGCTGCTCAGTGTGCACGCTCATTGGAGCAGCCAGTCTGGATTTGTTAGATTTATATAAATGGGGTACACAGGATTTTATTAGAATGAGTAATGAGAGAGTAAAACATCTCTCACGGGCAACAGGTCTTCATAAAACATTTCCCTCCTCACTTCATCTGCATATTTGCATCTGTCACCACCTCGATCTCTTTCACGTGGCCTTGACTTACTCAGGAATACCCCAATCTCATCAAACATCCCCCCCAACCCTCCACCTTCCAACCCCCACCCGCCCCAAAACTGACATCTTTTGTTGCCATGGCTACCGTGCTTCCAAGGTAACAGCAAGACGGAAAAGCGGTGTGTGAGCGGAGTGACAAATACCTTCGACATGTGTGTGTTTACCAGCGTCGATGCCCGCGTCTGTGTACACACACACACACGCACACACACAGCCAGCTAGCCAGACAGACAGACAGACATACACCTATTGAGGCACGTACACACACAAAAACGCACGCACTCTCACTCACAGTCTCTTACTTTCCTCCCTCGGTTTGCTCAGACAGAAAAGATAAGCTCAACAACAATCACATGAGTACACACACACACACACACACACACATAGATATACACACAGCCAGCCAGCCAGACAGACAGATATACACCTATTAAATCATGAACACACACACACACACACACACACAGAGTCTCCTACTTTCCTCCCTCGGTTTGCTCTGACAAAAAAGATAAGCTCAAAAATCACATGGGTATACACACATGTGCGCACACATACACACACACACACACACACACAGTCACACAAAAACTTTGTTGTAGAATAAAAAGATAGAAGGCTACTCCTTTGGGAACACCTGTTGGTCTATTGCTCTCTCTCCCTCTGGTTCTCTCTCTCTCTCACACACACACATACTCACACACACACACACTATAAACTATATGCCTTCTTTCTTTCACTGCATCTTAACTGAAATACAAGCAGTTATTAATCTTAACTCCGCAGCCTGTGTACGTGTGCTGTATATTTACTTGTGTGAGTGTGTAAGATGCAACAAAAACACACTATTAAAAGTTTCATCGCCCTTATTTGTGCATGCATATTGTGTTTCTGTGTGTGTGAGGGTATGCATGTCCATGCATATGTTTGTGAGTGTGTGTATGTGTGTGTATGTGTGTGTGTGTGTGTGCATGTGTTTATGCTTGTATGTGTGTTAATCCCCTCACCCCTGGACGGCCTCCTCTGCTTGGTCTGCATGGTCAGCGTACCCACCACAGCCCCCATGTTTGTCGTCGTCGTCGTGGAAACAAGCGCGTCTGTGTGCTGAAATCTGTATCTCTTCGTCACGTGTTTGGACGGCTAGAACGCACACACACACACACACACACACTCCCCTCGCCCTCTCTCCTCTCCTCCTCTCTCAATGGCTGCTCTCGGCAGAAACCCTCTTTCTATCATCCCTCCTTTCATGCTTTCTCACTCCATCTCACAGCGCTCCTCCTCTCTTTCTCTCTCTCTCTCTCTCCTCTTTTCTTCCCACACTCTCCCACTCTCTATCTCCCTCCCTCCCATTCCCTTGTTTTTCATTGGGGGTTGTAGTCTCCCCCTCTTTCTCTTCCTCCCTCCCACCTTTACAGCAAGCCAAGAGGCTGAGCAGAGCATCAGTGATTCACTATGAAATCGCCAGGATGTTGATTCACTAAATTATAAATTAATATGAGTGTACGCATTGATTTGTAGACGATATCACACTGTGAATCACTCTGGAAAAAAAACACATCAAACATGCCCTGTTAGATTTCTCAGCTAAATGCATCTGTTATTCCTCAGACTGGAGACAAGTATGCAAATACATGAAAGCTCAAATAGAGTAAAAATGAATTATGGAGTAAAGGGAAACATATGCACATGACAAAAATTAGGAGCAGCCCCGTGTATCACCTCCATTTTCCTCACTCATGCCTCAACATCTCGGTTTGTTCATGAAAAGGCCACTTTAATCCATCAACACTTCCATTCACTCCATCCATCATTCTTGTTCATCCATCCATAATACACCCACATACACACTAACAGGAGGAGGAGGAGGAGGAGGAGGAGGGGGGGACGGATCAAGGGACGGAGAGAGTGTGTGGTGGCAGATTGGCTCCCAGGGCAGGAAGGAAGGAAGAGAGAGAGACGGGCAGGCAGTAAGAGAGCAGAAAGGAGGCAGAAGGCTTAAACTCAAGGATGTAAGGAGTGGGAGAGATTAAAAGCAGGAAGAGGCAAGGGATATAGAAAGAATTAGATATTTAAAAGGGTAGAAATAGCGGGATCAAGACAAGTGTCAGATAATAATGCAGGAGTGTGTGCTCTTGCCTGCAAGAGCTGCACACACACCCAGATGAAATTACATTTTAATTACAGCCTGATCAATGCAAACAAGGTATAAGGTCTTACATAATGAAAGCACCGAGGACACAAATTGGGAGACAGCTACAGATGAGAAACAACGCTGTGTGTGCTGTTCTTGTGTACATACAAAACATATATTTCAAAGATGCAGATAGCTCCAAACACTGCATACAGATAGCCTATTGACATTCAACAGGGACTCGCTGGATCCACTCATCACGGACCCACTAGCCTGCAGACATGACCAAAGAGGATCCGACATGTAAAAATGTCATTGTCAGCCGCAGTTTGCTTCAAGGATGAGAACATTTTTGAAGCTCCTCTTTCTGCCACAAAATGGGGGAAAAAAATAATGTTTAATAGAGTTGCAATTGCTTATGTCAGGTTTTACAGCCAAGTTTTCAGCAGTCGATTTGAAGAATAGACACATTGCCCTTTTCTATCAAGCCAGCCGCGCATAATAATGCTTCTGCAAATGTGGCAACTGCTCCAAATATGGGGTACTTTTTGTGTGCTTATGGTGAATAATGAACGAGGTATGATTGTTAGAAGCCATATGGGACGATTTAGCTGGAAAGATTTAGTTTTGGTCAGTAAAAAAAAATCTGCAATCTGCTTCTGTGTAAAAAAAAATGTGCTCATGAATGCTCGGATGTTTTTGTTTTTTTTCTCACAACAGTGAGAGAGACAGAATGGACAGCAGTGGGGAGTATCGCTATCACCCTGCCTACACACACAGGAGCACACATATGTACGGTACACACATACATATGCACACGCACGCACACACCGGGAGCAGAAAGAATGGTTGTCATAGGAGGAGGTCTCTGTGGACTCTAGTGGCATCCAAACAGCATGCAACACTGTGACATGACCACACACACACACACGCGCGCACTGCGCTTCCTCTCTGCTTACTCTGCTATATAACACAGTGCATGTATTATGCCTATAGGAATTTACAAGCTATCAAAGTGATTTCTCCCTATCTGTGCTGCCCTCTACTTCATCTTTAGCCTTAAACCATATCTATCCATCTCTCTCCACCCCCTTACCTATGAATTTGTCTCCAAGCATACAGCCTATGCCAACGCGCCTTTATCAAGCTATCTCTCCCTATAAATCTCTGCACACATATCAGCCTATAGTGTTCCTGTCGTTTCAAACACTGTTCCCGGCTCATTCCAATCTCAAATCTCCATCCCTCTTTCTGTCCCTTCAGTCTCTGACAGGCCAGTTTCCACACACTGACAGAAATGTTTCTCCCTCAAGTAATCAGTCTGTAGAGCAGAGCAAGAGGTTGGAGTGTGCGTGTGTACAATACTGTTGCCGATTTGCCTGGTGTTTTCTTGCAGGCATGTGAGTGAATGGCTACAGACTGTTTTACAAGACTCCTGTCACACTTTTAAGGAAAGAGTTGATAAGAGACAGGAGAAAACATCAGGAGGGAGGTAGGATGGCAGAGCATAAAGAGAAAGGGGGAAAAGTAGGGGAGATGGGAGCATTTTTGGCGATGAAAAAAAAGGAGAAAAAGTGGAAGGAGGACATCAGGAAAGCTTCCAGCGGGAGATTAGAGTGCGATGCAGAGAGAGAAAGAAATGGGTAACAAGAGCCAGGAGAGTGGGCGAGTGGCATCGCAGGAAAGAAAAGGCAGAGGAGAGAGCAAGTAGGACATGCAAACATTACATTTCCAGAGAAGAGGGCGGAAGAACAAAGGGAAAGAGGGGAAAAAAACGGAGGAGTAAGCATGAGAGAAAATGAAACTCTAAAAGATCTTGATTAAGATTAAAACGCTGGGCGAGAAAGCTTTAGAAAATCAGCTCAGCTCTTCAAAGCAGCACATTCAGACCAACGTCAGTGCTAACCTGCAGGCCTACAACATGAAAACTCATCCTATGAAATGAAGTGTCCATCCTAACAGTTATAGATTATGGATGTATCATGTTGCTGTATGAAACTGTGTCATCGGGCTTTGCAATTACTCATCAGGGGCAGCGACGCTTTGGAAGAACATGTCTATTAGGAAAATCAATACTAATATCTACTGCTGTCCAAATGACTTCTCACACAGACGCTTCTCTGTATCTTTATTAGTGGACGCACGCTGAGCTTCTGGCCAGCTCTCATCACTATGAAAAAAGGGAATAATTAAAGGAGGCTCCGCTATTGATCTCTCATCATCTAAGGAGAGGGGGAAAAGAGAAAGAGGGATAGAGAGATGGGGTATGGATAAAGGGAGAAAATGAGAAATAGTGATGTAGATGAGCAAGAGAGGAGGAAGAGAAGCGGGGCAGAAATGTGGAGCGAGAGAAGGCTGGAGATAAAGTTTGAATGGGATATAGAGAGTGATTAAAGAGAGAATCAATGAGAAAGACTAAAGAGAGACAGAGAGAAATACTGAGCCAAGGCAATAGAGATGTCATCCTCTTCAACAGGGTCTCTGCCTGGCCATTATTCTCATAGCTAACTAGACTGACATGGGAATAATGCCTTAGTAAACACACACACAGTGGCAGGGGAAGGAGCAGCAGGGTGATATTCTTCCTGATTGAATAGGTCGTTTAAGTGTTTTTTTTTTTTCTGGAAGATCGAATGAGGAACAGAATGAACAGCAGCTGACCGTCTGTTAGATGTGTTGCTCCTGCAGGGGCTGGTTGACATCCAATATTATTTGGTTGTCTCAGACATTGATACAGACATTGACCCACAACTGTACAGCTGATACAATTAGTCAATTAATCCACTAGTCAATCTAAAGGAAATTAATAGTTGACTATTTTGATAATCAATTATTAATTTTAAACATTTTTTAAAGGGGACGTATCATGCACATTTCCAGGTCTATATTTATATTCTGGGGCTCTACTGGGGAATCTTTGCATGATTTACAGTTCAAGAAATTCCTTATTTTTCTTATACTGGTCCTTTTTGCAGCCACTGACTTCAGCCTCTGTCCAAAACAGGCTGTTTTAGCTCCTGTCTCTTTAAGGCCCTCCTCCCGATGAGCCCACTCTGTTCTGATTGGCAGCTCAGGAGGTTACGTAAACAGACTATAGCAGCAGGATTTCACTTCATTTTCTTGTTCTTTACTCAAAATGGAAACTTCTCAAATACATCTGTACATGCTCGAGCCTGAATCCAATCCAAAATATGCAAGTGGACAAGCAGCCAAGGGGACAACCTTAGCAACAATCTTAGCTACAAAGGCTATGGAGCAGATGGCCATTTGTGGGCAACCATGAACAATATGACGTCACTTTGATGTGACGTAACTTTGCAAATGAAGCGTTCAGAGCAGGCTGAAGCCCTGGATTTTGAGTTCCAGGGAGCATATTTACACACGTTCACCTCAAGTTTTGGACCTTTAAACATGTTTAAAATAAACATCCAACATGATAACAGTATAAAAATAACAGAAAATCACAAAAAGCGTGATATGTCAAAAATGCCAAACATGACACTGCTCCCAGCTTCTCAAATATAAAAATATAGAGAAAACAATCCAAAAAATAATTGTCTGATTAATCAATGGTGAAAATAATCATACGTTGCAGCTATATGCAAACAGTAAATGTATTAAATTCTAACCTTAAATTCAATATTTGCATTTATTCATTGTATTGTTACAAACATGTAGAGATGAATATATCTATCAAGTGTATGACACAACTGTGAACCATGAGTCACTGACCTGATGCACAGAGATACATCATGCATTATTCACGGAAAAACTGGGTGCACACACACTCACAAACGCAAACACCCATCTGTCCTCAGAGTCAGATGACATACTTTTAACAGCTGAACAATCGGTGTGTTGTTTCCAGTGTCATATTGTTCTGCGACATCCATTTTGCACAAACAACAGAGCAGAGAAACAGACAGACAGAAACACCACATACTGTCAAGTGTTTGAATGTAATACAATGAAAGTAATGATAAAAGCCCCTGATTCCTTTTTTTTTCTTACAGATTCACCTGAGTTTTTTATTAGCAGATAATTGAAGCTGTTCATCTTGCCTCTGTCCTTTCTTCACACTGCAACAGTTTTTTTTTTATTTCTTAGAGGTCACAAACCAGCGTCTAAAGTCTACATTTACTTGCCGACAGCTCGAATCAACCTCCTCCAACCCCACCTTAAAATGTTGAGATGAGCTGAATAGTTCCCTTGGTAATAGATTTGTTGTTAATAATTAAGAATAAAGAAATTGATTTGTCTATGTGACATTACTGAATAAGTAATTTTTGCTATAACAGTTAAAGTGACCCACTTAAATTATTTTTTTTTAAATCAAGCATGAATAAATTCCTGTCAGGCTTAATTAGTGTAATGAATATGAAAATAGAAATGACTAATTTGTTGTGTTTGTGTGTTAGTTACTGTACAGATACTGTACAGGTTGCTATGGGAATGTAAAGTAAAAAGAATCAACATATTAAATTCAGACAAAAACAACATAACATCTTTCCAATATGATTTAAAGGACCACAAAGTGTCTGGGGTGTTTTTATTGAAGGAAAGACTGTATGTTGCAATAGACAGCTTTCCTGCTCTGTATTCTTTATGTTCAGTAACTACAGAAAAGAGAATAGTTTCAATTTCTGGTTGAAATGCAGGTTTCAGTTTGTGGTAATGCATGCAGTGTAACATGCCACCAGAGTCGACATCATGCCCCTTCATTTAAGGTGGCACGTGCCCCCTTGGATGGCTTTAGAATTTCCATCCATCCATTTTTTTTACCGCTTATCCTCTAGAGGGTCGCTGGGGAGTTGGAGCCAATTTCAGCTGACATTGGGCGAGAGGAGGGGTACACCCTGGACAGTGAACCAGTCAATTACAGGGCTAACATATAGTATTGGGACAGAAAGCCATTCACTCTCACATTCACACCTACAGGCAATTTTAGAGTCACCAGTTAACCTTACCTGCATGTGGGATCTCTGGGAGGAAGCCACAGTACCTGGAGAGAACCCACACAGGCATGTTGCTTTTCTGTATGTTTTTATTTGTGTTTAACTCTGCCTGAAACACATAGACCCTGCTTCTCTGTTTAGACTACTTGGTTCCTTCCAGCTAGAAAGCACTTTGTAGTATCAGTGGAGCTAGAAGACAGTGTTGCCAGTTTGGATGCAGTTGGGCAATTTTTTTAAAAAATCTGGCAGGTAAAAACTGTTTTGGAGAGGTTGCGATCATTTGGGCCACTTTTTGTACCATTTGGATGGTTTCAAATGACGAAAGTTAGGCTATATTCCAATAAATAAATTACAAGTTTCCTACTTATAAGTGTGTTTATAAGTATGTATAGTGTTTATAAGTTTATAAGTGTGTATAGTGTTAACATTAACATCCATGTCACAGTTACGACTGGGATTTTCCAGTATATCTGACTTGGCCCCGGCTCTGTAATCATGTGTTAACCTAACCTTGGTGATGTGAACACTCTCAGGTCGATAACATGGGAATCTTTTCTATCTCTACCATCCATACATGACATGAACGCAGCATCTGCGCGACACACAATGACAACTGATGACTGTCTGAACTAAATATCATTTTAGTTTATTACAACTAAATTGAAACTTTTTTCCTATTCCAATTATTATTCTGTCAAATCAGATTTCCATAACGGGTCAGTTGAGGCCCAGGTTATAAACAGCTGCCACTGGTACTGTTGACCAGCAGGATGCCGGTGGAAACTATGCTACTGTTGGGCGAAGGAGAAGGAGAGGGGGAAGGCATTCAGGAAGCAGCGGGAGTGGAGGAAGGGGAGAATGGAGGCAAGAGTTGGAACTCTGAATATTGGCACTATGATGTAAAGGGAGAGAGCTGGCTGATATGATGCAGAGAAGGAAGGTAGATATACTGTGTGTGCAAGAGACCAGATGGAAGGGGAGTAAGGCCAGGAGCATCGGAGGTGGGTTCAAACTGTTCTACCATTTTGTGAATGGGAGGAGATATGGAGAAGAGGTAATCCTGAATGAAGAGTTTGTCAAGAGTGTGTTGGAGGTGAAGACGGTGTCAGACAGACTGATGAATATGAAGCAGGAAATTGAAGGTGTGGTGATGAATGTTGTCAGTGCATATGCCCCGCAAGTTGGGTGTGGGATGGAAGAGAAAGAAGATTTCAGGGTGAGTTGGATGAAGTGGTGGAGAGCATACCCAGAGAGGAGAGAGTGGTGATTGGAGCAGACTTCAATGGGCATGTTGGTGAGGGGAACAGAGGTGATGAGGAAGTAAAGGCAGGTATGGTGTCAAAGAGAGGAATGTGGAAGGACAGATGGTGGTGGATTTTGCAAAAAGGATGGAAATGGCGGTGGTGAATACGTGTTTCAAGAAGAGGGAGGAGCACAGGGTGAGGTATAAGAGTGGAGAAAGATGTACACAGGTGGACTATATCTTATGCAGGAGGTGCAATCTGAAAGAGACTGGAGACTGCAAGGTGGTGGCAGGAGAGAATGTAGCTAGGCCGCATCAGATGGTGGTCTGTAGGATGACTTTGAAGACCAAGAGAAGGAAGAGAATGAAGGCAGACTCAAGGATCAAATGGTGGAAGTTGAAAAAGGAAGACTGTTGTGTGGAGTTCAGGGAGGAGTTAAGACAGGCGCTTGGTGGTGGTGAAGAGTTGCTGGATGGCTGGGTAACTACCGCAGAAGTGGTGAGAGAGACAGCTAGGAAGTTACTTGGTGTATCATCTGGACAGAGGAAGGAAGACAAGGAGACTTGGTGGTGGAATGAGGAAGTGCTGGAAAGTATACCAAGGAAGAGGTTGGCGAAGAAGAAATGGGATAGCCAGAGAGATGAAGAAAGTAGACAGGAGTACAAGAAGATGCAGTGTAGGGTGAAGAGAAAGGTGGTGAAGGCTAAGGAGGCTAATGAAGGAGAAAAGGACTTGTACCAGTTGGCTAGACAGAGGGACCGAACTGGGAAGGATTTGCAGCAGGTTAGGGTGATGAAGGAAAGAGATGGAAATGTGCTGACTAGCTAGGAGAGTGTGTTGAGAAGATGTAAGATGAACTTTGAGAGGTTGATGAATGAAGAAAATGAGAGAGAGAGAAGGTTTGGATGATGTGGGGATAATGAATCAGGAAGTGCGGTGGATTAGCAGGGAGGAAGTGAGGGCAGCTATGAAGAGGATGATTGGAAAGTGGAAGACGGTTGGTCCAGATGACATACCTGTGGAGGCATGGAGACGTTTAGGAGAGATGGCAGTAGAATTCTTAACTAGATTGTTTTACACAACCTTGGAAAATGAGAGGATGCCTGAGGAGTGGAGAAGACGTGTACTGGTACCGATTTTCAAGAATAAGGGTAATGTGCAGAACTGTAGTAACTACAGAGGTATAAAGTTAATCAGACAAAGCGTGAAGTTATGGGAAAGAGTAGCTAGGTTGAGAGAAGAGGTGATGATAAGTGAGCAGCAGTATGGTTTCATGCCAAGAAAGAGCACTACAGATGCAATGTTTGCTTTGGGAATGTTGATGGAGAAGTATAGAGAAGGTCAGAAGTTGCGTTGTGTCTTTGTGGATCTAAAGAAAGCACATGAGAGAGGAGGTGTTGTATTGTATGAGGAAGTCGGGAGTGGCAGAGAAGTATGTAAGAGTGGTGCAGGATATGTATGAGGGCAGTGTGACAGCTGTGAGGTGTGACATTGGAGTGACAGAGGGGTTCAAGGTGGAGGTGGGATTACATCAAGGATTGGCTCTGAGCCCTTTCTTGTTTGCAATGATGATGGACAGGTTGACGGATGAGATCAGGTAGGAGTCTCTGTGGACTATGATTTTTGCGGATGACATTGTGATCTGTAGTGAGAGTAGGGTGCAGGTTGAGGAGAGCCTGGAGAGGTGCAGGTATGCACTGGAGAGAAGAGGAATGAAAGTCAATAGGAGCAAGACGGAGTACATGTGCGTGAATGGGAGGGAGGACAGTGGAATGGTGAGGATGCAAGGAGTAGAGGTGGCAAAGGTGGATGAGTTTAAATACTTGTGATCAACTATTCAAAGTAAGGGGGAGTGGGAGGTGAAGAGAGTGAAGGCAGGGTGGAGTGGGTGGAGAAGAATGTCAGGAGTGATCTGCGACAGAAGGGTACCAGCAAGAGTGAAAGGGAAGGTTTACAAGACCAGCTATGTTGTATGGTTTAGAGGCGGTGGCACTGATGAAAAGACAGGAGGTAGAGCTGGAGGCGGCAGAGTTGAAGACGCTAAGATTTTCGTAAGGAGTGACGAGGATGGACAGAATTAGGAATGAGTATATTAGAGGGGCAGCTCAGGTTGGACCGTTTGGAGACAAAACAATGGAGGCGAGATTGAGATGGTTTGGACATATGTGGAGGAGAGATGCTGGTTATATTGGGAGAAAGAAGCTGAAGATGGAGCTGCCAGGCAAGAGGAAAAGAGCAAGACCAAGGAGGAGGTTTATGGATAATTTGAGGGAAGACATGCAGGTGGTTGGCGCAACACAGGAAGATGCAGAGGACAGGAAGAGATGGAAACAGATGATCCGCTGTGGCGACCCTTAACAGGAACAACCAAAAGAAGAAGAATTATTATTCTGTCAGAAGTCTGTTATAAAACACCTGAAAAGGCTGTTCATATGAGTGAAAATCTTAAATATCAAATGTAACATTATCTAAAATCAAAAAACTTACAATTACTATTATACATTTCTCATTATTGTAACTGTGGTGTCGAGTCCGCCTAATTACACTGATAAATCAGAAGACTGGAGGGAACAGGATTGATAGCCTGTGTGTAAAAATTCAGCTACTTTTTCTGCTCGCTAACACATTCTTGTTCAATTTTTCTGTTAAATGTGTTAACAAGTCTCATTCGGTTATAGTTGTTGATAGTTACTGATAGTGAGGCCTGTTTGATCATGAACATAAAAGCCAAAGCAGATGATTACTGGTGATAACTTGTTTTAGTGTGAACATTAACATTGGCAACGTCTACAGTTTACTCCACATGTGTCTCATTTCAACTGTCACATTAATTTTGTTCATGTGATGAGCGTCACTGGTGCATATAAGTTATATATAAGTGTGCATACAGGTCTAACTATATAGTCAGAGCTAAGTAGCTATCTATATTCATCATCTGCGTTTCTCTCATCGACGCCAGTATTACAAAGGCCTCAAGGCAAGCACACGGCTGAGCTGTCGACGGAGATAAATTGCATGGAAAATGTTGTTTATCTTTGAAGAACTGAGCAAAGCATTGCCTCCAAATATTATGCAAATAAAGCATCTTTATTTACACAGTATATTGATTTCTTTATTTAATAAAATGCCTGAATGTGGGTTTAATTTGCAACACTGAAAGATCAAACGCTGACAGAGAATCTTAAATGATGGGCAGATTTTTTAAAATGGAATTGATGCTTCCTGTGAATATCTACACAGTGTGGACTAGAGTGTAAAGAAAAATGAGATATGGATTGTAATATCACAATCCCATCATTACACACTAATACTCACACAGAAACACACACGCACACACACACATGCTTTGAGCATGGGATTAACCAAAAACCCGTTTTTTATGTTGCCATGTGCCTAATAAAGCTCTTTTGCTGTCCTAATTGGCTCTTTTGGTGCACTTCTTTTGATGTGTGGGGATGAGAGAGAGGGGCGGAAACTGTAAAGCCTATTAAAGATACAGAGCTCCTCTCCTCTCAGCTCTTTAGCCCTGCAGCAGATGGAAACATGGAGCCACACATACTTCTTCTAGAGAAGACTCACATACACTCACACATGCAAAAACACATATTTACATATATCCTTCTGGCCTTAAACCCAAACGCTATGTGATTAGTGAGGCTTCAAACAGTTCGAGTGATCTTAGAGTAGGACAAGGCTATCCTCTGTGTGAAACTTAGAAACAAGAAGAGATGTGAGGGTTTGAGAGAGCGAAAGAGACAGAAACCCTGAGATAAATAGTAAAGGCAGACGAATCGCCACAGATCAAGAAGAGAGCGGCTCGGGAGAAGAAGAGAGAAAACTTGAAGGGAGAAACACATAAAAGACAAAATGAGAAGGTGACATGAGGTGAGAGCAAAAGCAAGACAAAGAGAGAGAGTTAAAATTCACTTGACAGAGCGAGAGAGTACAGAGAAATGAGGGGAGAGGCAAAAACAAATGGAGTGATCGGACAGGGAGATGAATGTGTCAGCGAGGTGCAGGTTTTGTAGTTTATAACATACCCGCTGGGAAATTTCATACAAGTAGAGTAGTTTGTGCACAGTGACATAGTGGATTTTCTTGTTTTTTGTTTTTTGTTTTTTTTGGGGGGGGGGGGGTAAAATAAGTAAAACTTTATAGGATGCAGCAACATAAACAAGAACACCTGCTTTATTTTTCATCACAATAAAACTGACTGTAAATAGACTGCATTTATAAAGTCCTTTTATAGTAAAGTACTGCACAATGTACATCTCACTCACCAAGGATCCTTGCTCAAGGATATTTCACGTGGGCGCCGGATAAATAATGGATTTAGGTTAAAGTAAACGTTCCCAACATGTTTCACTTGTGCCCCCTTAAAACGAAGCAATGTCTACTATTTACCACGTTATATGTTTAATACAATATGCATTCAGTGATGAGTGATTTTCCCTTTTCATTTTTTTTAATTTGAATATTTTTTAGTAGGCTGAAGGGATTAAAAGTATTTCACAAGAAAGTAGCAACAATTACAAAAAAGTCAGAAAAATAAAGTGTTTTGTGTAACACGACATGTTTTTAATCATCTCATGACCACTCACATTTATCTTGCTGACTCCAGGTTGGGAACAATTAAAGTCCTCCTGCTTCTTTTTCGAGACATTACATTTGTTTGTCTACATTTATCAGGACTTGTGCAGCAGAGCTCCCTTTCCTGCAGGTTTTACCTCTCAAGCAGCACAATAGTCAGCCCTGCAGGCTGAAATAATGAGAAACTTAAAGAGCACAGTAAAATAGCAGTATTGTGGTTAACAATAAGGTCTATATTATTTATTGATCTTTTGTAACTGTATTTGCATTATAGTCAGTCAGTGAGGCCTGTTTATTGTCCTAAATCTGATTATCATTTGTAAAATATGACAGGTAGTCTTAAAAATTTGTTACACAAATGATTGATGATAACAGGTATTAACTGCAAAACACACGCGCCACAGTGCATGCTCAGGATCACGGCTCTGTTTACAGTGCTTCGCTCAGAGACTGAAAACGTGATCGCTGTTATTTGTCTCTGGAGCCATTTCTAAAAAAACATTTCCAAAACTCTTCAGGGTGAAGGAACATGTCACCCAGTGCAGTGGTGTGACTCACTGACGTGTTTTTAATAGATTTTGGACAACAACAGAGGTCTACAGCACAGAGGAATAAGATATATCAGGCTTTGGATAAACTCACAATACTTGTTAGAAGGATCAGTTTATTGCTGGTTTGGTTCTAAACATGAGATTTGTTGACAATAAGAAAAATATAGAAACCCGTCAGCTATATCCTTTAAGTAATTAACTAACAAAATTATAAATATTGATCTGGTACATTTGAATGAAAAAGTTAATTTAACATTTGGGAGTTAAACCCATCAAACAAGAGTATCCAATACTAATAGTGCTTTGAATCAGACGTGGGACAAAGTCATTGTTTTGAAAGTCACAAGTAAGTCTTACATCAAATTCCAAGTCAAAACCATTTCTTGGAACTTATTATGCACCTTTCACCTGCTTTAATGCCATATACAATTTGTTGTCTGTCTGCTGGTCTTGATTCAAGTATATGTTTTGTCAGAAAAATGAAGGGTTGATTATTGAACACTTTTTTATAACATAATTTTTAAATTGAAGTCAAGCCCAAGTGAAGTTACAAGTCATCATAGTTGAGTTGCAGTCTTTTTGTCTTGTCAAGTCTGAAGTAATCAGATTCATGAATCGAGTCTGACTGAAGTGCAACTCATGTGGCTCGAGTCCACTCTGAGTCAGATTGTGTCCTATGAAGTCATTTTCCAAGGTTTTATCCTGAAAAGTTCTTTATTCTCAGATGGTCATTGCCTCATTTTGGATTATAATCAAGGATGGGCCAACCTTCCATGCAAAATGCCCTCCTTTCATTAGGCCACCATTTATAACAGTGCAGCAGATGGTGAAACATGCACACACACATTCACCGACACTCACACTGCACCCCCCTGAGGAACAACCTCACCTTCTCTCTCAACTTTTCTCAATTTTTCTCTCCCTCCTTTACTCATCTGTCGCCTCCTTCCTCACACAGCTTCACACCCTAACAGTGCAAACTTCAAAGTGCCTGCTATTTAGAGGTTACCCTAACTAGAGGAGAGCTTTCCCCGCACAAAATTTGCTAAAAATACATCTCGCTTTCATCGTAAAGCATTGTTGCCTTTCCCCAACGAGTAAATGGGTTGTGCTAGAAATGGAAGGGTTACAACACGGCCGAGTTTCTCCTTCAGAGAGACGTGCGTTTTATCTGTTATCGTCCTATAGATTTCATACTTTAGGCTGCAGAGAAAACATCCACCTTGAAAATGTGCCTCAAGTATCTTGTTCAGCACAGATCTGAAGTATCTGCTGAGAGCTGTTGCCATGCAATGAAATGAGGCGCAGGACAGGAATTAAAATAAACAACCCACGCAGGATGCTATATATGCCTGTATTTCAGAAAAGCATTTACAGGGTCTCTACAGTGTTTTTTGGGGGTTTTTTTTACAGCTATTTCAAATAATCTGTGTGGTCTGGTTGTAATGTTTGACAGGTATAACAGAAAATATAGACAACAGAAAAGCATTTCCCTGAGGGGCTTACACAACATTCACAGCACATAATTTACATCATTTGCATCGCCTCCACAGTTTTTGTCACGGCATATGCAACACACAACCTGTTTTACATGATCCCACTCAGTGAATGACTGGTTAATTCTTCATTCATCCATTTCTGCATGTTTCCCTTATTTTCAGACATATGACAGTTTGGTGAAACATCATCTGGCTCCTGTTTTTCTGCCTCTTCGCTCTGTGTGATGCAGCTCTGTGTCTACTGGTGATGACCATCAGGTTTGAGGTCAACAGATGCAGGACAGACCATGGCCAGAGGCTGATAGATTACACCGTACTGATTTATTGCGTGCAACCACACACACATACACACACACACACACACACACACACACATACACACACACACACACAAGCACTATAAACACTCTAACACAAACACACACAAAATGTACACCCCCTTACATACCACTTGTATGTGTTTTGTGCACAACAAGCTGCTCCGGGCAAATTTCCCCTGATGGGATTAATAAAGTTGTTTGTATTGTATTATTGTATTACACACTCCTACATTTCAGGAGTGAAATATGTGCACTAATATTCTCATAAACAAAGCTGCACTCACTAATTTACGTCTATGAACACATCAGCATGTGTGCGTCAGTGTCAGTGCCAGTTTTCTCTTGTTAAACAGTAGCAAGGCAGACAGGAAGCAGGATGGTTTGGATAACAGACAGGGGTAAATACCATCACCTTTTATAGACATGCCCAATGGCACATCAGCGCACACACACACACACACGCACACACACACACACAACCGTATATTCCTAAATCCACAGTTCAAACAAAGGACAGATGGCCCTAAGATTGCATCATAAACCAATAACGAATGACATTTTTTTGCCAACTTTACATCACAGCCCAGTATACATTCATCTCATTCCCATAATGCACTGCTCGTGCAATATTCATGATTCTGAGAGCAAACATACACGACTCCGTCATTACTGCACAAAGACACAACATGACAGGTGCTTGTCTCATATGACATGCATGTGCTCCCATCCAAGACCAAATCCTGAGAGTAGTGCGAGGGAGAATCAATTTTACAAAAACAAATTCTTACCTTTGTGGTAGCTGACCTGCTTGGATTGCATAGAAAAGGTTCCCATCACAAGACCCATGTTGACTTCTGCGAGTGAGTGTGTGCGCCCGTCAATAATCAAGGTGTGCTAGTGACTGTGCGTACAATAGGTGTGTGTGTGCCTGTTGTAACTACAGTAAGTTAGTCTATCTGCCAGCTGTATGTGTGGAAGTACAGATATCACTTCTCATGCTGCCTCACACCCACACAGCTCTGCTGCTTCTGCTCGAGGGTGTGTGTATGTGTGTGTCTGTGTGAGTGATTGAGTGAGTGAGTGAGAGAGAGAGAGAGAGAGAGAGAGGGAGAGAGAGAGAGAGAGAGAGCGAGCGAGAGGATGCGTGTGTGTCAGAGAGAGAGAGAGAGTGTGTGTGAATGAAATAGAGGGCGCACATGCACTCTGAATCTACCTTTGTCTACGCTGTCACTGAAGCTGCCTATTTTACATCTCTTCCATGCACGACCTCCCTCTTCCTCTCTCTCATTCTCAGTGTGTCCCCTGCCACCAGACTGTCGTTCCATCAATTCCTCTGTGCCTCCTTATGTATCTGCCTCTCTCTGTCTCTGCCTCTCTCTCTCTCCTTCCTCTTCTTCTCCTATTCGTCTCAGTCGCTCTGTCTCTTTGTCTGTCTGGTGGGGAAAGAAGGATTGCACACTGTTGCACAGAAAAAGACAGACAGAGATGAGAGAGAGGGAAGGAGGGAGGGAGTGGTGTGTGTGTGTGTGTGTGTGAGAGAGAGAGAGACGAGAGGGAGACAAAACTCAAAAGGAGAGACGGAGTGAGAGAGAGAGAAAGGAGGAAGAAGAAGCAGTGAGAAAAATAGACAAGAAGGGGAAGGAGAGTAGAGGGGGAAGTGAAGAAAAAGAGGAGACAGAGACAAATTAGGAGGATTTACAAGAGAGGGAAGGTGGGAGGGATAGGGGTGAAAAAGGGAGATAGAGAGATGAAGAGTGCAAGAGGTGAGGGGAGATAAGGGAGGGCTAGACTGATCAGTCCCCCCTTACTATTCAGCAGGCAAACAGTCTGACTGTGGAGAGTGTATTTGTTGCTTTATCTCTACGTGCACGGGGTCTGACGGGTGTGTGTGTGTGTGCCCGTCTGTGTGTGTAATTATTCCTCTAGCGGGTGGGTCACGGACACAGCTCTGTACATCTGACACCACTACATTCGCTGAAATGCTGCCTCGTACATGTCAGCGCCGGCATCAACACGATGTATCAGACATGTTTTTGGTCTCCAGTCTGCTGATGAATCCATCAACCGTACACATACACACACACACACACACACACACAAGGCCACACACTTGCTACAATAATACAAGCAGGGGAGTGACGCCAGTCCACAACACAGTCAAACTCACACATGTACTCCTCTGTCAATCACGCTTAACCCCTTGCTGCCCCCCCCCCCATGTAACACCCTGCTGTTGAGATTGGCGGGCTGCACCGCTGCTATCGACTGCAGCCCCCTATTGAAATTCCTCACATGGCTTAACTTAAGAAAACAATTTACAGCCGAGCTGAGGCCATCAAGGCCAATGACAAAGCCATTAGGCCATGGCATTCATTAAAAGCTACTGGCTGCAGTAGCCTGCACGCTGAGAATCAATGCAGAGTAAAAACAAGACGGGGGGAGGGAGAGGAGGAACCGAAGATGAAGAAGAGAGCCAAAGACAGGTGGAAAGACAAATAAAGTGAGAAAAAGGAGCACTGCTGGGCAGGTGAGTGTCTATAATGATGAGAGGCATTTTTTGGGTATGCAACAGCTCACCCCAACACACACAAACACACACACACACACACAAACACACATACACCTCCTCTGCTGATCTGACAGCAGTTTCTAATCAAAATCAAACACATTCACACACAACCACACAAGCACAAATGCGCACAAATACCCACTGGTGACCAAAGATAAAAGAGGCAATATATCAACAGAGAGAAACAGCTTTTTAAATACACACTACAGCAGCGACACACAGAAATACTGATTAAATTCTGAAAGCTCAGCTGAATAGACGAGATAAGGGAGCGTGATTTGCTGTAGCAATGATGTTTAACTTCAGTGGAGGGGTTATATTCACATCTATCAGTGTAGAGAAAGCCTTTGGTTGATCAGACACTTTCAAAAAGCCACTGGATAAACTGAAAATCCCACAGTAGTGAAGCTGAAAACCAAGCAGGCTGTTTTGATCAGTCCCAGAGAGGTTGACATTTTCTATATACCAAGATTTTAACTGACAGACTGAACTTATTTGAAGAGAACAGAACGTAATCAGTGATCGAATAGAATAGAATAGAATAGAATAGAATAGAATAGAATTACAAGTTACAATTTAGTTCTGAAGGCCATTCATTTCTGTAGCTTAATACATCATAAACATTTGTTACGTCATCTCTCTCCTCTCCTTTCCTGTCATAGTTCTACTGTCATTGTCCAAAATGTCCAAAAAATAACAATAAACTAGGAGAATTGTCCACATACTGTTCGAGTAGGGCTGCAACTAATGATTATTTTTATTAATTCATTCATTCATTCATTCATTCATTCATTCATCATTTAACTATGAAATGTTTGAAAATAGCGGAAAAAAAATGCATATGCAATTTCTCAGAGGCCACACTCTTAAATTTGTTTGTTTTGTCTGACTAAGAGCCTAAAATGTTAAGTTATTCAATTTACTGGAAGGAAACCAAGGAACATTTGGCATATTTGCTCGAAAAATGAATAAAAATGATGATTTGATTATTAAAATAGTTGCAGATTAATTTTCTGTTGATTGACTGGCTCTGTGTTTGAGCATGGAGATCCATTGTTCCTTACCAACCATACCTCTTGAAAAATATTGTAAACTCAAAGTTAATTTACTATGTGTCATCACATGATGTAAGTATGGAGCTTTGGTCACGTAATGACAAGTGGGATCTCTATCGATTGGACTGGCCCAGACTGGAAGACTGGGGTGTAACAGCTGAGGTGAAACAGCAGGGATCCTAGATAAGAGAGTGAAAGAGCACTTGAAAGAGACAATCTCAGCTGCCTGTGAATATCAGATCAAACCAGGTCACAGCATCGACTGAGAAGAGGTCAAAGTCATCGACCAGGAGTCAGTGGACAGCCAGAGAAAGATCAAGGAGGCCGTTCACATCCAAACTTAGATGGTGTACATGAACAGAGACCACCCTGTTATCACCTGACCAAAATTGCTGGGTTCCAACATCCAGGGTAAGAGAAATATCTAGCTGGTTAACCTCCTCTATCTGTGGACTTTGTGGCTTTATAACATCATACTACTCTTGCTCCTAACAAACAAGAGTCATAATTCCTACAGCTGGTAGAGAGCTTTGACCTTTGAACTTTTGCCATTTTGGAGTAACTGGCTAAAATGACTAATGTTGTTATGTTTCCTGGAGGGGTAGTCTAAACACAGTTGAAAGAACAGAAAAAAGCTGGTAGGTAAACTGAGTTTGGAATATTCTCTCATAGATACAATACAATAGATCATCACCAATATCTAATTATTTTCCTATAATCTAACTGATAAGTCTTTGAGATTCAGTATCCTGCTGACAAACAAAGTAATTGAGGCATTAACCTCTCAGTGGTTAAAACAAGGAAACCGAAATAGCTCCGTAGACCTGCACTTCCAGTGCAATAACACTAAACAACAACAGGCTCATCGCATTAGGCCGAGTGCCAAACTCTTCCAAGACATTAAGCCTGACATCGTCTGCGCTGCTGCTCGGTCCTGTCCAGGGTGCTGTGGATCATTCTGAGTGCCAACCTACCTTTTTCTCATCATTTATTAACCATTACACAACAGGCCTTTTACTAGAGTGAGATGGCTGCCTGGCTTGATTGAATGGAGGGTAAAGAAAGAAAAAAAAAAAAGATTTAGACAGCAGAGTAGAGAAGGGGTGAAAGGTAGAAAGGATTTGACAGCGGAGAAAGAAGATGTTGACAAGCACAGGAAATGTGGCAAGCGGGCAGTGAATAATAAATTGGCTGGTTGGCCGCTGCCCAGTCTTATCAGCCCAAGGCTGGATGGAATCTGTCATAGTGATGACCACACAGAGGAGAGAAGATGAGGGCAAAGAGAGCAGAGGATTGGGATGGGAGTAAAGAGGGAGTGAGAGAAAGAAATGAGACAGGGGGGCAATAACTGTGGGAAATGATGTCGGCTGAGGAGGAGAGGAGAGCGAGACGAATGAGAGTGGAGAATTTGGAGGTCAAGATATATGGGGGGAGGTTAGGGAGGGAAAGAGAGGAGGTGAGGAGAGAGGAATGAGGGCATGAAAGGAAGGAGGGAGCGAGGGAGGCGAGTACAAGGAGGGAGGAGTGAAAACTGCACCTGTCCACTAACTGGCTCGGTGTCGTCTGAGTCATCAGAACAAACAGATTGATTTACTGGATTGAGAAGCGGAGGAGACGAGCTCAACGATCTTGACAGACTTGGGAATGAGGTGCAACGCTGTCAGGATCAGCCAATTCCTGCAGCAAAGAGTCAATCACATGTCTTCCTCTAACAAAGCTAAACGTGTGTCAGTCACTCCGACGCAGACTATGATCCACAGATCCTGAGCTGTGCGAGGCTCAACTGAAATCAATGTGCAATGAGTAAACACTGTTAGAGTCATTTTACCTCTAGAGTGGATGGTGCTACAAATGCTGAAGACCACTTAAAGGGTCAGTTCACCTAAAACTAATGACCCCTTTTTGTCCAGGTTTTGAGATGTCTGTCTGTGCTGTAGAGAATAGCATTTTGCTTGTGGTGCTCAAAACTCCAAAGACCTCATTGTTAACACACTACTTCTCTAATGTAGAGCTGAAACGATTAGTTGATTAGTTGGTTGACATTAATCATTTAAAGATCCCCTCAAGACATGTTTAGGATATATAAAATACTCCACTTGGAATAATTAAATGTGTCTGATATGGTTTTTGCACAAAAAGGTCCAATTATCTCATTAAAATGACATCTCTACAATGCACTGGAGCCTTCAAGTTTCCACATCACACTTGTGTAAGTCGCATTTTGAGCCACAATTAGCTTCAAAACCAGATGTGGTGTCACAAATCACAACTTAAACACAGAGAAACTTTCCCCCTTCAGCAGATGAATTTAACAACAGCCTTCTAGTGTCAAACTTTGCTCATACATTATTCCTCACAGTGACACTCAAACATCTAAGCAATGATCTAAGTTAGTGGAGGGGGACTTTTTAAAGCAATGATAAATTTTACTGGTTCCAGTCTATAAAATGTTAAAGATTCTCTCCAGACATTTTTTAAGATATATGAAAATACTTGGAATACTAATCTGTGTCTAATATGGTTTACCTCATTAAGTTACCTCGTTAAAATGACATCTCCTCGTTCTCTATGAATATGCAAATATTGTTTATTTCAAAAGTTTAACTGTTGGACACAAGATGTCTCCTACTTCACTGTAAAGTCCATTATCAGTGTATAGAGGCTTCGCACTGGAGGTTTTGAGTTTCCACATCACACTTTGTATACTGGACCACGATTGGCTCCAGACTAGTTGTGATGTCACAAATTGTGCTCGTAAGTACACACTTTAGAATGGGGCCTATTTAAGGTGAGCACAGAGAAATGTGAAAACAGTCTTCTAGTGTCAAATTCTGCACGTACATCATTCTGCACAGTGAAGCTCAAACATCCAGCTGATCAACAATAAGCAATCACATTTTGAGTGGACGGGGACTTTAACATTCACTGACAGTAAAATGAATATCTGTAGATTTTGGACTGTTGGTCGGACAAAACCAGCTATTTGAAATGTTAATATGTATAATCTTTTTAAAAAAAATAATAACTGGATGATGATGTTACAGGGTCTCTTAGTGATGAACCCACTGAGAATGATCACCTATAGTTCCCCACACACAGTTCTTTGAGCATTTTTCAGCTCATTGTTTTGTTTTTGTGGCAGCAACTTTTGGTTTTGGTTCAGTCTCACCTCCTTCATCTGTGCCGTTTCTCTGCAGGACAGGAAAAAGCCTGAAAACTCCTCTGTATGCTACCTGCCCAGCATCAAACAGCAGGCAGACAAAGTTAGCAACTAGCTGGTGAACACATTCGACCATTTAGCAGCTAAAGAGCCAAATATTTCCCTCAGGAGTCGATGGAGACCAAAACAACAAAAAGGAGAGTAAATATTGGACTCACAATTGCCAGGAGGCCAGAAGTGCACCTTCAAATTACTAATAATGTTGGTCCTTATACTCTGGATGTGTAAGTAGGCAACTGTGTGCTAACAAGATGCCACAAAGAAAAAGCCATTCACCTCCACTGTACTGGAGTGGAGGCAGAAATCTCAGAGACAAGAAATCTGAAAAAATTAAACCAAAACTACATGACTGACTAGATCGGCTACCACATACTGTATGTAAGTGAGAAAATCTGCTTTTTTGTAATTTAGGTGAACTGGCTTTTAATTGATTCAAAAGAAGACGACTGGTGACTTTTCTGCTTCGGTGCCCACTTCTAACAGACTGATCAGTGGTAACAATATTATGTCAGGAAGAGCAGGGGGCCTGTATTTGTGAGTCTGTGCTGCTTCAGGTTTCTCTCCCTGACAACCGGCTATTTCTCTCCTCAAGGCCACGGCTGCTGTTTTTCTGCCTCAGACTGAATCTCTCAGAAAGATTCACTGCTGTAAGCCTCCTACCTTGGCTACTTTATGTCACCTGTCAAGATGTGAAAAACTCCACTTTGCGGCCACCATCTAAACTACTCCCTCTGGTCGATACACAGATAACACATTGCGCAGAACTCTTTAAAAATCCAGTCAGCTTGAGGTGAATTCGCATAGGCCCTCGTGTCACTGTGTCCAGTACATAAACCAGTAAGAAACACATTAACACTAAGTAGTTGAACCATTTATTTTTCAGCTCGGTTGAAATATTTACTGTTTCCTTTCTGCCATAAATGTTTTACAGACAGCATCACCTTGCCTGTGGGTGCTACTGTACTTGAGCCCTGTCACCCTCCCCCTACTATTCCTGGACACAGACAATTCGCTCATGACACACCAGGGAGTTTGCTTCTTCAAAAGTGCAAATGAAAAATGCAATTTACATTTTTGTTAACTGCAGCTAATTCCTATTTCTATACCTTTAAGTACCTCAGCGGTTTCTATGAACTGCATACAAACACCTCTATTGACTCTCTCCATCTCTCTCTCTCTCTCTCTCTCTCTTTCCTCCCGCCTCAGCAGATGAGAGTGATAGAAGTGTTAATTGTATGCAGCTTGGGGATTGATTACAGCGTTGGGGGGCAGAGCGGCGTCTCCTCCCCCGAGACCTTTTCCATGTGAATTATTATGCATTATATTTTGCATTAAACATTCACTGTGTCCCCCATGGCACATTAAAAGTGATATGACAGCATTTTGGAGCAAAGCAGCAGCACACACAGGTGTAGAGTGCACACACAGGGAAAAGCACACACACTAATATCCACATCAAAGTGTGCGTGTGCACAAAGACACACATGTGCTCAGTCACATATGTGCAAACATGCACACATACATCCATCCGCTCATTTTTCTTTGTTCCCTGCTCTCTCTGTGCTCTCATTTACCCATCCATCCTACTTTACCTCCTTTTCTGAATACAAAAACTGCAGCCAAGTTCCCCCCCGACTCAAAGGGGGGACATGAAGTGACTATCTGGTGGCAAAAAAAGGAGCTGCTGAATATTTCATTAAGCACTTATGAGGAACACCTCAGATCTGATGCTGGTGAACCCTCAATTTGAAAATCCCCCTCGCTGTCCGTCTTCATTCATCAACCATCAGAGGAAGAGCTGCTTCATCAACAAGCACTTTGAGACACTGAATATTTAAATATATTAAAAAAATCATTTAGTTAATACTACAACTCACATTTGTTCTGATCGTCTCTGACAATGTAGGATTTCAGTAATGGTGGGAAATAATGGAGATGGATCTGATGCCCTCTGCTGTGCAGTCTGAGAAACCCACAACTGAGAAGGAACAGAGCAAAAAATACTAGGTTTTGGTAAAAAATACAACATTCTTTTTAAAACTACTCTCACAAAAATAATAAAATCAGCATCGACATTACATTACAACCTTTTAAATAATAATTACTGTAGTTAGTACCCAGACACTGTAAGACATTTTCTGATAAGACAGTAAAATTTAGGACAGTGGAGTTATCTTTTGCTGCTGTAAGCTTTTGTCAGTGAACAGCTTACTTTTTTTTATCTCTTTTGGAAATGAGCTCTTCCAGTGGAGCCGGTAAACAGACAGGAAGGTAGAGAAAGATGATTAACATTGCATGTTCCTCCTATTCCCAGCAGAGGAACGCTTTGAAGTCAGAGAGGAGTCAGCACATTTAAAGTTTCTTATTTTGTTCCTCTATGTTTTTACCTGTCAACCACCAGGTAAAAGAATTAGGCTTACTGGATACAGCCCAGGATTGGAAGATGAAGGTCGATCTAGACCAGAAGCTTCCCACTAGAGATCATTACAACCAGTCTCAGTCCAGATCTGATCCTGTCGTCAGCCTCCACGAAGGCCCTGCTCATCATAGAACTGACAGTGCCATGGGAGGATGCAGTGTACAAATGCAAAAAGCTGAAATACTCTGATTTAGCAACTGAAGCAGAACAAAAGGGCTGGAGAACACAGGTGCTCCCCGTGGAGGTCGGCTGCAGGGGTTTTGTGACCGTGTCAACCACCAGGCTGCTGAAAGGGATGGGAGTCAGGCTGGGAGGACAGGCTATCAAGTCACTGGCAGAGGCTGTCAAGCGAAGCAGCGACTGGATCTGGCTGAAAAGAAATGACAAGAACTAGGCGGCAAGATGACCATTAGCTCGTAGGAAGGGTAGAAGCAGAGGAGGGGGGGTGCCTGTGATGCCAGGTGTCACTGCTGAGCCCTCTGGAGGTGTGTTGGGCCTATCAATGAAATTTCAAGTAATGAATGTGCCCACCTGATGACCCCACTGAAGTTTCTACCCCTATCCCCACTGCTGGTTTTGATTTACAGTCCACATAAACAGGACTGAATCACTGACCAAAGAAACCTGGACTCAACTGATCCTCTTGGGCCTTTTAATGAAACACCAAGGAAAGAGGGTGCCCACCTGATGACCCCAGTGAAGCGTTTAACCCTTACACCCACTCAAGGAATGATTGCCAATTACAATACAGTAAAACCAAGTACTATGAGCTCAACTGAACGTTTCCTCTGAGGGGGGTTGTTTCTGATTAATAAAGAAACTCAAGGGGGGAAATGAAGGAAAAATTTAAGTAGATTTCAGGAGATGACAGTTAAATTTTTAAGGCATGATGATGCCTCTTTAAATAAGTGGGAAAAGAGAGTAGATAGGATTCAAGCTAATCTGAGATTCAAGAGGCTGCAGGCTTTCTTACTGTACTCTAGCTGAAGAAGAGGAAGGATTGAGGCATATTTCATGTGCTTTGCTGTGTATTGTCAGCCAAAGGGTTTTTGTTTGCTGATAGCAGCCATCAGGTGCCACCACATGTGCCCAGACCACCACAGAGCATGGTATTCTGCATCCAGGCAGGTTGCATTTGTATGCCAGTGGGAAGCACCTGAAGGCAGGCTGCATGGATGGGATAAGTGAAATCATGCCGGCTGTTTACAGCCTGGCACAGCTTGACAGGAAGTTTGTTTTTCAGAGATGACTGGAAGCTGGAGAGGAGTTTAGGGCCAAGGCTGTTCAGAATGTGACATGTCAAAGAAGAGGAAAACCAAAGTGATGAAAGGGATTTGGTCTAATCAGCTTGCAGCTAAAAGAAGTGAGCAGAGCTTAAGAGAGATGCCTCGAAACTCCAGCCTGAACTAGAGCCAAAATAAATACAAAATTCAGCTGGTAGGGTTGTGTTTTAGATTATGTTCTGGCATTTTTACCTTTGGTACATAGTTGGTGGTGGAGATTAACAGAAACCTTGGTGGCTGAATGGCTGTGGGACATTTAAACAGGAACATCAGTTATATCCTAGACTGCTAACAAGGACACCTGTTTTAAGGTCTTTTTTAACATGATTTTTGACCCCAAACCCAACTGTAACCTGGGATGAACAATTTTAGCTGCAAAATGTGACCCAGTTTGGCAAGTCTGCAGGGTCCTGTCTCATATGGGTAGAAAAGTTTGAGTGTAGAGGACACAGAACTTTGAAACCACAGTTGAGTCTTATCATTGATGTTATGTGTGAAAGACAAATGCTGAAGTGGATGTGACTGAAATAAAATCATTTGATTTTAGCTCTTAATGTTTTCTCCTTCCTGACTTCACTGTCTCTTTCTTATAAGTTTATGAGCAGAGTAAAAACATCACATTTGTGTGAGGAAATTTCAAAGCAGAAAAAGGATTAAGTGCTTTTTCCTGAGCTTTGCTGCCAGCGACTGATGGTTAAATATGACATCCAATCATAAGGTTTGCAAATGTGATTGTCTCTCTGTTAATCTGCACTTCCTCAGTGCTACCAGTAGAGGTCAGTGCTGCTCTGATAGTCACCCTACACCGAGCTAGCTCCTTTGAATATGCCTGTATTTTCATTGCCTTTCATTGCACTAAATAAAGAAAACCTGAGTATTTTCTCCGTCATCGGACATGCAGGAAGTGGTCAAAAGCTCCTGTTTCTACTTAGACAAGAGTGAAAGAGCAGAACTATTATTTCTCCACAATGTATAACTCCAGCTCTTAAACTATCCTACAATGCTGACTGTTAAAGGTCACCTGAAGATGAGTCTGTAACTTACAGTGAAGTGTAGAAAAAGCTGCATAGAGAATAAATCCCCCTTGCCCTCTAATGTCAGCATCTTACTGAGGAAAAGATTTAGTGGCTGTGCTGATGGGTAGATCAATAACTTACTGTACTCACAAGTAACTGCTCATATTATGTACTTTATGGGATTGAAACCATTGTGTTTTAACCTTTGCAGAAGTTGATTCGTGCTGTGACCTTTGTACGTTTGCTCCTAAAGAGAGCCACGTTTCTTCTCCTTCAGTTGTGAGGAGAAAACAGAGGAAACTTTAATTGTGTGTATTTGTGGAAGAGTAATGGTTGCAGAGGGATTAGCAGAGGTTTTGTATTCCCAGCTGTATTTCAAAGAAGACTGAGAAGAGAAAGAAAAGATTAAAGGGGAACTAAAGGGGATCTGTTTCCTTGTCATGAGGAGAACAACACAGACTGTAGCCGTGTGGAGTCTGAAAGATTTTGGCGTTTTTCAGACACAATAAAGACACTGTCATGTTGCTTTATGTTTACGTGTAAAAGTCAGGATATCTCGCACCACTGCTGGTTTGATTTTGACCTTTCTGTTTTTATTCTCTCTCTCTCATGAGCCACCGACATAATGGACATGCAAGACTAAAATCGCTGGAGTACCACTTTAAGAGGACACTGTGCAAATTAGATTACTTTAACAAGCTCCTGCATGATCTCACCACTTTCACAGAAACATTTGTGATGCAACATTTCACTCATCTGACTTCCTTTATGACAGTTATTTGGAAAGTTGATTCTTAGAAAAACAAAATACTAGAATATCATTCACCATTAGGCACCATTAGGGAAACATAAAGCCAAGTAAAACTACATTAGATTAGACTCTTTCCATTCACTACAAATGGCTGACCAGTTTACAACTTTCTACTTTCTTACAGTATGGGCAGCAGATGGAGGTCTATTAAAATGGAGCCCAGCACCCAGTAAAAGTACATTTCCAGAAAAGAACAGGATCAATATTACATGTTCACTGTTTGTTGTTATATATCAACAGCAGAGCTAAAAGTAATAAGGTATTTCCTTCCAAATGAACCAAGAGGGCAGAAGCAACTTTCTCCTCATGCCCAATTACACCAAACTGAAAAGCAATGGCTAGTAAACACCATCCATAAAATTACAAAATAGGAATGGCCCTTAGTGTAGTTCTCTCTCTCTCTCTCTCTCTCTCTCTCTCTCTCTCTCTCTCTCTCTCTCTCTCTCTCTCTCTCTCCCTCTGTGTGTGTGTGTGTGTGTGTGTGTGTGTGTGTGTGTATTTACCCCATTTGCCTTTATAGCCGTTCTGTAATCTGATGTTGCAGATGTAGCTCTCACTCCCACCGGAGTTCTGAGAAAGAGCAGGTGTAGACCTGTGTATGTGTGTGTGTGTGTCTGTGTGTGTGTGTCTGTGTCTGATATTTTGCAGACCCAGATCTCTTGTTCCTGCAGCTCATTTCCTCCTTGTCTGAGTGGGTGTTTAATAACAACGTATTAGTGTCATGTGTTTTACATATGTGTGCATGTGTGTGTGTGTGTGTGTGTGTGTGTTTGTATATTCTTGAGTGTGTTTTATTTCTATGTGTGTGAGAGAGAAATAGACTTTATGTATGAGCATGTATGAGTTTATCTTTTAAGGAGTAATTTGTTACGCAACCAAACCTCAGCAGCAGCTCCTTCGTGACGCTGTGTACGCGTGTGTGATTGTGTGTGTGTGTGTGATTGTGTGTGTGAGTGTGTGTGTGTGTGTGTGAGACCTTGAGGGCAATTCTACCCACTGTGGCTGAATACTGGAGCCATCCATAAACATGTGCGTACATTTGAGTATGTCTTTGTGCATCTACTGTATGTGTGTTACTGACTTCTTTGATGTTTCCCATCCCTCCAGACAAAATGTCAATTGGCTCAAAAAGCATTACACTGTAAGTGTGTGTGCGTGAGTGTGTGTGGGAGTGTGTATGTGTGTGTGTGTGTGTGTGTGTGTGTGTGTGTATGTGTGTGCCTCCAGGGTGCTGCTGTGCTTCATACAGTTTCTGTGGCACGGCTTTGTGTGTATTTGCCTGCACTGCTTCCCTGCTTTAACAATAAAAGCACTGGAATAAGATTTAAAAAATACCACTTTAATGTTGCACGTGCACTCATGTACTCACACACACACACACACACTGGACCCTTACATATACATACCCAACCACGGATGCACATACACGCACCACAAACAACTAATGAATCACAATAGTAAACCCCCCCCCCCCTCTCTCAGCACTGTGTGTGTACGCTCCTCTTCCCTGTTGGCACACCGACACGTTTTATTACTCGCATTCATCACAAGCGCACGCACACACACACTTACACACACACACTGCTCTATATCAACTTTATCTCTCCTCTCTATTAGCTGCTTACTCCCTTCATCTCTGTCTCCTTCACTCCTCCCTCTGGAGACCATACTGAGCAGAACGAGGTCAACTGCAGACAAGAGTAGAGCGCAGGAGGGCAAAGAAAAAGAGTTGTATGAGCTGAAGATGAAAGATAAAGTGGATTGGACTTACACTTTTGCTTTTGTGATACTTTAATTTAGTGGGCTTGCCTGTCACAACATAATGTGACCAACACTCTGGATGCACACACAACTTTTAGTGCTTGCAACCTATAAAGATTTTTAACTTTGTGCACAGGTACTTATACACATAAGCACAAATTTCCCTGCATTTGCATAAAAAAGCCAACATAGAATCTATAGAAGGACATATTCAAGCACTTACATACCTTTAATTAGCGTCCCAGTGACCAGTTTGTGCAGGGACAAAGCAAACTTGACAAGTCCCTGTTTACAGCGCTTTGCACACCCTGCCATTCTGACAGTGACCTGGGACACAGCAGGCTGAGCAGGGCCAGAGCAGGACAGGGGTTTCCGGGACAAAATCAGCAGCAGCAGCAGCAGCACTCTGAGATCGAAGTGGAAATCAATACAACTTCTTCTGGTGGAGTGTACGAATCCAACAGAGTGAAAGATGCAGAGGAGAGAGAGCGCTCCTCTCACTGTGTCGCCGTTCGTCCTGCTGAGCTGAAGGGAAAAAAGAAAAGAAACGGTGATCTCCCTCCGTTTCCCCTGCTTTCCCTCCCCCACTCCTCATCCTCCGCCTTTTCAATCCCACCTCTGAATGTGTCCAAATTAGTATGAAAGCGATGAGCATGTATGAGAGAGAGAAAACAAAGAGAGAGAGAGAGAGAGGAAATGTGCAAAAGAAATAAACTCAGTGTCCAAAGAAGACAACTACAGTTTGTTAGAGGTGTTCTTACAATCCAAGTTTCTGAGAAACTTCCTTCCAATCTGCAGGCAGCCTCTGGGATTGCAGTAATAAAGCAATCATGAACTCCTCTCGGTTTTTTCTCTCCGTTTCTTCTCCTCTTCCCTCCTGCTTATCAAATTCATCCCCTCTTTTAAGTGAGGAAGCAGTAATCCACTTTCAGCACCAGTGACAATGGACAGCTCCCCACAATGCACAGCAAACAAACTGAGCTCGATCTGTTTCTCTCTGTAGGCAAACACACACGCGCACACACACACACACACACGTACACACTCCTCCCTCAACCCCTCCCACAACCCTGAACACATAAAGACACTTCATCAGTTGATAAAAATGAGCTATTTATCTATCTTCCAAACATCAGTTCAACCATTCTTTCATTTTAAAATGAGATGACTATCGTTATAATAGGAATATGAAATATCTGATACTGTAGAGTCCATAACATACTATATACTGTATACTGAGATACATCACTTTACTGATAGTGCACGTTATGGATTTGCTGGTAATGGTGATGATGTTATTATCTTTTTCCTGCATATATAAAATGATTTTAAAGAAAAAAAATAACTTATTTTTTAAAATAATTTTGGTGTATAGTGTCGTAGAAGTACTCCTTTACTTAACTTATCCTTAATCCTTTACTGAAGTAAAAGTACATATTTAGCAGAATTGCACCTTTCAGAATGATATATTTCTATATATATTTAACTATTGTTGCATTAACATGTACGCAGTATTTTTATCTTGTAGCTGGTGAGGTGGACCTAATTTTAACTGGCTGGTTTAATCAATAACAGTGTACCATATTTTAATGCATAGCGTGTAAAATAAAAGTAACGAGCTGTAAGATAAATGTAGTGCAGAAAAATTACAGTATTTTCTTCTAAAAAAGTAGTGGCATAGAAGTAGCTCAAAATGGAAACACTCAAGTATAAAGTACCTCAAAATTGTACTTCATAAAGTACTTGAGTAAATGTATTTTTCCACCACTGAGGGAAGGCTCACACTACTGAATGTTAAAATAATTATTGGTTATCTTAAGATCCGTGTACTTTATTGATTCCTTTGGCCCCAATCTCAACTCAATCAATACATTCACAGCCAGACAGCAGAAATACCAATCAATTGATTCAGCTGTATTTGACCAATCTTGTAAACGATCACATGCTGTTGACCTTTACCAGGCCGTTGATCCATCCTGACGGGGCTTTACACCTCACTCACCGTCCTCATCTGAAAACTGGCACATAACTCAAGAGAGATGACGACCCTGAAAGAGAGAAGAAAAGATGGAAACGAGAGAGGAGCTCAGGAGAGAGAGAAGGAATGAGAGAGAAACGATGCAGGGAGATAATCTTATAATGTCCTCCTGGGCTATATTTAGTCCTGAATCACATATGGATGCTGGACCGAAGGCTAAAATGCAAAAGAAGAAGAAGAAGAAGAAAAAGAACAGTAATAACAGCAAAGTTAAGAGGAGGAGAAATGGAGAAATAGATCTAAACAGACACTAGGGAGGGGGGAGAAGCAATGACATAATAAAAATGCAAATGAAAGGCATAAAAAACACAAGAAATAGAGAGAATTGATGGAAGAGAAGGGGAATGAGCTGGGGAGTGCGCCAAGAGGAGGTGTTCGTTGGAGGTGGAATGTAAAACTCAATGTCCCAGACGATCTCTGTTTGCTATCAAACTGAAAGCTTTGGGAGGGACTTGGATCAATACTTTTTCCGCAGACTCTTGAATGTTCTTGTTCAGACTTCATGAAGCCAACTGGAAGGTCGGATAAAGAAAACACGAGAGCAGGGTGAAAGAAAAACCAAGAAAGAGAGAAGATGAGAGGAGAGAGGGGGGGGAAATAAAAGCAAGTCAAACGGCTGAGCGGAGTAAAAGAAGGGGGAGGATTGTTTTCTGAAGCGCCACCACTGTTTGGCTATTAAGCATGGAGGAGATTGCTGTGTGGGGGAATTTGCATAAACATGCTTGTGTTTTACCGCCCCCATTGTTCATGATTAATGAGATTAGGGCTGCCTTTGCGCACAGATTCAAGGATGTAATAGCAGCTAATTGCTTGTCTCTTCAAAATTAGAAACTGTAATGTTTTATGTTTATTTCAACGTGGATTTAGTCAAAGTGATAAAGCACTTATTTTTCTGCCTGGTGCTGTAGGAGAGAGCGCACCTGATAGACACAGTGGATAATAAAGATGTGGAGAAAATTGAAAGGGGGCTAGAGTAGTGGAGAGGAGAAACAAGAGGAGCCGAAGGAGAGATAGAGTTTCATGACACACAACAGCACTTCACATTGAACCGTACAGAGTGGGAAAGGGGGTCAAAATGAAAAAAAAGGAAAAGAGAGAAAAGGCAGTAATATAAAGTACTTGGCTGAGAGAATGACAAAGATAAAGGAGAGAATGAAAATGGGGGATTGTATGAAAGAGACTGAGATGAAATGGGGAGATTAAAGTGTATATAGGAACAATACAAACAAACAAAAGAAAAGGAAACTGAGAATGACTAGAAGTGTGAAGGTGAAAATGATATAAAAACCTGAGGAGGAAAGACGAAGAAGTGGAAGGAGAGCAGTGTGGAGCCAAAAGGAGAAAAGAAAAAAAGAGAGGAACGGTGAGGGTGGCATGAGAAAGAGAGAGGGGATGGGTGGTGGAGATTGGCAGGAAAAACGAGCGAGACAAAAAGAAAGGAGATTGGTTTGAACGCTGTAGATCTGTCAGAATTGAATCACAGGCGGCCAGCTGTGAGCTCTGATAGTGCTCTGCCTCTAAATATAACAGGCTCTGAGATGGACTGATACGGCCACAACAACAGACGCAGAGATGGTGAGAAAAAGAAAGGAGGCTTCACAACACTGAGGGAAGAAAGACGTGACACGAAAATGCCAAATCGGTACACATACAAAAAGCATTACTGCTCACCACTTGGTAATTTTCATAGGATGACAGTTTTAGAGTGTATGAATGTGTCTGCATAATACGACAATATGCATGCAAATTCCAGCACTTACTACACACACACGCACACATACACACACACACACTCAGCAGGGGATAATAACACACCCACCGCACTACAGTTTGACAACTCAACAAAGCCACTGTCATGAAAACAACCTTCCAGCAACCAAGACCCATCTGCCCAGACACAGCAGCGAGAGAAACCCACTTTTAGAGCTCATCTCTGGGTGTGAGCAGCCAGCGTTGCCCTGGAGGTCTGGAAGTCAACTCAAGACCGCCGTCCCACCAGGGCCCATGACACTCAAGGTGTCACTGGCAGTTATGGAGTGACAATGTCCCCTCTGGATGAAATTAAAACCTCAATACACACATCATCCCCCCTCTTTTTTTCTCCTTTCTCCTCTCCTCTTTCTCATCTGCCGCTCCTTTTTCCAGCAAACCCCCCTCGAGACACCCTGCTGATGACAACTGTCTGTCTGCATCACTGCGCACACACACACACACACTCTCCTTTAAGACAGAGATATCCCCTGCAGTGCTGATACACTCTCACACTCTGTCTCTCTCTCACACACACACACACAGAAAGCTCCAGAAGTGTCTTTAAACGCAACAACAGTACATTCTCGCATGAGGCTTGAGCCCAGCTGTCAATGTCATCGACACCCTTGTGACAAGTCATGCACACACACACACTTCCTTTTATCTGGAGCTCCTGTTTTCCCTCCATGTCACCGCCACTCCTCCTTCACTCCCTGATTCTCAGAAACTTCCATGTCGGCCCACATATGAAGCGTCAGAGCTGAGCTTGGCATTCATTAACATCTGGCATGGAAAATTAATTAACATAGGGTCATTAACTCATGTAAACATGACGTTAAGCACACACTACTGAGACACACACGTGCGTCATGTATGTTGGAGTGTGTGTGTTAATAATGAAGGTGAGTCTCCCTTGGTGAGTGTAATGAGAGTCCTGTGGGTCCACTGGAGTTTCTGCAGCTGCACTGCAGTTTTCTATTGAAGCTGCAGTGCAGGACTACAGCAGACCACCACTTAAACCTGAGTCTGACCCAACAGGTATATGACAAGTATAATGGATCCAACATGCAATGCAGAAAATATATGAACGGTTCTTTTGTATAAAAGATGTGATTTATCTACCGAGTCAAAAAGCAGCTGGACTTTATATTCTTGAAAATATTCGATTTGTTCAATTTTTGACGCATGCAGACTAAACCTGTACTGTAAATACACACTACTTCTGTGTAAGTGTGCTCGAAGGCTTTATATATAGTATTAATTAAACTGTTATTGTAGGGCAGATACACAAAAAAACAATACATTTCATAGCATTTTATGATCCATATATAATCAGAATAATACATAAACTAGGGCTGCAACTGCTGGTTATTCATTCATTATTCATTTACCTGCCTGTTATTTTCTGTACTTATCAATTATTCTTTTTGTCTATAAAATTTTTAAAAAATAGTGAAAATGACCATCAAAATTTCATAAAGCCAAAGGTGATTTTCCTCAAATTGTTTGTTTTGTCCGAACAAAACTCCAAACATTCAGATTATTTTTCATAAGTAGCAAATTCTCACAATTAAGGAGCTGTATCTATAGGGAATATTTGTCATTTTTGCTTGAAAAATTACTTAAACAATCAAACAATTATCAAAATGTTGGAGATTATTTTTCTGTCGATCGACTAATCTATTAATCAACTAATAGTTTCACCTCTAAAGTAAACTTCAGCAAACATAAAATTACATGGAATAGAAATACAAGGTTAAGATGTCTGACTTGTGTTTTACCACTTTTGGTTCATCTGTGTCATGAAAATCTTCTGTTTTGTGTGTGTTTGTGTTATCTTCATACACACTGTAATAAGAGGAGGAGGAGGAGGAGCAGGAGGAAGGTTATAGAAGAAGAAAACACTTTTATATACCTTTTATACTTCACCACACAAACACACACTCCCCCCTCCACCCGGAGCACTTTCTGCTGAGCATGAGTGATGACATTCTCATGGGAGCTCCCAAAGCTGCCGAGCACAGCAGGTGATTATTAAGCTCATTTTTGCTGCTGGTGTTTCTTCCTCTTCTTCGTTTCCTTACAGTTTTTTGGTTTTGTGCCTGGTTTATATTGAATGTGGAGCAGACGCTAAGATGTTTTAGGCTACTTGAGCATGTCTTTGTATGCACATCAGCATCACCCACTCCACTAAATCTCTGATGAAAGCACCTGTCAGATGGAGTGACTTACACTTACAGTATTGTGCTACTTTACAAAGTCAATGGACAATGGTTTTCAATCCAAGAATGGCTGCCATCTAGTGTTCATTAATGGGAAGTATTTGAGTCAAAGGAAGGAGGAGTGGAGCTAAATCTACACCCAATCATAGATAAGTATGTGTTATCTGTATTTCCAAATTACAGTTCTGGATAGGTTTTAACCCTTCGCATCGATCTACACACACTGGAATGACAGTTGCCATATAAACATTTATTCTCTGTACAGTTGTAAGGAATCAATGGGAAATCAATATTATCAATTACTGATAGAAAAATACATTTGCTGCACCATGGTTACTCTACACCCATACATAAGTAGCAAAAGAACATCATGTGTTGTGAAAATTGTATAAAAAAAAAAAACAATACGTGCATGCGTGCGTGCAAACGTAACATCTATTAATAGACACAAGTGTGAAAAAGCAAAGTGTCACTCATACAAACATGTGTGGTACAATTCTGTATACACCAGTGGCATACTTTTATAATATACTCTACAAAAAATATTAGTGTGTTAATCTCTTTTTTTATTTTCTTCTTCTATATATTAATGATTGTGTGCAAATTTCAGAATACAAATAACATCTGACTTCTGTGTTTTAAAGTAATCCCGTAGACCCATGAGGAGAAGGAAACTGATAAGTCTTTGGAGTGAATCATCGTTTCTCATATATTTGGCTTAATGTGTAAAAATCAAGTAAGATGACCTTCAGGTACAATGATGCGTCGGCACATTATACAGTGTGTGTTGCTAAGAAAAAAAAAGGCATTTCGTAAATGTCCCTTTAGTCGACGATTTGTGTCACTGAGTCCAGAGAGGCAGCAGCGGGGGGGTCAACATTGATATGACACATGATCTCTCAGTGTTGAACACAGTGTAAAAATGTGCAGCAGATGCAAACATCCCTCCAACATTTCCTGCTTGAACAATGTTACTAAATGTTGGTGTGAGTGACTGATCTTGGCTTCGGAAACTTCCATCCATTCATGATGTGAAATCCGACAGACGGGACTCTGAAACGGGAATTTCTTCCGACAAGGATCCATCTAATCTTCACCTGCTTTTACAAACAGGTAAACTCTCAGCGCAGAGGCGGGAATCTTTAATGTTTCTTTGTTTTTCAGTCTTCAGTGAATCACTTTGAGGCCAGCCACAGGTCAATAATGACCATGTGAAATGAGTATTTTTTTTATTGGTTGACCTGAGTCTCACATGGCGAGGGTAGCCCAGGAGTGTGACAGTATCTCCCTCGCTTTCGACTGAGGTGGAGGTTAGGATGGTCCCTCAGAGGGCTGCAGCTATAGATGGCTAGAGGGAGGGACACACACAGGACACACAGGACAGAGGAAATACTGTAACAGATCGTCATTGTACAGAAAACAAAACTGACTTTTACACTCAAAGTGACACATAGAGGAAAGTGAAAAGTATTGGTATGGAAAAGTACCTTAAAGCTTTTAAAGGTTGTGATTTTCTGTTATTTTTATACTGTTACAATGTTGGATGTCTATGTTAAATATAGTCAAAGTTCCAAAACTTGAGGTTACCATATATAAAAATGCTCCCTGAAAGTCAATAGCCAGGGTTTCAGCCTGCTCTGAGTGCTCCGTTTGCAAAGTTTACAGGAGAGACAACCAGATTAGAACGGAGAGGGCTTATCAGGAGAGGGGACAGGAGTTAAAATGGCCTAAACTGAGGGGCTGTATGAAGAGCCAGTACAAGATAAATAAGGAGTTCTTTGAACTGTAAATCGTGCAAAGATATTCCAGTAAAGACCCAGAATATAAACATAGACCTGGAAATGTCCATGATATGACCACTTTTTAAAAATAAATCAATTGAAATTGGATTACATCAGATGTCACTTTAATGTCATATTCCTCAGAAATTTGTCTTACATCAAGGTTTCACTTTCACATACATAACAAAAACATTCACCAGAAAACAAAATCATTTTACAAATATGCAGCTTCATGAAATAAATCAATAATACTCAACCAACTTAGTGCAGCAGCACATAAATGTAGTGACGTGCTGATACATCAACACAAACGCAAGGACACAAATACACACAACTTACCATTTTAACTTTGGCCACCGGTGATGAAGGTTTTCACTGAGAAGTTGCTGTAATTCTACAGGGACACTGACAGAAAGATACATTTCTTAATTTGACGCAGTTATGAGCAACCATGTAAGATACAGAGATGTTTAATATTACTGGACGACGTACGTGTCGTGATTCAGTCGTGGTCTGTCCTGACTGAAGTCCTGTACATGGTGTGGACACTGTTCGAACTCAAACCATTAGAGCCCAGCGTTTGGACGCTGATGTAGAATGGGACACTCAGGTTGACGTTCTCCAGAATACACTGTAGAAACAGAAATAATATACAGCACATGAATTGCTCTGGTTAGTTTTTATTGTGATAACAGGATGTAACATATACAGCAATCAGCTGTCAGGTAAGAGACTGATACCTTGGTGCACGCTGAGCTCATGACGGACTTGTGGAAGTCGCTGTCCACAAACACCTGAAATAACAAGTACAAGAGCAAACAAGATTTCAGACAAATACTGTACATCTTCCCAAAGCAACGTCCATGTGTCAGCATGCCTGTTAGTTTGCTCCGCCTACCCTGTATCCATACACAAACGTGCCGTTACTGCAGCCCAGCTCGTCGAGCGGCGGCCTCTCCCAGCCAATCATGAGGCTGCTCTGACCCACTGTTTTGATGACCTCAACGGAGCGCACGTCTGCTGGAGCTTCTGGAGAGGATCAGACAAAGATACTGAAGGTCAAGCACAGCACTTAGCCATCCAACCCTCTTATTAATGCTGTACATAAAGGATATAAAATGCAGTCTGAAAACAAAATTATGTTTCTTTTCTCTTTTACATAAAATTCTTCAATAATAAAAGGACAAAGTGCATAAACAAGGCTGCAAGAATCCGCACTGCAATGTGATATTCTTTAATACAAGACGCACAGACAGAAAATGGTCCATATCTAGGCTGGGTATAATCACATTTTAGCAGAATGCAACAAAAAACTAACTTTCTACACAGTTAAACTACAACATTATGTTCCAAAGCTCTAACAAACACTTTCAGCAAATGTTTCATTGCAAGATCGATAAAGGAAACATCATAAAAGCACAAAACACTTTGCTATTTTTTTGCCTTTGTGTAAATGACTTTCAATATGGAAAATGTGCATTACCTGGTTTTGGTCTTGGTGTTTTGGTCTTCTCTGGAGCAGCAGGGGACTTCCTGAGAGACTTGGATGATATTTCAGGAGAGCAGTGAGCAGATTGAGTGCAGGAGGAAGTGAATGCGAGGCCGGCGTATGCAGGGGCAGCACCATCCATGTTTGAAGCCATGCTAAAAATATTAGCCTTAGGGGCAGTTGATATGCTTGGGGCACTTGTGTCTGAGGCAGTGGTTTTTGGATTTGTGTCAAGAAATATTAAGACATTCGAGTCAGTAGCTGCAGATCTGACAGTGGTTGCTGTATGTTTAGCATCAGGGATAGCAGTTGATTGCCTTTTCAGTTTTGAGGATATTGATATATTAGTGCCACTGCTTAAGGTGGATTTCTCTTTGCTTGATGCAACAGTGTTAATAAAAGAGCTGGAGGAGCTAGAAAGACCAGCAGTTGTTGATATATCTGCTTTTAAGGGATGCTTTGTGAATGTGTTAGGGTTGAATGACACGTTAGCGGATCTAGAGGCAACAGCATTAAAAAGTGTTGTTGACTTATTGGTGGCAACAGGCTTCGTTATCACTACTGGAGTGTGCTTAGCTTGGCTTGAAGCAGTGGTGACTGAGAGATGGTTGGTAGGTGGAATATTGACACCGAGGCTCTGCGTCTTCATCTGAGGGGACGAGCTCAGGTCTGCAGGAGCTGAAAATGACAGACTTTTCCTGGGCTGCTCTCCTCTTCCTCTGCTTACTGGAGCCTTGGGATGAAGACAAACACATCTACTAGGCATATAGTAACACAACATTTAGGTCAAAGGATAGAGGGTGTTGTACGTCCTGCAGATTGTAAAGTATTAAATTGACTTCACTACACTTGAATATGTTTTTAAATCTGGAGAGATTTCTGAACTCATAGAGAAGTAAAAAAAACAGCAAAGAATAAGTTAAGAGGAAAATCTAGTACAACTTTTCTATAAAACATACTGTTTTTATATAATTCATCACTGAACTGCGATAACTAAATGCTCAAAAAGCTATAAGTATACCTGATAGCTGCTCAACAGAGTCTTCTGCAGTTGCTCATGTAGGTTGATGATTTTCTCAGGACTGCTCAGCCTCCTTCTCGGACTGACACGAGTGGTTGAAGAGGAAGGAGAAGGACTCAGGGAGGATCTACTCCTCGCCTCTGACGTACTGGTTGGATCTGGGGAGGACGGCACTTTCGTGCCTGGATGATGAAATCCAAGTTTCTCTGATCCACTGGCAGAGGGAGACAGCTGTGTGGTAGAATTGAGATAAAAAACTATATTAGTTTTTCCTACAATTAATAATTTACTTTACTATTTGAAGTAAAGGGGTGTTTTGATTAGCATTGCAAGTATAAATACATTCACATCTAATTAATTGTGATCAGAGAAAACAGCATTGAACAAATCTGTATTTGTCCTGTAGCAGTCTATTATATTTTTTAATTCATTCAGGCACCATAGTACCATAGAGACCAGTAAATGCTGCCTATCTTGTTTGTTTGGGGGAATTATTACGTCACAGAATTATTGCAGTAACAGTTGATTGCTACAGCCTTTAAGCCTCAGTAATGTGAATATAATAAAATAAATAGATATTGTTTCTTTTATCTCACCTGTGTTGTGTTGCCACTCAAGCCCTCTTTCTCTGCTGGAACAGGTGATGGTGACACCTGGACACTGGCATGCTCTTGCACTGGTGAGGTTGGCACAGGTGAGTTGGCATTTTTCTTTACTGTTGGTGCAGGTATGATGTCACGACTGCAGTCTTGAAGATTTGTTGTGAATTCAGTGGTGACTATAGAAGAGCGTTTTTCACTTTTTCCATATTTTACTCCAGATTCAGGTGTGAATCCCTTTTGGTGCTGGTTTACAGGTGTGACTGAAGTAAAGGTCTGATCAGGTGTGAATCCACTGGAGTAGTCTTGAAATTTTAGAATAAATTCAGGTGTAAACACACTACTGTAATTCTGGGTTTTTACAGTGCCTCCTGGTGTGAATGCTGCAGTGTAGTCCTGCAGAGCGGAGTCACTGAGCAGCTGCTCGACCTGCTGCGTCAGCGTGGAGTCCCCGCAGCCGTGCTTGTGCATCACTTTCATCATCTGCACTAATAAGCTGTTCCTCTCTTGACACTTCACCACCAGGCAGGACAGTTTGGCCTGTTATTGGATGAAACACTTGTCAGTCAAAACTAACTTCTAAGAGCAGCCCGATAAAAAGTTTTATTGACGCATGACAATAGTTATTAATGCACAGCACACAATGATGAAGGAATAAAAAGCTATGTCTCTGTTTCCTCACCTTTAACGGAGCTACATCCAGATCTGTTTGGCTCCTCTTTTTCAGGAGTTCATCATACTACAAACAAAACACAATTCAACACATGAAAGCAACATAAGAAACAGATGAAAACAGAACAGTTCATAACCTAAAACTGCAAAATCACAACTGACTGGTTACCCACTTTAGCTCTGATGTCGTTGTAACGTGTCCGGAGGGACATGAGAACAGTGCTCAGATCATCTCTGCTGCCCTGTCCTCTTTTCAGAGCGATGTACTCAGAGTTCAGCTCTTCCAGAGCCACCGTCTGTGGGGTTTTACACACAAATCAACACACACACATACAGGAACAGGTCTATGATTCGAAAAGCTTTGTGATTATCCACCACTGCTCAATTTAAAGTAGTCCAAACATCCTTAACTCAATATGTCAAAATGATGATTTGCTAAAGATCTTTAAAATAAGAAGTGTAGAATGTGAATATTGCAGTTTGGTCCATCTGTACTACAGTAGATACTCTATGGTGTTTGCTTAAGCTTTAGATCTGCATATATTTCCATACATAAGCATCAACACTTGAACTTAAACTTCTGCTAGTTTATGGTTAAATCTTTGACAAAGGAACTGAACTGTTCCATTGTGTGTGGACACACACACAAATCCTCCATCTTTAACATTGTCTTTGTTCAGATTCAATTAAATGGTTGAGATCAAATTCATAACAGTGTCATAAACATATTCAGGCGTTGAGACTTCATTTATGTTGTAAAACAAACCAAAAAGAAAGACATTCTGTCGTTCTTACCTTGGCTTTGAGGTGAGCTGTGAGGATGTTGTATTGCTCCTCTATTTGTGCCTTCAGTGTCAGAGTATCAGTCTTCTCCCTGACCAGACCTGCCAGTTTGCCCTGCAGCTCCTTCACCTGCAGCAGACATAAACACTGGTTAGGCCTGACAGAAAAACAATGTCTTTATTTGGCTTTGCAGCTGGAGAGAAAGCTACAACAGAGAGTCCAAACTACGGGACATATTTATGGCTTCATGAGGTCATAGGAAGGCTAATTATTGCAGGCGCTCATCTGTCAGAGCAAGATGTGTGATGTTTTAACTGTATGTGTATGTTTTTAATGTGTTGTTGCAAGTTTTTATTTTATTTTACTTAATCTGAACTTCATATGCAGCTAATAAGCAGACCAAATCAAACTGATGGAGCAGACAAGACATGATTATGACACAATGTTTCTAATGTATATCTAGTTAAATACCTGAGTTGTGAGGCGGTCATTTTCCATACTGGTTTCTTCCATCTGATTGGCTTCATCTGTCAGCCTCATCACCTTGTCAGCTGCTTGAGCCGCCCTCCTCTCTGCCTCCTCCCTCTTGGCTTCTGACTGACACAACTCACTGTGCAGCCTCTTGGTCTACACATGCACAAACACCGATAAACACATGCAGTTATTTAAGTTTCTTATTGTATGGAGAGCCAATGATAGACATTTTCAGATACCAATGTTTGTAAATCTGACAATTTTTTCCAAAATCTCAATATTTCCTGTCAGTCCTGTAGATAGCATATGTTAGATTAGCATAATTGAGAAGTTGCATCATCATATTCTTTCAGATTAAGTTTAACAAATTATATACAGTTAAAATATAGTAAAATAAACCAAATATGTTTTGTATTATTATGTGTATCTGCTGCAAGCATTTCTTTTAGACAATCTCCAAATGTTCATAAATATGCATCAAGACAAAAAAACAAAGTTGTGTAAACTCACCTCTACGTGGCTCTTGTCCATTTCCTCTTGTGACCTTTTTAGTTCTGCTTCCAAAGCTTCAATCTCCCTCATCAGATCACTTTGCTTCTGTTTTCCATCAAAATCATGTTGTGTAAGTACAAAATAACCCAACATCATGACACATGATGAACTGTAACTTAAAAATGAGACACCACAAACAAAGGGCATAAATAACGTCTTTCTTGATACCTGTATGGAGTTTCCTTTGTAGTTATTAGTCTGACATCTGTGTGCAGCATAATCCCCTGAGACAGTAGTCTCCGTCTTCTTTGTCACCCCGACACTGTTTTGATTCAACAGATGCTTTTGATTCCTCTCCTGTGTTTGTGTGTGGCTGTGGAAACCAGTTCGCAGGCTGTTTCTCTCCTCTCTTGTGTCTTGAAGTAATTGCATTGTCTGCTTTTCTTCCTGTTTCAAACAACTGATTGAATGTTCAATTCTTTCTTTTTCTTCTTTCAAACTACTAACTGACTTTAGCAGCTTGTCACGGTCTTCTTGTAAAATAGAAGATAGTTGTTCCTGATCTCTCTGCTCTGTCAGACGTTTGAGGGAATCTGTTAGTTCGTCTCTCTCTAGTTTCAAACTGAGCACTGTCTGGTTTAACTGGTCAATCTCTTTTTGTAACCTATGTAGTGATTGCACGGTTTGATCTCCTTCTTCTTTTCTACTTGAGAGCGATTCTAACAGTTTCTCTTTTTCTCTTTCAAGACCAGATAAGCATGTAGAGAGCTGCTCTTTTTCCTCTTTTAGGCTTTTCATGGACCTTATAAACTGGTCTCTCTCATCTTTCAGCCCACAGATTGTCCTGGTTAGATGCTCCCTGTTTTGCTTAAGACCAACCAGAGATTGAGAGATGCGGTCTTTCTCCTCCTTCAGTTCCCAAACTGTCCGAGTTAAGTGCTGTTTCTCCTCTGTCTGTGTTTGGATTGACAGAGCTGCTTCTCTTTGCTCGTCTCTGAGAGAATTTATTTTGCCAATCAACTCCTCTTGTTCTGTTTTGAGGCTCTGGACCGACTTCATCAGCTGGTCAACTTCACCAGTCAATGAACTAACTTGCAGATTGCTTTGTAGGCTGTTTTGCAATGAATCATTGTGTTTATTATGTTGAAAATCAGAGTCTGATGCTGTGATCAACTCGTCTGGTTGTTGACTGGACATCAGCTGTGGTTCTTCTTCCCCTTTTAGCACACTTTCCACCAAATTATCCACACATTCTTCTGGGTTGTTCTGTTGAAAACGTCTTGATATTGCAGCTGTATGTTCACTTTGCCATTGAAATCCACACAGTTCCTTGTCAACCTGTGATCCCTCCATACACTCTCTGCTCTCTGCTAACTTTTGCTGGAGCTCCATGATAGTATTGAGATCATCTTCAGTCTTCTTGGTGAGTTCTGTGATCAAACACCCTTGTTCCTGGTTCTCCTCCTCCAGCCGGGCTCGGTCCTCCTTTAACCTAAAAATATGCTCCCTCAGCTGAGTTTGCTCTGTCTTCATCTCCCGCTCTCTGAGCTCAATTTGAGCCAGTAGCTCCTGGATCCGGTCCGCCAAAGCCCGGTTCTCCTGATTCAGGGCCTGGACAAGATCATCCTGAGCAAGGATGGTGTTACCTTGGGCAGGAGACGTCTCTGTTTCTTGTTCCTCTGCTTGTTTCCTGAGTTGTGATTTCAGTTCAGGGTTGTCTTGAGCCATCACCTGCAGCTGTTCCTGTGTGTGCTGCAGGGCGCCCTCCAGGCGGTCACGTTGCTCTTGGAGAGCCTCAAGATCTTCTCCTAATCCCAAGCTCCTGTACGCTTCCCTCAGGGCATCAGATTCCTCACTGGGGGTTTCCTCCAGGTTAAGGACACCTCTGGAGCACCAGGTACCCAGTTTAAACTCATCTATTGTCTCTGTAGTCACGGAAAGTGACTGGAGGCTGAGGTTGGATTTGGAGGTAAGGTGGGTAACAAGGTTCAGCGAGACGATTTCAGGTGAAGACAGAGTTTCCAGCTTGACGGGTGAGGGGGGATCTTCTATGTCGTTCTGTGGGCTCTCTGCTGTAGCCTGGTGGTGAACAGACACAACTGCAGATGAATGTGGCTGGCCGTCTCCATCATCCAAGATTAGCTGGACCTGCACAAAGATCACAATTTAACATCTAAAACGATAAAACACTTGCATACAGTATAATATAATCCTGATTCGTGTCTCAGTCAGCTATAACAAAATATACATATAAGCATTTAAAGTGGGGGAGGTGGTTATGTAACAGTAAGCCAAAAAACAGAGTGAATCTGAAGAAGCAACATGTGAAACACGTAGTTCGCTCCTTTTTATTTTTAATGTAATCTGTGAATGAAAAGTGTTAATCTTCCTGGTGTGCACAGGAATGTTGATATTTTGGCTTACAGTGGTTTATCCTGCACCAGCTGGCACCAGCAGGAGAGAAGCACAGGGTTCCCCTCAGTTTTGTGGTTATGTAAGTCTAAATCCTGAGAATAGAGCTTTCACTTTATATTCTCCACATTCAATCACATTTATTATGCTCTAACAGCTTCTTATGATATTTCAAGAAGGAATTTATGACACAAAGTCAATAATAACACTGGATCCAATATTCTCTGAACCTATAGTTTCTCTTTTTGAGCATGTTTAGCCTCTAAAGCATCTTGAGTGAAAAATAAACCACAGAAATAAACACCAGATTGATCAAACTGTTGAACTTAACTTTGTTTTATGAGGATTTTAACACAATAATGCAGGAACTTGTGACTTTTCAAACATATTTGGGCCTGAATAAATGCTCCTTATCGTATCATACACACCTTTCCACAGCTCTCATCTGAGTAACGTCCAGTGGCGTTAGTGTTGGAGGGAACAGAGCAAACAAAGGGGCTGCAGCTCAGTGAGCTCGTCCCAGGACATGGACATGTTGACTCAAGGATTGTGGGTGACTGACTGGGTGTTTGGTTAGTAGCATCCCTGAGGCTCTGCTGGAGTCTGTGGTTCTCCTCTCTCAGCTCTTCAGCTTCTTCCATGAGGGAGCTTTCAGACAGCTTCAGCTGCTGCGCCTCTGCCTTCATCTCCTCCACCTTGCAGCATAGGAAGTGGCTGTTCTCCTGAGCCTCCTGGAGCTGCTCCATCAACCTCCTCCGCTCTGTCATCCCACTCTCCTCTCTCTCCAGCAGCACCCTGAGATCCTCCTGCAGGCTCAGGATAAAACCTTGCAGCCTGGCCTCATTTGAGTTCTGTTTGGTGTCTCTTTCTCCTTCTTTTTCTGTCTTTCCCTCATCACCCTCTCGTCTTTCTTCTCTCTCAGTTCCTATGTTTGGCTGCCATTGCTTCCTCCTTTCCTCCTTTTTCTCCTCCTCCCCTTCACCTTCTCCTCTCATGGAAAGTAGCCTCTCCTGCTCCTTCGACTGTGTTAAAGTCCCGGCAGTAATTCTGACAGCACTGATTGTTGCAGCACCGGTGGCGGCACTCACAGTCATGTCCAGCAGCTGCTTTTCTAAAGTGTAGATCCGGTTCTGCAGGCTCTGCTCTCTGTCCCGGGCCAAGGTGAGCTTGTGTTGGAGTTGGGCTTTAAAGTTCTCAAAGTACTGGGACTGGCGGCTCATCTCCTCCTCTTTGGCCTTCAGCTGCCTCTGACAGCGCTGCAGTCGCTCCCTCCATAAACGCTCCCCCTGTTCCTTCTCCTGAGTCTGAGATGGAGAAAATATTAAACTGTGAAAACCAATTCTTGAGTTATAGTGATACCGAAATCATTCCTCAAAGCTTGTTTTACAGCATGAACTGTCTGCACTAATGCTTTCCTAGAATATGTGTTAGTTTGTTTGTTCTAGTAGGCCAGTAATATGTCTTTAGTTGTCATCGGTTGTGACCTGTCTGACTTGTGCCTCTTTTGCATTTTACTGCACATGAGCAACCAAATCAATTTTCCCACTGGGGACTAATAAAGCTATTGATCTATTGAACCATCACAGTGTAATTTTTTAAAGCAGATATGTGATGACAATGTATCACTCGGAGTGCTATAAGTCTCAAAGATTGGAGTTACTCAAAAAACTAACGTGACATTTTCCATTTTCATCACTAGTATGTGTCTTTTTTTGACAATTTTTAAGAAATATATTAAAGGATATGTTCACAATTTTTCAAGTCTGTCTTAAAACAACAGTCAGGTGCCCATATAAAGACTGTAAGAGGTTTTCCTCGCTGTAATCATTCCTCCTGTTCATAATGGCTATTAAAAGATCCAATTAAAATGCACTTTTAATGTAAGTAATGGGGGTCAAAAGCCACAGTGTGTCTACACAGTAATTTTATGCAAATTGCTTATCTGAAGCTTATATGAGGCTTCAGCAGTCTGAGTTAGTCATATCAAGTGGATATCTGCTACATTTACAGTTTTTTTAGCATCAAATTTCCTCTTTGACTCTTTCACTGTTGAGCTGCGGTGGAAGTAAAGTAACAAAAAGAGGGACTTTGGTACTAAAAAGACTGTAACGTTGAAAGATTTCTACTTGATTTGACTCATTTGGACAACTGAAATTTCATATTAGCTTCAGATAAACTTTTAAATACATTTTTGCACAGAAGGAGGCTTGTTGTTTTTTTTACCCTCCTTTCACTTACATCGTAAGTGCATTATGAAGGGATCTTCTAATGGTCATTATGAACAGAAGGAATGATTATTACAAGAAAAAGCATATTCCAGTGTTCAGGGCACCTGACTATTGTTTTAAGACAGACTTGAAAAATTTTGAACCCGTCCTTCAAGTACAAAAATCAAGTGAGAAAAGTCTAAATGGGCAAAATAACAAATATTTGATTTAAAAAAAATTAAAAAATGTAACAAATGCAAACATTGCTACAGAGGTGGGTCACATAAAAAAATCAGTAAGCAGGACTTGTGCTGTATGCCATGTTTGTCATACCTCTATTACAGTATTACTGTGTTTTTGACTGATCAGTCAGGTCAAGTCAATTTTTATTTATATAGTCCAGTATCACAAATCAGACATTTTCCTCAGGGGCCTTTACAATCTGTACAACAATACAACATCCCAAATAGGAGAAACCTCATGAAGAGCAATAGAGAAGGGATCCCTCTTCCAGGACACACAGAACAGGATGACAGAATTATTGATAGACTAATGGACCTAAAAAAGGGAACATATGAAGATCAAAATAGCCTCTCTGGGGCTATGTTGTTGTTACATGTTGCTTTTAAAACTTGCATATTGCATCAAACCAACAAATGCTGCCTGCCATCCATTTGAATATAATCTGACCGATTTTAATTAAGTTACTTCAGAATTAAGGTCTTATCAGTCTATTGAACACTGATCAGATTTTTTGTCTAATCCTACAACAGGTAAAACCTGACTCACGGCTCACAGTCCTAAAAGTCTTTATGTTTTACAATTTGCACATTCATGTCTGTTGATGCATTCAGTGATCCAGAGTTCTCACTCACCATGGTCCTGACCTCCTCCCTGAGCATGTGGAGTCTCTGATCCAGCCTCTGGGAGTGTTGCATGCTGGGGAGGTGGGAGGCAGAGGCTTGTTGATAGAGCTGTAGCAGCAGACTCTTCTCTGACCTCTCTAACTCTCTGATCCTACCAGAACACAACCCCAGAGAAGCTCACATTACATCATCTTAGCATTCAACCTCACACAAATTTGCATATTAACATTCAGCAGGGTTTAATTACTTTCTCTGTTAATTTGATCTAAATCTACATTTTTGATTCTGTTTTACCTCCTAATTAAAGAAAAGATGAAAAACATAAAAATAAAATATCCTGCAGCGAGTAATTCCAGAGAGGGAGATGTTAACAGCAGCGTGCTCGCATGCAAGTGTGCAGAGCGTCCAGGAGTGTGTGATATGTGATATCACACCTTGGCCAAAAGTGAGTATATAGTAGCAGGTGTGTGTGTGTGTGTGTGTGTGTGTGGGTGTGTGTCACTGGATCACCTCTCCCCCAGTCTCTCACCTGTTCCACATGTAGCTGTCAGAATGAATGGTTGAACCTGCATTCTGCTCCAAGACCTTCACTCTGTTACACAGAACCTCCAGGTCCGGGTCAGCTCCCATTGAGCCTGTTGCCATGGTGACAGAACTGTTTCCGGTAGCCGCCATGTCTGATGAGGTCATGTGATCCTCCATTGGTTAGCCTGTGCCCACTAGGTAAGTTTTACCTGCAGCACAGGAACTGATGGTGTCAGACTTCATTTGCACAGGAAAGAAGAAGGAAAAAAAAAAAAAAAACGCTCTCTTGTGTCTTTCCACATAAACATACAAAAATAAAAATATAAACACAGACTTAGGAAAAAAAACACAATGTGTATGTTTGATGAACAAAATACAGTCATCTATTATTCACAATGTCAACAGCTTGGGAGCATGCACAGGTGTCTCTCAGGTTACCCCGCCTCCTAATCATTCTGCACCTCCTTCCAACTTTTTCACAAATCCTTCCATCCTGAAAATTTAAGCTTAATAAGTAAGCAAACAAGTTTGGCTAATACATAACTAAGTAGGCAAGAACACAGACGCTAATGGACAATCTGTTCACATTAGAAAAGACAGAAAACTGTTAATCTACGGATATTGTCTTCTTAAAGAGGAAAAAACATTACATCAGCTCTTAAATGATCTGTTTTTAACTTAGATAATAACCTGTTTTTTGTGCTCCACTGAGTGTAGTTTCATCTTCTCCATGCAGAGGTAAGCTTCCCGTGAGTTCAGCTTTTGCTCCGTGAACTTTGTTGCACTGTTGTTTCCTTAGAAACGCCACAGACGTTGGACTTTGCCAGAATCCTCCAGATCCAGTTGGCATTCAGACTGCTGACCCCCGTCGCTCTGCCCCTTCTCCCAGCCATTTACTTTCACTCCTCTTCTCCTCCCTCCAGCTCTCCTTCCGTGACTGCACTCTTTAATGTCTGACTGGTCATCCTTTAACTGAGGCTGTGGCTCTTCTCCTTTTAATAAATCCTCTGATTCACAGTTTTCTCTCAGTAAATCCATGTGTTTGCTTCTCACAGAGGAGTTCATGTTCCAGGTCCAAGTGTCGCTATAGTAGATGCCATTTATAAATAAATCTCACTTAAATCTCATGTATATCTGGTTATTTATTAAACTTTCAAATATGTTTGCATTCCAGGTTAGGTCTTCTGCAAAAAGTGCACATTTATCAAAAAGGCCATAAGGTTTTCATGAGCTGTCTACAAATGCATAAAAAACAATTAGGTTTTGTTTTGTCCACTCTTGCCTCCAGAGCACCTTAACACCTGAGAAAAAAGAAAATATCTTTTATTACCTTCTTCTTATTATTCTCATCATTATCATCACCAGAAATGTGCTAAATACTGTGCAGCAGAGTAGATGTGCAATTATGTGATGGATATTAGATACCTGATGTGGGTCCAGTCACTTTCATTAAGGCCAAAGAATAAATGCTAAAGAGAAAAATAAAAAGAGGAACAAAAACTAAAAGAACACAAGGGGTTTAATCGACAGGTGAAGACAGAGAGAGAAGAAAAAGAGTGTTAAGAACTTTATAAAATTACACACAACAGTTCAGTAAATGTTGAGTCTCTTATATTCTCCCTTACTAATATCTGTCAGGTTACAGCACACATATCTATAACCAGCCATGATGGTAAAAAACAGATAAAAATGTAATATGTACCTTCTCCTCTATTTCCTTTATTTGTCTCTTTTGCAAGTCAATCCTGTCCTCCAGCTCTCTAATTCTCTGCAAGGCAAAGACAGGAGCGGTTAGGTGGTCAAAATGTGTTAAAATAAAATGGTAAAACCATTTCAAATCATCCACATTTGTACAAAAACAAACAGTCGGTAAAGAGTTAAAGACTGTGAAGCCAACTATTTTTGTATGTACTCCAAATACTCTGCTTTCTTCCCATCATGCCCCTTGTCTCCATGGTAGCTGTTGCTCTATGCTGGGTAAGAATGAGCTGCCATGGCAACCGAAGAGCACATCTAACAGTGAAAAGTGGAAGTGACTAAAAACCTGTTTATTCATTGACTCTGGGATAACACATTATTTTAAACAGACCTCCACACCGAGTTGTTGTCTAGAGAAGCTACAGCATCTTTCAGTGTATTGAGGGTTAAAAAGGAGGATATAAGTAAGAGCTGCAACTAACGATTGTTTTCATTATCGATTAATCTGTCATTTATTTTCACAATTAGTGAATTAGTTGTTTGGTCCATAAATTGTCTGAAAATGGTGAAAAATGTTGATCACAGTTTTCCAAAGCCCAAGATGATGTCCTCAAATAGTTTGTTTTGTCCCGACAAACAGTTCACAACCCAAAGATATTCAGTTTACTATCATAGACAACTTAAAAAAACAGAAAACATTTAGAAGCTGGAATCAGATAATGTGGAAATTATTTTCTTAAAAAATAACTCCTAATAACTATTCGATTAATCGACTAATCGTTGCAGCTCTAATAAATTCATTTACAAATACACTTGGACAGTCATGAAATTCTAAAACTAAAGCACAAGCTGTTTAGTTAATATCATCTGTTCCAGATGAGTATTTGGTGAAGCTGATGCTGAATGCTTCAACTAAACATTCTTTTAAAAACATGAGAAAAATAAGCTGATTAATTACTAGACCACTACTGAGTCAACCAGGAGACTGAGCAAGTAGGTAAATAAAAGCCCAACTGTGTGGAAAAGGAAATATTTTTACTGGACCTTTAAGTGGGAAAAGATGCAGAATTTGCAGAATGCGTTTCATTTCCCATCTCTCATCTCTCTTTCTGTCTCTCTCTCTCCATTTCCTGTCAGCTCTCTGCTGTTGACTCTCCATACAGGCATAAAATGCCCAATTAGTTTACATGTATATAATTAGTTAGTAGTACATGTCATAAGTAGTTGATTAATAATGTGTTGTAAGTATTTGTGGTTGGAGGGTGCTGTGTTAGTTAGTTAGTTAGTTACAGTAAAACTGATTCAAATGAAATTCAAGGTGCCGTGGTTGTTGATGTAGTCGATGAGTAACATTTTGTAAGTCATGGGTGTAAAACTACTGTGAGGGCTGTGGAGTGGAGGGATACTGAAGGAGCGGGAGATATTCAGATCACAATGAAACACACACTCTCACACACAGCCACAGTCATTCTCTCGCTCTCTTTCACTCTCCCACTTCTACATAAGCACTTACAGGTAGAGTTACAGATTGCACACACGGGGATACTGCATCTTTTTCATAGCACCAGAGGTTTGGCGGGGTCAGACTTTTCAGGTAACAGGGATCAGATTGAGGGCGGGCTGGACTCAGTAACCTGTCTGGGTTTGTTTTAAGCCTTACCTGCTGGGCCTGCTGTAGGAGCTCCATGCGCTCCTGTAAGATCTGACTGTCATACTGCCGGCTCTGCCGGAGAATCTGACGCCGCAGCTTGTCCACGGCTAGCCTCAGCTCCTCCCTCTGCCTGTCTGTCAGCGACTCGGCCACCGCCTGGCATGCCGGCTGCTCCTGCTGCAGAGCGCTATACAGCGTGGCCTCCAGCTCCTCGATCCTCTGCACAGCCAGCCATATACACACACATACAGGTACACACACCCATAGACGTGCACATGCACATGCAGAAACACACACACACAGGCATGCACAAACACACAAGGAGGCACACACACACACAAACAGACACAAGTATGCACACAAACACACACCCACACACATACACACACCACTGTGATCATGGCAGATATGGAAACACTGTTCCACTTTATATTCGGGGTATTTAGGCTTCACCTTCACATGATAAGTACATTTAATAAAACACAAGCTGTGTTTTTATCCTTATTCCACAGTTCAGTTACCATGTAAAAGTCAAGCTTTCACCAACACAATCTAAAGTGGGACCATAAACACAAACCAACACCAAAACTGACCAAATAAAATGGTTAGAATTACAGTTTATGGAGAGTGACCAACTGTAAGTGTTGACTTCTGATTTCAGGCTACACTCTATTTAAATCAGTGAGGTACAATCACAGTGGAGCGGCATTAATTCTCAACGTTTAAGATCATTGATGATGAATCTCGCATTAATATCTTATTACACTCACACTGTCTGGGATTTTTCTCTTTCTTGAATACCATTACACAGGATGAGATTAAAATAATTCTATATCTTTAGTTTAAGATAGAGTAAATCAACAATTGTCTATCTGAGAAGATAAGAGAGCATTATGACCAAGAAGCAAAATACCGGAGCAAATTCAGCGGTTTAGATTGTTCAGAGAATTTAGGCTTCAGTAGTAAAAGATGCAGTATCCCGACACAATGTGACAAATTTGACCTCCATGGAGCATGTTGCATTCATGATGTTAAATGGGGTCCCAAATGTTTATGTGTCATGCTGAAATGATAATGTTGCACCCCTGCGTTTCTGAATCACTTAATCATGAACCATTATGTCTTGTACACAACCTTGGTAAACGTTGTATTTAACATAAATTAGTGTATTTTGTCTAATAGAGACGCTTTGGCCGTCTTCAATCTTAAAGGTACTGCGGATAAAACCCCGATGTGTTATACTGCTCCACGCTCCATACCATGTAGGCCTGGTCCAAGGCCTGTTTCCTGTAGTCCAACTCCTCCTCAAGGAATCCCTTCTGCTTACTGAACAACTCCTGCAACAAAATATGACATTAAATAATAATAGAAATTATAACACAACTGGATCATATAATATTGTGAAATCAGATAGGCTTTTTGACATGAAAACATCAGAAAAACAAATATAAATAGCTTGTTTTGGGTATTACAGTGAAAAACCCAGGAACTATGTGTGCAGAATTACACTTTGCATCAGATGAACAGACAATTAAAAACACATGAAGACTGTATATTCTGTATATTGTCTTAAATGGATTTTTCACCTTGTCATTTTCAAGGTCAATCATCTTCTGCGTCAGGGCAGCCTCTGTGCTATCAATCTGTTTCAACCACTGTAGAGGAAAAAGGGGAAAGGAGAAAAACTGTGTAGTTAAAATACGTGTCCACAAGGTGTCAGTAAAGATACATCACGTCTGAGAGGCCTTCCCTTCACTCACCTTTTCACACAGAGAGATCACTGTTCCTGCCTGGATCACTGCTACCTGCTCCTCGTTTCTGAGATTCTACAGAAATAACAACAGGCAGGTAGAGTTATCAAAAAATTATAAGAATGTCTGAGATTAAAAAAAGGCAGGTACCAGAGCTCATTTTAATCCTCCACCAGTTTCTCTCTGATACTTGTGTAATGAGATGTAGCAATAAAGACCTTAAACTTGAACCAGTGTCTTTGAACTCACCCCGTTATCTCCCAGGATATCCAGTTTCTTCATCAGCTCAGGAATGATTACATCCTGCACACACAGGTCAAAACCAGACATCATATCGACTGTGTGTAAGAGAGGAAATATATATATATATATATATAAATGTTTTTTTGTAAGTGTGTTTTCACCTTGACACCCTCCTGATGGCAGTAGATCTGCAGGGCACTGCTGCTGTTCTCGGGGAATGCAGACATGTGGAGGTTGAGGGCAGGAGATCTGCGCTCCCTCTCCTACAGGGAGCACAAACCATGTTAATACTTATAAACAAACACCTAAATGCATCATGTGATAAGCTAAATTGACTAGATTTCTACCAGTCCTGAATTCATGTAAGAATTCATCACACTGTTGACGGTGGTGAACAGTGAGACACTGAATGTAAATGACAGAATGAAAAGGGAGTGAATGAGGGATTTACTTACATGACACTGAAAACATGAGCAGGAGCTGCCAAAATGAGGGAGGTGGAAACCCATAGATTTATATAACCAAATGAAGCCAAAAGGGAGTTTGAAAACACATGCTGAAACTCAAAACTGAGAATGTTATCTGCAAAATAGACAGATGCAAAACCAACAGATACGAGTGGTTGGTGATGCGATTATTACTCCTCCAACTGCCAAATGCCTCTAAACCTCTGTGTAAATTACCAAACTTCTTTCATTATATGTATGTGGTTAACTTTAATATTAAAGATACAATTATTTAGTAACGAACAACAAAAAAATACCCAAATGACTCTTGTGTTAATCTGTCCTTAGTGATCCATAAATCTCGGATGGTATTTTGTGGAAAATGTAAACCAAATATAGAACATGCATGCAAAAATGAGACAAAATGAAGAAAGATGGGATTGGATAGTGAACTTAAATACATTTTTATTCAGTTAAAATTATATTCATCTCAACACAACATTCTTTCGTTAAAAAAATATTCCAGTTCAGTGAAGGGGTACGCACACAGCTGCCATGCAAAACGAGGAGACACAGATGCATCCATTGGACAACTCAAAAAGTGTGCTTAAGTGTACAGTATGTATGTCTGTCTGGTGAGTCACTGTATGTAGGTTTTGCGTCTGGAGCTGAGATTGTTGTTGTCGCCTCCTGGTGACAGTTTGACGCTGGTGCAGTCTCTTACTTCCAGTTCCAGCACTCTGAACTCCAGCAGCTCATTCTGGTCCCGAGCGTCCTGAACCTCTGCCTGCAGCCGCGACTCTGCCTGCTGCAACGCACACATCTACAGACACACACACACGCACACATATGGATCTTTGTTGCACAAGTTCAAAGGTTTGGCGTGTTTTCAATGCATTATAAATACTCTGAAGGTCCTGTAGTTTTCAGTGTATTTATATATATTTCAGCTGGCTAAAGCATCATTGAAGACTACAGTCTCATGTTTCTCCACTTTTTGGCCAACCCATATTGTTGGTAGTGCTTTACCAGCTTTGTAGCCAAGAAGACCGACATATTGTAGATCATCAAGGGTCAGCACTAGGTCAGGGTTTCAAACCTTAAAGGATAGGTTCACAATTTTTATATGACAGTCAGGTGCCTGTATGTACATTAAAATAGTTATTTTCTTGCTGTAATTATTCCTCCTGTTAACACTGGTCGTTAAAAGATCCCTTTCTAATGTGCTTTCAGTGTAGGTGATAGGCGATAAAAACTACAGTCAACGTTTTGTGCAAAATGCAAAGATTTAAATAAAGTGGATATCTTCCACATAAAATCCCACCTTTGTGTTCACCTGGATGGTGTTTCCCTGTTGAGCAGCAGCGAAGAGGATAGTAACAAAAAGAGGGAATTTTGTGCTAAAAAGACTTTGAGAGATCAGTTTTTACACAGACAGAAGACTGTAGATTTTGTCCTCCATCACTTACATTGAAAGCAAATCAGGAAAGGATCTTTTAATCACCAGTATTAACAGGAGGAATGATTACAGCATGAAAAACCTGTTTTAATGTTCATTTGGGCACCTGATGATTGTTTCAAGACAGACTTGAAAAATTGTGAACTTATCCTTTAATACTTCTTTGAGTCTGATCGTAGCACCAAGTAAAACTCTCAAATACCAAAAGCTTGCATTGAACGCTTTACCTATTCTCTCATCTTATCTCAAATTTAAACATTAATTTTACCAATTTTAGAAACTGTTTATTTACTGTAGGTGAAGTTCTTATATAGTTGTTTGTGTTTCTACTACATTTAACATTTGAGAAAAGTTTGGTTTCTTTTGTCAAAAGGAAAAAAAATATGAAAAACATGTATTGCAAAGAAAATATAATTTGGCACCAGAAATTTCTAATACCCAGTCCTAGTATGCACTAAGTGAACAGTAATGCTATTAGATCTTCATACAGCATCCATGCTGCCAGCAAAGTGGTGCCTTAAAAGTGAGTGTAGGCTAATGAAATCTACCTTCTCGTGAAGTTCCTGGTTCGTCCTGAGCAAGTACTGCTTCTCCTCCACCCACTTTGAGTCCTGCCATAACAACCAAACACAACATCAGCAAGAAATGACACAGGCAGGAACAGCAGAGGAAGAAGACATAGGAGAGAGAATCCCTCAACAAAACAGGGTCTAATGAACAAAGCTGTCAGAAACACAATCAGCCAAATCCAAACCTGCCACACAGTGACCGTCTCCTCTAATTCCAAATGACACATGCAAATGTAACATAGACACAAACAGACAGGAACAGAGTGGCGGTAGCACAAGTTTATTGATCCAGAGAAATAAAGCCCACTCCTGAGATAAAAATGTGATGGTGCATTCACAGTCATCAAGAGTTCACAGTGACAGGAGGAACAGAAGGCAGTCTGAGGTGAAGAACAGCAGAGCAGCAAATCCAAATACAGAGCTGGATCAAGCCACAGTGGAACAGGCAACATGCAGTGACACAAAAGAAAATCTTGAGAACAAATGAAGAAATTAAGGGTAGTGATATGAACTAATCATAATAATTTCAGCGTTCTTCATGATATTCAGTGTAGGTGACAATTAATGTGCTCCATGTCAGAATTTCTTTCAATTTACTTAGTTTTGACAAAATAGTCAAGACTTCTTCTACACATGCATAGGTTTGGCTTCGTTCTCAGACCAACCAACATGTTTTATGATGACTTTTGTACATATTAAGTTAACTAAAATCAACTTAAATTGTGTATTTTCATAGTTAGAAATTGTAAAATATTACTGGATCAAAATCTTTTATACCAAACAATTTCTTCATAGCTGACAGGAAACAAAGTGGTTTAAGAATCCTCTCCGTGGTCGGCAGCACTGAAGTGCCCGATAGGAAACAGAACCAACAACAGGAAGGATAGAGGATGAGGCAGAGCGTGCAGGCACACAGCTGTGACATCACACATGCAGGAAGTGACATCACAGGAATCTGCGGCAGACCTGGTCGGCATAGCGCCAGCCCAGGAGCAGAGCAGCCAGACAAACATGCAGGAGGGCCAGTGAGAGTAGGACCCGTGAGCTCCTGTCTCCGTCCCCCGTCTTTGTTACCTGCCCCCGCTCGACTAGAGCCTTCTCCAGGTCGACGATCTTGGCCTGGCAGCTGCTGAGCTCTGCATGCAGCTGCTCACGTGTCTGTGGGAGAGAGATCAGACAGTGAGGAACTAGTGCGCAAAAAATATGTCACAAGTAAGCTCTGTTTGTCCTGGAGTTGTAAAGACAAAAAGGTTGAGAGCTGATGGAGGACGGGTAAAAGTGACAGTACAAACCCTGGCCTCCCTCTCGGCATCCAGAGAGCCTCCGCTCTGCTCTTGCAGGAGGGCGTAAGCCCGCTGGAGAGCCTGGTACTCTCTGGTCAGCTGACGGAAACGAAGCTCTGACTCTTCACGAGAAACACACTGTGGTATAAAAGAGGGACAGGGTCAAACTCACGCACAAACCTTTACCATAACCAATTTATAGACCGATCTGTCAATCTGTGATCTGTCTCAAACTGTCTCGTTTCTGTCTGGTCAGTTACCTAAATTTTTGTGCAAAGCATATTTAAGATGATGAAATGGCAGAATATTGTTAAATCATTTATTATTATTATTCTTTTATTTAAACTTTATTTTACCAGGCAAGACATTAAGAACAGTGTCTTATTTACAATGACAGCTTCATTAGCAGCAGCAGACAGGATGTGTTGGATTTAGGGGAATAAACATGAAAGAATTTCTTACCTCTTCTAAATCTTCCTCTGGAGTGGCAGGCGTACGGTCAGTGAGGTCGGTGTTATAGGAGGTCAGAGAGGACGTCTCAGAGTCTATCGACTCCTCATCAAATCCAAAATATGTCTCCACAACATGCCTCTGCAGAGAGGAAAGGAGGAAAAAGAGGATTGTTAAATCAAATTCAAAAACAAACACAAGTTGAGTTGCCCATTCTATAAAAAAATCACTGTGTGTTCAGAAAAAACATTCATCCAGATTATATCACACTTGATTTCAGATTAAAGAAATTTCATTTTGAACCCAAAAACAGCCTCTAAATCCACTTCATACATCTGCTTACTTCTCCATAAACGTGCTTCTTGTTGTATAGTCACTTTATTCATCGAGATCAACGACTTGTCAAAACCAGTTACCGTCATTCTGTAATCAGATCATATCAGATCAAGTCTCTGCATGTTTGTTTACTTCTTTCTTGCTATTAACGTTTCTAACCCCCATAGGGTCCTTACCATCATGTTTATAAGTCATCTCCTGGCAACCAGAGAAGTAGAGGCAGACCAGGGCACACAGACAAATGAAGGAAGAGAAGTAGAGGATGAGGAGGATGTACTCTGTCATGATGCTAGACTAAAAAAACTAAAACCAAACTATAAAGAATATCCTCAAAATGTGTCTACCATTTCTTGGACTATACCAGTCGATCTATACAGTGCACCGCAGGCCTTTCCAAGAAAGTACTGTGGCTTTCCGTCAGACTCCCACACAAAATGGAAAAACAGACAAAGAAGAGTCTGGTTACAATCTAATCACTACAACAGAAAAAGCAAAGAGAGCGAGCTTTTGGGTTTTGTCCTCCAGGTCATGTATTAAATTCTTAAACGGAGAGACAAATTTCCAGGTAAAAGTCCAAGAGCCAAGACGCTGCGCCCAACCCTGTTTCCCCCTTGCCAAGGTGATAAACTGGTTCCAGCAAAGGTTGTGGGAGAATATATGTATCATGCAACTCAAAACTCCTCCTCCTAGTAACATCATAGACTCTAAAAAATCCCCTGATGTATTAGCTCAAATGTGCACACACACACGAATCAGAGCAATTATTTTACCCAATTAGACATCCTCATCTCTTCTCCTTTTGTGTTCACACACAACGAACCACACAAGTGCAACTGCTACACACAAATTCAGCTTCCTTGCTATTTTTATGATAAATCCTAAACTATTACTACGGACAAAAGAAAATAATGGGAAAAGGATAATAATTTTCCATCAGCTGTGGGAATAGTATATGCAGGATTTGCATATGCTCCCAGCTGTGAAGGATACTGTCATTATTGTCTCTTGAGCCCAATTAAATACACACAGAGACACACACATACACACACTTCAGTACTTGCAGATCAGTGAACCATAGATACTGTACGGTAGTTGCTTAGCTACAACACCACACCACTCAAGTAACACACTTACTTTAGACAGTTTGAGAGGTTTCCTCCTGTTCTTCTTGCTCATCACCAATCGGTCACGTTCCTAAAGACAAACACACAGCCGGTTAACATCTCAACTTTGTTGCTGGAAAGACCAACCTCACATTTAATGTACAGACATGACACATACTTCAACCAAAACTGTCATCAGAACAGAATATTACAACCAGGAGCATCAAAGTCAGAGGAAAAAAAAAGACCAAACTGGACTGATAATTTATACAAAGTGGAACAATATTACAATAGAAATAAAAGCTTGTGGGTTGGAGTTTTACATAATGAGGGCATTTTAGCAGTTTGTGATTAACTGTTTGAGATGAGTCAGGCTATGATGTGAAGGTAATAAAAATAGTGTGGGAGTAGAAATACAGGTGAATATGAATAAATGAGACATTCTCTGCTGAATTACAGTTTATCTCAACATTTTGTACACCGATAATGTATCCCATCCTACACAATCACTGGCACTCAAAATATGCATCTTATTCCCCTAATTCAATTCTGACAGGAGGCAAAAGGCAGAGAGGACCAAGATTTAATGGCTAGCACTTTCACAAAGTGATGCTCCTATTTAGTGATGTGCAATATTGATAAAATCTCAATATTAAATATGTAATTCAATATAATGTAATTGATACATTATGATGTAATACGTTTTCTGGAAAATCATTCGAGTAGATATTAATGAATGAAACAATCAGACACGGTGGCTCGTCTATGGCTAATCCAGTGAAGTAAATACTGTAACTGATTAATACTTCATCATAAACATTTTTTTAAAAAAGCAAATGATGCCATTTAACAATTTGGATAATTAACCACAATGGCTTACACAAAAAGAGTTGTTAAAGGGAGAGTTATGACAGAATAAATGATACGGCAAAATAGACAAATTTATATCTTATGACAGTATATTCTGTATTGACATACTGCCAACCCCTGCCACCATTTTAGAAAAATCTTTGATTATTTTTCAGAAAGTTTAAGATATCAGTGCCCATTAAAGAAACACTATTAAGGAAATCATTTGTAAAACAATAAGAGTGCAGATCTCTGCCAGGTGTGTCTCCCTTACAGTCAAGATGGTGGCAAAGACAACAAAACATGGGGATTCATTCATCTTGTATTGTGCATAACTTAAGTGAATCATAACATATCAGGTATGAAATTAATCTTTCTTCACAAAATATTAATTTCAGCAGCTTGCTGAAATAAATGTCCAACCCTGGTGGTTTGAGTAAAATCTTGACCTGCGTGAGCTCGTCAATGATGCCACGTTGCTCAGCAACCTGCAGCTTGAGGAACTCCACTTCCTGTTCCTCGTGGGCGTGGCTTAAGTCTGTCAGGGAGCTTGGCCGCTTCAGCTGGGGTTGGTGGGTTTGCTGCTGTGAGGGGGGCCGAGAGGAGGAGGCATGCTCCTTCTGAGAGAGGGAGACGGAGAGAGAGAATCTAATTGATGTTTGTAGAGAGAAATGTTTCATGCTTTTCCTCAAATGGCCACTAGAGGTCCTGTTTCATCTCAGTGACACAAAAAGTACCACAACAAAATCCACTCCTCACCTACTGATAAAAACTAAAATATCTGCTATTTTCTACAAGTATTTAACTCTGAATTTATCTTTAGCTAACAACAACAACATGGAAGTGGGAAACAACAGAGTAAAGATAAACAAACACTGGGTGCCTCTCACCATCTCAGCGTTCTCTCGGCTCAGGTTTTTGAGTTTCTCCTCCATGCGTTGCAGTGTTTGCAGGAGGTCATCATTCTTCTTGGACAGGCGCTTGTTCTTCTCGAACATGGGTTTCATCTGACTCTCTGCCTCTCGCACCCGCTTCAACTAGACACAGGAAGGAAATGGGGAGGGGAAACATTTTAATCTTTAGTTTTGCCTTGTAGTGACAGAATTTCCAGTTTGAGCATGAGAGGCAAGATCCAGACTAGAGGGTTAGAAAATACATTTTGTAATACAAGTTTCATATGCATGTGTGTTTCTTTATATGTTTTTGTGTGTAGTGTATGCAAGTGTAATACTGTGCATGTATTTGCATGCCTGTACCAATGCATGTATACACTTCTGCATGTGTGTTCCTCACTAGTTCATTCCTCTCGTCAGCCAGCAGTGCATTTCTGTCCTCCAGTTTCCTGATGACCGAGTGGAGCTCTGCTATCTTCAGCTGGAACCTCCTCATGTCACGCTCCTCCACCTCCTGGGGAGTAGGGGGGAGAGGAGAGGAGGAGGAAGACAAAAACTGAGAAAGGGGAGAACATGCAGGCAAGGCAGGTCGAGCAGGTTGATGGGAAAGAGGAGGTGATGGGATGAAGTATACACAGTATCACATGCTTCTCATGAATGTATGAGTTGTAAGTGGAGCTGTGACTTGATTGACTGATTGATTGATTGAAATTCTTTATTGACAATATATGACATATATAAATAAATAATATATTCACAGCCTCAACCAGGAGGCATCATATCTTTGTACTGTATTTGTCAAAAGGATAAAATACAATAAAGCCCAAGAGATTATTTCCATTGTGGTCCTTTGGGTGTAGGTGTGTGAGACAAGGAAGAGACTTAATGAACAGTATTGTTGTACGCCTCCACTATGATGGATGTTCTTCCTTGTCACTAAGTGAATAAATTATGCACACAAGTTAGGGATGCACCAGTTCCACTTTTACTCACTGATACCAAAACTCAGCATATTAGCAGACACTTTTTGGCATTTTTTTTGTATGAAGATGGTCAAATTTGAAGATAATGAATTCCAGAAAAATATCTATTTACATCTTCAGTTAAAAAGTTTTTAAAAAAAAAACTACCCATGAGCTTTTATAAACTCATGTTGGTCAAATCCTGTTGCATAAATTCAATGCATACAGATACAGATTTACAGACACATGTCTGAATTAGGTATGCATGTACCTGGTTGTTAAGCAGGTCTCCGTTGTCCCCTAGCCCAGGCACCACCTCTCTCTTTGGGCTGCCATGGTTGTGTCTCTCAGCCTCTCGCACCTGGCCCAGCTGCTCATCAAGGGCTTCCTTCTGGAGCTGAAGCTTCTGGGCGTAGCCGGCCTGCGCCCCGAGCTCTCTCTCCAGCGCACACACCACCCGGTCCTTCGCCTTTATTTCATCCATCTACAGAACAAGAGCAATGAATAGGAACAGGGCGGTGGACGGTTGAAAGAAAGTCCATTAAATCCCAGTTACAGAGCACATTAATATTACTTAATATGCTCACAATAAATGCCCTGAAGTCATTTCTGAGATCAAGTTGCACATAATACATCAAAAACTTTTATGAAATTCAGCAAAAATGAAGCTTGATCCATTTATTTCTCTGGTTTTACAACCAAAGTGTGAATATTCGTTTTACATGGAGGTTGTTTTTCCTCTATGTGATTTATGTGAATGTACAACTTTTAACCTCAAGTCCCACATTGTACAGACCTTCAGTCTAACAAGCTGTACGCTCTGATGGCTAAGAACAGAATAAGGGCCTGACAGTGTTTTTGCATTTAAAATATTGTGCTTCAGCTGTAATTAATTCATGAAGCTCTGTTCTTGCTGTGTTCACACAACTTCTTCTGACAAATGCTCCCACTTCTACTTCCTTTCCTATTTTTTCCAACCCCCAGTATTTCCTGCTCTACAATCAGTCATGCTTTATTCATTTACCATTCTGCTTCCAAAATTTATTAAGCCTCCGTGCTCAAACATCCCTTTGCTAACGATAATGCCTGTTATTGCATCCCTATTGTCTGTAATGTAGATAATGAGTAACTGCAGCAGATATACAGAGTTTTATTTTTATATCACACCACACTGCATGCTCCACATAGTGAGATAAAGTTAGAGCAAGATAGACAGAGCAGTAATTAGCCTCCAACCTTCAAACAACGCCGGTTAGATAAACCCTGAGCTGGAACTGAACTTCATCTCGGTGTGTGAGGAACTCTTGGTGATATTCAAATGTGGTCGGGACGGATGAGGAATTTAAAAAAAAAATCATTAACCTATTGTTTTTACTCGTCAGTTTTTCAGCATTTTTTTCATATTCCACTCACTGTGTGCAATATACTCATGGTTGTTTACAGTATGTTTATAAAGTAACTTATTATTTTCTTACTTTTGCATTTGTCTTTTACATTCGTGAGCCGGATGCAATGTAATGTTGTTCTGCTGTGCACTTGCCCTGTGTATAGTCTGAATGACAATAAAGTTTATCTTGAATAATAACAGATGTTGAGTTTGTCAAGCTGACCTATCACTGGGGAATAATATAAGGTTCAAAGGGTAAGCTGTGTCTTTAATTATTTAATTGCATAAATTATTAGTGGGCTTCTGTTTGAGAGGAAATGTTAATGTGAACTTATTACAGTCTTTGATTACCAATGAAGCTTTTTGCATAGTTACTGTAAAGATACCATAATAAATAACGTTTAATTAGATTAGATAATGTCTATTAAGTATTGGTTATCCAACACATCTACTACTGTGTATGTCTGTTATGTAACATCTACGTAATAGCAGCATGTGGTCTCACCAGCCGGCGGATGTCTTTCTCACAATCCCGTTTGATGCGATGCACCTCATCCTGGTGCTGTTGGTAAGCCGTTCGGAGATCAGCTGCTTTTGCTTTATCCGCTTGCAGAGCATTGGCCAGCGCCTCCTCAGCCTGCTTCCTGGCCGTCTTCTGCTCCTGAATCTAAAAGGATCACATATGCACATAATGTTCATTATGTACACAAAAAGTAAAAGCAACAAAGAAACCAATATTCACAAGTTTATAAACACTCGTCCTATCCCATCAAACAGTCGTAATGATAGATGTCTTGTTTGTCTGGAGAGGCTACCGTGAAACAATAGCTTGGCAACGGGCTTTTCCACACGGCTTCCTGTTTTTCAGCAGCAAGTTTACAAAGGACAAAGACACATACATCATGCTTTCAGAATGCCAACGTTCCACAAAAAAAAAAAACTGTTTGTCTTCTAAAACAAACAAACAACACCTTCAGGAAATATTCAGCCCCCTAGACTTATTTCAGGTATGTGATGTTACACCCTAAATACTAATAATACTCATAAAACCAAGACCGCCTACACAATTGACAATTGATTCCAATGGGAAGGTGCTTTAAACATGCTGTGACGTGTGTTCACTGGCGTTGTTGAACTGGGATGCAAATTAAGCTGAGCCCTCTTTATGAAAAGCAGAACATACCTGATATGGCGTAAAACCAGTGTTAAGGTTAATGTTTAAACTGTATTAGGTGATGCAGTTACTACATGTATATTTTTCCACAATCTATAATGATAACTTAATCGATAATATATTATTTTCACCTACATACATGCTACAACATACCTCCTGCTGTAGCTTTATCCTTTCCCCATCGAAAGCCCTCCTGGCCTCCTCCCGGGCCTCTCCGAGAAGAGCATTTTTCAGCTTGTCAGCTGCTCCGTCTCTCAGTGCATTTACCAGTCCCTGAAGCCTCTGCACCTCAGTGTCTCGGATCTTGATGGCCCTGGCGAGCTCGACCTCATGCTGCCGTGCCAGGGTTTCACGGGCGGCTGCGATCTCACGTAGCTTCTCCTCGTGGAGTTTGGCACGCAGGTCGGTGAGTGCTACGGCGTGTTTGTGCTGCTCCAGCTCCCGAGCCTGCCGCTGCTCCTGGAGCCGCTCACGGAGCTTACACACCTGAGAGAGGGACACAGCAGGTAAAACTGTCAACCAGTCAGCACAGTAATGATTTAATTTGCTAGTGTATACTATAAGTCGTGGAAGTCTGAAACAAAATGGATGAACAGCTATCAAGAGGTGGTTTATTCACCAACAGGGAGCAGCATCAAGTGAAGAATAGTAAAGGTTTCTTTGCTTTGAGCTGCAGTTTATTATTTTTTATGATAAAAGGCAGCATTTTTTATGCATTTTAAATAGCCTAACAGGTGAAATCCATTTGAATATCTGTCCGATTGTTCCACCCTAGCTGTCAGTTTCGTACTATATACACTGACGCTGTGTATATTCTTCCACCCGGTCTTCCACATGCCACCTTGCAGATGCCTTTTATGCAAATTGCAAACATTTTAAGCATAGCTTGCCCCGGTGGGAACTGGACCTCACCCAACCCTGGTACTGTTATCGCCATTCTCCAAGTACAAGCATGAAGGATGTAGAGAAGGACAAAGCGAAGGATGTGTGTCAATCGCTGTGCAGTATCAGAGAGACGGGCCTTTGTCCACGTGGTGTACAATGATGAAAATGTGTGTGTTGCTAAATGTAAAACACCTTAGTATGGAGGCGCTGGAACAAACTAATAATATTTGATGAAAATCAAACATGTGGAACTTTCAAATCTTTAAAATGTATAGTATTTGCAGAGGTATATGCTCTACTGAGTGCAATCACTGTTGTTACATAAATGCAGCCATTTACTTATAAGTATCACGCTGAAGCATTTTCAGCTTTGTGACTGTTAGCCTGCATAAACAACGTATAAATAATTCTTCAAAACTGGCCTCACTCTCCTTCCTCTGCTTCTATTGTAATGATCTAAAGGGGACGACATTCCTACTGGCACTGTCATCTGTTTTCTGCACCAGGCCTCCCCCTTCTTCCTCTTCTTCCTCTCCCTCACCTTGCCTCGCTCCTGCTGCAGCTCAATCTGGACGTCCATGAGTTTGGTCCTCAGCTCCTCGTTGGTGGCCTGCACCGAATCAGCCATCACCTCTGATTTCTCCGGCTTCCTTCCCTTCTTAAGGGGCGGGGCCGCAGAGGGTGTGGTTGATGACATAGCACTCTGCCCGCCCAATCAGGACAGACATAGAGTGCCAGGTGTGGCGTGTAACGGAGGAGAGAATCAGTCGCTGCTCCTCCTCCCTGCGAGGCTGACCCAGCACATCATCACCATCGTCAAGTCTACATCATTGCTGGAGGATGCTGAGAGTTTCTGTTTGACAGAGAGAAAAAAAGAGAGAAGAAAAGATGAAAAAAGGGTGAGTGAGTGTTAAAAACTGGGTTACACAAAACTACTCTGCACAATACTTTGGACCCAAGCCACATGATGCGCTACAGCCTGGGGAAAAGTGACTATTTTTGGGACTAACATTTATATTCTGCCCTGTCACCCTCTTCTCTCTAATGTGTACACGTGGATCTAACACTGGAAGCTCTCTGGTCATTTATCATCATCCTATTTCACTCCCTGGGCTGCTCTTATCAGCTCCATAGTGCATGAAAATGTGTCTGGCCACCACAGTTTTGGTCCCTCCCTCACCTCTAACATTTCCATTTACCCTTCTCTCTTTCTGTAGACTTAAAAAAAATCATCCTTTACCTTCTCAGAGGTACTTTAATCTGTTCTGGACCAATATACATAAAAACAAAGGGCTGCACTACCATCAGCGTAGTCTACTAAACCCCTAGAGAGAAAAACTTATGACATATTAACATTCCTTTATCTCTTTATTGCAAATTCCATGAGCATTGAGAACATGTACTAATAAAGTCCCAGTGAAGTCTGCTTGGAAAGTTTGAGTTAGAAATCTTTGCTTCATTTATATCTTCTTTGTCTTCCATCTGTCTTTTCTTTTGCCTTCTTTTTCCGAAGAGAAAAACAAGTTACATTATTGCGTCAAATAAATCTCTCATCACTGGATGATTTGGTCTTGACTCTGTAGACCAGACAGATAAAACTGCCTCATTTGATCATCCGACTTAATTCATCAATGCAATACAACGACAAGACCTTTCCCTTTCTACACACATAGGACATATCGGAGAGAGTGACCACTGGCATTACTTTCCTGGTTATAAAGTCATCTAAAATGCAAAACCAATAAGGATATGCACCAGTTAGGCAGGAAAACATCCGCTTGAACCACACAAGGCTTGGCTAATACAAAAGGATTTGAATTAATGATTAGTGTAATCCCTGCTTCTCCTCCCTTTTTACCCACTGAAAACCAGCTACAGCTGTGTTAGCAGTTGTATTTTTGGCGTATTTTGTTTTGTAGATATGTTGCTATGATGACACACATTCACCGAGGTGAAAGTGGACTCCTCTAATCTCTTCCGGGAATGAATTGTAACCCAGTAACCTTCCAGTCTTTCCGCTGACTATTAAATAAATAATGCAATGATGAGGGAGCTGAAGCATTAAGACCACAAGCGCCTCCATCTTTTCCTACACTCACACATTACAAAACATTCATACAATATACACAGATGGCAGCAACAGTTACCAAGGCAACCCTTGGTCTCTCAAAAGTCTATTCCTCTCATAGCAAGGGATGATGGGAAGGAGGAGTCTCACGGTGAATTTGAGACACAGTCACACACACACACACACGTACAGAAATGGCGCGCGCGCACAAAAACACACACACTTGCGTGGTATAGAGGCTGCATATTTGAAAAACACACATACACGAACACTCCATTTTTGTTATCTGGTGCCATCTCTGAGCTGAGGTTGACTGAGAGACAGAAATGCATTGATGCTGGAGGGCAAGAAAGCTTTCTTCCACATAGATTTTCACACAGCACGCACAGTCAAACCTTGGGAACCGGCGGCGAAAGGAAAGGAGACAAATGAGAGAGAAATGGTTAAGCCTGTAAGAGAGAGGAAGAGGGGAGGAAAGGAGTATAAGAGGGAGGGGAAAGAGGGCAAACCACGCAGAGAAACCAACCCTCAACAATCCCCCCCCCCCACCTCTCTCTCTCCACTTACTTTCTCCAACCTCTCTCCATCCCTCCAACCCCCACTACACTAGCTGGCACAAGTGATGTTAGCGAGCAGAGAGGCAATCAGTGATCTCACTCTCATTCACAGAGACAGAAAGAGAGAGAGGGAGAGAGAGATCATTCACACACACAGAAAGAACTGACACAAGCACGCATTCTTTGAATCTTACACTGAACAACCAGCGACATATTCAGCTGACACACATTCACTCCAGCACCAAAAAGCTCTCGAAACTCATTGACACGAGTAACAAACATGAATTTATTTACAGTCAGTCAATAGACTTGATTCATTCGCATGTGACACAGGAAGTTGCACAAATAATTTACACTTGCCAGCCTGCCACTGTTCAGCATGTTTATGCATGCCTATAACATTATCGGAGATCAGGTGTACCCAAGCTGAAATAGCTGATAGGCATGACAGATGGTTTCACTGTTTTTTCCTCATAAGGGAAGGAGGCGTGGATTGTACTGTACATGTAACTGTTATCCACAATGGAAATAAAGAGTGACTCCTTAATTGGTCGGATGCATCATTTTTATATTTATTAGGGCTCTTCGACTGATAAAAATTGCTTGCGTCACAACAAAATCCTTATTTGTCAATAGTGTATGTATCACATGACATGAGCTCAGATGTTGCCTGAGACAAACTTGTGCGTACAGGCAGATACACGTACACAAGCCTCGTGGAGCCACATGTTCCCAAGCTGTCAGCCAGGAGCTAATTCTAAAAGTTTATAGTTCACAGAAAACCAGGAATGTTATATGGGGGACCGGAACATTTTATAGGGGCCTCGAGAAGCTAACGAGCACCTCTAATGTTCACAGAAGCAAACAAAAGCCTGCACAGGTCATAGATCTGAAATGATCTCATCCACTGCAAGTATAAACAGTTAGCCTTGCTAATATTCAGCTGGATAACCGCAAAGTGCAAACAAAACCTTTCAATAAACAAAACTACAAAAGCAGAGATCAAAAAGTCTTTGTCACCCAGATAAAGCTGATATAATCTTGTGTTCATGACTAAATTAAAAAAAAATCACATGAGTCATCAAAATCAATCACAAGTCAAAGAGTTATATAAAAGGAGTAATAAAGAAAATGCACTTTCAAGGCCTATTTAAATGCAGTGAATGTGGCAGCGACACAATCTGCTTAAACAAACAATGGAGCTAAAGCACTTCCTGGTGACTGCAAGAAAGAAGTGATGAAGAAATTCTGCAGCCACTGAGGGGTTTCACAATTAAACTAATTGTTGCTTACGAAAGGGACTCTTAACTGTGAAAGTCTCTGTAACAAAATGTGTCCACGAGCACCAACACAGCATAAAAACACATGTTTTTACCTAAAAGTTAGCATAGCACAACCCAGGCAGAGGAACGTACCTGGCTACTGGTGGCTAGTTGGATGCTGTAACCTTAATCCTCGAACAAAGCACGACAAACACACAGGTAGTTTCGTAACTGCTGCTGGAAATTCCTTTTCTGTGAGAAATGATGGGCCCGTATAGGGTTACAACACTTCAGTGTTTGGTAGATGTTGTTTGCCTTTTAGTTGAAGGTTTAAAATGTAGCATATGACAATGTTTGTTTTCTCTTTGTAATAAGAATATCTGTAATGTAGTGGTGAACTTCTTAAACAACTTTAACATACAGTTGGAGACAGTTTTTATCATGTGCACAAAACTGTCCCCCTACCTTTTGGCAATAAAACTGTTTCTTTTTCATTGCATTACATTACATTTCAGTTCCGATAACATTACAGTTTGCTATCACCATTTCAGGTACACTTGGTGGTATCGTTCCTGAAACTATTCTGCCATTTGTCTTTCTGTGAGTTTGCAGCATAAGTACACAGCCATCCGACATAAATGTTCATATATATATAAATAAAACCAAGCCTTTTTTTTGCAAATTCATCTCGTCATCTAGTTAAACCGTATGCTTTGTGTCCAGGTTGTTCTCCAATCACTTCAGAAAATACTAGTTTTAACACACCTCACACTTCCTATAAAATCTGTTAATTTAGTCATCCATTTAAAGCAAGTCAAGTGCAGTTAAATAAGTATTGACATTAGTGCAATAACTCCATAGACTTAAAGATGTCCCTGGTGGATATCTTTAAGGCTGTGGAGTGACATGACATGCATTTTTTTTAAATGACAGAGTAGCTGAGAGATTATGATCAACATTCAGTGAGGCCTAGACTTTACATAAAATCCTGATGCACAATACAATTGTTTCAAACTAGCTACAAAAAAGAAATAATCCAAAAAGTTTCTATATTACATTTACTTTTATTGGCTTATTTGTGATCTCATGTAAGTGATCTAATGCACTTTAAACTATTCCTTGTAATAAATGAAGTACAAATATTAGGTAAGCTTAGGTAAGCTTATTACACTCGTACAGATGGACCTCCTCAAGGCTAGACAGACCACACACACACACACACAGGCTCACAGAGTGTCAAACATTAACTAGACATCACTGAGACATGTGGGTCCAATAAATACATAAAAGAAGCTGCAAACGTACGCTCCAGCAGAGACGCCTCACTTCTCTGTCTGGGTTTAAAAATTAAGAGTGAGGGCGTGGACGTACCGAGAAATACTCCTGTTTATATTCTGCACTTTCATTATATATACGGACACATAGAAACAATCTCAATGCAGTCTGATCAGCATCAGGCGTCAGCAGAGTGCAGACTGTCAGAACAGGTCTGGCCACACTCCAGACATCCCTCCACAGTCCAGACACACACACACACACACACACACACTCAGCAGTCTAGAGATACTCCAAAGACACTAAGAGTCTGAGCAATGCAGCCAAGTGCAACACTAGTGGAGCATATGACCTAAAAACTACTATGCCAGCACAACGATTACAAGGTACTGACCCCAATGACTAGTCAACCCAAACAGATAAACATGAAGTCTCTGTCTCACTTCCCTCTGTTTCTGTCACACGCACACACACGACTGCTTATCTAGCTGCTAGTTTTATTGCTCTGCGTTTAGATCTATAGCTGTATCGATCTGGTCTCTCTAGTCATTCATTACTGGAGATATTATGTGTGACTGTGCATATCACAGCCATGTGTATGTATGCTTCTGCATGCATGGGTGCATATGTGCGTGTGTTAGCGGTGACAGCCTCTCCCCTCTCAGAAAGACATGATAGTGCAGTCAGTAATGTGATTAACCTTGCCTCTCTGTTTCCGACTACACAGCACATCGGTCACTACTGGTTGGCTGTGTATTTTAACCCTCTGGCTCATAACATAAACCACACAGTACAGACATTTACTTATCATCCGTCTCACCTTCTGCATTAAGCACATAGGACCCTCTTATATCTTCATGAAAGGGTTATAAGGAAGGTAGCAGTGCAAAGAGAGAGGCATGCACATGTGGGTATAGTCCACTGGGATTATCCTTGTAGCTGAACGTCACTCAAAGCTATAGAGGGAAAAATCGGATTATGAATGAAGAATAAGTGGATAGATTAAGTTAGGGAGAGGAGAAAGTGGAGAAACTATAGTATGACATAAACTGGAGATCCAGTGAATGGTAGGCATTCATTTATGTTATACCTAACAGAAAAGATTGATAGATTGAGGTCAGAGTGAAAAATATAACATTAAATAACCATAAATAGAAAGTAGGCCCTCTCTTTGTGTCACAAAAATCACAGTTTTGTGCCAGTACCTGCATAAGAGCTATTCCTCAGTTAGTACAATGAGCACAGCTTTGCATCATCACCGTTTTTTTTTTTGCAGCATGCCCTGAGCAGGCTGATGGGGCACAAGTGAGTGTGCAACACATGTCGGCTGTCCACCGGGGCAGATTTACGAGCCTCCGGAGCCGCAGAGCTGTTATATTACTGGTAAACACAGCGCGGACTGGCTGAGTGCATGCATGGCACAGGAGTGCTCTGGTAAAAGGGGTTACGCTGGAGATGTTGGGATGGCCTAATGCGATGTGACCAGCCCTCTAATGAGCTGTCAAATGAGAGATTATAGGCTAGAGTGCTGCTGGAGGGAGCGCTTTTATTACCACTGCTGACAGCCCGCCGGTCCGGCTTGCCAACCACACCCCACGGCAGGCAAGCAGGCAGGCAGGCAGGCAGGCATGCATGCGTGGGGGGCTGCTGCAGCAGCATCCTCCAAGCAGCCACAGAGGTCGGATGTCCTTGCTCTCACTCTGTACAGACTAATGTGTTGGATGTTTCCTTTGCAAAGCACTGACATGTAGCATTTCAGGAGGAGGACATTAAAAAAAGCTTTGGTTGAATATTGATCGCTGGTGTCGTTATCAAGCTGCATACTTCCTTCCTTAGCTGGTTGGCAGAGAGAGGCCAGGTTCTCCACGCAGCATTCACATCCCTGTCAGGGTCGATATGAGGCGGGTTAGGTATCCCCCCCCCTATAAGATAGCTCTTGCTCGGACAACCGGTTAACAAGCTCCCCGGCGGCTCTCTCTTGTCGATTCACTGCGCCGTTAGCGGATGAAAAACGGATGTCAGGTGTGTGTCACAGTAGCTAACATCCTCTCCAAAGTCTTACAAACGAGTGTCCAGAAGTTGTCTAGCGATAAGCGAATAAAACTTACCTGAAATGGAGGTCCGGTGGTCGCTGCCTGCCGCTGCCTCATGGGCTTCACATCCAGGAAGGGAGGCTGGGCTTCGGTGTGGAGAAGCTAACGACCAACGGCGTCCACGAACAAACTTTCCTCCTCACATATGACTCATTTCCCAACAGTTAACACCGCTGCTGAAGTTGTATCCTCCACCTCTAATGCTATTATCCTCCCAGACTCAGGATTCAGCTACACCTCCTCTCGCGCCTGCACGTTGAAATTGTCCTCCACGCGCGCACACACATATACACACGCGCACACTTGCAGACACGCGCGACGTTATCGGTTCCTATACGTTGCATGCACATGAGTGTAAAAAAAAAAAAGATAAATAAATAAAACGGTGTCGATGCCAGTGTCGACGTGAACGTGGGAGGGGAAAAATACAAGCCGGGCGGGCGTCGCCGGTAGCGTGATAGAAGCGCGACACCTGACTGCGTGTTCAAGAATGACACCGCGCGCGGTGAGTGCGTGGAGACGCCGGTGCGGTGCGGGAGCAACGTACGTCGTCCGTCAGGGGTGGCACGGATAGACCACCACACCAAACTGCTGTCATGTGTTTTTTCTATATGTATGTATTTATCCAGAGATATTCGTTGTTACATCTCTTTTAGTTTTTCATAGTGAGCCCGTTTAAAGATGCTGTTTGGTTTTAATGTGTCTGCAGTTCAAAAGAAAAGAAGTGACTATTATCATCTGTTTTTACATCTTAAAACATCTTGTAATCCGTCTTAGCAAAATTTCAAATTCACAAAAGCAATACTTTAACCAGAAAAACTAAATTTCTAATAAATGAAATGCAACAGGAGGGCTTCATTCACACAATTTTTAAACCTCAAAGCCTTAAAGACTCTGTAAATTATAGGCTATGAACTGCTGAGCAGTAAACTGTTGTGTAATAACATAAAAAAGGTACCATACTACCTAAAAAGAATACTAATATTTTATTATTATTATTATTTTTACAGATGCATTAATGTTTTATCTCCTCTTTCCTATGAAGAGCCACTGTGCCTTTTTCCAGGTGTCATGATATCAAGAATTTGTCATAAAAAAAGGTTAACCATCATCATCTTCAGCATCACATCATCCAGATTCAACAATATTCATGATTTTTCCACTTTATATCTTCATCTATAACAGTGACAGACTTGCTCCGATTACAGTGGGGCTCTAAATCCAGTATATCCATCTGCATGGGACAATATGACTCGTCAAATCATAAAAGTAGGTGAAATAATCTGACGATACGAAAGTGGTGTGAGTGTGACCCAGATTCTGGTGGATGCATTACTTACGCACAGCTGCCTGTCTCTGCCTCTCTACACTGCGACTGCCTGTCTGCCATTCACAGGCAGCTCCGCACACATCACCGCGGCTTTCCGTGGCTGCAGCATATGTAGCCCATTGCTGCAGGGCAACATAGGAAGTAGTAGAAGAAGAGCACAGTCAGGGGATGAGGATCAGTTGTCTACATCATTTCCTATAATGCAGCGGTTGCTCACTGCGATCATCTAGAATTGGACTCCCCATAGGCATTTTTCCACATGGTTTAGACTTGTGCTATTTATATGTGTAGGGGCATATTTGAGTGAGATAAAGCAGACAAGCAAAAGGGGGTGGGGGGTGGGTTTGGAGTATTAAGCAGCCCTCCATTCAGGGTTCCTGCTGAGGCCAGCAAACAGACACCCAGATGGAGCGATAAAGTGAAAAAACATTGAGGTTGCAGGCAGAGAGCGATGAGGAGAGAGAGGAATGTATGGCCTGTTTTGTTTTGGTGAGGGGTTGACTCAGAGAGCAAATGTGTGTCAGCGAGCGGTAATGAGTGTTTCTGTTAATTGTTTTGCCTGAGGTTTTGTTTTTTTTGTTTTTTTACTGTTTGAGGCAATGTGGTATTTTGTGGGTCTCTTTTTTTGTTCCATGACTTCATCTGAAAGAACAACAGGAGACTTTTCAGAAGCAGAAAAGGGAATCCTTCTTTACACTTGACGTCACAGTAACCTTGTGACTAGGCCTTGTGATATACCATCTTCAGATAACAGAACAACAAAAGGTACCTCCAGATTCAGGTGATATTGGTGATGATTGAAGTGTAAAATAAGTAGGAGGTCCTGTGTTATGCTTCTAAGAAAAGGTGCACTAACTAGGCTCAATGTTCAAGTTATACAAGCATCTTAATCACAGGTTTCTCAACAGGAAAAAACAAAACAATCTTACTCATCAGCAGTGATAACTCTCTCTCTCTCATATATCTATGATACTATATCTAGTCAGTCAGCCTATTTCCAGCTCTTTGGCCCAGTTATGAGAAACATGGTAATGTGAGGAGTCGCTGGTTGTTGTTTTTTTTGCATATCCATGAGAGCTGTCCATAATAAGCTTAGCATATTCATGACTGCTGGCAGATTAAACTTATTATACCTCTTAGAGATGGTATTTGGTATTCAAAGGGGACCAGAGAGGGATAGTGGTAACACACACACACACACCAACAGACACTGAGTCAAACATTAGACACCTTTCAGTCTATTTAAGATATAAGAAAATCACCAAACTGAGCTATTTTCCACAATGTAAACCGAAGTCCCCACAGTCTGGAGTCCTCATGTTGACGTAACATTTTCATATGAATGTAATTAGGTTTCCCAGGCATGACTCACCACTATTAGTCACTGAAAACAATCTGAGCCTGATGTTCCATATCCATCCCCCAATAAAACCTTCATTCATAACATGAACATAACAAGACGACAACATCATGGATAACAGTTGAAAATAGTCTTTGAAGCTCATTTGATTTGTAGAAGCTTGTAAAACATAAACTTGTCTCTGACTTTCAGAGTAAACTATGAGGTGTTTCTTGGAAATACCATGTTAAATGTTCCATTAGCCATTCCAGTACGTAGCTCTAATACACTATTATACTGCCCACACCCAGGATCATAAAACAAGTTGTTTAATTTAGTAATGGAACAAAGAATATGAGTCAACAGAGACGTGTTAGTATTAGTTCATGTGGCTGAAAATGTAAATAAACTGTATTATCAATTTGCAAACTAAACTTCTGACATGATTTAATATTTAAGTTAAGAGTCTGTGATTGTGACTGTAAGTATTGTGAATGACATCCAACTATAAAACCAAAATACTGTCAATACTGGTGTGTATGTTTGGGACATAAAACTCCCAGTACTCACAGCAGTCCTATAATTAGTGCTGCACAGTGGAAAGTATTGTATTGTGTATATTTTTCTGTGCTGCATTGTGACTTCTCTCACATTGAACCTTTGTACATCATGTGCACTGCTGGACGGTGCTGTGTAGTTTTGTTTTTTTGTTGTTTTGTGTGTATGTGTGTGAATTTTTATGAATGATGTATGCCATGTGTGGACTATGTCTTGGATTCTTTCTTAGTGTGTATGTTTTTATTATTGTGTATGTTGCATTTTGTGCACATACTGCAAACCAGCGTCCCTCTGGGATAATAATAAAGTTAATCTTAATCTTAAATCTTAATACCAGCATTGTGGCATTCACAGGATATTAAAGTGAAAAGTTGTTTTGATATCTCATTGAGATAAAACATTAAAAAACAAAAAGCTCAGACTCGTGACATGTTGGGACTGAGGGCCATTTGAGAGGTTTTGCATACAGATATTCCTATCCTCCCTTTTTATATGACTTAATTTTCCTGTTTCCCTGCCTCCTTTCCACAGGCCTCAGAATAGCAGCAGATCAATACACAGAGGACAGGCAGCTAAGAGGGGAAATATGCTACGGCAAGGAGAGGAGTTGAGTGCTCCCCACTTACTGTAGACAGTGTGTAGGAAGTGCCAATGATGTGAATACAGGATGTTTCAGTCAGTGGCACAAACATTACAACAGTTGGATTAACTCCACTGGCTGAGAAATTGGGGGAATTTCCTCGATGTGATATCTATACCTGATTGTACGACATCATGGCAGTTCTTCTGGCATCATAACATAAACAACTATGCAGTAAACAATATTTATGATACACACCATACCGCTCCATGCAGTATTACAGCCCATTTCCCTGCAAAGTGAAACTTCAAAGGTCAGAATAGCTACTGGGCTGCATTAGTGATGGAAATACTCATCTTCACTGCAGTCGATGTCCGTTCTCACTTAACCCTTCTGGTTGCCATGGTTACTGTCCATACCTCCTCTTCTTCTTCCTCCTCCGGTCTCTTCCTGTGGGAGCCACTGGCATCACTGGGGGAGCCCGTGGGTGGGGGCCTTTACTGTAAATACAGGGGGAACTGTTACCCAGAGAGGAAGACATGAGGAGGGTGAGTGTATTTTTGGACTAATGATCTCCGTTCTGTCATTGCCACTGACTTAGACGGCTCGCCAGATATGAGATTGTCGAGTCCTGGAGGGGATACAGAGTCACAAACAAGCAGACTGAAGTTGAAAGATTGTAGTCAGACCAGCTTTTTTCAACTTCAATCACCTAAGTAATGACCACATGGGGAAAAAAATTGCACGTGTCAAGCAGGGGCATGTGTAGCCCACCTAGGAGATTTGAATAATCAAAAGATTTGGACTCATAACAAGCTCATTATTACAAATATCTATCTTGAGCTGTTTTGCCTGGATGAGAATTGCGTCTGTGAGCATGTGCGTCTAAGCCCATTTAAAGGACAGATTGCCTAATATAGATTGAATGTGTGCATGTGAAAGACCAAAAACCAGTATAAGGGTCCTGCTTATCCTCTCAACTGGATTGCGTTAATCTACTAATTGAGAGCCATTTACATAACTGCTTCAGTGCAGCTGCAGTTAAGCAATTACTGACCCCATTTCATTTGTTTCCCACCCTGTGTTATCTACTTTCATTTCCAGACTTGAACTTTAATCTCAGTCTTTCCCCTGAGTCCTTCTCTTTACAAGTCCTTTTAGTGTCTGCTTGCTTTCCCCCTTTGCCTGGGCGCCCCTCTTCTGAACTTTAATGTTTTCCTTTCCCAGTGTGCCTGATGGCAAGTTGCTCTGTATGTGTGCAAGAAGCTACACTACAAACGATCAGTAACTTCTGTTTGGGCTCAATCAACATGCTGTTGTCAGAGAATAAAACTTGCAGTAAATGTTACACTCAAATGATAGATTTAGAGGCAGGTTTTTACAATAAACCTTTAAGGAAATCAGATCTTATAGTTATACTTTTTTAAACTATCCTATACTTTTGTAAAATAATGATAATAATTTTAAATTCTTATGATTTTAGCGTATTATAGCCTAATTATTTTAGCGTATTATAGCCTATTCCCAGAGTCAATGTGATGCCCTCAGAGCCCCCCCCCCCCCCCCCCCCCCCCCCCCCCCCCCCTAATTTCATTGACCAAAAATCATATAAGCTATTTCTTTATGACATTTATCTAAACAATAGTGAAAAACAATAAAAATAGAATGCAGAATTATAGCTTATTATATAATATTGTACCTTATATCCGATATGTTGAAGATAAAAAAAAAACAAAGAAAAGACAAAAAAGCACAATGACAGATTCAATTTGAAATGTTTTAAATAGTTTAGTACGACTGTCTTGAAGGAAAATAGTAAACGTGTGAATGAAAAGCGACCGTTTGCGAATGAAAACAACATATCATGTGCTGCCATCTCCTGGTGGTGAGATGATAATACATAGCGAACAGGAAAAAGACATCGAATAATGATTTACAAAAAGAGAGCAGACGCTTAACGAAGCATACAGCTAAATTATGGACGCATCTTTTATAACTTTGAGCATTTAAATTGATGTAAAATTCGTTTTAAACGGCTATAAATGTCTCTGAAATAACTTACCTGTATTAAATAAATCTTTCGACGGTCGATTGTTTTTGACTGACACATCATTTGAACGTTCTACTTTTTCAGCCAATCAAAACGCTTTAATAAACCCGAGTCTTCATCTTTATCCAATCACAACACAGAGAATAAGAAGTGGGCGTGAACATCAGCCGAAGCAGCTGGCAGACTTTCCTGTGCTTCGTGTATGTTTGTGTGTTTGTGTGCTGGGAGTTTGACCACTTAAAGGTAGCGGACAGGCAGATTTTTTTTTTTTTTTTTTACAAAAGCGAAAGTGAAGAATGACTTGGGACACCGAATAGCGAAGAAAGTGATATACTGCAGCTTTGTTTTCAGCAGAAGGATTACAAATAAACTGGCGCTCTTCTCCTAAAGGTGAGCGGACAATAGTAGTTAAAACATGACAAGTTAGCATTAGCAACAAAACCACCTGCTATTTCAGCTACCTGCCACATCTACCACTGTGTTTCATATGTAATTTAGAGAAGACACTGTGACACCGTGTACACACTGTATTGTATTTGTGTAAAATGGTAGCATATGCATGTCCAGTCCACCGGTTCAGTCGGTGTCATTGGAGCTGCTTCTCTCTAGCAGAGAGGGGGCTTCCCTAAATTCCAGCTGGACACATCACGTTTCCAGTCAGGGCACTTGAAGGATGTCACCTTCTCAATATAGCTGCACAGGGCGCACCTGATGACACTTAAAATAGACTGCATGAGACAACATGGTTTGTTTGCTGTCACAGGATACTAAATGTTTACAAAATGCTTTTAGGAGATATCTTTTGTTGTTGTTGTGTGGTTGTTTGTAATAACAAACCTTTGGTGGCAGCATGAAGCCTGAAAGTGTTGGCTTTTTTAATGGTATGTCTTGTTCCCAGTGGATAACATTGACAGACTTTGTTGGTTTTATCCAATGAGATAAAGCTTATTATTTTGACTCTCAGTCTTACATTATACAGATTGGCATCTCTCTGTATTAATGTGATATTTACATACTAAATATCATGACACTATGCTGTATTTTTTTTTTATTCCACCAACCCTTAGGTTTTACAGAAGACTCACAAGAGTCTCAGTGAATTGTGTTTGTGTACTCTGGACTTATTAGATGGTCCTGTAATAGTTGAGTAAATGGAGACGTGTTGACATTAAAAGAGAAAGCGTCCTTTCAGAACAGCTGTTACTCCTCCACAGGTGTTGCCTTTCTTTCACTGTCACTTCCTTCTCCTTCATACCCTTCACATTGTCAGCTGTTTCTCCATGAACAGGTGCTTACCACATGATGTAAATCTGTTGTTTTCAAATACTCTGAAACATATTTGTGTTTGTGAATACACCCTGGTGAGGTTTCTGACTGCCTAATGTTTTTATTTTCAGCCATGGAACCACCACCGACCGGTACCTCATCCACCCCAAGACTCAGCCTCTCATCCCTGCGGACAGGCCCTTCCTCTTCAAGCTCATCTGCTACCACAACCACACCATCTTCAGACCGGCCTAAGCCTAAACTGTCCATGCCAACATCTCCAACCACACCGTCATCTTCTCCCTCTACTGCGTCCTCTCAGGCTTCTCCCAGTCTTTCCCGCTCCTCCTCCCTCTCCACACCGCCTGCCTCCCCTCTCCGCCTGCCAATTAGAAGCCCCTCTCAGGTGGGCAGATCTCAGCTCAATGCAGCCTCAACGGCAAATCCCCCATCTGGAGCCAATGCCTCAGCTCCACAGCCTCCCACCACACCTGAACCAGGTGAGATAAAACTCTGACATTTGACCTTTTACGCTTTTAATTTGCAAAACAAAATCTTGACAGAACCATTTCACCTCCTTCTTCTCCAGCTATCAGTGCAGTCAACACTCCCAGTGTGCAGTATGAGGTGTTATGTCTCCATGACAACTGCAGACATTTACCACAACATGTAAAGCAGCCTCTCCCATTTTGCTGACCTGAGGAGAAAAGCCTGTCTTACCTCTATCTTTTCAACTCTGCTTAGTTCTCAGCCAAAATCCTGTGTGTGAAGTTCACATAACAGGAAACCCTCCAGCTCCTCTGAGAATATCAAATTTTAATTTACTGCATGGCTTGGCATGGCAGCGAGGTCTAGATATGTAAATATGGTGTATTACTGGAAAGTGTGAAATCTAACACCTCAGTCATTTCATTTGGACCACAGTTTTTCCATCAGACCTAGCACTGTTAAAAATACACTGTGATGAGGCTTGTGTCTATTTGTCTAGAATTGAACAGATAATATAATGTAGCTAATGAAAGTAAAAAGAGGAGACAGGCTGCATCATTATGTAAGAGTGTGTGTGTGTGTGTGTGTGTGTGTGTGTGTGTGTGTGTGTGTGTGTGTGTGTAGCATCAGGGAAGCTAGCAGCTGCTGTTGACTGCCCTAAACAAATATTTAAGGGCTCAGGCGGTGGGTCGGGTTTTGAACAGCAGACCAGGAGGATTGTGGGACATCTGATGGAAGTTACCGGATCCCATCACATTTTCTTTTGCTTCCCGAGACAGACAGGCAGTATCACTTACAGCTTGTGGGCGTTTTGAATCTTGGAAGTTGTTTGTTTCAGCCCCCATCTTCTTCTGAGTATCACACAGATTACCACTCATTAGATGCAGATTCCATGTGACAGCTCCTGCTTCAGAGAGGCACTGAGGTTTCAGAGTAGCAGAAGTCATCATCTCAAAGAAGATGATAATTAAACCAACAGGTTTCAGTGGGACAGTTTTATGAGGGCAGGAGCTGTTTCTGGAAGGATCTGATTCGTGCTCACACTCTAAGATCACTCGTGTTACTGACTGCCACAGTGCTGATGGGTTGTCTGAAATGGAAGGTTTCCATATTTCTGTTCCTGTTTATCTGGAGCATGCGTGCAGAGTATTTTAAAACCAAAGTTGAGTAGAAAAAAAACTACGATTATATTTATGATACTCAAAGAAGTTGAAGTTAACCCAGTTTATTTTAGAGAAATAATTTCTCAATTCCCAGCTTATAGGCTTGTAAAATAAGATAAGTTTTATGTGGACACATAAAAATTGAAAGAGCACGCTCAGCGGTTTCAGGTCCTGTAAATCAGGGTAAGCTAAATATTTTGCTGACACGGTACTGTGTCAGGATTAGACAGCTGGGTTGGTAAGACAACACATTTGAGTGTGTGTGTGTTGGAAACATGCTTGTCAATTACAGTCGTAGATAGGACTAACGATATAAAGCATTTTCGTGTTCAGTTCGTGTTCATGTTTTTGTCTAAAGCTGCAACTAACGATTATTTTCATGTTCAATTATTATTTTCAATCTACCAATTATTTTCTAGGTTAATTGATTAATTGTTTTGTCTATAAAATGTCAGAAACTGCACAAAATGCCCACTATCATTTCCTAAAGATCATGGTGATGTCTTCAAATGTGTTGTTTTGTCCGGCCAGTAGTCCAAAATCAAGACATATAGTGTATTATCATGTATGACACAGAAAAGCTTCAAATTTCCACATTTGACAAAGCTGCAACAACTGAATATTTGTCATTTTAGCTGGAAAAAATGACAAAATCAATAATTCGCTTATCAAAATAGTTACCGATTTATTTTCTGTCAATCAACTAATTGTTGCAGCTCTATTTATGTCCCACAAGTTATTCTAAGTTATCCCCCCATTTAAAGAAGAGATACATGCATAAATCATAAACAGCCACAAAATTTACCCAAGAAGGTGTTTTGTTTGAAATGATTTTATTATGGGTTTGTTGTATAATGTGTACCTAGTTTTTTATTTATTTATTTTCTGTTTCCATCAGAAGAGCCAGAGGAAGAGGTCAGTTTTGAGGATCTGGAGTACAAAGCAAAGTCAGGAGATGCTAAATCACAAACCAAGGTCAGTGTCAAAGAGCACCTTGCAAATACTATTGACTTTAATGACCATATGGTGGGGGACAGAAGAGATCAGCCAACTAATGATAAATGTTATTTTAGAGTGACATATTGGTGGGAAGGACAGGCCATGAGTCAACTAATTCAGTAATGCTTGCCCTGCAAGTCCAAGTGCATCTTGAGTGTCTATGTGTGTGTCCAGATGGGACGTTACTTCCTGGCGCTGGCAGAAGAAAGAGATGAGGAGCTGAACAACTGCACAGCGGTCACTTGGCTGGTCCAGGCTGCTAAACAGGGCCGCAAGGACGCCCTCAAGCTGCTGCAGCAATGCTTAGCCTCCAGAAAAGGTACCAAAAAGTTTCGCACTTCTACCCTCAATCTACAGGTATTAAATCATTGGTTTGATGTTATGAATCAAACCCCCTTCAACTGATGCTCAATATAGATTGCAATCATCACTGTGCAGATGTCTTTTTGTTTTTCAGGCATCACTCTGGAGAACTTTGAAGAGGTGAAGAAGTTGTGTACAGAAACACGGTTTGAGAGAGGAGTTCGGAAAGCGGCTCTGCTCATGTACTGGAAATTGAACCCAGAGAGGAAGAAGTCAGTGGCCGTTTCTGAGATGCTAGAGAACGTCGAACACGTCGCCACAGAGCCAGGTATCATTTAACATGCTGACACTGCACGGTTTTTTATGTTTTTAATAAAAAATAAAATAAAAGAAGTTTAACATAAATGAATAAAAAAAGAAGTTCAAACATGTTAAGAGAATGTTTGTTCTTCTGTTTCTCCTCCATCTAAAGGCAAACCAGTCTCCCCGGGCCCACTTAACAGCTCTGCCAAAAAACAGAGGAGAGTCTTGGAGACGATGGTCACCAGCGAGTGTATGTGTGATCCAAAACATGACTTCTATTTGTGAAAAGTTTTTAATACACATGGTAGAAAAATCTTCACTAAAAGTACTGCTTATGTACAATTTGTAATTTATCCCCATTTTTTGCCATGCCTTTATTCAATCACTTTTTAACAGATGACATTATAGCTACAATAAACATTATATTTCGCTCGTAAATTAACCTACAAGATGTGTCCTCTGTTTGTCTTTGTAGCCAGTTCTTATGTCGGTCTTGACGATTTTGTTGAGATGACGAAGAAGTACGCTCAGGGTATCGCACCGTCAACAGTCATGGCTGCTGCAGGAGGCACTGACGACGACGATGACGATGATGACGTAGTTGTGAAACATCCAGATGAACTGCCCCTGCACCAAAAGGTGGGAAGTTCTCAGACTTTGTATGTCATTATTTCCTCTGCATTTTATGTCTTTTATTGGACGGTGACAGTAAAGAGGTGATGAGCAGAGAGATGGGGAACAATATGCAACCAAGATCCCGAAAATGTGGAAATTGGGGCTCACGGTTGGCGCATTAACCCCCAGGTCACCAGAGTGCCCCTATTTTATCTTTTTTTTATCATGTTCTTTGTCTCTTATTAATCCCATGATGTATAATGTCAGTCTTTCAATTTTCTGTCCCACCTGCACCTGTACTTATACCACATATCTTTGAAGTAGCATCTTTCTGTCAGTCTGTTGGATCAAACACACATGAGATGCATAGTTTGTCCTCGTCAGCTGGAATCTGTATGCGTGCCTGATGACTGACATGTTTGAAAAATGAGAGCCGACCAACAGCAGTGCCCAAACATTAGCTGAAGAGTTATATGTTAATTGTTGTCATAGCAAGTAGTTGCCCACATTTAACAAGAGTCTTATTTACATACCAAACATAATGTAAATAGCCCTGCTGTCAGCCACTTTAGATCATGTAATTTCTGTGTAATTTTTTACAGTTTGGGGTCAGTATATTTTCAGTCTTTATCTAGGCTTACACAAAATTAGCTTGTCATAAGTGATGCTATTTGTGGTATTTAGATCATGTCGCTATTTTGATTGTATTGATTGCACACTGCTGCTAATCTGTCACTCTCAAATGAGAATTTCAATCTTTGCTGAGAATGTGTGGAAGAAGCACTTTTCTGTGGTAGGAGTGATATATAGTGCCATAGGGACAGGGATTACCAAACGCTCTTCTTATATAATCAGATTTTTGGGCCTCGGTGATGTTTTGACCCTTCTTCTTCATTTGCTTCCACCAGCTGCTGAAGTTCCCATTGTACGCTCTGCTGGAGATCAAGGAGCACCTCATCGACTGGGCGTCGCGAGCTGGCATGCAGTGGCTCAGTGCCCTGATCCCCACGCACCATGTCAATGCACTCATCTTCTTTTTCATTATCTCCAACCTCACCATTGAGTTCTTCATCTTCCTCATCCCTTTGCTGGTTTTCTACCTCTCATTCTTCTCCATGGTCATCTGCACACTGCGCGTTTTCCAGGTTGGTGACTTCTTCTTCTGCTATTAAATGCACATTTAATAGTAGCAAATTTGTGCATTTAATAGTAAACTAAATGCACATTTTGTATAGAGCTCAGTTACAGATAATATTTATTCTCACAACCATGTAAAAGTACGCTTTTTGTTTTGCCGAAAGACCTGCTGGAAATGTGGACCAGAAGGCCACTTATCAACAAGACAGAAATTAACGAGTATCTTTTTCTACAGAATTCAAAAGCGTGGGAAAATTTCCGGGCTCTGACAGACCTGCTGACTCACTTTGAACCTGGTCTTGATCTGGAGCAGGCTGAGACCAACTTTGGATGGACACACCTGGAGCCCTATCTGTAAGCATGCCTCTATTTACCTTCATCTATGTGTAAACATCCATTTCTTCGCTCAGTTGACCACTTTTGTGATTTTTATTCTGTTGCGTTTGCAAATGTTGAATTTAGTGTCGTTCAGGTTTTACTAGTTTGACTACAAAATCATTTTATCATTGTCACGTAGATGCATTCATTAAGTTTTTGCTTGGTTCAGGCAGGTTTTTAGTTTTTGTTGGTAATGATAAAGTAACTAATAATTTTACTTATAATTTCCCAGACAGGATGAATTAAGCTTTTAATCTAATTCCTTTAACCTAATCATTAATAAACAATCATTTATATGTACACAAGATGGAAAAAATAACATTTGTAAAAGTGAAGAATTAACCTCAAAATAAACAATAAAACTAAAGTTTTAAGACATGTTTGTAAAATTGTCTAAATGCTTGTGCAGAAAAATGATCAAATCCTGTTTCTTTTCTAAGGTACTTCCTGCTCTCAGTGATCTTTGTGGTTTTCTCCTTCCCCGTGGCCGACAAGTCCTGGATCCCCTGCTCGGAGCTGGCCACCATAGCTCTCTTCTTCACCGTCACCGCCTTCCTCAGCCTTCATGCCTCTGCTCAGCTCTTTGCTCGTAAAGCGCTCCTCACAGAAGTCCTCTCTGGGGCCTGCTCCCTCGCTTACCTCCTGCCAGACTCCCTCTGGTTCCTCAAGATCTTTGGGAAGACGTTCATCACCGTGCCTCTTGGGGACATAGTGGTGTTAAACCTGGGGGTGCCTTGTCTTCTATACGGCCACCTTTTCTATCTGCTGTTCCGTATGGCCCAGCTGAGAGGCTTCAAGGGTACCTACCTGTGCCTGGTGCCGTACCTGGTTTGTTTCACTTGGTGCGAGCTCTGTTTAGTGTTCCTTAATAACGCCTCCGCAATAGGACTCATTCGCACCTGCGTTGGCTACTTCCTCTTCCTGTTCGCCCTACCTGTTCTCTCACTGGGCATGGCTGCAATGCTCATGGTCCAGTTACTGCAGTGGTTCCTCGCTCTGGAAGTAATTAAGATGGTGGTCACACTGACTATTTGTTTTGTGCCAGTAGTCCTGAGGCTTTGGACCCGCTTCAGTCTCAACCCCATCGTGGTTTTTCGGTCATTGTCCAGGAGTAGCATCGTCAAGCTCATCCTGGTTTGGCTCAGTGCAGTGGTACTCTTCTGCTGGATGTATGTCTACAGGTCTGAAGGCATGAAGGTGTATAACTCCACCCTGACGTGGCCTGAGTACAGCAACCTCTGCGGCCCACAGGCCTGGAGAGAGGCTAACATGGCCCAAACCCAGATTCTGTGTTCCCATCTCGAAGGTCATCGTGTCACCTGGACTGGACGCTTCAAATACGTCCGTGTGACGGACATTGAGAACGGGCCACAGTCGGTTATCAACCTGCTGCCTGTATTTGTAGGGAACTGGATGCGCTGTCTTTACGGTGAGCCGTATCCTTTGTGTGACGAGGTGAAGAATGTCACAGCGGAGCCTCAACCCCTGCCTGCCCCGGCGCCTCCCCGAGAAGATCCACTCTGTAAACTTAAAAAACTAGCCAAGCACGAATGCCACATCAAACGCTTTGATCGATACAAATTTGAAGTCACAATGGGCATGCCGCTGGAGAGGAAGACCAAGAACGGGACGATCATAGAGGACGAAGATGCGACTAAGGACATTGTCCTGCGGGCGAGCAACGAGTTCAAGTTTGTGCTTTTAAAGTTGAACACAGGAAGCCTGGTGGAGTTCAGTACTATTCTGGAGGGACGTTTAGGCTCAAAGTGGCCCGTGTTTGAACTGAAAGCCATTCACTGCATCTCGTGCGGCGATACCCTCGTTCAAAGCCGCAGACAGTACAAGATTGAACACGACTGGAGGCGCACGGCTCAGAACGCCCTGCAGTTTGGCTTTGACTTCTTCTTCAACCCCTTCCTGACCGCTCAGCTCGAGCAACACCCCGAAACAGAGACTGAAACAGAGATTGCGACACAGGAGGAGGAATAGACAGAGACAGAGTCAACAAGCACACTCGTACAAGACATGAAATGTCTTAACATGCTGTTAAGATGTGTGATAATGATAATAGAACCTTCACTTGAAGAACATCGATTGTACTCAACTACTCTTAACAGAATCTAATAGTAAAATTGGCAAATTACTTGTCAATACTGTTAGAGGACAGATATTTAGTGTTTCATTGGTCCTGTTGTAAATCTGAACATGAGCAAGTGTGTGTTTGCATTCTTGTAACTGTTGAGCCAAAATGTGAGAATACATAATATAATTAAATTAAGTTTAAAAGGAGGAGAAACACAAGGTAGTAAGGTTTTTAGATTAAGTTTACAATTTATTGATTAACACTAAAAGAAGAAACACACAATCTCCTCAGCTGTGGTCAGCTGTGCATTTGTTGTAAACATTTCATCACCGTACAAACACTATCTTTCGTATCCAATTTTATGTATGTTTGTCAGTATCATGACACATTTTTGTGGTCAAAATCATCAGTATTTACATTTTACAGTTTGATTATTGGACTGTACTCTCACTACATTTGTTGTCTGTGTCCCACAAAGAAGTATGAAAGGAGAGGTTAGATCATTTATTTTAAACAAAAGGTTGCAAGTATGAAGTCAATTTGTAAGCTTTAATTATTTAATATTATACAGTATAAGTCCAGTATGTCCATTTTGGAGTGGTTGGTATTGGAAATGATCTTCAAGTGCCTTATAAAACTTAGTCTCACTTTAAAGATAATTTGGGAGAAAATACTAAATTGTGTCTGCAGTCATTTACCTTTCTCCTCCCTCACTCGTCTTCATGCCTGCTGTGCAGGGATTTAATATATTGAACATTTTCAGTCCCTGAGTGATGATGTGTTTTAAGTTAGGATGTCACTACTGTTTTCTATTCTGTGACCCATAAATATGATGAAAACATTTGTTTGTTGCAGTTTTTATTTTAACAATAATTGCATTTTATCAGTTCAGATCAGCACATTTTGAGATTTGAATCAAGCATTAATTCAAGGGCTAATTGTTTATTTTACTCGTGTACATTAGAGATCACCACTTCAATACTCTATGACACAAATAACCAGGTAGAGTGTAACTGAAGTTGACCTTTTACAGCATTTTGACTCGTCAAACACAGGTGTGATTAATAACATTACTGATTGCTGCATTTAAATGGAGCAGGGAAATGTAATCAGTTTCCAGCTGTGTCTTTCCTGCTATGACATATATATCTTGAAAAACAAGATTCATGATAGCAAGATTGATTCAGAGAGCAAAGGAGGTAAAGAGCAAGATGTTTAGGCTTGGCAGGGAAGAAGAGAATGATTTGTGATGGATTTACTTTTCTCTTGAAGTCCCTCGTATGAGAAGCACCTGATTCAGCTGCACATCGCTGGAAGACGCACATAGTGATGCTCAACAAACAAACAAGTCAAATCTAAAATGTGAAAAAGTCTACTTCACTACAAACTCAGACAGTTTGGGCAAACCTTTGTGATTTGTGAAGAAACATGCAGTTTATGTTCTTGGGAATGTAATTTCAATAAAATTCGACTTGGCTCCCGTCATTACCAGATCCTCCAGTTACCGGTAGTTAAATATGCAAAAACGGAGGCTTGAAATTGAATCTGCTTCAAATGGGAGTCACGACAGAAAACATTTGGGAACCATTGCATTAGTGTGTGCAAGTTATTTTGTCTACAGATGTAATGAGTGTGTAACAACACTAGGTGGTGCCTCAGACCACATGACTTTGCTGATATCACAGACTAATGATGACCCCTTGTAGACCAGTATAAACTGAAGCTATAAACTGCACACATTAACATAATAGCTTATAATGGTTTATATCGCTACACTGCAATAAAAACCACAGCTGTACGCTCATTGGATGCAATTTCGTTGAAATCTTTATTCAGAAAAAAACATATTAACATTATTTATAACTGTCCATTTGACAATTTTGTCATCAACATACATTAACACAAAAATATGTGAATCGACATTAGTTTGGTCAGGAGGTGGAGTAAAACTGACACGTTTTCAAAAAAAGGACAAATAAAAGAATAAACTGTTCTCTAAAAATAAAAGATTCTGCACATCAGCAAAGTAATCAGTGAGGAAGGCTGAAGAGATTCTGCTGTAGCTTTGGAGGCAACCATCGATACAGATGATCGAGTCCACAGTCCGTTTATGGATTAAAAAAAACTAAACCTCATACATGTCAAAAAACAGAGTTTATATATACAGACACCATTTAGGCCCTTTGATTTTTTTTGTTCTTTTTTCTTTTAGAGTACAACATTAATCAGAAACATTCCCCATTCTTCTTGGTTCTCAGTTTCACCGAGTAGAAACTGATTCTTGGACGGCTTCATTCAAAATGTACATGTAAGTGTATGAACCGAACACTGGTAAACATGCTTCAGTGCCCGAAGACACAAATAAAGGTAGGAGAGCTCGGTCATCTATGGTTACTCGTGCTGCACGGGGCCTCCCGGGGCCCCTGAAGCCTTTGTACAGCTGGGTCTAAATGGTTAAGAAGGCAGCCAAGTCAGTCAGTCAGTCAATTTATAAACACCTAGACTAAATGTGTTTGACATGCAGCATCTTTTTGCTTGATTGTTGAAATTGTTTTGTTTGTTTTTTAACAGTTTTTTTTTTTTTTTTGCTTGATTTGAGTCGTATTTAACGGCAAAGTAGCACATGACGTGGCCCCCGGAACAGAAGCAGAATCCACAATCAGAGAAGTTGGAGGTCCTGTTTCAACACTGAGACTGAAACACAAACTGTGTGGAGCAGATATGAGTGTGTCTCCTCATATTTGGCTATTAAATTCTGCTTCTATCTGAAAGGACTGTTGATGTTTTACCTCACTGAACAGTTGTTCATTGTCTCGTCCTGAATCAGAGAGAGAGAGAGAGCTCAGAGGTCGTCTGGGTGCGCTTGGGTTAAGGGGAGGGTCCCGAGTTCATCCTCGCACATCACACATATCAATAATTATCATTATCATCATAATTACCATCATTAAGATCATTTAACAAGAAGTTACAAAAACAAAAACTGGGGTAGTTGATCTGAAATCAAACAAACAGCCAGTTACATAAATGCCCCATTTTTTCATCACTGCTGCTGGTAGACACGAAGGGTTTTGTTACACAAAACAGTGGGCTAGGGATAAGAATAGGCTTCGCTCGAGCACACAAACGGCCAAATACAGAGAGGAGGAGGCGGAGGAGGAGGTGGAGAAAGAAAAAGAGCCTGAAGAACCAAAATAAAGACAAACATGTAAACGTCTCTCCAGTCTGAGGTGGGAGGGAGGGGGGGTGGGGTGGGGGGGGGGGTTCATCCCCCTCAGAAGCTGAGCAATCGACACACCATCAAGCACAATCCAGAGGTTAACAATCGAGAAATCCACAGTTCGGACAATTTTGCAATCCATATAATCCAGTGCGTAATCCAGCCTGTTCCCGTTCTAGCCCTCTCTAGGTCTTTTCAGTTTCTGGGAGGCTGGGGAGGAGGTGAGGGAGAGTATCAGTGAGTAGACCTAGATGTGTGTATGTTTTCAGATCGTGCGTGTTTGCCTTCCTGCCTCTTTAGGCATATTCCTGGTGCGTGAGAGAGAGTGTGTGTTTGTGAATGTGTACATTCTGGCATAGTTGTGTGTTCAGGTGTAAACTCGTAATGTATCCGCCGGCGACATCTGTTCATTAATGCATCTCAGAGTTGAGTTTGTCTTGGAAGATGTACAGGTTGTTGGTGGCAGCGATGGCGATGATGTTCTCGGTCGGGTGCCAGGCTGTGTGGAGGATCTTCTTGGTGAAGTCCAGACTGTCCACACTGATGTCGTCCTTCCGGCGCTTTCCTCCGGCGGCGCAGACCCTCCGCGGTTTAAGGACGGCTCGGGGTTTGCTGCTTTCTCTGGAGGCTTCAAGGGTCACGTCACGTTTGGTGTTCCGGTCAAACATGCGGAAGAAGTTGTTGTAGGCGCCGGTCATGATCACGCTGGACAGAGGAGGAGAGGAAGCATCTTATTATCTCAGTCTGGACACTTCTTTCATTTTACTGGTAGGACTGTCACTGGATACACTTATATCCCAACCTAACCTCACATATCCGTTACTACAGGCCCAAATTTAAAGTGTCAGTTCATCCAAATTACAAAAAGACATTTTTCTACATACATTCACTCAACTACTGAGGAACCTGTACTAGTGTTTGTTTGATTCTTCTTTATGTTTCCACTTCACTAAACTTTAGACAAAGGGAAATATTGTACATTCCACTACATATCAAATAGTAATAATCCAATACATTAGTGTATTTGTACTTTTACTTAGGTACCTTTCCAACCACAGAATTTTCTACTTACCCAGTGGCGTCTCTAGCCATGTATAGTTTCAGTTTTATATACAGAGGTTTTGAGATATTCGTCTCTGCTGCCACTCTAATACACAGTGGAGGTAAATAAAATACAATTTTATGGTGCTCACAGTGCTAAAATTACTTTTGCAAAACTCAAGCATCTTGTCCTCCAAAAGAACACAATGTTGGTTACTCTACTCTGGATAATCCATGAAACATCCTGTCAGCTACTTTCTACTGAACAAATTATTCCTGTGAAAATATGAGGTCTGTGGGGATTATCTGGAGCAAAAAGGACGCTATTTCTGGGAATATGTTGCCGTTGAATCTTTCAAATGTAATATCACAACGCTTTAAAGAGCACTGCAGGCAGAAACACCCAAAATATCTCAAAACTTGGGCACATAAAACTCAAACTGTCAGTATGGCAAGAAACCCCCAGGTGGAAGTAGAAAATACATTTTTAAATTTAGGTGAACTGACTGAACTTTTTCATAATTACAATAATATACTAAAATAATTATAAAAATACCTGTCCGAGCCGTTCCAGGCACACTCAAACTTGTCAAAGATGCAGTCGTTTTCGTAAAGGGAGCACAACTTGCTGCGGAGGTAATCATGAACCTGGAGGATTACACACACACACACACACACAGCTATGATTAAAAATGAATGTAACACACAGCTGCTTCACTCTCAGGTATAGTCTCCATGTAAACTATAAATAGAGGACTGAGCAGAAGAGGAACACAAATACACACACACACACACACACAAAGCTTGGCACAGACAAAACACATTAAATGCAGGCAAGTTGTAACACAAACCTCCCCGAAGGCCACACTAATAAGACACAACACCAGCCCCTCAGCAACCTGAGGACCAGGAGTACATTTTAATCTAAACTCCTTTTCCATATCAATAAAATCCATTAACATCTGGCTCTCTATTATCAAACCTACCGAGGGCATGATAATAGAGACACACGTGAACATACACACACACACACACACACACACATACACACATATTTACTGACTAATAACTGTTTTCCCTTGTGCTTTCATTCGACCTGCCTGTGTCAGCACTGTGTCCACTACGGTGATGCAATGGGCTGAAATCTACACCTTCTCCAGCCACCGTGCTCCGCATTAAGCTCCCTGTTTTCACTTTCTGCATAAAGTCAGCAGTCAACAGTCGCCTCCTCAATCAATAAACGGTCAAGCTGAGGTCGGCTCATGGTTGTACATCAAACCTGGTGACATTTTTGTTTTCCCCTTTGGGTCTATCTGCACGGGGTGAAATGACAGTGTCAGCTGGGGTTGGATATATACTCTTTTTATTTTTATTTTCTTCCGGTCTGCAGGTTTGATTTAGAGTACAGTGCCATATTCCTCATGGATTTATGCATATTTTTCATGGTCCAAGAGGAATAAAGGTGTAAATTCACCAAAACAAGGAGGTGTTTGACCCTGAAAACCCCTTTTCTCCCCTCTGTTTCTCCCACCTTCCTCCATTCACCCACATCCCCTCTTTCTCATCCTCATCCGTAAACCTTTTTTTTTTCCCCAACTCCTCATTCTTCTCTCCTCCTCTCATCACACCATCCTCACTCTCCCAGCCAAACCCTCACCCTTCTCCTCCCTCTGCTCTCTCTCCTCTCCTCTCCTCCCTCCCTCCTTCCTTCTCCGTGCTGCATTGCAGATCTATGTGTCGGGCGCTGTGTAAGGTATCCCTCCTTCCTGCTTCACTTTATGAGTGGAGGCTCGCAGCCTATAAATAGCTCCAGTGCGTCTTTTAGCCTCCCACTCCTGGCGGCCTCATAGGCCCTTACACGTCAAGCAGACACACACACGTTCACCCACACGCCCGTGGCACGAATACTAAACACACACTGAAAAAAAAGGAGTTGATAAATACTTCTACAGCGCATAAATACATAAACAGAAGATGTTGGGGCCTATTGTAAACACTTAGAAGTGACATTACACATTTATTTGGGGACACATTGAGTGAGGATGTGTTAAAGCACACAGAAATAGAAAAAAGCTTCTTTTTTTATCTGCTTAGTGCAAAGAATGTCTTCTCTCAAACACACTGTATGTTTACATTTTTTCACAGCATGTTAGGCCCACTTACAGTAATCTCTCATCCCACATACACAGCATAAAGATAAAGTACTGTTTATCTCACACATTGGTTAATCTGCCAAACATGCAGATTCACATCTACAGATTAAAGTCCAAAGTTAAAAAGCCACAGCGAGGATTTCTGGTGATTCTGCACTGATGAGAAGAAGTGCATTTTCTGGCGAGTAATCAATCCAATTATCCTTAAAAGGGTTTTGGAAAAATCCAATCGCCAGTAAGTACGGTGATTCTGAGAGGAAACCTTCTTCCCATGATATATTTCTGTTGAGAATTATCCATATTTTCCAGGATGATAATATCCTCTTTCAGTAAAGAGAGAGTTAAATGTCCACCAGTGTGGAAGACAACAGAGATTTCAACCAGAAACACTTCCGTTAACAAAGTGAACATTTAATACAAACAGTTCGATAGTTTGATTCGGTAAAAGAGGCTTTGCTCTTTGAGGGAGCTCTCAAAGGATTCAAACAGCAACGAGGACACTGCTGGAAGAACTAAACCCCCACACATTTTAAATAATGCACGTCCATTTCCGTCCCTTTCACTTTGTGTTCAACTTCTGTGGAAGTTGTTGACAGCTTCGAGTATCTGAGAACATAAGTTAATGATACATCTAATTTCACAGCATGTGGATGCTAAATGTAAGAAAGCCGGTCAGAGATCATTTCTTCTTCTAAAGAATTTTGGAGTATGTAGCCTCAGTCTGGGATGGTGATCTGACTGTCGCAAACACAAATAGGCTTGCTGAGGTTGTTAAAGCAGGCAGGAAAATTGTGAGTTGCCAACAAGAGTAATTAGATGCTCTGTATTACATTGCTGTATAGAGGAAAGCTCTGTCTGTTATTAACAACACTGAACATCACGAAATTACACAAAATTCGATACAACGCCTTCTAAATGATGTTATACGACACTCCTGGTAAAGAAAAGGGGCTCTGTTGTTGTACTGACTGCAATCAGTACAAAGAACAAATACACAACAAACAACTTAGACAACTTAGCAAATACTGGTGAGGCATGAATGAAGCAACCAATCAGCAGGTGCGACGGTGACCTTTCTGAACTAACATGATGACTAGTTATGAATTCCAGATGATACTGGGGTCATTTCCTGTAAAAAGCTGCTGTTTACTTAGCATCACCGTATTTGTCGTGACTTGAAATTATCCCTGTAGCCTGATGTGGATTAATGCTTCCTTGACTACTGATTGGTTCACCTGAGTAAAGCATCAGAGCAACTTTCAATAGAGACAATCCTGCGGGAGGAAAACATTCACTCTGGTGTTTCTTGCATTTAAACACTATCTCATGCTTTTCACACATGGGCCGTCACACACCTGGTATGTCTCCAGGGGCTTGCTCTCCATGTTGAGGTCCCAGACTTTGGCAGTCAGGTAGTCTCTGGTGAGCAGGTAGCGACCGCTGTGGCTGAACTTGACATCCGACACCGAAGAGATAATCTCGGAGAAGAAGGAGCGAGCGCTGGGGTCCTCGGGCTCCTCGAACACTGGAGAGGAAGAGAGAGGGAGGTGGGAGGGAGGGGGGGGGGTGAGTGGTGTTAAGTAGAGTGTGATAAAGGAGGGGACCGTGGAAGTCTGGAGGTTTCTCAGTGCAAGTGTTACACGCTACACAAAAGGTGATGAGTGTGTACTTGCAGACAGATGACTACAATACACAAATACCACTACTACTGTGTGTTCATAAACATACTGTTGCTGTCTGACTGTATTACTGTAACAGCGAGACATTTCTCTTTGAATATGACACAACTTATATCCCCCGCTGCTTTGTGGAGTGCTACAGCTCCACTGAATGAAGTTCAAGTGTTCGCTGCACTAGTGACTCCTACTTGATGAAGCTGCAGATCATGTGGGAATTTCAACTTGAAAGTAAAAGGGTGCAAACTAAGAGGAAAAAAAAAGGTTGGGACACTACGCATGGTCAGTATAAAAAGTGTCACATGAGTTGTTGTCCCTTAAGGAAAGCAGATTTATGGGGGAAACTGACTCTGACATTAAACTAATAGCCTTGAAGTTAAAAAGAAATATTACTACATGATGAAAAAATGCTGCAAAAGAAATATATTGTGGTCCTAAAGTGTGATAAAATCAGTTAGATCATGTATAGTAAATGAAAATACTTGATGTTTTGCAGGTAAGAAGAAAAAGTAGGACGTTTATCTAAAAACTTCTACCTGGGTTACACTTAGGAAATGGTTCAGCAGCAGTGTTAAGTTTATGTGATTTGTAGTTCATTGACAAAACCACCTGTATCAGACATTTAGAGACTTTATAAAGAGATGGTGTCTCCATCCCGGCTCCCGGCGGGGGGGTTTACTCACATTTGGAGTGTTTGTCGCACAGCGCTGATTCCCGCATGTCACAGAGGCGCAGGGTGCCTTTGCTGCTGCTGTAGACAAACAAGTTACAGTGGTGGGGGTGAAACTCAGCCGCTGTGATCACCTCTGTCAGATCCTCCATGTTGGCAGGCTTGATGTCCACAATGTCTGAGAGAAAGAGGCTTCACTCAGGAAAACATCAGAGAGAGTCAGCTTCCCGGCACCAGCACTTTGTCTCACTCTATGAACTGTTTTTACGCACAGAAATCTACTATACTGTATGTACACGTTCATTCATTCAGTCATTCATCCTTTTATCACTTCTATCCACTAACTGACTCGACTAAGTAGATTGCGTTTGAATTCATGTGTAAATCCACACAGGCCTGTAATCCACACACAAAACCAAAACATAAGCATATGTAAATGTATACATAAGCAACACAATGTAAATAATTTACAGCAGAAATAAAGCAAACCAATATAAATATATCTTGGGGGGGAGGGGTTGCTGGGAGAAAGGTTATTCCATATTCAGATAAATTGTAATATTATAAATCCTGTCTGGGTCGGGGATGTGACTGTACTGTGTCCTATTGAGCTGGATTAAAACTCAGAAAGGGGGCTGAAATATTTATGCAGCTTTTGAATTATTCATTACGCTACATTTTCACTCCTCAAGAATAATATTCCCCCTCCCCCAACACTGTGTGTCTTTGTGCATTTCTTTATACAACAAAGTGGGATTTAAAGTGCAGGAGTTCAGCGTGTGTGTATGTGTGTGTGTGTGTGGGATTTATTATTGTGCATGTACATGTTAATATATGCATTAATTATCTGTATCCTTGTGCTTTAATAAATCTAGTCTTGCTTTTATATGTGTTGGTGCATGTGTGTTCACGCCTACATGTTGGCACGAATGGTTGTTTTTTTGTCTTCATCTCTTCTCCTCACTCCGCATTCGTACTAGAACCCACTAAGGATACTGAAGCTGCGGTCGGTGATGTCCAGATGCCAGAGGTTGATCCTCAGGTCGTCAGCTGACATGTAGGTCTCGTAGTCAGAGTTGACGGAGATGGAGTTGACGTGGTAGGTGTGGGCGTTGGCAAACACTCGCCGCGGGCTCACCTCCACCATCAGGTCCATCGGCTTCAACACCGGCACCTTGGAAAGACGGTTAGAGCGGTTTAACATCCCATGTCACCGATTGGGAGAAGAAAAAATGCAAAAATACAGACAGTAAATTCCATTTAAATCATTTTATTGTATCATGAATTAATATTTAATAAACTACTTCATTTGGCATCAATAATCCATTTCATGCTGGGACCCAAATTCACTCGTTTGATAGCTTGATCAAGTGCCAATTCACTGAACTTAGCAGAGCTCATTTGGCATTTGCATCGACACACAATTTCTTTTGTTGATACGCGATTTACATTTTTATGGACTGCTTAGATATGTGTTCTTATTTGCATACAGCACAGCGGGAGCACCACCACCGTACACGCACATGTTCTCAGACCTCTAAAGAGACACTACTGATCGCCCAGAATTTACTACAAATAGAAACACTGATGCGTTGACTAGTTTAGATCCAGTCCAGATGTTCTGTTGCTGTTCTCTACAGCTGGAAGTAGTGGATTTCTCCACCCCCACACACCCACACACCCACACACCCACACATACACACATGTACCTTTGTGCCAGTGACCCATTTTTGCACATGCAAACACATCTGTACCCACTGACCCAGTTATGTAGCCCAACCTACTATTTATGAATGTTTTAGTGTCTGTATTCACATGTGTATAGATAGACAGACAGATAGATAGACAGATAGATAGATAGATAGATAGATAGATAGATAGATAGATAGATAGATAGATAGATAGATAATTACCTGTAGAGAGGTGACAGTGGAGATGTCCTTGATGCGACCCTCCTCATCTTTCAGGTTGTATCCCTCCGGCCGTTTATCTCTTTCACTCACCTTCCACAACTTAATGGTCTTATCTGGGAGACAAAACAGGAACATTAGCCAATCAGGTAAGAACGGAGATCATTTGGATGTGTAACTCATGAATAATAGGTGCACGGTGATATGCTGTCTGGAGATCTCAGGTTAGATGTGATTAAGTAGGCTAAATATATATTTTATCTCCAATTTTTAAAACGTACAATAGTTAAACCTAAAAGAAAATGTTGTCCCGTAGCTTTTTAAGGATTGTAGTATAAAGAGAAGTCAACAGAGGCACTTGAATCCAGCAGAAAATACTTAAAAAGACGAGATAATCCACTCAAAGCTGTCAGTTCTGACAGCTTGGACTCTGAAACTCTAAATGAGCTAACAGCGAGGCTTTGTCTCATCAACACTGACAGACACAGAAGTTCTCTGTATTATATTGAAAAAATGACAGCAAGCATCCCAGCAGCAGCATTAGCTAACTGCTGAGGCAGGCCTTACATTTTTCATACCCTTAATCATAAATAATATAGTACTTAAATAAATCAATAACTGTGTGCTCAGGGAAAATCTATAGGTCTCCCAATATAGCCATAAATTCAGAATGTATATTAATGATGGGACCTCTCTTCCAAGGCGAACAAACTCAGATCCTAACGCAGCACAGAAATGTGATGCAACACTCGCAGAAAAGCCCCCTGCACATTGCAAACTTAATAAATCTCTTTATCCGAGAGAAAATCTACTTTACTCTAGTGCCTCAAATTTAAATGTGAGCGTAATTCCCTTAATCGCTTTAATGCCCCGCCATGCCCTTCACTTTGTCACACACCTCTTAAGGGGAAAACACTGGTAACTCAGACACGAGAGCACAAACAAAGCCACATTTTTACAAACTGAAATGGATTATCTTTTATACGTCTCTACTGATAAATTGGAGCGTGAACACCTTGTGAAAGCAAAATTGTTCAAATACATCACGTGCAAAGTATCAACCGAGCGCGTCCCCGCCTTTGTGACATCCTGGATCCTTTGAAAAACTCACCATTGGTGGAGAGGAGGAAGTGTGCAGCGTTCTGCTGAGGCAGCCATCGGATCTTATTGATCTTCTCCTCAATCTCCAGACTCTTAAGGTAGTCGAACTCGGGCTCATGGCTCTGGAAAGTGCTGTAGACATTGTATTCACCCTGGGAGAATGGCTCAGACTTGCTCTGTTGGAAAGAAAAGGAGTGTGAGAACACGGTGAAGGGAAGAGAGCCAAAATTTCAGTGAGGACCTCCTCATATGTAACACCCAGAGGGCCTGAAGCAGTCACCTTCACCTGGATCATCTGAAGAAACGGCACAGCACAGACTCTGCACAGCTATAATGATACACTCTCTGACACAGCAGGGGCATCAACTATTTATCAATCAATCAAGACTGTAGCTGGAGGGGAACAGTGTTCCTTCATCACTGCACTCACAGCTGGGATGAAAAAACGGTCTATTTGTGTGTATGAGTGTAAAGTGTGCGTCTACCTCAGGTTCCCTCTGAAAGATGACCACTCGGCCCCCCTTGTCCCCTGTGGCCAGGAGCTCTCCTGTGTGGTTGAACTCAACAGTGGAGATGATATCAGCTGCGGAGAGAGAGAGAGAGAGAGACAGACAAAGATGGAGAAGGAGACAGAGAGGGAGATGTAGCATGAGAGCGGGGAAAGAGAGAGCAGCCATTAGCTAATTGACCACACATCATCATTCATCATCATAATCTGTTTATGTTCACCTGCGTCTAAATTATCCCACGGAGCCAACAGTCAACGCATTAACATGTAAGTGGATTAAAATATGCAAATGAATGTGTAGGTTTAAAATATATCTAATCAACAATTCAAATATTCTGCAATGGTGCGCAAGTTGAAAATAAATATATTAGCCTGTCAAAATACACAGAAAATCAAAGACGTACACACACACAGCTGTTTCACATTAGGCACAGGTGTTATCTGTTTTTCAGTATGACACATAGACAATGACGCACACTGTGACTGCACACAGTGTCACTTGAGTTCATCGCGTGTATGTATAGTAGTAATTATGTACTCTAAGATCTCTGTAGTCTTTTAAAGTGTACATACATCTCTTGAGTGTATTTGCATTTGTGATTAAATATGATTCAAATATTATTTTTCAGTACAATAATTTGCCGTGAGATTAATTACAGTCTGACTCACTGACACACTGTAAGCATGTTATTAACCACTTAGCATTTATCAACTCAATGGACCTTCCCTGCATCACACTGTACACAGAATCTGAAAAGCACTCGGTTGTGTTGTCTAACGAAGGACACGCCGGCATCACATCTGAGGCTTGAATCTGTTTGAACGTAATCTCCTCCTCTGTCCTTCTGTCTACTTATCCTCCTCTCACTTCTCCTTTGTGTTACAGATTGAGCTTTAAGTTATACACATTTATTTAGAGAGTGAGAGCTGCTCTGGAGGCAGAGAAAAAAATCTCAGTGGTTAAATCTCTTTCGAAGCAACAAGAGACGGAGGCTCAATGAAAAAGAGGTGGTGAGAGAAGATGGAACTGACCTGGCATGAAGCCATATAAAGCTATCGTTTGGTTATCTAACCCTCAAAATTAGACATACTGGCTAAGCTATGCTGCTGTCCATCCAAAATAAAGAATGCCATGGTGAATGCATGAATTTAAAAAGTCATCAGGGCTCCGAGCTGCCTCATTTTCATGTTTTTGAACAAAACAAGTAGACAAGTAGAGTCTTTTTGCCAGCAGAAGTGAGCTGAATGTTCAGCTCGGTTGTGAAATTTCAAATCTGTGCTCTGTGAAGTTTTCACACTTGTAAACACAAAGGCCATGTTAAGGAGAGACGCTGGTGATGCTGATTGCCATGGCGATTACTTCCATGCTGACTGGATAATCTTCAAAATGTTCATAATCACATAATCCTCACAACAACCTCACAGATTCTCAAGTTTTCTTTATCAAACTCCAGTTTTTACCATGACACCAACTGTACATCATGATACATCCATTCAGTTCATCAGTTCGATCAGTGAACAACCAAACAATCAAATACTATCTTTAAAAACATCACAGATTGGCTTTAAAATGAAGACTCGTTTCAGATATTAGATCCCACCAAACCTTCAACAAAGGAGTCCACTGAGCTCCGATTTTGATAGAAAAGAACACGGGCTTCAATAAGCATTAAATGTAATAAAAAAGAACATGGAAAGTGTATTTATTGAGAGTCGGAGCGATTCAAAGCTGTAGCCTTGCCTATTTTGTGGTGGCCTTGAGAGAGACAGATTTTATGATGAGGGGAGGCAGGGACTGCTCTGCCACAACACAACCTTATTCATCCTGTTCCTCACACACTCCATGTATTACTGGGTGCCTCTTTATCTCTTTCTTCCTGCTTTACACAAGTCATTGTGCTGTTTCTTCATTTCTCAGCCGCTGCAGTACATCCTTTATTTCTCAGTTTCAATTTCTTTCCTCTATTTCAGGCTTTCTCTGTCCTTCTCCCCCACCCGTTCGTTTCTCATCTTGTCATCTCTTGCTCCCCAATCTCTCTCTTTTGCCCCCTTTCACTCTCTCTTTTTCTTCATGGTTTGTCTATCCACTTTCAACCCTCCCTCCCTCCCTCCCTCTCCCTCTCTCTCTCTCTCTCTCATCCCTCCCCCACAGCACTCTGCTGCCTGGCTGTATGTTAGCATGTACGTTTGTGGTGGTGATGCTGGTGGTGGAGGAATGGGAAGGATGGAGAGGGAGGTGGAGGTAAGAGGCGCCGGGGCGGAGGCGGTGGAGGGGTCCTCCGGTGAGCAGGGGTTGCCATGGTAACAGGCTGAGCCAACCAGTAGCAGCGGTACTCGTAACGGTTAGCCGTATATGGCAGTGTGGTGGAAGGAGGAAGTGGGATTCATCAATCCAATCCTCGTAGGAAGAAGGAACGTGGTAAAATAATTATGCCGCTGCAGTTTTGTCCACTAACAAACAATACTGAATTAATACCAGGAGATAGATCAGACACTGTGATGCAAACTGAGAATATGAAGATAATTAAAGCATACACACACACGATGGTACTCATACAAACACAGACCCCTACGTATGCAGGCAAATTCACAAACACACGTATGTACATGAGGGTGTTTTGAATCCTCACAGTCACATAATGATGCATAGCAAATGTGTGTGCTTGATTCTACAGTATATGTGTATGTGTGTGTATGTGTGAGTGAGTGTGTGCACACTTACAGAGACAACTGTGTCTTCATTCCAGTCACACGGAGAAAGAGCTAAGCTAAGCAAAACCACGGGAGCGGCACACAATATAACTGAATAAAATATGGAGCACACACTCTCCTCTCTCATCGTCTATCTGTTTCTCAACAATCCTCTTCATCTGTCTGAGCTTCTCTCTGCCTCACATACACGTCTCATCTGTCTCTTTCACTCTCTTTATTAGAAAAGCACTACAGAGAAATAAACCAGTAAGAATACAAACAACCACTGCAGAAACAGGCAGCATCATGAGCGTTATGGCTCTCCTCCAAGATGCACCACTGGCCATGGTGTTCATTTAAAACATTGAGTGTGTATGTGACTGTCTGTTTGACTTACAGCTTGACAAACCTATGTCTTATAGTGTAGAAGTGTGTGTGTGTGTGTGCTATAGCAAGCTAGCTGTGTCTGTCTCCCACAGACAGTCCATTAGCATCAGCGGGCCTGTCTGACTCATCGCCACACTGCAGGAGCTGGGGGAACACACTGTGACTGCGAGTGCATGCGCCCACACATACAGTACATATCAACACAAAACAACACTCAAACATGAATGAACCCAATGACACAGAGAAGCACAAAAAAAAAAACATGCACAAATGATAAACAGCCAACACACAAAAACTTGAATGCACTGTGAGGTGTTTGACAAGGACAAGAGGTCCTCACAGATCAAAGAAATGTTGTACAGAGTCTGCATTAGCTTTGAAACAATTTGTCGATCCACAGAAAATGAATCGACAACAATTTCGGTGATTCATTAATTGTTTAAGTCGTCTATAAAGCAGAAATACCAAACATTTACTAATTCAAACTTCTCAAATGCTGCTTTTCTATGTTTTACATCACTGTAAGTTGTACATCTTTGAAAATGTTGGTTGTCGGTTGAACAAAACTATTTGAAAAATGCCAAAAGGGGCATTTTTCACCTTTTTCTGACAAGTTAAATATAAAATAATTAACAGATAATTAACATGCAACCCTAGTCTGTATTGTACATATTCAGAGTAGTGCTCATCTGTGGCTTGGAACTTGGACAAGGCAGGCACTCTGGAGATGAGAGGAGAGGAACAAATGGAGGAAAGCAATGGTTTGTGGGAGAGATGGGGGGTGGTAGTGTAGTTAGAGGGAGGGGGAATTCCTTTTTTTTTTTTTTGGTAGCGCTACTATAGGGACAGAGAGGGGAGCAGACGTCCTACAGTCACAATTATAGATATCTTAAGTCTGGGTAAACATGGACCATTAAAGCCCAGCCAAAAACACACACTCCTTAAAAGCAAGGACAAGCCACCACTCAGCAGGAGACGTGTGTGCATGTGTGTTGGCGAGTGTGTGTGTGTGCTGCAGCTCAAGCACCCCGCATTTCCTGTGTACGTGCGCACAAGTGTGTGTACTCAATTACCCCGTAGAGAAATATACGGGTTGGAGGGAGAGAAGGAGACAAGAGGGGAGAGACTGCCTGAGGGAGACGTTAAATTGATCCCTGTCCTGCAGTTTTGGAGTTATCTGGAAGAAAAAAAACAAAAAAAACTGGTGCATGTGATTGTGTTAGAAGTGCACATGTGTGGAGAGGAGTGATTTAAGCCCGGCACAGCAGGGAATATGCCATTTCTCCAAACACACACCGGCACAATGGAGCAGAGCTGGTGTGAGCCTAATGGTTATAGACACAAACAATTAGAATCACAAACCAAAGCCAGCTTCAGCATTTCTGAAATACACCTGTAATCCTGCTTTGCCTACCTGCAAAAACATCTTCTGCCTGCATGAATTGTCAAAGCTGCAAAGTGTGATTTTTTTTCTCTGTTTTGATAAAAAACAGATTTGTGAGACTGTAACATAAAAAAAAGATTAGGAGCTTAGCTGGTTTACACCCAATCTAACCCCGGTAATATTGAAAACTCAGATTATGCCTCATAAATAGTGAAATGTAATCTTATATTCAGAAAACTCTCACTCTTTTTTTCATGCTGCCCCTCTGATAGTATCTTTCTTTGTGCGTGTGAGTGAATGCCTGTATTTCCATATATTTGGAGTACATGAATGTGTGTGCAGAGGTTTAGAGAGTGCGTCTGTGTATGCGTGTGTGTGTCTTACTCAACATTAGATAGAAGTAGAAGTAAGACAGATCTGCTTTGAAGGAGACGAGGGGCATCGTCTGGTCAAACTATTTAAGGAAATCAATCACACACGCTCACACACAATCTACATCGCAGCGCGGCAGACAGTCTGGGACAAAAATAAAGAGGAATGTACAGAAATAGAGACACATGAAAAGGATGAGGCTGACAGACGGAGACAAAGTGATGTTCGAGATATTTATAACTCTCAGACTCACGTGAGAATTCACCTCGATTCTTACACACTTAATGGCGCACACTCCATGTGAAAACGCACACACACACACACACACACATAGTCTCACATCCACCGCCCACACACATGCGCACGCACACACACACAGACTCTCATGTCTCAGACTGGGGTCATGTGGCGCAATTGTGCGGCATAGATACTATGACCTTCGGGATAGAAGAGGATAGAGCACACACCTTCAGTGTAAGAGGCAAACGGCTCGGGCTCCAGAGAAAGGGTAGTGATGTCGGAGCACAGGACCTGGATGGGGCTCAACATCCTGGGGGAGGACTCCAGGGTGGAGAGGGGTGGACAGGATGGGCGGAGCTCTTCAGGCTATAGCCAGGAGCAGCCCTGCAAGAGGAGCAAGGATGGAGGGGAGGGGAGGGGAGGCAAGGGGGGGTGGGGGGGGCAACAGGGAGGAGCAGAGGGTTAGGATCAGGAAGGAAGGAAGGAGGATCGGGCAGGGTGGGGTTGGGGTTGGTTAGGGAAGGGACCACATTTGGCCATGAGTACTCACCAAAGACAACCAACTGGTGGTGTATTCATAATCATACTGTATCTATGTACAATGATGGGTCTTTATGTTGGGTTTGGCAGGAAGGGTAGAAACACATGCAAGGTGGAAACAGATAAACAGCTAAAAGTCTTGTCAGGTCTCTTATCAGCAGGGAGGAGAAGAAAGCAAGACGTGCAGATAGCTCTCTCACATTGACAATGACAGATAATTAGAGGTTGGTGAAGCTCATTTACAAGTGCATTTTTGCCTGTGACTAACAATAATTGTTTCTATTATTGCTTTATCAGTAGGTTTTTTGATACATCATTAATCAACAATAAAATGTCAAATATAATGAAGTCGGCTTACAAATGAGTCCAAAGCACTTCCTTTTAATTGTTAATCTACCGTTCAAAAACCCAATATTCAATTTAAAACTGTATAAAATGAAGGAAAGCAAGTATATATTCAAGTCTGAGATGTTGTGATCAGGATGTATTAGGTATTTTAACTTTAAGAGTTACGTATACGATTATCATATCGATTTGTTGATTTTATTTTGTATGTTTGTATTTATATCACTTATTTTGCTTTCATTAAATCTGTAGTGGTTCTTCTTCCTGGGTTGTTGTAGTATTGTATCCATGTGCATGTTAGTGTCAAGAGCTTGTAATTTCCATTATGTGAGTTTTAAGATCCTGTTGAAACTGAGAGATTCTGTTTCTCTTTCCAAAGCAAACTGGATTCTGTCAAAAACACACAAATCTAAAAATTAAGCTGTTTTCTTAGATGATTACAGTGTAACATGAGTAATATGTTGGGGTTTTCACTCCACAACATTGATATGTAGACACTTTTGTACATTATATGCAGCAGTAGTGGGATTTATGTGCTTTTGTTATTTGTTAAATGTAATAAATCATGAATAATTTACTAACAGAAGTCTAAAAAAAATGCCAAAGCATTGATTTTAGATGCAAATGCATAATTGTTATTATTTCATGAGTATTTAAAGCAAAGCCTCATCCATTCTTGAACCCAATGCCACTCCAATAAGAGGTGGGATTGTAGCAAAAGGAGATATTGAGGAGGGCAAAGGAGATGACAAGAAGGGAGTACGAGATGGAGGGAAGACGGGAGGGGAGGAACATTAAGGTAGAGGGAGGTTAAGCGTCCCTACCCTGTAGGAGTCAAAGGGCAGGGGAATCCCCACAGGAAGATCTACAGACACCCTGTTATGTATGCGCACGCACACACACACACATATACACACACACAAACACTTGCAGACACACACTCATACATATACACAGACCTGAACGAACAAAAAAAAAACACACAGTATGTGCTCAAAGACACAGACATGAATATGAATGCAACACAGGCAAAAAAAAAAAGGGAAGGTGGAGACACACTGGAGCTAAAAAATACACCCAAGCATAAAATCACATGCACCACTTCTCTCTCTCTCTCTGTATCTACCACCCTCTGTCTTCCTCTTTAACACACACATACAGAGGCACATTGTGTTTGAGCAGCCTTTAGAGCACTGTTGGATAATTGTTTGGCAGACGTGCCACTTCAGCACCGGGCAATGCTGCGAGTTGCATTAGAGGACCGATGGGGAAAAAAGAGAGAGGGAGGGAGGGAGAAGAGAGTGGGGGATGGAAATGGGGTGGAGGACGGGGGATGGGGTGAACATGGAGGTAAGGTGGAGGGGGTTGGAGTGGTTGAAGAAGAAGAGGCAGGTAATGAATCATATTGTTTATTTGTGACAGAAAATGACTGATTTTTAAAGCACAATTTGTACTTATTCTTCTGCAACTATCAGGCTTTCATCCATGTGTTGCACAATCCTTTCACACCAGTAGTGTTCAGTGTGGGTGTGTATGTGTGTGTGTGTGTGTGTGTGTTTGTGTGTGTTGTTCACCTTGGTGTGGGCTCATAAGCAATTCACCCTGAATAATGTCTGTGTCCGCCTGAGATGTGTGGAATAATTAATACTGCTATTATTGGTGGGTGGAGACGACCTGTCAATCATATCGGCCAAGCATGAAAAGCAGCGTGTTTATCATCACGGACTGTTGCCATGGCAATAATGGATGGTTGCTGATGGATGTTAAGACTTATTTTCTGCCACTCACTCATCAAAATCCTTTTCTGAAATGGACAAGACACATATTGCTCATGGACGTACGTTTAAGAGAGATATAAGACAGACACGCTTACTTGCACAAACACACACAACAAAGACAAACAAAGACACACGTAGATATTCTTCAATCTTCTCAGCAGTACAATGTGTTGAATGCACACACAAGCATCAACAGGCAGCACTACAGGTCTCCTCTGACTAAAGTACATGGTTCTGTGCAAGGGAAATTATATTACAGTGCAGACACAAGAAACATAATTCCCTTTCTGCAGTGATACCAGGATCACAAATGAGCTCGCGACACGTTCGTGACCCTCAAATCATAATCCGTTGTTCTGGTCTAAGACGTGGGGTGAACAATGAGCTGTGTGTAAGAAACAGATTGGGGACATACAGACAGGCAGGAGGGCAAACATGGAAGCTAATGTGCAGGTGAGATTAGTGGTGTAATTGAGATTAGCAGAAGGTGGGGGGAGCAGAGATTGTCAAGGGTTATAATCCATCTGGTTTATGAAACAAACCAAAGGAATTTAATGGTTTGCATGGTTTTTGTGCTGCTCGACTTTCTAATATTCCCCCCAGCCTCAAATCTGATATGGCATATATTCAGTTATTACACTCTAGTACGATGTGAGAGATGACATGCAGTCCCATGAGCATATAACAATGTGTTAGAGATTTCCTGCAGGAAAAAAAAAAAAAAATCACTCCCTCTCTGTCACTGACATACAGACTACAGACACAAACAGACACACATACACACACAGATCAATTCTTCCCTGCAGGGAAACAAATAGCTCTGTTACACAAGGTAAGAAAAGTGGTTACAAAAGCAGAAACAAACAAAAAGAGAGAAACGAAAGGTGCGGGACAAAAAAGAAGAAATGAGAGCGGATTGAGACGAGGGAAGGAGGAGAGGAAAACTTGCCTAAGACTGTTTAAATATGCAGAGAGGAGAGAGTGTTTTACTCCCTGGTTCACTGCTCTGTCTGCAGCTCTACACTGATCAACACAGCTTATAGAAGATTAGGAGGCCGTGCTGAGCTTGATTTGTCGGACAGACGAGCATACACACACACACATGGACACACACATACACACTCTCTCTCCAAAAGTCTGCTTACCTTCAGTCACATAGTTGTGGTCGGGGAGGAAGCCGCGGTGGTTGAGCGTCGGGGTGGCGTCAGTGTCTTCGCCCATCAGCGGGGCTGGGGGGAGCGCCCGTCTTGGGGGGGCAGCGTGGTGGTGGCAGATCGGTGGTGGAGGGGGTGGTGGGGATGCCGGCCAGCACAGCGCCCATACTGCTGCCCGCTGACGCCTCCTCAGCACAGGGGCGCAGAGCCGGGCATCCTATCCTTGATGAGGATGAGGGGCAGTTAGGGAGGGAGTGGGCCGGTCCCGAAGGAGGGATGGATGGGTGATGGGAGTCCACACAACTGCTTCTGAGCCAGATGTAAACCTGCACAGAGGAGGGCTATTTGAATACAGTTTCAAGGATTTAAAAACTACTACTGGTGTAGGCTTGATTTGTGCCTCACCAGCAACCGGCGCTCATCACTCGTGAGGCGAGAAAAATCAAGCGCGCCTCATGTCCGCCCCGCAGCTGATGTGCCCAGGTGTGGCCAAACACATAACAATCACAACCGTGTCTTTTCAGAAATGGGTGAAGTCCCTACTTCTATGTGGAGGCTCCAAGAGAAGAAGAGGAGAGGAGATGAAGAGGAGGGTGGGGGGAGGGGAAAGAGGGACGAGCGGAGCCCCTAGTCGGTGTATCTGCAGTGCTGATGCTTCTGCAGTGAACTCACGCATGGACACACATATACAGTGGGACAAACACACATACACACATACACACACACACACACACACACACACACACACACTCACCTACACACTCGGCAGCTTGTGGGTCAGGTACTCCTCGGTGGATCCTCCATGAATAACGTCTTTCCCCCCTCCTCAGCGAGTAACCGTCTCTCTCTCGTTTCTCGGCTGTTGTAGTATGAGGAGGAAAATCCTACTGGCCGTGCGTTCTGCTGCAGTGTGCGCTCTGGCGTATATATGAAAGGCAGAGTGAGAGGTAGAGAGAGGGGGAGGGAGAGTGAGAGAGAGAGAGAGAGAGAGAGAGAGAGAGAGAGAGAGAGAGAGAGAGAGAGAGAGAGAGAGAGGATCGGTCCTGCTGCGCTGGTACGTGTGTGTGATGCATCGGAGCAGGACCCGCCCACTCCTCGGCGCAGCCAATCGTGACAGAGCCGAGATCTGCCTGACCACTGACTGCAGGTGATTAAATATGAGGAAGAAACAGAGATGAGGATGGAAGAGTGGGCGGCAGAGCGGAAGTGGCTGAGTGTCTTATAAGGTGGTGATTAAAGAGAGGGAAAGCAGAGAGAGAGAGAGAGCAAAGGGGGAAGCGGGGTTTCACTTGACTGAGAGCAGAATATGAGCCACGATACAGTGACTACTAGAGGATTCACCTGGAGACATAAATCCATTAACACAGAGACGACTAACACACCACTGACACACACACACAGATTTTAATACACACATGGATCCCCTCTATACAACTTAGCATAAAGGTAGGGATGAGCAATAATTCAACATTATTATTTATTGACTTTCAGCAGAACCTTATCTTGATATGATCTTATGCTATCATTCTGAAAATGTATGACTCTGAACAAGCTATAATTAAAAAGTTTTAGTTTTACTGTACACTGTACTGAGGGCCAATACCACAAAATTTGATTTTAGTTTGATTCCAGGTGATACTAAGGCCAGAATTACGAATATTGATACTTTTTACTCTTAAAAAGAGAAACAACTAATGATTATTTTCATTAACGACTAATCTGCCGATTATTTTCTTGAATAATCAATATGTCTATGAAATATGAGAAGACTGTGAAAAATATGCATCATAATTTCCCAGAACCAAAGGAGGGATTATGATTAGGTTTGGTTTGACAACACTCCAATATATTTTAAAACAAAAGCAATTAACATTTAGAGCATTTTGAGACCATTGATCCCCCTATCTTGATGTCCAACCTACTTAGTTTAGACTTTTATCCAAACAAGATAGATTCTGCTACCTAACCTAAAGAAGTCTGTTATCAGTCAATCAGTACCTTATTCTATTTAACTCATCAACTAATACCTGCTGCACTTTCTCTCTTTGGGACTCCAGATGATGCTGAGTCGTGCGACTGCCTTGTGGCTCGTCACAGGTGAGAACTTCAGAGAGGAATCCACCAACCTCAACCTGCTGGTCCCTGACAGATAAGATGCTGCCCTGCTAAGAGATGCATCATTCATGCCAAGTGCCTTCAACAAGTAATACCAGACCACACATATTAACAGAGTTAAATTCTCTTCTTATTAGATCAGTAGAATTAGTGATGCCTTCAAATTTCTTATTTTGTCCAACAAACAGTATGAAACTTATAGATATTCAGTTTACAATGATATAAAACAGAAAAAAGCAGAAAATAGTCACATCTAAGGGTACCTCTGGTACCAGAACATGTTTGGCAAATTTGCATGAAAAGTGACTCAATTAAGCAATTACCTGATTGCTGATAACTTCTGACAATTAATTCATCAACTAATCAGCTACTTGTTTCAGCGCTACAGTAAAAAGTTACTAATGTACTATCGCATATTTCCATTTTTATTACCACCAAATGATTTGCCAAACATCGAGTGTTTTCTTTTACTATTCTCTGTTAATAATCTACATGTTAAAACACATGACAGTATATGTGTAATGTGTTAATTTTCTGAACTAACAAACAAAATAATCAGTACAGGCATGCACACAACATTCGGTCCTCCCACTCCGAACATCAATTTTATTGTCTTATGTGTGATTTTGCAATAATTTGCTATATCATCATATAAATCGACAACTAAAAATGTCCTTATTCCTATCATGATAATGACTTCAACCATACCGCAGGAATGACCACTGAATGAATGTGAAACACACCAACACACACACACAGAGGCTTCAGTCTACGTGGCAGCAGAGAGTGAGGGGCTGCCAGTGACAGTTGGTACCATCACTGGTGTTGGCTGTTTGCCATCAGGCTTTAAAACCCCCCACAGCAGGGAACAAGACGAGCTGTTTATCTGACTTACTCCAAGACTGCCAACATCACCCTCCCCCACCTACCATTTACCAGTGATGGGCAACGCTCCACACACCGCTGCCGTATCTGCCCTTCTAACTGCCCCCCGCCAGCCTAACATCCACCACAAAGCTTCCCTAAGCCCACCCACTGTTTCCCATATATAGCTACTGTTCTACCTGCGCTCCTCCACCTATTCACCCTGACCATATGCCACCAAAATCCCCCTCTGGTTAAATCCATAAACCCATAAGGTTTGGTGTTCAGGCCCCTCGTCAGTGTAAGATCTGAATCTTAATGCCATCCCCCAAACAGAGAGAGTGAGAGGTGAGAAAAATACAAATGTTTTATAGTTTTCAATATTCTTTGAAGCACTTTTATGTCTATCAGTATATCTATGTTGATTGGCAAAAACTATAAATAAACATTTCTATATTTAATACGATATATATACTGTATATTTTTTAATATTGCACTATCTTGGTTCAAAAATGTGTTAATTTATTGAAAAAAGACAAAAAATTGACTGATTTCACTTTGACAACCTAAATAAACAGTTAGATAAATACAGCATCATTACAACAGTATCTAGCATTAACGAAGTAGGAACAATTTCACAATTTACAGTCCCTAAAGTGCCTTTAAAAACAGGCAGATGTATACTTATATTGCATAATATATATATATATATATATATATATATATATATATATATATATATATATATATATATTGTGCACAGTGTAAAGAAATCTATTTTGTTCAAATGTAATACATCTTTTTTAAAAACCGATTCATGAATTGTTGTGGCACTTCTCTCCTCATGTTCTCTACTGGTTTTTCCTTTGACAGTTAATTAGGGCTGCGACTACCAATTATTTGCATTATCCATTATGTTCTTAATTGATCGATTAGTTGTTTGGCCTATAAAATATCAGAAAATGGTGAAAAATGTCGATCACTGATCTCAAAGCCCAAGATGACGTCCTCAAATGTCTACTTTTGTCCCAAGCAACTCAGATATTCAGTTTATTGTCAAAGATGAAAGACACTAGGAAATATTCACACTTGAGAAGCTGGAATCAGAGAATTTGGTCCAGTTTTCTTAAAAAATGACTCCAAACGATTAATCGATTATCAAAATAGTTGGCAATTAATTTAATAGTTGAATGAATGAATGAATGAACTTTATTTATCCAAGGAGGGTTGAATTAAGGGAAACTGGACTTCCTGGTTGTAGATACTTGAAGACATTTCACCTCCCATCCCTCAGTTCTAACTGGCTTAATGCTCCTGGCTGTTGTAACAACAGTCGTTGGAGTCGCCGCAGTCACCTGAGGCCAAATGTGAATGTTTGTTAAGTCTACTGGGATGAGAGAAGAAACATCTTCAAGTATCTACAACCAAGAAGTCCAGTTACCCTCGATTCAAGCCTCCTTAGAGAACCAATGACCTGAATGACTGAGAATCCTCACAGAGAACTTTATTTATAGCACCTTTGATGCACAGGATGAAGCTCAAAGTGTTTTACAACTCAGCAGCACGTTTAAGAAAAAAACACAAGTTTAAAACCCATATACACAGAGGCAGGGAGAAAATAAGAGTAATGAGTGTTACTATTGATAAAATAGCATTTACACAATTTCTTTGGACAACTAATTAATTAATCGACTAATTGTTGCAGCTCTATAGTTGATTGGAAACACCTGCTGTGACGTCACTGAATACAATTTGGTCAGAAGCAGCATGTTGGAAAAAATCCAACCTATGTAGTACAGTACAACTATAATTCAACTACAACAAAGCTGTATTGACTATATTTAACCATTTTAATCCATTTTAGGGACCGTAACTCTAAAACAAGCGGACAAACTCACAGCCCTGTAGCCTAAAGTATGTTAGCATGTATGCTAACATTGCTAATGCTAACGTGTTAGCAAACGGCTGCGCACTTACATTCAACAGAAACTTCGTGTTTCTGGACACCTGGTTAATCAAAGTCCAATATTCACTGACCTTGTTCGCTCCACTAACACAGGAGAAGAAAAATATCCAGTATTCAGTTTTTCACATGTCTGATTTTTTCTCACCAGCTAGCTAGTCACTAACTTGAGGCTGAGCTGGAAAACAGCTGCTGTTATTGGAGAAAAACATTGATGTGTTCAGACTCTGAACCAAAGAGTAAACCTGTGGACTGAAAAAAATACAAAACAATAATATTCAGCTAAAAAAGCTGAGCAGAGGCAATAATTCTCTCTTTCATCGCAACCCATGTTTTATATAATACTTTGATTAAAATGGTGATTATGCAGCTTTAAAAAAAAAAAAAAAAAGTGTGTTTTAAGATCTGGAACTTGTTTTGCCAATTATTTATGTTGGTTATGATAACATTTAAATTGAACTGCATATAATTTACACCTACATCCATAACAACTCTCATAAGCTTACATTTGCACATCTGTGATTTAGTATGGAACCTTATATTAATGCAACCTGTATTATTATTAATGTTGTTGTTGTTGTTGTTTGTTTGTTTGTTTTATTTTTGATATTATTATTAATTGCACACTGCACATACTGTTTACACTATGAACATTTGCACATTCCTGGTCAATATTTTGCACAATATTCAATATTTTGTCAAATTTAAAGCTGTAGCAGCTCCTCTCACTTAGAATATATTTTACACATTTTTTTTTATTTTAAATTTCTTTGTTTCTTTTTTTATATTATTTAGGATTACTTAACTTTGTGTATATTTTTGACTATTATGCACCACAACACCAAGGCAAATTCCTTATATGCGCAAACTTATTCTGATTCTGACTGTAGCTGAAAGGTTTTGCCCCTAAAACACATATTGAAAAAAAATTCAATAGCAGGAATTTCCAAAATGTCTATCTCAAAACCTTTGCAAATAAAAACTGTCTGCATGTCTTGATACTACTATTGGCAGGTGAAGCAACATGTTTTTTGGCGGGTTTGTTTGTCTGTTTGTTGTTTGTTTGTTTTTTTGAGTGAAAGTACCCTTTAGAAGCATCAGTTTTTTTATTGTAACATGTTGATGTAATCCTTATATCAGGAAAAAATAAGTCACAGACAGTAGATAGACAGACAACCACACACACGCAGCTCAACTGTCCTCACTCACACACTGCTAAATCCTCCTCCTCATAATAATCACCATAATACGGTAATCATCATCATAGTCATCATCATCATCATCATCATTACCCCAGTGTGTTGCTGGTTTGGGTACAGTAAGTTCAGTTCAGCTTGTCCTTGTTAACCTGCCATGCCTGACCCCGGGCCTGTGTGACAGCAGCCTCGGGTCTGTCTCCCGTAGCAACCGTGCCATTCAGCCATGAAGCCTTGGCCTCGGACCTTTACCCATTACCTTGGTGACAGTGGAGCGTAAACCACCCACCATCCCCACTGTCAGTTGGACCCGTTGCTCTGTGGTGAATCTGAGCTGTGTCCTTACATCATCTCCTTCAGCAGCAATGGTTGGGTCGCTGGCAGAGGATCATTTATTTGGTCTTTTACGCTTAACCAGAACAAATCTGCATGCATCGAAACAGATGAGGTAATTTTTGGGGGGAAGACACAACACTCTGCTGATGAAACAAGGCTGCACTGTCTGGATTCCTGGGGTTGAGCCTCACCACAGCATACATCAGCTTTCGGAGCATCTCTCAACCTAAGCTGACTTATTTATGAAAAGATTTCAGAGACTTTAAACCAGAGAGACCTTTAAGCAACAAAAAAAAAAAACAGTCCAAATAAAATTTAAAAAGCGGTGATTCATAGCTGATCTGCTGAATCACTGATGACTCAGGTTTAGTTCACAGGTCATAATTATGTAAAAGAGCAAATAGCTCTGAACCAAAGCATGAACAAATTATTCTAACGTCTGTTTATCACTGAACTTTACTGAAAAATAATAATCTGTGCACAGGAGAGACTGAATCTCACACACAGCTTCTGACACAGATAAATGGACTTTAGAGGGAAGGAGTGGACTTTAAGACCCCGACACTACACCCAGCCAACACGATAATGATCAACATCATTCATCAGGAGCATCTTTGTGTCCAATCAGACGCAGTGATGCTTGTGTGACTGTCTGTGTTGACCTGGTGCTTCTTTCCCTTCCCACCCCCACTCCACTGTGCAGACACAGGGTTGCTTAGCAACCCAAGAGCAGCCAATGGAGAACACACACTCGTTTGTGCAGACACTCACACACAGTTGGAAAATCCAGGAACTCTGAAGGAGGAAGATAATGTACTCCCACTCCATCCCTCCATCACGTTCTGTGACCCCCAAAATGTGAAGAGAAACACCGGGGAGGGAAAAGCACAAGTGTAACCCGGCTGCCTGGAGGAGATCCAAACCAGAAACTGCTCTTCACTGCATTGGATGCACACACATGACAGCAAACTATCCCTGCAATCAACTGTAGGCATCATAAATACATCCAACAAACAGTGAAGCAATCCAATCAGTGTCTTGATAAAAAAAAAAAAGCCCTTGTCATGTCTTATCTACATCCAAAAGCCTAAATAATATTTTGTGATTGTGACTGATTATCAATGGAGTTAAGCCCAGCTGCCATGAAATCAGCATTTCCAGCAGACAAAGGACTTTACAAGATGAAAGTTAAAAGCTCTGCAGCATCTCCCCAGTCTAACACTATTAGCACATTAAGTGAGTGCTTAAATACAGTCAGCAGACGATGGATCAACTCACTGCCTTAAGCGAGGAGACAGCACTGTAATCCCCTAAAGGGGGGTTCCACTACAGTAATGGCAACCCGCATGAAACCGCAGCCCCTAGGGAATGGTGGGACTGGGTAGATTATGAGCAGCCTTGGGGCAACGCTAAACCCCTTAGCCCCCCCTGCTTGTGGAGGCTCATGACACACACACACAAAGGTTTACTTAAGTCACTATTGGGGTATTTACATAGACTTACGTTCATTTCCTGGACACTTACCCTAACCCTAACCTACTTGCCTAAACCTAACCATTACTCTAACCATAACCACTTACCCAAAAGTCCGCATTTTACCAGATGGGGAAACGGTTTTTGTGCCAATTGCACAAGCTGTCCCCAATCAACTGGTCTTAAGTCTGGTGTATGTCCCTGAAAGTGATTTAAGTCATAGACACACGCACATGCATGGAAAGACGCTGATAAGTGTGTATACAAGTAAACACAACCATAAAATGCATGAAAACAGATGAGCATGACTGAAACTGGAAAATATAAAGACAGAGAAGTGCAGGCACACACACACACACACACACACACACACACACACACACACTATCCAAGAGTGTAATTTGACTGATTCCTCACATACACAAATCTCATGGGGAGTGGGGAGTAAATATTTCCTCTCTTTTTACTCTTATATGACATGTTTTGGGAGGGGGGGTTGCAGTAACTGGGTGTCAGGGGGATAATTTTACTCCTGGAGGATTATGTGATGGTGATGGAATGACTCTTTGGGCCGAGGGCAGGGAAGTGGCAGGAGGTTGAAAGTGTTTTTTTCGTCCTGGAAAATTAAAGCAGCAGCCTGAGGGGCAGGAGAAATAAACGGAAACATGGTGACATAAAAAAAAGAGGACATAATAGCCTGCTACAACACAGTATGATAACACTATCGCCTGGTGATAAACACCAAGAAGAACACGCTTACCTGACAGAGATATAGGATACTATATATATATATATATATATTATTATATACCAAACCAAATCACTGGAGGAACAGACTGAGGGGCCATTAGACTTGGCCTATTAGGGTCAAATCATTTTATCTCTTACCCAATGCCTGAGGACAAAACATGGGTAAAACACAGTTTTGAGTGGTTGCATTGATAAAATCTCTACATACGTCCCACCTTTATGTACTGCCTTGCAATGCTTTTATCACACACTCAGAGCATGGTCCTTTCAGCCCGGTCAACTGTTCATTTGTTGCCTTTCCCCCCGTGGCAAAGCTGCTTAGAGCAGAAAGGAGATTACACATCGCCAAATATAAAAACAGAAAACACTGCAAAGCCTTTGTGACCCCTGCCTATGAATACACACACTCATACCTATTCTGAGTCCCAAATCTCTGTATAGATTTGGGTCTCGATCTGACCCGAAGCTTTCATCCTCACATAAATACAGTACTTACACAGTACATGCACGTAAAAGGTCTGTAAGAGCCTGCAGCTGTACTCAGTGGTGAATTCAATCCTCTCCCATCAACAGTAGTGCACTCACATAATAAAGAGCACACACACATGTTGCCCTGATATGACTCATAAATCCATAAAAAAGAAATTCTATAGACATTCCTATTCAGCATTAGGGTTGGCATTTGCTTGTGCACTGTTGAAACTGTTTCATTTTTGTAAAAGGGAGCGTAAAAAAGCCCAGAGGGAGAGACAGACACAGGTGACCTTCGGGGGAGGGGAGGTCACTGGAGGGGGGGGGTCACTGAATGTAATACTTCAATGATCAAAACAAGGACTCAGCAGCCTGGGGAATACATACACACAGCTTGCCCTGCTCAGCAGTTGAGATTGTAATGTGTGTGTGTGTGAGAGAGAGTGAGAGACACGGACAAATGTCCTATCAACCTCCACACATCCCACATGCTCACAGCATTTGTATATAGGCCTTATGGGGAAGTAGAGCAGTCACAGCTGAAAACTGCTTACGATTAGGTGAGAAATCCCTAGACTGGAGCAACATATTGGCCATGCCTTGAGGAAAAAGGGTGGAGGTAAAGCATGTTGTACTGTTTCTATGTAGGGAGAAATATGAAACTGGTAACATATAAGCTATGACTTCCATACAAGTCAAACTGCAGGAGAGAATTTAGGTTTTGTGCAGATTTTGTGCACAGTAACCCAAATCTCAAGGACTCACACAGTATACTCATATTCTGATTTTGCCTTATAAGCACATGCTCACAGACCAGACTCCATGAGAGCCATGGCATGATGACACAAGTGCATACATCAGGGAAAAAGATCACACAATATAGGGCACATGGTAAAATATGCTGAGGGCAACACTTGTATCGGAAAAATCTATTTGCAATGATGTCCGAAGCAGCCTCGACAATTATCTGTTGTATGTTAACACTGCCCCCTGGTGTCTGGCAGATAGTAGTGCAACAATATTTGATCACGTTGTACAATGTTTGAGGCTGAGGAGAACAAATAGTTTGCACGAGTATATTCTTTAATTTCACTTGGCAAAAACGGGATGTCAAATAAAAGCTCAGTTCCTCGTTAACGACACAGTTATGTACTTGTTTCAATAACACGTTTCCATTTTACAACACAGTCAAAATAAAAGTTTGAGGAGATGGTTGGTACGTAAGCACAATTTTGAAGGAAGAGACGTGCTATCCTACCTCTGCATGCCACATGTCTAAATCTAATACCAACTAGGCTTTCTTTATTGGCTTAATGTTATTTTGCAGTTTTTTTTACTTCAAGTAATGAAAAGTTACTCCACTGATAAGAAAGAATGTCATTGGAAGATCCTGGAGTTAAGTTATTTTCTTTACAACAATAGCCAATATTTCTTAATTATGGGTGATCATATTTGGTAATTTACAATTCAGTGAAAAATGTCCTAAATATCTGCAAGATTCACAATTGAAAACACAATTAGGACACTGAAATCAAACGTACTTTGACTTTGTTTGTTATCAGATACATATAATAAAATTTGACAGTTATTTATTTTTTCCCCACATCAAATCTGGAAAAAAAACAAAAAAAATCAGAAACATTAAACGCTTCCTAATCCTTCGAAGTAGTCAGTAATAAGGTCGAGTGGGACACAATAGGCAATTCTGAAACGAGTTCCTCGGGTTTAAGTGCATGACCATTATTTAAACAAAATGTTTTCAAATGGGATTAGGGCCTATGTCTGGCTCCTGCTGATCATCCATGTAGTAGGGATCCCCTTGGTGGACTCTGTGATTGTGCACCCTGAGGTTCCCTCTGTGGGCAAACCTCTTCCCACACTCTGTGCAAGCAAAGGGCCTCTTCCCCATGTGAACGTCCCGTTGGTGGGCTCTCAAGTTCCCGCTGCGTGCAAAACGTTTACCGCACTGTGCGCAGCCAAAAGGCCTCTCACCTGTGTGCGTGCGAGTGTGAACAGTAAGCTCAGAGGGAGTGAGGAAGCTCTTGTCACAGAACTGACAGGGATGCAGTCTGACTCCTGTGTGGCGTAAAAGGTGTCTGCGCTGATGGGAGGGGTAGGTGAAACACTTGGTGCAGTATGGGCAGGTGTAAGGTCGTCCGTTCCCTCCGCTTGGAGCTGGTGGGTGGCTGAGAGTGTTTGCATGTCGTAGCGTGAGTGACTGTGAATTGGACTGCGGTCGGAGAGGGTCTCTGTTGCCAAAAGTTGCAACCCGCCTTGTGTGATTGATGGGGCCTCTCCCTCCCCTATCATCTCTGGGTCTCCATGGTGACTCACCAGATGGAGCCTGTGGCTGATCCTGTTGAGCCTCCCTTTGCGCCACCCCCTGATCCTGCACTGAGTTCTGGTTGGCGCTCTGGTTCTCAGGCTCCTGGTCCAGGAAAGGGAAAGAACTATCCTCATCTTCGTTGCTGGTTTCGTCAGAGCCAAAGCCAGGTCGGAAGCAGGGTGTGTCTGTGCCGGTGCTGCTGCTGGCTGGACCAGAACAGCTGGTGCCATCTGCCTGCAAGTTCTCTAGACCGGGCACCCCACCTCTGGTGGCGTCTAACCCCGGTAACCACTCCCCAGGCTGAGCTAGGCTTGGGTCAGGCCTTGGCGAGCAGCGTCCGCTCTGGGAGATGGAGAGAAAAGGAGTGGAAGCTTGATCCTGGAGGGGTCGGTGGTCTGCACTTCGACTGCCTTGATCCCAGTGAGACACTGCAGACAAATTGGGGGGAAAAAGACAACTGATGCACTTTTATACTCAAAGAGTTTCAAGGTCATCTGGCTACAGCTTTGAAAAAGCTAAACAGTCAGTAACTGGACAAAGAATGTGCTGACTTCTTACATTTGGCCTTTGCTTGTGTGGCAGCCAGAGGATCTATCTGCCTCTGGTGCTCAGCAACAAGGCTTCCCTCTGGGGCTTGGACTGCGACAGACTCCATAGTAGGTCGTGATCCAGCATGCTGTGGAGAATAACAGGTCAGACAGGGCATGGTGCAAATGTAAGTACATTTCTGGTTGTTCAGAAATTACAAATGCTTTATGTTTCATTGATTGGACAGCCAACATTTGTATTTGTGGAGAGAGTCTGACCTCATGTTTTATTGAATCTCCATCTTGGCCTGTGCCCTCCTCTTTTAGCCCACTGAGGCTGTGACTGAGCCCTGCTGCTGGGTCTGAATGAGGAGACACATCCTTTCCTGTGCAAGAAAAGTGTAGGTCAGTCTGAGTAATGCCTCTAGTGCTACTTCTGTAGTGAATATAGGTAAGAACAAAAATGGGTTTGGATACAAGATTATCCTGAACATTTACTGAGTTCATATTATGCTTGAGTCTTTCCACAATGATAATAAACAAGATAAATAAAGTCAGTGCCCAAAGCTGTGTATTACCTGATCCTGTCAGGGTCTTCTGCCTCAAGCTGTCCTCTCTGTCTCCTATTGACATCTCCCCTTCCTCGCTCCCTCCACCCTTCGCCCTTTGCCTCCTCTCCACTTTCTCCAGCCTGCCTCTGAGGATGGAGATCTCCTGCGTTTTCTGCGCCAGCTCCGCCTGCTGCTCACACAGGCTGCTCTCAAAAATCTTGGCGATCTCGCACACGGCGGCTGCCAGCAGCGAGTCCATGACGGTGGCCAGCTGAGCGTGGAAAGCACCCCTCACAGACTCCATCGTCCTTTGTTTCAGGGACGATGTTTTAATGTCACCTACCAATTGACACCGCTGTTTTCTTCGATGGTTGGCCGCCAGAGGCAGTTGAGGGACGATGTGGCTGCTACCACTGTACACTCGTCTGCTCTGGCATCCCTGAACTGCCATCAGATTGTGCCATGCTAACTAGCTACGCCATTTAACTTTTACATTCCTTGTGGTTGAATAACTCTTGATAATTAACTTGTGCGACAGTTTTTTTTAAACGACCTCACTGAAGTTAAGGTGTCAATCTGCTCTATCTTGTAAGGTTTCGCTACTGTTACATTACATACAGTGATGACAAGCTATGCGGTGTAATGCAGAGATTCAGTTTGCTTATTATAACGATATAAACACAATCAATTTGTAGCTAGCAACGAGAAAACAGCCATAATGTTAGTGTTTTAGTGCGTGCTAGCTAATGTTACCTATGGCTAACGTGTAAACAAGGCAGCCAACGAAGCGTAACCTGTACTGACCCGCAGCAGCTCGTACTAAAGCCGGCTGTAAATGCAGTAAAGACGACCAAATAAGCACATCAGCAACGACTCGTCACTGTCGATGGACATTTAACAATATTGGCTTTCATCAAATCCAAAGGAAACACTCCGCACACTTGCAAATCACATTCAGGGATGCGGCGACCAGTCGGCCAGCTAGCAGGTTGGTGGTATCCGTGATGTGACAGTCATGACAAATCTCGCGAGAACACAGCTGAAGCCACTGCAGAGTGTAGAATCACAAAATACAGTCTCGTACATTTTAAATAAGTAGGTGATACAACTTCACACATTACTGGAATTAAAGAAAGAAACTCTATGCAAGGCACAGTGTAAAATATGGATTTTATTGGGGTAATGATCTAGCAACACCACTGACACTTTTTATGATGACAAGAGAACAGTCGTAGTAAACCTTTTCCATCATGTCCATGTGGATCAATGAAAAACAATACAACCCACACAAAGTTTGGAACAGTTTAAAACAGTAAAATACAGTACATTCACATTTGTTCTGAACTCAAGCATCAAATAACATAACTTTGAATGTAACAAGTCCTAAAAAATTGTAATGTTTTCAGATATCCTTCAACTAACAGTAGGTGGATTAACAGGATAACCAATTACATTTTTCTCCAGCAAATACAGTCATCAGGACATCTCAAAGCCATGTCCAGAAGTCTTGACACTACAAGCAAGCACATCTCCAGACACCACAGGGTGAGCTGAAAGATTGTCTGAGTGAGTTTCTCAACTTGTGCCAAAACTTGTAGAGTTCATATCAAACAGCACCGACTGTGAATAAGGTGAACAAACACATTCATACATATAACTGAACATTAACTTTCCTTAAATACAAAAATAAGGTTAGTTGATTTGTTTATATACTGTATACCACAAGGCAGGAAAGATTTTTCAACAGGTAGAGATTTTGCTATACACTTTCTACCGAGGTAGCTTTTCTTTTGGTGTGGTTTTTTTTGGGGCCAATATCATTGTCAAAGAGCAGGTTTGCTGTAAGGCAATCTTGGATTTACATAGTTTTTGCATCACTTTAATGTACTGTGGTGCTAACTGTTCTTTTTTTGTCTTGGGATATATGTTTTCATCATTTTAAGGGATTTTTTTTTAGATATGTATCTTTATCCTTTCTGTTATTGCACTGCTGTGGGCTGGAAAGAAGAGCATTTTGTTTTTTTATGTACACAGGTACACAAGAAAATTAAAATAAACTAAGTCTTGAATATGATGAAGTACCCCGATTTGCCAGGTATTTCACAAAGTTGCACATTCCCATCATGTTATTTTTTTCAAACAATGCTTTCTTCATTGAATTTTCCTGGAAAATATTAGTTTACCACAATATGTGTTTATTTTTATCCATTGCCCACCCCATACACATCATTCTTCATCCAATCTGTGAAAAGATCCTTAACACTTTTAAGGAAATGTCTGGGTAAAACTTTAAAACAAGTTACATGTGATGATGGTGGAACAAGAGTACTTGGTGGTGGACTGGACCCCTCAGTACATGGACAGACACACTCATGTTTTACCTCTGTGCGTAAAAGTGTGATGTAAAACGAGTCATTCAAAGACCCGTAGCATTCAGGAAAACCCATCCATCAACCCGGACGAGCATAAATAACAACATCTAATGTTTTTAGACAGGAGATGCTAACTGCATACCAGCTTACTTGTGGAAACGTTGAATATGGTTCTTGAGGCGTACCTCGGTGAGGAAGCCTTTCCCACAATCCTGGCAGATATTAGGCCAGTCCCTGTGAAAATCAAACACATGCCTATTTAACTCCCTTGGTGTGGGGAATATCTTCCCACATTCCCGACACGGGATCTTTTTCAGAGAAATACGGCATCTTTTTCTGTGTTTGTATAGCTGCGCACTGGAATTAAATTTTTTAGGGCACTTCTCACATTTGATGGGCTTCTCTCCTGTGTGGATGCGATAGTGTTCAATCAACAAGCCTTTGCTTTTCACAAGCTTCAGACACGTTAAGCAGCTGTAACCATTGGGGCGCCGTGTGCCCATTGTTTGCCATTTTTTCCTCTTGTCTGAACTGTGTTCTTTCTGAACATTGTTAAAGTTAGCTGCTCCGCTTGTGTCTTTGCTGGAGGCAATCAAACTCTCTCCGTTTTCTTCAGGCTCCTCTAAAGGCTTGGTCCATCCGAGGTCTCCGTTTGTCTCTTTTGATGTAATTTGATCTTTGTGCCTTCTCGATGACGCACTGCAGCTGTCAGAGGAAGGTGTGCTTTCCTTCCTAACAGTTTCCTGTTTTTTGCCCGGTGTGGACAGTTTTTCTTGGTCACATGACTGAGATTCTTTTGCAAACGATTTCTTGAGTTTTCGGCAAGATATTTTATGATTAATGAGAGCGCTTGGAAAAGGGAACTCTTTTTTGCATGCTCGGCATTTCTTGTGTGATCGTATATGTACATTTAGGCCAAACTCTGTATCAAACACCTTACAGCAAAACTTACAAGTGTACATTTTTCCATCATTTTGCACCGTCTCTTTTTCTTTAGACACAGACTCAGTTGCTGTGTTTTTTCTTCCCTCGTTTTTGCTCTTTGTAACATTTTCTTGCTCTTTTCCTGTTAAATTTCGCCCTCTTCTTCTTTGACCTGTGGGGACTGCTGAGCCAGAATATTCCTGTTTGATCTCTCGGAGCAAACGTTTCATGTCATTTCTTACTAGTGATCGTCTGGCGGTTGTTGTTGGTGAGATTTTGTCCTGAGTGGGTTTGTCGCTCTCCTTTAATGAGGAACCTGTGGGAGAAAATATCGCAGAAAATTAAAATGTAACCCTGAGAAAAAGGGAAAAAGCCATATTTAATTCTATAATACTATTACTACTAGGAATTCTCATTTGAAGGGTCAGTTCACCAAAATTAAAAAAAACCTTTCTCACTTACGCCACCTGGTATCTAGACAATTTTGGTTGTATTTGGCCACATTATTAAATATTCATCCCTGGGTTTTCTGTTGTTACCCGAATACAACGGAGGAGAATAAAATTTGTAGTGCTCACAGCATTGAAAAATGACATTTAATGAATTTAACTGCAACACATCTTTTCAGAATCATTGTCCTTATGAGAGTGCGGATATATCTGTAGTTCAACCTTTTACCTGACAAGTTGACAAAATCGGCATTTTTATTTACAAAGAGAGCTTTAGAAATCATAAAATAATCGTGTTAATGTGTGTATGTAAATGTGGATGTGAGAAAGGAAATACATTCCTCATTCTGACAATCATTTACAGCACAGAACAATAAATGAAATTAAGAATTAAACCAACCTCTCTTGGATTTCCTGCCTGCCTTTGTTGGCTGGTGAGACTCTATGTCATGGTTGACCACCTAAAATAAAAATGTTCTTGGTTATATCTCCAATGATTTGCAATGCAAATTTCAGAAAACAGTTTCATGCAGAGCTGTGTCAGCATACACGGATATTACGGAGATGAACTCTCTGGATGTTCTGAGTCGTTCAATCATTTTGCCAAAATGTGAAAAAGTGGATGTAGTAGCACTTTTTAAACATCTTACACCTGAAGAATACACAATAAATCCTGTAAGGGCAAATCAGTGCTTCAGCTCAATTCCTGCAAACTTTTGTACCTGAGCCTCTGCACATCTGCCAAATACCTCCACAAGTGTCAGAAGAGAAAAAAAAAGTGCCCCCCCCCCTCTCTCCCCAAAGCACAACCCTCTTAAGAGATTTTGTCACCCCATGGAAAGTGTTTGTTTTGAGGCCTAATTGACTGTCTGTGTTGGTCTGAAATGTTCACAAACACATTAACACCTACCTGATCCCCATGGAGAGTTGGGTTAAATTTTTATCAAAAGATGGACAAGTGTAAAAATTTCACCCGATTTCATCAGTTAGCAGAATATCCCAGTGAGCTCTGAGAGGATCTTCACATTGCTTTGAAGAAACTACGGTCATGAAGTATTGAAGTTTCTCTTCTTTTTTAGGTTTTATCATAATCTGACATGACACAGGGATATCTTGTCCACTGGCAGCACTGATATATCCAGAGTGCCATATAATGTTTCCAGCGTACCATTAAGGATGCGCATTCATTAAAATGAAGCATGTGGGCTTCAGTGGTCGGTTATCAAATTTGCAACTGCCCGTCTCAGCAATTATCCTATCCTATGCACACCACTGCTCCCCCTCCCTCTGAACCTCTTGTGTTACTTATCACTGCACCACTGTAATGCTAAGCCATCCAAACATCCGCTCCTCCATCACACACCTCTTTCTTGACGATCGGAACGTGCCACAGTGGGATGGACAGCCGTCGCAGTCTTACGCTGGGACACACGCCATCGTTTTGCTTGGTCAAGTTCTCGTAGCCCAGAGGGGCACACCAGTCGTCAGGTACTGCACAAACCCAAAAACACGGGTGATCTTCAACTGGTGATGCACTAAAAAAACATCTGGCTACACCAGTGATGCTTTAGGTGTGTCCTAGTAAAGGGTGAGGGTACTTGTGCATCACTTATTTTGTGTAATGTATGCATTTGTACTTAAACTATTTGTAAATATTAGTTTTCACTATGACGCTTTTCGGTTTGTTTCTGTTTGTCGGTTTAATTCGGAATAATTCAATGTTCAGTGTAACGTCCAGGGGGAATGAATACTAAAATGGCCTTAGAAGCATCGCCTGTTAAAGTAATAATTCCCTCTGTAATGACAGCCGTCTAAAAACAGTGACTATAGTCAAGCATAAAATGTCTTTCACAGAAGAAAGCAAGTTATTTTCATCATTTAAACACTATACCTTCAAAATCAACCTCAGGATCATGAGACGTTTGTCTGGAGGCGTTCTCAGGCTCTCTTTGTGTTTCAACAACTTGAATTTGATCCTTCTCCGCTCTTGTGTGACAGTCATTTTGACTTTCTTTCAGCTTGAGCTCTGTTTTCTGTAACTTCATTTTAAGTTGAAGTATCTCTTCTCCTTTCTGTGCCAGCTCCATTTGATGGTCGTGTAGCGTGTTCTCAAAGATCTTCGCTATCTCTATCATCGCTGTCCTCAGGACTGAGTCCATGGCCACCTGGGCCCTGAAATCTCTTGTCCGATAGTCTGTCATCTTTGAAGGCAACTGCTTACAGATGTCCTCCCTTGTAAAGTCTTGTGTGATGCTGTTCTGGTCCTCTGAAAGTCACTGACCCCCTAAAAAGAGAGATAAGAGACTAAATTAATGACAGCTATAAAACAGCAACCTTGGTGGTTCCTTGGTATTTACACTCAATGGCCACTTTATCATGTATGGGGTGGACAAAATATTTATGTTTCTTGAAATAAGGTCACTTTTAGCAGGTTTGCTGAAATGGGCATCTAACGCCAAATCAACTGGGAGAAGGACGATCTCCCTTCAAACTACCACACTCAACTTCTAATGGCCTTCAAGTATGCAATACCTCTGGAAGTCAAGGATGTACTACTACTATGTAAACAAAAAACAGAAAGTTCAACGGACTGTCAATTTATTAATTTTACCAGGAAAATTTCACATCCATAAATTCAACTTCTCGCCCATCGTTTGAACTTTTCATGATTGAATACAGACAGTATTTTGACTCTATCCAACTTATAAACAATAAGAAATATGCACATACAGTTAGTATGCTCCAAGAATGTTTTAAAGAAATCTGATGTTATAGCCTGCCTTTTCTGTTAAGTTATTTTTCTCTCTTTTTTATAATTATTACTTTTACCTTTTGTCCTGTTACAATGATGACTGTATCAACAAACTGAAAGTGAAGTCATGTCCTGTTATGTTATCTTTATTTCAATATTATGTTGTTCAGTATGAATTGTTTTCTGTTATTGTATTAATGTCACACATATTGTAACTTAAGTGATGCTTTCTATAAATACAGTAATGGCGGGAGTATGCAATATCCAGGTAGAGATGATACAGTTTCCATCATGTGAATGTGGACCACAATGTTTTATCTTGTGGAGCAGACACACACACACACATTCAACAGTTACATCACATAGCGTTTAGCTGCTATAACATGACAAAAGTCAGGGATGAACTTCTCTTATAATGTTGGTCCACTGGTTAAGAATGAGTAGTAGTTTTTATAAGATCACTCATCTCTTTAAAACCACATCACCGTTAGCTAACGTTAGCCAACTTATGATACTGACTGTTCGTTTAAATAGATCAGCTTTCGCTTTCCACGTAAGAACAGCAGACCAAAAATTAACTTTAAATATCAGGAGCTTGGTAATGACTGAAAACAGGCAGACCATTTAACTACATGTGGAGGGCAACTGATCATCTAACGTTATGCAAAAAATACTGACCGCTCTGCAGAGGGATGAACGCCAGTTACTGTATGAGATGATAACTCCGTTTGTAACCGAGGAAGGTCCTAATGCATGAAATGTAAGCTGTGGCGCCCGCTGACAACAAAATATTACATTAGCAGCATTTGTTTCTCATGAGGTATCCTTAACTAACGTGTAAAAGTCACACTGTCAAACATAATTCGGCCATTTTTACTAGGATACCCAGGAGAAAAGAATAACGTTTTTATTCCCACCCGCATTCTACGAAGACCCGCCCCTACTCTACCTCTGATTGGCTCTTTTTACGCTAACCAAATAAGAACTGGAAGCTAATTGGTCGTTCCATTTAACGTCACTGCGCTAGCTACACCTCCGCCATTTTGGACTGAAAGCGACTTTTTTTTCCTCTTTATTGAACATTATGAACATTCAGACATTCAGCTGGTGGACATGGCACGGACATTATTGTACGGTTCAATATTCCAATTGGTGGAAAAAGTCGATATCAATCAAATGAGTTAACAAATTTAATTTAAAAAATAAGTTATCTAAACATAATATAAATAAACAATAACACCGCAATCAGGTTCTACAGAAAAAAATCTTTAAATATAACAGTGTCCGTTCACTTTTTTGTTCGTCATAATGTATCATGGGTTAATGTATCTATGTACAAATTGAATTCAACCAGAAAAATATTAAGATTTGGGAAGGACTTAGAGAATCTTGCTTGTATGTGAAATTTACCAACTACAAGACTTGTCATGTAACTCAAAGGTTTATTAAGACGTTTATCATTACAGGTTAATTATATTGTTATTATATTCATACATATATTGCATTCAAACGCAGCAACAAGCCTAAGATCTTTTCCATTATGACAGTTGTTGAGGGGTTAATTTGTTTATTTGTTTTCTTCCTTTAACTTAATTAACAGCACAGTAATATTGCAAGAGAAACAACAGTACAGGGAGTATTGGGGGTAAAACACAAGCAGAAATAAAATAGTACAATGTAAAAGATATATATTACAGAAATTAAAAGGAAAAAATAAATAAACATAACTTAAAAAAGTGAATTAGCAATATTGAAAACCAACAATTAATTAATTAAAATATGATTACATGCCAACCATTTTTCTTCCTCTGTTGTAAAAAAAAAAAGCGCAGGCTGATTTCTTAAATTACTGTCACATTAGCTGCAGTAACAGGGCAGTTCTCTCTTTTTTTCCAATAAACAATAATCCAATGTTTGTGACTTTCAAATATTGTACACGAACCCCTCTATAAACTATTGTGGTAAATATTCTCTTTTTAAGGTGGATGAATTTTACTTCTTCCTTAAAAAAAAGTGTTTCCTCTTTCTTTTCACAACTGATGGACAAAGACCTCTATTTTTCTTCAGATATTACAACCTGGGCTGGGACAAGCTGAACACTAAATATGTCAGGATACAGCATTGCAGTTACATGGTAGCATTATCTTAATTATTTAGACCAGGATTACAAACTGTTTTAATAATAGTTCATAACAGATGGTGTATTCATTTATGTCACAAATTAAAACAATGTGTGATTTACTAATAAGCAGTCAGTAATTCACACAATTAAAGCATTTAGATTGAAAAACTATTTAGGTTTTACCTTACTTACACATACATTTCATCATTACCGTAAACTCCTACATAGTTCAAACTTCCAAAAACCAAAAGAAAGTAGGCAAGTGGGGTCAATGGTTTGTACAGTCACTACAGAAGCAGGAAACAAACAAACAAACAAAAAATGTAGCCACAAACACAAACCTTACCCAGTTATAGCAGAGAAGCTCAGGCCCGCTGAGCAGCACTCTGTGCTCATGTAGAGGGTCAGAGAAGGACAATAGTAAAAAGAACACTGGTGTCTTCAGTCATGTATTTTAGGCTAAATTAATACAAGATATTCCTTCATTTGCCAAATGATGGAAACCTACAGTTTCATATTGCATCTAAAACACCACTGGAAGCCCCACATAAGCTTTAATTTGCTATTTGAAAAGGCCATCCGACCGTAGCTCCCACTAACAGCCACTTCGGCAAGAGATATTAATGCATGTGTGTAATTTGTAGCAGGGAAAGTGCTTGTTATTGATTTCACACAGTTGTGTGTTAATCTGATGCCTGGTCTTGCTCAGCAACACTATTGTTTGATGTTTATTTGAGTTACAGAATTTGATTAACAGAGATAGATAGTGTACAGAAATACATGCTGCATTTGCTGACTCTTCAGGTTCAGTGGTGGATATGTGGTAGATTATTTTATCTCCAACAATATAATGTCCTGTTTCATGTTAGTCATTTTCAAGTGAAAATTAAACTAAAAGTTTTTTTTATCAGGATATGTTGTTATATTGCTTATTATCCTATCCCTACCGTGAGCGTTTACTGTATATAAACACATGCGCCAGCTGTTAAAACAAACTGTACAATATAGGACTGTTAACACTGAAACACATAACACTGGAAGTATAAAATGTGTATCTCATATGCATACTTACTGTATATGATGTGTTTACAAAAATAACAGTATATGTGCAGTTCACTGAAGAACAAAATTATGGCGTCCCCTCAGTCAGCAAGAAATCAACGAGGCAAATAAATCTGAACACTTTCCACTTTGTCTACAGATACCTGACAAACCTGGGTTTCATAATATCAGCATACACTTGGCTCACTGTGGTCAAACAAAAATCAATAAACTTTCACTTGGGACAAGCATAGTTTCAAGCAGGCTGTGCAGTAGATAATTGACAGCAGTACAGTAGATAATTACTTCAACTGAGTGCTTCAATGCAGTATTCACTGGGCTGTTTTGTCATTGCCTCCGATTTCAAACTGATATTAGGGGAATAAGTTGTTTTTGTTTTTATTTCTTCTAAACTAGCCGCAAAAACTATTTAAATTTGGGGCCAAAAGTGGGCTTTTTTTGTCTGAGAATATTTCTTCATTTTATTGTTTTAGCTTATTTTAAATAGCTGTTCACAAGGTTCATAAGCTCCAAGGAGGTGGCTTAAACAAAGCTTAAGCCTTTGCCTTTCCTACTACGGTCAAAATGTCTGCTGTGAAAAGACACTATTTATGTTATTAATTACACATCTGTTTGTCTGCAGTTAAAAAGATACATTTTTTCTCACTGGGTGTTTTCCAGGTTTGAATCTAATACCCAAAACTAAGCTTGTAAAAATTAAGTGTGTTTGTGAGAATAAACAATCAAGGAAAACAGAGATTCATTTACATTCTACAAGATTTGCTTTATTGTAACAAGAAAGGATCAGTGCAAAGCTTTAGGGTCTAGATAAGTGCGTTTAGGAGAGTCGTACAGTATGTTAAGAGCGGATCACCGAGTGTCTCTACTTCTCCATTCTGCCGGTTTTAACTACGTTCATTCATGTCGTAAAATACTGGAATGAGCTTCGGTTTCAGCGTGTTGATCTCCATCTCAGCCAAATGTAGTGTTGTTCCAGGCCACGTTGGCTGCATCCATGTCCACGAAGTTAACATAAATCCTGAAATAGACACAGAGAGAAATAGGTTAATGAGATTGGACATTAACAGTGAGCGAAGTATATGAGATACAAGGGTATCTGAGTCTGTATTTCTGGCACCATCAATTGCTTATCAGATTCAGTGCAGTGATTGTACTGATTGTTGTGTGTGTGTGTTATTTACCTGTCAGCAGAGATGCCCAGGTGTTTGTTGAGCATCCCGCACAGTAGTTTTGAGTATTGCTTGTTGTGAGCACCGCTGATCTTGCCAATACTGTGGAGGGAGCAGAGTGCGCAGGGGTCTCCCTTTCCTCCAAACATCATCATTTGGTCAGGGTTGATATGCACAGCAATGTACTGTGTTCACAAGACAGACACACAAAATTGATGTCAGGCAACGACACTGGCTGGATCCACTGAGCCCCAATGTCACATTGTAGTATCCACATTGCATTAAAAAGGCCGGCACATATTAAATATAGACTACAGTTAGAGTGGTAGTGAGGATTTTTGAACTACTGAAGTCATGAATCCAAAATATCCCACTGCAGCCCCACCCATACATGATATTTCATATGATTCTGGCAAAGAAATACTGATTCCCTTTCATAAAACAAACACATTTAAAGATATTTAGTCTAAGAAATGTCAGATTTAGCCTCCAACATTAATTAACAGAATGTAAACTGCTCATTAAGATCCCCAAAGGCAATAGCCTCGATCAGTGGCAGCTATCGACAGACATATATTATATATAAGTTAAGTCTGTATTCTAGTTCATTTAATGCTATATTTTTATGCACATGCTAGTTAAAGCCATGCCTATTAATGTTATGAAGTGACATAAAGATCACTAATACAAATTGAACATTTTAATGGCAAAATATTTACATTATATTTTCACAGCTATAGGCCTTTGGGCCTTCTGAAAGGATGTTGATCTGAGCCCTTTAAAAATACATCTCAGGTTATGATAAATTTGCTTTTAACTTGTGGGTTTAGTGAACAGACTCCACTAATCAATCATCTACCCATGCTGACTCAGTGCAGTCGGTGGTGAGTTTGCGTTGCACAAGAGTCGTATTCATCCGGTAGAGAGGCTGATACTGTATCTACTGTTAGCTACAGTTACACAGAAATCAGGCTGCAAGTGCTGATCTACACCCAACAAAGAAGTTAAATCCGTCAAGATGATCCAGATAGGTAATAATAAGGGTGGATAGTCCCCTCAGTTTCACAGTGAGACCCAGGTGAGATCATGCAGGAATAAGCGTGGCCCGGACCTACCTGTGCAGGTTTGCCCATAGCTTTGGCGAGCTCCTCGGTGGCCTCAGACAGCAGAGCCGCCGGTACGTCGCTTTTGGCCACGTTAGTGTTCACCACGAACATCGGCATGATTATTCTTTGAAGTGCTCTCTTTCTGCTCTTCGGAAAGCTGTGAACGCTGCATAAAACTGTCCAGCAGGCGGAAGAATGAAGCAAAGACCCGTTTACCTCTTTCAGAGAATCACGTGGCAAAAGGACCACAGCGCCCCCCTCAGTATGGAGGGTACAACAACAACCAAGTGGAGGCTACAGTAGGTATTTTTTCTGGTATTATTTTCTTATTTCTTAGAAAAATCAATCATCAAAGCTTTACGAAGTTTGGTCTAATTTTCTTGTATATAAAGGAAGAAATAAATATTCCTACAATTTGTTTTTGTTGTTGTTTTTAAGGAAAATGTCTTACTCCATTTATTGAGACATGGTGCCCCCTTATTTTATTTTATTTTTTAAATTTGTCTTCACAGTTAACTGTTTTTTTCTTCTTTTCTTAACTTGTAGCTGATTTATTATGTGTTGTTTTCCTCTGTTTGATCTGTTAATTATTTCTCATTGGTTTACTGTAATAAGTGGTCTTGTATTTCAGTATGTTTGTATATATTGATTTAAAAAAAAAACTTTAATTACAACAAAAATTTTAAATAAAAACAATCGTTACCTCTACTGTTGAGATCACACAGAAGCAGAAAGTGATGTGTGCAATAATCCCGAGTTTTTTCCAGGGTGCGGCTGCTCTTGAGTGTAGGGTAATTACGGTACTGCGCATGCGCACTTTCCTCAAGCATCAGTAAGCAGAGCTGAAGGAGGCGAGGAGGAAACAGAGACAGAGAGAGAGGGGAGAAGTTGGATGGTACTTTCCTTTGTCGCCGTGCCTCTGATCTTACGATTAACGAACAGCATTATCCGTGATCCGTGAAATCACACGGTGTGTCGCCGGTTAACGTCTACTCCTCCTGATTTCACCTAACAAACGGTACGTATGGAAAGCTAAATTAGCCAGGCTGCTAACACGATCACTTTCCAACGTTACGGAGGGGCTGGTGACCCTCTTCTACTTCAGTATTATTGTGTGTCGACCAGTATTACAAGTTTACTAGCAGGTCTTGTTTTTAGTATATATCAAACTGCAATACCGCCTTTGTACTTCTTAATAAACCGACAATATATACTGTTTACTAAATGATAACACAGATGGTTATTAGCGATAAATAAAGTATTTCTGTAACTGATATTGATGACTAGGACCAGATTTAGCCATCAGATCGATAAGACAATGCGAAACTTTTGTGATCCCAGTGGGAAAACCTTGTTAAATGTTTACATGGTTGTGACGTGCTGGCATGATAAACTGTTATTGATCCGTCCTCAGGTCAAACCTGTGGCCAGGATGATGGAGGAATCGGTGAGCACGTTTGAGACGCATCTGACGGCTGTCATGGACAGTCTGATCCGAGCCTCGGTGTGTGAGATCACCAAACTCTTCCAGGAGACGGTGAACGACTACCTGGTGGAGCTGTCCCTCAACAGGAAGGAGAACGAGGCTCTCAAACTGAGGCTGAGGCTCACGGAGAGCAAACTGAGGACCGAGCGAGTGTACGGGCTGGGCTGGGCTGCCCACCGCCGCAACGCTGGCCTGGCGGCGGCGGAGGAAGGGCCCGGAGGGCGGCAGAAACGAAAAGTTGTGGGGGCCCGTAAGTATTTCTGGCGTTTCCTTTCAGACAAGGAGCCTACGTCACATTTAGTTTGTGTCAGGTATGAAGCTGTCATTACTATTAAGTGGCACCTTGCTAAAATGCGTGATTGTGTTGTTTAATGTGAGAAACAGGGCTCTTGCTATGCAGTCAGGGCTTATGAGAAGACGCACTTGTTTTGTTGGAAACCATCTGGCAAGAGCTGATCTCTCCCTCCCTCCCTCCTCCCTTCCTCCTCCCTTCCTCCTCCGCCTCCTCTTCATGTTCGCTCCCTCTGTCCTTCACCTCCCCCTCTCCTCTCTCTCTCTCCGCTGCATTCTGTCCCTCCCACTCCTCTGTGCTTTTGCACACTCTGTCTCTCTCCCTCCCTGCCTGCCTTGCTCCTCTCCCTCCACTTCTCTCTGTCTCTCTCCAACTCCACCTCCTCCCCTTCCCGCTCCTCTCTCCTTCACGCCCTCTCCTCCTCCCTGCCTCTCTCCCTGCCCCCACCTCCTCCAACGCTATTCTCCTGCTCTGTTCTCTCCTTCATCACGTTGCACACACACACACACACACACACACACACACACACACAAACACACTCCCCTTCCTCTCCTCCCCCTTTCCCCACCTCCTTCACTCCACTCCTCTCCCGCTCCTCTCCACTGCCACCATAATTACACACTCCCTCTCCACTTCCACTTCTCTCTCTGTCTGTGTCTCTCTCTCTCTCTCCTCTTTCCACCTCTTCACCCCCCCCCCACCACCCTTCTGTCTCCTTCAACATGTTCTCCCATTCCTCCTCCTCCTCCTCTCTCCCCTGCGGCCCCTGCCAACTCCACTTCTCTCTCTCTCCTCTCCTCCCTGTCACGTGTTTTTCTCTCCTTCGCTCCCTCTCGTCTGTCATTCTACGCCCCCTCTCTCCTCACTCATTCATCATGCTCACTCCTCCTCCTCCTCCTCCTCCTCCTCACCATGCTCCTCTTCCTCTCTCCCTTCCCCCAACCTCTCTTCTACTCCTGTTCCCCTCTGCCTCTCAAACCCCCTCCTCCTCTTCCTCATCTCCCACTTCTCCACCCTCTTTTCTTCTTCATCTCTCTCTCCTGGCCCTCCAATCATCTCCTCCTACTTATCTCACTCCCCCTCATGTTTCATTCTCTCTCCTTCCTGTCTCCCCTCTCTCCTGCCCCCCTCCTCCTCACCTCACTTTCTCCTTCCTCTCTCACCTCCCTCCCACCCTTCCTTCATCTTCCTCTCTTCTCCCCAGGAGGCAAGTCAAAGAGGGGCCCGGCAGCAGCCTATGGCAAAGGCTGGCCTGGAGGTGTGTGGGAGGAAGGAGGAGGTGGCGGTGGCGGCGGCTGTGGTGGGGGAGGAGGAGGAGGAGGAGGAGGAGGAGGAGGAAGTGGAGGAGCTGTGGGGATGGTAGCAGGAGCAGGAGGAAGAGGGGGGAAGGAGGCCAGGGAGATGTACCTCATCCAGTTCCCCGGGGGCGAAGAGGATGAGGGAGGGATGGTGGAGGACGATGAAGGGGAGGGCAGCCTCAGCGGTGAGGGGGAGGAGACGGCCAACATCAAAGAGGAGGTGAGGGAGACGGGCTTTCTCAGAGGAGGAGGAGTAGGAGGAGAAAGTGGCACAGCATCTCTGCATCACTCAGCAGCTCCATATAGAATGAGAAAGAACGCAGACAGAAAAAGAGAGAGATAACACAGTGAGACAGAGTTTTGCTTGTGTTTTTCAGTCATCAAATCACTGCAGAGATGTAGTGGATAAAGGGAACGTTATTGATTTGATATTTAGCTTCCCTGAAGAGCCCTTTGAGTAGAGCTCTTCACATCACAAGTGCAGCAAGCTTTCAGGTGGAAATACTATTAGAGGTGAAAAGCGGCTTGCTGTTCCACCACATGGCCAAATGGCAGGAGCACAAATCCACTCTTCACTTATCTTATGTGTTTGAATACTCAACGCATGCAGAATGTCTCCCTGTCAAGTCATTTCAAAGTGTTTTTGGTGGCTAATAAAATAGCTGTAAAGAATTATAAGCACAGAATCCGAACAGGCTAATAATATAGCTTTTTCTCATGTACATTGTAAACATATATTGAGGTAAGGTAATGATGTGTGGCTGTGATGAGGGTTGTGTGTAAGTTAACAGAAAAGTTTTACAAAACTAATCAAATCCACCTTTGAAATTGCAGATCCTGCTTTACAAACAGTCCAGGATGCATGCACAGCACAGGGGTAGAAAACACGTCGCCACACTGTAATGATATCATATATATGGATGTTTTCAGTATTTTGAAATGAAGCTGCTTGCTGGAAACCGGTCAAAATACAATTTTAGAGTAAATCTGTTTCCAGCACACGTCTGTCTCAGCCTGTCGTCTATGGCTGGCTAACATGATGTGTGGAATTCCAGTGAGAAAACGGCAGCTAGTAGCAATGATGATGCTCACGGAGACTGTATACAAAGATATTTCCACAGATAGTGAGAAATTAACTGTGAGTGTCCCAAAAGATCAACAGGCAGCACAGGTTAAAAGCACAGAAGTCCTTAGTATAAAGAAACATTAGCACATGTAGTATGAAATTCCTGCGTTTTGCCTGTTGCACAAGTTCAGAGCACAGAACCTCTCTCATTCTGGATATTAATAACGTTGGCATGTATGAAAACCTTTCATGTCTCCTGAAAGTGTACCAGACACTATAAATATGCCAGATGTGTTATGTTGTGCAAAAACTCATAACATACTGAGACAATACAGATTTTGAAGTATTATTTATCAGCCACACAAGATCATAAAAAGAGACTCTGCACACCTGTTTGATTTTATTCTTCTGGGAAAAATTCTAAGTGTAATAACGTGATGCATTTTCCACTCAAAGCCATCAGTCTGCACCTTTATCAGCTGTCACCAAGTCGCATACTGAAACTCTAAACGCATGTCAAACTGATCATTTAAGCATTGATCGCAGAGCCAAATGATTCATTTAACAGCCATAAACACACAAGAACAGTGTGAGCTGTCTTACCTTAGAACAAAGTGTTTTTTCCTCACCAAGTTCTCTGCAAAACTATCCGTCACCTTCCAGTAATTTGTATCATAATAAAAGGCTCTGACAAGATCGCTAGAGTTAATAGCCAATTCTGCACTCTAACAAGCAAGTTTCCTTCTTGAAATAATGAACATTTCCTACTCGTTACTGTTGTGATTCATGCAGTTCAAGTCATAAAAACAACTTCAAGTTGATCTACCCTAAAGCTCTCGTTCATTTTGGTTTGTTTTCTACCCCTATCATGTGAGCTCACTGATGACGTTGCTTGGAAACCCATCTATAATCCTCTGTGCTTCTTTGTGCAGTTTTCTCAAACAGAGGGCTATCAACCTGCCTCTCTCAAGCTAATCAAGGAGGCTTTGAAGATGGACCTGCCCAACCAGAACCTCCACACTGGCTCCAGAGCCCAAAGCGAAGGTAAGGAGCCCTGAACACACTGATTGAGGGAGGGGAAGTTAGTAAAATGTTCAAAGAGCAATAGTTTGAAAGAAAGTGGGAATGGTTGCTCACGTCAGCTCTCCCTCTCTCCTCCACACGTCTCCTCCTCTCTCTGTATCTTCTCAGGAGACCTGTCAGATCATCCCCCAACCCTTCACCCAGGAGAGAGAGATGAGGAGGAGGACTGGGAGGTGGGCTCAGCGGAGCCATCAGAGGGAGGCATGACCATGGATGAGCTGAGGGGTTTGGAGTCCGCGCTGAGGGCTGAGAGAGGTCGTGAGCAGGGCGCCATGACGGCCTCCCAGCCTGTCAGCCCTGACTCAGAGGCTGCACCAGGTAGCGAGATCAGCTTGGCTCCCAAGTACATTGGTCTCGATGGAATGGAGCAAGACGAAGAGCTGGAGCCTCAGCCGCCCACCCTGCAGAGAGAAGACCATATAGGGCAAAGCAGGGTGAAAGACCGCGTGCGAGCCGCAGTGTTCGGGGTAGCAGAGCTGAAGTCAGGCTGGTCGAAGAAGTTGAGAGAGGGCGACTCAACTGCGGTCATGACTGGAGAGGATTTGTTGGAGCAGGGAGAGTCCGAGCACCTGCCTCACCTGTCTGCTCCAGGGAGTGTCGGGGAGAGCGGAGGAGAAGAGGAGGCTGGTGGAGACCTGCTTCACTTCTGCCCACAGTGTGGAGGAGGCTTCAACACAGAGGCTGAGATGGAGGAGCACCCTTGTCCACTAGGTGGCGCCCTTTTACAGAGCAGCGGAGCAGAGGAGAGTCTTTTCCCTTGCGCCCACTGCGGCAACACGTTCAGCCACGCCTGGGCGCTTAAGAACCACGAGTGCGCCTGTGCTGCTGAGCGGCCGCACTGTTGCGAAATCTGCGGGAAGCGCTTTACACACTCTCGCTCCCTGGAACGCCATCATCTGGTGCACACAGGCGAGAGACCGCATCGGTGCCCGCAGTGTGGGCGCAGCTTCAGTCGTCTTGGCAACTTGGAACGTCACCAGCGGATCCACACGGGTGAACGCCCGTACGGGTGCGAGGCGTGCGGAAAACGTTTCAGTCGTGTGGAGTATTTAAAAAGACACCAACTCATACACAACAGTGAAAAGGCGACACTCCAGTGCTCCAACTGTGGAACGGGTTTCAGTGATGTGGAGCAACTGAAAAGCCACCAGTGTTTTTAGAGCCTGTACTTCAAAATCTCCGATAGAACTGGAAAGAAAGAGCAGCTTTAATTGAATGTGGTAGAATTTAGGTGATGAATGTGACTGATAGACGCTCCCGTTATTCTCAGTGATTTGGAGTTGCCTTTCTTACAAAAAACTGACAGGATGAGAAGTTAAATTGACTTCAGGATAAAGAAGCACATGCGTGTGTGGATGATAGTTGTCGAGTAAACAGAGACGGCAAATGTCCAAAGTTGATGGGAAGTCAATTATACATGTCGTTTCTCTGTAAGAGGAGAGATGGAATCAATCTCAGATGTTCAGCCATTTTAACTGGAGGTGTTCTCATTTGTACAAAGCTTGTACTTATTTATGATGATCAATAAAATGTACATGTTTGTGTTTTTATCAATAATTCACTCATTTTAAAGCTGATGGCCTTGTTTTTTTTTCCCTCCGATAATAGAACTGACAGCTTGGTGTTTTGTATGTTTGTGTTTTGGTCATATAAAGAAATAAACATGTCAGTTGATCAGAAGGCTCTCCTCCCGCTTTAGTCTTGTTTTATTGGAAAATTATGGGGTTGCAAAATGACACTGAAAAATGATTTTTGGAAGATCGTACTCATTAGACATATAACAAACACTTTAAACAGACACAAGACAAGACAGCCTTTTAGTCAAATATTCATTCAGTAATGAAGAAATAAAGGATGTGCTGTATTTAATGACTACTGCACACTTATAAGAGTGTCATTCTTTGTTCTTACAGTGCCCCTTAAACAGACTGACAGGCATTCTTAGCCGTGTGATTAGGATACCCTCTAGGGTCTCCAGGGACATCCGCCTCACATCATAGCCCTGCTTCTCAGCATTCACATTGGGATCCACTGGCACAATTTCCTCTCCACTGTTACGGTCATTTCTCCCGACTGCAGCATATGTGGGGAAAAATGGTTTCATGTACCCAGGAAGGTCAGATCTGTAAGAAGGGCAGCAGTAAGCTGACCACATGTACTCAGGAACAGACACCCTCTCATTGATCCGGTGAGCTCCAGACCTATAAGGCATGGTCCCGGTGATCACGTACATCTGCCCTCTGCAGAAGGCCTTTCTTCTTAGCACCTCCCTCTCCAGTGAATTCCAGGTGCCTGCGTTGGAGCCGTTCCGCTGAGGGACAATGTTTGTCAAGGTGAAGGTGGCTGTACGGTCATCCATTGTCCTCTGGTGCATGCTGGGATTGAGATGGCCTCTGGTGTAGCCAGAGTCTTTGTAGTCCGCAAACACCGCCTGGCTCACCTTCACTTTCCAGTAGAGGGGTTGTGGGATCGGAAAAGGCTTCATATTTGGATCGGCTGTGCGAGACTCCAGCTTAATGACAGAGAGAGAGGACAAGATATCACTTTTTTAGAGTATGTAGAGTGTTTTGCTGCTTATTTATCCTTATTGTTGAGTTGAACTGTGAGTGTTTGTCTGCTGTGATGTGTGACTGACTCAGAGATAAAATGTAAAATGCTATTTTTTTCTGAGAAAAGAATAACATGTATGACAGCAGAGTTTGAGACAGGCTGCTTCCGCTTCAATGTGTTTGCAAAAACTTGCACGAACTCACACATTGACCACAATGAGACTAAAAGTATTGAGCAGGAACTGCAAGAGTTCTCTGTCACGTCCACGATCACCACCTAAACACTTGTTATTTTAAGATCTGATCTCAGTTAGTATATAACCTACCAAACAAAACACAGTTTATATAACCTACCTGCTGCTACCTGCCCATTTTGCGCTATTACATGTTGTATATTTTGTATGTTTTAAATGTTGTATACGTCGTGTATTTATTTTGCTGCACTTTGGGAGAAGTCAAAGACAAATTTCCACTGAGGTGGACAATAAACTCAATCAATCAATCAATCAAACACAAAAAAAACTAGTAGATCTTCATGCAAATGCTGTGTTTTCATTTATCCATGAGATTTTCCAATTCATGTGGACGCACTTAACTCCACAATAGTAGAACAATAGAAAAAATTTGCAGTGAAACTTAAGAATGTGGGTTGCAGAATCTCCATATCAACAAAAAGTGTTGTTCAAATTCTCTCACCTGTAATCTCAGTATGTAAATTAACACATTATGTCTGACACAGCCCCACTGTGCTGTCAGTCTTTTAAGGAAATGGCTGATCATTCAATGCTCATAAGAGCTTTGCTTTACTTTTCCTTTGTCAGGACACTAGTTTTTCCCTATAAATCTATATAATTACAGAATATAATCATGTTCAAACACGTCATATCTGACAAAGTCTAATTCAACAGAGTTGTTGCACCACATCGTGTTACTTACCTGTGGTTCATACATCCCGCTGACATCGGGTCGTTTGCCATCTGCAGGACTGAGTTTGTAAGCAGAGTATAAAGGTGCACGATGCTTACGCTGATACAGGCTGGCAAAGCGGTACCGGTTTTTGTAGCGCTGGCATATTGGATCATATCCAGCTGCAGTGATACCCTGTGGTGGAGTTCTCTTATAGAAGAAATCAAGACACTGGGAGAAGTCTTTGCTGATCTCTCCAATGGCCAGTCCACCAAACCAGAGTGGAAGAAGAAGCAGAGCTCCCATAGAGAATTGCAGCATCTTCCTTTCCTGCACAACAGATAAGCAGGACAGATGTGTATTATACACCTGTGCTGAAGAAAGAGATGTTCATTAGCAGACAATTAACTCAGACTTTGCTCAAGAACTCCTCTAAGACAAACTTACCAAGATCTTTTCCTCCAAGCGAGAATGTGAATTTGTAGCTGTGTATCCAGTCCCAGACTATAAAACCTCCTTGCAGCTTTTCTTAGAAACTCTCTGTTCAAGTCTTGAGGTGGGTGGGGTAATATTTCTTGTATCAGCCCACAAACCACCACATGACAAAGTGACAAACCGGGTCCAGACTCCACTCTTCACTTCTGCATTTTTTTTCTCAGAGAGGGCTACAAAAAGTGTAACAAGAAGGGAGTCCATGCAAGAGATACACCCAAACAAATGTTTTATTTATTGAACTTACCACAGTAAACAATATAGTCTGCAAAATAACAGAAAACCATGGAAACTAGCCAACTAAAGCCAGATATTGGTGAGGACAATCTATGCATTGATTTTAGTAGAAAACCTTAATATATTGCAGGTGACGAAAGTCTGGTAGATGCTTGTATTACTGCACTGATGTAAACACTCTCTATGAGGATGAGATGTAGAGTTGAGTTAAACTGCAGGTGAATATGTTGTTTTTACTGACCTCCAGTGGTTCAACTTCTCACCTCACTGCAGTGAGGTACAGTGGTGGAGTTAATACAGCCTCAACTATCAGTGATGGGTGTGCTCAGAGGTGAAACACTGTTCTTTTTTTGTGTGATATAACCTTTACTTGACAGCTTGAAAGTGCAGAAATACAGGAAACATGTAATTCTTTCTAACTTTCTTTGCTTTACTTCTTTAGTTCTTTAGTGTAAAACAAAGAGACAGACACACATGTAAATAATTCTTCTTGAGTAAACACATGTTCAAAGTTTGCAGTTGTTCATGTAATTTCTCTATAAGAGGAGAAATAAAACTCAAACTCAGATGTTCAGCCATTTAATTTGAGGTTTTTCTCATCTGTATGTACAAACTTGTTCTTATTTATTATTAAATTAATTTAAATGAAATTAAATGTATGTTTTTATGTTTTCAATAATTCACTTATGTTAAAACCAATGATTTTGTATGCTTTATTTTTGGTCATATTGAGGGAAAAAAAACATTGAAATTCAACAGAATGGTCTTTATTTAATCAATTTCAATTTTAGTTCATTGGAAAATCACTGGCTTAATGAACACATTTTAATACGACACTGACAAAAGGGGAAAATATTGATTTTGCCGAATCATTTTCATCAGAAACATTAACTTTAAATGAACATGAGACAACATTTTAAATAGAGAGGTAGTCTACAAAGTAACTCGGGATAAGAGATAAGGACTTTAAGTCTGATGACACTTCTGTCTCTGGCGCTCTTTCTCGCCCACCTAGAGCCCGGTTCTGCTTGAGGTTTCTTCCTGTTAAAGGGGAGTTCTTCCTTGCTGCTGTGCTAAGTGCTTGCTCATGGGGGAATGTTGGGTCTCTGTAAAATAAAGAGTATGGTCTAGACCTACTCTATGTGAAAAGTGCCCTGAGATAACTTATGTTTTGATTTGGCGCTATATAAAAACAACTGAATTTAATTGAATTTGTATGAACAAAGTTAGTATTTATTTATGATGCTCAATAAAATGTACATTTCTATGTTATCAATAATGAACTTGTGATAACTCATGTTATTTTTTCTGAAAACATAACTGACAGCTTGGTGTTTTGTTTGTTTCACCCATTTCATTTGTTTATTTGAAAATCATTAGTGAACATGTTTAAAGATGACACTGAAAAGAGGGGAAAACATTTATTTAAAAAAACCATAATCATCGGAAAAATTTATTTCAAACCATCATGAGACACTATCATATTCTGGTTAATCAAACAATCATTCAGTATTACAAAGAGGGGGGTTTATGAAGAACAGGGGACAAAGACTCTGGCTCAGACTTCTTGAGTCTGGCCAGGCAGGAGGGATGTTAACACATGATTTCAGTAAGAATCTAAAGCTTTGATCTTTGTTACTGACACTGTCCATCAAACAGACTGATGGACATGGCCAGCCTTTGTGCGAGGATACTCTCCAGGGTCTCTAAAGACATCCGCCTCACATCATAGCCCCGCACAAAGGCCTTCGCCCTGGGATTAACTGGCACAATCTCCTCTCCGCTGTTGCGGTCATTTCTCCCCACTGCTGCGTATGTGGGGAAAAATGGCTGCATAGACTCAGGAAGGTTGTCATTGTAAGATGGGCAGCAGTAAGCAGACCACATGTACTCAGGAACAGACACCCTCTTATTGATCCAGTGAGCTCCAGACTCATAAGGCAGGACCCCAGTGATCACGTACATAGGCCCTCTGCAGAAGGCCTTGAATTTTCTTAACATATCATTTTCCAGTATATTCCAGGGGCCAGAGTTGGAGCCTGCCCACTGAGGAACAATGTTTGTGAGGGTGAAGGTGGCCACACGGTCTTCTTTTGTCTTCTGGTGCATGCTGGGATTGAGATGGCCTTTGGTGTAGTTGGAGTACTTATAGTCCTGAAGCACTGCCTGGCTCTCAATCACATTCTGGTCGGGGGGGATGAAGAAAGATTTCATCTCCGGGCTGGCACGGGAAAATGCCAACTTAATAACAAAGAGAGAAGGAGATGTCACTTTTTGGGTGTATTTATACTTTGTGAATGGGTGTGTGACTGACCCACTCATGTAGTTTGTGAAATAAAAATGAAAAATAAACTGATGAAATGCAAATTCCCTTTTCTCTGTGATGATAATATGTGTGATAGCATTGCTCTTCTTACAGTTAGTAAGAAGCCACTTCTGCTTCTGTTTAAAGTTAAAGGCAAAAACCTCATATGCACCACACCAGCTACAATGACACTTCAATTAAATATCACTCCGTGTTACATCTGGTCTTGTTGCCTTAACACATAAACACAAACGTTCATTAGATCTACATGAGAATGTAGAATTTAGAACAAATAAAAAGATATTTTTGTGAAATCTTGTGAGTTACTACATTTAACTCTACCTTTAAACAATAATGCATTGATAGAAAAACAGTGGACCAAAGGTAGAGATAATTTATTGTAGAATTACCACAATCAAGAAAGAGCTTTGTCAGGACACTAGTTTTTCCCTATAAATCTATATAATTACAGAATATAATCATGTTTAAACACATCATATCTGACAAAGTCTAATTCAACAGAGTTGTTGCATCACATCGTGTTACTTACCTGTGGTTCATACATCCCGCTGACATCGGGTCGTTTGCCATCTGCAGGACTGAGTATGTACGCAGAGTATAAAGGTGCACGATGCTGACGCTGATACAGGCTGGCAAAGCGGTACCGGTTTTTGTAGCGCTGGCATATTGGATCATATCCAGCTGCAGTGATACCCTGTGGTGGAGTTCTCTTATAGAAGAAATCAAGGCACTGAGAGAAGTCTTTGCTGATCTCTCCAATGACCAGTCCACCAAACCAGAGTGGAAGAAGAAGCAGAGCTCCCATAGAGAATTGCAGCATCTTCCTTTCCTGCACAACAGATAAGCAGGACAGATGTGTATTATACACCTGTGCTGAAGAAAGAGATGTTCATTAGCAGACAATTAACTCAGACTTTGCTCAAGAACTCCTCTAAGACAAACTTACCAAGATCTTTTCCTCCAAGCGAGAATGTGAATTTGTAGCTGTGTATCCAGTCCCAGACTATAAAACCTCCTTGCAGCTTTTCTTAGAAACTCTCTGTTCAGGTCTTGAGGTGGGTGGGGTAATATTTCTTGTATCAGCCCACAAACCACCACATGACAAAGTGACAAACCGGGTCCAGACTCCACTCTTCACTTCTGCATTTTTTTTCTCAGAGAGGGCTACAAAAAGTGTAACAAGAAGGGAGTCCATGCAAGAGATACACCCAAACAAATGTTTTATTTATTGAACTTACCACAGTAAACAATATAGTCTGCAAAATAGTAGAAAACCATGGAAACTAGCCAACTAAAGCCAGATATTGGTGAGGACAATCTATGCATTGATTTTGGTAGAAAACCTTAACATATTGCAGGTGATGAAAGTCTGGTAGATGCTTGTATTACTGCACTGATGTAAACACTCTCTATGAGGATGAGATGTAGAGTTGAGTTAAACTGCAGGTGAATATGTTGTTTTTACTGACCTCCAGTGGTTCAACTTCTCACCTCACTGCAGTGAGCTACAGTGGTGAAGTTAAAACAGCCACAACTATCAGTGATGGGTGTGCTCAGAGGTGAAACACTGTTCTTTTTTTTTGTGATATAACCTTTACTTGACAGCTTGAAAGTGCAGAAATACAGGAAACATGTAATTCTTTCTAACTTTCTTTGCTTTACTTCTTTAGTTCTTTAGTGTAAAACAAAGAGACAGACACACATGTAAATAATTCTTCTTGAGTAAACACATGTTCAAAGTTTGCAGTTGTTCATGTAATTTCTCTATAAGAGGAGAAATAAAACTCAAACTCAGACGTTCAGCCATTTAATTTGAGGTTTTTCTCGTCTGTATGTACAAACTTGTTCTTATTTATTATTAAATTAATTTAAATTAAATTAAATGTATGTTTTTATGTTTTCAATAATTCACTTATGTTAAAACCAATGATTTTGTATGCTTTATTTTTGGTTATATTGAGGGAAAAAAACATTGAAATTCAACAGAATGGTCTTTATTTAATCAATTTCAATTTTAGTTCATTGGAAAATCACTGGCTTAATGAACACATTTTAATACGACACTGACAAAAGGGGAAAATATTGATTTTGCCGAATCATTTTCATCAGAAACATTAACTTTAAATGAACATGAGACAACATTTTAAATAGAGAGGGAGTCTACAAAGTAACTCTGGATAAGAGATAAGGACTTTAAGTATGATGACACTTCTGTCTCTGGCGCTCTTTCTCGCCCACCTAGAGCCCGGTTCTGCTTGAGGTTTCTTCCTGTTAAAGGGGAGTTCTTCCTTGCTGCTGTGCTAAGTGCTTGCTCATGGGGGAATGTTGGGTCTCTGTAAAATAAAGAGTATGGTCTAGACCTACTCTATGTGAAAAGTGCCCTGAGATAACTTATGTTTTGATTTGGCGCTATATAAATAAAACTGAATTTAATTGAATTTGTATGAACAAAGTTAGTATTTATTTATGATGCTCAATAAAATGTACATTTCTATGTTATCAATAATGAACTTGTGATAACTCATGTTATTTTTTCTGAAAACATAACTGACAACTTGGTGTTTTGTTTGTTTCACCCATTTCATTTGTTTTATTTGAAAATCATTAGTGGACATGTTTAAAGATGACACTGAAAAGAGGGGAAAACATTTATTTAAAAAAACCATAATCATCGGAAAAATTTATTTCAAATCATCATGAGACACTGTCATATTCTGGTTAATCAAACAATCATTCAGTATTACAAAGAGGGGGGTTTATGAAGAACAGGGGACAAAGACTCTGGCTCAGACTTCTTGAGTCTGGCCAGGCAGGAGGGATGTTAACACATGATTTCAGTAAGAATCTAAAGCTTTGATCTTTGTTACTGACACTGTCCATCAAACAGACTGATGGACATGGCCAGCCTTTGTGTGAGGATACTCTCCAGGGTCCCTAAAGACATCCGCCTCACATCATAGCCACGCACACAGGCCTTCACCCTGGGATTAACTGGCACAATCTCCTCTCCGCTGTTGCGGTCATTTCTCCCCACTGCTGCGTATGTGGGGAAAAATGGCTGCATAGACTCAGGAAGATTGTCATTGTAAGATGGGCAGCAGTAAGCAGACCACATGTACTCAGGAACAGACACCCTCTTATTGATCCAGTGAGCTCCAGACTCATAAGGCATGACCCCAGTGATCACGTACATAGGCCCTCTGCAGAAGGCCTTGAATTTTCTTAACATATCATTTTCCAGTATATTCCAGGGGCCAGAGTTGGAGCCTGCCTGCTGAGGAACAATGTTTGTGAGGGTGAAGGTGGCCTCACGGTCTTCTTTTGTCTTCTGGTGCATGCTGGGATTGAGATGGCCTTTGGTGTAGCTGGAGTACTTATAGTCCTGAGGCACTGCCTGGCTCTCAATCACATTCTGGTCGGGGGGGATGAAGAAAGATTTCATCTCCGGGCTGGCACGGGAAAATGCCAACTTAATAACCAAGAGAGAAGGAGATGTCACTTTTTGGGTGTATTTATACTTTGTGAATGGGTGTGTGACTGACCCACTCATGTAGTTTGTGAAATAAAAATGAAAAATAAACTGATGAAATGTAAATTCCCTTTTCTCTGTGATGATAATATGTGTGATAGCATTGCTCTTCTTACAGTTAGTAAGAAGCCACTTCTGCTTCTGTTTAAAGTTAAAGGCAAAAACCTCATATGCACCACACCAGCTACAATGACACTTCAATTAAATATCACTCCGTGTTACATCTGGTCTTGTTGCCTTAACACGTAAACACAAATGTTCATTAGATCTACATGAGAATGTAGAATTTAGAACAAATAAAAGGATATTTTTGTGAAATCTTGTGAGTTACTACATTTAACTCTACATTTAAACAATAATGCATTGATAGAAAAACAGTGGACCAAAGGTAGAGATAATTTATTGTAGAATTACCACAATCAAGAAAGAGCTTTGTCAGGACACTAGTTTTTCCCTATAAATCTATATAATTACAGAATATAATCATGTTTAAACACGTCATATCTGACAAAGTCTAATTCAACAGAGTTGTTGCACCACATCGTGTTACTTACCTGTGGTTCATACATCCAGCTGACATCGGGTCGTTTGCCATCTGCAGGACTGAGTTTGTACGCAGAGTATAAAGGTGCACGATGCTGACGCTGATACAGGCTGGCAAAGCGGTACTGGTTTTTGTAGCGCTGGCATATTGGATCATATCCAGCTGCAGTGATACCCTGTGGTGGAGTTCTCTTATAGAAGAAATCAAGACACTGGGAGAAGTCTTTGCTGATCTCTCCAATGGCCAGTCCACCAAACCAGAGTGGAAGAAGAAGCAGAGCTCCCATAGAGAATTGCAGCATCTTCCTTTCCTGCACAACAGATAAGCAGGACAGATGTGTATTATACACCTGTGCTGAAGAAAGAGATGTTCATTAGCAGACAATTAACTCAGACTTTGCTCAAGAACTCCTCTAAGACAAACTTACCAAGATCTTTTCCTCCAAGCGAGAATGTGAATTTGTAGCTGTGTATCAAGTCCCAGACTATAAAACCTCCTTGCAGCTTTTCTTAGAAACTCTCTGTTCAAGTCTTGAGGTGGGTGGGGTAATATTTCTTGTATCAGCCCACAAACCACCACATGACAAAGTGACAAACCGGGTCCAGACTCCACTCTTCACTTCTGCATTTTTTTTCTCAGAGAGGGCTACAAAAAGTGTAACAAGAAGGGAGTCCATGCAAGAGATACACCCAAACAAATGTTTTATTTATTGAACTTACCACAGTAAACAATATAGTCTGCAAAATAGTAGAAAACCATGGAAACTAGCCAACTAAAGCCAGATATTGGTGAGGACAATCTATGCATTGATTTTGGTAGAAAACCTTAACATATTGCAGGTGACGAAAGTCTGGTAGATGCTTGTATTACTGCACTGATGTAAACACTCTCTATGAGGATGAGATGTAGAGTTGAGTTAAACTGCAGGTAAATATGTTGTTTTTATTGACCTCCAGTGGTTCAACTTCTCACCTCACTGCAGTGAGCTACAGTGGTGAAGTTAAAACAGCCACAACTATCAGTGATGGGTGTGCTCAGAGGTGAAACACTGTTCTTTTTTTGTGTGATATAACCTTTACTTGACAGCTTGAAAGTGCAGAAATACAGGAAACATGTAATTCTTTCTAACTTTCTTTGCTTTACTTCTTTAGTTCTTTAGTGTAAAACAAAGAGACAGACACACATGTAAATAATTCTTCTTGAGTAAACACATGTTCAAAGTTTGCAGTTGCTCATGTAATTTCTCTATAAGAGGAGAAATAAAACTCAAACTCAGACGTTCAGCCATTTAATTTGAGGTTTTTCTCATCTGTATGTACAAACTTGTTCTTATTTATTATTAAATTAATTTAAATGAAATTAAATGTATGTTTTTATGTTTTCAATAATTCACTTATGTTAAAACCAATGATTTTGTATGCTTTATTTTTGGTTATATTGAGGGAAAAAAACATTGAAATTCAACAGAATGGTCTTTATTTAATCAATTTCAATTTTAGTTCATTGGAAAATCACTGGCTTAATGAACACATTTTAATATGACACTGACAAAAGGGGAAAATATTGATTTTGCCGAGTCATTTTCATCAGAAACATTAACTTTAAATGAACATGAGACAACATTTTAAATAGAGAGGGAGTCTACAAAGTAACTCTGGATAAGAGATAAGGACTTTAAGTATGATGACACTTCTGTCTCTGGCGCTCTTTCTCGCCCACCTAGAGCCTGGTTCTGCTTGAGGTTTCTTCCTGTTAAAGGGGAGTTCTTCCTTGCTGCTGTGCTAAGTGCTTGCTCATGGGGGAATGTTGGGTCTCTGTAAAATAAAGAGTACGGTCTAGACCTACTCTATGTGAACAGTGCCCTGAGATAACTTATGTTTTGATTTGGCGCTATATAAAAACAACTGAATTTAATTGAATTTGTATGAACAAAGTTAGTATTTATTTATGATGCTCAATAAAATGTACATTTCTATGTTATCAATAATGAACTTGTGATAACTCATGTTATTTTTTCTGAAAACATAACTGACAGCTTGGTGTTTTGTTTGTTTCACCCATTTCATTTGTTTTATTTGAAAATCATTAGTGGACATGTTTAAAGATGACACTGAAAAGAGGGGAAAACATTTATTTAAAAAAACCATAATCATCGGAAAAATTTATTTCAAACCATCATGAGACACTATCATATTCTGGTTAATCAAACAATCATTCAGTATTACAAAGAGGGGGGTTTATGAAGAACAGGGGACAAAGACTCTGGCTCAGACTTCTTGAGTCTGGCCAGGCAGGAGGGATGTTAACACATGATTTCAGTAAGAATCTAAAGCTTTGATCTTTGTTACTGACACTGTCCATCAAACAGACTGATGGACATGGCCAGCCTTTGTGTGAGGATACTCTCCAGGGTCTCTAAAGACATCCGCCTCACATCATAGCCCCGCACAAAGGCCTTCGCCCTGGGATTAACTGGCACAATCTCCTCTCCGCTGTTGCGGTCATTTCTCCCCACTGCTGCGTATGTGGGGAAAAATGGCTGCATAGACTCAGGAAGGTTGTCATTGTAAGATGGGCAGCAGTAAGCAGACCACATGTACTCAGGAACAGACACCCTCTTATTGATCCAGTGAGCTCCAGACTCATAAGGCAGGACCCCAGTGATCACGTACATAGGCCCTCTGCAGAAGGCCTTGAATTTTCTTAACATATCATTTTCCAGTGAATTCCAGGGGCCAGAGTTGGAGCCTGCCCGCTGAGGAACAATGTTTGTGAGGGTGAAGGTGGCTTCACGGTCTTCTTTTGTCTTCCGGTGCATGCTGGGATTGAGATGGCCTTTGGTGTAGTTGGAGTACTTATAGTCCTGACGCACTGCCTGGCTCTCAATCACATTCTGGTCGGCGGGGATGAAGAAAGATTTCATCTCCGGGCTGGCACGGGAAAATGCCAACTTAATAACCAAGAGAGAAGGAGATGTCACTTTTTGGGTGTATTTATACTTTGTGAATGGGTGTGTGACTGACCCACTCATGTAGTTTGTGAAATAAAAATGAAAAATAAACTGATGAAATGCAAATTCCCTTTTCTCTGTGATGATAATATGTGTGATAGCATTGCTCTTCTTACAGTTAGTAAGAAGCCACTTCTGCTTCTGTTTAAAGTTAAAGGCAAAAACCTCATATGCACCACACCAGCTACAATGACACTTCAATTAAATATCACTCCGTGTTACATCTGGTCTTGTTGCCTTAACACATAAACACAAACGTTCATTAGATCTACATGAGAATGTAGAATTTAGAACAAATAAAAAGATATTTTTGTGAAATCTTGTGAGTTACTACATTTAACTCTACCTTTAAACAATAATGCATTGATAGAAAAACAGTGGACCAAAGGTAGAGATAATTTATTGTAGAATTACCACAATCAAGAAAGAGCTTTGTCAGGACACTAGTTTTTCCCTATAAATCTATATAATTACAGAATATAATCATGTTTAAACACATCATATCTGACAAAGTCTAATTCAACAGAGTTGTTGCACCACATCGTGTTACTTACCTGTGGTTCATACATCCCGCTGACATCGGGTCGTTTGCCATCTGCAGGACTGAGTATGTACGCAGAGTATAAAGGTGCACGATGCTGACGCTGATACAGGCTGGCAAAGCGGTACTGGTTTTTGTAGCGCTGGCATATTGGATCATATCCAGCTGCAGTGATACCCTGTGGTGGAGTTCTCTTATAGAAGAAATCAAGGCACTGAGAGAAGTCTTTGCTGATCTCTCCAATGACCAGTCCACCAAACCAGAGTGGAAGAAGAAGCAGAGCTCCCATAGAGAATTGCAGCATCTTCCTTTCCTGCACAACAGATAAGCAGGACAGATGTGTATTATACACCTGTGCTGAAGAAAGAGATGTTCATTAGCAGACAATTAACTCAGACTTTGCTCAAGAACTCCTCTAAGACAAACTTACCAAGATCTTTTCCTCCAAGCGAGAATGTGAATTTGTAGCTGTGTATCCAGTCCCAGACTATAAAACCTCCTTGCAGCTTTTCTTAGAAACTCTCTGTTCAGGTCTTGAGGTGGGTGGGGTAATATTTCTTGTATCAGCCCACAAACCACCACATGACAAAGTGACAAACTGGGTCCAGACTCCACTCTTCACTTCTGCATTTTTTTTCTCAGAGAGGGCTACAAAAAGTGTAACAAGAAGGGAGTCCATGCAAGAGATACACTCAAACAAATGTTTTATTTATTGAACTTACCACAGTAAACAATATAGTCTGCAAAATAGTAGAAAACCATGGAAACTAGCCAACTAAAGCCAGATATTGGTGAGGACAATCTATGCATTGATTTTGGTAGAAAACCTTAATATATTGCAGGTGATGAAAGTCTGGTAGATGCTTGTATTACTGCACTGATGTAAACACTCTCTATGAGGATGAGATGTAGAGTTGAGTTAAACTGCAGGTGAATATGTTGTTTTTATTGACCTCCAGTGGTTCAACTTCTCACCTCACTGCAGTGAGTTACAGTGGTGAAATTAATACAGCCTCAACTATCAGTGATGGGTGTGCTCAGAGGTGAAACACTGTTCTTTTTTTGTGTGATATAACCTTTACTTGACAGCTTGAAAGTGCAGAAATACAGGAAACATGTAATTCTTTCTAACTTTCTTTGCTTTATTTCTTTAGTTCTTTAGTGTAAAACAAAGAGACATGTAAATAATTCTTCTTGAGTAAACACATGTTCAAAGTTTGCAGTTGCTCATGTAATTTCTCTATAAGAGGAGAAATAAAACTCAAACTCAGACGTTCAGCCATTTAATTTGAGGTTTTTCTCATCTGTATGTACAAACTTGTTCTTATTTATTATTAAATTAATTTAAATTAAATTAAATGTATGTTTTTATGTTTTCAATAATTCACTTATGTTAAAACCAATGATTTTGTATGCTTTATTTTTGGTTATATTGAGGGAAAAAAACATTGAAATTCAACAGAATGGTCTTTATTTAATCAATTTCAATTTTAGTTCATTGGAAAATCACTGGCTTAATGAACACATTTTAATATGACACTGACAAAAGGGGAAAATATTGATTTTGCCGAGTCATTTTCATCAGAAACATTAACTTTAAATGAACATGAGACAACATTTTAAATAGAGAGGGAGTCTACAAAGTAACTCTGGATAAGAGATAAGGACTTTAAGTATGATGACACTTCTGTCTCTGGCGCTCTTTCTCGCCCACCTAGAGCCTGGTTCTGCTTGAGGTTTCTTCCTGTTAAAGGGGAGTTCTTCCTTGCTGCTGTGCTAAGTGCTTGCTCATGGGGGAATGTTGGGTCTCTGTAAAATAAAGAGTATGGTCTAGACCTACTCTATGTGAACAGTGCCCTGAGATAACTTATGTTTTGATTTGGCGCTATATAAATACAACTGAATTTAATTGAATTTGTATGAACAAAGTTAGTATTTATTTATGATGCTCAATAAAATGTACATTTCTATGTTATCAATAATGAACTTGTGATAACTCATGTTATTTTTTCTGAAAACATAACTGACAGCTTGGTGTTTTGTTTGTTTCACCCATTTCATTTGTTTTATTTGAAAATCATTAGTGGACATGTTTAAAGATGACACTGAAAAGAGGGGAAAACATTTATTTAAAAAAACCATAATCATCGGAAAAATTTATTTCAAACCATCATGAGACACTGTCATATTCTGGTTAATCAAACAATCATTCAGTATTACAAAGAGGGGGGTTTATGAAGAACAGGGGACAAAGACTCTGGCTCAGACTTCTTGACTCTGGCCAGGCAGGAGGGATGTTAACACATGATTTCAGTAAGAATCTAAAGCTTTGATCTTTGTTACTGACACTGTCCATCAAACAGACTGATGGACATGGCCAGCCTTTGTGTGAGGATACTCTCCAGGGTCTCTAAAGACATCCGCCTCACATCATAGCCCCGCACAAAGGCCTTCGCCCTGGGATTAACTGGCACAATCTCCTCTCCGCTGTTGCGGTCATTTCTCCCCACTGCTGCGTATGTGGGGAAAAATGGCTGCATAGACTCAGGAAGATTGTCATTGTAAGATGGGCAGCAGTAAGCAGACCACATGTACTCAGGAACAGACACCCTCTTATTGATCCAGTGAGCTCCAGACTCATAAGGCAGGACCCCAGTGATCACGTACATAGGCCCTCTGCAGAAGGCCTTGAATTTTCTTAACATATCATTTTCCAGTGAATTCCAGGGGCCAGAGTTGGAGCCTGCCCGCTGAGGAACAATGTTTGTGAGGGTGAAGGTGGCTTCACGGTCTTCTTTTGTCTTCCGGTGCATGCTGGGATTGAGATGGCCTTTGGTGTAGTTGGAGTACTTATAGTCCTGAAGCACTGCCTGGCTCTCAATCACATTCTGGTCGGCGGGGATGAAGAAAGATTTCATCTCCGGGCTGGCACGGGAAAATGCCAACTTAATAACCAAGAGAGAAGGAGATGTCACTTTTTGGGTGTATTTATACTTTGTGAATGGGTGTGTGACTGACCCACTCATGTAGTTTGTGAAATAAAAATGAAAAATAAACTGATGAAATGCAAATTCCCTTTTCTCTGTAATGATAATATGTGTGATAGTATTGTTCTTCTTACAGTTAGTAAGAAGCCACTTCTGCTTCTGTTTAAAGTTAAAGGCAAAAACCTCATATGCACCACACCAGCTACAATGACACTTCAATTAAATATCACTCCGTGTTACATCTGGTCTTGTTGCCTTAACACATAAACACAAATGTTCATTAGATCTACATGAGAATGTAGAATTTAGAACAAATAAAAGGATATTTTTGTGAAATCTCGTGAGTTACTACATTTAACTCTACCTTTAAACAATAATGCATTGATAGAAAAACAGTGGACCAAAGGTAGAGATAATTTATTGTAGAATTACCACAATCAAGAAAGAGCTTTGTCAGGACACTAGTTTTTCCCTATAAATCTATATAATTACAGAATATAATCATGTTCAAACACATCATATCTGACAAAGTCTAATTCAACAGAGTTGTTGCATCACAAACGTTAATTACCTGTGGTTCATACATCCAAGTAGCGTTGGGTCGTTTGCCATCTGCAGGACTGAGTATGTACGCCGAGTATAAAGGTGCACGATGCTGACGCTGATACAGGCTGGCAAAGCGGTACTGGTTTTTGTAGCGCTGGCATATTGGCTGATACACCTCTGCAGTGATACCCTGTGGTGGAGTTCTGTTGTAGAAGAAATCAAGGCACTGGGAGAAGTCTTTGCTGATCTCTCCGATGACCAGTCCACCAAACCAGGGCAGGAGAAGAAGCAGAGCTCCCGTGGAGAATTGCAGCGTCTTCCTTTGAGACATCCTACATAACAGAGCAGCAGGCTGTAAACAGAGAGAGAGAGAGACACACTGTTCCTTGTAGACGAAGTTCTAGAGTCTAATAAAAACCTAGATTTCCTTTGTGTCCATTCAGCGTCTGGAGTTATCACTGTCGTTTCCTCTTATATATACTGACAGCAGGAACCCTGTGGGTGATGGTTTTAACACACCCACTAACCCCTTGTTTGCTGTCAAACTTCCCTTGTTCCCCTTTTTCCCCTTCTGGGAAACAAAAGCTTTGCATGTTCTTTATTGATCAATCAGCTGAGGCAGAGAACATCTTGTTTCAAGTCTTTAATTCTTTGGTGAGTGTCAAAAGGCATCACTCCAAAACCTAAACTGACCCGAACCTTTATTTATTCCTTCTTTCTCATATCTATCACATCTAATTTTATGATCTTTTAAATCCAGAGAATCAGTTGAAACACGAGATATTTAGACTATCTTCATAAGAGGACAAAAAGCATGTAGTGAATGCTACAGGAACTAACAGTGCAGCTTCTGGTTGCTGGCTGTTGGAGAAGTTGTTGTTGTCTTGTTTATGTCCCCCCAAGGACCAGGCTTCTATGCTTTTAAGGACCACAGACCCCCTGAGGCATCAGGAATCACCAGAGACTGAGAGGTGTTGAAAACCCATGAGTACTTTGCATGATGCAAAGGTCAGAGCCTTTCTCGTATATCTCTCAACAAATGACTTTTCTTGCGAGTACTGACTCATGAGTATTTGCAATATGTAGTTTCGGTGTAGTCTTGTATTTACTGTCTCATCAAAACTCCCTTCATGGTAGGAACCGGAAAAAAAAAAATTGCCGGAAGTTATACAGCAAAAACTCTCATATAGTACTTCCATTATTTCTCAACCGTAACTTTACAAAAAGTCTGCAGCTTCTTTATTTCATCCTTTGCTTGACCTGTTTGTGGGGGAAATCCTTGGTTTCAGTTTCTCTGCTCCAATTTGTCAAAAATGACGATTTTACTGTATTTATGAATTGTTGGATTGTCAAAAGGTCATAAATATGGGGGAAAACCAGAGTGATGTACACAGATAGATGAGAGATTTGAGACCATGATGTACCGTAGGGGTAGGTATGGATATAGTCTTGTTTTGAGTATTGATGCTATAGGATTGATACCAAAAAATGGGTCACATTCTGGGCTATTAAACAAACTCAGAGACCACCTTGTTAGTTCAAAGAATTACACGGAATTAACTTATTTGTTATTTACCTTTAAAAGTTGTCTTGTGTTTTAACGTACATGTGATTAAGTATATAAAAGAGGACAATAAAAATAAAAAGTGATGCTCGGCAAACCACTAAGTGGTGATGAAAATGTATTTGGAAACCTGCATATTTAGAATAATATTACATTAGCTGTTTATAATAATAAAATGTCTTATAGCTGTACTAATATCAGTGATTGTGGCCTTGATGTCAAATACCAAATTTCATGGTATTACCCACGATAAAAGTACCATTTTCTTTTTTTTGTGTGTTGTTAAGAAGCAAACTGGAGTTTAGACTAAGCCTCAACTATATCGAGGATATCGAGTTAGCTGTGCGACGTCTTGTGAGTGAATAAGGTCGTTTTAGATTAAAAATAAACTTAAATGGAAGACTGACCTCAACGCCCCCACCTCAGCTCTCTCTCAAAAGAAGTTTATATATTAAATATTTAGACTTTCAGTGTGATTTGTAAATACATGCATCCAATAATGGTGTTTTCTGAACTAATTTATACTGTAAGTTCAATCATTTAGTAAAAAATCATAAAATGAAGCATCAGCATGGTTTGTAGGTTGCAAAAACAAGCCTGAATGTAAATGTATTGCCTGATGAATGATTGCAGTATCTTTTCAGGAATAAAGGAAACACATGTGAATTTTGGCCATCCAGTGAGCCCTTAGAGACATGACACTCGACAGGTTGCTGACTGCAGGACAAACAAACTAATCATGCAGATCAGTTTAACTGGCCGGACTGTGAGTAATAACGCTGCATTTACAGTCACTGGTGACGAGTTGCCATCTGTGGGTGATCAGGAATTACCAGAGGAGTTTCAACGCAAAGGAGAGCTGCTGAGCTTGACTTACTGACTTATTGTGTGTCAGCTAGTTTCCATTCTTCTTCCCTCTTTTATTACTGACTCAGGCTTTAGGGTTTGTTTATATTGAACACCTTGCTCATTAATCTGAATGAAAAAGCCATTAACCTTACTATTAATTTCCTGTTTTTATATACAGTATGTATTTTTAAATGTGAAAGAGGAGCTCCAACTCAATAATATCCCCCTGATGTGTACATTCATGTGTACATAAATCATTTATGGATTGCCAGATTGTGTCTGGTGTTTATCCCCTCCAGACTGACACTTTATTTGTCTTTGAAGCTCTTTAATTCATCAGAACGACTCTTCCAGTGGATCATTTGACCGCTCTTCTACTGGAAAAGGGCTGCAGAGCATCTGCACCAACATGTAATTGTTAACAACGTATTAACATTTGTAACTGCAGGTTTGGATTATTGAAAAAGCCTATTAGCTTATTAACATTTATAAATACAGATGACTATCTATATCTGTATATCTGACTATATGTCTGATGAAAAACAGTGTGGAGTCTTATGTGAAGCAGAATTTATCTAAAAGATCTCTGTGCACAGTTACGTTCAGGTACATTACCAGTAGCTGTAGGTTTACTGATCTCCCTAAAGAGAAAAGATTGTTTGCTGTGTGGTTTAGGTGAGACTGAAGACAAAGTCAATTTTATGTTTTATTGTTCATTATATTATGATTTAATGGCTACTCTATTTAGTAAAATGTCCTTAATTTCTGTTTTTTTTTTTTCTGAACGAACGGTTCTAAGAAACTCGAGCTGTGTTTCAGGAAGGGAACATTTTGTGTGGCTGATTTTATTTGTAGAGTCTGGTACAGGACACAAAGTTCTTTGTTGCAATGTAATGTTAGAAGATTTGTTCTTGCCTAAGTCTGACTAATGTTGCACCACTGCACCTGTATATTGTTGTCTTGTAAGTCCATGTGGGCGAGAGACTTGTGTGACTGCCTGATTGACTACGTGAAATACAGATAGTAACTCTGCATTGGTAAAAACATTTATAATGGTGGTTATAAATATAAACTGATGGTTTATTACCCTTTATAATGACTGGACTTTATTAATTACTGTTTATTACTTTATCAATAAGGTAACAGCCAGAAAGATTTTTCACAACCCAAGATCTGTTCTTATTATTTTTTTATGACTGGTTTATAAAACATAACCGTTAATTAATCTATTGTCACAACTGATAAGCCCTTAATAAAGGGTGACTGATAAGCTAAAGGTAGCCTACCTATATTTCTTGATCTGTGTTTGGCTGCCAGGCTGAGACTGTGCGCCTCGACTGGAGTCTCTCCAGCGGCGGCGCAGCGGCACTGAGCCTGTTGCTGCACGCCTTCCGCCTCTTTCGTAAAAAACATCTGCCCCGCTGTCAGCTTCAGCTCAGACCACTCCCTCTCTCAGTCTGCACGGAAGACTAGTCTAGTCTTTACTTGTCACAGTGTTGCCGTTAGACGTTTCTTTTTCGGGACTATGTGCGCTGCCGAGAATGGCGGAGGCCTGCGCGCTTGACGAACTACAGTCGGAGCTCACCTGCCCGGTGTGTCTGGAGCTGTTCCGTGACCCGGTGATCCTCGAGTGCGGACATCACTTCTGCCAGGTTTGCATCATCCAGTGCTGGGAAGCCAAAGCGGACGAGCTGTCGAACTGCCCAAAGTGCAGAAAGTCGTGCGCCCGTAAACTTCGACCCAACTCGCTCCTGTGCAACGTCGTTGACAGTGTGCGTAGAGCCCGGACCATGGACGCAGCCGTGGGGACAATCGGGTATGACCCGGAAAGTGGTACGCTGGAGGAACCGGAGGAACGGGAGCCCGGGTCCAGCATGAGCAGTGTGGCCTCGTCCATCGGGCACTGGCCGCGCCTTGGTTTGGATATGTGCGAGGAGCATGAGGAGAAGCTGAAGCTTTACTGCGAGGACGACCAGCTGCCCATCTGTCTGGTGTGCGGCATGTCCCGGGACCACAAGACCCACAATGTCATACCCATTAACGAGGCTTTTGAAAACTACAAGGTACAACCAGGTTCACACAGACCATTTGAGAGAGTGTACTTGTAGATGACTATTAGTTATTGTTTGATCAATGTGATTCATTGCTTGAAGGATTACCCCACTTAAGTTTTTCCGTATCTTTCAAATATCTAATTAATTTGTGTTCTACATTATAATAACTGCAGTTATAAGATTATATGTGGGCTCATTTGACACTCCCCTTCTTGTCCCTGGAAGGAAGTGCACCAAACATTCCTAAAAGTCAAATCAAACCTACTCTATAATTTAAAAAGCAGCTTTTTTAACAGTTCTGGTTAACAATGAGGGCTTTCAGAGATCAGATGATGAGACATGAGAGTTATTTTAAAAGCAGACTTCTTGTTTGCCTTTGGGTACTTTGTGTTTTTAGAGGAATTCAGCAGGTCAGTGTGAGTTCTTGTAATTCCTGTACACTTTCAACCTTTCTGTCAGTTTGTTTGGAGACTCGCTCTGAGAGGCCTCTCGGGGCAAGTTTAACACGTTTTACTGGCGCTGAATTCCTATTTAGTTTGAATTTGTGGGTCAGAGCCAGGGAAGGGTGGACATCATATGACTCCCATTAAAGTTGACTGTTGTTGTTCAGAGCGAGTCACCAATCGAATTAACTCTTGTTCGTTTAAGTGTAATCTTGTTTACAGAAACCATGTTTTATAAATGTTTTGCATGTGATCATTTATTTCTGCTGCCCGACCAACAGGACAAGCTGTCTGTCGCTCTGGAGAGGGTACAGCAGCAGACGGAGGAGGCCTCGCTCTTCCAAACACAGACCAATGAAAAGATCCTCCTCATTAAGGTATCAAGACGTGTGTGTGTGTGTGTTTGTTTGTATATCTGTGTGTATGGAGCGTTGTGAAAGACAGGAATACCCTGAACGCCCCTCCTGGTCTTCTCAGTAGAACCAGAAAATCTGGTAGCTAGTTAATATTCACCTGCGTTCCTCCACCTGTAGCTGTCTGACAGACGTGACTCGTCCCAATAAAGTCTTGTGTTGATGACACAGCAGCTTGTCACTCAGCGCTGTTTTAACGTGATGACTCTCATGTCTTGCAAAGGCAGTCATGCATCCTGAAATGAAATTATGAAAAGACAAACATTTATACATGTCATGTTTGTCTTTCCTGTCTTTCACAGGTGGACCACACACATGCACGCATGTACACGCCCACACACACACATACACAAATGTACAGGGTATATAAGTGTACAGTACAATAGCTCATGTCACACACCCTCACAGATAGAGATAACAGCTGACAAAGTATAGACTGGGTTGCTTTTTCCACCAAAGCAGCATTCAGCTCAAATTGTATGTGTGTGTGTGTGTCAAACAGAGATATGACTGTGGCATGTGGTTTGTTGTGTTAGGGTGTTTCTGCTGCAGCAGATAAGTACACATATCTCTGCTATAGGCTACTACTTTTTACATTTTCTGGCCTGTCTGTCTGTCTCTGTGTATATATTTCATTTGCCTGTGTGTCTGTCTGTTTGACCCAGTTTTATGTGCACATTCACAGATTTTCACTTCTTGATTTCACCGTCAGTATGACAGGATGTGGGTGAGAAAGGTTGAGAGGAAGTTGGTCAATTCTCGCTCTGCAAATTTCCTGTGTGTGTGTGTGTGTGTGTGTGTGTGTGGGTGTGTGTGTGTGTGTGTGTGTGTGTCTGTAAGTGCCTATTTTGTGTCATTTTACCTGCCTACCTGTCTATCTGCCATAGTCTGATGAATGGATACATGTTCTACATACACTGATAGAGGTAGTATGAGAGTCCCCACATACTGGTGGAGTGATGGCACTTGGGCGGTCTGTTTCTCAAATCTGAGCCACAACCAACCCCTGTGTTAATCAAGAACAAACCAGATAAACGAGAATTGGCCCACATCCAGAATACACATACATGAGAGCACTGCATCTTTACCAAAAATGGCCCACATTTAATTTGGGCCATTTTTGCTATTTTACATGTGGGCTATTTCAGGCTCACATCCTTTTTGTCTGGTCAGAAGACAGCCAGCAGTTCCACATCATTGCCTGAAGTGGCCCACTTCCGTATGCTATCGGGGAAGTGCAGATGAACCTTCCATTTTTAACCCTTGTTGTGTTTTTTTTTTATTTTTGTGTACAACTGTATAAATGTAGAAAACGCAAAGTATCTCCAAGAAACTAAAAACTTCATGTTTACAGCAGTAGACTTCAGGTTTTGTTGTCAGTCCCTCATAAATTGCCATTTTGCACTGAGATTCAACATTCTCCATTCTTGCCGGTTACAGAGGTGTAACATATTTTCAATTTTCCTACAAACAGAGCGGCAAATCAGGGAAACTCTCCTCTCTTTTTCTCAGGAGCGAGCAGGAGATCTGGAGGAGCTGGTCACTGCAGAGTTCAGCCGTCTGAGGGAGTTCCTTCTGGAGGAGGAGGAGCGCATAAAGGAGAAACTGCAGAAACAGAAAGTGGAGAAGCTCAACCAGCTGGAGGAGGCACTCACTGAAGCCACGGAGCAAATTAGCCAACTGGAAAGTACGGCCGATCAGCTCCGCCTCAAACTGAGGGAAGAAGAAAACCCAGAGCAACTGAAAGTAAGAGAAGAGGGAGGAGAGGAGGGCCAGATATTTAATTGTATACAAGATGATCTATTGTGTAGCATTGTTCTATTAATGTAGATACATTAAAATAAAGAGAAAAATAAGTATCAATTACATGAAGAAAATATGTGAACAAATGAAGAATATCTGCGTGTTTCAGCAGAGACAAGAGTGATTTGTAATCACAGGCCTGTTTTCGTTTTCTCTGTTTCAGGGAATTAAAGATTTCATTGGAGGGTGAGTGTCATCTTGATCATATCTCCTTTCAGCATGACTGTTGTGACTTCTGATTGAGTCATTTCATTTCTAGGTCATCTCATGACTGTTCTGAATCAAATATCTCAAGTCAAATGTCCTTTTTGTTATGTAATTAACTGTACGTCCTGTTCAAACAGGATGTTGGGGCATTATTGTGGATTAGTGAATCATGTGTACACATTGTAGTGCCAACTTTGTTTGTTTCTCAGACAGTAAACAGACTTTCTTTACCACCTGTAATACAGATTACTTATTTTTAGATTACAATCTCTTTCCCACTCTCCTTTCCAGGGCTGAGAGCTTGTTTGAGCGCCCTCCAGAGGTGGGTGTGGATCTGCAGTCTGGAGAGTTCCTGGGACCTCTGCAGTACAGAACCTGGAGGAAAATGAGCTCAATTTTTCAGCCAGGTATTAAGACAAATACACACACATGGCATGAACACACATCACCACACTAGTATTAGAGTTGCACTTCAAAAACATTGTGGGACTCTCAAGAGAATGGTCAAAATTGATGCAGCTCCAAAACCACTGGATCCTTCAATTCCCATAATGCAGCTCAGTAGCTTGTTTTGTTTGACCCTCCCCATCTTTCAAACTCCACACCCCCAGTTTCTAACACAGGCTTTCTGTTGAAAATTTGTAGTCCTCAAGCCAAAGCTGGCACACCTTGGTGTTGTAACTGGAGTTATTTTCTCAGTCTTAACAAAACTCCTCCAGAAAGACATTATTTGTCCGTTTCACAGGCTGTTTAGTTCTTCCTTGACTAGCACAATGACTTTGACATGTGAAATCAGAGGTGTGCCCCTTTAAAAACAAGTTGGTTATGTCTACAAAAGCAATTTTTGTGTTTTGCAACTTTTGTGCAGTCTTGTATCAACCTGCTCTATCTGATAAGATGCACAACCGTGTGTTTTAAACATGACCGTGTTGGCTTCCTGAGCAGACACCAGGTGTTTCTGAGGAGTGTAAATAAAGCCAGTGACATGCTGTCAAAAGTGTCACGGATGATTTAACGAGCGATAAGAAGACTGGATCTCTAATGACTCTCTGGTTAGAGTTTTCTATCTTGACGCAGTACATCATCTATATTTCATTTGGATCCATGTAGCTGATGCTCTTATCTAGCTCGTCTTACACTAATTGAGCAGGTAGGCATTCAATGTCTTACTGAAGGTCACTGTCAAGGAGTCTTCACTCTTTGTAAACTCACATTTGTTGTTGTCTATCTTTTTTTGCCCTCTCAGCTGTGACAGCAGTGTTCCTCGACCCGGACACAGCCTACCCCTGCCTCTGGGTGTCCCAGTGTTGTACCAGCGTCCAGGTGGGCAAAATCCAGCCCAACCTGCCCAACAACCCAGAGCGTTTCACCCGCTACAACATCGTTCTAGGCTCTGAAGCCTTCTCCTCAGGCAGACACTACTGGGAGGTGGAGGTGGGCTCCAAGACAGCGTGGGGTCTAGGTGTGGCCCTAGCCTCCGTCAACAGGAAGGAGGAGATCAGCCTCTGCCCAGATGATGGTTTCTGGACAATGGTGCTGAGGGACAACGGAAATGGCACCAGTGAGTACGAAGCGTGCACCGACTCAGAGGAGAGCTTGTTATATCCCCCCAAACCCCCCAGGAGGGTGGGGGTCTTTCTAGACTATGGTCGTGGTGAAGTATCCTTTTATGATGCTGGAGACATGAGTCACCTCTTCACCTTCTATGACGCGAATTTCAAAGAGCCTGTTTTCCCGTACTTCAACCCCTGGCCGATTATCAACGGATACAACTGGGAGCCGCTCACCATAGTAACACCACACTGGAGGTAGACGTCCCTTTTATACTGACGCTCGCCATCAGCTGGTTCAGATTGAAATCAGCAGCTAATAACTGTGCAGCGGAACTCAGTTGGACTCTCTCATGAGCCTTCACAGCATTAACTGTTTGTCTTGAAAGTGTTTTCTATATAAAGTACATGTTGATGATAAACAGGTAACCCTGTTACATTCCTGTAAAGCTAGACAGAAGAAGATAAAACTACTTGATCAAAGACAAACGACACTTTAAAGGACATGGCTGATGATATACTGTATTGTTCTTATTGTCAAAAATCCCATGAAAACACCAAAACCAACAATTAACTGATTCTGCCAACAAGATTTGTCTGTTTAGCCAAAACCTGATAAATCTTATTCCTCCATTGTTGTCCTAAAACAAAAAAAACAATTTAACAACATACAGTTGTAGTGGGTGACATGTTTTTTTGTTGCCACTAATGCAGCACTTTAGTTTATTCACAGTCTCACATACACCGTCCAGCTGCTGTAAATACTCACTAGTGCATCAAATGTGTATTAATCCGCGCCTGAAAGTAGTCCCAAACAAAGGCTCTATTTCCTATTATTTGAAAAATGTTACCTAAAAACTAGAGTGCCCAGCTGTTTGAGAAAGTTCCTCAATCTTTTTAAAACATTTGATTATTTGTGACCTGTTTTTAAAGATTTAAACCTTCAATAGAAATTAATGGGTTTTTGGGCTGAGCGCCAAATAAGTATTGTTGGTTTTGGTCTTTTCATGGGATGTGTTAACAATAAGAAAAACATTGATTAACACCAGTTCCAAGATTTTGTATTAGTTCTGAATTCACTGGAAAAGGAGTAAGGCACATTGCTTACTAGAAATGTAAAAAAAACAAAACAACAACTTCATTTGGAGAGTTGGAGCAGAAACACCTTTGGATTTTATTAATTTTATTGCAATATCTTACAGTGTGTTTTGTAACAACATCTAACAATATACCAACATTATGTATTTTTCACTGTTTTTGTATGTCCTACCCTGGTATTCTAATGATATGTTCGTCTAAAACAGAGACATGTATGGTAGATTTACAGGTGCAGTGTGTGGGATTTAGTGGCATCTAGTGGTGCGGTTTTTCAACAAACTGAATAACACCCACACTAACCCCCCTGCCCCACCCCTCTTCCAAGCATGTAGAAGGCCCTCTCTAGAGCCAGTGTTTGGTTTGTCTGTTCTGGGGTACTGTAACATGGTGGTGCAACATGGTGGGCTCCATGGAAGAGGACCTGCTCCCTATGTAGATTTAAAAGGCTTATTCTAAGGTAAAGAAAAAAATTCTGATTTTCAGGTGATATACATTAATTAAAACATACATTCTACACACTGCACCTTTAACACAAGTAATTACGACTTATGATTAAATTTTCCCCTGACCACCAAATTTGTTCCTCATGACTCTTTAAAATTTGGTTTTAATATATTTTCCATGTGAGCTTCCAATTCCAAATCAGAGTAAACACTGTAGATATTTGACATTTTAATAATATGATTAAATTTCCCACTGAGGTTGGTTTTTTTTCCATCAGATGGTGCCCAAAACCAACTTTGAAAGCAGAATTACTCTGCTCTCCAGTGGTCCTCATAACAGGACTCTGGGCTTTTATAAACTATATTTATGGAAGAGTTCTTCTCAATAACTGCTGAAGAATTATTTATCACCAGTTTTTCTGCTGTAGCTGGTACACTAATAAACCAAAGATCCACTGAGGCACCTGAGTTAACCGTTGCTGTGGTCTCACATACCTGCACAGATGTGGAAACAATGTGATCTAGTGTGGCAAACACCTTTGTGGAGCTGATGATGTTAATTTTTTTTTATGGTGATGAACAAACTTGACAATATAATGCAAAGAAGCACAACAGCACCAGACACTACAGGCGCTACAGAGTTGCAGTAACATCCTCTTTGACAACAAAAACTGAACGTTCAATTTATGGTATTGCATCCAGTGGCTGTAAGTATCTGTTTTCAAGATAATTGATTAGATGTCACCCAAGTGTTTGATCTTTGTGTTTACCTGTTAGGGATATGTCAGTGTTTCTATTTCAGTTAAGCAAGGTTAATGAGTTCTTTCATGCCAATTGAACAATGTGGTAACCTGTCACTTCTAGTACGGACAAATAAATAATGAGAATTAGTCTGACCCATATAAAATTATCTGTGTCTGTTTAATCTCTCTGCGTCAACTGTCGATACATTAACCATAGAATGGTCTTAAGGCTTTACCTGTCAGGGTTGTGACCAGTGCAACCCTCTTCTCCTGTAACTGTCCTGATCTGTAATTAGATATTATTGGAGCCTTGTACACATGCAGTAACACAAGCCTTCACTTCTACATTACTGCCCAGCCACCACTCCTTCTGTCATTCATCCCCGTCTTTGTTCAGTTTAAGTGAAGGTCAAGGTGATAAGAGATGAAAGTGGTTCTCCAAAAGTAAGAAAAGTTTTTGTCTTTTTACACTTTCTGTCTGAAAGTTCCACTTCATTCCACCCCTCATCTTTCTTTTCATCTCGTTCATGCATCCATTATCTTTCCCTCTTCTCAGATGACAGATCTCTTCCCAAAATACAACCCCTATTTTTAACCCTCGGTGCGTGTAACTCTTTTCTGTAATGGATCTCTTTTCTGCCTTCGCTCAAGAATTTGCCGCTCCCCTCCCCATCAATAATCAATGAGGAGAGGGATGGCGAGAGAAGCTGAAGGAAGATGGAGAGGGTGAGCGACTGAAAGACGGGAGTTGAAGTGATAAATGGAAACCTCATTAGAAACTGGAGAGAAGTCAGCCTATACATTATCCCGTAGTTTGGGGAATATACATTATCGGCGTGTGTTTCAGTTTGACAAATGTTTGATGCAGGCTAAAAGGAGATGCAGAGAAGGAAAGGAGGAGGGAGAGGGATGGAGGGAGATTTCAAGGGAGGCGGTTGAGGGCAAAATAAGTGAGAAAAAACATTGATAGGACATTTTTATTCATAAAGAGTTAGACAAAAGCCACAAAGCTATACAGCTTTTTTTTAAAAGAGCTGAACAGCACAACAATATGTTAATATGTTTACACGCTTCTGTTCATTTACGTCTAAAAATACAGGTCACTGGTGATTTGTTATGTTCACCTGTGTGTGCATGTGTGTGTACTCAGCCATGATTGTTGTACAGGATTATGCACGCAGGACAACGTTGAGGTGATCTGTTATAGCTAAACAAAAGTCTTTCATCTTCACATAGCTGCTGCTGTGTTTGTTGTATCCCTCCCTCTCTATCTCTCTCCCTCTCTGTGTCGCTAAATGAATAGCTGACCTGTGCACCTCGAAAAAGAATCCAATTTGTGTAACAACAAAGGCTCCTGATATGACAGGGGATTGAGGGCGGATAGATTGAGAGAGACAGGGAAAAGGAGAAGCAATGAGGATTACTGTCAGAGTGAAATGGTGGTGACAAGAAAGAGGCAAAGACAAGATGAGGGTGATTCTGAGAAAAAATAAAGATAAGGAGGGAGAAGGTGAGTGAAAGAGGCCAGGAAAACATAACAGAAAAACACAAGATATTTATTAGGAGGTGGAGGAGCAAAAACACATTTCATGAAAGGATATAAACACTGATGACAAGGAGGGTAGTTGAGACAAAGTGCCTTGGCAACAGGAGGAATGTTTACCTGCAATTAAGGGGAAAAGACGGAAAAGGGGGAGGAAGAGAACGAGGGAGAGAGAGGTCGACGTGTCACAGGTAGATGTGTAGGAGGTATAGAGTGTCACCTAAAGGACCAAGAGGTAGCGAGCAGGGGGGCAGAGCTGCAGGAACTCCCAGAGCCTCAACAACAGCTGATGATAAAAACCTCCTGACCTGCACACACAAAGACAGAAGATATGGACAGAAGCAGGGTGCAACACTGAGGAAAACAACTGGAGGAAATAACTTTAATTATTACAGGACAGAGAGGAGGAAATAGAAAAACATTTGAGGTTATATTTTTCCTGAAATTCCTTGATTAATTCTCTATCTCTCTTTTTTTTTTTTTTTTATTACCTGGATCAAAAAAAGATTGCCACTGTATCAACAACGGAGCTGATATTTCGAGCAATTTTTGAGGGAAATTGATAAGTCTAAGGACCTCTTTAGCTGAGTCTGTGGTGGATTTTCACACATAGAATAAGAGAAAAACACAAGAGAGGAGAACAGGGAAGAGGAAAGAGAGAGGGTGAGGGAGGGGGAGGTAGAGCGAGCGAGGGAGAGAGAGAGTGTGTGAGCCTGTGACACCAAGATGTTCATGATCATTCGAGAGTTGCCCGCCGGAGGAGGCGGTGCTGCTGGAGCGATGAGCGTGCCACAGGAGAGGTCTGCAAAACAGGTGTGTGTAAATATGGGTTTATATATATATATATATATATATATATATATATATATATAGTTAAGTATTTATGTGTGAAATTATCTCTGTCTGTCCTTATAAATTCTTACGCTTTTCTGTGTGAATATATGCAACTGTTTTATTATAAGTAGATTTGAGTGGCAAACAAAAGTTGAATTAATTTTGTTTTACATGAAATTAATGATGTAATTTATTGAAGATAACTTAAATATTTGCTGTACAGGGAAAAATATGTGTCTCCATGTTTGGTAAATTTTGAAGTTTTCGGATAAAGTGAATTACTATAAATGCTCCTTTATATGTCTATGTGTTTCGCTCCAAATTGCCACTGAATTATCCAAGAAAATTAATTATATAAAGCGTATAAAATACAGATTTTCTTATTTTATGAAATTTGACATTCTGGTGATACACGATTTTAATAACAATGCTATGCATTTGGCATTTTCATGAATAAGTTTAATTTATTTATATGTCACGGTTCTAGATCAGCTGTAACAAAGTGCTTCACAATACAAGACAATAAGGTTTTAAATGGTCAGATGTCTTAAATGTCCTGATTGCAGTAACACTGAATTCTCAAGTTTTCAAAAAGTGTGTTTGTGTGAACGCATTTGAACTATTTGTCACCATGTTTTGCATCTGTGCGTCAGAAATAAGGTTTGAACACAGACTTCACCAGTCTGACCTCAGTTCCTCAAACCCTCTGCCCCCCCACCTACAGGTGCAGGCCTCCATCAAGAAGAAGGTGGGGAAGCAGAAGAAGAGAACCAACGACAACGTAATGCTTGACGGAGACATCCAAACCGCCGCACAGCAGCCCCCTCGCCATCAGAGACCCGTCCAGATCCCCCAGACGACCGCGGCTGCTGAGGACAGAGAGGCGCTGGAGGAGAAGCTGGAGGAGATGATGGAGGGACCGCAGAGGAAAAAGAAGGAGAGAGAGAAGGAAGTGGAGCCCGTAGACCTGCTGCCTATAGTGGACTCTGTGTTTGGACAGGTAGGAACCATCTGCTGCAATGTGTGTGTGTGTGCTCATGCTGTTGGGACTTGAGAGTGTGTGTATCTGTGTGTGCATGCTTGTGTGCATGTGAGTTTCTGCCACTTCTGCCACTCTGTGTGTGTACCCATGTGTGTGTGTGTTTCATGTCCACCCATGTGCTGCTGCATCAAGTTTTCTGGCTGATTGAATGTCTCGTCAACGGCTTGATTGAAACCCTAAGCCTCCAATTCAAATTTAAAGCCCGGCTGTGTCTCAGTTTTCCTAAATAAGCCGTGTCTCCCACACACTCCTGACCTCTTTGAGGGCATAAAGCTGCCGTCAAGGCAGTGACACAAACGTTAACCATTTTGCCTTCTTCGTTTAACCCCAAATCCTTTCTGGAAATGGCGAGAGCAGCAAAGCGAAAGCTGAAGCTAAGGATGGAAATAGCGTGTGTTTGAGAGGATTTAAGCTCCTTTACTTTGGGAAACATTACGAAAGTTTAATCCGTAACAGATACGGCCATAGTCAGCCAGAGATGTGATGAATACCCTATCTCTGCTGCCATTGTATCAGCTTGGTATCGCATCACATCCCATCACTCACATGGTAAAGCAGTGATACATGACACGGCACGGTAGGCTACAGCATTACAGCATCTGTCACCCCGGGGTTAGACATGTAGGATTGTGGTGTGAGAAAGTGTTTTTGTGTGTGTATAAAAATAAAATCAAAAGAGATTAAGTTAGAGCTTCGCTCTCTCTCCCTGATACTTACCTCAGCATGGCTCGTGAGTCATTCTGGATTTCTTCTGATATGAGGAAAGAGTCACATCCACCTGCTCACGTCAGCAAACTCTGGAGGGAGTGATGATGAACAGGGCTGAGGTTAGAAACAGGAAATCAATATATTAAAAAAAAAAAGTGATGTCTGTGGTGATGTAAGTTATCCAAAATAAGAGAAAACAAGTGAGTGAGTGGGAGCAAGGACGCAGAATCTGGAGGGAAGAGGAGAGAAGCAGTTCTGACTACATTATTAGAAGATTGATTTTTTCTTCATTGCACTGTTTGGCCACTCTGACAACTAGTGCATTGTAGCATGAAACTAACATACGAGCATGTGATGTTCCCAGAGACCTTCAACCCCCACATACTGAGCTGAAATCAAACAGATGGAGCTTGTAGAAAGGCTCACACAAACTCATTATCTTCTTAAAGATTTCATAAATCGAGTTACACACATTATATAATAACCACGTATACATTTGTAATTTCCTAAATATTTCCTAATATTTTCCAAGGAAGTTTCCTAGAAATAACTATATAATTTGGCACCTCTTTTAGTTAGGTTTTAGCGATGGTGGAAAGTAACTAATTATTTTCACTCAATAAGGTACTTAAGTAAAAATACCTTCATAAAAATGATCTCTATTCAATTTTGCTTTATACTCCACAACATTTTGAAAGAAAATATTGTACTTTTAATTGCTACAGTTAGTTTACAGATGAAGACAGATTCATGTATCAATAATAGTAATCTAATAATATAAGTAGTGAGTATTTTACTTGAGAAATTTTAAGTAATCTTCTGCCCCCATGATTGACTGTGAAAACAGCGATACAAATCACAAAGACAGAAAGACGATACCATGAACAAGTCAGACCAAACATTAGCAACACTTTAGCAGACAGCTAGTATAGCGGCTAGCTTGGTTAGCAGTACACTAATCATAGAAAAACTAACAAATCAACAATTACAAAACAGCGGTGATGAAAAGAATACCTACAAATAACGCTTTAACGAGGACATTTGCAGAGCAGATAAAAGATGCCTGTCAATATTTGCTGGGACACAGATCTGACAAAATGGCGGACAGAACAATGTCAGTTAAGCTGCAGCTGCTGTAGAACTCTGCCAGCAGGGGTGCTACTAGCAACAGAATGCTAAGTACATTTTGTTGCTCCTAGCAACAGAATGTTCAGCTGAAAAAAACCTACTGCTTGTGGCAGGACAAGTACATTTGTTGCTGGTATCTCTTTACTTTGAATCAAATATTATCTTTAATGCAGTGCTTGTAAAGGTGTGTTCAGAAAGTGTGAGTTTGACCGCTGCCTAATATTAGCTACTTTAGCTTAATTATGCTAACACATCAGGTAACGTTATCAAGTAAGTTACTGAAATACTGCGATAATAATCCGGCTCAGTGCGAGTCCCGAAGCCAGGGAGAGCAGCAGGTGAGGCAAATGTCAATCACAGCTGACAATCAATGCTGACACAGCAGACATCAAATTTAGCGATTGAGACCATAATGACTCATTGAAAAAAACTATTGACTAAGTATTTCTGGAGAGAAGTTGACATTGCACTTTATAGTACTTCTGCATTGACTTCCGCCTCAAGCCCTGGTAGAAACCACTTCTTTCTGTTATTTCTCTCCAGTCTGTCTCCTTTCTTCTTTCATGCTAATTTGCACCTAATCATGTCTTTTCATTGACTTTGCGTGTAATCGTGCCATGTCTAAAATTCGCTTCGCATTCTGTTTGAACACACAATAATGGAGTATTTTAAATGGGGGAGAGTAAAGAATCTAAGTACTGCTTCCTCGACCACACTTTAGTTTATAAGTTGATTTCCAGAAGAACTTTCCTCAAAGAAGCTCTCAATTTAAACCCAATTAAAATTCGTTATTAATTTATTATTGCTAACTTTATTCTCCTTATGCCTAAATGTTGAATTATACTGCATGCTTGCCTGAGAACTAATTTCACATTTTTGCATGTTCAGCTGACCTGCTGTTTACTGACTAAAAGACTCTCCAGGTTAAATTAGCTTTTCATTAGAACGAATTAACTGCAAATGTACCAGTTGAACACTGTGTCTAAAGTATTTTACCTATAATTAGCATCAAAACACACAGTTCTTTCCGGGCAACTTCTTGGAAATTACTATTAAATTATGGACCTGTATAAAAGCCTCACAAGATAACAGTCTGAGGCTCCTTCCTTCCTTCCTTTCCTCCTTCCTTGCTCCGTCTTCTCTGTCTCTTCTCTTTTTCTGATAGACAGCTCTTGTTACTGGACACCAGCTGATGAACATCTGAGACCAGATCAACACACACAAAGTTCGTCATGAAGGCACATCAGTACACTGAGTCCAAAACAAAGAACGGAGTCACATTACCAGACTGTTGCGTATCACTCATACATACGGTACACACACACAATGCATGATCAGTGTCACAAGTGTGTGTGATAAAATTAACAACGGCGAGTGTGACAGTCATTCAATGCAGGCTTACATAAGCAATTGAAAAGTGATCAAAACATAAACCTAGTAACATAAATCCTTCCCCACAGATCACACACACAACATCTCATTTGAGTAATTAATTGAAACCACGAGTAAGAGAGAACCAACCTAGTAATTAACCAGACTTAATGGTATTGGTTGTGTCTTTGGTTATTAATGCAGCCGCTGGTGTCAGTTTTGTGTGACACACAATCATCAAGGTGAATCATGAAGGAACTCAATGAAAAGCTCATTTGGTTGATAAAGTCGTATTGTGGTGTGTAGAGCTGATGAGCCTTCAGTGATGTGAGTAAGTGGACTCGTGGACTCTAATAGAAATGTTCGGGGCTGTAAATAGGTGGGGATGATCTGTGATGGATACAAGTAGCTGCACTGACTGATGGAGTTGTTTTGTTTATTGTTTGACTAAAACTGCCTCATAACTTAAAAGTACTTGGTCTTTTAGAGTTAAGAGTCACTGTCAGCTGTGGTGATATATAGATATGTGATAGATAAGAGGTATATAGGACTACTAATAAGTGAAATACATCATACAGTAAATATGTAAAGGAACATAGATGTAAATGAGTTAAACAACATTGTTTACTTATGTAAGATAACATGTCAACATTAAAAATTATAGGTTTTCAAATGTTAACTTAGTTTTTGTTTTTTATTGTTGTGCTTTGGCATCATATGTTACTTTATACGTCAGGTGTCACATTTTAAATTCAGATGTAAAAACTGCCATTACATAAGAAACTACTTCTGTTTCATGCATGATAAATAATTGCACATGAACAGCACAGGTGAAGATGTAACTTTCACATAGAAAATATTCTGTTTACACTGTATGTAAATCAACATCTTAAAGGCATTTATGCTTTGAGTTTGCATGCAGGTTTTCAATATATGACTTTTGTGGAAGTGTTTGCACAAACAGTTACAAAATACAAACAAAATATTACGTAATAATTTCGTAATAATTTCTTGAATGGGGTATGGAAGAGTGCTTCGAAATACCTCAGATGATCTGATTTTCTGACAATATTAACTCCAGCGCAGATTTTATCAGTGGCAGCTTGGGAGAAGATATAATTTTCCCTTACTCTTTATGAGTATCACATGTTTTTAAAAATGGCCTTGTTATACCCACAGGCAGCACTCATACAGTATCTGACCACATGGTGAATAGATCACAGTGACACTTTTTCAGTGTAAACAGACTGTTTTTACTCAAGAACTTTTTCCGGGTAAAGTTTTCAATTACAGTGGTCGCTCTTAAGCTGAACATCTTTCAGTGATGGCTCAATCTTCCCAAAACTTCTGCTAAAAGTAGAAGTTGGATCATTACTGTCTCAGTCTGTCACTGCAGCAGCTGTCAGATGAAGCTATTAGAAGTGTCCTAAAGCAGCCTCTAGTGGTGACAGCTGCTTTTAGCAACAGAGATGTCAGATGTCACTATAATGTTTCATCTAATGGAGGTTTGAGTATTTTTCATTCAACCATATGTTTCTTTGCCATTAAAATCTCAGAGAGATTACGAGCAACCCCGCATTATGTTTTATCTGAGAATAGTTTAGGTTTTACAAGAATTATGTTACATCACCAACACATTATTCTTTTAAAATATTTATTTTAAAATAGTCAACTTTATTTATTTGCAACAAATTAAATTAACAAGTTAACTCAGGTTATGGAGCAGGAACACACCTCTAGTCACCTGTCGAGCCTACCGTGATTAACCCCTACGCGCCTGTTAGTGTCAGTTTCCTCTTCCTCACATCCATCCTCAACATTCAATACCTCCTCATGTCATTAAACCTTTAATCACATCTTGCTGTGGTGTGGTCCTTGTTAGTGAACCTAAAGAATTGTGAATTGGGAGATCGGTAAAGGCATCTTGATTTATTTTTTGATATTCAGACATATTACATTTAAATATTCCTTTCTGTGCATGTACCAGAAATAATAAATGTTTTATTGTATGATTGATTAATTATTAACAAAAACACTAAATTGCTAGGGTCATAAATAACTAAATTATATATAATTGTATAGATTTCCATTTCTATAGAAACACTTTTATTTCACCAACAATAAACCTCTTTTATAACTTTTTTAATACAGACTGTGTAGTAAAGTCTTGTCCTGTAAGAATTTCACTAATTAGCACTTTTAATTTTCTAACACAATGAAAATACCCAGCTAATATAATTTTTACTTCTCTCACTGTTTCTATACTGTATCTACAGTGTTAATACTACAGTAATTACAGAGTGAGTGCCAGTTTTGGAGAAAGAACATTTGAAGCCGAAATTGGATCCATGAGGTGTAAAATTTAACTCCTGACGTGCTGCACACACACACACACACACACACACACACACACATCAGATCATGGTCATTTTCATTTCTTGGAGACCTAACCCTAACCCTAATCTTAACCAATGACCCACAAGTCAGATTTTTCCCAATTGGGGACATGGCTTTTGACCCCATTTGGGAAAGCCATCCCCAATTAATTGGTCCTAAGTCTGAAATTTGTCCCTAAAAGCAGCTTACTTAAATCACTTTTGGGGTATTTACAAAGACTTACATTAATTTCCTGGAGACTAACCCTAACTAACCCTAACCCCAACAACCATAACAACTACTTGTCTAATTAACCCTTACCCTAACCTTAACCACTGACCCAAAAATCAGTGTTTTATGAATTGGGGACTTGGCTTTTGTCCCCAATTGCACAAACCATCCTCAATCAACTGGTATGTTGATTGGTAAGCCTGGTATGTTGATTGGTAAGCCTGGTATGTGTCCCTGAAAGTGACTTAAGTTACACCCACACACACAGACACACACACACACAAGCTGTGCTCTCCATATGGAAGTACTGTAAGCAGAACACTAAATCTGCTTTTGGAGAGATTTGTTGACAGATGTTTTGTACAAGCTCAGCTGAACACTTAGCGTTGCACTTATAACCTCAAATTGTGAATTTAATGTTGTCATCATCATGTGAGAAGTCAAGTACAGCGAGAGCTCGAGCCGCCTAACATCCTGTTGACTGTGAACCTGAGATGACACAACCGACAGTAGATAGTCTGGGTCTCATGGTGCCTTTCGCTGAAGAGCCTCAGCTCACTTGTGGTACTCCTTCATTAACTGAGGGTTTAACAAAATGTGAAACATCTCTAATTCTTTGTGGAAAACACTTCAACAATGTGTATCTTGTATGTTTATGGGAACTAAAAGTTGTTTTTACTTTGACATCCATGTACTTGTTTACCCAGTGGATTTAAAACTTAAATTTCTCATTTGGAGGAAGATGTGAGCTTTCATTTTATTATGAAAACTACAGAATTATGATTTGCAGGAAAATCAGTCCTCTCTGTTGATTTTAAACAAGACTAGGTCAAAACCTACTATGAGGCTGGACCGTACATGGTCAACATGTGTAATTGTGGCCAATTTGTTACAGGGATAGTCAGTGGTAGTGTCTATAATGTGAATTCCTGGATATTAAATGTTCATCTGCAATTTTCTGTTGTGGTCCCAGTAATATTTGCTGTTAAAGTGTACTGAACTAGCATATCACATGGCATGGTTAAACAACGTTTGGGTCAAAAAAAAAGGTATGAATGCAGTTGCAAGAACAATACTTTAAACTCATATCTTGGGATGTTTGATTTGAAAGAGATCTTTTAATTTTAATAACTATTCTAATTACCTGTTAATTCCCCCGGCTCTTTCATCTGTTTCTGTGTATGTCTGTAAACAAAGTCTCATCTGTATGTTTACATAGGATTAGCATGCTAGGCTAACAGTCCATCAGCTGTGTAACTTTATATCTGTGCAGTAATGTCTTTCAGAACACACAAACACCGTAAATACACCTGTCACCTGCCTAATATGGTGCTGTTAAACTGGAAACACCATGGCTACACCTTATTTTCATACATGGGCTACACACAGCAAGGCATGGCTGTGCTAATGATGCTAGCCATGCTAACTAGCTGATAGCTACTGTGCAGGTTGGCATCTCTTTGTAGCCATGGGTTGGTACTCCTCTCAGTGTTGGAGCCTCCGTGTGTGACGCTTCAGTCGGTAAATGTGTGTTTTTAAAACCTATTTTTGGAGTGAGCTGAGCTGGGGGCTCCTCTGTAAACGCCCTCTGAGGACATTTGTTCCATGGATGTATAAAGGGAACTGGATACAGGAAGAGCGACAGGCTTTGAAGCCAATTTGATATAGTGGCCAAATCAACATCATGAGATGGTATTGGGCCCAAAAAGACTTTTTCCCATATACTTACATTGTGAAAGAGACATCTGTAAATGAACAGAAAGTCTAGAGGAGTCACATGATTGAATCGTGTTATCCCCATTTCAAGTTAGTTGGGGACGTCTCCAGTGAGCATGTTCCATGGGTGCATTGTGCACATAGAGCATATGCAGTATGTTTTCAAGAAGCGGCTTTTTTGGCTTCATGCGCCACTGAGCAACTTTCATAGAAATGAACGGGGACCCGCCTATGATGCTGATCCAGTTGTCTTCATACATCCATGTAAAAGACCCTCTAAGGAGTTGGCTGTTCAGTACATATTGTCTTAATGGTTTTAAGCCTGTTTTTCACCATTAAAAATTAGCGTTAGCATTATCACAGGTAACCATAGACTGTAAATGCACCGTGCTAACCAAACTAGCAGTTAACGCTAATGTTGGGGTCAGCTCCACCGTCTTGTCCAAATATGGTCACTTCTGGCTTCTAGCCAATGGGAAACTCCAACACCGGAGCGGCTGACCAATGGTGTAACTTCATCCCTCAGTGAGTCAGTCAGTGACAGACATTCAGGGTTAGGCCAAATCAGGCGTTGTGGAGCACCACTGCAGGATTGAGCGGAGGTGTGTGGGGGGTCTGGGCGTGTTTGTGCTCTAGAAGGTAACTGTTGTGAGACAGTCTGAAAATAACGTTTTATTGATCTGATTCACTGGCTTTCTCGCTACCACTGCTCCCTCCGTCTCCCTCCGTCTCCCTCCATTAGAGGGCTGGTCTGTAGCTGGTCCAACCAAAAAATATACCCATTGAATAATTTTCCACACAATTCCACTACACATGGACACAGTTTATTCACAGAACATATGTTTTTCATCTTTTACTCTCACTTTTAAATCTTTCCTGAAGGTTTATGATCAGTGCACATAGTTATTTTAATTTTATATGGGCTTTTTTCTTTTTGTTTAGTCTATGTTTGTACAATATATTACTCATCCAGTCAGATGTTTAGTAAAGAAAAAGGCAAAAATCTACTCTAATCATTTAATGTAAGTGATGGCAAATAAACAGGAAATCAAGATTTTGATAATATGATGGCATTAGTTTCTTTTCATTACACCATCTTCCTCTTTAATCTGAAATGGTAGGGATTAAAACCCTCTCTGTTTGTGTACTCTTAATTCTCCCTCTAAAACTACTGTAGATGAAGTCATTTGAATGCTGATGCAGAGAGAGAGGGGGCAGCAGAAGAGGAAAGAGGAGGAATGAGAGAGAGAGAGAGAGGGATTAAAAGCGATCCGTGTGAAGAGAAAAGAGACAACCCTGCTGCTGCAAAGAGACACGAGTGAGCTGCTTTCAGTGGAGAGTTTGTTTAGGTTGGGTTAGTTTGGTTTCGTGCTGCTTTGTTTGGTGACGTCACTTGACTTTGGATCATATAGAGATGGGTGGAGTCACTCAGGATTATCCAAGCATAGATTTAGAGCTTGTTTTAATCTCTGTATTATCAGTAGTGACAACTCATAACCGGTATGGAGTGAAGTTTTCATCAACTTCAGATCTTGAAACTGAGCTGGACCTCTGAGAATTTCAGAGAGGAGGAAAAAAGGAGGGGGCAAAAAGAGAGAAGAGATAGAAATACACAGTTAGGGACAGAAAATAACATTCTGATAAAGAAACTAATAGAAGAAGGAGAGGAGAGAGGCAGAGTGAGCTTGCTTGTTGAGCAGGGGAGGTTGGGTGATGGGCAACTGCACCAAACCATCTACGAAAGACAAAATAAATAAGGTAAGAGCACTTCGTCTTATCTTTGTTAGACTTTGGCTTCCTGCAGCTTCAAGCTTTTGCTCTTTGCGTGTTCGTCGCAGGTGTCTGTGCTCAACTAAAACATCATAGCAACTTTGATCAATTCAGTTTTGACCTTTGGGAGCAGTATATGTAACAAAATAATCGAAGCTCAAAGGTCCGCCCTTATTAGCTTTCAGAACTTAATGGAATTAATTATTTAATCCCTGGGTGACAGTTTTAATAATTTTACATGTTTGTAAATCCAGAACAGCAAATAAAAGTGTGAAATTGTAGCACTGCTTGTGTGGAACCTCCTAATATGAAATGTTTCCTTTGATGGTAGTTGCATGAAAATTCACAACATTATTCAAAACTTTGACACAAGGACACATTGTGTAACTTACTGTAATAGTGTTATTGACACAAATATGTCAGTAGAGTAGACATTTAGCAGAATTAACTCTGTATGTGTCAGCAGAAGAAGACTTGGGAAGGATGGATACATAAGGAAAAAGTTGAGATCAAGATGATTTTTTCACAGCAAGGATTATGGCTGATGTGATTGCCTTGAAATAATCTTATGCAATCCAGGCTTACAGCCATATTCTATCTAATGTTTGCGTGATTAGAAAACCTTGTTCCTTGAAAGATATGATTATGTTTTATGTGTGAAGAAAGCCACACAGACATTGTTTGAATGAGTGGGATAACAGCCTGGTCTGCCTCTGAAAGGAGGCAGAGGAGGGGTCTCTCGGGGGTAACGAAAGGGCAGTGGGCCGGCAGGGTCTGGAGCCGGAGGGAGAGGAGGATCAGGACGTGAAGGATAAGCCGTTCAAACATCCCCTCGGTGCGCTGGTGAAGAACTGCAACATGCTGCACAACATTGTGGGCCCGGCCTGCGTCTTCCTTAAACAGGGCTTTTCACAGACTCTCGTATGTAACACAGTAGACAAAGTTCACACTCGGTGTCCCCACACACCCCCCCGGTGCAACTTTTTCCCCTCATGTCGATTCATTTTCCTCCCCTCATCGTGGCTGACCTTTGTGTTCTTCACTACACCAGCTGTGCCATCCCACCGCATTACTGGTACAGGTCAGGCGATCAAATCTCCTGGTACTGCACGTGCTCAGAGCGGTCGATGGTTCAGTTCCATGGAAAATTATTGACTGACTCTGTGGAGCTTACTCTCAAATATGTTGCACAGGGTGATGTGGAGGTCAAGACTGAATCTCCAACTGGGCAAGTGGGAAACTGCCCTGCATGAGGTTCACTTCTGGGCTATTTGTTATTGTTGGATTCATTGCAAATTCAACTGGAAATACTCGAAACCCATATTTAAACTGATAAGGGCCTTTAGTTGGCTCATTTATTATGTCAGTTGATATTATGCTTACATGGTGAATATTTCTAAATACATTTTTCTAGATTAAATATCTCCAGACTAACTGATTCACAGCAAACTGTGGGTGGGGTTGTAGCGCAGCATGCTGCAGGTTGGTTTCTGGGGCTCTGGGCAAAATACAATGACACAGATCACTTTTGCAACAGCGTCCCCCACTGTAACTTTACAAAAATGACAAACTCTGCTTGTAGTTTTCTATCTGCCAAATAGACAAGATGATCTAAAATTAAAGGAGCATTGCAACACTTTAAGAGTGATTCAATTTTTTTTATAATCTAAGAAAATGACATCTCTATTCAATGCAGTTTGTATCCACATATAAGGGAATTAATTCCAGTTATTTGGTCGGTGGATGTGTCCCATTTTAAAGTCCCGTGTTGACAGTTTAGATGATCACACTGTAATTAGCTTTGAACAGACTGAAGACATTGTGTATTTAGTTTGTTGTCATCAGCGCAGCCAAAGTAAATGAACTGATCTCAGAGGATTTGTCTGTTACTATTCTCTCTCTTTAGAGCTCTTAGTTGGGAATGAGTAGGTTTGCGTGCGAGCCTGAGTGCTATGTTCCAGCTTGTATATGGATATACAGTATGTGTGCATTTATGTGTGTCTGAACAGTGCACATGTGTCCTAGGGTCTCTGTGCCTGCTAAACCTCCCAAATCTCCTAATCTCCAGATGATCCCACAAATAATCTGGTCACCCCTGTAATTTATGTTACATTGTCTGCTCCTATATATTATAAAGCTGTATACAATTTAATCCATATAGATTTAGATACAGTTTTTCATTATGAGATGCACTGGGTTTGTATATCTAATACAGCTTACTGCACAATTAGAGGACATGGTCACTGAATCCCCATCACCTCTCTAGATTCGCAAATTATGTATTAATGTGACTATAATACATGGGCTCTGTTTTTAAAACAATTTCAATGCCAAAAAACCAAAGTCCATTAATCAAAAACGTTGGCCAAACATCTCTGAGAAAACCTCAGTAAAATGTGGGTTTAAGTTATATTTTCCACTCATTATTCATTTCCTGTCATTTCTTACTGTCACTTGTTGTTTTGTGTTTGATTTTATTTTTTTCTTTGCTCTGTCAGCCCTCATAACATGACCAAAATGTGTGTGCTTGGTTGTCTAGGTGTTGCTGCAGTGATGTTTCTATGGATCCGACTGTGTTTATACTTGTGTAGTATATGTCAAACAAGCTTTACTAAATGTTTCAGCAAATGTTTTGCGTGGCTGTGAGTGGTGTCTGAGAAAGAGATTTAGTATTCTAAGGAAAGAGAGACTAACATGTGCCACTGGTTCATCCAACAGGACAGAGAACTGAGACCAGAGGAGCTTGACGGTGAGGTGATTTATCTGCTGCAGTGTGTTTCTGCTTTACATCGTCTTACTCTGACAGCCAACTCACAAAATATTAACATGTATGTTTTCAGAGCTCCGTGAGGCCTTTGTGGAGTTTGATAAACACAAGGACGGCTACATAAGACATAAAGACCTGGGGGAGTGTATGAGGACTATGGGATACATGCCCACGGAGATGGAGCTCATCGAACTGAGCCAGCAGATCTGTGAGTGGAACAGAAGGCTGCAGGACAATCAGAATAGAGAAGAACAGGACCAGGAAAGAAAAGAACAAAATAGAACGAAACAGATCAGCAAAGCCAAACAAACTAGTTGGTAGCAGGAACTTCTTGAAAGTTATTAAAACTAAATGGATGATTGTTGTCACAGTGATATAAAATACAATCGCTACTGTTAATGCAATTGATCTATAATCACCTACTAATTCTGTGCAGATATGTAGAGATAAGAAGAAATGATTGATAATCCAACAGAGGGGATTAACGTCTAGCTCCATGGTGAATTTGAAATGACTGTGTGTGTTTGTTGTGTAGGTGGAGGTAAATTGGACTTTGAGGACTTTGTGGAGCTGATGGGACCCAAAATGCTGGCAGAGACAGCGGACATGATCGGAGTAAAAGAACTGCGGGATGCATTCAAAGAGGTCAGGCTATTCATATTGTTACTTAAAGCTGCACTAAACAATATTTTTTATATTACCAATGGATCAAATAACCATGTATAATGCAAAAGGAGGGTCGCTCATAGTGATGAACACAGTAACAGTTATCATCAACTCTGCAGTTCGACCTTAACACTACAGAGCCTTTTAGTCTTTCACTTCATTGTTTTGGCTCATAAGCAGGCAGCAGGCAGCTGTTTTTCAGTGGAAAAGCACCAGATAGCAGGTTAGCGACTAGCTGGTTTTAACATACTGGAGCATTTAGCGGCTAAAGAGCCAGATATTTCCCTCAGGAGTAGGTGGAAACCAAAACAGCAGTAAAACGAGAGTTGCTCCGTATCTCCTGGATGTGTAAACAAGCAACTGGTAGCCAACAGGTTAACCATGTCAACTTTATGAGGTGATAATATGTCAGGGCTGTGTTTATGGCTTGTTTCCACTGGCTTTAAGTGGCCAAAAAAATCTGCATCTCAGATTTAAGCCCCTATATGAAGGATCAATGATGTGACTGTAGCAGACAGAAATGCAAACCCAAAATGTTCCAATGTATTCCTCTAAAAGCTGAATAATCTACCCGCCAGATAGATCACCAAATTCCACTCAGTGCATCATGTAACATGATCCTCAATGTCCCTCTTTCTCTCTTCGTGATCCAGTTTGACTCTAATGGTGATGGTCAGATCAGTATAACTGAGCTGCGTGAGGCCATGAAGAAGCTGATGGGGGAACAAGTGACCAACAGAGAGATAAACGAGATCCTCCGAGATGTTGACCTCAACGGAGACGGTTTGGTGGACTTTGAGGGTGAGAGAGATTCTCTTTGCCTTTACAGGATCATTTAAGCGACCACATTCACCATCATTGTTTCACCTCTCACTCCTTTCTCTTTTTTTTTCATTTTTTTTATTTCAGAGTTTGTGCGAATGATGTCACGCTGACCGGTCCAGCTGCCCTCATGTCAGATGGACAGACAGACATTATGCAACTGCTGGAAAAGGGAACATACTGCTCTTAACAACATGCATTTAGAGTTATATTTTTATATTAAATCTATGAAAAAGAGAAAAAAAATGCTTTGAATAGATTCTATAACTTGACTTCACCTGTCTGAACTTGCAGTGCAACACACATAAAGAATTTAAGCAGCTATAAAACATATCAAAAGCTTCATAGACTACAATTATGACTGTGTTTTTTAGATGTACTGTATTTTTATATATCAGTGTTTGTCCTTTGAGTGTAAAATCTTGTTTGTAAAAACTGTCAAATTCTTTTTTTAATTAAAGAAATGTAGAAAAAACTGCATGAATGGTCACATTATTCAAACTTGTGAGTGATGTGACAAACAGTCACATTGTCAAAAGAACAATCCATTAACAGCATACATTGACTGTCACAGTGCCTTGTTGAATCGTCATTGTACAAAAGAGGAGCTTGGCAAGGATTCAACGAGAGCACGCACTGGCTGGGCTGTGATAAACATAGAGTGCAGGAAAATATTAGAGTGACTTACTGTTCCTAAACAAGTCAGGAGGCATGCATAAACATCATATTGTGCTGATATAAACATAAACAAAAAGGTTTTATAGCTGAGTGTACGTTGAACCTTGCAATACAAAGTAGTTGGAATTACTTTCTATCAATAGTTAATTGTTATTATTATTATAAGATAACTTATAGATAATTAATCTTGGGTGGATAATAACATAAATATACTAATTCCTGTTAGAGTGATCAGATTCTGCTTTAACTTGAAGGCTGCTGTTCGTATTTTTTGCTCTCCAGGGTTGAAGGTTTATCTGATACATCTAAATCTTGTATTATTAGTGTTAAAGTATGTTTACAGGAAGAATAGAGGCACTCGATATAGGTCATAGTTGCTCTTTTTGGCAAACTGCTAAACTGCATCAACAATAAACATTCTCAAGATAGTTTATGTGGCTACATCATAGGTTGCATACATGTCTTATATATATAATGCAAACTTGAGCCTCTGAATGATTAGACTTCTGACTTTGACTCAGTTCTTTGAGCAATTTATGAGCAACAACACTGAAAAAGAGTAAACAGAACAATAAATTCAACCATGGAAAACCGGCCGGAGTTGGCTTAAAAAAGTTTCTGCTGTAACTTGAACTTTAGGTTGATCTCATCCCTTTTTGCAGTCAAAACTAATGTCAATGTGTTTTTTTAAATTTATTTATTGTTAATAAGTTTTTATTATTAAATTGGGGAAATATCAGAGATGTTTTTTATCTAATCTCAGCCAGTTGGAGGGGCGTGTTGGTGTCTGTGATTGACAGCAGCTGACAGGATAGCAAACGAGACAAAGTAAACAAACCTGACTGTCAAGTCCTGCCACAAGTCAGGGGCAGACAGTGTGTTGTTAAAAGTGGTGCTGAAGAGCAAGAACCACACCTGCATCTAACTGGACAAGTGACATTTGCAGGTATGTTAACATGCTGCAGCTGAGCAGGTATTTAGCTATATGTATCCTGCTAACTGATGTTACAAGTGAACTTTCCACCTATGAATGTTTGTTTGGTCGCTGAAGTGCAGGACAAGATGTTTGTTTATGTTTGTAAGTTAGATAAGAAGGAGACTTCAGCAGGAAAGCTCATGTGTCATGTGTGTAACAGGCTGCTGTCTGACCATCCAACCAATCAATAACAACACAGGAAACCAAAAATATAAAACCTCATTCTCTCCCTTTAAATTTCTGATTTTAGGAAATGTGATTTACCGAGGAGGAAAAAAATCAGTTGGACTTCAAATTATTTTACAAAAATAAATATTTTAATTGGCACAATTTTTTAATTGAAATTATTTTAAAGTATCTATTTACAATATTCTTATTAAAGACAATTCATTCAACATTAAAAACAATTCATGAATAGCATGACAAAATTTTACTTGTTTCCCAATAATATAAATCAATTAATTAATTTCTTTTCAATTCATTTAATTCTATCTACGTATCTCTATACATGAGGTTCTTTGGCCCTGTTTTACTGTATTAGGCCATTATATTGTTATTTGGAGTGAATGAGCTGATGTTTCATTTTAAATTCAAAATAGAAAAAAGGAAAATGGAAAAAAAAAAGAATTTAGCAGATATTTAGATTTGTCCTGTTGCTAAGTTGTGAAACCTGCTATTGGATCCAGTGGGCTCCATGCTGTCAAATGATTAGCATCACAGTTCTGAAACTGCCCTGCTGGTCAACTTGCCCTTTTGTCTACACTGTATTGTTTTTTTTTACAAAGCAGCTTTATGATTCAGAGGTTTTTTGAAGCTGACTGTGCAGCTTTAAACAAACCACATTCAGCATCTTTACAAAGAAACTGTGAACACAAATACCACACAAATGACATGCTGTTCACAATACTTCCTGAAAAGTTTGAAGTCAAGCATGAAATTATATTTTGTGTCCAGCTAACATCCAAAATAGTGAGCTTCAGAAAGGCAGCGTTGATATTTGTTAATATTTTGTGTCTATTTTTCATGTATCTATTTCTTCTTTTTACTGTTTGGTTCATTAATATTTTAACTCTGGTGTTTTTTCCATTAATAAGTAACAACAACAACATCTTTGAAATCAAGATTTTCCTTTTTATTGAAAACTTGGCCAGGATTCTGTACAGCAGAGAGGGTGTGCAATGCACAGGGGCAAGAAGACGGGGGTCAGGGGGTTCTGGGGACTCAGTTTCCCATGGTGCATTATACCCTGAGCCGAGAATCGTGTGTAAAACAGCGAGAGGTGTCTTGTTTCCTCTTTGGTGTCTCAGAGGATTGTGGAGGGGAATGAAGTGAGGGACTAAAAAAAGGGAGAAAAGGGGGGAAAGCGAAGCTCAGCCCATAGGGGAGAAAGAGAAAAATAGAGACAGAGAGGAATGGAGGGTGGTCCAGCTGGTCCTTCCACTGAGGTGTTGTCTCCGATTTCAGGGGCACATCTAGATCCTCACCCTTCCCCTCACTGTGTTAGATCATACACCGCTTAAGGTACATCTCTCCCCCTTTCCCTCTTCCTCCGCCCCTCTCCCTCACTTCCGCTCTTTCTCTTTCTCTCCTTCCCTGAGCCTCACTTGCTGGCCATGGTGTAGCAGCCCTGTTGGTGCCACTGCATGTCACGGATACGCCTCACAGACTGGAACTGAGGATTGCGGGCACCGTACTCGTTGAAGTGCCTGAAGTCACCCTTCTCCAGCAGGTACTGGCTGCCACGGTATCCGGGGAACTGGTATCCCACCCAGCTGGAAAAAAAAGAGGAAACATGTCAGTAGTGAATTGAGTTTTATGTCGTTTGTAGCTTCCACCTTTGCATGCTCAGAGGTAAAAGACACTCACGTTCCACAGCTGACAGTGATGCTGCCAACTCTGTCGGTAAAACCGTAGGAGAACAGGCTAGGAACGTCATCGTCCATGATCTCCATCTTGCGGCCCTTGAACTCTCCGACCTCGTACAGGCAGATCTTGTGCTTCTCGGGGTCCTGTGAGAGAGAAAAGTTGGTTTAGATAAGAGTTTAAAGCAAAAGAGAAAGGGAAACTCGTGAGAGAGAAGTGATAGACGTTTTTACCATTTTGACGGGCCTGAAGGACAGCAGGTAGTCGTTCTTCTGACAGTTGCTCCAGGAGTCCCAGCGAGGGTACTCTCCCTTCTCCAGGATGTACATCTCACCGCAGAAGTTCATCTGCTCATAGGCCACGAAGCTGCAGATGAGAAAGCATTATGAAGCATCCGTGCAAAGACACCAGGGTGAAATGTGAAAATGCTCTGTTTTTTCGGGGTGGGGGGAGAGACTTACGGTCCACACTCAACGCGCAGAGAACGCACGCGGTCCATGCCCAACTCACACACATTCATGCACTCGTTGCTGATCTCGATCATGCGACCCTGGAAGTTCTCCTGGTCATACACGTACATCTGCAGGGGACAAATGCACACAGATGAGTCAGTATGGCAACAGTAAGGGTCTGTGATATTGTAAAACTAAATATATCTCAGCGATAGGAACCAGTATTATCTCTATCTGAAGCAGCAGTTTCATGTGAGAGCCACCCACCTTGTAGGACATCATTCCGGTCTCAGACTTCTTGCTCTGAGCGGCCTTGCCGTCAGTCTGGGAAGAGGTCTTGGACTTATCTCCACTGGACATGATTACTGGGTGGAAAAAGAGTCAGAAAACACTGTGAGAGGGGAAAGATCATGTGACAAATCTAACCTGCTGTATTAACAAGTGTGAGGGTGTTTAGAAAATGAAAAAAATGAAGGAAAGTTTAACGATGTAGAAATATATTTAAAAAAGTATATAGAGTAATCTGCATCTTTCAGTCTCATCTATGGCTTTTCCTCTTGTTTTCTACACACACCTGAGGGCACACAGTATGTGTGTGTGTGCGTACCTTACCTGTCTGTGTGTACGATGCCTACGCCGAGCCTCACTCAAAGTGTGTGTGGCTCGGAGTGCGCCCGTCCCTTTTATACGCTGGCGCCCACAGGAGAGGGATTATGGAGAGAGAAACAAACCTGCTGAGGTCAGAGACACGAGACAAAAGAAACCCCACATCATCAGAGAGGGACGGGCCGAGGGGACGGGCGGAGGCAGTGGACGAGTGACAGAAGCTGGAGAACAGACTGATGTCCGATTTCAAACAGGACTGATAGAGTACAAGTCAAGTTTCTACAATCAACTTTTAGAAGTAGTTAGTGCAGTGATTCTCAAACTTTTTCACATCAAAGACCCCTAAACTGACACTAATTAGACCACAGACCCCCATTTGATAAGATTTTATCCCAGGATCACCCATCTGATAAGATCTTTGCTTTTAGATGTTTTATTACAGAAAGTGTATGAAACCAAAATAGTCATAGATTATGTCATTGTGTTACTTATGGATGAAATTATAGTGACAATACATGATTCCCCTTTTTGCTGGGAACCTCATGGAAGGACCCCTCAAGGACCCCCTGGGGGTCTTTGAGGGGTCCTAGTTAGTGGACCTTAAACCAAAGCAACTTCAGTCTTACATTTAAGATTCTTATTCTCCTACTTTCAGATCCACTTATTCAAAATCTGAAATAATGATATAAAATAACACCTTTAAACAGGTTTGATTACAGTGACATAGAAACATTTGTGTTGTATACAGAGAATTATTATTATAATTGTGGCTGTATGGCAACAAACTTCTGGCAAGCTTTATAATTATGTGGCAAGGTGTCATAAGGTGTAACATGTTAAAGTCTGATCCAGATAATACCAGTAAGCTTTGCATCCATATTCCTAATTAAAGTCAAAGTTGTACAACCCATTTCATGTACAGGAACCTCAAATATAGAGCCATCAGATTCCTGTTTGATATAGATGATAGTGACTCTCAACAAACCCAATCTGAGGAGATTTATTGTGTCGGTGGAATGATTAAGGTTTACAATTGGACAATGTTTAAATGGAGATGATGTGACTGCAGGGGAATCTACATCATACTGTTTCTGTCAGTGCACAATTGTCCGATGAGAGAAAACTGAAAATCATCCTGATCCCTGGAGCTTTGCAGGACTCCACTTTGTAAACTTTTAATGAAGCTACACCATCCATCTGATGTGTGAGCGCACACAGGTGTATCTTTACAGGTGACAGTGTGATGTCATTGTGTGACTGGAGGAGAAAATTAAACTTTTGCTATTCCTCTAATATTTCTCTACATGCATAGAGACCCACCCAGTTCTCTCGCACGGTGTCCCCCCGGCGGTGCCTCTCTGCTCCGCCGTTAATCCCCACATTCTCCATCCCGATCCCGGCCCTTTGTGCCGGCGCACGCGCTTGACTGCTGACCGGGGTCCGAACATACCGGAGCGCCTTTGTTCCAGAGCTCCAGCAGCACTATAGGATCTGCTGAGCTGGCCGCCCGGGCACGACAACAGCATCCAGCGGCCACGAAGCATCACCAGGAGCGCGCCTCGCTGCAGCCAAAATGGACAGTGAGCTCGGATGCTGGTCATAGCCGTGAACGCGCACCGGCAGGCGCGCCCCCTGTGCGCCCGTATAAAACTGAAGCGCCAGGTCCTCTCAAAGCTCTACGCGAGGCAGGCGGTAGGCGCGTACCACTCCCAAGCTCTTCCATTAAAGTACCAATCTAGGTAAGGCTCCATCTCTGCTTTCAACTCCACTCAGCGACACACAGACAGGAAACTGAAGGAAACAGAAAACCAAAAGCACTTTCTGAAACACCGGTACAACACGTTTATAGACAACAGTATTGTACTTCATATATTACGTTTTTTGAAGAAAAAAAAGTAAATTAACTGTCTGCCCAGAAGCCCTTCAGCTGTTTTAGTTCAGGTTTTTTTATGAGAAATACTGCAGCTGAATAAATGATAGTTGAAAACAACCATATTTAACACTAATTTAGAAAAAAACATGCAACATAGACAGAAGTATTGCCTTGTTGAAGTCTCTTAAAGACCTTTTATGTCCTACTCTGTCCTCTCTCCCATACCGCCATGTGTTTTTCTTTACCTCTGTCTTTATGTTCCACCTCAGGAGCAAACATGTACAGAACTACAAGGTCCCCAATGATGCAGCCCCTGGTCAACTCAGGAATGGGCGTGGCTCCTTTCTTCAAGGTAAACATATGTTTGGTTCAAAACTAGATAAAACGGATGGAAGATTGGTTACTTTTATATGATCTGTGTGTCTCTGCTTGATACTAAAAGCTGTGGATTAATTTCCCTCTTAATGGTTCTGTCTCTCCAGGTGACTGTGTTCGAGCAGGAGCACTTCCAGGGCAAGAGCCTGGAGTTCACCTCCGAGTGCGTCAACATCCAGGAGTGTGGACTGGACAACATCCGCTCCATCAGGGTGGAGAGCGGAGCGTAAGTCTCACAAAGTTTGGTTCTTTTCTGGTGACGACAAGGCAGAAATGGGACTGTGCAAAACATCAGGGGCAGATTTCCTCTTTAATGAAATACACAGATAAGCTGAATCAATCACAGTCATTCAATCACAAAAGAGGGGTAAAGAGAAGCAGCTGAGTCAGAGTGGGGTTGAAAACTTAGATGTGGGGTATTTAAGGGAAGCTGTGGCATAAAATCAGAAAGATATCCCTAATATTTTGCTCATGCCTTGTGTATATTTTTGATTAGAAGCTAAAATATGTCCTCATTTTCAAAAAGCTATGCGTTAAACTTTGGAAAAACTACTTTTAAATGCATATACAGTAGAACAAAGTGATGTCTGTGGATCAGCATGTTAACAACCTCCTCTCTCTCTCTTTGTTTCTCTGAACAGCTGGGTTGGTTTCGAGCACCATGACTTCCAGGGTCAGCAGTTCATCCTGGAGAGAGGAGAGTACCCCCACTGGGACTCCTACAGCGGATCCCTCTCCTACCATGTGGAGCGCCTTATGTCCCTGCGCCCCATCTACTGCGCCGTGAGTACACCCTGACCGTCTGTTTTGTGGCTGGAAGAGAGAGCAGAAAGACAGACATCATTTTAGTGATTTTAATGTCAAGCTGACACCTGTTTCTCTGTCCCCACACAGTCCCACCAGAGCAGTCGCATGATCATCTTCGAGAAGGAGAACTTCATGGGCCGCAGCGTTGAGGTCTGTGACGACTACCCTTCTCTGCAGGCCATGGGCTGGATGATGCCTGAAGTGGGCTCCATGCACGTGCAGTGTGGCGCGTAAGTTACTGTGAATCTGATGGTGTAAACAGCACCAACAGGATTTGCATTTTTCACATCAAGACACACCTCTACAAGCCATACTGTACTGTATATATGGTACATCACCCATAAGTTAGGTTTCTGATGTGTTCATGAGACCAAATCCTCAAAGGCACCATTGAATTATCATCTACTTCAATCTAGACTCCATATCTCAAATATATATACACACTGTTGATCACTTTAATCCCTCATCAGCATGTCCTGTAGCTAATAGACATATCAGATGAAAGCTCTAAGCATGTACCAAATCCCCAATCTGTCACAGCAGCTCATGCAGCTCCCAAAATAGTCCCACTAACCCTTGTGGCCTTCTCTCTCCCCCCTCCCACAGCTTTGTGTGCTACCAGTACCCTGGCTACAGGGGCCAGCAGTACATCATGGAGTGTGAGAGACACAGTGGAGACTACCAGCACTGGAGGAACTGGGGCTCTCACTGCCAGACTCCCCAGATCCAGTCCATTAGGCGCATCCAGCACTAAGAGGAGAACAGGCTGAAACTGAGGCCACGGCCCACGGACAGCAGCTCCCCTCGACTCCCCCCTCCTCCTCTCTTCTACCCATAATCCCCTCTCTTTCTTTCTCTCTTCCAACTTTTTCCTTCCTCTTTACTTGAGCCGCAACAGCCGCCCCGACTCAACACCACTACTGATTTACAGCCAAAGTGTGATAAGAGACAATATCGCACTGTTAAAGCACAGGGAAACACACAGTCCATACACACACATACCGACATAACTGACACTCAAAGTGTCTTTTTACTTGGTTTAGAGGTCGCTACACACACTCACACGCAAAACACACACCTGCGCTGTATTCTCACCTGAGCTGGTCGAGGAGCAGAGCAGCTGTCAGTGTGCTGGAATCAAACAGACGGGAGATGAAGCTCCAAAATGGCATCAAGGAAAACCTCCCCGGTTACAGCCATGCTGAGAGCGCACTGTGGTGCAGCTCAGATGTGCTTTGTTGTTGTTGTGTGTAGGAGGTTGATCCACATGTTGATAACTAATAAACTCATTTCACTTCACATGCTCTTCTTCTATTATTTATAAGTGTGTTTGTAATTTCACTGCACTGAGAATGAATGTATGTTGAGTTGTTTAGACAAACACAAATACTTATTCCTTCCTCCCTTTTCAATATGAAACACCTGAAGGCTCTAAATGTACCTTTAAATGTTTAGTTTCTCTCTTCAGAGATCAGTGTTTGTGGTTGGCTGGAGTTCAGTTGTGATCGGTTTCTATAGTGAAATGTTTTCACAGTGGGGGAAAAAAAAACAGACCTAAATTATGTTGCAGGTGTGGTTTGCAAAGTTTATTTGTCCCACAGTGAAATCTTGTCACTATTGGACTACAATTCACACTACACAGCCATCGTTCTCTATAAACAAGGATGAAACTACAAACTTACAGCTGCCTTTCAACTCAGGTGTCAAGTGATGCTTATAACCACATTCAGACTTGAAAATGAAGTCACATAGTTGCACCAGCCAAACTAATTTAAGGCGGTAAATTAGGCAGGCTGCATGTACTGTTGGGAAAGTTGATGATAAAATAGGATGTTGGATGAAGAACATCTTCGGTTATTAATCTCAAACTAACTGTTCACTGGTGGCCGACAGAGCTGTATGCAATGCAACCAGGAAGACATACAACAGAAAAAAATGAAAATATCTTCACCACTCTGACAAAACTTATGTAGCATTTTGGAAAAACTGCAATTTATAACAAGCAAATTAATAAACACCCTCGACGACACATGCAGCATCAAGAAATGTGACGCAAATACAGAAAAAAACAAGCAAATAGAGAAAACCAACAGAAATCACCTGGTGACTCTGAAACTGACAAAAACCAAAAATAAAGCTAACAATGTGTGTTTTAGTTGTAACACTGTGACTGTGTGATTCCAATACTAGTGGATACTAACTTATATATGTTGTGTTGGTATTTTAATGACCCTAAAATCGACTGATACCATGTGCTGAACATTTATATCTTTAGTTTCAATCCTAACAACTAAACTAGGGGAAAAAAACTTCAAATTAAATGTACGCTCTGACGATGAGCCTCATTTTTGTGAAGTCGAGTCACTGATGAGACACGTAGAATCAAAGAGAAATTTTTATTGTACAATCAGTAAAACAAGGAAGACAAGAGTTTTCCTGGAACATTTACAAACAGAACAGAGGCTGACATTATCAATCATATTTACAACTAATACAGTCATAGTCATATTTACAACTAATAAAACAACTATTGATCCCTTTGACGGTACATAAACCTGATTTTTCAAGTGAATACTTTCACTAAACTGCTCGCCGAGTGTTGTTTTCAACACTCCACAGTCAAACTTTGCTGAACATTTCTGCTTAACAGTAACAACCTTGTAACTCTTTACATAAAATCAATGGTTTAAATATCTAAGAAGTACAAAAAAGGAACGATCCCAGTCACCTTTGACAGTTTGACAATTGTTAAGTAAACTACACAGTCTTGTTTTGTGGATCGTTAAATGCATTATGATGCACATCTTTTCTGTCTTTCAACATGCTCGCAGCTATTCCTAAACACTGATGGAATAGAAAAAAGAAAGTCCCTCGAAGTGATTGTCAGTGTGTTTGAACATGATAAAAACAGAAGACAGTTCACACATCACAGTAAATGAACATTTATAATGAACCCACAACGGCCAACTTAAACAAATTCAGGGATGTTTTCTGGTAAATGTAAGAAACTGAAGAAGACACACTTTCTTTTTGCACCGGGGTGGTCGTCATAGACACTAATGTAAGAGCACCTCAGGGTGGTATTTTCTGTTAACAAGCTCACCTACTCACCTTGACTTCAAACTAATGAAGACGGCTCATGATGTGTAGTCTGTCTTTTCTCCGCTAACGTCAATCTCCTCGTCTCCTTCCTCTTCCTCGCTGCCTGAAGACTCTGTCCAGCTGATGATCACTGGATCTGGGAGGGGACTGGACCCTCCAATCACATCGATGTCTCCGTCTCTGTCCTCTTCCCAGCTTCCTGTTGACCCCAGACTGTCCTCTTTGGAAGCAGGAGGCTTCACTTGAACAAACGCCGTTCTGTTCTGGCGGCAGATCTTTTCCGCCCGCTCTCGGCAGTCATCTTCTCTCTTCAGGCTGGTGCTCCCGACAGAGTCTCCGTCCACATCGATTATCTCATCGCCACTGCTCTCCATCTCTTCATCCGTCAAACTTTCCCTTCCCTCCCTGTTCTGACCAGCCTCTTCAAGTTTGATTTCACTCCACGCTGTTTTCGCTTCTTGTTCTTTTCTTTGTAAAGTGTCTTCTACGCTGGTCAGCGAGACGGTCTCAACATCGATCAAGTCCTCAGTCTCCAAGGCTGCTGCTTCAGACACATGATCTGCAGATTCAGAGCTGGGTAAACACGTCTCAGACATTGGCTGTGTCATTTGCTCAAAGCAGACCTTCTTGGCCACACTGGTGTCATCGCTCCTGTCCTCTGCGACTCTCTTCGTCCTCCTCCCTGCTGTTGTCTCTTCCTGTGGCAGCACAGTCAATTCTTCTTCACGTCTCTCTTGATTGCTTTCTAGTTGTTCATCCCTGACACAGGGCTCTACAGGCTGCAGCTGAACTGGAGTTGTGGGACTCTCATCATTAGATAAACTCAGAGGCTGTCTATTTTTACAGGGCCTGCCTCGCAATCGACCTGGCTGGCGTGCTGACTGTGGTGGTCGTTTGTCTGTAAGTGGCTGTTCAAGAAAGGGCATACTGTCCTGTAAAACAAGTCATACATACAAAGGCTTTACTTTACTTTTTCTTACCTGATACAGATTCTTATATTTAAACTCAAGTTATCTACTGATTCTCATGAGTACAGCTCATCACCATGGATACCTGCACTCTCATTTCCCCAAATTCAACATCTGTACATCTGTTGCATGGCACTCATATTGATAGGTGACATTGCTGGCTTCATCACGCTGTTAAAGTGATGGATATTTGTCATTCAGACATTGGTGACTTCTATGTTAACGTTTCTCAGGTAACAGTTTATACACACATGATATTTGACACCCGGTGCACGAGAGGAAGCACAGAGAGCGTGCGAGAGGGAGTGGTTAGTTAAAATGTTATGATAGCAAGGAAGGAGACTTTTTTGTTCGTTCACAGGCTGCGTCACTGATGAATTTTAAGACTTATCTTGCTGTTGAGACTATCATGAGCATAAGGGATGCTCACACTGAATCTGCCTGTCAACTTCATCATTTAATGTTTAAAAAGTCTGACATGCATCATTGAATGACAGGACGTTAACTTGCTTCTCTCTTACTGCCTCCCCAACACCTCAGAATTGACTCTGTCACATTTTTTCCTTATTAATTAAACCAATTTTGTGCATAAGAAATGATGACTGAGATATTTTTTTACAGTGATGTTAAAAGGCGAAACAAGATATTTTACCTTCTGCTGCTATAGCATTTAATCCTGCCTTTACTGAATCATTCAAATCAGATGTTAACATATACAATTTTACAGTAAAAGCCTGTGACTGCTTTCACATGATGCACATAGAGGAAGTGATGAGTATCAGCAGCAGCTTAACGTGTCAAAATTTGCTCACTACAGCAAATAAACAGCGCTGGACAGAAAACTCTATTTAATGTGGATCCGTCAAGTGAGGCCAATAACCAGCGTCATGGATCTGTGCATCCCTGCTCTACACAAGGCATCCAATCTCATAATCATTGCTCACTGTGATATGTGCTTCCTTAAATCTACTCCTGATTGGATAGGTCTTTTTGCTCCATGAGACCAGCTGATTCTCGTCCCATAAGCGGACACGTGGTGATTTCACTGATGATGAACTGGTTTTTGTTTTTGCAGGACTCTGAAAAAAAAAAATCACACAGACGAACAATTGACACATTTTACTTCAAATTCAGTGGCTCTACCTCATCTTACTATTAGTTATCTGACTTTTCATGAGAAACCTGTTTTTATACTTGGCTGATGGTGACGCAAGACACCAACAGAATCATTAGTGGAGAGGAGTTAGAAAAGTTTGTCACCTTGACTTCCAGACTCTGACAGCTGCGACTCTGCAATGTAACTTTCACTGGCAGCGGGCCGCTCCTCTCTAGTTGCACCACAGGCATCTGCTGTAGCTGCTTGTCTCCTCGGTCGGGTACGATTTTGGTCTTTGCGTCACTCAGTGACACAGACTTCTTCACCCTCCGTTTCTCCAATGAGAACAGATACTGTTTTGTTTTTCTCCTTCTCGGCCGTTTGGCTCGGACTCTCCCCGATGTTCCCTCAGTGTGTTTGGGTGGAGCTGCGCTGCGGGGAGATGACTTGCGCGGCTGTGAGCGACTCTGTGGTGTTTCATCAGGGTGTCTGATTGGACGGCGTGCCTGTGCAGGACGGGCGGTGTGTAAACGCTGTGGATGAGGAGTGTGAGGGGCTGTGATCTGGATCTTGGTTCTGCTGTATTTGCTCAGGACAGTGTACGGCTGGTTGGTCTCTGTGGTGCCATCGCCGGCCATCTCTTCCTCTTCCCTGGCAGTGCAGCTGTCAATATGTTGCTCAAAGGACTGCAGGAAGTGCTCCAGCATCTCGGTCAGCTCCCCCTCTCCCTTCTGTTGCAGAATTGGCACCTCACCGTTTGCAGAACTGGATCTGCCGGCTCCATGAAGACCTGGACCTGCATCCAGGAGGCCAGTGGTATGACTTTGTTGTTTGTTTTGGGAAAAAGTGTTGATAGAAGAGGAACAGTCGAGGCCCATTATCACTTCCTCCAGAAGACGATCAAAGTGCTCTGGCTGGTCCTCATGAGAAGGAGGGGCTGGGGGAGGAAGGGAGGTGGTGTGGAAGAGGGACGATGCTGGACCGGCGTAGGAAGCTGCAGGTAACATCGGGCTGGGAGACGGAGAAGGCTGCAGGGAGAGGCTGGGCGCAGGCAAGGTACGGGAGTTGTAGAGTGGTCTCTGAGTAGATGAAGGGGAAGCTGCTGATTTGGCTCTCGCCCTCTGAGGCCTGCCGACAGGGTCCTGTAACCAGAGAGGAAAGATTTTTAATTTATGCTAAGAAAACAGAAGTCTTTACATAAAAACCACGAGTGCAGATAAAACATACCACTTACAACTATTACGACAGGGTTTCTCACAGTGTTTTATAGCGGGAAGACCACCACAAATAACAGCATAAAAAGTTAATACACTCTAACTTCATAGTTACTGTTCAGGTGTAAATGGTATCAATCTTCTCATCAAACTCTCTGCAAGAAACTGAGTGAGCATATTTCCTAAAATGTCAAATTTATTCCTTTAAGGCAATCTGGGGCAGTTGTGGCCTAAAGGTCAGAGAGGCCTAAAGGTTCAATCCCCAGACCAGCAGGACAGATCTGTGTGAGGAAAGTGAAGAAGCAGTGCGTGCCCCTCTCTCACTGACTGCCTTTGAGCAAGGCTCTTAACCCCAGTGGCTCCAGTGGAGCTGCTTAACGGCCAGTAGTTCAGACTGTGGTTGTACTGGTCAGCTTCCAAGTATGAATGATTAACTGTGTGAATGTGATCAGGGTGTCCCTGAAAAAGAGAGCATTGCTCTCAGAGAAACTCCCCTGAATAAGTAAAAGTTAAAAAAAATCTGATGATAATGCATCACAAGAAAGGAGGAGTTATCTTATGGAAATCTACTAAACCTTTGTAACTAAGGAATCTTATTTTATGATGTCAGAATACAGGTCAGAAACTTTTTATAAAGTACCAAACTTTTTTAAAGCAATAATGCCATTTTAGATTGAAACTATCCCTGAATTACCTAAATTATCCTGTTTCTACAGAAATTACTGTCAAGATGTAAAATACTCTCAAAATGCTGTTTCACTGTGATGTTGAGAGTTCATAGAGTGAAGCTTATTTTACTACAGTACCAGTCAAAAGTTTGAACACACTTTCTCATTCAAGTGAATTGGAAAGTGTGTCCAAACTTTTGACTGGTACTGTATTTAATGTGGAAAACCATGCCATCGCTCTTGTGTCATGTCCAGTTGTCATGACCACTCTCACCTGTTTCAACTCCTGCGTTGTAGTCCTCCTCCCACGCCGCGTTTTCCCTCCTCCTCCAATCTCACTGTAAGGCAGAAGTTCTCCACTTTGGATGAAATCCCATGATTTACCGCGCCCCCTTCTCCTCTGACAGCTCTTCTTCAGAAGCTCTCTGGTCTTCAGGTACAACTTCCTGCCTACAGCTCCTCCGCCCTGACTCGTCCTGCACGCCTGCATGCCCCACCTCTGCAGGAACAGCTTCTGCAGCCTGCTCACCCCCACGTCCTGCACATCCACCGTCTGCGTTAACCCTCCGCGTCCCCTCCCTCCTGTTCTTGCTCGTGGTCTCCTGGCTCGTCTCTCACCCGTCCCGGCCCTCCTGGCACCTCCATCTCCGGCTCCCCGCTGTCTCTGTGGTCGCCCTCTGCAGGGCTCCTCCACTCTGTCCGGGTTCAGGAAGTAACTGATAAATCCTGGGATGTTGTCCTGAAACTGCTCGAGCTGCTCCTCCTCCCATTCTTCACCCGCAGTGACATCTCTGCCTGCTCCTTGAGGGCCAGCCCACCAGCTATGAGGGTCAGCACCCGATGGGATCGCTTGGCTGGAAAAAGGAAGGAGGGACGGGGGTGCAGAGGAGTACGGTGGTGCCACAACAGCAACAGGTGTGTGTCCAGCAGCAGAGGATGCCTGAAAAGAAGCTGCAGGAGCAGAGGAAGGTTGGGGTGTTTGATTTGCTTCTGGCGGGTAGGCGAGGGATATGGGAACATAGGGAATTTGAGGTGGAACAAGATGGGAGTCTGTCTGTCCTAAACTCTGTAGAGCAGTCATATCAATGGTTTCAAGGGAGGCTGCAGGGTGATGAGAGGGAGCAGTGTTTACCTGAAGCTCTTCTGTCTGCGTCCATGAGTCTTTTTCACCAGTTGACAGCATCTCTTTCCACAGAAGTGTGCTCCCATCCCTCACCTCTCTCCTCCACTTGCCCTGTCTCGCCTCACTGTCCTCAAGTATCAGTGGCTCTGTCTGCACTCCCACCTCTGTGTGCTGGCAGTCTCCTTCCCCATTTCTCCTTTTACGATCTCTTTTTGTCACTTCCACAAGCCCGTGGATGCCAAGCTTGGCCGCAGCAGAAATAGCCTCTTGCTTCTCCTTTTCCCCCTCCCCTGCCATCTCCCCCGAGTACAACAGTCTGACCATGTGGAGCAGCGTGCAGGTGCCAAGAGCCCGAAACTCCAGGAGACGACTCTGACCAGCTGGGGGCGCCGGTGTGGAGGACAGAGCAGAGGAGAAGTGGGGGCTGATAGCTGAGAGAATACAACTGTGTGCTGGCACTGAAACACCTGAAGGAAAGGAGAGAGTTCAATAATAATCATGGTTTTCACAACAAACCACAAGGAATTGATTGTATAATTTAGCTTTATGTGTATTTATACCTTCTGCCTTGAGCAGAGTGTCACAGAACTGGCTGCACTGTTGTTGTCTTTGCAGCTCAGCTAGCAGGAGGGCTTCAAACCCAGGTTTCTGGTAGCACCACATCTCCCCATCCACTTAAGAGGAGGAGCAGAGAGGACAGCGAGGATGAATCAGTAAAATGTGATGAGAAACAAAAGGTGAAAATATCTCCTACTTACTTATAGTTAAGAAATGTGGTATCACATATCTGATCCAATACATAATCTTTGTTTACTCATCGTTTGATCGCAGAGTTCCTGATTTAAATTTCAGATTATTTTGTACAGTCAGCATGTTTGGATAAGATTTAACATTTGAGATCCTTGACTTCTTTTGGTAAATGAAAAAAAAAAGGTTTATAGAGAAACATGTTTATATTTTTCAAAGGAAAGTATTGTTAATAAAATTCAGGTATCATGTATACAATATATGAAACACACTTTCTGAGTCCCAGCTGACCAGAATTGTCAACAAAACTTGCAGCGAAACTTCACTTGACTCTCAGCATCAGATGAATTTAAAGATTTGAAGTGTAACAAGATGATTTTCTATTTGTGTGTTTTTGAGAAACTGTAGAGTCAACAGAAGCCTGTGTTTTGTGCCAAAAAATCAAGACCAGGATTGACACCCAACAATCTATCTTCTGTGTTTTGCATTCTTGTTTTTCTTTTAGTTAATGTTGAAGTGGAACAAGAAACAGAGTATTATCAGCATTATCTGCTGAGATACTGCATATTTGAAGCAGTGCTGCTCTAAGCTGTTATAGTGAGGTGTATTAAAACCATATTATAAATAAAGGTTGTGCACTTTAAGGTGTAGCCTAATATTCTAATTGTTTTAATTTATGTGTAATATTTTTGCTTTGGTAATGTATAACTAAACAGGAAACTACTTGAGTTATTACTATTGTCATATTCAGTGGCTTAAATCCTTATTTTTTAAGTGAACTGTTAATTGATGGTATTACATTTTGCTAATTCAGTGTCCAATATTGATTTATTACAGATACTGGCGCCCTTAAATGTTAGCTTATTCCTAAATCCCATCGATACGAGCATACTCCTAATTATTTTGAAACTCAACATCTACCATGACAGTAGATTTAAAATTCTCCATAATTTGTTTAATAAAAAAATACATAAATGAGTCTAAAGTGAGAACAAAGTGTAACATAACAAACTGCTTTTTGCTCTGTTAAAAGTTTGCCTCCTTAGTGTTATTTCCACAACATACCATATATTTACTGAATAAAATCAGCAATAAAAATTCCTAAGCTGGGGCTAAACTTTTCTTCTTTTTTTAAAACCGGGTTTTAAGTCGAAAAACCTTAAAAACCTCATCAAAGTACCGCGTAACGTGGATGAAAGCACACCTGCCTGTTAGCATCACGGCTAACAGCTAGCAGCCAAACCGCGCAGACTGAGCAGGTATAAACCGGTCAGGACAGATACTCTGTTAGTTAACATGTCATGAACACCACATTAAATAACTCTAACAAAACTTTATAGTAAATCTGGGCTGTTTAAACTTCTCTCTCCCCGCTGACTGTAACTTTAGACGCAGACAGGTGATGGGACACCGGAGACACTCACTGTTTGCAAAGCTCCCGATAAATCCTCCCACGTCAAGGAAATACAGTTAGCTCATTTTTAAAATAAAGATATATGTGTATTTATATATTTTACAGTAAGACTAAAGGACAGTATTCTGTTTTCTTCTCTTTTAGTTTTACTGTCCGTTTTTGGTGGGGTCAATCACAGGTCAGCGTGGTCAGCGGTTTTTTCAAACAAACTTTATTTACACAACGGATCTGACAACAGGTTCATTCAACAACAGTAACACGACAATACATGCTGGAGGAAATACACAGATCATAATACATACAAAGATAAAGAAATAAAAATAAAAAGCAAACACAAACAAAATTAAATTAAATTGATTACAAATCAAATTCATTTCATAAGGCTGTAGTTTCCACAGCTTTGTGCAGTATTTTAGTGTCCAGGGAGGATATTAAGTAGACAGTAAGGTTGGGTGTCTGTTGTGCAAATTTTCTGGTGTCAACATGGAATTTAGCTAATAAAGAGTTAGTTGTCTGATTTGAAAAATTGTTTTCCACTTTTATCTTGATATCTTGATCTTGATCTTGCTAGTGTCACTTAATGAAACTTCATTTTATGTTTATTCTTGTTCATAAATTTATATAATTTATTCCATATTACATGGGTTTATTACCCAAACCCCATGTAATAAAGTGGGACTTGGAATCTTCCGGCCATGACCCGGAAACCATTTTACGTCCACCATCATCAAGGATGTTCTGATGATGGATGTATTATACTTTTATAATACATCCATGGTTCTGATCCCTTAAATGCACCTCGATGAGAGGAGGAGCTTAGAGCGAGTGGAAGTGATTTGTGGAAGTTTTTTACTGGACGGCAACACCCTGTTGATCCAATGTGTTTACTGATTGGTTATTGATTGGTCAGCTCATCTGATGGGACAGTAAACAATCAGGCTCTTGTTGTAATACAGCAGAGCAGAAAAACTATCTGTCGAACAGGAATGACCTCACCAACAGCAGCTTGTCATCTGAATTACTCATAAAAAACACTATTTGTTTCTTTTTCTTCATAAGCCAGAAGGCTTCTCTTTTCCTCTTCTTTACTGTTTCAGTACGTCTCAGCTCCTTCAAGAAAATATGACATAACACAGCTGTGTGTCTCCTATAAAATCATCCTGAGCCTGAAAAGGACGTCAGTCTTTCACAAACTAAACAAGAAATATTTTATTTAAATATATTCTGCAGGCTGCAGATGTTTTTATTGTTCCTTTATGTCGGTTCTGTTCTTTTACTAATTGACAGATTTAAATTGTCTATTTGTGTCTTGTTCTGTGACAGCCAGATGCTGCTATAAATCTATAATCAAATGATAAATAGGTGTTTTCCTTCCAGCTATCAACATGTAGAAATGATCAAGTAAGTGTTTAAACCTTCAATTAACTGTATATGAATTTTAAACTTTAGAGTTTAAACTGTAACTTAATAATTTCTACATATTGATAGTTGACTTCTTCATATTTGACAGTGGAGGTGCTGTCTGTCATTGTCGTCTCCTCAAAATAACGCTGGAGTGAGTGGGGATGTCCCTTTTGGTGAATTAAATTCCTCTGTCATCGCTGGGAGGAGCTGAGACACTAGTGAGGGATGCGAGGAGCCACCTCAAAGCACCCAGTATCAGTTTCAGTAATTGTTCCTCTAACTAGATGACTCAGCGCTTAATAAGCCCCCCCCCCCCCCTCCTGCTCGTAAACACAACAAGCTCCACTCTGTCCTCATATTTCCTTGGTACCTCCCCTTCGTATCTACAGTTTGCAGATGGGCGTAACCAATGTGATGTAGCTCAAGAGCTGTCATGCTGCATTCACTGCAGGATGTGGGTCAGAGAAGAGTTCAAACTTGTTTCATTTGTCAGAAAGTGAAACTCAGACAGTCATTGCCACAGAGAGCTGAAATGGCGCAGAAGGGAGATCAGTTGGACCGAGAAACCTTCTCTTGTTCGATTTGTCTGGATCTACTGAAGGATCCGGTGACTATTCCCTGTGGACACAGCTACTGTATGAGTTGTATTAAAGGATTCTGGGATGAAAAGGATCAGAGGAAGATCTACAGCTGCCCTCAGTGCAGACAGACCTTCTCACCAAGGCCAGTCCTGGTGAAAAACACCATGTTTGCAGCTTTAATGGAGCAACTGAAGAAGACTGGACTCCAAGCTGCTCCTGCTGATCACTGTTATGCTGGACCTGATGATGTGGCCTGTGATGTCTGCACTGGGAGGAAGCTGAAAGCCCTCAAGTCCTGTCTGACTTGTCCGGCCTCTTACTGTGAGAAACACCTCCAGCCTCATTATGATGCAGCTCCATTAAAGAAACACAAGCTGGTCGACCCCTTGGAGAAGCTCCAGGAAAACATCTGCTCTCGTCACGATGAGGTGATGAAGATGTTCTGCCGTACTGATCGGCAGTGTATCTGTTATCTCTGCTCTGTGGATGAACATAAAGGTCACGACACAGTCACAGCTGCAGAAGAAAGGACCGAGAGGCAGAGAGAGCTCGAGGTGAGTCGACAGAGTATCCAGCGGAGAATCCAGGACAGAGAGAAAGACGTGATGCTGCTTCAACAGGAGATGAAGGCCGTCAATCGCTCTGCTGATAAAGCAGTGGAGGACAGCGAGAAGATCTTCACTGAGCTGATCCGTCTCATCCAGAAAAGAAGCTCTGATGTGAAGCAGCAGATCAGATCCCAGCAGGAAACTGAAGGGAGTCGAGTCAAAGGGCTTCAGGAGAAGCTGGAGCGGGAGATCAGTGAGCTGAAGAGGAAAGACGCTGAACTGAAGCAGCTCTCACACACAGAAGATCACACACAGTTTCTACACAACTACCCCTCACTACTGTCACAACTCAGCACATCTACAGACTCATCCAGCATCAATATCGGTCCTCTGAGCTACTTTGAGGATGTGACAGCAGCTGTGTCAGAGCTCAGAGATCAACTACAGGACATCCTGAGGGAGAAATGGACAAACGTCTCACTGACGGTGACTGAAGTGGACGTTTTACTGTCACAAACAGAGCCCAAGATCAGAGCAGGATTCTTAAAATATTCACGTGAAATCACAATGGATCCAAACACAGCACATATTAAGCTGTTATTATCTGAGGGGGACAAAAAAGCTGAACAAATGAGTCAACAACAGTCTTATTCTAGTCACCCAGACAGATTCACTGTGTGGTGGCAGGTCCTGAGTAGAGAGAGTCTGACTGGACGTTGTTACTGGGAGGTGGAGTGGAGAGGGGAAGGAGTCGGGGTAGCAGTCGCATACAAGAATATCAGCAGAGCAGGAGACTCTTATGAATGTGGATTTGGATTTAATGACAAATCTTGGATGTTAGATTGTGACACGGATAATTCTTTATTTTGGTTCAACAATATCTCAACTCCCGTCTCACGTCCTCGTTCCTCCAGAGTAGGAGTGTACCTGGATCACAGTGCAGGTATTCTGTCCTTCTATAGCATCTCTGAAACCATGAATCTCCTCCACAGAGTCCAGACCACATTCACTAAGCCTCTCTATGCTGGACTTTATCTTTATAATGGAGTCACAGCTGAGTTCTGTAAACTCAAATAGACAGAAGTCACTTCAGACTTCATGTGTCAGATTCTGTGTTGTAAATCTTCTTCTTCTTCTTCTTTGTGAGAGCTCGTTGCTGTGGTGTTTCTCAACCGCACAGAGATCAACTGTCAATCAAACTGTCATTGTCAATACTTTTTTTTTTCTTTTCATTTGTTGCTCTGTTGATGTTTTGAGTTTCTTTAAATGTCACTTTTTCCTGTGTGTTTTTATCATGGAGATTATCGCTGCTCATGATGACACCTTTTACCGTCACTGACATTTCTTCAGATGAAAATGTGAACTTCTCTTTGTTCTAAATCATAGTTTCATGTTTGTATTGATATATGTGTGTGCTGTTGTTTCTCTTCCACTTCAGCGTCTTAAACACTTTTTGCCACTTTGTAAATTCATAAAGAAATGTACAAACTGTAATTATCATGATGATAATCAACTAGGAGATCATTTATTGTGTTCTGGGTTAAACAAACTGATTGTGTGGATGAAGTGAATCTGTACATGAAATCATTGAACAAGAGTCATTTAACAGACTTGGATGTGTGAACAATCTGAAGCTTTACATGATCAATAAAGTTGCTTCTTCAACAATGATTACGCTATTTCCTTCTGTTGTCACATCAGGATCTCATTCAAAGCCTCTGGAGAAAATGTGAAACTAAAATTAGAGTTAATTTGAGGCAGTTTTCCACCACAAAGCACAGAGCTCATGTTCAGGGCAGACAAATGTTTGTCAGTCAGTCTCTGTACATTCAGCTTTCTTCACTAAAGCATTTTAATACTTTTGAGACTGAGCTAATTTTAACACCTTATACTGTTGAATAATCTAATCTATAACAATACATATATATCAAACTGATCAAATGTTTTATGTGTAAGCGATTGACCTAAAGCTGTCAGATAAATGTAGTGGAAGTATAAAGTAGCAAATGAAAATTACAAGTACCTCAAAATTGTACTCAAGTACAGTATTTGAATAAATGTACTTAGTTACTTTACACCAGTGGTCCTCAACTTTTTTTGGGCCAGCGCCCCCCTATCCATTATCCAGGTCCCTTACTGCCCAGCATCAATTAAAATGAAGGCTAATTGTCTCCCCTGAATATTAATGTTGATTATTATTTTGTGTGATATCATCACAAAAGCTTGTCATTGGATGCTAAATATCAGATTTATTTAACTGGACAGTTGGAATATCATTATCATTAGTTTCCCATTCAGGGAGTAAAAAAGCCATGTGGATAGAAATGATATTTATGAGTGTTAAACAAATGCAACGGTTAGATATCTGACTGTCAAACTTTGATTAGGTCTCGTTAATGATCACAAACAGCAGTATTTCAGAAAGCAGTGATTTGGTGCCAGACAAAAAGGCATTCATATTAATTGTTCCAACGGAAAAGTCTGAGGCCACTGGAAAAAAGCGGGATATGTATCTATAGCTAAGGTGTGCAATAGAATACTGGCGGCATTTTTTCTTGTTCTGCGCCATTTTGCTGATAAGATAGATAAGATAAAAATATGATTGTTGTTGTTTTATGATGCCATCCAGTTGATTAAACAATCGGATGTCAAATAAAACAGTCAAATAAAATAACCAGATCAAAGGCCCACAGGCGTTTGGTTTTGGGTTGGAGGGGCAATTAGTGACTATGTTTAATTTTTTCTAACATTAAACTGGTGCATAAGCACTTGACAGGCACAATAGAGCATTTTCAGGTAGTTTTCTTCAGTTGGAAGTTTGAATTACTGGTATTTAAACATTATTTTCACTGTTGTTTGCAAGTCTAGTTCAAAGATTATTTTAGGATGAATGTTTTCTCTTGAACTACACATCAGTGAATGCTAACGTTAGTCCTCCCTGGTCTGTACCTTCACCTTGTTTATCCCACTTGCATTTCATAATTAATAATAGTCTACTATCTAAAGCACATGACAATCGAAGTTTATTCAAATATGTAGCAAAGTTGATTAAGATATGTTGGCTGCTGAGCCCCAAAAGACAGAATATTGGTTATTTTAGCTCAACCAAAGTGTGTTTCTAAGCTGTAAGTTGCTGCGAAGATACTGTAGTTTGTTGCTACGCAGCACTATAATCTGGGACATAACAGATGATTTGTTACATGTTGTTTTCACATCATTGTGATTCATCCTGAGAGGAGAACAGAGGCCGCTCGGGGAAAGTAATTCCTAAGAAGATGAACAGTGAATCCTCATCACCACTCTTCCCCAGAACTTGACGTGACTTCATGAGAGGACATTATGTCCTTGTTTAAAATGTTTCTTTCTCCTATTCAGTTGTTTCATTTCTCTTTCCCTCACTCTGTACTTGACTTTCACTCTTGTTTCTTTCTCACTCAGTGAGCTGGAAGCCTGGATGTCAACCTTCTGCCAATTATAACAGAGGACATTTGAAGGCATTATAAACTGTTTATCTTGCAATCTGTTTGTTTGTGCTTTTATATTTATTTAAACAGTAGTTTGCAACGCAGTTACTGTTTATACTCATGACTAAGTTTTGCTGGCAGCTCAGGATATTATAATTAACAGATTTACATCAAACCGCTGTGAACCCCTGAGGGCATGAACCTTGAGATTTATTTTTTCAAACATACTTGAATATCCTTGGCATATTTTAAAGCTTTTGAATAAAAGTTAAGTTCCATAAAGTTGTCACTTGTCTCATTCTCTTGTGTGTCAGATGTTAAGGGTTACACATTTTTTAATGTTAAACTGATCTGATCTCATTACTGGACCATTAAGATTGAAGACATATTGTTATTTACAGTATATGTCTGCAATTTATAGTTGTTTTTATTAATATGAATAAGAAGAAAACTTTTCAGCTGTTTATTGTAACATTTACAATAAGGAACTGTACATGTAGATTATAATAGCAACACTGTAAAAATACTTTTATTTATAATTATATTACTGCAGGCCGACAGTATCAAACTGTAAACCTCACATCCTACAGCAGAATACTGTAATAAATTTTATAGCACTTAACTGTTGAAGTAAATTACGGTAGTGAAATTGTAAAAATGGTAAATTTACTGTAATTTTACAGGAAAATTTGTTAGAATGTATCTTTATCTCATCCAAAAACAATTTATTTGTCCCGTTTTGGACATATCACAGATATACAACAGACTGCATTAATGTTATCTCAGAACTTTTTATTTCCTTGTTGAGATAAAAGGCACAAATCCGACTTTATGGTCCAGCTCATACAGATTTATAACGTCTGTTAATATCTGACTTTTGTTCCAGATTCTTCATTGCAGAGTTCAGAGCTGCTGTTCTGAGATCAGATTTCCTTAAAGGACACTTCTGGCTAAGGATGAACACAGAGAGTTGAGACTGTGAATCCGAAGACCTTAAAAACCTCCTGCTGTGAGTTACATGTTTGTTCTTCTTCTGGTTGGTTTCCTGGTTGAAGCTGCTGATTAATTTCACCTTCACTCATCAGCTTGATTCAGATTATTTTCAGCATCTAAAGGCAACGTAACCAACAGTTTTCATCACGTTTGTGTCTGCGGGTGTTAAAACGATCTGATAACAGTAGAGATGGCAGTTTAGTGATGTGTTATGTTGCTTTTTGGACTTCATTGGTGGACTAAATGAAACTCTAGAAGAAAGAAATAAGATTATTTCTTAATACTTATATTGATAAATATAACAGCTTTTTTTCATTACTAAAGAATTGGAGTTTTTTGAATTGTTATTTTAAAAAATAATAGTTTCAGAACAGGATTAGAATAGATTTATATTTTAAATATGACAGAATATTGTTTCTTACAGCAGCAACCGTAATGTTTCCATCATTAAAGTCACTAAATAAATTCAATAATATCTCACTTGAAAGAAATCAGAAATGTCAGTAAAATAAATAATATTCCTGACATTAAAATACAAAGTGCAGTTTAGAAAGAATGAAGAACGCGGACATCAGTCAGTATCTTCATCCTGTCCTCCTCCTCCTCCTCCTGCCAGTAGCTAAGTTTACAAGAATTTAACAAATTTTAACACACATTACAAACTAAACTAAACACAAACACCAACAAATAGAGCGGAGGAGAGGACAGAGAAGCTAGCGTGACCATAAATGACAGCAAAACGCAGTAGAGACTCAGCACAGTGTCCCCTTGTGTCTACACAGGAGGCGTTCAGGTACAGTGTTGAGTGCAGGTCACCCACGTTTTTGAAGCACTCAGAGCCGAAGACATAAATTTGACTGTAGTTACTCATGTAAAACGGAGGAAAATAGACTTGACAGCACTGTGAAAAAAAGAGGAAAACCCTGATGTCTAATGATAAAATTGTGAAAATGAGCATTCAAATGTAAACTGGCATTAAAAACAGACACATAAGAACACCTCAATGCCCCCCTTTCAAGAATATTGGTTCCAGCACCCCCCGCCATTCTCTGAACGCCCCCTGGGAGACGGTACGGCTGCCCCTGTTGAGAAACACTACTTTACACCACTGGTAATGCAATGAGTCCATAAGATGCATTTATACATTTATACAATATCAAAATGTCTCACTAACTGCGCAAGGCTGTGCAGAGGGTGAAACCAAAGGTGAAAGGAAATCAGATATAGTATTCCAGGCATCTTGAACAGTTTTATGATATGTTATGTGCCTGTCTATTTGCGGGAGATGATAAATAGTTTTACACATAGACAGTACATCTAAAGATCATGACAGTTGGCGTCCAGGTGTCTGGTTGGGATTGTTAATTGGTGTGAGGTGGCTGCCGCTGTGATCTGCAACCAGAGTTCATGGAGAGTCAATATATTTGTTGCACGTTCAATACAAAGACTGAAGTTTAGTTTGTCACACTTACATGCAAGCTGGATTCAAGTCTGTTCTAAGGTCACAATGGGGACCAGAAGTGAGGATTCATGGTGTTCGGTCTGCTGTGTCGCTGCAGTCGTCTACTGTGAGGAGACACTTCAGGAGAAGAGTGCTTGCATGATGGTAAACATCACTGTCATAGAAATACAAGTCAAACATATAATATCATTGGTGCTTTATTATTAATGCCAGACACATCAATGTTAATGATTTACAAAAAGCAAATTACATAGATAAATGTCTCCTAAAAGGCATTTTACAAACTATATCAATAAATGAGTGTTGTCATAGCCTTAGTTCCAGACTGTTTCCCAGACTGTATCATAGGGAGGGACATATGCCACAATGACTCACATTTTCAGTCAAGTATGAGTCTGTTTCTCTTTTAATAGCACTGACAACTGCAGCGGCGCCGGTTGCTCATATCCACAAGGAAAAAGAAAAAGTCTGTCAGTCATTTCCTATCTGAAACAGAATCAACCCGTTCACGTTGTCTCGTTGTGTCTGAGCAGTTTATCGAGGACTTGCTCGAAGGACGAGGAGGGGACCGGGCTGAAAAACTCGGTAGGGGACGGAGAGTCCTGCTGGTCCGGAGTGGGCTTGGGCCAGCGCTCGTAGAACTTGACAAAGAACAGCGGGTCTTTGAAGGGCCCCCCATAAACGATGGCCTGCATCAGGTAGATGAGGGCCACAACCATTGAGCTGATGAGGAAGAAGGGGGTGAAGGGCCTCAGGTGTTGCCAGGCCACCCTGAACCCGTAGCCCAGGCCGCTGAGCCCATCCTGGTTCCCTATGTGGGAGGTGTGGCGGGAAGAGTCTGGCGCCGGAGTGCTATCAGGAGATTCGTCATCCGAGTTTGCAGCCATGATACAGACGGCAAGACAGGACAGTACCTGGGTGTCTTCTTTACTCTTTAACTGCTCTGTTAGTGCTCACTTTCCTCCAAAAATCAAGGACCATGAGGAAGAAAACAGGCCATAGAGACAATCCCAGTGGTGCGGTTTCTCAAACTTATCATGCATGGTACCTGGGCAAGCGGTGTCCCTCTGGCACGCTACGATAGATCCCGCAGGGCTCAAATCCTCCTGACAATCATTCCTCTCTGCACGTTCTATATAACTTCTGTCTTATCCTGCCGGCAGTTTCCTCCCCCCATGAGTCTCATGTGTTGGATTTAAATGTCGCTGCTCCCGTATGAGCTTTAAGAGAGAGATAGAGAGGAAATGAAGAACAGCGGGTGATCCCTAAATAGATATGACACCAAGTGACAGGACACAGGGAGGGAGGGAGGGAGGAAGGGAGGGAGACTCTGCTGCGTTTGGTGGTCTCAAGTTCAAGGAATGGGGCGTGTGTACCAGCTGTACAGGTTACAGACATCAAACACACTCAGTGACTAAAAGAGACACACACACTTGTCAATCAGATTGTAGCAGCTAGAGGACAAAACCATTTATGTTTAATTTATTGTAGCTCTGATAAAACTACACTGTGGCTGCTACAAGAGCACGTGTCTCATGCATTTGAGCAGGGCCGTAGGCAGTTTCAAAAACACTGAGGCCATGAGTCCATGTCCCCCCAGTCCGTGAGTCCAAGTCCTGTAAGTAAGTCCTTTCAGTAATTTGTATATCCCAACATAAAGCTTTAAGTGCAGTTTCAAAGTCTTATTAAAAATGACTCATTCTTATGGAGAAATACTCAATACTGATACAAAGATAATATCAAAACGTCTCAAGTATCAAAAGTTTTAATGCTTTGTCAGATTTGTAGTCTTGTTTGCTGATATTTTTTTTATCATATATTTCTTGATTTAAATCAATTTTCTAATTTTTTACTTTTATTTATGTAGACAAAACTTTTTTTTATTTGACACTGATGCATTGAGAACTTTGATAAACACTCATCGGCCACTATAGTAGGAACACCTACGCAATCTAATGTGATCCAAGACAACAGCTCTGCCATAAGTTCTACTTTTATGAAGCATTACACTGAATGGTGTTCCTAATATTTTGTCCACTCCATTAACATACACGAAGGGGGCAAAATATTAGGAACACCATTCAATATAATGCACCCCAGTACACCACCACCCAGTATGACCTCAATAATAAACAAAGTAGAATTATCACCTTTCTGACAATGTTAACAAAAACTGAAAATGTAGAAGCTTTGTAAAAGTAGAATTTATGGCAGAACTGTTGTATTATATTGCATTAGATTAAACAGGTGTTCCTAATAAAGTGGCCAGTGATTGTATATGTTAAATGAAAAAAGGGGTCAAACCATATATGTAGTATATTCCCCGAAGTAAGTTATTTGATTGGCATCAATATCCATACTAGAGCTGCAAGGGTTAGTCAATTAATCAATCAACAGACGTTTTATCAGCAACTATTTTGATAATTAATAGTTTTTCAAGCAGAAATGTCAAACATTTGATGGTTCCAGCTTCTCTAATGTGAGGATTAGCTGCTTTACCTTGTCTCATAATTTGGAGTTTTTGACAGACATTTTTCATTATTTTCTGAAGTTTTTAGACCAAACAATTAATCTATAATTGAAAAAAAGGCCTAGTCAACTTTATGTATATCAAGTATATCTAAATACACTTCTTGTGAAATACCCACCATGTGTAAGTTTTTAAATTGTAGAATATAAACTCCCCTCATGTTGCTACAATCCCCCAAATCCTCAGAGGAAAAAAAAAAAAAAAAAAAAATAGAGGACATGACCTCCTCAGTTTGAGCTACATCCCTGCCTGCATATTACACATAAAGTATTAGTGGGAACTTGTATTTTTCAGTTCCCAGAAGTGTCTTCATCTATAACATCTACAATCACATTTCAAGTCAACATTTAAAGGTACTGTGAGAAATTGTGACTGTTTGGGTCACAGGCTGACACATACTACACATCATGACCTGACTAATATCAAACTTTCACACTCTGATGTGCACTTAACGCCCTCGTGATCCAGCAGCTGCTTTTCAATCTGTGTTGGACACATTTCAGGCATACTGGAGACGCTTTCGTGTCCTCAAACAACCCTCGTGCGTTCCTTCTTCATGTCTAGAGCCTGACAAACACACACCCTCACACACACGTACATGACGGCTCAGCAGGAAACCTGAGACCACAGCAAAGCTGAGAATGTCAACACTTAACAGTGTTTAACTGTGCTGCGGAGCACTTTGTGTTTATGCAGGCACAGACACACGACCTGAGCACAGTTTGAGCTCTTATGTTGGGGCATGAATGTGTTTGCAGGGAGTTGAAAAAGGTCTGGTGACACAAGTGACTTCACGGATAAAAAGCGTCGATAATCAGTGCATCCGAATAAACAGGCCTAATAGAGCGCGCTGTTGGGGAGCGAATATCTGACATAGTGTCAAATTTGAGTGTATGCCATTTGCCTTAACGAGAACGAGGGGATGACATTACTCAGGCGGACAGAGCGTCGCCCTTTAATTAGACATGTTTATCTACACGATACAGCAGTTGTTCCTCACCTCACCACACCACACCACATCAATCACATGTCACTTAATCTTGTCTAAGAAAAGATCTTTATTTATAAAAAACAACAGTATTACCAGTTACATACTTTACTGAAAAAAGCAACTTCTCAGAGCCAAGGCAGGTATGAATGTTACATAATTTTACATGGATAGGCAACATTACAAATATACTATGTATGTGGAGAGTAGAAAAAAAAAAACAAAAAAACAAAAACGACACAAAGATGATTGGTCTCTTTTGCCATAAAAACAACTCAGCGGTAAAACAGGGACTAAAAAGTGGAACAAATTGCATAATGCTCTCAACCACCACTCCCACACATACAAACCCCCGAAATAAAATACAAACAAAACCAGACAAAGTGAAATAGGAAGAAAAAAAAAAAAAAAGACAAAACGGATCATTGATCAAAATGTGCTTTTTGTCTGCCTCTCAAATTAAACGTATCTCTCCCAATCTGTCCAAACTCGAGTCTCCTCTGAGTGAAGAAGTCTCCCAAATTTGTGTTTTTCTTTTGTAAAAAACAGCACAAAACACACATCAATGTGCATACATGAGTGGCTACATTGCAAAAAAACACAGCAAGTAGTGATTTTTTTCTTTGATAAATGGGAATTGAAGAGGAGATGATTATTCCACAGTCTCTCTGAAGTGTTTTTCAAGCAGGTTGCATCTATAGTGTGAATCTTTAACAGTAGAGTCAGGGATTTTATCACTTTAAGCCGCCATAAGACAAAATGTGTTAGTGGTTTTTGTAGTGTATGTTCCCAGCTTCACTTTCTACTACCAAGTTTGTTATACTGGTCTGGTCAGCTGAATCCAGACAGGAAAGTTAAAACACAGCAGCATAAACTCATTTCTTTCATATGGGGAGAAAAAAAAAAAAAAAAAAAGAGTTGGAAATTAAGGTTTTAAATCACAAAAAGAGGCAGCTGGTACAAAAAAACTAACATTTAAAAAAAAAAAAAAATATTGTCACTGGAGTGGGAGCGCAAGATTAAAAAACAGACAATATGAATGGATGAAATGAACAACATGTGGTCTTATGGGTCTGGTCCGTGCACACACACACACACACACATTCAAAAAGGTCCATATTCATTTTCCACACACACACACTCACGGCCACAGGTTTACTGTATGACAAATATACACACACCTGCCCTTTCTTGTCTTCTTCTGTGCCCATCCCAACCGAGAGAAAATAATTCTAGACAGGAAAATAAATCCTATATAAACAACATTCTCAATCTACAGGGCGGCCGCGTCCCGCCGGTACGTCCAAAACCTCCCAACAATCCCAGTACAGGGACGATTTAAATTAATGAGCCAAAACTAATGCAGTCATCCCATTTTTCTTTTTATATATACAGTATATACCCTACATAGAAGTCTACGTACAAATTCAGGATGCGGGTGTTGGCAGCAAAGTGTCGACCAAGACAAAATTTACCAAAAAAGATGACAATAGCAGGGAAAAATTTAAAAAAAAAAACAAAACAAGCAGGATGACAACATCAGAATTAAATGATTGTCAACAAAAGTGATTGCCTTTACAGAATAATTATAATTTAAAAACAAACGGAATATATTTCTGTTGCTACAATGAATTTGTAAAAAGTAGGTGTGTAATGTAATCTGCACGCGTGTGTTGCACCTCGCTTTTTTTGCCTGCAACACACAACCACTTTCTTTGGATGCCAACCCTCATCTTCCTAGTCCCATCTGTCTGGTGGTAGAGAGAGAAAAATAGAAGAAGGGAGAAGGGGGAGGAGGAGGAGGAGGAGGAGGAGGAGGAGGAGGAGGAGGAGGAGGAGGGAGAGAGTCCGTGCATCTGGATCTTCTCTCCTCAGTAGCAGTGGTAGGGCAGGGACGGCCCAGTCTGGGTGATGCACACTATCAGTTTTTCTGGAAGCACAGAGAACGACACGTTGATTAATTAGTCGGAATAAAAAGTAGAAAACATAAAATGTGGGTAATTTACACGATAAACACGGAGGCAACACAAAGACTCACTCTGCGGTATAAGTATGGCACAATGAACAGTAGTGCTGTCACAATAACCAACTCTCCTATAATATTTAAATATAAAATTACATTTAATATAGATCAGAGTAAGTACTGAACTGTATTGTCGTCTTTTAACAAAGTATTTTGTGCCTTCTGCCATCAGAACATGTGTAGGAGGGAACAAGTTGAATAAAGTGTAGGTTGGCAGATGAAGTACAAAGAGCTTTTATAAAACACAGATACTCTCTGTGAATTTACAGCATGTGGAGATAAAAAAAGATCAGAGTAAAAAGCAAGTTGTGTTCAGGTCAGAATCACCAGACCACAGCAGCAGACCTGATCAAAAACCAAAACCACATCAAATCTTTTCCTTCTACAGATTAAAAAGGTAAAAACAACTCCTGCTAAATGTTCTATCTGGAGTGGAGGAGTAACGCAGATAAAATTAGCTGTGAGGAGGAGAGAGTCAACTGAAGGTTTTTACACACATCATCTAAAAGATAAGAAGGTAACAGTGACTAGATAATATCTAGAAAGTAATGATTTGTAGTAACTGCATTCAACAAGAAAACAGCAATGGATTAGAGTAAATTCCCCAATACTGCTGATAAATAAGTTTGTAAAATAATGACAACCATTCGTGTCATTAATTTGCTTTTTCTTGTTTAATCCCCAAACTCTAAACCTGATATGAAGATAATCAATAGCAGGCAATAAGTCGTCTAATACTGAACGCACAAAGAATCAAATAAATTAGATCTGTTGATATTCTGGTGTGTATGTTGTTGTAATATCCTGTTCAGCCACTAGAGAGCACAAAGACTGCAGGTTTAAAAGCACAGACAGGAGCAGACTAACGTTTGATCCTGGATTTTAGTCATTTAACAACATTTAACGGTAAACAGCAGCTGACCACAAAAACCCCCCTCAAAAAACAGAAAATACGCACTGAACATCATGTCAAAAAGCCCTGTGCAAAAGTTACAAAGCTTAAGGGATTCATTTTGTGATATTAAATTACTTTTTTCTTTGATGCCATGTTACAGTAGTCATGATATTTTTTAGAGCAGCAACAAGTAATCGATTAGTTGATCGACAGAAAAGTAATGGGCAACAATTCCGATATATATATATTTTTTGTAATAGTAAATGGTAAAAATTCACTGATGCTTGCTTACCAAGTACGGTTTTCATACTCTATGATAATAAAATTATACTTTTTAGATTTTGGACTGTTAGTCGGACAAAACAAGACATTCTGAAAAGTAACTGTGGGCTCTGGAAACTTGTGATGGATATTTTTCACAATTTGCTGAGATTTTAAAGACCACACACACAAAAAACGATTAATTGAGAAAATAATCATCGATAATATGAATAATCACTCCAGCTTTGATATCAAAGTCTGATTCTGGTATTGTGACAACACTACTGCACAAACAAAGGTTATTAATCTTTATTATCAGCCTGGGTTCATGTCTACTCTGACACACTGACACAATGCACAAGGAGCACCTTGCAGCATACTATACCAGCGTTTACACGTCACATCAGGGTATCATATAGTTAAATATCAGTACAGCAGACCTCAACCAGTCTCTCTGTACACAACGTAGACAAAGACCAGGTTTCCCTGAGGGTTTGAAGTTGTAAGAAGACAAAGGACCAGAGCTCAGAGTCCATGCAGGACGAGAGGTGAGTTGGACATACCATGCTGTTACATGCAGAGGGGGGTAGAGGGGAGGGGGAGGGCTAACCATCGTAGGAGTCCAACAGGGGCAGGGAGCCCTTTCTGCCCCCATACACCCCTCGCTGAGAGACAACCAGAGAAACAGAAGAAGAGAGAGAAGAGGGAAAGAGGTAGTGAGTGTTGAGAGAAGAAAAATGTCAGTAATTGTGAGGTTTTAAAAGGCTGCAAATGGAAACAGGTTAAAGTCAGGAATTCTTTCCAGCGGTGCAGGCGGTCAGGGGTTAGTGTAGTTAAATAAGCAATGAGTGAATGAGTGTAAGCTTGTTAAAAAGTACCGGTAAAGTGTCTGTGGTCTCATCCAGAGTGTGTCTCCTCTCCCTCTGGTCCAGTGTAGAGTAGGCCTCTGAGAAAAGATGACAAGAATGAGAAAAGTTACCCCAGATGTCATCTTAAAAACACATTTTCCATAAGTTTGTCTTGATAAAAAAAAAAAAAAAAAAGCAGTGATGTTAAATGTACTAACCAGGGCCAAGGTCATTTAGTGGGATCATGTCCCTCTTTTCCCCTAAAATAAAGCAAAACAGAGTCAAACAAAACCAAAAATCAGCTTTTATCATGTCTTTTCCTTCTGTAAATGATCCCGTCTGTAGTCATTTCTCACACAAACCTCTGTCCAGCAGCGGCATGGTGCTGTCTTCATAGGTGCCGTTGGCTCGGGTGCTCGGGCCGTTGGTGGTGCTGGTGGTGGGGTTGAGGTTGACCATGAAGTCCGTCTTCTTCCAGCCATCTTTCTCAAGAGGCCGACGTAGCTCCTTGTGGGCCCAGACGAGCTGCAGCACCTGACCGGCCCCCCGCACCTCACGATCGGAGCGCTTGCTGTAGAGCGCAAAGAGTGATGTTCATGTTAGTCAGTTCAGTAGCAAAAAAACAGTCAGACACTTAATGTCTCAATATATAAGAGCTAATTAACTTAAGCACTGTGTGATTAATAAATTAAGCTTGTTTTTTAGTGAGCAACAAGCTGCATTCATAGCTGTGAATCATGAGAGCAGCAAGAAAACATACTGGAAGCACCATGTTTCCCCTCTGTATTCTTAGCTTACCCGTCCTTATTGATAAGCACCAGCCTCTCAATGCCCTGCGAGGCTCGAAGGGTCTTTGCTGCCTCCAGACTGTTGCCTAGCACCTCGGCGAGCGTGCTCAGTACAGACACGACCGTCTCCTCTGATAGAGTGCGCCCAGACTGGCTCTGGCCTCCAGGGAGGTTGGCCACAAGATGAGGCACTGCATGCAAACCTGCAGAAGAAACACAGTTTGGGTATAATAAAATCCAGATTTTCACAAACATGCAAAGACTAGGAAGCATAATAAACTTCATGATCATCCAGCAAACTCAAAAATTAAAAAGGCATAGTCTTTGATATAATACGTGAGAGTTTTGTACAATCCAACAATCGTACCGAGCAGTTCACAGTTACGGTTGTCGATGGCAAGGTTCCTCAAGGCTCCGGACATCGCCCGAACCACACGGTCATTGCCATGAGCCAGTAGCTCTGCCATCATGGGAAGACCCTTCTCCAGACGAACCGTGGCCCGAATATACCGACCATACTGGAGAACAAGCACACCGAGAGGGAGTGATGAATATTATTTTACATCAAAGGTTTCACTCCAGTAAGAAAAACAACACAGCTGACTTTAACTTTTTAACAGAGCCAAACAGCTGAAGGTCATTCAGATTTGATTTAAGACTGTGACTTCTCTTGAGAACATTACTACTATAAATTATATTTTGTTTTTTTTGTTTGTTTTTTTACAGCACAGATAACGTTAGTTAAGCGGTAGTACTAACCGTCCACCGGCCTGCACACAGGTTCTGGATGGCACCGGCAGCAGCCTCCAGGACTGAGGGATTCTTGCTCTCTCTGAGCAGTGATGTGTAAACACGAACCACCTCCGGCTGGAACAACAGCTCATAACCTGAGGTCAGCAGAAAGAGAGGGTGTCAATTTAGATTTACAGAGTTTGGCAGACATTAAACTACACTGCACACAGATCAAGTCTTTATCATAAATCACTAATAGCTGAATTTTCAGCGTTGACCGTCCTGAAAGTTTATTAAATATGACTAAAAGCAAGTAACACAGTCAAAGTAACACTTGAATACCAGTGTAGTGTGATGGAAACAATATCTTAAAACATAAAGAAACCCACTTAATCTGGAATCAGATTTAATCTTTGTACGGGAAAGCAGCAGGTTTCATTTAGCAATTTCACACAAAGACTGACAGCAGCACACAGAACTAAACAAGACATGAGGGGATCAGATAAGCCTGCAACCTGACAGACCGTTAAATAATAAATGACTCAGAGGAAAAAGGAAAAACCCCACACACCTTTGGCAGGTGTTGTCCTCTTTGGAATGTCAACTTGGTCTCCACTTCCATCGTCTCCATCCTTCTTTCCTACAGACAGAAAAGGAATAAAACGAAGAGGTAAGATTGAGCTGAAGAACTAAGAAAGTAGTGAGTGAAGTGGGTTGAGATGAGCATTCACGTGTAAAATGCGACCATGCAACCGGTGGAACAAGCACTGTGACCATGCAATGTCGTCTGTGTGACGTCAGGTGATCATGCCCATGAACTGGATGTGAATTCGACATTATTAGACATTCTCATTTCTTTAGTGAACAACATTCTGCGTTAGTAAGATGGCTGATAAGTGGTGAATAGTTTCACCAAGAGGACAATCTTACCTTTGGAAAACCACTCATCTAAATACAGAAGAGACACAGGAGGAAGGGAAGGAGAGTGAAGAAAGAAAGGAGAAAGGAAAGAGGAAGGACGAAGGAGAGAGAGAAGAGGAAAAGGAAGGAAACAGTGGTCGAGTGTGAAAAACAGCAACAGGTGCTTCCGCCACCAACAAGCTCAAACCCAGCAGCAAAATCTCTCAGACACTGTGCAACTTGAACCAGTAAAAGCCGTCTGACACTGACCTTTGCCCTTTCGAGAGCCAAAGCAGCCACCTTTGTTGGCGCCAGGTGCGGGTCCCTGGTTGAGGGGCGCGGCCTCTGCGTAGCGCTCACAGCTGGGGACCTCACGGTGAACCTGATAGGACAAATTCCTCAAGAGGCAGACGCAGTTCTCCACCAACTGCAGGAAGGGACGAGATGATCAAAAGGTGGAGTTAGAAATGTTTGGTCTCATGATTAAAAAAAGACCAAATATAGTAATCCAGTAAAAGTAGCTTTGAACGGTGAACAATTACCTTATTATCCACATCTTTGCGGTTGATCTGTGATTGGACGACATACATGAGTGAATCCACCAATCCTGTGCACTCCCTCAGCTTTCGCCTGGCCTCGCTGCGTTCTGAACTCACATTCCTGTTGAAGAGAGCAAAAATTAAAAAAAAAAAAAAGGTATAATTTCATGTTCTTCTCAAAATAAATCTCTCCGTCCTCTTCTCAGACTGTGCTTTCCATTCGTTGATCACTCTTGTACCTAAGGCAGCCAGCAGTGTTGGTCAAGGCGGTCTCCCACTCCAGATGGCGTGGTTTGCAGCTCTCCTCTCCTCCGTTGCTCCCTCGCTCCCAGCCCGAGTGGGGCACTATCACCTCGTCAGCTAGGGCGTGCAGGGCGTGGTCCACGATCTCCATCTTTACAGAGTCGTGGGATGAGAGGTTCCACAAGGTTCCTGGGATGACAGATTAAATGTCGTCACTATCAGTAAAACGGCATATAGTTTGGCCCTTAAAATAATAAAATATAACCGAGGAATGTCCAAAGGTCTAACTAGTTTCTCAATTATTCCCCTCTTTTGTATATTCTGGTATTTAATGGTATTTAATTTGACGTGAAATCAAAAGACTACAACCGGTAACAAACAATAGTGATACCTGTGATAGTGTCAGTGAGGTCCTGGTCGTGGGTTTTCCTCAGTAACCTGACCAGAGCTGGCACTCCATCGCAGTTCTTGATGGCGATCTTGTTGTCTTGGTCTCGTCCATATGAAATGTTCTTTAGCGCTCCGCAGGCTGAGTGGTGCACATCCTTGCTGGGGTGGTCCAACAGTGACACCAAGGCTGGGATTCCCTTCAGGCGACGCACCTCTGACTTAACCTGGACAAACGTACATAAAAAAAAATAAAAAAATATCAAGGATTTGCCAAATAGACAAAATACAAAAAGATAAACAACTGTGCTGTTACACTTAATTTAAAAATGTGACCGTTGGCTCGCTCACCTTGTCATTTTTGAATGTGAGATGCTGGAGGAAGGCAGCGGCGTTGGTCTTGACAGGGTCCAGACGGTAGTTCAACATGGCGATCACCTCCGGCAGCTCTGGCTGTCTCCATGAAGTAGGAGGACCCTTCCTCAGCGTGCTGTCCAGTGAAGCCATACTCCCCCTCTCCATCGTCATGGGAACGCCCCAGGGATACGGATCACCTCCTCCCATATCACCGTCCAAAGTATCCTCACAGCTCCTGCATGTGGCACAAGGAGATGAATAGAGAAATATTTGTTAGGTGCATCACAACTAAGATGTTCAATATTACACAATCCGCTTAATGTTTTACCTGAGTCTTCGTCTGTCCATAGTACCACCGGGGCCAGGTCCAAGGCGTGGCATAGTGCCATAACCTCCAGGGTGCATGGGTGGAGGCCCCATGCCGTAGTCATCATATCCCACACTCCTCTGGTCATCCTCAAGCCCGTAGTGGCCGTGGCCATACCGCATCTCCATGGCTGAGCCCATGGCCCTCATTCCCCGGCCCACCTGGGGCTGTGCTGCATAGGGGTCCAGCTGCTGACGGCTTGGGGCCCGGTAGCCAGAATCCAGAGTCCTGTAGCCATCGACCGGCCTGAAGAAAGATGTGATAGTGGGTGAATCCTGCTTCTGACCAGAGTTCAAGTGTTGGTTGAATGGGGTAAAAAGTTCTAGAAATAGTCTACAGTAAGTATAGCTTAGTGTACAGTTAATATGGTGTTGACTTCTGGCCCTCTCGACCAGAAATTCTGCTCTCGTCAGTCTCAGACTTACTTGATGATTAGAGCACAAAGATTAACTTTCCATAAAGTGAAAACAAAAGGAGGGAAATCATGTGGTTTAACCACTGAGTAAATATTGTAGTGGCCAATATTGGGGAACTGAAAAACAATTGTACAATTCTGTTTCGCAAATATACAAGGTTTATTTTAGGTCTTGAGTCATTCTGGGGTTAAGTAGTGATACGAATGTGTAAATTAGTTATAGATCCAGGTCTGTGTTAACAGTGACAACCAGGGAATAATCTGTCACAGCTGACATTCAGGTTTTAATAGTTCAGACATGGGTACAACACACATTCCTACTTCTTGTTTATGTGTCATAGTGGTATAAATGTGACACTTATAATAAAAAGGCTTTTTTATACACTGGTAAAGATAAATGATTACTGTGTAGTTCATTAGGATGAACTGACACCATATATCCTGGACATATAACAATCTCGTAAGGGTTCTGTACCTGTAGCGGTCGTCCATGTGTGAGCCCCTGCTCAGACTGGTGTACGCCTCAGATGGTGGAGTCTGGTAGTCATTATAACCCATTACAGGGCCGTAGTGGTAGTTCCTGGGCACTGTGGCGGTGGGATAGTCTCCTCCTCCAACCTGCCTATAAGGACGGTCCAGTGTGGCGCTGTAGCCACCCATACCCGACACTGACAAGCCCCCGTCGATGGACATTGAGTCGGAGGGCAGGACTGTGCGTGAGATTGGTTTCTTCATCTGAGGGAGAATGAGATGGGGCGGTATAGCAAAATGTGTTTTTGATAAAACAGTCATAGGGAATTTCCTGAATTTCCCAGTACAACTGAAAAACTACTTTCTCTTCTGTGTCTTGCTTTCTCTTTCGTTTTTATCTTGATAAGAAGTAGTAAAAAATAGTTGCCTCCATGATTCTTATCCAAGCCTTGGCAGGAATTTTTAAGGGTCTGATGATATCTTGGAGCATGTATCCTATCACCTACCCCATTGTCTGACCGTCGTGTGGTTCCTTCTTCAGAGAAGACTGAGTGTACTTCCTGGGAGTCGTCCTCCGGTGTGTAGCTCTCATCTAGAGCGCCGTGTGCAGGGTCAACCATCCTGTACTGTAGCACAAACCCCATGTTTAAATATACTATACTTATTGCAGAAACAAATAATAATTAAACTCAGGTTTACTAGATAAATTATATCCAGAATCACATACCTGTGTGCCGTTAATGTATGAGTCAGTTAGTTTCAGTCGTTCTATGTCTGCATCCCCTAAACGCCCGTTCTGTAATAGCAGAGAGAAAGACACACGACTGTGAAATACACAGTGTAAAAATGATAAATTATATCATGCCACCAACAGTTTTACTCAGACAGTAATACAGGTGAGGTTGAAAGCATGGATTTCCAGTCACTGCCGTCTACTTTCTTACAACCACCCAGATGATTTTACAGCTGCTGAAGCACATTCTGTGCTGACCCAACCGTCCCTGTATGTTTATAGCCTGTGATTCACTGCCAGACACCAGGGAGGACATTTTGGAACGTAGCCAGTCATCCTCACACCCGCCTTCCTCCTCCTCTCATCTGTTACGTCATCAGTGACTGTCACACTGTATAAGCTTGGCACTTTCTACCTCATACTCTGTATCAGCAGTAGTCTCAGGCTCAGTGACGTGAACATAACACAATTGGGCTACTTTGGAAATCTTTTTCACCACCCATAGCTACTATAAGTTCAGTAGTTATGTGCCAATACAAGTGAAAAAAAGTGTTACAAGCCATGTGAAATGGCTTCAGTTGCAGTAGCAGGTCTGACTGCACTTCATGTTATGTCCACAAGGAGGCAGGGCTGTTATCAAAAAGCAATGGGAAGTACAGATTAGATTTACAACAAGAAGGGCACACTTCCTCTCCAGCTGGTCCTTCCTATAAATCACCATTTACTCACAATTGAGTCCTACTTTTGGAGAGGTGCTCTGAATGAAAGGCTATAATTATCATCATCATAGTTATTATTATTATTATCATTATTAGAAATAAAACACTCACAGCACAAGGCCAAAATCTTTCTTAGCCTTCATCCTCCAGCCACAACACACTAATCAAATACTTCCAAGAATTCACAAAGTCAAAACAGAAGATCTAATCAATGTCAGCAAGTCCTTTAAGCAAGAAAAATATTTAGGGACAAATTTGACACTGTTATGTTCTCTCAGTGTACAGTGCCAAGAGCTGGAAAAGATGCTTAAACTGGCAATCCCTGAATGCACCGTCTGACCTTTGGTGTAATCTGACAGCGTAGCGACAATGGCTCTGCTGTAGTCACCTAACCGAAGTTTAACTCTCCCTGATGGTCAAGTGAGACTAAAAAACACAACAAGAAGGAGACAGTAAAACTGTGTCCAGCCAACCAAACAGCTCAGCAGAGTTAAAGTCTTAAAACTCTCAGAGCAGTTTAGCTGTTCAACTTAAAAAAAAAAAAATTAAAAAAAAAGACAGATTCAGCAACATGGCACAGAGAGATAGAAGGTCTGGGCGATATAGTAAAAGATCCTCGGTCACGGTGGTTATTTACTATTGCAATATCAACAAAAATGTGGAGGAAAATCAATTGAGTTAACGGTTTATACATAAAATAATCAGGTGGGAATGTTTTCAGTTGAGGAAGCAAGTTAAATACCTCACAGATCAAAGTACATCAGTAGAATGATGAAAAATAATCATATGAGAATCAAATTTTGCCTTATGAAAGTCTTTCATTTGCCAATAAAACTGTCTCATAAAACCACACATATTAAAGTGATATCACAGTATAAACAGTATGTCAAAACCTCTAATGGTAGAAAAATAGATACTGTCTGAAGGAATATATCATTATGTTGCTCAACTCTAACACATAAGCTGTAAGACTGAGTAGAAACATAAAAAATAAGTAATTTTATCAAATAATTGAATCAATGAGCTTGCAATATCATGCATCAGGTCAATATATAAAAGAAACTTTCATGCAGAGGAAAACTTAACAGGAACTAAACAGGAAATGATGAATTAAAGAGTTTTGTAAATGACTTAAAATGAAAATAAGAGACAAAAATCAATGTATTAAAAGAAGCCTGTTCATTACTATACACACTGGATGCTGGGATATGCGACACATGCACGACAGATGACCCCATTCCATCACACGACATGCTGAAGCAGAGGAGGGAAATAACTGAGATTCCACAGCGGGAACTGATGAAAGGTGTATATATATGTGTGTGTGTGTGTGTGTCAAATGTATCCGGTGAGTGAAGGCATGCTGAACGTGTGTGATGATGACCGTCTCAGGCATGTTAGAAGTGTTGAAACTATGTGCAGGCACAGACCCATATATTTACAGATGAGGGCTGAAAAAGACAGATAGACTTGCGAGATACAGTATAAATGCAGACAGACGTTTAACGGTGACGCACACACACACACACAAACTGGCCGAGCGCTGGTGGAGAGGAGGCCGGGACGGAGGCAGAGACAAGTTTTACTGATGGGTGGGCGGATGCCAGAGGGAGGAAAATGATGCATGAATTCACAGGGATCCGGATATTTGGAGGAGTATTAGCTATGTGGTGTTGAGGAAGATGAAGATGGAAGGTGGTGGTGGTGGTGGTGGTGGTGGGGGGGGGCTATGAGACGCTTTGGACGGGGATGTTATGGTTTGTTGGGGAGCGTTTACCTGTGTGTGAGGGAGGGGGCGACCCAGCGCCGAGGGGCTGGTGGCAGGGAGGCCCACTCTCCTCCTCTCCTCCTCCAGCGCCCGGGTCAGCTGTTCAAACTGCACCTCCTGCTCCCTGACCGACTCCAGCAGAGCCGCTGCGCTCTCACACTGCTCCATACACACTACACGGCCCCAAGGGGAGAGAGGGGAAGGGAGGGGGGCGTTACACACATCCATACAGCCTCATACACACACACACACACTACAGCGCTGTCTAACAAAAACACAGACACAACTCTTCAAACAAAGTATAGAAAGGATCCGGAGGATGCCAGCTTTTTGGGGTCTGACATTAAGTAGGAAGCTTAAGCCTGATTTGTCTGCTGACAGATTTTGTTTGGTGGCTGAAGCTCGGACGCCTTCTTGGAAAAAAGCCTTCCTGGAAAGCTATGGGCACTGTAGGGATTACATAACAGTGGCTTTGCCCTCAATAATGAATATATAGCAGTTACTACCACTGTAAAGACATATTTGTGGTTGAAACTCAGACATGAACACTTCTTCAGATACACTGGGGGGTTTTTTGTACGTCTATTCCTTTGAAAGCCTGTCATGGCGTAATGATTCATTCAATGAGGTTATTTCCTGGCGCACAGACTTTAAAAAGGCGGCTGTCTTACTCAAATTTCATGCCACTTTGACCAACACCTGTCCACATAGCATTGATGAAACTAGAGCTGAGACAATTCGTCAAATGACAGACAACTATTTTGATAATTAATCATTTCAGTCATTTTTCAAGCATAAATGGCAAACTTTTGTTGGTTTCAGCTTCTCATATGTGAGGATTTGATGTTTTTCTTTGCCATATATACTAGTAAATTTAACATCTTTGGGTTATAGACTGTTGACCATGTAAAAAATAAAAAAAAAAAGCAATTTGAACATACTGTGGGCTATTATAATGAGGATTTTTCATTATTTTCACATCCTATTTTATACAGAACGATCAATTGAGAAAACAATCTGTAGATCAATAATGAAAATAACTGTAACCAACAGTATATCACAAGAGTCGTGTTACACTGTGAACTATAAGCTACAGTTATTCCAGGTTGGTGACACATGAAACAACATCTCAGAATGAAAGCTACCAATTATTGCCATTAAAGCATAATTCACTTGACTAGCATGCTGCTGTAAATTTATCTGGTCTGACAGAAGTACGGACGATGGAGGGGAGACTCTTTAAAACCCTGCTTACTGCATTGACCATAAATATTGTAGCATATTGATCAACATAATGTGGAAATGTTTATTGAAATATTACATTTGTCTTTAGGACCATCCTCTAAATGCAGCTCAATAAACTCATTACCATTCGATGTATGCATGGTGGGGTTCTCTGGGCTTCTGATCCTCTCAGACAACACAACAGAAAGTACTTTCTTAAATATGGTCGATGGACAGAGACTGATGTTTTCAGATAAAACCTCTGCAGTGTCTGTGTGTGTAGACTTTGCAAAACAGCACTGACGCATTGCTGCAGCGCTACTAAAAAACCTTCTCTTAAAAAGTCTACAGCATTGTTTTCTTTCCACCATTTAGAGGAATATGAGGAGTTAAGTCTGGAAGCCTGGCGTAGGTCTAAATTTAAGCTATCCACGTTTTCTGTGACTGGAGCACAATTTATGATAATACAGATGCAGTATCTATAGAAAACTGAGGAAGAGGCCTGTCTCAGATTACGAGCAGCACTTTTTGTACTTTTAGGATGAAGCTTAACACGATACAGTCCAGGGAGAACTGCGCACTTCTCTTTATGGTTTAAGCACAACAGAGACACACTGCAGAGCCTCACATCAGAGTCAGAAAATCTGAAATACACACCTTCACCTGTGGGCGTGGTTTGTTAGAAGAGGTGAGAGATCACGCCAAGGTCAGAGGTTGAGCTCTAGTTGCTCATGGGTAGAAGGTCACCGAACCACCGAGCCCAGAAACAGGAGGATCGACAGGGAGGAATGAACTGCAGAAAGAGAGAGAGAGAGTGAAAGATCGAGGGAAGAAAATAAAAAGAGAGGGAGAGATGTTTTAGCGAAGGCACCCCTGTTTGAAAAACACCAACATAGTGAAAATACCGTGCAAGTGTGTCAACGAGGATGTGTTTGCTCTGTGTGCACAAAAAACAGCGAGACACAGACACGGAGAGAGAGAGAGAGAGAGAGAGAGAGAGACATACAGTAGCACCAGCCTTCAGACACACCCTGTATTTATTCAACATTTGGCCTGCGGACGGCAGCTAGCTGCGGGAAGTCGACCAACCTCAGCTCTTTCTGGGTCAGAGAACATTGACTGTCAGCATAAACAGAAACAGTTTTAGAAACTCTAACATCTTCCAAAAACCTCTTTTTCTACCAGACCTTCTTCTCTAATCAGTCTACATCTACCTCTGGCCCGACTGTCAGTCCGCTACTCCTGTTCTCTCGACTTAACTGCCGACTTTATCCCTCCCCCTCTCTCTCTTTGTTATCTCGGCTGTGCTCCGAGTAAAAAGACATTGTTATATCAGAGCCAAACAAGTGGAGACTCAGATCCCCTTATCAGTGGATACAGCAGCAGCCTGGCTCCCTGTCAGGCCTGGCTTGAAAGGTGAATAAACTCTGTTGTTTTCCCCCCAACACACACACACACACACACACACACACACACACACACACACACACACACCTGCAAGACCAGTTAGACAAGTTTGAGGAAGGTTGACCAATTTCAGTTTCTCAATGTCTCAGTCTGTCTAGCCAACATGCAAAGACACACGTTTCGAAACAGGACCCGCAGTGATTTGGGGGGGAAAAAAAAGCAGGAACCTGTATTTACATTTCAAGCAGCAGGTGTTTATGTGCACAACAGGTAGAGGGTTCACAAGTGCAAATAAAAACATGAACAAAAGGTGCGATGAGTCCAACAGGCGAGAGGTAGACGACTGACTCACAGTTTCACCTACATCAGATTGTGCAAATTAAGACATGATAAGATGATATCACAGTTTGAAAAACTATTACGCCACCCTTAAGCTGGTAAAATGACTGTGCAATGGCCGTTTCTGTTCCTGTATGTGTGTCAAATGAATGATTAACACACACACACCCCCGTAACTTCCAGCTTGGGGTGTGCCCAGTGTGGGAAAAAGGGGAGGGAAGTAGGATGGCCGGTTGACCTGATGAGAAAACAGGGAGTGGCTGAAGTGCACTTAGCAAGAATTTTTAAAACCAAAACCAGGATTTGCATGTGGGATAGGAATGACCGACAGGAAGACATGATGTCATACACATACACAACCCTTTGCTTAGTGGTTGTGGCGGCCCAGAGCCATAACCTCCCACCTGAGCAAATCAAAAACCGCTGTCCTGTACCACACATGCCTATATATGGTCACAGCCAGGACAGGCCTGTTATTACAGACAGACAGACAGAGATGGGCAGAGTGTAAGAGCGGAAAGCACATAAAACGAGCAGAAAGACAGGCATTGAAAAAGACTGAAGGTTAGCGAGAGGGTAAAGCAAAGCAAAAGGGGGAAGAGATAAGGAAAGGAGAGCTGAACAAAAGATAAAAGCTAATCTTGCATTCCTAACATTGTCTCCAGCCAATTCAGCACAGCAGCCCACCCACTCATCCACTGCACTGTAAAAAAAAAAAAAAAAAAAAAAAAAAAGACCTTAGCAGGACTTTGTGTTTACTGCACTGAGATGCAGCATTTCAAGGCAAAGTTACCCGTCACAATGACCCAGAGATAAAGAAACAGAAACTATTTAATCAAATCTATACTAATCTGGCATATTTCCATAATTTGATACCTCATATAAACACTGTCTCACTCCTTATCTTGTCTCAGACACAGCAAGTAATTATCATTAACATGCTACGCGCTATCTTTTTTTCAGTAATGAGCATAGCTGTCATTCATGCAAGATGAATTATAAACTGCGAGTGATATTTCTTGGCAAGTGTACTTGGGAATGTGTGTGTGTGGTTTAACCGCAGCCAGAGGAGGGAATTTGCAGCTGTCAGTCCGGGAGGTTGGTGGAACAATGAGAAGTTTGTTGCAACTGAGAGCACGAGCGCAAGTGTGAAAAAAGTTGGACAGCAAGGAGGACATCCAGTCAAGCGTGCAAAAGGTCCGCATCCACATTTGTGTGCATCTGTGTTTGTGTGTGTGTCTGGGAGAGAGGACCGGGGGGGGGGGGGGGGTCGAGCTAATGTCGCCGTATTAACACTCATGACTTCTGCCCCTCCGCCTTTCACAGCTGTTAGTTTTGGCCTTGGAAGTCAGCGGTGAGTTTCGTTGAACAATGAAAACAATCAGTGCTGTCCCATCACCACTCCCCTCCCTTTCCCCTTCTCCCCACTTCCTGAGAAACAGGATGTTATGGATTCTACATCAGAGATGAGTAAAGGGACGCAAGAGCTATATTGGTTCGCCAAGAACCATTCTCCTCACCAGGACTCCATATACACATAAACCATGAGAGCATATAGGATGCACACTTTAATAAACCACCCATGGATGGCTGGATTCCTCCTTTAAGTGGTTCTGCATTGAAAATCCCCCACGGTCGATATGCTGAACATGCGACCACAAACCACTTCCCTTTTTTGCTAATATTATTGTCCGTGTACTGTTTTCGGTTCTGCATTCATAATCTTTCGGAAGTAATTTTCTCTTATGGCTGAAACATCACATTTTCATCTTTTGGTTGTTTAAGGAAGACAGCCTTTCCATAGTTTAACAACTGAATCAGCACTTTGTGTGTTGATTTTTGTATGAAAAGATTAGTTGATAGACAGAAAATGAATCAAACAATTTAGATAACAATTCACCTGCATCGCAAATGTGAATATTTTGTGGTTTATTAGTCTTGTATGATCGTAAATTATAAATATGTTTGTGTTTTGGTCTCTTAAATGGGCAAAACCAGCAATGTGAAGACATCACCTTGTGCTCTGGGAAATTATGATTATGCATTTTTCACTCTATTCTGCCATTTAATCAAGAAAATAATTGTTTGTCGCAGGCCTAGTTTTTTTCTCTAAGAAGACAAAGGCTGGAACAGAAAGAAAGAAATACAGCAACAACACAAATCTTGAGAAAAAGAACAAACTGGTACAAGATAAAAACATCTTGGACTGTCATGCACGCTGATCTCATGTCTTCATTCACTACATTTACAGTAAGGACAGAGTAAGCACAGAGTAAAGGGTCATGCTCTGTTTTCCCAACATGATGGCAGCAAAAGTTCAAAATGTCAAGCAGAGGGATGTAAAAGGTCAACGATACACACACACACACACACTCCTCAAACATCTGATCATGCCCTTACACACCACGAGTCACACAGCTCCATCTGATAGCGGACTGTCAGTCAGCATGACTCACTCAACTCTGTCAGAAGACATCTGTGATCATATGAACGTGTAACCAACAATACAGCCTTTGTGCACGTAATGAAACACTGCTTCATGGAATAAGTGCCTACACCTGCCATCAGTAGCTCCCTGAAACAACACAGTCACTGTCAAAATGCACATCTGTTCACGCACCTCTAGGTAACCTGATGCTGAAATGTGTGTGATGGCACCGGCCGCTTGTTTAAGCTGAGCGTGGCTTGTAATGGGATTGAAGCTTTAGCCCGCTAATCCACTTACCTCCTAACACATACACACACACACAACGTTAAAGTGCACGCACAGACACAGACACGCACGCACACAAACACATTAGGTCGCTGTGGATTAACCTGCACACACCTCAAGAGAGCAGACACAATTGCAGCCGGAGTTGGGAGCACGCATCAACAGTCAAACAATGACTCGGAGACGAAGAAGCAGTCGGGAAAAGGCTGATAAATGGGTGTTCGGTGGCATATGGTGTTATTAGTGGTGGCACCTGCAGCACATCAGAGCCAACGTCAAATCAGCTACAGACACATAACCCACACACACATACTGTGCAAACACAGTGGCGGAAGTATTCAGATCCTTTGCTTAAGTAAAAGTAGAAATACTGTAGACTACAAATACTTTACTACAATTAAAAGTCATGAATTCGAAATGTTACTTAAGTGCGTAAGTATTATCAGTAAAATAAGTATCAAAAGTACTTGTTATGCAGACTGGCTTCTTTGAGAGTGTTATATTATTATGTGTTTGTTTTTAAATCACTAACCAATAAAAGCATTTTAATCCTGTAGTTCATCAATGTCGAGCCAATTTAGGATACTTTAGGGAATTAAATAAGTGTATCATATGTTTTTTAAATAATAATACACTTTATTTATAAAGGCACCTTTCACACACCAATGCGGCTCAAAGTGCATATTGCATTTTAAAAAAGAAATCTAACTAAGAAAACTAAAAAAAACTAACTATACAGTGGTAAATAAGTGTAGTGGAGTAAAAAGCATAATGTTTTCTTCTGAAATGTAGTGATGCAGAAGTACAAATTAGCATAAAATGGATATAAACAAGTAAAGTTCCCTTAAATTTGTACAGTAATGTTTACAAGGGGGGCGGCTAGTTAACCTGTTCAGTCTCTCAGGCTGACAGTTATCCACACCCAGGTATTTCCCTACCAAAACATGTTCACACAAGACCCACCCAACAGGTTCACAAACTAACAGACCTAAAAAAAAAAACAAATCCCAGCATGTGTGACAACACACCACAACTGGACGACCACCACCCTAAAAAAAACGAACTCAAATACACAAAACAGGACTGACAAAAGAAAAAAAAAAGAGTTGAGAGGTTTACAATTACCTTTGAACTACACCTTAGTGAGAACCGTTAAGGTGCTGAAATCTACTTTTTCCCTGATAGAAAGACGGTTAAAAACGAGGCAACATGATAAAATATCTATGTTAAAGCACAGAAGATGTGCACATCTACTCACTATGTATCTATATGGTGTATCTGTATGTAGTCACGTTGTCATTTTCCCCGTTGAACTCATCCAAATCCCGTTTTTCCTACCAGCCGTGAGCCATCCGGAGCCGCTAGCAGTTAGCTAGCATTCCGCAGTTCTGGCCAAATAGCACAGACTGTCGTGAACTGATTTACTAAAAAAGAGAGAGAAAGAAAAAAATCTAGGGCAGCAGCACCGACCAGAACTGGCAGCATTAACTAACCGCCAGCTGAACAACAATGAGACGCCGGTATAAAAAAAACGAGTCTCTCAAACAAAGACACACGCATTTGAGCGTTGAGTTACTCGGTGGTTGTGCTAACGTTGCCCAGATAAATGACAATGTTGGAAATCAAATCAGCCACAGTTGGTGAGGAGGGAAAAAAAAGCTCGACTCTGCACCCGTGTGACCTGGTTTGGCTGTCTTGCTACGTTAGCATCACAATAACCCACATACACACACATAGCCGACAGCCAGGCTAGCGTGTTTAGCATAGCAAACACAGATTAGCCCGCAAGAGCTGAAGTTAAAGCGGCCTTTTTCGGGGCTAATTTACACGATATTCACGGTATCTGTCGCTATTATCGCGTTGAGTGCGAGGCTTTCTTGTGTTTGCTATCAAGAGTGAGCACGGTAGAAAACATAGCACCGAGTGAACTTTAGCTTCGTTAGCTGCTCGGTGAGTCGTGTTGGTGATCTGTCGATGATGTGACCACTCCTTGCCAACGCTGCAGTGCACCCACTATCTGTAGACATTAAAAAACACGGCCTCCGCTATATTAACCATCTGCTAACACGTCTTATTTTACTCACCTGTTCGTGGTAAGCCTGCCCCCGACTATTCCGTTTTTTAGTGTGTTTTCTCCCCTCTTTTTTTCCCCCTCCTTCCCTGGCTTCTGGGTCAAGCTCGTTAAAGACGAAGCGACATCACCGAGTTTTTCTATCAAAGAGAGGGCGGGATCAACAAGCGGCTTTACCGTAAAAAAACACACGCGGCGCACGCAGAATTCCTCCTCTCATACAGGTGTTCGCCACAAGTTGCAGGGCGGGCCCCACAGTCATTCAGTAGTCAGCTGAGAACTCACACAGCCACCCTAATGAAACACACGCTGACCGGTATGAGCAGGAATATGACTGGGAATCTGTAATAACTGCTGGTGCAGTACTGGAATAAGTCCCTGCGCCCTCCTCCTCCTTTCTCCTCCCATTCGTTTCCGCCTGCAGCTCCCTCTCCTCTCCCTCACATATACACACACTGATGTCATTTCATTGATTGCCCAAGAACAATAGCCTGAGAGGAAGCAGCATTTCTTGGGGAAGTACAACAACAGCATTCCTCATCAACGCGACAAAACTTTTGGCACACAAAACCACTACCAGTGACCATCACCGCCTCCGCATACACCCGATCAGTAGCAGATTGCTCGTGATCAGTCACTGTTATCACTTGATTAGTAAGTCATGCATGACAGTTCTTCTAAAATCCCGAGTTTAAGTTGCAGACTTGCAAGTTTTCTCTCATTTGTAAGGCTTTTACAGTAATTTTTACTGTTTGTTAGTGGTTATTATGTGTCTAACTTCATAGACTTTCGGGTGAAATCCAAGTTAAACAAGCAGAAACTCTTTAAACAATACTTTAAGTGTGGGCAGGGTGGAAAGAGGAACAATGCAAGGAATTTCCCCCAGTTTCCTCAAGAGTCCCCCCCCATAGAGGCGCAGTATGAGTAAACCTGAGTCTAAGCAATCACTGGGAACAAAAACAATGCTGCACTCTAGAGGTGCAAACTGAAAGAGCCGTGTGTCAGACGTTCAAAGAAAAAATAGATAATCAGCTGCTGAAAAATCAGTATTTATTCATAATTGCATATTCAGACTACAAATCCACACACAGGAGTCCACACAAAATTGATTATTGCCCAGTCTGGAACGATAGGGAAGTACAAAAAGAGGAAAAGAGAGCTGCAACAGATGACACTGGAGGTAGTTTGCTTTTCAAATGAAACACACACACATACATACATACACACAAAGAAAGAAAGAAGGGTAGAATAATGTTCAGATTAATAAATCCAGGTCTCAAGTTTTATCAGTGTTTCTGAAAGTTTCTATCAACCGTGTGATTGCTTTTACCTCTGCAAACTTTTAAACCAGTTTAACACTCTTTAACACTTGATACTGTACCTCGTGTTGGGCGATATGTCAATATATACATGACACAATAGACATTTGTCAGCCATATTATAACTGGATTTTTTCACACTGTGTTTAATTATTTGTATTAGGACGTGTCTGCAAATCTTTAAGGCAATAATGAGTTGACAGGACTGTTGAATCAATGTGATGAAATACCTTAATTTGCCAGAAGCAGATATTCCCGTCAGGTTATTTTTTTATCTATAAACTGTTTCTCAGCTGTTAGATATGAACTGTGTCTTGAGTTTACAGAAAATTGACTAAATCACAACATCACTTCATATATCAAATATCACACTATATTGATATCACGATATAAAACTACAACAGAACATTTTGACCCCATAAACCAGCCTTAACTGTACCATACTTTCCTTTTCATTTCAATGTCACGGTCAGTGTTTCTGTCCATTTCTCTGTAACAATAATAATAATAACAATAGTAATTATTATTATTATTCTTATTATAATAATTATAATAATAATAATAGGCACCTGTTGTATACTCAACCATCCAGTTGGGAACCCCGTCTCTGACCCGCACAATGTTTCCCTCCAGTAACATGAGGAATGATTCCTGTGGTTTAAAGCTTGCAAGCATTCACGATGTCAGACAAGTCATTAATACAAAATTATTAATAATGAGAGTAATTTTCACACTGAATAAATAATGTTGAGAGAAAGTGTTGAGCTACAGTTGTATAACAGGCAGATTTTGTTAGGTCACGGTAAGAAAAAAAATGAGCATTTATCAAACTAGCATGTAATTAAGGTGATGTGATGTGAGGCATCCGAGTTTGTTTTCTTTTCAGACAGTATAAAAAGATCATTCTGGCTCTCTCTCTCTCTCTCTCTCTCATAGAGGGTTAAAAATAAAAAAAGGCTTTGGGATTTTTAAAGCTTAATGTACTTTTGCTGGCTTTCAAAGAATGCAGGTCTCATCATATTAAACAGAGATCATGCTTATTTGTGCCCTTATTTAAAACCAAAGAAGTTGATTTTACTAGGAAGTTGTCAAGATATACATTAGTGTACTTACAGATTATTAAGTACATTTCAACCAAGACACTAATGACAAAACAATGACACGCTGCCAAAGGAAACACATTTTCCCCCAAATACATCATTATGACATAAGAAGAGTCAGTAAAAGTAACATGCTGAAAAATGTTCTTAAAAAAAAAAAAAAAAATCCAGATTAACCCTTTAAATCTTTTGGTCAGTGAACCTCGTTAGTGTTGTGTGTGATCATGTGTCTGCGCAGGTTGCTCGGGTTGTTGAAGCTGGCGGTGCACTGAGAGCAAGTGTACGGCTTCTCTCCGGAGTGAGTCCTCAGGTGGATCTTCAGGCTGCCGTTCTGCGTGAAGCGCTTCCCGCACTGCGGGCAGGCGTACGGCTTCTCCCCGGTGTGAATGCGCATGTGGATGCTCAGCGTGGTCTTGTTGACGAACGATTTGCCGCACAAAGAGCAAGGAACAGGCGACTCTCCGGTATGACTCGCCCGGTGCACTATCAGGTCTTCGCGGGTGACAAACCGCTCGCCGCAGAAACTGCAGTCCAGGGATTTGTTGATGGCGTGAGGGAAGACGGAGCTCTGCTGCTGGGAGAACTGGCTGACGTGACTGGGATGGCCTCCTTTACCGTCGGCTCCTATTGATGTTTTTATTGCAGGACTCAATGACGGTACGCTGATTTGAGTGGAATGATTCTGGCTGTTTCTAACCAGTCCGACACTGTTATCGTGCATCCCCCTCATCGGGGGTCTGTCGTTGGCACCAGAGGTGAAATTTAGGAGACTGTCGTGGGTGACGGAGTGGTCAGGAGACAGAGAGCTGAAAGCCTGCAGTTCAGAGACAGTGAAGAGAGTGTCGCTCTCCTCCTGTAGGGGCCCTTCCCCTCGGCCGTGAACGCTCACGATTCTCAGCTCTGCGTTATCGTTTGTCAGGCAGGAGGAACCGGCAGGCTCTAAACTCTGAGTCCCAGCAGCAACACCACCCTGCGTACTGTGATTTCTGAAGTCATCCTGACCTGAAATGACAAAACAACATTTTGAATCAAGGCCTATATGCATAAAACATCAGATTTTGACTCACAACTCCAAAAAAATCTCGTGAAAAAGGGCACCATTTATATACAGAAGCTAAAGGTAACTTTGTACAAAGTGTAAGTGTGATTGTCAAGTGCTCACTAAAAATAACAGCACAGTAATGTCGACCCAACATGCCCTCTGCCCCTCAGGCACTGAATCAGCCTATGTGTCATGGATGAATCATGCCATTAATCATTATTTAATGCACTCTGTTGTAATTAAACCGTCTGAAAGTCTTATTATTTATTACTCATCGATATCCAAGATGACAACATGTTGAAGCTTGTATAATCACATGTTTACATATAGAAATGATTACATTGACAACACCAGATATGTCATTTGAGATATTATTCATTTATAAAAAATCAAATAAGGACGGATTTTAAGTTTTAAGTGATAATGATCTTTAGAGCTACAACGATTCATCGATTAGTCAATAGACAGAAAATTAATCTGTAACATTTTGATAATCGTTTAATCGTTTTAGGTGAAAGTGCAGAAAAATTAGCTGGTTGCAGCTTCTTAAATATGATGATTTAATGCTTTTCTTTGTCATACATGAAAGTAAACTGAATATTTTGGGGGTTTTGACTGTTGATCAGACAAAGACATTTAAAGACACAACCTTTGACTCTGTGGTGCTCATTTGTCTCATATTTTCTGACATTTTCTAGTCCAAGCGATTAATCGAATAAATAATCTGCAGATTAATTGATAATGACAATAATTGTTAGTTGCAGCCCTTTATATACAGTCTATAGTTGCAGCCCTGATGATCTGCCCTGTCAAAATGCAAAGTGTTTGCATGCAGATTAAATAAATGTTTAGTTGTTTCTGATTTTTCAGGAAGAGAGAGTGCAGGCTTCTCAGGCAGAATAAATGTCATTTCTTGTTTTGAATCCAACTCTTTGAGCTGTGAAGGACACTAATAAATAAATAAATGCATTTTTTTATTCTAATCTAATATTTTATAGTGTATTTTCTGCTAATATGTGTTTCTTCATTATTTTGTCACTAAATCTCCTGAAAAGACCAAAACCAAGACAGACTTCGTCCCACTAACAGGTATTATCTGATATCATATTGATATCACTTATAGCTATGAGCCATAGAAATCTACTGATATACAAAACCTAGAAAAACAAATTAACACTCTGGTTGACAAATTTGTTTATTACAAAGAACATAGCTTGTTATATCGGCCTGGATCTAGTCAAATTAAGTCAGCAGCCTCTGAGCCATTCTCAGCTGATTTGCATTTTGGAAGCATAGACTTGTTGTAGTTTGATTAGTGGTCTAACCAGCTCCTGTGGCTCACAGATTACATTAATAAAAACATCCTACTAACCTACAACTGGCCCACAGCCTCCAATGTCATCTTCATCTTTGATCAGGATGACATCTGGGGTGTCCACATCTGCACACTAACAATAAAGAATAAACACACATGAGCAAACAAAACTTTTCATTCATTTGATACTGAGAGTAAATGTATGAGCTGCATTTACCTCCACTGTCGTGGCAGGAGAGGAAGTCTTGTTCTCTGACTGCAGAGTAATGGGAGCAGCTTCTCTGATCGCCTTCTGAGCGACTGGTGGCTTTATGACAACTAGAGGAAAGCAAAAGACAAAATGTAACTTATGGTAATAGATAAACACCAGGAGTGAGGAGGTGTGTGATATCACTGTCCACAACAACAGAATTAAACAAGTTCATTAAATGCACAAAAACAACTAAATACAAGTGAGATTTTCAACATTGTTAGAAATAAATCTCTTGTGCATGACACGAGGAGGCATCTTCATGGTCCAGCGGTCTGAGGTATAACATCCCCAGTTCAATGAGGATGTTCATCTCATTTCATCCCCCCAGTGTTTCCCATACATTGATTTATTTGTGACAGCCCACCACAATATCAACATTGACTGCCACATATTGATTTTCTATTCTTTTTACTATTTAAAATGGGTAAAATCTTGCTTCATGGTAGAGCTGCTCGCATTGCATTGATTCTCTCAGCCCCTCCATGCCCCTCTCTCTCTTGTTCTCTCTCTCACAAACACATTGACTACAGACCCATCTGTGAGTACCCCTCCTCTCCGTGCACACTCTGAATCAAAACATGATCATGCGCAGGAGGAAGGATTGTTGTTGGCTTCAATCCAGAGTTCACAAATGGTTTGTATCATGAACACGTGATGCATTCAGGTTAACTCTGATTAGTTAGTCTCTCTATGTTCTTAACACAACACTGTCAATGTCAGAGACCCAACTCTTCAAATAAGTTATTAGCAAGCATGTAAGGAGCTTCGCTTGTAAGGATAGCTATAAGTTAACGTTAGAATACAATGACTTTAGTCCATTGTTGTTATAGATATCTCAGAGGGTGTGAACACCACAGTTTTGCCAGTTTCTCTAACTTATAACATAATTAAAATAAGGGGAACGCTGCCAAGATGAGGGCGGTCAGTGTATGTCACCCAGAAACTGAAGTCTCAACTAGCGATCAACATTTTCTCACATTTTATAGACCAAACGACTAATCGATTCATTGTGAAAATAATTAACAAATTAATTGATAATGAAAATAATTGTTATTTTGCAATTGAAAATTCCACAAACACAAAATATCTGTGCTTACAGATGGTTCAAATGAGCATTTTAAAAAGTCAGAAAGTCTGTTATTAGCTTTTTCCAACTGCAGTAAACGTTAGTCTCTCTATTTGATCAACTTATTGATCACCTCCAGGTCATAAACCATGACATCGTGACGTATGTGTCACGTGATAAGGAGCAGCTGTGATTTTAAACCAGTTTATTAATTATTCAGCAAATATGCTATATGCATTGCAAAAGAAATGTTGTAATACACTGTAACAGGAATAGAAAGCAAACAATTAGTAGTTGAATTATAGAAAAGTGCGTGTTCAGCTGTTAATTGGGCTGCAGGAGGAGGAGGAGGAGGAGGAGGAGGGCGTCAACGTTACTTCTTACTTGAAGTATTTTCAAGTGTGAAAGTAAATCGTTACCTTGTGATTTCGCCCGCGGTTTGGGTATGTTGGCTCTAATCGGAGAAAAGCGGCTCGCCGGCCGGTTACTCCTCGTCTGCAGCCGGAGGGAGAAGAGCTCACTCCTCATCACCTTCATCCTCATCCTCAGGGCTTCGTTTTCCTTCAGGCTCTGGGTTAAATGCAGACGCAGGGACGCCGAGCTCTCCGAGAACAGCTGACTGATTTCCGTCACCGCCGCTTTCACCAGCACATCCATGATGGACAGAAGCTGTGACTCCAGGTTCAGGCTGCCCGGCGGCATGTTTGTAGACATGTTTCACTCCGCTGCCGCCGATTATTGCGTTGGAAAAAAGCGCGACACAGTCGTTGGGTTAGCTTACAAAAGGGGCAACACAGTGGCCTTTCCGGTAGCATGACGCTGATTACCGTAAAACTTAGAGAGCAGAGCGTTGTGGTTTGAGGTTTTCTGGTTCACAGATTCTTACTGTTTCTTTACGGTGAGTGTTGATGTTTTATTTTATATCAGGGCTGCAGCTAACTATTAGTTTCATTATCGATGAATCTGTAGATTATGTTTGTCGATTAATTGATTAGTTACTTGGTGCATAAACTGTCAGGAAATGGTGAAAAATGTCGATCACTTCCCAAAGCCCAAAGATGACTTCCTCAAATATCTTGTTTTGTCACAGCAGTCCACAACCAAATACAGTCAGACCAGTCTCCACTTTGAAAAAACACGGTACAACTACCCCCCACGTTGTTTTACGGGACGTGTATGTACTAGGCATTACGGTAATAGCGTGAAAGAACTGATGTCAAAATAGAAGCGACGTGATTTCACATTCATTCATTCATTCATTCAATCAATCATTCAGTCATTCATTCATTCATTCAGTCAGTCAGTCAGTCAGTCAGTCAGTCAGTCAGTTAATCAGTCATTCATTCATTCATTCAGTTAGTCATTCATTCATTCAGTCAGTCAATAATGAATGAATAAATAACTAAGTAAAAATACATAAACAACCAAATAAAACAAAATTAATACATATTAAATAATAATAATAATAATAAATAACTACCTCCTTCAAACTATATTTCACAGAAAAATCTAGGCTTTGTCATTTTAATTGTGTGAATAATTAGTTGAATTTAATAGTAAAGAATACATCTCCAAAGGCCAGTCTGACTTCACAATGACAGCAGACCTCAGACTGTCACTGAGAAACGGTTTCACTTCAGAATAACAGCAGACGACCTCAGAGTGTCACTCAGACAGTATTAGGAGCCACAAGCCAATAATCAATAGTAACCCAACAGATATTAGAAGTAGATTAAATGTAGATCTTACATTTTTTCTTAACTGACTTTCAAGTGATCTAAATAAAAAATGTACGGCTAGTTTCCTCCTGTGTTTACACACGTAAATTAAAATTTCATCAGAAATCACTTTAAACTTTTTTATGTTTAATGGTAACGTTGAATGTATATTTAGTTAGTCTGTGTATTAAAATGTCATCATTTGGGAGAAAAAGCAGGTTCCATTATTTAGCCTTCAGATTGTGCCATGAACAACATTAACAACAGCTTTATTATTTACATGCTATAAAGAAAAAGAATAAGAGCATCTAAAATTCTTCAAAATCTTTTAAGCCAAATTCGGCACAAATAAAGTAACTTATAATTTATTTGAATTACACTTTATATGTCTTAATAAAGTATAACTTATATACTATACTATACTCTGTATAAAATATACTAAAGTGTATTTGAATCAGTTCTAATCTAATCTAATTTAACCCTTACATACTGTTCAGGTCAAATGTAATCAATTTGTTCCTTTTTGAGAGCAGTAAAAACACCCTCAATTTTTTTTAGTCTGAAATTTTATGACTTTTATATAATTTTATTCCTAAAGTGACCCTGAATATACAAAAATGGATTTTTTGTACATACTGTAGAGGGTTTTCTGGGTTAAAAATGATCCATATTTATTCCACAATTCAAGAATCACCATTCAAAAATTGTTGCATTCCTCACATCCAGTAATTTCACTCAAATGATGTTATATTCTCCTGTTTTAGGTAACAAATGACCATAGTATAGTGTGATTTTTCTATTTTTTTCTTCATGAGCAAATATCATAAAACCTAAAGAATACACTCTCTCTGCTCTCTCAATCAGCTTAATTGAGTATTAATCACTCATTCATTAATAACCGATTAGGTATTTATGAATGACAAATAGATTTGTGGTTCAGAAGTTTGGTTTAGGGACTAATTAAGAGGGGACACTGTGTAGGGTCAGGATATGAATAAAGGGTTAATGAATATACCTCTCCTGTGGTGGTGGTCATTATACATATATATATATATATATATATATATACTGTATACATACGTTCCACCACATTGTTGTCATAATTTATTAGTTTTAATTGTCACACAAACAACTTTTCAATTCAGAAATGTGTCATTTAATGCAACATTTTCTAGGAATACATACAATAAATGAAAGAACTGAACATTTCTACTTTTTGTGCTCAAAAACAAACATATGCAACAACACAGCAGTGAATGAAAAATAAAATACAGCACAGTAGACACGACACAGCGGACTATAACATCACATTAACAGCATTTGATTGGAGCCGACCTGATGCACCTCTTTCCTGTGTCAGTATCAATCCAACACCAAGCTAAGACTTTCTCAATGTCGTACCTCATCAACAATATTTTGGTCTTTTCAGTCTTTTTGTTTGCTGTCAGCACTTTTCTAAGATTCTGCTCCGACTAACACTCCTCCTTCTTTCTCCATCTCACAGCTCTTTGGTGCACCTTTCTCTTCGCCAGCCTCCTCTCCCTCCTTCTCCTCTTTGCTCTCCAGCTCCCCGTCCTCAGCAGGCTCTTCCTCGCCCTTGTCTGTCGAGAGCTCACCGGCTGCATCTTCTCCTTTCTCTTCTCCTTCCTTATCAGCCTTGTCTTTCTCCTCTTTTTCTTTGTCCTTCCTCTCTTTCTCTATTTTGGAGAGGCTGTGACAGAGGGACTGGACATAGGTGAACACACACATGGGGTCCGGGTTGTTACCCATCATGATCATGTCAGACACTTCCAGCAGAGGGCAACAGTCAGCCAGGGACCTGTGGGGGAGAGGAGGGGGGGAATAGAGGAGAGGAGAGGAGAGGAGCAGAAAGGAAAGGAGCTGATTATTTGCACATTTTGGTGGATGTATACATCGCTAATCACTACCATTATTAGCTAATTTTGTGGCCCTGTCATGCAGATCGGCCCCTTGTAAAAATACAGTTTTTAGAGCTTTTTATTTTTGTTACATTAGGTCAGTTTGTAGCTGTTTTGGAGCTTTAAATTATACCACATGGTCTTCACTAGCAGCTGGAGTTTGCTCATTAGTGAAGGAAATGTAGATGTTTTTTAAACTAAACTTTTCACTTTGAGGACCTCCTGTCCATGTTGTCTTAAAAGATGAAAACAGTTGTAGGGTATCGGTGTCATAAACATGTCACAACATTCAACATTTACACTGTTTCTCATAAAAGCCCCAGTGGACCATTTTATGCTTTACTTGGGGTGAGATTCAGCAGTCAACAGTCCCACAGAAACCTTTGGTGTCTGGTAGTATTATGTCTGTCTGGGTATATTGAAACTGCTTTGTGTGTTTTGGAGGACTTAATAGGAACTTTGAAGCAGTAGTGTTCAATTAACAGGTTAATCTGGCTATGATAGGAACTATTTACACTCAGAGAGCAAGAGAAACAGCAAGAGATAATTACAAAGCTCTTACTCTGCTTTTTCGAAGGCCAGAGTGAAGTTTTTCTCCCTCTCTTTAGGACTCAGGGAATTGTAGTCAAAAGCATCGGGAAAGAAACGGTGAATCAGAGCGCAGAATGCCATCCCATCACACCAGGACGATGAGAAGTTTTCTATGTTGATGCCCTGAAAGATGAAGGTGACAAGAAGATGTCATCTGAAGAGACACAAATACACTGAGGCCCGTTTGCTGTGTGTTGATCTCACCTCGTAGTTGCGAGTTTTGCTGCGACACCACTGAAGCATCTTCTGTTTGATTGAAGCGCCTGTGGCCAAAGCTGAAGATGACTTCTGGAGTTTGAAGTTGCGTTGTACTGGTGTCCTAAAAATGTCACAATCAGATTCTCATTAAACCCCCACTAAACCAATGCTTAACCGTCACTTTCTAAACTACAAAGGACTGTATATTGACTTACTCTGGTGCACCTTGTTGGAACTTGGCAATAATGTCCTTCTTAGCGGATGCTCTAATAGAGCGGGCCGAGGGTCTTGGTCGGGACAGAGCCTGGAGTGCAGAAGAAGAGGGAGGTCCACTCTTTCTTTTTGTCTTCCCTTGTTTTTCTGCCTCCTTAATCTTTCCTTTATCTTTTGCTTCCACTTCTTTGAGTTGTTTTTTCTTCTCAGCCCCCTTCATTGTCTTTTCATTTACACTTTTCTCTTCTTCCTCTGCCGTTTCCTCAGTCTTCTCTTTCTCTTTGCTTTTGTCCTTCACCTCCTCTCCATCTTTCTCAGCCTCACTGTTCTTGACCTCCTCCTCCACCTGCCCTCCTTTCTTATCCTCTTCCTTCTCTCCTTCCTCTTCTTTTTCTCCATTCATCGGTTCAGGATCCTTCACGTCTGTAGTTGCTTTGTCTTTATCTTGTCCGCCCTCTTCGGCATCACCTCCAGCAAGCTTTGATGCAGTCTGGGGCTTGTCTGTATCTTCAGTACTGGCCTCCTCTCCTTCCTGTTGTGCAATTGTATCCTCCTCCCCCTCCTCCCCCTTCTCTCCCTTCTCCACCGTCTCCACCGTCTCCACCGTCTCCCCCTTCTCCCCCTCCTCCCCCTCCTCCATTAACCCTTGACCTTTGACTGTCTCCTCTGCTGCAGTGTTTCTCCCTGGGTCTTTACTCTCCACCAGCCCTGGCTCATCTGTCTGGAGGACAAGCAAATAAAATGGAGTTTAGTTATGTAGTTTATGTAGTAAAAAAAACATCAGTAAATACAATTAGATAAATAAACAGGTCACAATGCGTGTTTGTGCATCTACACACACTACAGATACGATGATATGAGCAACTAGAGATCTCAACTCGCACATCTATTTCTAAGAAATAAACCTTGACTTTATGCATCTTTTATAGTTTTCTAAATTTGAAATGTACTAAATCACAATTCAAATTTGATTATAATTATCAGTGATTTTGAAACCAAAATTTCATACTTAGGTAACAAATAGACCATCTCCATGACAACTGAGCAACTTCATCCGCAGAAGAGGAAGGCTAAAGTTTTTGGAAACAAATCATTTCAGCCTCGCGTTCAGATTTCTTTTGTCAAGCAGCTTGTGAATATTTGTGGCCATATCTTCAATCCTTCTATTCTGTGATTTGACCAAAATATCTAAACTTTTATTCAGTGTGAATATTAGCTTGTCATGTACAGTAATGTCCATTTCTCATATGGTCGTTCTTCCTTGGCCAAAAGTATGTTAAAACAATCTGTTTCTGGTATCAGCAATTGAACAAATTGACCAAAGGAAAGACTTTTTTTTGTGTATTTGTTTGGTTTTTACAAATGTTGAAGGAATGACGCACCTCACCTGTGCCTTTTAATATTTTCAATATATTTCTATATATTCACTAAACCTCCCATACACTCATCAACGCAACATGTCACACATTGTGAGGAAACTACAGCTTCTGACCTCTTCATTCATTCATTCATTCATTCATTCATTCATTCATTCATTCATTCTTTCATGATGGACGTGTTTACTGTCATTTTGTTTATTATATATTGATTGTTCCTACACAATACTGAAAACACCTAATCTAAAATTAAAATTTGTCTGTGTTTAAAAAATACAGAGTAGATTAAATTAACCTGGCAACAATCTTTTTCTGACTTATTAAGAACACGACTTCTGTTAAGAGTAATATTATGTAAGATGTACTAAAATTAGTAACCACACTTTACTCTGGGGATAACATGGTCCTCAACCATCGAGCATAATGTAATGTGAGACCTAAAAATACTGTGTGGGATTTGTTGAGTATCTCACTTATTTAGATCAGGCAGAGAGCTTTTCAAGATGGACTTTCAGATGGAGAATGAGCCTTTTGCAGTTTTTGTATCACACCTGAACCTAAAATACGGGTCAAAATCATCCCAATTAAAACAAAGTAAATCCAAAATGAATCATGAAACTAAACCCTTCTGGCTCTCTACACTGAAATATCATATATAGTGGGGTCTTATGTCATGTGTGCTTTTACATAATCTGATGAAGAAACTGTCGTCAGTCACTTTTTCAAACATAAGTGAAATCTGATAGAGATTAATTTAATGATATTTAAAAACGTACTTATTAAAAGTAGTATAAGGCTCATGAGCTCAATTTATTAATGACCTACTGGGGTAACAGTTGCTCCAGGACAGACCTTGCGGTTGTGACTCATCAGTGAGAATAGTAAAGTCACCCAGGAGTAAGAACAGGTGTAACACAGCAGTAGCAGCCAAAACCACTTCTCCCAACCTGCTGTACAAACACAACACCTGCCATAGCCACAAATACTCTTACAGCCTATTCTCGGTACAGAGTGTGACACCGGTCATTGTGGATTTTTTGCGAATGTGAAGAAACTTTTATGCAGTGATTTAATGTAAAAGCACTGACCTGGTTGTTGTTGTTGTTTGTGTCAGTGTGATTCGTCGTCTCTGTAGACTCAGACGTCTCCTGGCAGGGAGTTTCTCCATCCATGATGTTCAGATATGGCTGATTATCCACTGGATCAAAGCTCAAATCAGATTTAATGATCCCTCCTGTCTTCTCTAGAAAGTTTTCATTCAGTCTAAAAGTGAAGCCTCTTCACTGGCGCCCTGCTCAGTGTCTCACTCTCTGCTTCTCACTACTTTTAAGAGTACGTCTCCCTCCCCGTCCCTGTCTCTGCCTCTCCGTGTCTCTGTCTGCACTGCCGGGTGTTTGTGATGTGTGTGTTGGTTTGTGGATATCCGCCCTCACCCTCCTTCACCCGACACCCCCTCCCTCTGCTTTGTGAGGATTCCTACGCTTCTTTATCTGACCTTTCGAACAACACAGGGACCCGAAATAGAATCATAGTGACATAGGCACAGGCCAACGGGCTGGACAGCTGCGTCTGCTGTGGAAACCGTGGCTGTACACACACACGTGGATGCATGCATGGAGTCCAATAAACACTTGTGTACTCACATACAACAGCCCCTTCTCTTTTTTTTCCATCTATGAAGTGTTGACTCGAATACTCCTGATATGTTTGAATGACTACAGGTGTCATATAGTCAAATTTAAAATGGCAAAACAAATTAAAGGGACTTTTTATCAGTAAATTTGCATGAGTTTATTTGCAAGATTGCAAATTATTGGATACTAAGCACTCAAGTGGTAGAAAGGGGAAACACTTTTCATTCTTTTTATTTCACAGAGGGTCACACACACACACACACACTCTCCTGTTCTCTCTGTAGTCAGATTTCCTGTGAACAGTTTTCTCTCTCCATGTGCCTGGCTGTCAGAGTAATTTTAATAAATCTGCATCAAGTGAATTACCCATTCTTACTTCACACATCTCATCTTTCTGCATTTATTTTCACCTTTGTAATGTCCCATTTGTCTCCTTGTCAACCACTACCTGGGTTTACTTTTTCTCTTCCACTTAACAGTCTTTCAGATAATACCATAAAGTGTTTAAATGGCTTGAACATATAAAGAAAATATTAATATACTGGTTAACAGCTTCTTAAAACTTGAATGAGTCGATACACTAAATGGTGTATCGACTCATTCAACACAAAACAGATGGTTTTAAAAATAAACGTCTATCTTTATTTCCACTCTGTCATTATCTTGTCCTTCCCCCACATCCTTCTCTACTCCTTTCTGTCTTGGGGGCTATAAATATGTTGACGGCTTCTTGTGTATCTGTTCCACTCCCTCCCTCTCTCGGCCAGTCGCAGGAGCACAACTGTCCATCTGTTGTACTTTATATGTTTGTATAACTTGAGGGCTTGTTGCTGTTAAATAGGGAAACAAAAGGAGATGATGAGAGATTTTAATATAAAAACAATGTGTTAATGTAATGTGCTAGTGAGTGTCTGTGTGTGTGTTTCCACAACAGATGGCCTCAGATGCCTCACTTTGTACTGTGTTGCGGTGAACCACTCTTCTTGTTGTCTTCTGCTCCTGGAACTAGATGTATAAAAGTGGTAAAGCTTGGCACAGTATATACTCACAGCAACTTTTGTAGACAGTTCTAACCACATTGAATTATTTTGTTTTTATTGTTCCTTTTGAAGCTTTCACAATTATAAACTCATAATGCCAATTTAAGCACTTGGTCACATGATTTGAACATGCAACCTTCAGATCTGGAGTCAGACACACTATCATTGCGCCACAAGATCTGCAGTTATAAACTGTAATGGCATCTTAGACAAACCTACAGGTGGTCGACTCAAGACTGAGCCAAGATACATTGATGAAGGCCTTGGCCCAAGATTTGTGTTCTTTGCACAAAAGAGAAACAAAGTGACTGCAAAGGCAAAAAGCTATGATTAACTTTAAATTGCTTGTATGAGTCCTCATACCTGTACAATGGAGGCATTGTTTTTCCAGGAGGAAGCATTATCAATCAGGCATAAACCATTTGTCATACTGCATGTTTTAGGGTTGGTGCATTGTCATCCCAGAGGAGGCCACTGCCATGTTTAATCATAGAGTAAATGCAACCTCTTAGTCACTCCAAGGAAGTCGTAGGGAACAAGTGTGTGACTCTGACGTGATTTGAACACGCAACCTTCTGATCTGGAGTCAGACGCGCTACCGTTGCGCTACAGAGCCTGCTATCTCAAACTGTTATGGCGACTTAGAACCATGCTATACAAGTACAATATCTATCACTGCAGCAGGATTCAAGCCTGAACTGAGATACACTGATTAAGACTTTGGCCAAAGACACTGTGCTCTTCATGCAAAAGATATTTCTTCATTTGATGTTTTGACTGTGGTAGTACAGAATGCCGTGCTTAACACATAGCACCAAAATTTATCATAGGTGTTCAATTTAGCTGAGATCTAGTGACAGCAAAGGTTAAAACATATGATTTACATTATTTTCATGCTCTTATGATGGGGGAATTAGCATCCTGAAAGAGACTACTGCAATCAGGACAGAAATGTTTCATCATACAACTGCTTGACTCTAATGCAATTTAAACATGAAACCTTCTGATCTGGAGTCAGACACACCAGAATATAGAAAGATGCCATACAAATGAAATGTCTATCACTGTAGCCTGAGCCTAGATACGTGTAGAAGGGTTAGTCTCGCCTTCACCTCACTTTTACCTGCCTAGGCCCACGTAGTCACTTTTACCTGGCTGGTCACGGCCACTTATGTCACTTCCCCTTTTTGTTAGTATGTTACTTTCCATATAAGGGAAACGCCAACAGCGCAATCAGGTCCCATTCAATTACCATCTGGGCACATTATAAATACTCATTGAATACACACACAGAGAGAGGTGTTTTCCCGTCAAGTGTGCCAGAGTGCTATAGTCCCCGGTGATCAGCTGGCAGACAGGGAGTTTGGTCTTTCTGTTCGAGGTGCAGACAACCCCAGCTTTTGAACATCCAGATCCGTGGGAGACAGATTTCACTTGTAGAGGGGTCCAGTGCAGAGGAGCAGTTGAGCTGCACCATAATTGGCCGGGGTTATTATGGCAGAGGATAGTTTGCTACTGTTTTTCCTATAGTTTTTTTTGTTATTATTTTTTCTCTTCTTGGTTTCTTTTGTTTAGTTATATTTAGTGTTGTTTTTGCCTCTTTTGGTTTAGTATATTTTGACTGATTGTAGGATTGGTTGATTTGTGTTATCAGACGAACCCACTGCACCTGAAGGACCTCGTTAGGTATATTAATGCTGTCTCTGTGCCCCTTTATTTAGCTTCAGATACCTGGGCTGTACTGTGTGGGGGCTCTAGCCATATGGGTTGTTGTGCACCTGCATGCAGATAAGTATTACATGGCACCTAGGGGTGTTAGTTTGGTGTGTGTGTGCGTGTGTGTTTGCAGTGGTGGCAGTGCTGTGAAGGCACATGGTGATATAGTCGTGGAAAAAGTGGTTATCCTGTACCAGTCAGCCTGGCTTGTTAATATGTTTTTTTTGTTTTCCTTTAGAGTGAGGAGTATTTTGAATATATATTTTTTTATTATATGCACAGACACAGCATGATCGTGAGGGTGTGTGAGGCATTTTAACTCTTAAATACCTACTTGGCAGATATTAACTTTATTCTATTAATAAATTGATCTCTGGTTGTATTACAACGCCACTGTCATTTTTATAAATTGATCCTTTTAAATAAATTTTGATACAATTGGACTCGAAGCCACGTCTCTGTTTAATTTCTTTACACTTATCTGTGTGTTGACCTGTATAGAGTAGGTGGTCTTGGGGGGAGCCCGGGTTAAGGTGGGATTAGCCTTACCCTCCAGTTAGGCAGGTCACATTTGGTTCCTTTATGTCCATCAGCTTAAATACACAACAACCATATATATGCAGGCAGCTGACACAGTACAGGAGAAAACAATCAAGTGTGTTATTAAGGGGATGGGCCATGACAAGCCTCCACAAGAGATACAGAGTATATATTCTCCAAAACTCTTCTAGAGGGATGAACTCAGTTCTTCCAAAATATATTCCCTCATTTGGTGTTTAGATGGTGGTGGAGAGTGCCATCTAACACTGGTCTAAAATGGCCAATAGAAGTTTGATTGGGTTTACATTTAGTGATTGCAAAGATCACTCAGTGCCCAGGGGATAATGGTATTGTCATCCTGGGAGACAGCACTACCAAACCACAGAGTAAAGGTAACTTCTCAGAATACCTATACCTGATTGCACTCCCTCAGCTTGACTGTAAACAGTCCTCTTGAAAGATTAACAATGCTTAAGCCCTCCACCTGTTCATATGAAAGTGGCCATCTGTGACCTTGATGTGATTTGAACATGCAACCCTCTGATCTGGAGTCAGACGCGCTACCATTGCACCACAAGGTCTGTTGGTCACAGTTTAAAAAGGAGGTCATACAAGTAAAAGGTCTATTATTGTATCAGCCAGCAGGATTCAAGCTTGAGCCAATATACTGCTCTGTTTTATGTCTATTACCTGGTGTTAATTAGTAATGCTCATATTTTCCATTACTGGTTCTAATTTTGCATTATTATTCCAATTATACAACTTATTTTGCCCTTGCAACATTTTGTTATTTGAATGCTGGTTCGGCATCTGGCATTAAACACATGGAGGAAGACCTTGACCCAAGACGTCCATGTGCCACTCAGGGCGTTCTTCTTCGAGAAGATATTCCCTCATTTGGTGCAGTCTATGACATGTCACTTCAAAACTCGCCACCAGTGTTCAGTTCAGCTTTGATGACAGAGAAGGTCATAGCACATGATTCACATCACTTATCAAACCAATGAGTGACACTTTATGCTCCATAATTTGGGGCATTGTCATCTTGGAGGAGGTCAGTGCCATCTGGATACATGTGTTTGATCACAGAATAAATGTGACCTCTCAGTTGCTCAGAGTAAGTCACAGACAGTTGTAACCGTTTGACCCTGACGTGATTTGAACACGCAACCTTCTGATCTGGAGTCAGACGCGCTACCGTTGCGCCACAGAGTCTGCTGTCTCAACCTGTAAAAGTGTTTTAGGTGGATGGCATTTTTACAATCTTACAATCTCACAATTTCATTTGGCAGATGCTTTTATCCAAAGCGACGTACATCTGAGAGCTGACAAAACACAAACAGGGATCTAGAGAGAACAACGAGAGTAAGCGCTATAAAGCTAAGTTTGACTCCGATTGGATGTAGATGTGGTGCACAGAGGCAATGCATAGAGTGCACAGATTGCTTAGAAGCAATTTTTTTATTTTTTATTTTTTTGTATTTTTGATTTTTATCTTCCTTAAGTCCATCAAGTGCAGAGGTGTTCGTGAAAGAAGCTAGGTCTTTAGTCTTTTCTTAAAGATTGAGAGGGACTGTGGATCAAACAGAGTTTGGTAACTCGTTCCACCACCAGGGAACTACAGAAGAGAAGAGTCTAGCTAGTGACTTAGGGCCCTGTTGTGGTGGTGGTATCAGGCGCCTTTCATTGGCAGAGCGCACTGAGCATGACGGAGCATAGACCTAAGGGAGTTTTGTAAGTGAGTGTCAGGGTTTTGAATTTGATGCGGACAGCAACTGGGAGCCAGCGGAGGGATATGAGCAGCGGGGTGATGTGCTGTTTTGGGCTGATTGAAGACCAGCTGTGTCGCTGCATTCTGGACACACATGTGGGAAGGCCTGCCAGTAAGGAGTTGCAGTAGTCAATACGTGATATTACAAGAGCCTGTACCAGGAGTTGTGCTGCATGCTGGGTTGATTCAAGCTGGACACTGATGTTTTGTTATATAAAGGGACTGCCTGGGATGACAAGGAGCTCGAAGGTTGAGTTGGTGGCGTTCTTTCATCCATGCCGATATATCGGCAAGGCATGACGAGATCCGAAGTGAGACTGTGTGGTCTTTCGGTGGGAACAACTGGAAGAGTTGGGTATCGTCAGCATAGCAATGGTATGAGAAACCATGGGAGCAGATGATTACGCCAAGTGAGGTGTTGTATATTGAGAAAAGAAGGGGACTGAGCATTAACCCTTGGGGAACCCCTGTGGATAAGCCGTGCGGTTTGGACACTTCTCCCCTCCAAGATACTCTAAAATATCTCTCTGAGAGGTCGGACATGAACCAGCAGAGGGCAGATCCTTAGATACCAAGCTCAGTGAGTGTGGAAAGGAGGATTTGGTGGTTAAATGTGTCAAAGGCAGCTGACAGATCAAGCAGCAAAAGGGCTGAGGACTGACCAGCAGCTCTGGCTGTGCGTAGTGATTCCATAACTGATAGGAGTGCAGTCTTGGTAGAGTGCCCCCGCTTAAAGCCAGACTGATTCGGGTCATACAGGTTGTTCTCAGAAAGGAATTCAGAGACTTGTTTCAAGACTGTGCACTCAAGTACCTGGGCTGGGTTGAGTGTTGGTTTTTGAGCAGCAGGGTGACTTGAGCTTGCTTAAATGTGGCGGGGGAAAACGGAGTGAGGAGTTGATGATGTGCGTGACTGTGGGGTTAAGTGTACGGGAAATGGTCTGTAAAAGGTTGGATGGTATAAGGTCCAGTGGACAGGTAGTGGGACGAGAGCCAAGCAAAAGTTTGGAGACTTCCTCCTCGGTCAGAGGGGAGAATGAGGAGAGTGTGGCCCTATCAGCTGGCAGCTGCAGGCTGAGTTGGTCAGGCTCAGAGAACTGGTTACTGATGGCAGAGACCTTATCAGTAAAAAATTAGGCGAACATGTCTGCAGTGGGCAGAGTGGAGGGCAGAGGAGGAGGCGGATTGAGGAGTGAGTTAAAAGCAGAGAACATTTTCCACGCGTCTGTGGCACCACAGATCTTGTTCTGATAGTAAATGGCCTTAACAGTTTTTAAACTGGAGGAGAATGAGGCTAGGAGACCCTGATAGTCACTGAGGTCAATGGGCTCTCTGGATTTATGCCATTTTCTCTCTGCTGCTCTGAGTTCCGCCCTTTGCAGTTTTTTTGATCCAAAATCTATAAATCATCCAAGTCACAGAGGGCAACATAGCATGATAGTATCATCTGTTTGTATGGAAGCATCTGTTGTGTGGCAAATTTTCTAGTCAGGAACAACATTGAGAAAGCTTCAACTCCATTTTCTGTCAATAACCTAGTCACTTAAGGTAATACATTAGGTAAGAGTTTGACTCTGATGTGATTTAAACAACCATCTGATTTGGAGTAAAATATTCCCTCATTGCATCCTCAGATCTGCAATTATTTACTGGTATAATAAAATATCATTTTCTATATCTAATTTTTAGTTATTTCCCAGTTTGCCCTTGCAACAATTTGCTGATACCTGTGTGATTTGATGTTTGACATTCAAAATGAAGTTTTTGGCCCCAGATATTTCCATTGTGGTGGAGAGGGCAGTGTCAGATCAGTCCATAAATCTAAGCTGTGTTTTGGCCCACCGCTAATGGTTCAAGCTAAGAGCTCACTGGTAACTACAAAATTCATGCTTCAGAGAAGTCTGCACCATGTAGTTTGGTGAACTACAACATGCAAAGCTACATATTTAGCATTCCATATTGCAATGTTAAGGTGACATTGAAATTCAGCTTCTTTGACATACAAGTGTTGTATCTCAAAAGAGTTTTAGTTTCAAGCACAACCTCAAGCCCCATGTTGTATACTGTACACCGAGTAATTTATAAACTGCATGTTCTTATACAACTCTTATTTACAAGCCTGAGTAAGTTTTAATATGCAAAAAAAGGGACCACCAAGACAGTTTTCCAGAATGTAACTTCCTTTCCATTTTGACCAGTAAACATTTAGTTTTGTAAAATGCTTGCTGCCCTCTGAAGGGTAACAGTAGTCTTAAGCCAGAGTATTCGACAAGATCTTTATTGAATTCAGAGAGCTTTGCTCATGCTGATGAGATCCACCACTTAGTACCCATGGCCCTGAAAGACAGGAAAGAGCAACATTAGTACAAGTAACAATAAGGCTTAATATTGTTGTCTTACTGTCTAGCTTACCTTGCTCAGGTTGTATCCACCAGTTTGGCTATAAATTGGTACTTCATACCGCTGCCAGTGCTGCATGAAGCTGCCATGAGAAGGAGCAGATACGCCACCTGTTGCACCACCTTGTCCATAGGGAGCCATCACAGGTGGCCTGGGGTCCTCAAAGCTCTGGGGGACTGCAAAGGTCTCAGTCTTCTGTGCAGGACTGGGGTTATTGGAGACGTGGTATCTGATGTAGTGAATGTCATGCCAGTTGTCATTCCTTGCTTGTTGCTGCTGAAATGACTGTGGCTCAAGGATACTGGTTGGTCCAGGTGGACTCACTTTCTGAGGTCTATTGAAGCCAATGCCACGAGTGCCACCTGATATCTCCTCACCCACAGAGCAGATACTGGGAGGTGCAACAGCCCAGTTGATGTCTGAGTAGAGGAATTAAGAGAATTATTAGCAGTTTCCAATGAAACTCCTACCATAGATAAAGAATTTGTTTAATTCATTTAGAAACAAGACCTGCCACTAATAGTTGATGTAGATCCAAAAAAGCACTTGAATTGTTACCTTGTGAGCGTTTATATGTGCTGCAGCAGGCTGAGTGAGAACGAGAGACCAGGCTTCAACAGGAAGTGCAGCAGCTCGAGGAACAGCTGAAAATATTCAGAGGCAAACCCATGCTAAAGCTGATGCAGACACCTGACAGCAGCTGCTCAGTGATGCAAACACAATTATCTCAGCACTCAGAGCAGCTTGGATCAGAGCACCAGTGATGTCAAAGACACAACATCATCACAGCAACTGCAGGACTCCACTCTGCAGCGTCAGGAGTCCTTCAAGAGATTCCAGCACTATATAGAGACCTATTCAAATATAACTACAGAGCCCTGGACAAGGCCCTGAGAGTGCAGCATTCCCTGATGCACCTTTATTTAACCTCCTTTCCTAAACCCCTTTGTGAGGCAGGTTGAAAAGCAGCCCCGACCAATCAGAGCCTAATCAGTTAATGATGGACAGCTGCTGGTGAATGACTCTCAGGTAAGATGGATCAGCTTATAAATATATCAGTGGCTTCTTGTGTATCTGTCCCACTCTCTACATCAGAGGATCACAACTATACATGCGTTGCACATTATATGTTTGTAAAACTTGAGGACTTGCTGCTGTTAAATAGGTGTCTTGTTAACCATCTGGTCACTCATGGAAACTACAGAAAGTTTGACCTTGATGTCAAGTTTGACTCTTCTGATCTAGAGTCAGACATGCTACCATTGCACCACAAGATGGTCTGCTAATGGTATCTTAGATGGATGCTATACAAGTGGCCAAATCAAGATACACTGATGAAGGCCTTGGCCCGAGACATATGTTCTTTGCACAAAGATATTTTCTCACATGGTGTTTTGATGATGGTAGAGGAGAATATTGCCTGATTTGAGTTTACATTTAGTGATGCATAGACAACTCATCAAACTCATGGTGACTGCAAATGTTCCTCATGAAGTATTAACAATGCTCAGGCCAACCACCTACTCATTTGAAGGTGATCACTTGTGACCTTGACGTGATTTGAACACGCAACCTTCTGATCTGGAGTCAGACGCGCTACCATTGCGCCACAAGGTCTGCTGTTGACAACTGTTGCAGCAGGATTCAAGCCTGAACTGAGATACACTGATGAAGACTTTGGCAAAAGACACTGTGCTCTTCATGCAGAAGATATTTCCTCATTTGATGTTTTGACAATGGTGATGGAGAGTGCTGTGCTTAACATGTCACCCCAAAATTTATCATAGGTGTTCAGTATAGCTGAGATCTAGTGACAGCAAAGGCCAAAACATATGATTTACATTATTTTCATTATCTTACAATGTCACAATTTCATTTGGCAGTTGCTTTTATCCAACGCGACGTACATCTGAAAGTTAATACAACACAAGTAAGGATCTAGTCAAGAGAGAGCGTGAGTAAGTGCCATGAAGCTAAGTTCAAGTCTGATAGGATGTAGGTACCAACAGGCAGTGAATTTCAAACACATGTATCCTGATGGCACTGACCTCCTCCAGAATGACAATGCTCCAAATCACAAAGCATGAGGTGTCACTCAGTGGTTTGATAAGTGATGTGAATCATGTGCTATGGCCTTCTCCATTATCAAAGCTAAACTCAACACTGATGGCAAGTTTTAGAGTGACATGTCATAGACTGCACCAAAGGAGGGAATATCTTCTGTAAGAAGAACGCCCTGACTGGCACATGAATGTCTGGGTCAAAGTCCTCCTCTGTGTTTAATGTCGGATGCCAAACCAGCGTTAAAGTAACATAATGTTGCAAAGGCAAAATAAGTTTTATAACTGGAATAGTAATGCAAAATTGGAACCAGTAACACCACAATAAACATATTAATAAGTAAGACTACATAATGGACATAAAATGGAGCGGTGTATTAGCTCAAGCCTGAATCCTGCTGGCTGATGCAATAAAAAACATTTTATTTGTATGATCCCATTTTTAAACTGTCATAACAGACCTTGTGGCGCAACGGTAGCGCATCTGACTCCAGATCAGAAGGTTGCGTGTTCAAATCACGTCAAGGTCACAGGTGATCACCTTCCAATGAGCAGGTGGTTGGCCTGAGCATTGTTAATGCTTCATGAGCAACATTTGCAGTCATTGTGAGTACTATGAGTGGTCTATGCAATCAGTAAATGTAAATCCAATCAAATGTCTATGGTACTTTTTAGACCAGTGTCAGACTGCACTGTCCACCACCATCTAAACACCAAATGAGGCAATATACTTTGGAAGAACTGACTTCATCCTTCTAGAAGAGTTTTGGAGACGTGGAGAATATATACCGAAGTGCTCTGAGTCTTTTGTGGAGGCTTGTCGTGTTAATAACATACTTGATTGTTTTCTCCTTTACTGTTTCACTCGTCTGCATATATATGGTTGTTGTATAACTAAGCTGATGGACATAAAGGAACCGTATCTGGGCTACAGTGATAGACATTTCATTTGTATGGCATCTTTGTATATTATAGTTTGCGCAATTCAAGAGAAGAGTCTAGCTAGTGACTTAAGGCCCTGTGGTGGTCATTGTACCAGGTGCCTTTCATTGGCAGGGCATAGTGAGCGGGTGTAGACCTGAATGAGGGAGTTCAGGTAGGCAGGAGCTGTTTTACTTGCTGTTTTGTAAGCGAGCATCAAGGTTTTAAATCTGATTCAGGCAGCAACTGGGAGCCAGTGGAGGGATATGAGTAGCAGGGTGACGTGCTGTTTTGGGCTGGTTGAAGACCAGCCGCGCTGCCGTGTTCTGTATCATCTGCAGAGGTTTGAATCTTAATGTGGGGAGATCTGCCAGAAACTACTGCAGTCAGGACAGAAATGTTTCATCATACAGCTGCTCAACTCCAATGCAATTTGAACATGAAACCTTCTTATCTGGATGCCATACAAGTGGGTCTACATTTAGTGATTGCATAGATCACCCATTCTCATCAAACTCACTCACAGTGGCTGTAAATGTTGCTCATGAAGATTTAACAACACTCAGGTCAACTACCTGCTCATTTGAAGGTGATCACCTATGACCTTGATGTGATTTGAACACACAACCTTCTGATCTGGAGTCAGACGCGCTACCGTTGCGCCACAAGGTCTGTTAGGACAGTTTAAAAATGCAAGTAAAATGTTTATTATTGCATCAGCCAGCAGGATTCAGGCTTGAGCTAATATAATGCTCCATTTTATGTCCATTAACTAGTCTTACTTATTAATACGCTTATTGTGCTGTTACTGGTTCTAATTTTGCATTACTATTCCAGTTATAAAACTTATTTTGCCCTTGCAACATTTTGTTGTTTGAATGCTGGTTTGGCATCTGGCACTAAACACAGAGGAAGATCTTGACCCAAGACGTCCATGTGCCAGTCAAGGTGATCCCTCCTCAATCCTCGATCCGCGCTCCTCGAAGCAGAAGCAAGTGATTTGGGACGCTTATCAAAACGGTGCACCAGGAACAACTTCCGGTTCAGGCGAGGAGCGAGGAGCAAGGAAAGATCAAATAAAAGACTTGAGATGTACCCTATGACATGTCGCTCTAAAACTTGCCACCAGTGTTCAGTTCAGCTTTGATGACCAAGAAGGCCATAGCACATGATTCACATCACTTATCAAACCAATGAGTGACACTTTATGCTCTGTAATTTGGGGCATTGTCATCTGGATACATGTGTTTGATCACAGAATAAATGTGGCCTCTCAGTTGCTCAAAGGAAGTCACAGGTGCAACTGTTTGACCTTGACATGATTTGAACATGCAACCTTCTGATCTGGAGTCAGACGTGCTACCGTTGCGCCACAAGGTCTGTCATGATATTTTAAAAATGCAAGTAAAATGTTTATTATTGCATCAGCCAGCAGGATTCAGGTTTGAGCTAATATACTGCTCCATTTTATGTCCATCAACTAGTCTTACTTATTAATACGCTTATTTTGCTGTTAGTGGTTCCAATTTTGCATTACTATTCCAGTTATAAAACTTATTTTGCCCTTGCAACATTTTGGCATTTGAATGCTGGTTTGGCCTCCGGCACTAAACACAGAGGAAGACCTTGACCCAAGATGTCCATGTACCAGTCAGGGTGTTCTTCTTCTAGAATATATTCCCTCATTTGGTGCAGTCTATCGCTTTAAAACTTGCCATCAGTGTTGAGTTCAGCTTTGATGACCAAGCCATAGCACATGATTCACATCACTTATCAAACCAATGAGTGACACTTTATGCTCTGTAATTTGGGGCATTGTCATTATGGAGGAGGCCAGTGCCATCTGGATACAGATCATGTGTTTGATCACAGAATAAATGTGACCTCTCAGTTGCTCAGAGTAAGTCACAGAGAGTTGTAACCCTTTGACCCTGACGTGATTTGAACACGCAACCTTCTGATCTGGAGTCAGACACGCTACCGTTGCGCCACAGAGTCTGCTGTCTCACACTGTTATGACAACTTAGAACCAACTTAGAACCATGTTATACAAGTACAATATCTATCACTGCAGCAGGATTCAAGCCTGAACCAAGATACACTGATGAAGACTTTGGCCAAAGACACTGTGCTCTTACGTTAATGTGGAGAGACCTGCCAGTAAGGAGTTGCCATTGTCAATGCATGATATTACAAGAGCCTTTTGATGGGGGCATTAGCATCTTGAAAGAGACTACTGCAGTCAGGAGACAAAATGTTTCATCATACAACTGCTTGACTCTAATGCAATTTGAACATGAAACCTTCTTATCTGGAGTCAGACACACCAGAATTGTGCAAACTATAATATAGAAAGATGCCATACAGCTGAAATGTCTATCACTGTAGCCCAGATATGGTTCCTTTATGTCCATCAGCTTAAATACACAACCATATATGCAGATGGGTGACACAATAAAGGAGAAAACAATCAAGTGTGTTATTAACAGGTTCAGCCACAACAAGCCTCAGAGCACTCAAGTATATATTCTCCATGTCTATTCTAGAGGGATGAACTTACTTCTTCCAAGGTATTATTGCTTCATTTGGTGGTGGAGAGTGCAATCTAACACTGGTGTTTGATTGGGTTTACATTTAGTGATGCATAGACCACTCATGAAACTCACTCACTGTGACTGAAAATGCTGCTCATAATGCTCACAGTGACTCCTCATGAAGTATTAACAATGCTCAGGCCAACCACCTGCTCATTTGAAGGTGATCACCTATGACCTTGATGTGATTTGAACACACAACCTTCTGATCTGGAGTCAGACGCGCTACCGTTGCGCCACAAGGTCTGTTAGGACAGGTTAAAAATGCAAGTAAAATGTTTATTATTGCATCAGCCAGCAGGATTCAGGCTTGAGCTAATATACTGCTCCATTTTATGTCCATTAACTAGTCTTACTTATTAATACGCTTATTTTGCTGTTAGTGGTTCCAATTTTGCATTACTATTCCAGTTATAAAACTTATTTTGCCCTTGCAACATTTTGGTATTTGAATGCTGGTTTGGCCTCTGGCACTAAACACAGAGGAAGACCTTGACCCAAGATGTCCATGCACCAGTCAGGGTGTTCTTCTAGAATATGTTCCCTCATTTGGTGCAGTCTATCACATGTCGCTCTAAAACTTGCCATCAGTGTTGAGTTCAGCTTTGATGACCAAGAAGGGCATAGCACATGATTCACATCACTTATCAAACCAATGAGTGACACTTTATGCTCTGTAATTTGGGGCATTGAGGTGGCCAGTGCCATCTGGATACTTGTGTTTGATCACAGAATAAATGTGGCCTCTCAGTTGCTCAAAGGAAGTCACAGGTGCAACTGTTTGACCTTGACATGATTTGAACATGCAACCTTCTGATCTGGAGTCAGACGCGCTACCGTTGCGCCACAAGGTCTGTTATGATATTTTAAAAATGCAAGTAAAATGTTTATTATTGCATCAGCCAGCAGGATTCAGGTTTGAGCTAATATACTGCTCTATTTTATGTCCATCAACTAGTCTTACTTATTAATACGCTTATTTTGCTGTTAGTGGTTCCAATTTTGCATTACTATTCCAATTATAAAACTTATTTTGCCCTTGCAACATTTTGGCATTTGAATGCTGGTTTGGCCTCCGGCACTAAACACAGAGGAAGACCTTGACCCAAGACGTCCATGTACCAGTCAGGGTGTTCTTCTTCTAGAATATATTCCCTCATTTGGTGCAGTCTATCACATGTCGCTCTAAAACTTGCCATCAGTGTTGAGTTCAGCTTTGATGACCAAGCCATAGCACATGATTCACATCTCTTATCAAACCAATGAGTGACACTTTATGCTCTGTAGTTCGGGGCATTGTCATTATGGAGGAGGCCAGTGCCATCTGGATACAGATCATGTGTTTGATCACAGAATAAATGTGACCTCTCAGTTGCTCAGAGTAAGTCACAGAGAGTTGTAACCCTTTGACCCTGACGTGATTTGAACACGCAACCTTCTGATCTGGAGTCAGACGCGCTACCGTTGCGCCACAGAGTCTGCTGTCTCAACCTGTTATGGCAACTTAGAACCATGTTATACAAGTACAATATCTATCACTACAGCAAGATTCAAGCCTAAACCAAGATACACTGATGAAGACTTTGGCCAAAGACACTGTGCTCTTACGTTAATGCGGAGAGACCTGCCAGTAAGGAGTTGCCATTGTCAATGCATAATATTACAAGAGCTTTTTGATGGGGGCATTAGCATCTTGAAAGAGACTACTGCAGTCAGGAGACAAAATGTTTCATCATACAACTGCTTGACTCTAATGCAATTTGAACATGAAACCTTCTGATCTGGAGTCAGACACACCAGAATTGCGCAAACTATAATATACAAAGATGTCATACAGCTGAAATGTCTATCACTGTAGCCCAGGTATGGTTCCTTTATTCTCCAAGTCTCATCTAGAGGGATATAGTTAGTTCTTCCAAAGTATATTGCCTCATTTGGTGGTGGAGAGTGCAATCTAACACTGGTGTTTGATTGGGTTTACATTCAGTGATGCATAGACCACTCATGAAACTCACACAGTGACTGCAAATGTTGCTCATGAAGGATTAAGAATGCTCAGATCAACCAGCTGCTCATTTGAAGGTGATCACTTTTGACCTTGATGTGATTTGAACACGCAACCTTCTGATCTGGAGTCAGACGTGCTACCGTTGCACCACAAGGTCTGCTATTGACATCTGTCATGACAATTTAGAACCATGCTATACAAGTACAATATCTATGTAAGGGACCGAGCTGGCAGACAAAGGAAACTCAGGTGGTTTCAAAAAAAGAGGGTTTTTATTTTACCCAAAAAACGCAAAAAAGGTACAAATGACAATATATGTAAATAAAGTTCAGGGCCCATAAAAGAGGTCAAATAAACAGAACTCAACAAAAGTGAACTTAACCCTGCTAACAGACCTTTCAAAATGTACACAAAGGGGAACATATATACTGGCTGATCAGACCATAACACAAGAGGGGTAACTGACAAATGACAAACAAAAAAACCCCAACAGAATTCCCCCCCAAAACAGGTTAACTCAACTAAGATCAACTAAACCAAAAATACCCAACTAAACATTCAATAAAGAGAAACAAACAATATGACTAAACTTGAAATAAACAGTTCCTCCCTGTGAGGTTTCAGGACTTGGTATGACCCAATTGGCCACTTCCTGTATTTAACCATTGCATGTCCTGATGCACATCCTTTGCCCAGGCCTGGCCAGATGTCCTCCAGGAGCAGCACCCCAACACTGGTAACTCAAAAAATGAAAATTAGAACAACTTAAACTAATGACATATAACTTGACCAAATGTGCGCGCTACAAATAGAAACTAATGTACTGCCAAACTGTAAAATAAAATGAGTATGATGTATGAAACAAAATCCAATGTGTTGTTATTTATTTGTATGTAATGTGAAATGTAAAATTAGCTAACTGAGGAAAAAAATGAACTACAGATGTAAAAGAGACCAAAGTGTGAGTGCCAGCTGGGATACAAACTTCAATGCAGCTGTGTGGCTGCAAGTGCGGCTATCACAATCTATCACAGCAGCAGGATTCAAGCCTGAACTGAGACACACTGATGAAGACTTTGGCCAAAGACACTGTGCTCTTACTGTAATGCGGAGAGACCTGTCAGTAAGGAGTTGCCATTGTCAATGCATGATATTACAAGAGCCTTATGATGGGGGCATTAGCATCTTGAAAGAGACTACTGCAATCAGGACAGAAATGTTTCATCATACAACTGCTTGACCCTAACGCAATTTGAATATGAAACTTTATCTGGAGTCAGACACACCAGAATTGCGCAAACTATAATATAGAAAGATGCCATACAAGTGAAATGTTTATCACTGCAGCCTGAGCCCAGATATGGTTCCTTTTATGTCCATCAGCTTAAATACACAACAACCCAATCTAACACTAGTGTTTGATTGGGTTTACATTTAGTGATGCATAGACCACTCATAACACTCAGTGACTGCAAATGTTCCTCATTTCAGGATTAACAATGCTCAGGTCAACCAGCTGCTCATTTGAAGGTGATCACCTATGACCTTGATGTGATTTGAACACACAACCTTCTGATCTGGAGTCAGACGCGCTACCGTTGCGCCACAAGGTCTGTTATCACAGTGTAAAAATGGGGTCATACAAGTAAAATGTTTATTATTGAATCAGCCAGCAGGATTCAGGCTTGAGCCAATATACTGCTCCATTTTATGTCCATTAACTAGTCTTACTTATTAATGCTCTTATTTTGCTCTTACTTGTTCCAATTTTGCATTACTATTCCAATTATAAAACTTATTTTGCCCTTGCAACATTTTTTTATTTGAATGCTGGTTTGTGTGGTGGCCGCACCACATGTGAGCACCAAGTGTTAGTAGTTTTCTTTTTAACACTTAACGTACAAACATTTCAAATAATGACAGTACACATAGTCTTTTGTTTTCATACAGCACACACTTCATTATTGACAGTTTGTTTGCTAATTTGAGTGCACGCATTTTGGTTAACATTCTGTCATTAATATTTCTTGCTTGTGTTAAATCATGCTTTACCTTTGTCTTTTTTTTCATGGATCCGGCGAGTTCTCCCTCTGGCCAAACTAGTCGGCATCGGTAAAGATGGCCTCTTATACTGTGGCAGGCAGGAAGTGGAAGAGGCCAACCGGGCGTGCCAGAGGGGAGTCTGCCTAATTACTTTAAGATGTCAAGTTTTATTTTTCTTGCTTTTGATAGTTAGTTTGGTTGTAAATAGTTTCTTGATTTAAATCTTTGTTGCAATTAATGTTTATGATATAGAGATAATTGTTTATTCCTGCCCCTTCTTTTATGTCTGTGTAGACTAGCCTGTGTGTATATAAACCCCCCTTATGTGTCATTTGTCAGGTCTGTTATGTTCAGGTCAGGTCGCTTTTTGTTTAGTTGACCTCAATTTGAGTTAAAGGGTCCTAGTTATTTTGAAATTACTTTCCTCTATTTTTTCTATTTTTGTATTTTGAAAAAAATTATTTAAGTTGAAATTAACTTGTAAATAAATTACTATTTTTTGCTTTATACACCTGGTGTTCTTGAGTCTTACTGCTTGGTCCCTGACAGTTTGGCATCTGGCATTAAACACAGAGGAAGACCTTGACCCAAGATGTCCATGTGCCAGTCAGGGCGTTCTTCTTCCAAAAGATATTCCCTCATTTGGTGCAGTCTATCACATGTCACTATAAAACTTGCTATCAGTGTTCAGTGCAGTTTTGATTACCAAGAAGGCCATAGTATGTGATTCACATCACTTATCAAACCAGTGAGTGACAGCTCATGCTTTGTGATGTGGGGCATTGTCATCTTGGAGGAGGTCAGTGCTATCAGGATACATATGTTTGATCAGAGAATAAATGCAACCCTTCAGTTGCTCAAAGGAAGTCACAGGGAGTTGCAACTGTTTGACCCTGACGTGATTTGAACACGCAACCTTCTGATCTGGAGTCAGACGCGCTACCGTTGGGCCACAGAGTCTGCTGTCTCACACTATTATGGCAACTTAGAACCATGTTATACAAGTATATTATCTATCACTGCAGCAGGATTCAAGCCTGAGCTGAGATAAACTGATGAAGACTTTGGCCAAAGACATTGTGCTCTTCATGGAAAAGATATTTACTCATTTGAGGTTTTGACAATGGTGGTGAAGAGTGCTGTGATAAACGTGTTGCCCCAAAATTAGGTGTTCAGTTTAGCTTACATCTGGTGACAGCAAAGGCCAAAACATATGATTTAAATTATTTTCATGCCCTTACAATTTTACAATTACAATGTTACAATTTCATTTGGCAGTTGCTTTGATCCAAAGTGACATACATCTGAGAGTTAATACAACACAAGCAAGGATCTAGTCAGGAGAGAACAATGTGAGTAAGTGCCATAAAGTTAAGTTCAAGTCTGATAGGATGTAGGTACCAACAGGCAGTGCACAGAGGTAACGCCTATTAACGAACTACAGAAGAGAAGCGTCTATCTAGCGACTTAAGGCCCTGTTGTGGTGGTTGTGCCAGATGCCTTTCATTGGCAGAGTATAGTGAGTGGGAGGGAGTGTAGACCTGAATGAGGGAGTTCAGGTAGGCTGGAGCTGTTTTACTTGCTGTTTTGTAAGCGAGCATCAAGGTTTTGAATCTGATTCGGGCAGCAACTGGGAGCCAGTGGAGGGATATGAGTAGCAGGGTGACATGTGCTGTTTTGGGCTGGTTGAAGACCAGAGCCTTATGATGGGGGAGATGAACTCATTTCTTCCAAAGTATTTTGCCTCAATTGGTGTTTAGATGATGGTGGATAGTGCAGTCTGACACTGGTCTAAAATGTCACATAGAAGTTTGATTAAGTTTACATTTAGTGATGCATAGACCACTCATAATGCTCACAGTGACTCCTCATGAAGTATTAACAATGCTCAGGCCAACCACCTGCTCATTGGAAGGTGATCACCTGTGACCTTGACGTGATTTGAACACGCAACCTCCTGATCTGGAGTCAGACGCGCTACCGTTGCGCCACAAGGTCTGTTATCAAAACTGGGTCATACAAGTAAACTTTTTATTATTGTTTATAATTGCATCAGCCAGCAGGATTCAAGCTTGAGCTAATATACCGCTCCATTTTATGTTCATTAACTAGTATAACTAGTTACTTATGAATGCTCTTATTTTGCTGTTACTGGTTCTAATTCAGAATCAACTTATCAAACCACTGAGTGACACCTCATGCTCCGTGATTTCGGGCATTGTCATTATGGAGGACGCCAGTTCCATCTGGATACATGTGTTTGATCACAGAATAAATGTGACCTCTCAGTTGCTCAAAGGAAGTCACAGGGAGTTGCAACTGTTTGACCCTGACGTGATTTGAACACGCAACCTTCTGATCTGGAGTCAGACGCGCTACCGTTGCGCCACAGAGTCTGCTGTCTCACACTGTTATGGCAACTTAGAACCATGTTATACAAGTATAATATCTATCACTGCAGCAGGATTCAAGCCTGAACTGAGATAAACTGATGAAGACTTTGGCCAAAGACACTGTGCTTTACGTGCAGAATATATTTCCTCATTTGACATTGGTGATGGAGTGCTGTGCTTAACATGTCACCCCAAAATTTATCATAGGTGTTCAGTTTAGCTGAGATCTAGTGACAGCAAAGGCCAAAACACATTTACGACTTTCATGCTCTTACAATTTCATTTGGCAGTTGCCTTTATCCAAAGCGACGTACATTAATACAACACAAGCCAGGATCTAGTCAGGAGGGAACAACGTGAGTAAGTGCCATGAAGCCAAGTTCAAGTCAAATAGGATGTAGGTACCAACAGGCAGTGCATAGAAGCAGATTTCTCCCCCCCCCCCCTTTTAATACATCAGGTGTGGAGGCATTTGTGGAAAAGCTGGGTCCTAGGAATGGGGAGGGACTCTGCAGATCAAATGAAGTTTAGTTACTCGTTCCACCACTGGGGAACTACAGAAGAGAAGAGTCTAGCTAGCTACTTAAGACCCTGTTGTCGTGGTTGTACCAGGTGCCTTTCATTGGCAGGGCATAGTGAGCGGGTGTAGACCTGAATGAGGGAGTTCAGGTAGGCAGGAGCTGTTTTACTTGCTGTTTTGTGAGCGAGCATCAAGGTTTTGAATCTGATTCAGGCAGCAACTGGGAGCCAGTGGAGGGATATGAACAGTGAGGTGACATGCCTCTCAGTTACTCAAAGTCACTGAGTTGCAACTGTTTGACCCTGACGTGATTTGAACATGCAACCTTATGATCAGGAGTCAGATTCAATACCATCGTGCCACAGAGTCCTGAGTCACAATCAGTGCTTTAGGGAGATGACATTTTGATCCAAAGTCAATCCTCCAAGTCACTGAAGGCAACTGTGCATTTTATGTTACATAGCATAAGCTATCAACTGCTTGGATGGAGGCATCTGTTGTGTGGCAACTTTTCTAGCCAGAAGGAACATAGAAAGCTTCAAAGCCATTTGCTGCAATAATCCTTATGAATCTTTTACAGTTTTCCAGGATGTAACTGCTATTTTGACCAGTAAACATCTAGTTTTGTAAAATGCTTGCTGCCTTCTGAAGGGTAACAGTAGTCTTAAGCCAGAGTATTTGACAAGATCTTTATTGAATTCAGAAAGCTTTGCTCATGCTGATGAGATCCACCACTTAGTATCTATGGCCCTGAAAGACAAGAATGAACAAACATTAGTACAAGTAACAATAAGGCTTAATATTGTTTTATAATGTCCAGCTTACTTTGCCTGGGTTGTATCCACCAGCTCGGGAATGAGAAGGAGCAGAAACCCCACCTCTTGCACGACCTTGTCCATAAGGAGCAATCACAGGACGCTTCACAGGTGGCATGGGGTCCTCAAAGCTCTGGGGGACTGCAAAGGTCTCAGTCTGCTGTGCAGGACCGGGGTTATCGGAGAAATGGTATCTGATGTAGTGAACGTCTTCCCAGTTGTCGCTTCCCTGCTCGTTGCTGCTGCTGTAGTGACTGACTGTGCCCGGAGGATACTGGCCGGTCAGGAACATGTAGTCGTAGTGAGGGTAAATATTCCAGCTTCCACCAATGCTGGACTCTGGCTGAGGTTGGCTGGTGAACCCTTGTCCAGCAGAGATTGGCGCTGGAGGAGGCAGAGGAGGGAGCAAGCCTTGTTCCTCGGTCTCCCTCTGGTAGTCACCGTTCTCAAAGGCTTGCTCAAAATGGGACAACTCTCCTGCCTGGTACACTGGTCCAGGTGGAGGAAGAGGTGGACTCACATTCTCAGGTCTACTGGAGCCAACACCATGAGTGCCCACTGACGAGATACTGGGAGGTGCAACAACCCAGTTGATGTCTGAGAAGAGGAATAAAGAGAAAATGAGTAGCAGGTTCCAATGAAGCCATGTTCAAGAATTTGAATCCAAGAGTAATCAATAAGCCAAGAGCTGCTGGTAATAACTGATCTAGATCCACAAGACAAAAAATAGATTTGTTACCTCCTGAGGCAGGTTGGAAAGCAGCTCCAGGCTGTGTTGAGCTGGCAGGGCTGTTTGTCAAAGAGCTACCACCGTATCCTGACAGAGCAGGCCCAGAAGAGGAGCTAGAGCTAAAGGACGGTGCTGGTTTTCTCTGAACACCAGTCTGAGTGGAACTGGGCGCCCACTGTGGAGCAGGCAAATAAGCTGGTCCGGAGACTCCTTTAGAAGGATCATTGTAAGGCATCGCAGCTACAGGTGCAGACTGGCTAGAGCCAAGATAAGGGCCAGCATTGGTATTATAGCCTGGGGCTGAGCACAAGAGAAAAAGTTCATTAGAAGACAGTTCAACTGAAAACATAACATTTTCCTGTAGTGGATGGTGATAGTTTACCATGCTTAAGAGGAGTGCAGCATATATCCACAATCAGCAAAGCAAAGAGGGAAGCCCTGTGATCATTTTAAAAAGACAACACATCAACAAACATCTCCCAGCAAACATTTACAAAACTACTTGAAAAGACACCAACTGCTTACCCCGAGAAGAACCAAGCAGTCATCATGTTGAAGGCCAAGACTAAAGAACCTGTCAAATGTGAAGGGTTATAAATGTTGCCAGAGATCAGCCTGACCAATCAGAGCCTAATCAGTTAATGATGGACAGCTGCTGGTGGATCGGCACTCAAATGTCAGCAATTAGTCTAACATGAGTCAGGTGCAAAAGGTTGATGGCTTCCCTTTGTTATCTCAGTTTGTGCAGATGCTGGGTAAATAAATTGATGTTTTATTTGTGTTTGTTGACATTTTGTTTGACAGATTTTTGTGGCTTTTTAAAAACCTAATTCAGACATTAATCCATTCAATTCCTCTGAAGTATACCTGACCACAATGTCACATGTTGGGCAAAGTTTTGTCCTTTTACTGTTAGGGCACTTAATGTAACACTGTGAAATTATGAAGAAATATTTCACCAAATGACCTGAAATAAATGATGGAATAATAACTGCAATATCATATGGGAAATCTATCTAAGCCTGACATTGATTATCCTTTGTATCAATATACACATAGCTTGTGTTAGTACTAGGGCTGGGCAATATATTGATATTACATCGATATTGTGATATGAGACTAGATATTGTGATATGACATAACTGTCGTCTTTTCCTGGTTTTAAAGGCTGCATTACAGTAAATTGATGTAATTTTCTGAACTTACCAGACTGTTCTAGATGTTCTATTATTTGCCTTTAACCTCTTAGTCATTATATCCACATTACCGATGATTATTTATCAAAAATCTCATTGTGTACATATTTTGTGAAAGCACCAGTAGTCATCTCTACAATATTGATATCAAGGTATTTGGTCAAAAATGATTTCATCCATATTGCCCAGCCCTAGTTAGTACCAACCTTCTTTCTACATTATAATTATTCTAGTTATTTTAATTTTACCAGTCTTTTTTTTAATACTATGGCCATTTAACTCTGCTTACCCTGTATTTTATTTTTTTATTTCAGTTTTTTCCAGTTTATCATCATTACTTCAATAATTTGCACTAAGTTTATTCATTCACATTCTCCTCCTGCCTGTTTTGAAAAGTGCTATATAAATAAAGTTTATTACTATTATTATTATAAATATTATTAATACTTTGACAAAATGAGAATAGACATAATAGATGATCTGTGAACATGTATTCGTCAGAGGCCATTTTTGCATCCACTTGTCTTCACCAGGTCTGTCTTTATGTCTTTAATGTGCATCATAAGATAACAACATTGTTATTTTATCAGTTAAACTGACTGAACACTCTTTTGTCGGCTAGTTTATGTTTTGTGTTCAGTAAAATCCAACCGATCAGAGAGGATCTTTGTGTCAAAATTTAATTCTTTGCACTATGAAAAACTTCAGGATCTATTTATCATTACATTTCATTATCAATCATGTTTTAATTGATGAAAGGCAAAACCAATACTCTCACAGGGATATGCAATGTTACAAAAAGACCATACGGGGGCGCCACAGACTAAACAACCCAAGCGTGTCCCTTTATTAGCTACACAGTATTTTAACACATTATACAGTGTAACGTGGTGGGCTAAATTGTTTAACTTTTTTATTGAATGTATTTATTTGTTCTAATATATTTCCAATCAGACAGAAATGAGATGAGACAGCTGCAGCGTTTTTATTACTTTTTTATTATTTTATTTTATTATTATTATTTTATGAGAGTGGTGATGTCATTGGGTAATCTCAAAATGGATTTAATTTAATTATATTGGAAGACTAACACATTTTCAAAACCTTTTAATACTGCAGCCCTGTTTTAAAATCTTATATTCAGTTTAATAACAAGAACTCCAGGCAGTGGCCCTTTTCTATTACTTTGCAAAAGAGGTAATTTAATGTTTTCAGAGACTGTGCAGGAGGGCATTTGGACCTGGAGGAAGACCAGAGATGGGTGCAGAGCAGCAGTACAGACTAATGTAGTTTATCAGAAAACGAAAAAAAGAAAAAAGCTGTCCACCCCGCCCAGCCTGTCAACAGCGGCCGCAGCATGTGGGTCATCACATCCTATGGTTCAGACAATATGTGGATGGTATGGACAATAGGATCACGGTAGGAGGCCATAACATCACGTAAGTTTACATCCTGCCATGAAAAGGCACCAGACATCACACAGCTATACATTGAAATAGATCAGAAGCTCTCTTTTCCGGGAGAAATCCTTATCTTATGCGCGACACTTAAGTCACAGCTTATTTTCTACACGGCTAATAAATGCATCTCAGTGTGGGCAGCAACCACAGACCAGCAATCAGCGCTGAGCACAGGGTTGAGCAGACACTTAATGACAGTGTTTTTTGCAGCGTGAAGTCAGCGGAAGGGAGTTGTAGTCCTGAGTTTTTATACATTGATTTTATCTGTGTCATTCAGACACTTTTAAGCATATCTAAGTCATGCATCTGCTGTCAATGTTTGCTGTGCTGAACTTCAAGATCATGTAGCATGGACTGGAGCTTGGCCAGTCCTTATATAAACTGTAGCTTAATTGTGTGTAGTCTTACTATTATGTATGAGCTTGTGTGCTTAGAAAGAGAGAATGACTGGGCTGTTCAGCAATGTTAAACCACATCCTGGTAATAAATACATTTTAAAAAAGCATGCTGTATGGCTTCCCTACAAAGCAGAGATTTGCATCTGGGTGCCATAAAGGGCTGTGTGCAGTTTGAAGGTGCTCATCCTTGACGTTTGGATTAGAGCAGCAATGATTAGTCAATTTATCGATCAACAGAAAATGAATCTTCAACTATTTTGATAATAAATTATTAGTTTTTAGTCATTTTTTAAGTAAAAAAGGCCAAAATATTCTGGTTCCACCCTCTAAAGTGAATACAGTATAATACAAATTAATATTTTTTGGTTTCTTTAGTCTTCTTTGATAGTAAACTGAATATCTTTGGATTGATGACTGTTGGCTGGGATGAAACAAGACATTTGAGGATTTTACCGTGGGCTTTAGGAAACAGTGATCAACATTTTATACTGTTTTCTGACATTTTATAGACCAAACGTTTAATCGAGAAAATAATTGATAATGGAAATAAATGTTAGTTGCAGTCCTAGTTTGGATGCCACACAAGTTCACCTGATCTGTATACAGTATTTGGAATAAAAATAATCCATTTGAAATATGTAATAATGTCTATATAATCCTTTTGGAGCTTCCTCCCCATAACAGAATGAGCATGATAATCATGTCTTTACATCATGGCAGGACCCCAAAAGAAGGTCACAGGTCAGAAAAGTTTGAGAAATTGGCGTGGTGTTTGTAAAATGTTGTACTGTAGTATTTAGTACTGGAAGCTGTAGTATCAGTAACAAATGTAACAAATCTTGTGCTTGTCCCTTAACCTTAAAAAACCTATACCCTTGCAAAATCATAATTAAGATTAATATCAATAATAATTCTAATTGACTTTTGTGTGGCCAACAAGGAGGACTATTTCCCTATTATTATACATACTCCAATATAAGTTATGTCGCTGGATGAATAATTTAATATTTGATTGTGCACAGTAATAATCCATAATTCCCTTTAGAGACATAATACTATTTGAGTGCACACATTCCTACATAGGGGAAATGTATTGAACAAAAAAGTGGATTTCACAAAGAGAGAGATTGTCTTTCAGAGTTTATCCTGGGATCACACACGTATGCACACAGACTCAGTGTCTATGTTAGACAAAGAACCCCGAACACAGACAAACAGTTGTACTAATAGTGGTAGCCACGCCTGTCACGGAGCACTCTGAACCCTCTGTGATCTGTCTGTTACACACGCTGCGGCTGCATCCCGACTCATTACCTTTTTGCAGCACCCTGCTGATACTCGCCAGCAAACATCAAAGAACAAAATTAAATGTTCGGCTCACCACATTAAGGTACAGAACATCAACAGATATGAGAGTGCACAATCATCTTTCAAATGGAAATCGTCCACTTCACGTATATACCTAAGTATTACCAGATAAGGAGCTCATTTTCCATTACACAAATTAAAATAAAGTTAAATTACTGGATGCAAATCCACTGCTGTATGACTCATAGTCATCAGCAGACACTCGTATCCTCTATGGTGATATTCTGCCAGGCCTGGACTGTTGCCAGTTTCACTTCTTGCATTTTTCCGAGAGGTTTTTTTACCAGTTTGACGAGTCAAGATAATTCCAACATTCAGTCACTGTTTGTTGCATGGTCTTTAGTTAAGTTAATTCTCCCTCAGAAACAGAAAATGTGTCACCCCCCTGCTATGCTATGCATGATGCACACACTGTATGTGACTATCGTCAATGAATCGACTTTAATTGACAGGGGTTTAGTATTTTTCTAGGGTTGAAATGCGTTGCTCTTGAACTTTTAAACATTAACCAGGTCGTCATTTCAGATGTGTGTTTAACCCCATCGGAGGGCGGAGAGACATTGATTTCTTCATACTCTGCTAGTGGAGGTATAGATTCAACGTGGGTAATTCAATCAAACTGAGTCCAGTCTCATTCAGTTCAATGCATTTTATAAGTTTATACAATTCTGTTCGATTAAAAAATGTTATTTGTCCATGAGGGGGACATGAAGAAGCCCACATAGCATATGAAATGTACAGCGTTATTATACAGTGCAATGTACTACATTGTCATTGAGAAACTCGAGACAGAGCAGGATATGATATCACATTTAGCGATTTTTGGGATTGTGTCAACTGGTTATTCTATGAATCATGTGGGGCATTTTATTTTTACTTTTCTTATATACTTTAGAAAGAAGAAGTGGTGGAAACATGGTGACGACATCTGTCTCAGAAGTTGCTAACGTTGGCACGATTTCAGAGTGTGTGTTCGACCGCAGATACACACACTAACCCTTACCATCACAACAACATGGCTACCCTAATCATAACCTAAACCCAAGGCTGGATTACGAAACCAGGGTCACTGTGTACAAACTAGTTTGTGTTTATGTGATCAACAGTAACTTTATGCTGACATGATAAGGTGGGTCCTGCTGATCTTGAGGCCCCCTTTCTTTAAGAGCTTTCTTGTGTGAAAATCAAGCTTTTATACCTTAATTACTTCAGGCGATATTGTGCTTTATTAGTGCATATTACCAAACCTGGAGCTGTGTGTTATTCCATCAGAGGAATACTGTTCACACTGCACAGAGATGTGGAGGAACATTTGGTTAACAGGGGCCCAACAGCTCATTATTGACCTGGAGCCCTCTTGCAAGTTAAACTCTAAGCTTTACCCTAAAAACCAAGTCGTAACCCTCTAACAGCCCTTTGACCAGAGCACGTGTTTACATTACTCTCCTATTTTCTTTTGCCACTCATCATAAGATACTTTGGACTTACAATCATTGATAAATTTACAGTGTCTGTGCCAGACTCTGGTCATTCTGACAAGTTTGAATACGCAGCTGATTTGTTGGACTCATCGTACTGTGAGCCGGAGTATTCAGAGAAAATAAAAGGAGCTAAGAATAATAAACTGTACAAAACAATTTCCGCTGAAGGTCCACTTCTTTTCCTGTTCTCGCCTCTTTGACCATATCACAATCTTGTTCATTCAGGTCATTCTTGATCTTGGAAAAAGCACTTGACAAAAACATTTTTACTCACTTACTTGCTTGCTAGATTTACTTTTTAAAAATAAAGAAATTGGTTTGCAATGTGGAAACAAAATTTAACAGATGCAATAAAAACACGCAAAAAAACATGTATGTATATATGTTTTATGACATTAATGGAGGTTAGTGGCACAGAGGAGTACAGTATAAGCTTTATCATGCTGTGGCTGCACACACAATACATGCAATTAGGATAAATCCATTCTTAGCATTGTCCTTTAAACTATAGTGAGTCTGTATTGTAAATAGAGAGAAATCATGTAGCCTTAAGACCTTTGTTTACCTTCTTTGTAGTTAGTATCTCTAGGCTTTGTTTACACACACACACACACACACACACACACACACACACACAGACGTAAGCTGGGTGAGTAATCTGGGTGAGTGATGTTTTGGGTAAAGACTCAGCCGTTGCTTTTAGGAAGTGCGTACTAGCTTCTTTGCGTGCTACTGTGTGTGTTAAGAGAGCTGTGTCTTGTGATCAGGTGGTGATAGTGGCAAAGCGTTTACAGTGCATGAGGTCTTGTGAGTCGTGCTATAATTAAAGTAAAGACTTCCAGCAGTGACCAACAGTGACCTTCCCCTTCGACCGGGAGCAACCTGCTGGATTACACTGACAGAAAAGAGATGTTTGAACATTATGCTAAGTATCTGGTTCTAATGATGAAGATTATGTATCAGCATGTGCTCTGATTGCTCATCTGCCATCGCAACTGTCACATAGCAACAAACCTCTATATGCAAATTGATGCATTATTTTGTTCTGACTTGATCCCCTTTGTAGTAATGTCACTGCAGCCAATTTGTATCCCTCTTCACCAATGAAATAAGCCAAAGAAAGAAATAAACAAAAGAAAAAAAAAATGAAATCAGCCATTGTCTTATCCTCCTTTACAGACTGGTCATCATTTTCTGGCTGAATACGAAAGAGAACATGTTTTCATACTACTGAGAGATAATTTGGTACAGTTAAATCAATGCTGATACATAATCTTCATCATTAGAACCAGATACTTAGCATAATGTTCAAACATCTCTTTTCTGTCAGTGTACTCCCGGTCAAAGGGGAAGGTCACTGTTGGTCACTGCTGGAAGTCTTTACTTTAATTATAGCACGACTCACAAGACCTCATGCACTGTAAACGCTTTGCCACTATCACCACTATCATATATATATATATGATATACCACTATCATATATATATATATATATATATATATATATATATATATATATATGTTCTCTCTCATTACTGTAACTCAGTCTGGGGGAGTACTCATCCCTCTAACTTTGTCCCTATTTTTCATCTTCAGAAACATCAGACTCATTCATCTCAACTATTGTTCGTCCAGTCAGACATCCTCAGTGTTCGTCAAATCAACCAACTACAGATCACTTTATTTGTATGCAGTTCTTTGAATGGGACCCTTCCCTCATATTTCATGAACTGTATTCCTACAATCATCAATTTCACAATTATTTCACTCCAATGACTATAAACTCAGGCCTCCTGTCTGCCGAACATCTCAATTACAGTTTGGTTTAATTGACGTTCTGCCATCTCATATTTTGAACTAAGCACCTGCACAATTTAAGAAAGCCGTTAAAGGTTTGTTTTTACCACATTGTTATCCTTATGGATTATCCTTGTAAACTGCCCAATAATAATTAGTCATTCAAATTGTATTTTCATTACTTTGTGTACTTACTTTGTGATTATATGGATATCTGCTTTTTTTCTCCATTCTAACAGAATAAGGTACGCACTGGAAAGTGTCCTGATCAAGGTTTTTTGTACCTCTCCATCACATTTTCTGTTGTTTACGTACAGTATATATTAATTTGTATCTTTTGCATGTGCATATGTAAACAAATAGAAATCATAAAATCAAATCAAACAGCACTTGCTGAACCTCGACTCTGATCTGATTCCCCTCACTCTTCTCTCTTTTTGTCTTGTCTCTCCTTAAGAACACACCCTCAGTTTATACATACAGATGTAATCAAATACATTTCATGAAGATATTTGAATATTTCATGAATATTTGAAATGACACTTCCACTGTAATCACAAAAAACTAAGAAATGAACTAAGTTGGTATTTCATTTACAGTTTATTAAATGGGTAATTTAGCATCCAACAATTTAGCTTTGCACTTCCATGAAGTAGGGGACTTGGTCGGAATTGATGCATCAGATATTCAGACTTTTACTCTCTGAAGTGGGCCAAACTCCAAAATCCCTTGATCCTGCCCTCCCCATAATGCAATTTGACTTATATTGACTTATAAACCTGTTTTTCCCTCCCTGTTTGCAATGCAGGCTTTTTGTCTACATATATAGTCGACAAGCTCATGCCAAGATGATTCAAGTGATGCCGCTCCTCCGGAGTCACAGAGGACATTTAACCACCTTTTTCGCACACAATGTGCTTCTAACAATGACTGGTATGTTGACTTTGACATACAAAGTGTCATCAAACAGCTCAAGTGACATTGGCAGGAGTTTCATTACAGCTCACATGCATGAATCATGCAGACCACATAAAAAAAAGTAAAATTTCACTGAATATAAAAGGTGTCCCTGCATTATAATAGCATAAGCAGCTGGACAAATTCTGACTATGATTGTCTCATGTTTCCACAAACAAAAACATATACCATCAGAATAATTGGACAGATGCTGTAATCCAATAAAATATACCATCAGGTGTGTTCACTCTCAGGTTGAATATCGACTGAACTCGTATGGTTTGGTAATTTCCAAATCTGATAACTTCCAACACAACTGAAAGGTTCAGATGAGGTTTAACTTCTGTACTGTATCTCCTTCTTTTAAACTTTCCCCTTTGTGTCTTCCATTTGTAAAATGTATGATTTACTTCTCAAGAGATACAGAAAAGTCGTGAGGTTTTCCTTTGGGGGAAGCCTGCAGCATCGTGGCAACAAGTCATGTGTTACTGAAGCATCATTTCTCACTCAGCCTGTTGAAGATTGATAAGGTCTATCAAGGATGCTTTGTTCATATGCACCCAGTTATGACACAGAGGGCCAGTTTCCACACAGCACTCACCATGTTGTCTTCTTGCGCGAGTCACATGAACTTTTGGCTGAACCAGTTTTGCAATGCCAGCATCTACATTTGGAGAATGTCTAACTTCTTCACTGGTGCAGATGTTTGGCTTCCTGGGAATGCAGGACTGGTTATTTTCTGCAACTGAGGAGAGGAGTTTTCTCTTCAGCGCAGTAGAGAGAGTGACTGAGAGAGAGAATATGACAAAGGGGAGGGGAGGAGAGGGAGGGAACTGGTGAGGAAGAGGAAGGAGCTGAGTACATAAAGGAAGAGAGTGGGGCAAGAACATAGAGGTCTGGTTTCTGGGGAGACCCACAGAGGCTGAAGAGTACTACAGAGAGGGTCTGAGTCACATTCTTTTTTAAAACCGGAGAAAACTGCAACTTAACAAAAGTGTTTTTGTCTTCCAGGATATCTCCTCTTTGTGGATTCAAGAGAAAGGTACTTTGTTTGCAATCTATATTTGCATATTTAAATGTCTTTCTGTTGTAATAGTGGGAGTTAAGACAGTTTTATGACTATGACTTACCAGTATCACAAGAAGGATTTATATCATTCTGCGTCAGTGTTTATGCAGATGTGCATCTCTTTTTGGAAGAGAATTGACCTAGTGGCATGGGGATTCAAGCAACACAGTTTGTTTCCAGATGTGAGCGCTTGTTTTGCTTGTGCAACTTGTGCAAGATTTTCTATCCAAATGTTTTTGAACATGTCATGCAGGACATTTATGTCATATCGTTGCTGTAGGGGTGCAGAATGGGGTAATGTCAGCACTTTTTTTTCTCCAAATATCTGAGAAAATATGATAAAATGTCCTTTTTGTGTTCTCGTATTTTTGGCAGGTAACGTGAGGAAAGCCAGCTGTTTGCCTGTGGATCTGTCTGTGGACTGTCTGCTTGTGTGTGTGTGTGTGTGTGTGTGTGTGTGTGTGTTTGTGTGTGTGTGTGAGAGCGCCAGGGGACAATGCCAGATTGTGAGAAGCGCTTTTTGGTGCAGCGCAGCCTCACCTTCGCTACAGGTCTGGTGGAGAGCCTGTGTTTCTCCGGGGCCGTGTTTGGATGGGCTTCTCTTGTTTTTGTCCTCAAGTCGGAGGGATACTTCCACTCTCTGTGCGTCAACACCACACAAGTCAACACGACACAAGTCAACAACACGGTCTTAGGTCAGTTAAGTGTCCTCACCTCTAGTACTTTGAACTCTGAATGTCTGTAGAAATGATCAACAAAGGATGTGCTGCAAAACACAGTTCAACTCAACTCAACTGTCGTCTCTTTGACTACATCTGTTTCTTTCTGATAGATTGCAGCGGACAGGATGAACAGTTCTCTCTCATCTTCACCATCGCCTCCTTCATGAATAATTTCCTCACGCTGCAAAATGGTTTCCTCTTTGACCGGTTTGGCACCACAGTGGCTCGGCTCTATGGAATGTGAGTCCACCTTAAAATTGTCACAGAATTTAGATAAACTCCAATGTCATTTCTTGTCAAAAACAGAGTTACCCAGTAAGCCCACCAGCCTGTTAGGAAGAAAATCACAAACATTGACTCTTTTACATCAGTGAAGTTCACTTCCAACCTGGAACTGGTAGTGTCTTGTTTTTACACACCAACTACTGACATGTAACACGAATAATACACAGATTACCTCAAAGTACTTTATGCATTAATAAGATTTAGAATGAATTAATAGAAAAAAGCAAGAAAAGAAAACATAGCAACCCCTGTTTGAATTATTTGTGCTGGCAACACTTTGATCATTCAGGTTTCTCAGCCAGTACTTTATTTTTTTGATGCTGCAGCAATAAAACAACAAAGAGTCGCAGGCTGCAGCAGCCTGCTGTTCTACCAAACCAAACACATTCTCAGTAAAGACAGACGGGCTTCTGTCCTCTTCACTCCTTCCCTGCATGGCTGTGACTCCCGACTGCCTGTGGTGGCTAAGCTAATGCTACTTTGCAAAGAGGCAGGCTATGTTTTTCAGTCTGTCTCTGGTATTTCCCTCTGAGGGTTTCCCAAATCTGTTTGCTTACAACAACGGCTGTTTACTCTGCACATACAGAGAGCCAAGGAAATTGTATAGTTTTAGTTTGTGTTTATGTGAAATGGTAGTATGTGGGTGTGGATAAATATGCTGTTCATGCTCTTGTGAATCAAAAGGGACATGAACTGTAGGACAGTAAAAACAAGAGGGAAAGAGGTCAAAGCAACCCTCTTAAGAAAGGATGTTTCGTAAAGTAGCTGAAGTTTCCAGACTGCAGTCACACAAATGGAGATGCAGCGTACATACTGTACATGCCAAAGCCGTCAAACACTGTAAGCAAAGCAGAATGTAGAGAAATGTTTTGTGAGAAAAGGGAGCAGTAAAGAAAAAAAAGCAGTTAAGGGCATTGAAATACCAGACCCTTACAAAAATTAAAACTGAAAAGAGGAAAAGAGAGAACAGTTAAGAAATAGAGGGGTCAGGAGCATTAATCAACAGAGGGTGAAGAAACAGCAGAAGGAAATTTGCTTTTAAGTAACGCCTTCCTACCGCCTCAGAATTCACATCTATCACATAACATAAACACACAGACGCCCACACACATAATTGCCCAGTGTTTTGCTCCAGATATATCTAAATCTTCAATAACAAACTGGCACTGAGGACATCCATATGTTTCCACTAAAAGAGGGTGGAGGGAAAATAAAGGGCAAAGGAATTCAAATAGTTGGACAAGAGGATCAGATGAGATGAGATGGAGCCAAGAGAAGGTTATTAAAGTCGGGCAAAAGTTCTCCAAACATGACAGAAACACAGAGCCTGCGTGTGAATGTATGTTTACTATGATATAATTTTATCAAATGTCACCTTTTTTATGAAATGGTGACAATTTGTTGATTGTTATTCATTTTAAGGCCTATTTTCCTACCTTAAACTCATTGTTTTTTTTAAAAATCTAGTCCTTTAAAGCCAGCATAATCACTATCAGCTTTATGTTTGGTACTGTGAAGGCCTCAATGTACCAAAAAAAGTCATTATGATTGATGAAATTTCTTTTTTTCCACCAGATTTCTTTACACCATGGGTACCTTGATGGTGGCCTTCTCATCCCCAGGTGAAGATGTTTTCTCTCTTTGCTTGTTTTGTGCTCTTTCAGGTCCTTCATGTCTAAAGAAATATTGGCATGTAAGGACTGAGATGTTACAGCTACCAGGTGTGCATCCTCATTTTTCTCATTTTTGTCATTTTTTCCATCAGCTCTGTCCGTCCTGCTCTATCCAGCTCTCTCTGTCCTGGCCGTGGGAGGCATCTTGTTCCTGATCACAAACATGCAGGTACGGAGGTGGTTATTCAGACTGAGGTGATTGTTTTCATGATCAGTTAATCTGCGTGTTATTTTCTATTGTGAAAAATCTGCATCACAGTTTCCCAAAGGCCAAAACATTATATTCAAATTGTTTTTCAATTTGTTTTGGCCAAGCAACAGTCCGAAACCCCCAAATATTCAATGTATAATGAGTATGTTTACGTGCACTTGAGTGACATCCTGGTTTTGTTCTTATTCAGGATATGACCGACATGAAATCTGGTTATTCACTTTCCTCTTTACATCAGTGGACAGTATCCAGGTTTTTGATCATCTGTGTCCAGTTGTGTCTTCACTTCTCAACATTTCAGCCGCTCATTTTTCTACCAACAGAGAATGTTCAGAAACGTGGATCAGGTGTTTAAATGCCACAGTGTCCTGGTTTCTACTGGAGTAATCCGTATAGCGTATCCAGGTTTCTAAAACCAGTAAACGACATCTACATGTGCATCACACAAATGGGATATTCCAAAAACCTGATTATAACCAGGATAGTGGTGTGCATGTAAAAGAGAAGGCAGCAAATCCTCAAATTGGAGATGCTTGAACTGGAAAAATATTCTGTATTTTTAGCTTTAAGATGACTTATGTAATACAACCAGTTTGTTGGGTAATTTTATGTCTCAACTTAGTATGACTAGAATGCTGATGTTGCAATTAGGAAATGCCTGCAAAGCAGTTACGAAGTTTGACTGTATGATTGTTAAATATTGTATAATTTCCAGCTGTGTAAAGAACACCCATAGGCTTCTGTCACATTAGTTTTAATTAGGTCATATCCTGAATGTTTGTATGGGCTAGTACTCGATGCCTGCGTACATGCTCAGTGAGTGAGTATCAGGAAAAGGAAAGTTCTCCGACAAACACAGTTGTTACAACTTTTTTGGAAGCCACGGAGCTTTGACTTTATGATCTTAGTGTTTGCCAGATAAAAATATTGAGGTCTGCCCTCAAGTCATCACTAAACTGGAACACAGACAAAAGACAGAGTGTCACTGCGATGTGGGAACTTCCCTTGACTGCAGGGCTTTTCTCACACCGAGCTCATGATCTTATGGGGAGAAAACACAAAACCCTGTTGGGGATGTTTACTATGTTTGAGTGGTGTAGCTGTGGCTCCAAACCACAACCTCATATCCAACCAGGAAGTTCAACTCAGCACTCTTGATACGTTACTCTGCTTAAAAACACACTGGAAAAAAACAGTCTACATAAATACATTTTATTAATATTATTATTGAATGACAGAAAACAGACACATAGATGCAACATTCATCACTTGTAATCAATTTCTATTTTCCTCCCGCAGGTGGGGAATCTGTTCGGCACTCATCGCTCCACCATCATCACTCTCTACAATGGGGCCTTTGACTCTTCCTCAGCACTCTTCCTGGTCATCAAGGTGAGAAACAGAGTGAAGGTTTCATTCACTGCTGTCATTTATATTTAAGTACCACCTCATGTACTGATGATGATCTCCACCTTCTTCTTCATGTCTCCTCCTGCAGTTGTTATATGAGTCTGGCGTCTCTCTCTGCGCCTCTTTCCTGTTTCTGTCTGCCTGCAGCGTCATTCACCTGCTCAGGACTTTCTTCCTGCTGCCCAGAGGGATCATCCCCTACCCGCTGCCTGAAGGTTACACATACGGGTACGAATCCCAAACCAGGCACACAGACATCTCACATACATTCTTGAAGGATGCATCAAGCAAAAATAGGACTCATTATCTCCTTTTTACTATTAAATACATATTTTTTTAATGTTTTCTTATATGAAAAGATTAGTGAAAAGTAAATAATACCATCAATAATACAAATATCCAAGCAAAAATACGATTTTAAAAATATAATTTTCAGTGTAGTCAAATAATTTCTTGTTTTTTCTAACTTAGAGGGACTCTGTCTCAGAAGAGTTTATGATCCGGGCTCTTTGCTGGATAACCTGTTTACTGTAAACATACTGGTGAACAGTACAGTTTACAGAACAGACAAGTGTAGTCAGTGTAACTGTGTGCAGCAAAAAAACAAGTTTTGTGCAGATGAAATCGGTTTAAACCAATGTGCTCCTATAAAAAAATATTTCTCAGTGAAAATCCATAAAAATGGAAGCACCAAGTTTTCCTCGTCTACAGAAATCAGTGTGTTTAAAATATTGTGGAAAAAAGTGTTCATGATAAATGAATTCACTTGAATCACTTAGAGGCAAACCAACATGTAAAAGTCATTTTTCTTGATGATCCCGACACTCTTTGAAAATATCTTTCATGTCCTGTTGATTATAGTGTGTTTGGACTCTAAAATCTCAATTATAAACTAAATAATTATTAAAGAACTTCCACTATGCCCACAGTCTGTGATTGACCCTATTGTGACCTTTGACCTTTGTCAGGATAACCTGTGGTAAATCAAAGAGTTCAGAGCAGACAGTGGCGAATGGCAACGCAGATAGAGAGACAGAGGAAATGCCACTCGACAAGGGCGCCCCTGTAAAAGAAGGTGTGTGCAAATGTGTGCAGTTTAACATGGTACAGATATAAACACAATATCACTGAAATAAGTTTATTTTATATCTTGTCTCTCCACTCTCCCTTTTTCTTCCACTTCTTGCTGCCCCTTTGTCCTTTTTTGCTCTTTTCATATCTGTGTTTCCCCCTCGTCTCTCTCAGTTAAGAGTTTCCGTGAGTGTTTGCTGTCCAGGTTATTCTTGGTGCATCTGTCCTGGTTGTCGGTGATGCAGCTCAGACATTACCTGTTCATCGGCACCCTCAACCCCATGCTGCAGCGGCTGACGGAGGGAGAGCCCTCACTGGGTAAACACACACCAACACTAACATCACATCACTGTCTAAACAACAGTGGGACTATGTGCAAACCTTCCTTATTTCGTAAAATTTTTATCATTCTCCCTCAGCAAGGCGAATTCCCTGAATATTTACCAACATTTAGCCTTCAGCACAACTTTAATATTGATATTGCATTGGAAGACTGAACTGCACACTAATGTGCCTGTTTGTGCACGGTTGTTGATTTTTGTGTCATAATTTTATAAAAATAGATTCTACTGACTTGAGAACTAACATAGTAAAGTGGAAAATAATTTGAAAAGATGGTGTTTAAATTTGTATTTGTATACATAACATGTTTCTAACACTGTCTCTTTGTATAAATGCCTCTATAAAAATAAATCATCTTTGCCTTTGTGTCTCTGCAGTGAGCCAGTACACCAATGCTTTTGCTATCACTCAGCTGTGTGGCGTGCTGTGTGCTCCGTGGAACGGCCTCATCATGGACAGACACAAGGGCAAACCTCGCGCTGCAGGTACCACACTAATAAAGACTGAACCAGAACACACGCTTAACCGGTCAGCAGATAAACCATAATTTGTCACTGGGCTTTTATCAATGATTTACCAACTTTAATAATTGCAGACCTGATGGCTAAAAGTGAGAAACTCATGACAAGACATCACATTTTCAGATGGGGAGGAATATACATCAGCCAATAAGGATTACTCACAGTAAACACACCAAATGTTTACTCACTGATGGCTTATTACTAATCTATAAAGCATTAATAACTAATAAATACCAATTAATTTCACTTCTGCAAGAACTGAAACTGTTCTTGCAGAAGTTGTGTAAATAAAATGTGGTGCAGTGTTAAGTTGGAGTAAAAGCATTCAGAAAACAGATGCTCTACAGATGTGTGCTTTCATTTTGTACGTGTGTGTATGTGTGTGTGTGTGTGTGTAGGAGAGACTGAACAGGAGGCAGACCTGCGGGCCTCGGTGCTTTCTCTCTTCCTGACGACGCTGCAGTGCGTGCTGTTCTCAGTTTGTGCCGCCACCCCGTACCTGCCGGTGCAGTACCTCACCTTCATCCTGCAGGTGGTCAACCGCTCCTTCCTCTATGGTGGCAACGCAGCCTTCATCAGCATTGCGTGAGTATACTCGCAGACCAAAGTCAGACAGTATGTACCTGAGAGGGGCGGCACATAGAGACATACATACACTCACATGCATCCACAAACAGTCACACATAGGCACTGGAGCAATGGAGCAAGTGGAGCAAATGCATCCCCATTATTCAATTAGGGGGAGCAAAGTTATGGTTTTGCTGCTCTACTTTTTGTCTTTTTAAAAATAAACTTATCATCATACAGTCCCCGCAATCAGGTGATTATATTTAAGCAGCCTATGTAAATGATCATTCTTCTATTTTCAGCAAAAGTGTGCAGTAATGTTTTACTTTAAGTACCTGTATTTAGCATTTATAAGCAGTATACCAATATTTAATAGATGGTTTATAACACACTATAATGTTGCTGTGACTAGAAGTAAGTGTTTATTAATGTATTTGTCATTGACTATAACTCCCCCTGTGGGCTTACATAAGTGGAGGCTGATGTATAAACAGATTATTAATGGTAATATAAGTTTAATGTGGTTGTGATGATATAAAATTGTCATTAGAGAATACATAATTGTTGAAAAATACCTTAATAAGCACCTAAAATGTCCTTATATCTGCTTATAACTACATTAGAGTGAGTTATAAACCATTTATTAAATGTTTATTTAGTGCTTATACATACCACATAAGGGGACTTAAAGTAAAGTGTTACCATGTGGGTACGTGTGTGTTCAAAGTGAGAGGACGAAGAGTGAAGTGCAAATTCAGCTGATTCAGTTGACTTGAATTAAATAAAATTTATGCTTGCTAGTTTTATTTTAAAGGTACTTTTACAGCTAAACTAAAACAATTCTGGAAAGTACAGTATGTGAATCTGCTCACGTCCTTTTTCACCACTTCCTTCCCTTTGCGTTGTTGTCATTGCATGTGTGTGTGTGTGTGTGTGTGTGTGTAGTTTCCCATCATGTCACTTTGGGAAGGTTTACGGCGCGGTCATGGCTCTGTCTGCAGTGTTTTCAGTGCTGCAATATCCGTGCTTCGCCCTGGTGAAAGGACCTCTGAATGGAGATCCTTTATATGTGAGTACATTACATGATTGATGCAACAGCAAGTCTCCGACACATAACTCTACTCAGTGTCTTTCTGCTCTAGTTAGTGATTTTAACTTTTTTTAACCACATTTTGCTCTTTACCTCCTTTACCTACATCTCTATAATCACAAACTCTCCATCTCTCTCCCTCTCCTCATGCATCTGCAGGTGAATATTGCTCTGACACTGCTCAGCCTGCTGGCCTTCATCAATCCCCTCTATGTCTACCTGCACTGTCGAAGTCTTGCCTCACAGCGAGCCAAGAGCATCGCTGCCTCCTCTTAAAGTCTGTGAAATGAGATTCACACTTAAAATGTCCTTAATATCACCAGTGACACTGGTACTTCTTCAGTTTATCTGATTGATAGTGCTTGTGTGGCTGTGTTGCCACATGTAGTTTCTCCATTTATGGAGAAACATCAAGCGCTTTCCAGTTACTTTCAGATCACAGTCAAGTGTTGTTTCGGGTACAATCATAGTACATTTGCCACACTCTTCTCTGAGCATGTTCACAGTTTGAATGTTTCCATATAAATGACTAGCTTCTGGGCCCGTAATTATCAAACTACCAAATGTAAAATTTTGGACTTAAGTGAAGGATAAAAGAAAAAATGATTTACTTTTACTCCTACTCACAAAACTTAGGAATAAAAACTATAAAACTTCTTCAAACCTCTAGAGCAGATTGTAGATGACTGCAGTACAGAAAAAGAGCTGAGCGCTCCTCTGTTTTCTGTCTTATTGATGAAATGATACATTACCGAAGCAGTATTAGTAAGAATAGAGTTGTTTTTTTAGTATATTATTAATATTTGAGAGAATGTTAAACCACTTCTTCTTTTTTCAAAGTTTAACATTTACCAGGGGTGCAAACAAACAACAAGTACACATCTGGAATTGATCAACTGATTTAATGTTATTATATCCTGTGAGGACTGCCTAAAAGCAAAAAATGAAACATTACTAACCTCTAAGAGGATATCCGATCACTCTCAGATGGACTGCAAAAAAAGGACTCTCCTTTGTCTGATTTTATTGACACACTGACGTGTGTTCACCTCATTGGTACAAATTCCCGAAACTGAATCACTTCTGGCACAAAGTCCTCCTCCAAGTCCATGTGATATTATTCTCGACTAGAAAGCACTTTGGGTCACCTCCTGTTGTTTTTAAATGTGTTATATACATAAAAGGGACTTGTCTTGATTTATCTATTTATCACATTTCCATTTAAAGTGATCTGATGCATGAATCAAACCGTTTAACACTTTCAGCTGATTTCTAAAGTATCAAACACGCAGTGCTGATGGGATTTTTAACCGAGCTTTAACAAGTTTAAGCTTTATCTGTTGTTTTATTTGCCATTTTTGGTAAAATTACACATATTGGCTGCTCTGATTCTTTATGTTTCCATAACTGTGATGTGTCCTATGTTGCTTTTTTTTTAATTTAATCCCATAATTTAACATGCATCTTTGTGTTTTTGTATGCTATGTGTTTTACCAGCTACCAGCAGCACCATAGCTGTGGTAGCTTCAGAGTGCCAGGTGATAACGCACTTTATTGAGCAAAGCTGAAAACATGGTTTATATCAGTGTGGACCTCTTCAAGTTATCTCTATCTATATTTTTTAATCTTAAAATGATGGTATAGGACAGTAGGATGCTAAGTGTAGTGACAGCATTAGAGATATTTAGAAGCCAGAATCACAAATATCAATCTGTGTTGTTTTAATTAAGAGTATCAGTGATTTGCAGGTGAAAAAAGACGACTCATTCTTTGACAATCCAGTGAAGCTTTACTGTCAGAACAAAGGTCCTATTTGCTCACTAACATGATGTCTATGCACTGTTCTCATGCGAGTTCATTCAGATTCATCAGTGCAGTTCAGTTTCAGCACTCTGTGAGGAAAGTAGAGCAGGCAGCACAGCTCTGCCATCTGCTGGCCTCACAGTGACCCTGTTAGCGACCTCTCTGCCAAATATTGACCAACAGTAATGAGCTCACTTCATGCTTTAGTTGCATCCAACATATGAAGTCTCAGGTGTGTATGTGAGTAGCAGAATTTGGGGTCATGAAGGATTCAGACTTCCAGTGGAAATGTACCATAACAATGTCGTAAAGGATTATAAAGGGAAATATGTCACCTACAGTTTTTTACCAGTAAGTTTATGTTTCAGGTAGACGGTGTATTTTTCTAAAGTGCCAAGATTTGCCTTGTTGTAATGTTGTTGTATTGTAACTATAAATATGCAAATTCTGAAATATATCTTTTGATATGAGCCTGTTAGCGCAGCAAAGTATTGCTTACTTTTTTTTACTTTTGCCCACAAAATGTGTCAGTTTTCAACTATTTAGGCAACTGTGAATTACAGCTGGTATAGAAAATGCAATTGTTATTTAGTAAGTTGAGATTTGTAAAGACTATGCTGTATGTTTTACACTCTGACATACAAGCATTCAACTATAATAAATAAACAAGTGATATTTGAAAGCTAAACCATGTTTTCTGAGTACTTTTTCTAAACCGTCCATTTAATGCAACGACCAGCTGAGAGGAAAGACTAATTCCAATAGTATGATTTTTAAAAATATTTATTACAGCAATTAAATTGCAATTTTTTGTAAGTTGTGTTTTTGGGTTACAACAAAAAGTTACTTTTCATCAAGTTCTAAAATTTATATGACATGCTCGTAATTTATGTCCTCCACATTTTAAAATAGAAAAATGTTTTGTGTTCACTTGTAGGAGGAACAGAACTGACACTTGACACTTAGGAGTGTCTTGTAAGAATAACAAGATGTCCTTTGTGGCTCTGGAGGGAGCTTTCTGAGGTCTGAAAAAACTAAATAATAATCATCATCATCATCATCATCATCATCATCATCACAATCATAATCATAATCATAATCATAATCATAATCATAATAACCTTATTTATATAACAGCTTTAAAAATAGAGTTTATGAAGTGCTTTGACAGAAAGCAAAAGCAGGATATTCAGAAGGCGATATGACAACAGAAAGCCAAACAATAAGACCAAGCAAAAGCAAAATTAAGGTAAGACAAGGAGACAAAAGACGCAAAAATACAATAGAGAGAAGACAGAAGGATGATGAAAGATAGACGGTAAAAGAGATAAAAAACAATAAAAAACATTACAAAAATGTAAATATAAATAAATACAAATAAAAAGAATAAAAGCAATAAAAAAACAACATCACATTAAGCAAGTCTATAAAATGGGTTTTACAAAGTGATTTAAAAGAAGTCTCTGATTCTGCGAGCCTTATCTCCTCAGGCAGGTCGTTCCAAAGCCGAGGGGCCTTGATGGCAAAAGCACAGTCACCTTTAGATTTAAGGCTCAACTTTGGAACAGGCAGAAGGGCCCCACCTGAGGATCTGCAAACTGATTCGCAAGGGGTCAATATATTTGTTAGGTAGCTTAGAGCCAGAACCAGACATGCTTTAAAAGTGATCAGTAAAATCAATTCTGAATCGAACAGGGAGCTAGTGAAGAGAAGTCAGGATTGGGGAGATGTGTTGTCTGTTAAAACCAGTAGTCAAGTCTATAGAAAATAACAACATGAATCTTATTTGAAGGAAGCAGGACTGGACAACCTTTTTGTGATCTGTGGTTCAAAGATTAAATCTGAATCAAATAGTACTCCCAAATGTCTGGCAGTCGAGGGATCAAGACCACTCTCAATGAGACTGATAGGGTTTGGGGGACTGAACAAATAAATCAGGTTTATTTCACCTTGACAACAGAGTGACAGTTAGGAAACAATCCCTGTGGGAAGACAGTATCTAACTGGAGCTCTACAGCTGGACAGATAAAGTGAAGAATTGTATTTTATCCAAACAAAAGACAACTGATTAAAGGCTTTAACTTGTAGCTGGACTCACTCCTTGTCGAGGAAAAGCTTTGATTTGATGGGCAGAGTCCAAACCTGCCAGATTCACAGCAGCCTCAGAGGACAGTCTGTCGTCTCCAGTGAGACTCTTGGCAGTCTGGGTAGGAGTTGCCATGTTGTCGCTGGAAGTGGTGGAGAGGTTTCACATGAGGCAGGATCGTCTGGGAGAAGAAAAAAAAGCTCTGGCAGGGTTTTAAACCTGAAATAACAGGGACAACTGTCTCCAGTTCTCTGTACACCTGCTGTGTGACAACACAGTGCACCCAGAGAAACTTGTTGCAACTCCACAAAGTCTGTCACATCAAATGTGTGTGTGTGTGCATATATATATGTGTGTGTGTGTGTGTATGTGTGTGTGCATGGTGACAGTTCTTCCCTTGCATCTGCGTCATCGGTGATCACAACTCCAGTATCTCAGAGATTTAAAAATACATACTTACATAAACAAATATATGACAGAAATAGGAGCGAAGGCGGGAGGAGATGAGGATAAAATAAGCCTGTCTGTTAATGAGGTGATTTGTTATGTGTTATGTGTTTTTCACTGGACTGAATCTGTTGCCGGGACTGAGGATGTCTGTATGACACACAGATTTGACAGGCTCACTCAAAAATATGCAAACTAACTTGTGTCTGTTTGATTGGAGCAACAGGAAAAAAAATTGTAGCGGCCTCAAATTGTCAGAGTTAATGTGCTGTTTTCCTTCTGCTGCAGGTGGCTGGTAGGAAAGCAAATTATCTCTAAAGTGAAAGAATGACTCAAAAGGCTGCAGTTCATTCACTGTGCTTATGATGCTTAGGTTTTTTTGGGTTGCCACCCAAAATTTAGGGCAACAAACTTCCCAAGACTGATGAACAGTGACTGGTAAAGCAAAAAACATGAATTACATTATATGGACAAAAGTATGTGGACATCCCTTCCCACATATTTGTATGGATTTTTGTATTTTTTGTGTACTTTGACTTGCACTTCAGTCTTTTCATAGTCTTGGCCACAACATTTATCTAACTTTAATTCAGAGAAATGCTTTCTTTTGAAAGAACATCCATATACTCACACAGTTATGCACATCTATACCTGGAAGCTGCCCAGTACAACCACAGTCTCCCACAGTAGATCCAGTTAAAGTAAATCTTAATGCTATATACTCTTGTCCATGTTGAATAAAAGAAGAATTTGGAATGTACGAAGGTGTTTTTTTGTCTTTTTGTGCAGATTATTGTTACCAGTACCTGTGATTGTTATTTATGGGCATGTATGCTAAAGGTTGCCAATTCTACAGTACACAATAATGTTCAGACAACTAATTGTTTAAGTCCTTTTCTTGTTTCAACATGACAATGCCCCCAGTGCACAAAGTGAGGTCCATAAAAAGATGATTTTCTGCGCTTTTTGTTGAATAATTTGACTGATCTCAACCCCATCACCCAACATCATTATCTTCATCCTGACCTCATTAACGCTCTTGTGGCTGAATGAGAGCAAATCCCCGCAGCCAGGCACCAGAATCTGGTGGAAAACTCTCCCAGAACAGTAGAAGCTTATAGCTGCAAATAAGTCAAGTCTTCTCTCTATTAAAGGGTTTCATCGTTGAGTTTTTCCTTGTCTAATATAAAGAGTCTAATGACAGAGGGTGCTGTATGTTGTACAGACTATAAAGCCATTTGAAGCAAATGTCCGCTGTGTGATTTGATTGTGAAACTGACTTACCACATATGAATGTGATGGTTGTGTCCACATACTTTTGGCCACAAAGTCCGTTATTACACAACTTTTCTCACTTTTTCTCCCCTTCTCAGTGTCTACTTCTGATCATTCAGTACACAGATGGCCATCTCACAGTTTAGCTTTCTCTTACGTGAAGAGAAAGTGAAGATAAATGGGGTTTCAGATTTCAAATTTTTGCCTAAACCAGACTAAAAGGAGAAAGCCAATAAAGCCCTCCAACACTGAAATATGACCCTGCGCTGACTACTTACACACTAGAAACGATCATAGCTGAAATGAAACACCAAGATTTTAAGACCTTTTAAAAATCTAGCGGGGCGTATATTTTTAATTGATTACAAATATGAACTTTACAAACAAAAGATTCTCCTCTGACACTGCAACTAAATATCAAATGATTCATTATCTCATTAACAAAGTCTTCTCAGACCTTTACTGTCCCAAATGACACCCACGTTTTGTCTGATTCATGCACTGTTACTCAAACTTACCGAGCATTTAATAACTTGGATATGAAGAATGTGGATAACTAGCCTACAATCAGATTTCGGTTACTCGACCAACTGTGCCTGCGGGCGCACACTGTTGCTCAGGATGTTTTATCATGCAGCTATTCGACTGAAATAAAAGCTGTGTTTCACGTTTATTTGTTTAGTATTTGTGTTACATGAAAATGCCTGAGATAACCGAAGCTATCTGAGAGGGAGAGGAAAACACTTAAAGATGAGGACATTTAGAGAAACTTTGAGAAAGTTCATTCAAAGAGGGAGTGATCAATGTGTCAAAACACTCCTGACACTCGACCGAGTCTCCGAGGCCAGCTTCTGGAGTTCTCTCTCCTCTCAACCTTGATGTACCGTGGGCAGAAACACACACTCAGCTCTGTGTGTGAATGTGTTTGTGTGTGTGAGTTGGGGTTATGGACGGAGTCATCAATGCGTTTATTTTTATAGGATCAAGACAGCTCCTTTGAACAGGCTGTGTTTACACCAGTTCAAATGCCAGCGTGCCCGTGATTCACTTTGACACAGCAGGCTAGTGAGAGGATATAAGGGAGGGGATCTGGGAGTGGAGATGTGTATGCGTGTGTATGTTGTTACATACATATGCATGTTTCTTTTCACTGAAGCATCACACGGTGGTTATGTAATGCACATAAATCTCTAATCAGAAGCGATTCAAAACACGCACACAGGTATGCACAAACACACTGAATGTGTTCTCGGTGTCAATCTGGATACTTGATAAATATTGTGGAAGGGGCACCAAGAACCTCCCACATTCAGCAGGTTGATCACTACACACACACACACACACACAAACACACACACTACTCCCACAGCCTCCATGAAGATTGAGTCTGATTGGTGAGCTGGCTGCCTCCACCATTTGCCCTGGGGCCAAGAACAGTGTGAATACATCACACAGACACACAAACACACAAGCAACCTTATCTGTCCCACGGCCCCCCGTGGAGGCTACTAATGCCTGCTTGGTGAGCTGTCTGCCTCCCCCAATCTCTACACCAAAGCCAAGAAATTGTGTGATTCCAGACGCATAACTTATGCCCCGAGCTGCGCTCACAGCTTGGACTTGCAGATGACCTTCCATGGACCAGCTTTCGGTGAGTGTGTGTTCACTTGGGAGCAGATGATGTGCATCATGGTGGAATTGGCCTTGACCCGTGTCATGGAGAGAGGACTGAGTAGTGAGTAAGGCCAGCCCACCCCAGCCCTGACATGGTTTATTTCACATGCAGAAGACCTCCATGTCTCATCCCACATCCCACCCACATTCAGGATCGCACCTTCTCCTGAAAGCCGTTCCTAGTGTAGCCAATGTACAATTAGACCAAACACTGTGACTTATATAAGACACATAGTGGCACATAGTGTCCTTCCAATTTGTCTCAGCGTTAGTGGCACAACATGAGTTGACAGCACCTTCAAACACAGCTTCTGTGCAAGGAAAAAGCCATATTATTTCTCTCTATTTGAGCATTGCTTTAAGGGACCGGTTCACAAATCTGTCTTAAAACAATAGTCAGGTGAAATCATTCCTCCTGTTCACACTGACCATTAGAAGATCGCTTCCGTAATGTGCTTTCAATGTAAGTGGTGGAAGACAAAATCCACAGTACTTGTTTTGAAAAAAAAAGGGATTTAAAAATTTATCTGAACATAATGTTTGGATATCCTCCAAAATTATAGTCTTTTTAATAAAAAAACAACAACCCTCCTTGTGTCCTTGTGAAGGATCATAACAAAGAGAGGGAATTTGGCACTAAAAAGACTGAATTGATATGAGTGATATGGACGCTGAAGCCTCATATTATCTTCAAATAAACTTTTAAATACATTTTTTCACTGAGCGGACCATCACTTATATTGTAAGGGCATCATGAATGGATGTCTTAATGGCCAGTATGAACAGGAGGAGCGATTACAGCAGTTCATTTTGGGCACCCGACTATTGTTTTAAGACAGATTTGAAAAATTGTGAACCTGCCCTTTAATGAATGTAAAACGAAAGGGATTGGTGGAAGATGGAAAAGGAGGATTGGTTCATGTGCGTAAAATGTACCTACAGTATAAACAGCCGAGATATTCTGCTGCTCTGTTTCCACCGTCAGTAAATGTTTATGTGTCACCTTGTCTGGCTGTGATCACCTCTACAGGTGTGTCTGTTTAGCTCTTAACACCTGACATGTGGTAACACCTGACATGTGGTAAACAAAAGCTGTAAAAATGCTAACTGGATGTAACCTACAGTATATGTTGTCCCACGGTAATTTGTCACCGGTATGTCATCTCTGCCCCCTGCAACAAATGTAAGCAGTCCATATGTTGCGTTAGATCACTTCGCTCCACCGCTGGGCCCCCCTTTCATGGTCATCTGTTGTTCTGAATTGTAGGCGGCTCTCGGCTTCTTTCCAAGCTGGCCTACACTAAATGAGACAAGTGACTTTGGCTTTAATGCCAAATGAGTTTTCCCACCTCGTGTCCTCTCCTCCAACCCCCCTGTGAGCGCACGTGCCACTGTGAAATCCACACAAACACAAACAGTCTCAGTAACCAGTCATGCGTTTATTGTTACTGTTTCCTAATGAGAAACTGTTCATTTATTGTCATCAAAAGCCTTCATCCCACCTCCATCCTTCATTCTCAGTCGACCTACACTGTGCTTTGTCTTTAAGGATGAACAGAGATGTTACTTAAACAGACTACTAGGCTATAACTTAATACAAGTACGCTACACATCTTGAAAGACTACTTTCTCCATGTTCAGAATCTACTTTAAACACTTCTGAAAACGATACAGGTGTCTTTAATTATCTCTGCTCAATAAGTAATAATCTTATCTTTGACAGACAATGATGCGTTACATTTTTAGGTAACGCAACAGTGACACAGTGACAAAAGCCGCCCTGCCACTGCCTTTCTTGTCGCTTCCTCCGGTGACTCTTCCCCCTCCTCCCGGGGTGACGTAGAGAGGATCCTCCGCTGCCCACGGTCGTGGGCGACTAGCCGGCCGCGGGTATAAACGGCTTCCCGGGACTCCTGAACGTCACTCCCTGAAGCCTCAGCGACTCGTTCACCAGAGCTGAACATCAGCAGAGATAGCAGCAAGCAGGCACTTCCTCGCCGCGCAGGCTAACTCGCTTTCGGCTTTGGTTCGAGATGCAGACCCGTTGGACCATGAGGGCCTCCAGCGCCCACAACTTTAAGAGTGAGTTTCTCTTCATTGTGTATCTGCAGAGTGTTTGTTTTGCAAACGCATGTCTATGATTTAGTCGGCTTTAAACTTTAAAATCACAGTATTTTTTCCTATGTGATTCTGAGTATCAGCAGCCGTGTATTTCTGTGCAAGACTGCTGAATTAATATGTTTTATGGTACTTTTACGCACAGTCATTTTGCGTTTATTTTAAATTGTTTACCAAAATTTATACATTGATCAACATCGCTTGAATAGCTAAATTGTGTTTGTCAGTTATGGATGTTATGAATGTAGCCAATAGAGGAGATTAGAGGTGCGGACTTTTGGGGGTATTTTGTGCGTAAATGTGGTCTGTCAACTAAAAGCTCAAGAGCAGATCTATAACCGTCCATTTATTTGTGAAATTATGTGATCAAAGTTATTTGTTTTGACTCTCCTGCAAAGTTTACCGAAATCAAATCTCTCCATATCTCCTTTACGCATAGAGAGATGTTGGCATGATTCATGTGCGCATGAAACTGAACTTTATTCTTCATCTCACGTCGACTTTGGGGGTAAATAAGACTTAGATTCTAGAAAGGTGTCTTATTCCACCTAAACGCCCCAACTCCGGTTCTCCCTCAGCGTCCAGCTCAGCTAATAGTCGAACTTGTTAAGAGGTCAAGAGGTGAGCCGCTGGAAAATCTTGCGCGCAGCAGATGAATGGGAACCTTATTATTATTTCATGCATGTACTTTTCCCGTGGGGGCGCTTTTTGTGCGCCGTTATCCGAGCTGTGACAAGAAGCTGTAGAATTATTAATAAGAACCGAAACTGATCCGGGTCCCGTTACTGGTTTTACGCGTGCCCACTGGGTTGCAAACCTCTCAACGGAAGCATCCTTTTGCTGTAGATAGCTTGAGAACTAGGAAACCAGGTTAATGTAATGCAGTGAGACACGTGTGGTTTTCTGTCTCTTATACATCTGTATTGTAGATGTCTGTTGTTTTTCTCTATTCGGCACTGCTGACATCAGGGTTATGCAACTTTGCAACAACAGTCATGGACACCTGTGTAAAATGATCAGGTAGATATGAAAGGGTGAATCATTTCTGTAATGTAATCCAGTGAATTATACATGAGCCCCAAAGTTCTGGGGACCATCAACAAGTCACGGATGAGAGCGCTGCAGTGCCAAAAAGAATCACTGACAACAGCAACAGGCTTGACAGACAGACAGAATAAAAAGCTGCCACCAAAAGCTGAAATCAAACTCTCTTTCTTTGTCTGTCACTCTTTGACACACATAATGTGCACATTCTCCAAACCAGGACTAACTACTGCAACAATGGCCCTTTGCTGCTGATCTGACCGTATATTATGGTCTTTTTCTTCTCAGGAAAAATAATCACCTCTTTTTCTTCCCCCTCTCTCTGTCTCAGGTGGACTGTCTCTGTGGCTGATTCTGTGGCTGGTGGTGGTGAAGCCAGGCGGGGTGACTGCATGCCCCAGGCTATGTGTGTGTTACCCTACGCCCATGACGGTCAGCTGCCAGTCCCAGAACCTCACCATAGTGCCGGCTGGTGTGCCCTATGACTCACAACGTGTTTTCCTGCAGAACAACCGCATCACAGAGCTTCGCGCGGACTCCTTTGGCTTCGAGACACAGGTGAGAAAAGCACTTTGTGTATATATATATATGTGTGTGTGTGTGTGTTGCACTGTTGAATTTCCTGGCAGTATTTTGAGATATTATGAAAACTCTTAAATGTCTCCTCTCACATCCCATTATCTTCTCTTCATTCTGTGCAGGTGCTTTGGCTATATGGCAACAACATCACATGGATTGAGGCCGGGGCCTTCAGTAACCTCAGGGTGCTGGAGGAGCTGGATCTGGGCGATAACCCCTCGCTGCGACACCTGGAAGGTGGAGCCTTCAGGGGCTTGGAGAAGCTGCAGAGCCTGCACATGCACCGCTGCAAGCTGGCTACTCTCCCCCATGACCTCTTCCACAAGCTGTACAGCCTGCAGTTTCTCTACCTGCAGGTAAAGGCAGCATCCATACACACAAAAACATACATGCACAGATACATATTGGATAGTCATGCATGATGAGAATGTACATATGATGCTTGCAGAATCGGGTTATGGACACATCAGTCACTTTACAGTTGCCCACATGCATGCAAATGCTTTTACCGCACATGTAGTTTAACTGAGATGCACACAGCACACAGTCACAAAAATGCAGACTGAAAATACACATAAGTAAATATTAAAACACCCCAAAGATAGAGAATCAAATAACACACTGCAATTAGCACTTCTCAGTAGTGTCAAAACAAAAGAGAAATTCAGTTATCATGTTACTAATGTGCAACAGATTGAAAGCAGTGAAGAGTTGCACAATTCTCTATGCACAAATAAATGAGTGTATAACACACAAAAGGGAGCATGAGCCCAAATGTTTCCTCTCAACAGCAGAAAGACGAACCAAATGAAACTACAAACTGAGACCTAGGAACAAGCTAGATGCCAAAATTGGATGTTTTTAAAAAAGAGACATGGTCTCCTCTTTTGATAGACCAATAGACAAATGACAAAAATGTATAAAACCAAAACAACAAAATATATCACAGAGGAAAATCTCTCAAAATTTCTTCTTTTTGAAGGTGTTTGTGAGCAATTGTGTTCAGGACCTTACAAGTACTGTATACTTAACCTTTTAGCCACAATTTCTTGCAATGCTTAGCACTATTATTTGGATTGATTTTCTGTGTTTCAGGCAGCCTCTAGCTTCCATTAAATTCAGTGTACTCTGTAAAAATTGGCTCTCAAGATGCGGCCTGTATTTATCATCACGTTTTGGCAGCTGACAGTGAGATCTCAGCTGCTGGAGTGTCCTACAATCCACCCAACTGAGCTTGCATCCAAATAGGTCCCTGCCAAGAAAATAAATTAAAAAAAAATCCCTCCCACATTCAGTGTGGTTTCAGTCGGTAGAGGTCAGTTCTGACCGCTGCAATGCTATTACTCACAAGGATGTTCCTCGTGTTCCTCAAGCGCACATGTATGGTAACGTCACAGGAAGTGAGGGATTTTTTTCCCTCCTACGAGTGATTTAGATGTTGGACTTGACTTCAGTGATTCTTAGAAGGAAAATAATATCACACAATTAGCCATTATACCTATCAGAAATAATTAATCAATGAATAAACATACTTTGTTGTATATGAAAGTATGTTATTGACATCTATAGTCCGACCAGATTCAAACAAAAACAGCTAAATTTGCAAAAGTGCTATTTGACTATTTTGCTTCATTAGCCACGGTTTCTAATGAATTCTAACTTCTGAAGAATCTGAGATCTAAATTAAAACATTTAAGTAAAACTTAAAGATCTTTTTGCCATCAACAACTAATCCCAATTTGCTTAATTTTCCCACGTGATTAAATCTTCTTGTATTTTGTTTTTGCTTCAGGAGAATCAGCTCCACTTTCTGCAGGATGACCTGTTCTCCGATCTGGTCAACCTCACCCATCTCTTCCTGCATGGAAACCGTATCCGCGCCCTCTCCGAGAATGTGTTCAGAGGCCTGGTCAACCTAGATCGCCTTCTTCTCCATGACAACCGCATCAGGCAGGTCAACCGTCGGGCTTTCCGTGACCTGGGTCGCCTGACCATTCTTTACCTGTTCAACAACTCCCTGGCTGAGCTGCCAGGCCAGGCCATGAAAGACACCCAGGGCATCCAGTTCCTCCGCCTCAACGGTAACCCCTGGTCCTGCGGCTGTGAGGCCCGTCCCCTCTGGGAGTGGTTCCGCAAGGCCCGCATCTCCTCTTCTGAGCTCATGTGCACCTCACCATCCCAACGTCGCGGCCAAGACCTCCGATTCCTCCGTGAGCTGGACTTCGCCCTCTGCCCTCTGCCTGACCCCGGCTCCCTGGCTGGAAGCACCACGACCACCTTCAGCACCAAGACCCGCTGGTGGTTCTCCAAGCACAAGCCCGCCTCCTCATCCAAGGCCTCGTACCAGAAGAGCACAGAGACGGTGAAGGCCTTCCCTTTCTCCGCGGTCAAGCCTCAGTACCTCCCCAAAACCCCCTCTGAATCCTTTTCCTCCAAGTACGAACTGTCGGAGGATGAGGTGGCTCTTCCTAAGCTCGATCAGGAAGAATACTGGGCCAACTACGGCAATGAAGATGCCTCCATCCGCTGCATCGATCTGGAGTGCCCCCCAGGCTACGACAATCCAGCCTTCCCATCCTCATCCTCCTCCTTACCCACCAGTGCCTCCCTCCTCCTCCACCTCCTCTCCCTCATCGTAGTCACATTCTCCCTACATTTCCTGTTTGGTTGAACTCTTCTCTCCTCCACACTCCCTTTTCTCCTCTGATTTCCCCTCCCCTGCTCTTTCCAACTCTAACAAAAACCTGCATCTTGATTCCTTTCAGTTACCTCCTTAAGGTGCAGGGGGCGCTACACTGACGCAGGAGACAGGCAAGGCAGCAGGCAGCTGTTTTAAAGAGCGAAGATCAGCGGAGTTGATGTAGAGCAGAACATGATTTCATTGTTGAAGTAGCTGCTGCTCACTAGTACAGGCTTTTATAAAAGCAGGGATCAGACAGACCCTGTTAGTGACAGTACAAAGGCAGAAACCTACTACAACATTATTACATGATAGAGACACATCTCACAGTAAGCTGGTGGGGTCTTCATGTTTTTTAATATCACAGCTGTTGTGCGGCAGCAAACAACGCAGGCGTTGTGACTCGTTCTCTACGGCTATTTTCTATATCAGCTAGTGCTCCACTGCTAACATTTTCCCTCATTTATTTCTTTCATCATGAATAAAAGTGGTGATTAAGGATGTTATATGACAGTAGGATAAAGTGGTGGATTAGCACAAAGGACTAGAAACTTGGAAGAAAAGGAAAAAATAGAGAATTATTGGGAGAAGTAAAAAGAAAATCAATACAGTGAGAGTAGTGTGAGCTTAAGATATTCATCTGGACACAGAGAGGGATGGAAGGATTATTAGATCTGCAGCCAAGAACGACTCTCCTTCAGATTCAAACTCCTGTGTGATCCCCAAGAGATGCCAGCAAACCACCACCACCACCCACACTTGTATATACAACACACATCGCTGTACTTAAACTCATTTCTCTGTATTTTAGTCTAGCTGGATTTCTACTTTTCATTTTTATCACTATTTATTAAGCTACAGCTTATGGTGATAGAAGAGATACTTGGATTGGACATGAAAAGCAGAGAAATGAAATGTGGAAACTCGTTTTCACCCCTCGTGTTTTTCAGTCTTGTCTCTTCCTCTCAGACAACTTGAAAACCTGTTCTTGATTTTCTAGTCAGATTGGAAACTAAGAAAAACTAATGAGATTAAATATATCAGAGATCACTTTCAGCTTAAACAGAGAAACGGTGTGATTGGAATTGGACTGTTGTAGACTAAAAAAACAAAGTCCCAAGGAGACCAGTTTGATTAAATCTCTCATTAGACTGAGTGCCTGTGTGTAAGTGCCTGTTTAACCCTTAACAATATGTCCTCTCTCTGTCCGTCAATCTGTCTGTCTGGTTGTGATCAACCAAACTGACGCAGAAATTGCTATAAAACAACTCCTACGCAGCCCTTTGTGTTGTTTAAAGCCTCAGGTCTCAGTTTTAACAGCTCATGTTACATTATATACTTTAACCTGCTGTTGGTCTGCATTACTGTATGTATTGTGTGTGTATTTTACTTTTATTTGGATTGAAAGTTTTAAAAAATCCCTTATGCATCCATAAATTCACCCAGAACAGTGTGTGGATGTAAATAGGTGAATTGCTTTTCTACTATTTTCTGAAAAATAAGGAAAATCCAAGGGTTTTGTTTGTGATATATCTGTATTTTATGGTCCTATACATATCATAAAAAGACCATGATCATGTACTTTATTAGTGTACGTTTCTTACTTCAGTGTGTGTTTTTCAGTAGAAGGGATGGGTATTTACTCAGCAATCTGTTCAACACAATGCCAATCCAACCTGATTGTGATCAGCATTATTTATTGAGGCCATACGTCCCAATGTCAATCCCACATGTTAAATCCAACCAATCAACCATGACTGTGAGTTTCTGCATAGGACGAGATACTGTGACACTATTAGATGCTGTATTTTTCAATGGAAACCTGGTAGGAAAGTGTTTTTGCTTTATTAAAAAATAAAGAAACTATCAAAGAGAAGTGAGTAGGTGTTTCTCTGTTGTTTCACTGTTTTCTTTGTTCTCTAAGGATGCCGCAGAGGAATACAATAAAAGGCCTGAGTAGGCACATAAGCACAAACACAATGTATACAGATAAGACATCTTTAATTGATTCTGAAGAGAACTTTTATACGGCTATTATGTTAAACTCTCACAATGAAAACACATCAAGACTAGAGAATCACAAGCATGAATTTTGTTATTGTAATATCATCTTAGCTGCAAGAGGTCTGTAGGTTTGACATCTGATTAACTGACTGAACATCCAATTAAGAGCAGGATAGTCGGGAAATTGTTTCTAAAGAGATATACGTCATAGTCCTCCTTTTAAACCCCTTAGAATAAGGAGGTGGTGTTTGATGTGTGTCTGTGTGCGCACACAAGTGTGTGAAGTGCAAGTTTGTGAGTGTGTTTGGTGAAGGTCACCAGCGGTGGTGCAAGAAGTTTTCAGATCCTTTACTTAAGTAAACGTACCAATACAGTATGTAAAAATACTCCATTACAAGTAAAAGTCCTGCATGAAAATCCTACTTAAGTAAAAGTACATAAGTATTAGCAGCAAAATGTGCATAAAGTATTAAAGTCAAAGTACTCATTTCATCCCTCTGAGTGATATATTATTACATATGACATCATTAGATTATTAATACTGAAGCATCAGTGTGTAAGCAGCATGTTACTGTTGTAGCTGCTGGAGGTGGAGCTAGTTTGAACTACTTTATAAACAGTTAGCAAGTTTAGTCCAGTGGTTCCCAACCTAGGGGTCGGGCCCCTCCAAAGGGTCACCAGACAAATCTGAGGGGTCGTGAGATGATTAATGGGAGAGGAAAGAAGAAAAAACAAAGTTCTGATACACAAATCTGTTTTCAGTTGTTGGACTTTTTCTCTTATCTTTGATTTTTGGTGAAATATTGAATCAACTGAATGAATGAAACCATGTGAAAAGTTTAGAGGGAAAAATCACTATTTGGTGGAGCTGTTAACAACTCATAGACATCTGAAATGTGACCCCGACTACACACTGCTTTTTGTAAGATGCCAAAAGCCAAAAAGGTTGGAAACCACTGGTTTCATTTTTAACAATGTGTTGTATTTTAAAAGCTTGTTATATTATCCATTGTGTCAAAACTTCATCTGAAAAGTAACTAAAGCTGTCAAAAAATTGTGGTGGAGTAGAAAGTGCAATATTTCCCTCTGAAATGTAGTTTGGAGGAAATATAAAATAGCAGAAAATGGAAATACTCAAGTAAAGTACAAGTACCTCAAGATTGTATGTAAGTACAGTACTTGAGTAAAGGTATTTAGTTACTTTCTACCACTGGTCACCAGCCTCAACTGTGTTCACACCTCATCTCAATCACTTTGCTCACCATGTGTAGAAAGAAGCTATATTGGGCCATATTATACACATAGAGGGATGAATGAGCTGTCTGTGAATGTATGTGTGTGAGTGTGTGTGTGTGTGTGTGTGTTTGGGGTGGGGGGGCGTGCTGAGAGGTATGATTCAGGGAAGGGGCCAGGATGAAAATGTGACTTGTGATTTATCCCGGAATCAGCACACCCCCACAACAGATTAACTTTCACCATGATGATGATGATGATGATGATAATGATGTACATACTCATGCATGTGTTTGCGGGTACATGGACACATGCAAATACACTTTCATGTGCAAATACACACACACACACTCATGGAAATTGTAAAGTTCATTGCAGTTTGTTTAAACAGGCTATAATCACCTTGAGTCTCATTTGTTTTGTCCTATATCTCACAAATGATTCATCATTTTCACACCTTACTTTGCTCTCACCTTTCCTTCCTTCTCTTTTATTTTTGTTGCAGTCATAGTTTGGATAAATCATCAAACCCACATACATTCTTGTCCTTAACAGTGGCCTTATTTCAGAACTTTTCATTTCTTTTGCTTTATCATTTGCTACATTTTTGATCACCTAATAGTTCTGCTTTGAGATAAAATTCTGCAGGTGTAGAATATAAATGTAGGTACATATTCTTGTTGTTAATCACACAGATGTTTGACTTTGATATTGAATATCCAGTGTTGTTGGGGTTTGATTATTCGTTGTGGTTATTGTCCTGCTATTTGATGGAGAAACAACAGGGTTCAAGAATCTTTGTGGTCTCTCGATCTGGCAGAAAGCGTCGCTTTTTCTAAGAAAAACAATCTCACTGTTAAGGAAAAATTCAATGTAAAACACCTTTTTTTTAATAGATTAAACTTACAGGTATACATTATGAACAGTATAGAGTTGGTTTTATAATTTAAGTATTATTGTGTACTTATTACAGAAGTCTATTTCTGTGTTCGGCACAGAGAGTTCTTGCTGCCAAGCCCTCCAGGAGTGCTGGCTTGGAGAGAGATAACAGTCTTTCTCGTGTGTCTGTGCTGGTTTTCATCTGCACAGCATCCATAAGCACAAAGTTGCCAATAAATCTTCCATTTATGGGTCAATTTTGTTGTTTGGAGATGCTTATTTCTGCAGATGTCAAGGTGCACAAACAAGGTGATTTGCAGTCATGTCCATATTTTGTGGATGTTGCAACTACGGACATTTTCAGCTATCAGAAAAGAATCACTTGTAAACATTAAAGTCCCCCTCTACCCAAAAAAAGTGTTTTTCTTGTTGTTATTTCCCTTGGATGTTTGAGTGTCACTGTGCAGAATGATGTATGTGCAGAGTTTTACACTAGAAGGCTGTTTTCACATTTATCTCAACCTATGACTGTGATTTGTGACATAACGACTAGTTTGGAACCAGTCGTGGTCCACAATTCAGCTTATACAAAAGTGATGTGGAAAGTTGAAACATCCGGTGCACAAACACTGAGAATGGACTTTTCAGTGAAGTAGGAGACATCTTGTGTCCAGCAGTTAAACTTTTGAAATAAAAAGTATTTACACATTCATAAATTGTAGGGAAATTTTGTGGAAAAAACACATTAGACACAAATTATTATTCAAACAAGAGTATTTTTATATATCTTTAAATATGTCTGGAGGGTATATTTAAGGGTTTAATGTTGGAAGACCAATGTCCAACCCTGATGGAGACAGAAGAGGCAAGAAGATACCAAATCTCACATCAAGAGACAAGAATGCAACACCACCAGAGCCATGCTGTTTTTTGAGGGAGTGAAATTTGTTTTTCTCAGGTAAAATTATTTGCTGTCTTAGTCCCCAAAATGCTATCGCTACTATCCACAGTTATCGCTTTCTATAACAAGCTAACACCTGCTTTCTGGTGCTTGGCAACCTGGAAATTGTGGGGAAAAACACTCACACTGAGGCTGGTTGGGGAAGGCAATCAGAGGCGTTTGATGTTAGAGTTTTTAAATCAAGAGCATGACTTCAAAAAGACCATCAGTGTTACTGACGGTGGCAAACACTTCAGTGGGTTTAGACTTTTCATGGGCATTATTTGTGATGGAGTAGAAGGCAACATGCACACCACTTGCTTAGTGTCTCCTGTGGTGCAGGGAATCAATTTCCCCGAAGATCCAAGTACAAAGAAAAAAAGTCAATCCCTGCACACACCCCCTCATTGATTTATGAAAAAGTCAGTAACAAGGACCTTTCTCAAGACATATTAATATATGTCTTGTCTAATGAAATGTCCTGAGAAAGGTCCTTGTGACCAAAACGTTGACATTTTTTCAATAAATCAGTGCTGAGGTGATAACTGTGTGCAGGCATTATTATTATCTTTGACATTATTTGTGATAGGAAACAAATTAAATTTAATATTTCACATGACTATAACTTATGGCAATGGAAAATAACATATTTTAAAACAGATTTGGAAGCAGTTTTTGAACTCATATTATCTAAAAACACTTTTACTTTGAGTCCCAATTTCATGAGATTTTGCAGAGGGCGTGACTCCCTTCACAGCTTTTCCTGCCACAGTTCATGCACGTCAAAACATCTGAATCGTGACCAGTGTGATTACCTTTCCCATATTTCTAAGCTCTTGTTTCATGACAGAACTGTAGGCGTTTGCCCTCTTTGCTTAAAAGCAGCTGCCTGGGTGGTTATAGGACATGGTCGTTTACAGTTTTTCCAGTGCAGGAACACAACTATAGGCCATTAGCACAGAAAATTTCTCTGAAGTCGTCAGACTTTGATGATGCGCACTAATCACACACTGTGCCCACATACTCTCCCCCAACTCTCTATCCTATTTTACTTGCCTCTGCCTGTCTTCCTCTCTTTTGTGTGTTTGCCTGCCTTTCATGCTGTCACTCAGTCTTTGTCTGAACCCCTATTGCACTAGCACTTCTTTCTCTCTCTCTGTCACACAGTCTCCCTCACATGGTTGTGCCTTTCTTGGCCAAGCCTGTGTGTTGGCTCTCATGAGTTGGCGTGTGCGTTTGTGTGTCATTGGCGTGTTCCCTGACGTACACTCTCACACATGTCTTATTTGCAGAGGATGAACTGAGGCTCACGCCTTGACGTCAGAGGGCCCGAGAAGGAAATGAAGAGGCTGAGAGCGATTTTCAGAGAGAAAGATGAAATATCTGCATGCTGAGTTTATGAGAAAAAGAACAGAATAAAACAGAATATAATAGGTTTATAACTAATAACAATGCAGCACGGCAGTCAATGTGACAACTGACCTATCACATCCATAATTGATGAATATAATTTGCAGCACTGTTGCACTGACCAGCTCTCATTGTCCAGCACGTGGAAACATGAGCCTTGAGTGCAGTGAACCTCTGCCTCTGTAAACCCAACCAACGGAAGAGGAAGGGAAAAAACAGTGAGGAGTAAAAACAGAGAGATGAGGAGATCCTCAGACTATCTGAAAAAATCATTTTGAGTGGAAACATTGACATTTTGCTCTGAGTTCACCCACTGAGCAATAACAAGACCATCACTTGTTTGTGTGTGTCACTGCACTTGATTAAATGCAAGAAGGGCAACAGCGGGAAACCTGCAAAACCTGCAAAGTGCCAGAAAGAAGGACTTCAGGGACTAAGAAAATGAGCTGCAGAGCATTAGAGCTGCAACAATTAGTTGATTAATCGATTAGTCGATCAGAAAATAATTTGTCAACTTTTGCTGGTTGAAGCTTCTTGAATGTGAGGATTTGAAGCTGTTTCTGTGTCATACATGATAATAAACGCAATATCTTTAGATGTTGTACTGTTGATCAGATGAAACAAGGCATCTGAGGGTGACATTTTATAGACAAAAGGATTAATCAAGAAAATAATCAAAAGATTAATCAATAGTAAAGATAATCATTAGTTGCAGCCCTACAGAGAGACAGTTTTCATCTTTTTATTTCATGCAACTGCTTTGAAATCGTTTCCTTAAGCACAGAGGTTCATGTAATTTTTCAAGTGCATTGTGGACATGTGCACATAAGACAACAGTCTACATGCTCATAATGACAATGCTAACATGCTGATATTTAGCAGTAATATTTACCATTGTCACCATGCAGTTTAATATGTTTGGATGCCAACATTTCATAATGACACTAAACACAACGTGAAGATATTACAATTCATCCTGTGAGGAACATGAATGTCTGTGCAAGATTTTGTTCCAATCTAGTAAATGTTGAGATATTTCAGTGGATATGTAAAACTTTGACCAGCTGGTGTCATTAGATTAAAAAGTCAGAGGTCACCAGTGTCAGTAGGACTCATCCTCTGGGAACCGTGAATATCTTTACTCAGTATCACAGAAATCCATCTAATAGTTGTTGAGATATTTCAGCCAGTGGACTGAAGTGGTGGACATTGTCATCCCATCGAGCCACGGTGTAGGTTTCATCCACAAAAACTGATTATAAAAATGTAATATATTATATGGCAGCTTTCAAAATGAAGTTTCAAAGCACTTTAAAGATTTACCACAGACCCACTGAAAAAGAAAGAAGCACAACAGGATTAACAAACAATAAGACTATTGACACTTTTTCAGATGAAGAAGCAGAAGATTAGATGCTGTAGCTCACAGCAGCAAAAATACATAAAAAAGACCAGAATTTTGTGAAAGAAATCTTTTGTTGTTGCTCCTCTGCTTGCTTGTGTACAATGACAGTAATATCTTCTGTATGAGTGTTTGTGAGCATTGGATGCTGCACTGATAGTACTACACATTTGTAGAGTGCGGAGGCAGCCGGGAGCTCTGTGCATCCGGTCTTGAGTCAGCCCAAAGCAAAAAAGGAGAGCGGAGTGAATACGGGGCACATCTGTCGATCAGTCTGTCAACCCCTCTGAAGGTTTACGCACACAGCTAAAAATACACCACAACAGAGTGCAAAGACAGATTGGGATCCAAAGAAACAGTAGATTTGATGTATCTTTGTGTCTGATGTAGTTCAGAAACTCACTGAATGAAAAGGCTGAATCATATGGCGGCAAGAGTAGAAGTGACAGCACGGCCAAGATGAAGTGTGGGTCTTGAGTTTGTTGTCAACTAGAAAACAAAAGAACAGGGATTAGATGAGCGCTTGTGAGTCAGTCACACCGCCTCGCTCTTGGAGGTTGTATAGCCCTTGTATGTTGGCACAGACGCAAACGGTGACGTCCTCAGACAATTTGTTTGAGTGCCTAAAAATGTGACTGCCACATCCACTGTGAAAGACACGGGGATTCGTTGCTGCTATTCCGGTAGCACCATATTTGTTCTTGTATTTGGTGTCCACAAACACACGCGTCTGCTGCTTGGCAGGATCTTCTCTCAGTGTCTTCTTGTTTGTTCTGGATGATGTCTCTCAGCCGTCCACCACAACTCTACATTTGGGGATTACGGAAACAATTAGAAAATGTGGGAACACAACCCTTGGGACCTGCATTCATCTGTCATATTCTTTACACAGGACATTACACAGATCTTCAGTTGGAGTTGCCAGAAGGGGGGACTGATCTCTTAGTGTATCTAGGTTTTAGCGGGATGAGATGACGCAGATATGAGAGCAAAGACCTGGCTTTTATGATTCTGTCAGAGGTCTCAACACACCATGTCTGGATTAAAAGTAGTTTCTCACCTTTGAAAACTTGTTTTAAATGTGTTACATTACATGCAGCATTTTATATAATTATCAAATCAGTTGTGACACCATTAAACAAGAATTAAAAAGTCCATTGGTAGACTAGCTTAAGGTTGTTTTTTTTTCATGCATCCTACCACTCAACCTGTGGATGTTACACCAGTTATTGTCATCATGTTGAAACGAGAGTCAAGATGAGTTTCAATGAAAGACTTTCTGGTAACAACTCAGTACCAAATGATTTCTGAAAACCTTTCCTTCCTGTCTGTAGGTGCATAGGAACAAAAGCAGAAACATACTCTAGTGAAACACACAAACGGTTACAAAATTCTGATAAATAATAACATTTTGTCGTCTTCATATATTCACATATTCTGGCAATAGCAGAATCACCTTACATAGATATGACAATATGTTACGTCACTGCAGTAGAAGTTTGAGTAATCAGGAAATTCATACTTTACAGTTTTGAAAGTGAGACCTACTGTACATGAAGCTGAATATTTTTTTCCCTTTTGAGACTTTTAAAATACTGATTTCTAATAAGGAGAGATAATTTGGAAATTAAGTTATGACTTGGCTCAAATGGCCAAAAAAAAAAAAAAAAACTTTATTTGTATAGCACCTCTCATACAGTTCGGGGTGTGGAGATCAGTGAGATCAGTGTGAGGTGCGTGATGATTGGGGTGGGTGTTATCAGGTGCATGAAAGCAAAATAAATAACTAAAGGACCATAACTAACCCAAATCAGAACGGGAGCCTAAAGGGAGAGGCAGAAACAAAGAGATTGCCATAGATGCAGCCTTGACTTTAATAATCTGGCAACATTGTGAGCCATCAGGTGTCGCCAGTTGCCCTAACGAGCACCTGTTGAGACAGAGCAGACAAGTGAATCACAAGGCCTAACAAAGATGACATCAGGGGTCATCACAGTTGGCTTCTGAGGAAGTAGCAGAATATTCAAAAGGGCAATGAACTAATGCCCTCATTTCAAATATCAAAGATTACTTTTCACCTATCGCCCAATTTCAAACATCTGTAGACTCAAAAACAGTAGAGGCCATTGGCTGTCCTGAAAAGTATGTTTTTAGTGTCCTTTGAAAAATCAAATATTTTACTCAAAAGTTTCTTCTAATTATTTTTTTTACAGTTATGCCTTATGACTATCAATTTGTTTTATCCAGTGTTAGTGTTCTTGTGTTCATATTTTCCTCTGTAAAAAGCACAATTTGTGATTTAAATGTACTAAACAAGCATACGCCCACCAACAAAATTCAAAACACTGGATTTTAGAGCAGTCATACATACATTGATTGAAATGTCTTTTAATACACATTGTAATAATACAGACAACTAAATTTCCTAATCCTCTGATGTGCTTACATCATTGACTTTGCAGATTTGACGTTAAATAGGCCTAAAATTGTATTTGTTTTTTATATGGTTTTCGAACAAAAACCTGTATATAAATATCATTTATCTCCGAAATTTACAACTGGCCTTTGTAAACATCTGTTTCTTGACAATTAAATGTAAGGAAACCCGTTAAATCGGCGTCAATGGATCAGAGGGAGACTTTTTTTTCCCAGGATGGGGAAGTCATGACCCGCCCTACTCTGTCTCTGATTGGCTAGTACCGGTTGCCTTCGTTGGTTGGGTTGGTTAGTTTTAGGAAAAATATCAGGATAAGCCAATCAGAGGCAGAGTACGGCGGGTCATGACTTCACAATCCTAGGAAAAATACTATCTCTCAGAGGGAACCAATAATAGTTTAGTCCACCGTATCCAACCCCCCTTCGGTCAAATATATTGGTACAGTCGACCTGCGCGCCAAAGTTTTGTAATAACAGCAATGGCGTCCAAAGCAGGTAAGTGTGTTGTTGATGTGCATGCTTCTGCAAATTTTAACTAATGCAACGGCGTTATATAGCTAATTTAAAGACGATGTAGACTGTCTTATATGTTATACTGCTTGTTACAAAAGTTGTCATTTCGTGTTTTGGCCAGGCTTTCTTTTATGGGCAGCTAGCTTGCATCAACGTTAGCTTCATGGCTAAAGTGGAGCAAATCACCCTCATTTAAGTCATTAAAGACTTAACGTAACTACTTGTGACCTGGTTTCATTCACAGGAAGTGTTTAACCTGTGTAGGCTTTGCCGCGTCACTCTTTCGTCTAATATGACATACTCCAACATTTCCTTTAATTAGTCGGTGTTTAAAAACCAGTGTTATGAAAACTAACGTGTTGTTCAGGTCGTCGAGGGACGAAGCGTAAAGCGGAGGCTCCGCTAGAGGAGGAGAAACCAGCCGTGGAGGAGGAGAAGGAGGAGAGAGGAGAGGGGGAGGACGGGCAAAGAGTGGTCATTGAACACTGGTAGGTATATCACAACATAATCGACAACCTTTATCTTAATCTACAAACTAGTTCTTAACAATACTGTCCACTGTGTAGTGTACCAGTTAAAACTTGCAGTGAGGTGCGCTCTACTGCACGTGGTGTCCTGAACAACGTTAGGCAGCAGATAAGTAAAACAACTTGTTAAAGAAGCAGCAGCATTTAACAATGATGGATAGGTAGTATAAACTTTATTCTATTAGCTGATGTTTCTTCTACAACATCAGACCTTGAAGCTCATAGAATAAAGTCTTCACCTGCATATCTGTAGCTCTTAAGTGCCTTTTCAAGTTGTTTTCTGCCCATAGTTCTATAATTATAGTTGTCAAATAAATTGAAGACAAAATTTCCCTCTAAAATGTATTGAAGTAGAAGCATAAAACGAAAACACTCATGTTAAACACAAGTATCTCAAAGTTGTACTAGTACTTGATTAAATATGCAGAGTTACTTTATCATATGCAGCAACAGTCTTCATGAATAACTTGCACACAGATGTCCACCCTAATGGCCAATGTGTTATTTCTGGCAGCAAGAGCTGACGAGTGTATGGGCGTAATGCTGAGGAGGTGAAATCTGCACTCCTGGCTGCACGCCCCGGACTGACTGTGGTCCTCAACCCTGAGAAACCCCGGAGGAACAGCTTTGAGATCACTCTGCTGGATGGAGGCAAAGGTGAGGAGAAGGGAAAAGGGGAAATCCAAGAATAGCTCAGACATTTCTCCAAGGGAAGACCGTCATTCTGAGCCAAGTGTCACTACTTCTGTTTTTGACTTCTACCTATTTGAGGCTGCTATTTAAAGGTTACAAAATTACATTTACAACCTTTTCTTGTCATGCAGATATTTTAGTTTTATTTCTGAGGTTATGATAGATTTAGCTTTTGAAATGGATAGTGATGGAGGTTAATGGAAATTCGTTAGGTGTTCAAAGCATTGAAAATTTTCCTTGTTTTCTATCTTCAGTTTAAAATAGTTCCCATTAGAACTGTTTATAGGACTGTGATTTATACAGAGTAACTGGGACATTGTTAGTAGAAGGATGTGCATTATTTCAAGAGCAAAGGTCTATACTGAGGTGCTGAACTGAGCACAGCAGGCAACAGGTGTGGGACCAGGTTCACTGTATGGCAGTTGGTTTGTTGTAATTGTATTAACTATATATGAATATGTTTGCTTGATCTTGAGGAGGGGCCCAATGTGAAAATCTAGGACCTTCATTTGTCCAGCTGATATTACAGTTACGTTGTGCTCCTTCTTTAATTAGTTTATGTCGAATCAAATCACCACACAGCAAACCTGGGGCCAGGATGCATGCTACTGTACACAATGTACAAAGAGGGGCAGGAGCAGTGGTTTGCGGGGGCCCAGCAGCTAATTTTTGGGCCCCCTATCATGTTAAAATGGCCACGTGTGTGTGTGTGTGTGTGTATATATACTGGCGTGTTTTGTGAACTTTAGAGCCAGAACTGAATTAAACACATTTTTCAACCATACGACGGAGTTTTATTTTATCTTCAAGTAGAAAAATGTTTACATGCGCTGGAAGCCCGATGTGTTAACTTAAGAAGTCAAATTTGGCAAAAACTTGAACTTGGCCAGAGTTGATGTTTCGTCTGCCACATTAAACCCTGCTTGAAACATCGACAGGAGGCTAATGTTTACCAACACCGCAGAATAACCACCAGAGAGTCGGAAGTTTGCACTGAGAACGAGCGCAGCCCCCTGTCAAATGCAGCATAATGTGTCTGCTGTGTCTATTATGTTCATACTGTATGTATGATGATTATATTGCTCTAAGTTAAGAGGTTGGTGCACAAGTTGCTGTTCACTTTTTAACCACGTTTTTATTTGAGTATCAGAGTCAACTGTCTTGAAATTTCTTGATTTTTTTTTTTTATTATTTTTTTTTCCTTCAATCCTCCAGAAACTTTTTGAACAGAAGTATTACTGCTTATCTTTTATCTTGTTCCCACAAATGACACATTCTTCCTCACGTCTCATGTCCACAGAAACATCTCTGTGGACTGGAATAAAGAAGGGTCCACCTCGTAAACTGAAGTTCCCTCAACCGGATGTTGTAGTTGCTGCTCTGCAGGAGGCTCTGAAGTCAGAGTAGACGCACGGTGAAGGTTTGTCATCTCAAAACTGTCTGACAGAGTATTGGCTAATTTTGACAGGTTATTAAATTTTTTCTGTCTAGGTCTTAAAAAGCATTAAATTAGTTTTTTTTTTTTGTTTTTTTTTTTTTCATTTTTTTAAAAAGTGCAGCAACCAAGCAGGTAGCTCCGGTGCCTACCTTTATTCTCTCTAATGACCAGCAGGGGGCGACTCCACTGGTTGCAATAAGAAGTCCAATTATATAGAAGTATGAGAAAATGAAGCTACTTCTCACTTGATTTATTACCTCAGTAAACAGTTTCCTAATGAGTTGATGGTCTCAATCGCTAGTTTCAAGTCTTCTTCAATACAGCATGATGTTCAATTCGTAAATTATGCCTCTATTTAGAGTAAAATGGATGATAATGCAGGGTATGCTGTAGGATGTTGCTAACTTATTAACAAGTCGCTACCACGGCGGTATGTAACGTGTTGTAGTTGGACCCTTGGGGATTCCTCCTGAGCTCCACGCTCTCATCTAAATAAGGTCACTTCTCATCGCTTCTGGCTCCAAAAAAAACCAAGATGGCGACGTTTTTTTTTACATAGTCTATGGCAGCAACCCCGTGAAAGTATGAAGGAATATAGATATCGATATATTTTTCTTGGCTGCCTGGTTTGTTGACAAGAACTAACTTTGGTTTCTAAAAAAAAAGAAAAAAGAACCAGTTACAATTTCTGTAGCCACTGCAATGAAATACACATTTGAAATTGTATCCGCTATTACACAGAAGGTCTTAAAAGATGGCTTCATAGAGTTGGGCTCATAATTATAATATAATAATCTGTAAGCAGTTGATACTGGGTCCGCTGTCCCCTCAGTGCTTTTTTCCCCAGAGCCATGTGTTATGACATAAACTTGGATTTCCTTAGATGACTTGCCATTTTGTGAGTCATCAGGCCAGGGGGCAACATTACTGCTCGTTAGTTGGGCTTCAAACACACTGCCTACCTTCAGCCAATAGACTGTATAAATAACAGTTTTGGTATTTTCAGTGGAAATATTCAGGGGTTGTAGTCCAAAACTTCAATAAGATGAAATCAACTGTAAATACAGCTTAAAGTAGGCTTATATAGCTCTTCAAATTGACAACTTGCACATTTAACTGAATTTTATGTAATGCTTATGAGTTGAGTTTCAAGTAATCAAAGTGAAATCATTTTTATACTTCTGAGTCAAAATAGTTTTACCTCCATACTTGTAGAAAAGGTTAAACTGCTGATGTTTGAGACGGATGGCTTCATAGGTAATCAAAGATAATCTGTGTCTTAAAACAACAGTCAGGTGTCCATATGAACACTGAAAGAGGTTTTCCTCACTGTAATCATGCTGCTGTTCATGATGGCTCTTAAAAGATCCCCTTAAAACTCACTTTCATTGTAAGTGATGGGGACCAAAAGCTACAGTGTGTCTACACAGTCATGTAGTGCAAAAATGGATTTAAAAGTTGATGTGAAGCTTATATGAGGCTTCAGCAGTCTGAGTTAGTCATATCAAGTGGATATCTGCCACATTTATAGTCTTTTTAGCATCAAATTCCCTCTTTGTGTTTCCCTGTTGAGCTGCGGTTGAAGTATAGTAACAAAAAGAGGAACTTTGGCACTAAAAAGATATTAACATTGAAAGAGTTCTACTTGATTTGACTAATTTGGATGGCTGAAGCTTCATATTAGCCTAAGATAAACTTTTAAATACATTTTTGCACAGAGGGAGGCTTGTGGATTGTTACTACAGCAAGAAAAACTTATATCAATGTTCATTTAGACATCTGATTGTTGTTTTAAAACAACATCTGACATTCATGCCAATAAAGCTTATTGAACTGACTTGAAAAATTGTGAACCCGTCCTCCAAGCGCTCTACTAACAGTGGTGTGTTAGGACTGATAATAGTGTAGAGTTTAACATTACATTTCTTGTCTTTCATGCAGCTGAGCATTCAGGAGATGTGGCCCACGGACGCAGAATGATGAGGAGTGACTAAACTGGATGTCTCTCCTCTGATGATCCAAGCTCCGTCAGCTCACATCTTCTGGATACATGGTGACACCTGGTGGAGCGTCTCTGATCCAACACATTCCTCAAATCCATAGTCCTGCTGCTTTTTCCCCAGTTTCTGAACGGTTTATTGTGCTTTTATATCTCTCTTTGGTAAATAAAGTTTTTTGTGTTTTCTTAATTATTTTGTGCCTGTTGGTTTGTGTTTTCTGGCTTAAGATAAGCAGTCATTTGTATATCTTTAGTTTCTGGAATTGTGGATGTTTACAGCAGAGCCACATGTTAACCCCCCTTCAGTTAAATATATTGGTACAGTCGACCTGCGCGCCAAAGTTTTGTAACAACAGCAATGGCGTCCAAAGCAGGTAGGTGTATCGTTGATGTGCATGCTTCTGCAAATTTTAACAAATGCAACGGCGTAATTTAGCTAATTTAGAGACGATTTAGGCTGTCTCATGTGTTATACTGCTTGTTACAAAAGTTGTCATTTCATGTTTTGGCCAGGCTTTCTTTTATGGGCAGCTAGCTTGCATCAACGGTAGCTTCATGGCTAAAGTTGGAGCAAATCACCCTCATTTAAGTCATTAAAGACTTAACGTAACTACTTGTGACCTGGTTTCATTCACAGGAAGTGTTTAACCTGTGTAGGCTTTGCCGCGTCACTCCATCTAATATTACATACTCCAACATTTCCTTCAATTAGTCGGTGTTTAAAAACCAGTGTTATGAAAACTAACGTGTTCAGGTCGTCGAGGGACGAAGCGCAAAGCGGAGGCTCCGCTAGAGGAGAAACCAGCCGAGAAGGAGGAGAGAGGAGAGGGGGAGGACGGGCAAAGAGTGGTCATTGAACACTGGTAGGTATATCACAACATAATCAATAACCTTTATTTCAGTAAAAGTAGAAGTGCCTCAACGTAATAATAATCCATTACAAGACCTGCATTCAAAACATTATTAGAATGTAAACAAAATATCAAGTATCAAAAGTAATCAATCATAATCAGTATCAATTACGCATTAAAGCCCCATTTATTTGAGTATTATAAATCCTCATGTATTCACTTTTCATTGATACAAAACACAGGAAAAAGAGCAAATCCTCACATCAGAGAAGCTGGAACCAGAGACTGATTGGTGGTTTTGACTGGAAAATGACTAAAAATGGATAATTGATCAAAACAGTTAATCATTTTGATTCATTTTCATTCGAGTTGTGGCTTTCACAGAGAAAGCTGACTGCCCAACAACTTGTTAAAGAAGGAGCATCATTTAACAATGAGTTGATGTTTCCTCTACAATGTCAGACCTTGAAGCTCATGGAATAACATCTACACCTGCATATTAGTAGCTCTTAAGTGTTTTTTCAAGTTATTATAGTTGTTTTCTGCTTATACTTCTTAACTATAGTTGTCAAATAAATCAAAGACAATATTTCCCTCTACAATGTATTGAAGTAGAAGCATAAAACGAAAATACTCATGTTAAACTCAAGTATCTCAAAGTTGTACTCAAGTTGTACTAGTACTTGATTAAATATGCAGAGTTACTTTATCATATGCAGCAACAGTTTTAATGAATAACTCGCACACAGATGTCCACCCTAATGGTCGATGTGTTATTTCTGGCAGCAAGAGCTGACGAGTGTATAGGCGTCATGCCGAGGAGGTGAAATCTGCACTCCTGGCTGCACGCCCCGGACTGACTGTGGTCCTCAACCCTGAGAAACCTCGTAAGAAAAGCTTCGATATCACTCTGCTGGATGGAGGCAAAGGTGAGGAGAAGGGAGAGGTGGAAATCCAAGAATAGCTCAGACATTTCTCCAAGGGAAGACCGTCATTCTGAGCCAAGTGTCACTACTTCTGTTTTTGACTTCTACCTATTTGAGGCTGCTATTAAAGGTTACAAAATTACATTAACAACCTTTTCTTGTCATGCAGATATTTTAGTTTTATTTCTGAGGTTATGATAGATTCAGCTTTTGAAATGGATAGTGATGGAGGTTAATGGAAATTCGTTAGGTGTTCAGAGCATTGAAAAAGTCTATCACCAAACAATTTCCCTAACCGAAAACCTCAGTTACTCAGAAAAATCACAGGCATTGCTTTGAAAAGTTTTCCTTGTTTTCTATCTTCAGTTTAAATAAATAACCACCAGAGAGTCGAAAGTTTGCACTGAGAACGAGCGCAGCCCCCTGTCAAATTCAGCATAATGTGTCGCCTGTGTCTATTATAATCATACTGTATGTATGATGATTATATTGCTCTAAGTTAAGAGGTTGGTGCACAAGTTGCTGTTCACTTTTTAACCACGTTTTTATTTGAATATCAGAGTCAACTGTCTTGAAATTTGTTAATTTTACTTCAATCCTCCAGAAACTTTTTAAACAGAAGTATTAGGCCGTATTCAGACCAAGTCAGGTGGTGCAGAGAAAACACCAGTCCTCCCATTCATTTGAATGGAGGTAGTGCGTTTCGGCTGCAGCTGTTTTTGCCGCTGCAGCACCGCACCGGACCACAGCTGGAAAGTTGGAGAAACGCAACATGACGTCACTGCGGCTGAAGGCTGCGGTGGCCAATCACAGCTGGAGATCAGACTGATCAGAGTAGTAAACTCTGCCATGAGGGAGCACAAAGATGTTACAAGGATGAGGGGAGTACATTTATATTCATATGATAACGTTAAAAATAAAGTTAGACTTTGCCGTCAGCTTCTCGACTCATTTTAAAAAAGACGAGAGAAAAAGAGAGAGAGAGAGCAGCTGTGGCCGAGTGAGCTAGAGAGTGAACGAAGAGAGGGAGCGCTGGTAATGAGAAAGCCGGTGAATCAGATCAATAGAATGTTATTTTGTGATTGTTTCACAGCGGTTACGTTCTAGAGCACAAATAAATACGCCCACAACCCCCCACACACCTCCGCTCGACCCTGCGGCTGAACACCACACCGCCTGATTTGGTCTGAATACGGCCTTACTGCTTATCTTTTATCTTTTGTTCCCACAAATGACACATTCTTCCTCACGTCTCATGTCCACAGAAACATCTCTGTGGACTGGAATAAAATTGGGTCCGCCTGCTAGGCTGAAGTTCCCTCAACCAGATGTTGTAGTTGCTGCTCTACAGGAGGCTCTGAAGGCGGAGTAGACACACGGTGAAGGTTTGTCATCTCAAAACTGTTTGACAGAGTTTGGAAAATAATGTCACACTAAATATTTTATTAGCTGTAATAAATAAAAACGATACGAGTCAAATGAAGCTTGAGACTTAACAGAGTACATTACTTTCAGAATTTCTCCTTTCAAAGTTCCTTCTTAGTTTCAAACGAGGGAACCAAACATGGATTTAATAATACTATTTTTTGGTTGTTAAAATCCAGGTGCTGCTGAGCTCCTGTTTGAAAGTCACAGTCCAAAAAGTTATTTAGGTTGTTGCGTTATTTGTTAAAACAGGGTTCCTGCAGATCCTTGAAAAGTCTCAGATTACATTTTCAGAATTTAAAATGTCTTAAAAAGTCTGATTTTTAATTATTGTAGGTCTTAAATTTTGAAGTGATGCCTAGTTGAATCTCCCCACAGGATTCACTTATTTAAATATGGTTTGATCTTTGGTCGTGACTCAGTCCAGCTCTTTCTTTTCTTTTTCTGGTAATGTTTTGATTGGTTCTACACAGACCACCTGCTCTCACCAAGGTAACAGGATTAAAGAAGTACACAAAACAGTTAGCCAGGGGGTTCAGAGAAGACGCAAAGTCCTCTGTTATATCTGATAGTTGCTGGAATCTGGATAATGTTATTATCGCAGAGCTGCAACAGCCAACATGAAGGAGAGGAGCAGACTTTTAATTTGGTGTTTACAGATTTAATGGACTGTTAAAGTGGATGAAAAGTAGAAAACTGTATGTTCAGAACTTTTGGGAGAGATAACGTGTGTCTCAATGGGGAGAATTAAGTATAACCTGCTCTGTGAGTGTGAGAACGACCACAACAGCCTTTTTGTTTAACACAATGTTGTCAATTCCAAGCAAATTGTAATTAAATTTTAATTGAAAATGCTTTTTAACAGAGTTTTATCTAATGTTAACGTAACAGTGAGACACAGTTCTTTGCATATGCCATTCATTTCATTACTTTATAAAATTTTACGGATGATTGTTATATGGAGATACAAAATATCCCTGTTAATGTTATCAAATTGATTTCAAACATAAAGCTCAGCACTAATGTACATTTGTTTTGCTGTGGAAAGGGTATTACATTTTCTCTGTCAAGGTCTTAAAAAGCATTAAATTTGATTTTAAAAAAGTGCAGCAACCAAGCAGGAAGCTCTGGTGCCTTAAACCTGTATTCTCTCTGATGACCAACAGGGGGCGACTCCACTGGAAGTCCAATTGTATAGAAGTCTATGAGAAAATGACCCTACTTCTCACTTGATTACATTCTTTTAAGCAAATTCCCTCTTTGTGTTTCCCTGTTGAGCTGCGGTGGAAGTATAGTAACAAAAAGAGGAACTTTTATTTTTATTACAGCAAGAAAAACTTATATCAATGTTCATTTAGGCACCTGATTGTTGTTTTAAAACATCTGACATTCATGCCAATAAAGCTTATTGATCTGACTTGAAAAATTGTGAACCCGTCCTCCAAGCGCTCTACTAACAGTGGTGTGTTAGGACTGATAATAGTGTAGAGTTTAACAGTACATTTCTTGTCTTTCATGCAGCTGAGCATTTAGGAGATGTGGCCCACGGACGCAAAATGATGAGGAGTGACTAAACTGGATGTCTCTCCTCTGATGATCCGAGCTCCGTCAGCTCACATCTTCTGGATACATGGTGACACCTGGTGGAGCGTCTCTGATCCAACACATTCCTCAAATGCATAGTCCTGCTGCTTTTTCCCCAGTTTCTGAACGGTTTATGGTGCTTTTATATCTCTCTTTGGTAAATAAAGTTTTTTGTGGTTTCTTAATTATTTTGTGCCTGTTGGTTTGTGTTTTCTGGCTTAAGATAAGCAGTCATTTGTATATCTTTAGTTTCTGGAATTGTGGATGTTTAGTGCAGAGCCACAATATCCAAAAAGATGTTTTTCTGTGTTAGTTTGGAGCGATACAACCATTTAAAAATGTATTCAAATAACTTAAACAACTAATACGAATAAAAAAGGCTCCATAGAGAGATGACAGATGCTTTTTACTCTCTTTATGCGATTAAAGTCATCATAGTTATATTCAAATCACAAAAAATGTTTTCAAATGTACTTTCACTATCAAAAGTAACGGTGGTTGATAACCAACGTTAGCTCCAGCTTTGAGCACAACTGGTTGCCAAGCACTGGTTGCTAAGGACGTGACCTCATCTCTACGCGACTCGTACAGCCGCGGTTCTTCACGAGTGGGGGAACTTATTTTTTATACTACAATAAGGACTGAAATTAGTTCGTAAGTACTAGATATCAAAATAAGCAACGGATAAAAAGTCGTGTGACGTTTAGGCGGTAGTTTATTGACATATAGAGAGATTGTAGGTCGTCGCTTTGCGTTTTAACACTGAAATTAGTAATGCTAATAAAAGTTAGCGTCGGCTAGCTAACGCTAGCTGCTGAATTCGCCTTTATGCTATGAAATTGTTCTCTCACAGTGTGTCATTGTCGATAAGTAATCCTCTTCTGAAACTTGCCCAACACTGGAAGCAATTTTAACTCAAATACAGCTCACGCTCCCAAGTCTAGACTTTCTCTGATTATTAATTAGCATAATTGGCTTTAACTGCTTGTTTAAATTAATGTCAGTAACGCTCTGAGTTGAGCTCTCAGTCCTTATGATGTAAATTAGCGTTAAATAGTTTTGGCTCTGGTATGACAAACCTTAAGTAAGACATTTTAGAACATAGGGGCTCCGTTTTGACGAGCATTTGTCTATATTGACATTTTATACAGTCAGTGTATCTGAATACTTCAGAAAGGAATGTATTAAAACAGCTGCAACGATAATCTTTTAGTCGATTGACAAAAAATTACTCGCCAACTTTTATACTATGATAATTGAATAATTGTGTTAGTCATTTTTTAAGCAAAAATGCCAAACTTTTGCTGGTTCAAACTTCTTAAATGTGAAGATTTTATGGTTGTCTGTCTTCTGTGATGGTAAACTGAACGACATTTGAAGACATCAAATTGGCCTGTAGGGAAATATAAAGGGCATTTTTCACCATTTTATGACATTTTATAGACAAAACAACCAATCAATTAAAAGAAGAAATGTTAAGGAGAGTAATCAATAATGAAGTTAGTTGCAGTTCTACATTAAAACAAAATGTACAGTCTTTAGTGTCAGCTCTTAAAAGTACAGCAGTATTTGAAATATTGTGACAATGGCTGTTGTTTTTATAGTATTGCATCTAAACTTCATTTTGAAATGCTGCTATTGCCATCTAGTTTGAACACAGACATTATCATTTCAGTCATGGCAACAGAGGGTGCAGAAAAGACGAGCGAGGATGCTCCAGTACCTGGAAAAGTCAGCACTAGGTTTGATCTGGAGAAGGAGACTGAACTACGGTTTGAGGTGGAGGCAGGAGAGGCTGCAGAACAAGTTGAGCTGGAGCTCCTCACAGGAATGGCTGAGGTCTTTGGCTCAGAGCTGAACCGCAACAAGAAGTACACATTTGGACCAGGCTCCAAGATTGCAGTTTTCACCTGGCAAGGCTGCAGTGTGAATCTTTATGGGAAGCCAGAGGTGAGCACCTGCAGGAGGGTCTATACAAGTGTGTGAACGTTGATTCAACTCACTCTGTGTGTCTTTGTGTGTTTGAAATTTGATGATGCTCAAATAAACAGCTTCTTTCCATTACCACAGGTGTCTTACGTGTCCAAGGATACTCCCATGCTGCTCTACTTGAACACACACGCTGCCCTGGAACAGATGAGAAAACAGGCAGAGCGGGACAATGAGAGGGGGCCGAGGGTAGGTTTGAATATCTATGCATGAGTGAGTAGTCAAAAACGAAGAACTGTTGTTTTCAGGGGCGTTTCTAAGTACATTTGTAGGATCCCAGGAAATTTACATTGACATTGAATAACAAACCCTCTCTCAGGTGATGGTGGTGGGACCTACTGATGTGGGGAAGTCGACCGTGTGCCGGCTGCTTCTGAGCTATGCTGTGAGAGTGGGCAGGAGGCCCACACTGGTGGAACTGGATGTCGGGCAGAGTGGGGTAAGACAATAAACATGGATCCATGCTGAAATGTGTGGAAACAGGCTGATACTTTAACTGTTGCACCATGCAGGCATGATTATCTTGAATTCAGAACACAGCATACACAAACATCTGTTTTGTAGAACAGACAATTTGCTTCTCTTCTTGGTCAAGAAAGAAATTTGCACCATTAAGAGCAAAGCCATAAATGTCTGTTCATCTCAGTCACACCTATAATACATTTTGAAAAACATATTTTGAATCCATCCTGTTTTAATGGTAGCAAAAGTAGAGAGGTGAATGTTGTGGCATCATGTTACGGGCATGAGATGATGTGCTTTGAAGTCATCGCCATAATTGTTGATTGACAAAGACAGTTACCTGTATTGTACACAATCTCTTACCATGAATATTTGATATTGGAATGAAAGTGTTGAAAAACATTAATTTGAGTGCCATTTGTCCATTAAGTGGATAGCACAATCCTGAGTTCCAAACAGAGTAGTTACTCATGCCTTTGTTATACCTTTAAGGCTCAATGTAATCATTCATAAAATAATTGCAGTGCATCCTGATCAACCTCTGCTCTTGAGGTGAGTAGTGAAATCTCAAACTTTATCAATATTAAATGTAAGGATCATCCTGTACCTTCAGGTGTCTGTACCTGGGACAGTGTCGGCACTGTGCATTGAGCGTCCAGCAGACGTGGAGGAGGGTTTCTCAGTCCAGGCTCCTCTGGTCTACCACTTTGGCTCAACTACACCAGGGACCAACATCAAACTGTACAATAAGGTGAGAAAAGAATGATACCGAATATTTGATAATACAACAGTATGAAGCTAAAAAACATTTATCCTGCCTGGTGATGAGATGTTGATTTTCTCTGCCTACTTCAACTCTTCCCCTCTAATGATGTGTAGCTGACATCATGCCTGGCCGAGGTGTTTTCCCAGCGCTGTGAGGTGAACAGGAAGGCCAGCGTGGGCGGCTGTATCATCAATACCTGTGGCTGGGTGAAGGGCTCTGGATACCAGGCTCTGGTCCACTGTGCATCTGCCTTTGAGGTGGATGTGGTGCTGGTGCTGGACCATGAGAGGCTCTACAATGAACTAAAAAGGGACCTCCCGCACTTTGTCCGGGTTGTGCTCTTACCCAAGTCTGGGGGGGTGGTGGAGCGCTCCAAGGAGTGCCGGCGGGACACTCGGGATGAGAAGATCCGAGAGTACTTCTACGGCTTCCGTGGATTGTCCTTCTACCCTTTCTCCTACGAAGTGCGTTTCTCTGATGTCCGCATCTACAAGATTGGGGCACCATCCATCCCAGACTCGTGTCTGCCACTGGGAATGTCTCAGGATGACACACAGCTGAAGCTTGTGCCCGTGACGCCAGGGAGAGACCTCACATATCATGTGCTGAGCGTGAGCAGTGCAGAGGACGGAGAGGAAGGCGCTAGAAAGGGTATAGTGGAGAGTCCTGTGTGCGGCTTTATTGTGGTGACTAATGTGGACACACAAGCACAGGTGATGAAAGTGCTGTCCCCGGCACCCAGACCACTGCCCCGACACACTCTGCTTATCATGGACATCCGTTTCATGGACATGAGATGAAGAAACATTTCAGGGAAGAGGACTGGGTCGCACAAGAACTGGGCAAGGAGGAGTTCTGTTGAAAAGAGTTTAGTGTCAGGGGAAACGAGTTTGTTTTCTTGTTTGTGCTTTGTAAATTCTCAGAGGGGATTTAAGTATCAAAGTTGGTGTAAATTATTCTCCAGTTTTATAAACCACAATGTACAGACATTTGTGACAAGAACTGTTTTATCAGTACAGGAATTATTTTTCTTGATAATCTGTTTTATAAACATTGTTCTTTTCTTGGGTAATAAATTTTTAAGAACGTAAAATATTGTGTGTTAATTGTACTCTCTGCCATGGTCGGTATATTTTTGGTATCAGGTCAATTGCATCAATATAAACAGTGTATATGGTGGCTTTGGAAAGTATTCAGACCCCTTCGTGTTCTGCACACTTTTTAATACATTTTTTGCAAATGTAATAAAAATCAAAAATAGAAATCTCTCAATTATATGTAAGTGTGTGTGTGTGTATATATATATGTATATATATATATATATATATATATATATATATATATATACACACATATATATATATATATATATATACTTGCATATAATTGAGAGATTTCTATTTTTGATTTTTATCTGAATACTTATATGTAAATATATATATATATATATATATATACTTACATATAAGTATTCAGATCCTTTGCTATGGCACAAATTGAGCTCAGGTGCATCATGTTTGCTTTGCTTATCCATGACTTATCTCTAAAACTTGTTTGGAGTCCATCTATGACAGATGAAATTGATTAGACATGATATAGAAAGGCACACACCTGTCTACAGTAATCGATTGGTTGCAAAACTATATATGTATGTGTGTGTGTGTGTATACTTATTTATAACTTTATCAAGATTTGGAAAAGTCAGTAAGTAGAACAAAGTTGTTCTTAAATATGTGTGTATCCTGCCTTCATGAATGTGTACTGTACATCCTATAGAGTTCAACCCGTCTAATTGGATAAAACTGGGGCAAAAGACACTAAACTGTTGGCTATATCCCAACAGACATACCAGTATGGCAGTAACTGTTTAGGACTACAATAAGAGCTCATTTGTTTGTTCTGTCAACACCTGGCGGCTCAAACTGGAGCTCATTGTTCAATATTCTTCAGGCCTACATGCTGTTGTAATGTTTTATATTGTTGGATGTGGATATTTGGCTAAATATGACAGCAACATGAACGATATAGGGCACAAGTTGTTAACATGCAGAAACAATCAGTCCTATTGACGCAACATACTGTGTGTGTCACCATCTTAAATGCAATTACTCAGCATAACGCACAGCTTTTTATATACATGTGATAAAATTATATATATACTGATATATGGCCTTAATTTATAATTAGCATGTTTTCTTTATTCCCTATTTTCTGTGCTATTGCTCTAAACCAGAGGTTTTCAAAGTAGGAGGCGGGTCTCCCCAGGGGGGCTCCAAACAGTTTCAGGAGAAACTCAGTGAATGGAAATGAAAAAATATCACATTAGTTATCAAAAGGAGGTCACATAGAATAGCCTAAATGTGTGTGATTTGGTTAAAGAGATAGTTCAGAAATACAGTAGTTTGGGGGAATTTTACTGTTTTTCCCACTTTCCCAGAGTCAGAAACAAATTAATGCCTCCAGGCAGACCTTTATTATATATTTGGTGTAAACTGAAGTATGTCAAACAGTAATATCAGGCTATCTTGGCTCAAATGTTGAGTGTCAAATATAGGATCATGAATATGTTATTTGAGGTCGCCTTTTTCCAAGCTTTGGCCTGAGTCTGAGGCCCACAGTCTCAGACTTTGAAAACTCTGCTCATTAGCTGTAATCAGGTGAGTTTTTTGTTGACCATCTGGGATCTGTGAGGAAAACTTCACAAAGGAATAGTTGTCTTGTTGTGAATAGGAAATTATATATAATAATAAGTTAATGCCAGTAATTCTATAACACAACAGCATGAATGTGAATTTGAGTATTTTAAGTTTTTTGTGCAGGTCTACTGTGAGAAAGAAAATAGTGGTTTAATTATTTTTATTGACTTGTCAGAAAAGTTTTTTTCTGAATTTGTGGTTAATTGAACTTCTCAAACAGGGAAAGAAATTTATAAAAGGACTATATTAGAAAAATAACAACAAAATGTAAATTAATATGTTAATTATTTGTGCCGTTTAATTCTAATGAGATGATCTGCCACTTTCGCCATCTGATAAGGAAATCTGTAGAAATACTACAACATCGTTTTTGAGTCATACTGATTCTAATAAGACCCCAATTGCTGCCTTATTAAAAGCAGGTGCAGCGAAATCAACAATTAGACAAGACTGTAGCAACTGCAAGCCTTTTTCACAGAAGACATCTAGACATGTCACAGTAGGAAAAGCACTGCTTTTCTCACTGTCACACTGGGTCCATTGAGCAGAACGGAGCCGTTAATGTTATTAGTGACACTTGTGCTTTTATTACTATGACAAGTCAAAAATGTGTGAAAAAAGCCAACTGAGGACATCAAGGTCATGTCAGTATTGTTTCTGGGAATGGGACACTTTGAACAACCTAAGTTTTTATTCCACAAGTACTCACAACTAACTTTCATGTTTGAATTAGGCTTTTTCTGGCAAAAATTAGGATGAAATGTCCATAAAATGATCTATTAGGGCTAAACTGGCAATACATTCCAGGAAGCTTAAAAGAGCATTTAGATGATCATATAAGGAGATAACATTTACAGTTACAGGATATAAATAAATTGTGAAAAAGAATTGTCAAAAAAGTTCATGTTTTGGTGGCTCAAACTTTTCTTAGAGGGGTCGGGTTGTGCTGGGAATTTGGAATTTGGACTCATGACCTCAGTATTCATAATATCCTGGCAATGGCCCTGCCTTTACATCAGCAGTTGGCAACCTTTTTGGCTTGTAACCGCTTCAAATGAGGCAGCAGTGGTGGAAGAAGTTTTCAGAACCTTTACTTCAGTAAAAGTACCAATACAGCAATGTAAAAATACTCCATTACAAGTAAAAGTCCTGCATGAAAAATCCTACTACATTAAAAGTACATAAGTATTAGCAGCTAAATATAGTTCAAGTATTGCAGTAAAAGTAGTGGTTGGGTCCCTCTGACTGATATATTATTAGGGCCTGAGCCCCAAAGGGGAGCAGACCCCTATCTGTTCTGTTTCTTTCTTTCTTTCTTTCTTTCTTTCTTTCTTTCTTCCTTTCTTTCTTTCTTATCTCGCCACTTCAGACCTAAATTTGACCCCCTAAACATGTTCAAAAACTCACCAAATTTGGCACGCACATCAGGTCTGGTGAAAAATTTGATAAAATGTAACAGTCTCAACAAGACCTACAAATCATATGCTGATACCCCTGACCTAAATCCAACAGGAAGTCTGCAATATGCCCATCAATGTATGACTTTGTGCCAATTTTGGACCCTGAATAAATGCTATCTCCTCCTAGGGCGTATGGTATCGGCCTCAAACTTTAGTACATGACTTACCACGCTGTGCTGAAAAAAAGTTATTAAAAACTTTGTAATAACTCGAACGGTTTAGATATTATAAGCCCTGAAAGTTGTAGTGCCACATCGCACCTTACAATGTAAACCAATGGGGAGGCAATCTCTAGGCATGGACTTTGTGTCAAACAAATGGTTCTGATGTCTAAACTATAAGTCTGACCACTTTCAAACCTGTATCAATGGATTCGCGACAAAATTTCCTACAAAAGAATGTAACTTTTGATGTAGGATTTAGCCAAAGTCATGGGATTTATGAGAATATTTCACAAGAAGAGTGACATTCTCCCATTCTCCTCTTCAACTGAGAGGGAGAGAGAGAGAGGATGGGGGGGGGGGGGTCACTCGATGAATAGAGCTCATCGAGTGACAGACACAGGAACAGTTTCTTCCCCGTCGTTATCACACTTATGAACAGTTAACTCAGGCATTGAGCAATAACCCTGGATCACTAAAATACCCACTGTACCTACAAATTATACATATTTATTTTAGTTTAAAATACAAAATGTGCAATACATTTACTGTACATTTGAACAGGCAAATACATATACTGCACACAACCACCTACTATTTGTATATAAAGTAACATGTCACTTTGTTTACCATTTAATATTTATCTCAGCACTCTTCACTTCTTTGCACTATCTGTATCCTGTTTACAGTTCACAGAAGGAATTTCACCTGTATACAGTCATTCCTTGTGTGTCTTTCTGAAGATTGTTGTGTTGTGTGTAAGTACATTGAGAGCCATTAAACTGGGGTCAATTTCCTTGTATGCGCAAACATACTCGGCCAATAAATGTGATTCAAATTCTGAAATTGTAAAATAAGTTGTTCAGGTGCCAAGAGATACAGATATTTATCCAGTTATTTCCAAAAAAATTGCTTGACATTTCATTGATTCATGTATACCTATCATTACTTATGTTTTGTAACTGGTATTTATAATTTATTACATTGTTGGAAGGACATCTGGAGCCAGAGATGGTGGATTGCAAACATGCAGAAGGATGCAGAAATAAGGGCTGTAAAAACAAGACGTACATGTTCCTCTGCATAGCCAGAAAGAGAAATTGTTTCCTGGATTATCATTGCTACAAGTAAAACTCAAAAAGTAACATGCAAAGAAATGAAAACACGGAATAAGTTTTTAGATTTGCAGAAATAGTTCATTAGTTCCATACCTTAAATCAACAAATAACTCTCACAAAGAATTTAAAAGCAAAGAAATACAAGAGCAATAACAGATCAAAGAAGATTTGAGTTCAGCTGTTCCATAGCTGAAATTAAAAAAAACACACTCAGAGATGTCAAGGTAAGACAAGAAAAGCAAAATAAACTTTAAAAATTAGCTTTCTGTTTAATAGAAAATCTATTGACACTTGCCAAAAAAATAAACAAAAAAGTGAAACAAATACAAAATGAAAGAAAGTTAAATATGTTGTTGGTTTAAGATGGTAGTATGGCTGAAAACCTTTAAATTTTGTACTGTCATGTTTGACTGCTGTCTACTACAGTGGACATGCTGTAAAAAATAAAAAAAAAAGATTTTGAAAAGGTCTAAATTATTAGATGTTTCTTTTACTCTAAACCTACAGAAAATCACACACAAAAAAAAAAACAAAATTGGAAGACACGTTTTTTCCTTGGCTCTCAGGAGGTTATATACTGTATATTATTGTTTCCACTATCTGCGCTGCTCTGAGCTGTTTCTTGAGTCCACTCCCTCCTCGGCCTCTTATTGGCTGACCCTCACACCTCGGTCTCTGATTGGCTGATCTTACCACCTGAGGAACGACGGACTTGTTCCGGGATTCCGATGTCGGCCTAACAGGCGAGCTAACCGCTAGCGGCTAACTGAAGGAGCACCGAGACGACTCTCACCCTAGAGGCAAGACAGCTCGCATGTTCGATAACCAGTACGTCCTGCTTGTTTTACCAGCTCTTCGTGGTGACTGTGTAGTTGAACGCAACTATAGTTATAATGCCAGTCGTCAATGAATGCTAACTTTTACTCCGCAAATTTAAAGCGTTCATGCTAGCCAGGTAACGCTAGCTAACTCCCTTAGCTTTGGCTGTGGGAAAGGACTGAGCAGTGTCGCAAAAACTTTCGAGGCTAGGTAAGAGCTAACGAATTACTGAAGTATTGCGTTTGAATCTCTAATTTTTTAGGTCGTTTCAAATAAAACACAGCAGCGTTATTAGTGAACTTTAAAAGACATGAAGTGTAGTTTAATGAGGTGCCTTGTGGTGTGAGCAGATTATGTCAGTTGTCTTGATTGAATCCTGCCCTGGCCTGTTGTTTAACGCTTGGTCTTTTTGAAGGTATGATTAAAAGATGAAGCGATCTAACAGTGTTTATTACTATCAAACATAAGCTAGCAGCTGCAAGTGTGCCACAAACGATCAGAAATGTGATTAAATCTGCTCAACCGGCCACTTAGCGATGTAGCTTTGCGAGCTGCAAATTGTTGCGGTGACATGACAGGCAGGGCTCGACGCGGAGATTTTAGGATTAACATCCATTATAGTCTGGGGGGGATTTGTTGTGGGGCAGATGAGATGATTAACAACAGACACACTGTCACTGTGTCTCGGCCACAGCTCTGTATTTGTGAGTAATTTACTGATGATTGTTGAGAAGAGGGGTGTGTCCAAACTATCAGATTACACTGTTACTCCAGATCCGTTTTCAGTGTGTTCACACTACACGGACGAGTTTTTCATGTTGAGATGAGGGAAATTAAGCCTGATGTGTGTCACTGATCGAGGTCTGAATTTCCAGTAGTGGGAGGTGTTTTTTTTTTTTTTTTCACCACCTGAGGGCATTGAGCTGCCTGTTTATCAACAGCAGGCTGGTGGACAGCTCAATGAGTAATTGTGAGAAATGTATATACACACAGCTTTTAGGACTGTAAGAAGTTGGTTAGTCAGCCTGATTGTTGTGAAATAAGGGTGAAACATCTGCCTCTCTTGGTTAACTCAGTATTGTAACTTAAAAAGGAAATAAAGTTTTGACAGTGAACTTGTAGAAATGAACCATGGACATTTTCATAAATTGGTATGATTATAGGTGCTTGTGTTCTCCATTTTGTTATAATTTGTAGGGCTACAACTATTTATGTTACAGATTTATCTGTCATGTATTTTAATCACTACCTTGTTGTCTATAATGAATGTTAGAAACTAGTGAAAAATAGCCATCACAATATCCTAAAACTTAAAGTGACATCTTTATATTGTTTTTATTTTCCAACCAACAGTCAAAACCCCCAAAGTATCACATAAGACAAAGAAAAAGTGCCACATCCATACAAGCCAGAATCTGGAATTATGTGTGAAATTTTAAAAATGAATTGATGATCAAAATAGTTAATTGCCAGTTGACTATCAAGTTCTTATTTGTTTTTGTTTTTTTGGTTTTTTTTGGGTTTTTTTACAGGGACGTCCCTCAACTTGCCAACAGAAGCAGCGGATGAAAGAAGACGGGGGACAAAGAGAAAGAAAAGGACTAATATGTATCAGACTATGTAACACCACTGCTGCACATGGCTTTGTTTAAAAGGCGCAGAATGGGAAAGGAGGTCTATCTGCAGAGAATTTGGAGGTGGGAGAGGTCTCTACATCCAGACCTGGCCGAGTGCGGCGACACCGCAGTGACATACACGGGACTTCTTTTTGGATTGAGTTGATTTTGTCCCCATATTGAAACAAAAACTGAAAGCAGGGATCTCAGAGGATCCACCAGGGACTCTGCTTGGCTATTTGAGCTATTTTACGAGTAAAGGCAAGGCTAGACATCATTTTTTTAAGGCTTCTTTTTCTAAGCAACTTTTTAAAAGTAAACTCCAGCTGGACTTTTGTTTAACATTAAGCAGCTTCTTGGAACAGATTTAAAAGTGAATTTGTTGGTTTAGTTGTTTTCCCCTGCTGACTTAGTTTGAAACGCTGGAACCGTCCCTCCTGCAGCCATCCTCAGTTCCTTCCACCCACCCAGTGCCTAAATAAGCCCTCTCGGGACAATCACAGAAGTCATCAGCAGCTGCTGCGCTCAATCCCCTGCCTGTTCTCCTCTACGTGCTTCTTCGCTCAGCCTGCCGGCTGTCCACCCACTACCTCTTTTAATTTTCTGGTCTTTTCCTTTTTTATATTCATTTTCTCCGAGAGCTATAATCAGACCTCAAGCACAGTGACGAGCGTTAATGAAAACACTGAGGTTCAAGAGTGGAGAGAAGCCTAGATTGTTCCAGTTTTAGTCGTGTGTGCGAGTGTCTGTGCTTTTGTGTTAATGCACAAGAGTGTTATGGTTGCACTGGTGACAGGGAGCAGCTTAAGATTAGATTTATTTATATTGTTGCACCAAATACAGTTACATTAAAGCCATACAAAAATATTTATGAATTACGTACACATATTTTTGTATCACATTGCTCTTGTATAGTCTTGCTTTTATAAGCTTGTATTAAAATTATGCACACAAAAGTAAATATTTACAACAAGCTGTGCACATGCAATTAGAGCTGTATACTGCTATATATAAAAGGAATCTCTGTTTGTGAGTCCTTATTGTAGTGCCAGGAGATTTTTAGTGACTGGACGCAGAGAATCCCTCATGTTTCCATTCAGTTGCTGCTTTGCATAGTGTTGGTTTCTTTTTTCAGTCTGTATTCATGGCCTCTCCTCCCAAACAAACACCATATTTGCCATTCTGACCTGTAAATCGCCCTTTACAGTAGGTAGACAGTAGATATCTACCTCTCTTTCTGTCTTCCTCCCCTCTCTCTGTCTCTGATGCCGGGCTTCAGTGGTGGGGGTGTCGGGGGAGGAGTAGGTGGCCCTGCTTCTGCTCCTCCCCGTCCATTTAGACCCAGCCGATATGTCCCGGTCTCTGCAGCCACCACTTTCCTTGTCGGATCCACTACCCTCTTCTTCTGCTTCACGTAAGTGCAACTTTATGTCCTGTTTTGTAGTGTTTGTTTCACCTTTGTTTATTCAGAGAACGTTTACTGAGAACACTTGCCTTGTTTTCAGTAACACAGTTCACATTCACACTGTTGCTCAGTCACACCTGTGAGCTCCCCATTACAATCACAGTCTTCTATTTCTGGCCACTGAACAGCCACACTTGAGCTGTTTGGGGGTAAATTGCCTTGCACAAAGGCTTATCAGTGGTTGTTGATGGAGTGTGAAGTGTTATTTGCTATTTTTTCCCCATCTGTGTCTTGCCAGCAAGTGCAGGGATTAGAGCCTGCTTCTGCAATCTCCACTTGCTGCTGTTTTTGTCTCAAACAGACCAAGAAAATGTGTTAGACATTGAAAGACAAGTTGTTTAGGCAATAACATGTCAAAGTGTAATTTTTTTTCTCTTCTTTTTCGTACCGTCCAGGTGCCCATGGTTGTCAGAGTATTTCTCCTCTGTCATTCCCATCTATAATGCCGTGATCTTCCTCTTCACCCTCGCCAACTTCTGCATGGCCACTTTCATGGACCCCGGAGTCTTCCCCAGAGGTAAACACGCATCAACGGTGTTGGCGTGCAAGTATTTAAAAGTCATTATTAAGTAATATTATGTGTAATATTGCAGTGTTTTTTTTAGTACGTTGTAGATTAAATGAGACTGAAAAGAAGGCATCAGAAACATAAATATAGGAAAAATTATAATCATGTTGTGCTAGAAATTGATGGCAATAATTTATTGGCCATAAACATAATGCAGAGGCACCGTATAATTAGCCATCATGATGTGAGCACAGTCTCAGTGTTTGTGTCTGTCTTTAGCGGAGGAGGATGAGGATAAAGAGGATGATTTCCGCGCTCCGCTCTATAAGACAGTGGAGATCAAAGGCATCCAGGTGCGCATGAAGTGGTGCTCAACCTGCCGCTTCTACCGCCCACCACGCTGCTCGCATTGCTCAGTTTGTGACAACTGTGTGGAGGTACACACACACACACACACACACACATACAAATATTAGAATATTATGATTATGAATATCAGAGTGGCTCCATTGAACTCTGAATACACAACCGGCACCTCTTAATTTCACAATGAACTTTTATAAACTCTTGTGTGACTTGATTGCTTAACCTAGATCTGTGCTATTCTTAGTTTCCTTGTGTGGGTGTGGGAAGTAAAAACTGTGTGGACATCTAATTTTTTTTTTATATGTATTCTGGTTGTTTCTTTTTATTATTATTCTCCTCTTGATGTTTCTTTACTGGTCCTTACCCTTCTTTGTCTGTGCTCTTTCAGGATTTTGACCACCATTGTCCGTGGGTGAACAACTGTATTGGTCGGAGGAATTATCGCTATTTCTTCCTCTTCCTGCTATCACTTACCACCCACATTGTGGACGTATTTGGCTTCGGCCTGGTTTATGTCCTGCACCACCGCCAGCAGCTGGACACGCCACATGCTGCTGTTACGTATCCTCCACTTGGCACGCTGCGGTCATAAAAAAATGCAGAGCAAATTATGAGACTTTCTTTTCATATTTTACTTTTTTTTTGCTGGATTTTATTGTAAATTTCTTAACCCTGTTCTCCCAGTATGGCTGTGATGTGTGTGGCTGGTCTGTTTTTTGTCCCAGTCGCTGGCCTGACTGGGTTCCACATTGTACTGGTGGCCCGGGGTAGGACCACAAATGAGCAGGTACATACAAGAGCTAGTTGTGAGCATCACACGCTCCACCAATGAATCCACCCATACAAGTTACAGACTTTCAATACTGTTGTGTTAAATTTGGTGTCCATGTGAGTTGGAGAGTTACCATGGCATAATTGTGTTATTCTCTCACCCTCCCTCCCACTATAGGTGACGGGGAAGTTTCGTGGAGGTGTTAACCCTTTCACCAATGGCTGCTTGAGGAATATTTCACATGTGCTCTGTAGCTCTCAGGCCCCCAGGTCAGCCTTCCTCTCTCCTCCGCACTCATCTGTTTACTCCCCTCCTCTTACACTCTGCCCCACAATCACTCTTTTTCCACTGCCTCTTTCTTTCCATTGCTCTCTCTCTCCCCCTCACTTTTCCACTCTCCTCTTTTATTATTCTCACTTGTCTCTTCAGTTTAAAACGGAGTATATGAATATAAGTGTGAGGGACATCTGGTGTTGGATTATGTTTCAGTGCAACACAGACCGCCAAGCTTGTTGTTAATGTTTGTATCATTATAATTAGGATTTAAATGCATGTGTATGACCCTTCCTCAGATACATGGGTCGGTGGCGGAGCCCTCAAGCAGCGGAAGTACAGCCACCGTTTCTTAGGCCGGCTCTTACTGAGGCCCAGTTAGAAGCAAAGATACTGGACAACGGCATCCAGAATGACCGACACAGCACCAGGGTGAGTGTGAGTTGACTGTATGCATTGTTGACTTGGGATATTCAGACTGAAAATAGATTGAGGAGATAGACGAATTTCAATGTGTAACAGATGCCAAAACACTGACTAATAGTTTATGAAACAGGACTTTATAACTCCAGAGAGTTATTCTGGCATGTGACAGTTATTTTATCCTTTTTTTTACAATAACTGCAATGAAAACAATAAAACTACACTGCGCAAGTTCCAATGTAATGAACACAGCGCATTGGCAGATGAGGTTGTATTTTCTTGCAGTAAAAGTTGAGCCAGGTTCAGGTTTTTTGCTGGACAAGTCTGTAGTTTTTTTCTTTTTTTGTATTAGCCCTTTGCGTCTGTTCCCTCATTATGCCATGCAGCTTCAGGTTTAATTTCAATGAACAAGTTAGTACTTTGTGTCTGCTTTCATGACTTAACTCTGTTTCTGTTCCAGTCCAAGAGCAGTCTGGACCAGATGGAGAGCCAGTCAGCAGACGCAGAGCCTCCACCTCCTCCAAAGCCGGAGCTTCGGTACCCTGGCCTGCCCCGTGCTGACACGGAAGGTGAGACACATACGCAAACGCATACAAATTCACACTTACAATTCAACCTACAGTAGGTAGTTGTAGGTATGTATCCTGACATGTCAACATCTGAGTGTTGACCAGGTTCCTCAAGGGTTTTACCTCTTACGTAAACAGATGAGTGTTTGTTTTCTAATCAAAAACACACCTCGTTCAAATGTCACGTTCGGTTTCTTTCCCCTCAGAGAGCAGCCTGTTGACAGAAGCTCCACCTACGCCGTCTATGTACAAGTACCGACCAGCCTACAACAGCCCAGGAAGGAACCACACTGCCCTCACACACCCCAACAAGGTACATGCGGAATATAAAATTATCGTTATTATGTAGATACTGTACATTAATAGTATAAGAGAAATAATCAGCTGAGAGTGAAGTTAATTGCATGTTTTTGCCTGATTGGAAAACTGACGAGATCACATAAGTAAGCAGACACGTGTGTATATATAAGTATTTTCTTTTAAATTTTGACATAAGCTCTTCAGATGTTATTCCAGAATTGGCTTGTTTTAGCATTTAACCTCAACTTTTATTGCCCAAAAAGAAATTTAAAAAACATAAATGAGAAATGAACAGTATCACATAGACGTACAGTAACTTACCAGGATGATACAGCAACTTGTCCTCACCTATATAATATTTCACTGATCATTTGGTAGCTGTTATGCCCTCCCCCTTCTAATTTCGCTTTGTGGTTAATACCATGCCCGTCTTTTTTGTTCTCACTTTAAATTGATCATTCAGTGGCCATCGGTCGATCAGTAAGTCTCAGCTAGTGTCATCTGTGTGTCTGTGAGTCTGTGTGTGTGTGTGTGTGTGTGTGTATCCCTTTGGCAGTCTTTTGTGTGTTTGAGTGGATCTGTCCCTTCCCCCGAAACTGCATTGACTGGAATGTTTAGCTCATGTACTGTATGTACTTGTATTTCCATGTATGTGTTCATACACACAGTCTTTGACATGCAGTGGCTTGCCTGTTCAAGCCAGTCAATGTTCCCAGTCCAGTAGTGTGATGATGGAGTAGAGCACTGGTCAAGCATCCAATTTTCTCCCCACCACTGACTCTTTTTTTCTGTTAGAATCTATAGAATAAACAGTTTTTTTGTGCTGTGTTATCTATTCCTGTGGTAACATGATGATTTTCGTCTTTCCTCCTCCCCCTCTTCACTCTTCATCTTCATCACACTCTTCCTTACCGTCTTCCCTCTCTGTCTGCACCCCCTCTACCTTTGGTCCGTCTCCTCCTCTCTACTCTCCTCAGATGATCCGTGGTGAGAGTCTTGACTCTCCGTCTCCCTCCATCCTCCAGTCCAGCCGTCAGCCTAGCTACCGCTCGGAGCCGAGCAGCCTGGATGGGGCCACAGTGGTGGGGGGAGGTGTAGGGGCGCGCAGAGGGGGAGGGGAGAGGGGTGAGGGCCCCGGAGGCCCTGGCGGGACTACTGGTGGGGTGTCAGGGGGCATGTCGGGTTACTCCCTGACTGGACGCTCCTACACCTCCTACCCATCCTCTCTGGTCCTGTCCACTGGCGGCTCCCGCTCCTCCAGCCTGCGCTCAGCGCACACGGCACATAATCCACTGGCCACGCTCCAATCAGAAGGCACCACAGACACAAGCTACAAAAGCCTGGCCAATCAGACGCCTCGGAATGGCAGCCTGTCCTACGACAGCCTGCTGACACCATCCGAGAGCCCAGAGTTTGAATCAGCCGCCCACGAGCTGTCGCCGCAGAAGCCTCATGCTCTGTTTCCCTCGGCGACTATAACAGGCCAGCCTGAGGTGGTGTCACCCAGTACCCCGCTGCAGGGCTATACGTCGCCCTTCCTCTCAGCTCAGATCGCCCAGCAGAGGGAGGGGCAGCTGCTCCAGGGCTCTGCCACTTTCTCCTCCCCCCACAGGGCCTACCTGCGTGCCGTCAGCCCACCCCCTCCCTCTTCCTCTGGGCCTCCTGAGACCCAGCACCTGCTCCAGCATAACCAGGACTCCTCTTCCCGAACCCCTCGTAACCCTTCCTCCTCATCCTCTTCCCCAGGGGCTCGCTCACTAGAGCCCCCTATCTCCCCGCCACCTCGCGGCCTCTCCCTTGGCAAGTCTCAGTCTTACACTGGGGAGGCAGGGCCTCAGCACAAGCCTCGGCCAGCAGGAGGAGGCGCTGTGCTGGGAGGGGGAGGAGCCGGAGGAGGGCAACAGGCTCCACAGTGAGTAGTGATCCGTCGCCAGATCTGTCAGCCAACTACTCTTCCTCCTCCTTCTCCTTTTCCTCCTAATCCTCCTCTTCTTCCTCCCTGGTTTGTGTCAGCCCACCTCTTCCTCCCTGATCTGTGTGAGTCTTCCTTTTCCTCCTCCACAGTTTTCAGTCTTTGCTTGTTTAGTGTTGAACAGTTGGATGTGTTATTGGTTCATTTTGGTGTGTATGTGTGTGAATTAGTGCTAAAAGCATGCCACTATGTGTTGAGCACTGTGTTCGCATGCCTAACCATGCTGCTGTTTACTTCTGTCCTCGTCCTTTTCTTACTCACTATAAGAATAGATACCAAAGGCCTTATAAAATTCATGGTAAAGACACATGTTGCTGTTTGTTTGTTTTGTTATTTTCGAAGTAGAACCACTCACTTCCACATCCCTGTCTCCTTTGTCTCCATCCTCAATCTGCCCTCCCTCCACTCCCCTTCCTGATGGCTGTCCAATCAGATCCACCTCTCGCCCAGTCTTGGCCAATCACACCACATCCAAACCAGGGGGCGGGGTGAAGAAGGTGACAGGCGTCGGAGGGACCACTTACGAGATATCGGTTTGAGTGACAGACATCCTTCATGGTCTATCACACAGAGGGGAAAAAGTCACTGGACAGCTTCCACTTGTCTCTTAACTGAGCTGGATATTATTCATGGCCGCAGGCTCCTGAAAAATGACTGTTTCCGCTGCAACGGACTAAAGGAGCGGGCCTGCCTGGTACTCACTTTGTTATCTTTGTAACGCCGCTGGCCATTCTTTTCTGCCAGCCTTTCGAATTTGAACAAAGAGTAACTGGGGACACTGGTTCATTTTTCACAGGATCAATTTGTCTCCATTTTGCCACTTTGTGAGCCATAGACTGATGAGACTGTATCATCACGGCTGGGTACAGATATGTGTATAGAACACGCATAGCTAACTTGATTATGCTGTTTTACTTTGGTACATTAGCACACAGAGTATTGGCAACGGTGTCTGACACTTAAGGAGAGGACGGACTTTATCCAGCAGATGTAAAATTCAAGAGGGAGGATTTAGGACTGTTGACCAATAGAAACCGTCACTGTCTTCTTTTCCACAGTCTGAACGGACCACACAGCCTGTTTATCGATAGGAGTCAAAGGAGAGAAGAGTCCAACCTATAAACACAGTATCATTTTAGTTTTATAAATCTTTGTTTTTAAATATTGTTTTATATAAATGTATAAAATCCTACAGATTATTATTGGGTCAGATTGTCAGGTTATTGAAGACGACTATTGATGAGGGTGGCAGATGTACTGTGTATAATTATTCTTTTTTTTTTCTTTTCTTTTTTTTTTTAATTCAGCGATTTCAAATCTGTTGCCTGTTTTATAATTGATGGCTGCATCAGCCACTCATGAGCTCTTGCTGGAATTTTTTTTGTCATCCAAAGAGAATGATGATCCTTTGGTGGACAGCTGAAGTGGCAAATAATTGAGCTTCATCTTTGAAAGCCACAAAGAAATTCAGAATCATCATTGCAGCACAAGCATCTTTGTGGAATGTACGCTTGTAATGTTTATGCTAGAGACATTTATGCAAAATCTGTTTGTAGCTTTAAGGTCATTGTATGTCCTTTCTGGTGGTGTGTTTTTTTTTTTTTTTTTGTTTTGTTTTTTTTTCTTCTCTTCTTTTCTGTAATGTTTTGTCTGTCAGTCAATCAAGTTGCTAGTAGAACCTTATACCTTTAACGGATGGCCAGCCAAATAGGTGCAGTGAGGGAAGGGCTTATTTATTTCACCAGAGAAAACAACCTTGTAGTTCTGGACATAATTTCAAACCAGTCTCTATTAGTTGTTTTGTTTTTTTTTAAGAGGAGGAAGTTTTGTTTTTTTTTGTTTTTTAAGGAAAAAAGTTTATAGATGAAAAAGATCATTTTGTTTATAAGGAGGTAGGGACTGGTTTGCAATAAGAGACTGTTGATTTAAAATTTTTTTTGCCTTGAGACCATTCATAGTGAAACAAACGCGTTTTTATTCTTTTCTATTGGTTTTTATTTTTTACACTTTTTTCTGATAAATCATGTAAGGCAGATTAGATTTTTGATTTACACACATTAAAAAAAAAAAAACTTCTGTAAAGGTACAGTTAATTTGTTTTACCCACAGCCATGTTAGGACAGGATAATTAGAGGGAAGGAGGGAGGAGTGTGTGTCTTTTAGTATTGGGCATTACAGCAAAGGATCAGTTTATTTTTATTTTTTTTCAATCAAGGCCCACAATGGTGTTTTGCAATAGAACGACAGAGTTGGCTGAATGTAGCACGTCTTTTTGGGGGGGGGGGGGAGTACACGCTTGAAGCACACGAGTATCATTGTTCAACCCAAACGACGGTGTTACGAGTTTTAAACCCTCCCAGGCTATGCCTTCGGTGTGCATGTGGTTTTTGTTTGTCGTGCTGAATGCTTCACTGGCGTGCATACTTGTGAGAATATTGTCAAATGCTCGCCTGGTTCATGTGTGGGTGGTAACAATAAAAAGAAGCATCATTAAATGGCACAAGTAGCCGTTGAACGAGAGATAAAAGACAACCTGTGTTACTTTCTTCCTGCTCTGGCCAAGGATGGTGGCCATTGAACAATTTGAAACTATGTGAGTATACTTCTATGTGAGAATAAATATCGCTATTGTGGGCTGTGATGAATGGAACGAGTTTCACAAATATCTGTAACGAGTACATTAAAGACATTTCCAAAATGGCCTTATAAAGAATTTTTAAAAAGATGTCTTCTCAGAATAAAAGGTCAAACTGATGAAAAAATTGAATGTGTCATGACTCTTAATTGTGCACAATTGTTTTTTTTTTATTTCAGTTTCACCTCTCCCTTTTTACTTTGGTTTTTGAAATATGAGAGAAACGTAAACACATCAGTTGCAAAATACAGGCAGCAAACGTTTACACACAAGTGATGAAAGTAGCCAAAAAAAACAATCAATACAAAAAAAAGGCATTTGTTCTTGAATAACTTAATGAAATGTGTCCAGGTCATTGCTTGATCTTTTGAGTGGCTCCGTTTAAACCACCCTACATCAGTCAACTGAGGCCCAGTTTTTCTTTTAGGGTAGATATTTTCCACAGTAAATTCTTAGCTTGGAGTTGACATCTACTGCATTCTCTCTGCATTCCACAATATTATGGATTTTGCAATAATGTAAGGCATGTCGATGTTGTAAGAAGAGGAAAGACTCGACGCAGCCCCTCTCTGAACTGTCCTCTCACGCTTTACTTGTCTTTCTTGCTCTCTGTGGGCTGCTCTTCATTGTCGGTTTCAGGATGAAGCTCGTCGCTGCCCTCTTCTGGCTTAGAGCCGTTCTGCTGCTCTCCCTTCAAACCACGACTCTTGCTCAGCTTCTTGGATTTCTGGAAGAGCTCGTTGAGGTTGAACTCTCGGATAATGTTCTCCTGCGGATGAAATAACCTTCATGTTAGCTTGTATGTGTGAACGTGAAGCTGTCCCAAGCAACACCGACTCAGTACAGACTCCCCCTGTGTTTGTTACAAACAGACACACCTCATTAAAGGTCCAGGACACAGCTCTGCCTTTATTGTCCACCATTGGACGTCTCATGATTTCCCGTCCTCCTTGGAATAGCACCAGTGAGGGCAGCTGCTTAGCCAGAGGGGAAGTACTGACTTTGTACCTGTTCAGGGAAAAAAATATGAGACAGTTAATACCTGTGCTGAGAGAATCTGGCAAAATCTCAGCTTAAAATTTGTACCTTAAGCATAAATGAAAAAAGTGACATTAATACTCCTGCAGGAACATCATTAAGAGAGATGCAGAGCAGAGAAAATGACTGACCTCTCAGAAACGTCTCCATAGCGTCCAATGTCCACCTTCCCAAACCTGAGTCCAGCACAGTTATACCTGACGAATGTAAGGAAAGATGCACAGGACGTTCAGGCAATCAGTCTCTGTTGCTGCCATTTTTACATTCATTGCAGCCACTCAAGGCCAAAAACTGAACATATAGTATATTATGTGTAAATCTGAAACATATCAGTTAGGTCAAATGTGATTTTGATCACTGACGGAAACATTCAATGCATCTCATAAGGGACTTACATCTTATTTTGATTAAAATCTAAACTTTAAAAAGGTAAAATCTGAACAGAATTACAGTGTGGAATAGGGGAGGGAGTTATTAAGTCAATATTTAATTGAATACATTGCTTTCAAACTCAAAACACATCATTATGTAAAGGCACTACAGAAACAGGAAGCATCAGTGTCTGCAGCAGGTACCGTATTAAATAAATTAAACTATTGTACATTTCAACTCTCAGACATCAAACACCACGATTTGACAGTGAATTCAGAGCAGCTACGAACAAATAAAATACAATTTTAGCACACAGAATGCTCAGTAAGTTCATGAAATATTTTGGTTTTAAACTTAAAATTGTTTATTAATCATAATTTTCTTTTTTTTTGTTCTGAAATCAGGTGCGACTGGTGATTTGTAGCTTTAAACCTGAGGAATTGTAAGCATCAGCATCTGGAACCACAGACAGGGATCTTAACTCTTCATATCTCTTACTTGAGCGAAAGGTCGGCGAAGACCGGAGCGAAGGACTGGCAGTCAGAGGACCAGTTGGCGTAGAATTCGACAATCCAGGTGATGCGACTGTCCTTTTGCAGTTCCTCCTAATGACTCAGTCACACAAGATTAGATGAAACAGATTACACAGGTTTAGCTATCATTCACACCTACTCGCCTCCAGGACTCGGGCATCATCAATGATACACGTTAATATTTCATTTTCAAATTTCTGACATTAATTCAATACATGATATTATAATATTAATAGGCAACAATGCTACTATTTTGGGCCTTCCATGTTGATGGATACAGTCCAAAAATGGATTTGTAACTAAAAGAAAACAATCTAAGTGGCTCATATCTTTATGTTCTTGTTATATTTCTCATGAATACTTGATTACCCCATAAATAAGTGATTTAACAGTCCCAACAGACCAAATTGAAGTGATTCCTATCAGTCACTCTTATGTAACATATCAAGAGCCTGAAGTACTCCATCCAAATGGTCTTATCATAAAGGATTCACAAGCATTTGGACAACTGCTTGGTCTCTAGTGTAACACTCACATCTATGGTCTGGTCGCTGAAGTACTTGATGTACTCTGGGCCCATGTAGACTGGAGGCTTACAGGTCATGACGAATGCTGGAGAAGCACAGAAGAACAGACTATTAAACTGAAGAATTAAAGGACAGATTCACAACTTTCAACTCTGCTCTAAAACAATATTTAGGAGCCCAAATGTACACTGACATGTTTTTCTTGCTGTAATCATTCCTCCTGTTCATACTGACCATTAAGAGACTCCTTCATAATGCACTTTCAATGTAAGTGATGGGTGACAAAATCCACAAGCCTCCTTCTGTGCAAAAATCTATATAAAAGTTTATTTGAAACTAATATGAAGCTTCAGCTGTCCAAATTAGTCAAATCAAGTCAGTGTCTTTCAAACTTTAAGTCATTTAAGTACCACATTCCCTCTTTCTGTTATGATCCTTCCACTGCAGTTGAACACGAAAACACTGTCTGTCCAGACAGAAAGAGGGAATTTTGTACTAAAAAGGCTGCAACTGTGGAAGATATTATATTACTGAACTAACTCAGACGGCTGAAACCTCGTATTATCTAAAACTTTTAAATACATTTTTGCTCAAAAAGAGGGCTGTTAATTTTAATAATAATAATGGTAATACATGTTATTTGTTGTTGTCTTTCAAACACCCAAGGACCCCATACAATGCAACAAAAGGTATGAAATGAATACAAAAGATAATTAAACAGCAAATGTTCAAATATGAGTGAATATGGAATAGATATAATGTCATGATTAAAGTTGAATTATAACGAGTATATTAACTTAAAGGACCAGTGCTCAAGATTTAGGTGAATTTACTGGCAGTTGGTTCTGCAACCTCACCGCTAGAGGCCACTAAATCTTACATATTGCTCCTTTAAACAGATTGTGTTTGCAGCTGCAGCTGAAGCCTCTGGCACACGTGGTGCTGAGTCTAAAAAAAGAGACAGACAACTGAGCAGTTGAGGAGGATCAAAAAGGACGGGAAAGGGTATAAGGATGGAGAAGGTCTGTAAGGTATGGGGGGGGGGGGGGGGGAACTTATTTTGTCCCCCATCACTTACATTGAAAGTGCATTTGAAGGGGATCTTCTAATGGTCAGAACGAACAAGAGGAATGATTACAGCAAAGAAAACCTGTTTCAGTGTTGTCGACTGTTGTTTAAGAAAGACTTGAAAAATTGTCAACCTATCCTTTAATAAAGTTATTAAATACGTATACAACCCAAAAAGTGGTGTTTCTAGTGAAGAATCTAATTCAGTTTGGCAAAGAAAGTTGTGTGCACATTCACACCTTTAATGGAATAAGTGCTTTATACAAAAATGGAAGAGAAAAAAAAAATCAAGTTACCTACAAACTGAAATCCTTTATTTTTTGGTATTAATTTAGTTAAATTTCCTAAAATTCTGGCTTATTTTATGAATATTAACTGATACCTCTTAAGAAACTGTAGGTGAATATAAAGAGCCGTGTCTATATTTGGCTTTAGTGTGGTTCTGCATGACAGCGTTGGTGTTGTTTAACAGCAAAACACAAGTTGTAATGGAACCATTTTGCAGTGGAGATGATGGACAAAATAAAACTGTTATCTGTCCTTCATGGTGGCGAATGATTTTCCACAAATATGTCTGTGCATGCTCGGATTAAGCTTGAACTCGGGATTTTAACACTGACCGACACACAGAGCGAGGTAGAGGATGCCGAGCCGAATGTCCAGCCTGAAGAAGAGGATGACGTTGGCAACTTTACTGAACAGGAACAGGTTTCCTATGTGCTGCTCCAGCGTGACTGGGAGAAAGAGAGAAGAAAAGGGGAGGAACAGTGAAGGACAGAGAGTGTTAATACAAGGTCAGACGAACTCTGGAAAACACTGCAACTGTAATGTTTACACAACAACGCCAGGTTTTTAGTAAAGCACTTCCTGGATGTGGCTCTGCATAAGGCTTTTTCGTCTGGTTTCAGGTCAAGGATCTGAAACAGTTACACATTAGGTCACAAATACCTGTCAGGTTAAAGTTTAAAAGTTGCACATTATAGGACACAAATACCTGGTGTTAACAGTCGTATTACTGTCTGCAGTTTGGATAAAGATGATGTTTCTCTTTGTTCATGGAATAAAACAATCAGGAAATAAATGTATCATATTCCATAATAATTTCTGTTGGTCTCTGCTGGTCTCCAAACTGAGCCTCACTTGCTTGGTGTAAAAAGGCTGCATGCAGGTGCAGGAAATTAACCAATAGAAAACCAAACTTTACTCTTTTTTTCTACTCTGTTTCTAATTGATATTGAGGTCTATTACAACTCTTTAGTTAAACTGCAAAAATAAATAAAGGCCCAAACAACTTTTAAAACTTTTAAAATGTCTGACTGATATTACTTGAATCTGTACCATTTTCTTTATTCATTTTTCCTCCTCCTTTGTATTATTTTGTTTTTTACTGAATGTACAAAGCTTCTTGCACAATACTTTTGCCTTTTTTTTGTTATTATGTCATACTTGAATTCCCTGACACTTTGTTTCCCCTTTTTTTCTTCATAGTTGTTCATATGTTACTGTTTTTTTTCTTTTACTATCTTCAGTAATGCACGTGTGGGCCACTTTTAATGACGTGACTGTTTACAGTGTAAACAAACACTTGTCATGTCATGGCATAGACTCACTAGACAATAGACAATAAAAGAGTGCGTGTGTGTGTGTGTGTGTTAGGGGGGTTAGGTTGAGGGGTGGGGGGTACTTACTGGCTCTTCTGTTCTTCATCATCACTATTGCACTGAGAAACATGAGAATCTCCACTTCTCTCTGTAAATAGACAAAGACAAAAAATGTGAAACAACTTTTTGGTAAGTAAGCAATTGTCTAAATCAGCTAACCTGACCACCCCCTCCCCTCCTTCCTCCATGCTCACCCAGTCAAAGTCGCAGGAGTTGCCGTCCTCCCGTTGGGTCGTCAGGTGCTCGCACACACCGGGTGCCTTTCGGACAACAAGGAAGGCGACGGTCATGAGGAACGAGGTGATATAATACGGTTTCAGCAGCCATTTGTATATCTGAGGTAAATGGTACAAGAAAGTACAGAGTCCTGTGATTACACCCATGCTGTCTGCGGCGAGAGTCAACCGGAGAGGGCGAGAGAAGAGATGACAGCTGCAGTAACTGGACGTGGTTAGTGGATGGGACTGCGCATGCGTTAAACAAACCGATCCCGTAGTCTCTGGGCCTAGCGGCTCGCCGTAGATTTGGCGGGACTGTATGAAAGGGGCGAGCGCAAAAACATAAACAAGGGAGAGGCTGGAAGAATGGAGGAAAGCGAAGCAGCAACACAAAAAAAGACTGTAGATGATGTTTGTGCGAAAGACCCCGCTGAAAAGCAGACCGGTGAAGCTACAGGAGACGTTTCCTCGCAGACGTCAGAGCCTGCAGCCGGTTGTGAGCCGGAGGCTCGATGGAGCAGATTGAAGCTGTTCGATAAAGTGGTGCAGAAGAGCCTGGATAAGTTCATCGGCCAGGCGAGGTGATGTGTTTAAAGCCGTGAATACAGTAGACCCAGTTTGTACCTCTTATGTCACTGTCATGACTGTAAATTACAGTTAAACTATATTAAATTGAGAGGCATAAAATGGTGCGAGTAGTAGTCTGAGGGTACAAACGATGCCAGGCTAACATGAAAAGCAGTACGGTGTTTCGGTTTAACGAGTGACCGTGTTAACTGCTGACCTTCAGCCGATTGCGTTGTGGTTGTCATAGTGACGGCAGACAACATGTAGGCATCCTCTTAAAAGCCTTAAATTCTTTTAAATAAAATGTTCAACACAGTATATAATTCGCTTTTTTGTCTTACATTGTGTAAATGGAGTCGACAGCAAGAAGCATTCACATTTCTTCACTTAACTGGTTGTCTACTGGCCTCATGACACAGTTTGTGTATAATATTTAGCGACAAACTGAACATATTGTGATAATTGTGTGTACACGATGACAAAGCGGGTTAATTGGTTGAATATGGACCACTTTCCGATTGAGGATAACTCTAAAAAAAATCAATCCCAAGATAAGCTGTCACTGCACTGCCAATTTATAGGCTACGTTTTGTTTCCCACATTGTAAGAAACGTTACGAGAAGTGAATGCGTCCTGCTGAGCACAATCTAACTTACGTAAATGTTTAGCGTAGATAATAAACACAGATGAATATGTATTGTGTTTTCAACAGCTGCTGTCACCACGATAACCCAGATGCATTTAGCTGAAAGTCACCAATTAACACGGTCACTCGTTAAAGAGAAACACCGGCCCAGGGCCGAGATGTCAACAAGTGTGATGATCATCATGGCATCTGTCATAGGAAATGCCCATTGTAGAGATTATTGAAAAACCTGCCTATACAAATTAAAGTCGATCAATATGAATTATTGAAAAGAAATTATATATATTTTTTGGAAGAATAACAGAAAAGACTCATCTGATTTATTTTCTGCAGCTCTGTATAAATAGATTTTCTCTTAAATTAACACAAGGGCTGCAATGAATGATTATTTTTATTGCCTGTTATTCTGTTTATTATTACCTAGATTCATTAATGATGATTAACTGATTGATCATTATTACATGTCAGGAAACAGTGAAAAATATCCAACACATTTTAGGTCTTTTGTCTGATCAATAGTCCAAAGCCCAAAGATATTTAAAAAGCAAAGCAGCATATTCTCACTTTTTAGAAGCTGGAATTAGAGATTGTCTGGTGTTTTTGTTAGATTAACGACTAAAACAATTAATGGAATGTCGAAATGGTTGCTGATTCGTTTTATGTTGATTGACTAATCAGTTGTTTAATTTCTAACTGCAGTGCTCAAAAAATAATTGATTTATCAATTAGTTTATTATCAGAAAGTTACACTTGTCTACCTTTGTCTTTGACTGAGCCATATCAAAGAGGAATTTCTGTTACTATGTGACGAACAATAAAGTTTCTTGAATCTTTAAGTATTGATCGATTTATCGTTTCAGTTATTTGTATCACAACAATGCCAAATATTCACTGTTCCCGCTCAAATGTGAGCATTTGAGCCCTTTATCTGGTTTATATTATTAAAATCCAAGTGTTTTTGAGTTTTGGACTGATTAATCAGTAATGGAAAATAATCATTTGTTGCAGCCCTAAAACACTGTGTTAGGGTTTTTTGTTCAGTGGTCAACTGGTGTGAAGGTTTGAAATGTCAGAACTGATCCTTCTGAAAGTGTCCTATGTCGTTACGTAACTGAGATGAGGTCCAGTGTTTTGATAAAAGCTAAACTTTGCTATGTTTTTCATTGACTCTGCTTTCTCTCTCTCTCTCTCTCTCTCTTTTCATAAATACAGTTTTAACACATTTGCCAAAACGTTTCGTCCACTGTACAAGAGCAACCCCCTGAGGATGGAGAGCATTCACAAGCAGTTCATAGAGGAGCTGCGGAGGACTATACAGGTGTGAAGCACATGACATTAATACTATGCATGAAAATAAACTAGAAATGGTAGGCTCTCTGCCTGGTTGTTTGTATTATTTATGTCTATATTTGTGTGTGTGTGTGTGTGTGTATAAAGGAGGACATCAGCAGATTGACTGAAGAAGGCCAGTTAGAGTCTAAACTAAATGAGCTGGACAAACTGGAGAGTGCTGCCAAGAACAATCCAAATCCTGCATGGTTAGTAAACAACAACACATGCCCTAACCTCCCTGCACCCTCTGTTTTCTCTGCTATGACAAGATCTACTGGTTACATGTCAAGTATTTATGCATGTGAATTCCAACATCAATCATCTCATATTTGTCTATTCTATTGTACAAGACTCTTGTACGATGGACCCTGGTCACCACCTGTTTGACCCGTTGCCCTCTGGCAGGCGTTACAGGTCATTCAAAACACAGACCACTAGACTCATGAACAGTTTCTTTCCCAAGGCCGTCTGCTCTCTAAACTCATATATGATATTATCATATCTTTTTCATGAATTTCACACTGCACAATAATCACATCTATTTATGTGCAATATTTCAGTGTATACTACACCTATTTTCATTGATACACTTTACCATTTCATATAGATGTATTTATTTATTTTAGTGTGTTGTGTGGTTGTGTGAGACTGTGTCGTGTTGTGTTTGTAATGCACCAACCAGCAGTAGCACTCCTTGTTTCATTGTATCTACAATACAATGACAGTAAAGGCTTTCTATTCTTTTCTATTTCTATTCTATCACCATCACTTATTCAAATAAATTGTAACAACAAGTAAACAGTAGGTTAATTTTATTGACATTAAGAAGAAGAGATCATTGTTAATATAAACCTTCTGACCTGCATTTGGATCCGATGTGTTTCTGAATGCAAACTGCTGAAATTTTCTCTGGCCTTCTCTCTCAGTATTAACAGAATTATTATATTGTTGTATATAAACTAGGGTCAGAGTTGGTCAAACATTTAATGGTAGTATTTGAGGATCCAAAATCAATACATGTCCTTGGTGTTAATCACCAAAGAACATCTCATTTCCTGAACTTGTACTTGTCACTTGTATTAACTGTATTTTAGATTCTGAGTCTTGACCTGTAATGAAGTTGCTCTGTCTTTCTGCATTGTACTGTGCAGTACATCACCACTGTAATAGTACAATGTTCATAGACTCTGATTATTCTTCTTACGAAGTTGTCAAAAGTCAACGAATTTTAATCATTTTCCCTCCACTTGTTTTCGTAGGCGGCCCAGTGGGATTCCTGAGCAAGACTTTTGCAGCTTTTTGAAGCCATACTATAAAAAGCAGGAGGCCTACATGCGACTGGAGCTGAAAAAGATCAGAGCGGAGAACGCTGCCCTTGCGCAGCAGGTTCAGGCTGGCAGAGAGAGTATTGCTCAGACTGAACATTGTATTTCAACCACTGTTGATGAGTGGAAGGTAGGAGAGAGAAAATGGCACATAAGTAAAAATGAGATTTTAAATTATATTCAGTATGTTATTTTTTTACACTCACAAAGAGAATGCAGTGCAGCAAGACTTTACTGTAACTCTATGTAACTGTGACATTAGATGTAACATCTGTAGTATACTGTACATCTGGAAGTAAATACAGCAAAGATTTTTTTTACATAATGCATAGAAAACATTCTCGTAACTTTATTCTCATGAATTCTGTAACAGTTGCATGATAATCAACATTTTACTTCTCGGGTACATTTAGTTTTCAGGGATTGTTGGTAGAAAGTAATTGCAATATTGCAAGAGATTTCTCTGAAGACATATGAGTGATTAGAGAACTTAAAACACTCAGATTTAGTCCAACAGTTGGTCTTTCTGTCAGAAAGCATGAATTAAGTATATCAAACTTTATGAAGTTTAATTTATATTAAACTAATTTTGTGGAGTACATACATATATGTCACAATAGCGAGCAAACAAATGCACAAATATAACTATCTATTGCAACACATACAAAAAAGGTAAAAATAGAAAGATAACACGTTTTACATACATTTTAATTTAATAGGATTTTTTCAACACACCCTCTCAGCAACTGGATTAGGTTTTCTAATGAAATCTAATAGTGGAACCAAACCTTTCTAAAATTAATTAGGGGTTTTCCATAAATTAAAAAATGTGTATCAATGTGGCTCATCAAGATCCTGTGTTCCATACGAGGAAGTTTTGTTTATTATGAATGCAGTTTTTTTATTGTTACTGTACAGTTTGAACGAGGACATACTGCTGAGGGTCACAACATATTTGTGCACTGTAACATAAGTAGAAATCTGCCTTGAGTGGTAACAGAATTGTGTGTTTTTCTCTACTTTCAGGCATCTGTCACAGAATTTGAAAGGCTGAAGTCTACTCTCTGCCCTTATGGTGATTCTGGTGTCTTTGATGTGTGATCTTCGAGTTCAAGTTATTTTACCTGCAGATGTATGAACTGAAAAAAGAAAACATGATGCTACTACAGGCAGCTAGTTCCTGTGTTTACTATCGTTGTCAGACACTTATAATAACAATCTGAGCCTGTCAGCAGCAAAAACAAGCACCTTAGTGGACATACTTTGACGGGCACAAAGGATTACATTGCAGCCTGTTTTGCAGCTGCTCACTGCAGAGCTCTCATTCAATACCGGACCAATTCCAAAAATTGTTGTCCCCCATGGGAAAATGGGGTACAGATTGAAAAATAAATAAACTGTACATATTAATTTTGTTTACTGTGTCTTTTTGTCTGAAAATAAACAATATTCATCTTAGAGCGAATATTCCCTGCCATTACGGTATTGTGCGTGTTCATGCCTGGCATTACGGTACATGAGCCATGATAATAATGCCACAAAGAAGTGAAGAGTCGAGTAGTTGACACTCGGATGAATTCATAAGGAACATCATCCGATACTTAGCAGGCCATACGCCTGTAAAAACCGCTATTTTCTTCCCATGTAAATGTATTATTCGCGATAGATATGACGGAAATGTTTTCAACTCTGTTTGGTCAAAACGAAGCTCAGGGACCGCCCGGCTCGTCGTCCCTAGGCTTCGGACCAGGGAAACCTCCGCCGCCTCTTCCGCAAAACCAAGTCTCCATGGCGGGGCAGATGCCACCGCAGCTCGGGGATGAAGGGCCTGCTCTGCGGAAGCCCGGAGCAATGAATGAGCCTTTCTACTTACTACGAGAGCTACCCGGTACTGTCTCACTGTACTAATTATTGTTTGCTTTGTGTGTTTTTTATATGTTTTTTAATAAAAAGAAAAAAGTCGAGCTGCGATTAAACGTTGCTAAGCAGTTTGTAAACAATGCTAACGTAGCTAACGTTAGCGAACAAGATAAGTGTTAGCGAAAATACTTGAGTAAGCTAATTGCCGGTGTTAGCCCACCTGTTCTTCATAGATAGGGTTGTTTTTTAATAATGTGTCCTGTTCACAAAAACATGTCCAATAAAGTTTTCTATGTTTTAACTCTACTCTTGTGTTTAAAGTTAAACGTTACGTAACTGTTAAGCTCGTAGGACTGAGCATCCCTGAAGTAACATCAGCGCTAATTGGAAATCGTTAACTTACATCGTGGGAATCCTGTATTTGCAGAAATTAGAAATGACACATCAAATGGCTAGACTTGTGATGTTTGAATGAATTACACTGATGTGAACCTCTGTGTGTTTAGTGGGAAACGAGCTGACGGGAAACACCAACCTCATCACGCACTACAACCTGGAGCACGCCTACAACAAATTCTGCGGGAAGAAGGTGAAGGAGAAACTCAGCAACTTTCTGCCGGAGTTGCCAGGTGAGTCATAGACAAATGTAGCCGGCCGAGTTAAGAAAATGGGGGATGCACAAACGTCATCAGGAAAAATGTATGTAGTTTAGATGGTGATTTATGTTCAGTGTTTGGACATGTTACCGTTGATACAGTTCAGTCTATTATCAGTCATTCACTACAGATGTGAACTAGCTGCTCAGTGGCACTTGACTTTCTTCACTCTGATAATGGAGTTTGTTAACTGAAAGGGTCAAAACTCCAGCAACACCTGCTGTATTTAACTCAGAATGAAGCATTTCACCTTGTGGTCTTCATTACGGTCATCAAACAACAAGTCTTCCTTTCTTCTTCTTACTGAACCTACAGATTAAACATTAACCCTGATAAAGGCCACAAGCCATAACCTCCACTCTACTAATAAATCTGTTAAGCCAACAACAACACCGCACGCATTTGAGATGCAAATATAAAATACGGACATCAGATTGGTCTGTGAATACATCAATTTGGTTCGGTTTGAATCTGTGAACTCCCCACATGACAGACATAATGATACCAATGCCTGCACCTCCTGATTAATAGTTTCATTGATATCAAACACAGCTGAACACTTAAACAGGTTTATAGTTGTGTGCTCACCACTTGCAATTTCATCCCTCGTCTCCTGCTCTCTGTCATTCTCCCCCTCGGGCCACCTTGTCTTTTCTCTGATTTGCTGCAGGTATGATCGACTGTCCCGGCACTCAGGATGGCAGCTCATTGCGGTCTCTGATCGACAAGCCTCCAGTTTGCGGGAACTCCTTCAGTCCGCTAACCGGCGCTCTGCTCACAGGCTTCAGACTACACACAGGACCGGTACTTACTGAACACACACACTAAATAGTTGTGCCTAGTTCGAAAGGCACACATATTTTCAGTATTATGGCAGATTTTCTTTAGCAAAAATATATTCTGGCCTATTACAAATTGTAATGTTTAAGTAAATACTCACGTGCATGCCTGTATTTGTTTTCTGCAGCTCCCAGAACAATACCGACTAATGCACATACAGCCTCCAAAGAAGAAGAGCAAACACAAGCACAAACACCATCGACCACAGGACCCATTACCGCAAGGTATGATGCAACCAACCGAACATATAAACACATGGAGACATGTAAGATTTTGTTTTGTTGAGGCCGCTGATCCTTTACTTTCTGACATTACAGAAACCCCATCAGACTCTGATCCCAAGAAAAAGAAGAAAAAGAGAGACGATGATCCTGACCGCAAGAAAAAGAAGAAAGACAAGAAAAAGAAGAAGGTAAGAAAAACAGTTTGTTGTTATTATGGATCCAAATGCAGTTTATAGCAGAAATGGAAGTCTGCCCCAGACCCCCAACAACACCAAACCCATAACTCAACTCTAAATTAAACCCTTACCCTGATGATCTAATATTATGTCTAATTATACACCATTTTAGTTTATTAAACAAACTGGAACACATATTGTTTGATTTTGGCCACTAGGGGGGGAAAGAACCCAACAACTGTCTGTCAGAGAACAGCTGACTTATTATTGGAACATGAAGTTATGACTTCACCTGTTCACAAACACTTGCCAACTATTGTTTACAAATACAGTTGTTTACAAATACATAATAAATACTTATATCTGCTAACAGCTACATTATAGTGTGTTGTAAACCATTTCTTAAATGTCTTTTTGGCACTTATAAATGCTAAATAGGGGCACTTGAAGTGTTTGGGGTAAATTTTAAGAATGTTTTCTGACTGCTGAGAGACTTGAATGATCTTAATGAGGCTTCAATTGTTTTTACACCCTTTAGTTTGTATCTCTTACGTGAAACAAAATGTGAAATACATTTCTGACCATTTCTTTATAGCCCACACAAACACAGATACTATCATGAAGTCCAGCCCCTCTCTCATCTCCCAGAGCACTTGAATCTACAGGAATAAACTTTATTAACTGAGTTCTGTTGATTCTCTGTCCCCCCTCCAGAACCGCCACAGTCCCGACCACCCTGGCCTTGCTGGCTCACAACCCAACAGCAACAGCCTCAGATAGATGGGAGCCCACTGTGTGCATGCCTGTGTGAGTGTGTGTGTGACTGTGCATTTTGTAAGCGAGGATGTGTGTGTGTGCGTTTTACAGATAATTGTATTATTGAGAGTATGCCATAGTGAGAGAAAGGATCTATTGAAATAATGCAAATGGTCGTATGATGTGTGTGAGAGTCAAAGAGCAGCGACACAGTGGACGTGGGCGATGGTGGAAAGAAGTGTTACAGAGCAGTGTAAACGGCAGAAAGCCGCTGATGTTATGGATGACTGAGCAGCAGGCACTGTATGGATGTTTTCTTTGATTTTGTTGTAATATCTTTTGACCATAATGCCAAAATCAAATAAACTTTGGTTATTATCTTTGTTTTTGTCTCATTTAAATACTTCACATAGGTTAATATCTGTTTTATATGATAATTATGATACATATGTGGTTTAAAATGATCAATATGCCAAAAATAGTCATTTTATTCATCTGAATTTGTGAACTTTGGCTGTTTAGATGGAAGGCAAAAACACCCCTTAGACAAAAAGTCTTCATTCATACATTTATTTATAAATGAAATGCACAAGCTGGATATATTGATTGTAGGCAGGAAAGAAAGGCAAGCGTACATTTAGCAAGATAAAGCAACACTTCAACCCAAAGGGTAAAAAGGGTAGATAAGATAGTCAACTGAGGGAGCTAATACGTCTTAAAACACAGATTTGGAGAAGGATAATGGGGGGGGGGGGGGGGGGGGGGGGGGGTTTGTTGCTGAGACTGTCAGAAGTGTTGATTAAACTTGATGTGCTGCTCATATGCTGCAAATCCAAATTACAAAGGCAGATGTACAAGTGAGTCACTGAGTTGACCTCAATTTCGCAGCTTTCGTACAGATCTGACAACAGACATCTTATGAGTAAAGCAACTTCCTGAGGTACTAAAAGCTCAGGTAGTTGTTGCTTGAATTGCTGATGCTTTGGATTCAAACAATGTGGATCATTGCAAAAACTGCATTCATTAAATGAAGGATTGGCCACAAGTAAACCTTCAGTAACACTGACCAGTTTTCTACCTAACATCATAAACTACAGTCTTAAAAGTGATAATTGAGGTAAATCAACACATTTGACAGTCAACAGGAACCAAACATGACTAAACTGGTGCTAAATGCTGGACTAATGCATCACATTGCAACGTGTCCTGTATGTTTCTGCTCCCGTATGTTCTCCTGAGGAAAAGTGCTGCACTATTGACAAGCTTCAAGCTTGACTTTGGTTTGGCAGAGGCGTTAATCTCACATTCACTATTATTGCATAAAGCTGAGATAGCAGCAAAAGGCACAGAGTTTATAGAAAACACAGAATCTCATTCCTCTTCAGGGTTAGCAATGATACAAGAAGCTCAACACATTTTATATATGAAGGAGAATTAGAGAGCAGGAAATAAATGCATCAGACAAGATTGGAACAAGCTACTAAGGAAGTTGATACTGAAATGGATTGAGTTGAAAAAAAAAAATCATTCTTTACAAACTGATTGTATAAATCTGTATGATACTGTCACAGTGTGGAGAGCAAACATGTACAGAAAGTCTACATTTTGTTGTCACTTGAGAACATGCAGTTTATCTGCAGCTGACTGAAACCACAGCTGGATCTGTCTCTTCAAGGTGACTTTCAAGTATCCAAACTGAAAAATCACATTAAAAAAAACAAGCTAAACCACAGCCAGTGTCTCCCCTGTCATTGGTTAATACATTGTAATATACTGTACACACCCATATATAGTAATGCAAGCAGAATATGTAATAAAAATAAAAGACAAACTTCAGTTCTATTTACAAAAAAAACAATTTTGCTGGATGTTTTTTTTACTCCAAAATCAACACATGAAAAAAAAAAAAAAGCAAAAAGGCATAAGCGAAATATATACACAGTGAATCATCTGAGCTTCATTTATAATTAGCACACTACAAAATAACACTTACTGATGCTGAAACAAATGCTTCCCTTTTTATTGCTACTGCAGCTAGAGTATAAAAAGACACTTAAATACATATTTTATACACACACTAGTTCATTACTGTGCATAAAGCAGTACAAAGTGTTTCATATCACTGACACACACTGTGTGTCAGAATTTTAAAAATCAGTCATATTTTTCCTTGTGAAATTTACTTGAAAACAACTTTTTTTTTTCCTACATATAAAAAATCCAGAAATGCTAAGAGCTGAATCAGCTTCAATATGAAAACACAAGGAGAAAATGCTGCACTGATTACATTTGTTGTCTTGGGTATTTGACATTTAATATTTTCTAATGTGAATAAAAAACAAACAAACAATCGATTGTCAGACATAGGAGTCGGTTGCAGAGAGACAGTACAAAAAAAAAAACGGAAACGGAGGAGGTAGATATGGTGTCTCTACAACCAGCCTATCTGTGCGTGTACATATGTGTGTGTGTGTGTGTGTGTGTGTGTGAATAGCTGGGCTCTGAAAATACCCCGAAAGCTTCTTCATACGTACCAGAAGTATGGTATTGAGATTTTCAGATGCTTTATATTGTCTTTGATAGCTCGTATACTTTCAAAAGTGTTTCATACATATACTGTATATTTATAGCTTTTACTGAGGGGGTTTACAGTAGAAACAACACAATTAATATACTAAAAGTTTGCTCCATTCAGCTCACTTTTGAAACAATACTGACAGTGTAACGTTCCTAATGTCTTTAAGCTGTTCTTTGGTGTTATAGCAAGGCTCGTGATGATTGTAAGAAGTCTCTGCAAACTATATAACAGTGTTTCAAGTACCGTGATATCCGCAGTCTGACACAGAGGCCATACCTGGATGCGTGCATGTGTCTTTTTGCGTGTGCTTGCGAGTGAAATCTATGGCTTTGAATCACACTAATTTGGCTCTTTGACATAAACCAAAATAAATAAACAGCAACAAATGATGATGACACATTTTCTCCCCAAAATCACGCCGCAGCATGAAAACAACTTAAAGTCAAACTCCGAGTCAAAAACAAAAATACGGGGGGAGGATTGTATTTTGCTCTGTGATGTAGTTTTGTAGTGAGCAAAATTCACACCGAAGAAAAAACACTGGAATATTTATGGATGAGTAGAGATTGCTGGTGCTCATTTTGAAGGCGCATACAAAAATAAATCCTACAATTCCCCAAATTCTTTGTCTCTGCTGTCTTTTGTTTTAAGCCTCGACAGCAGCGAGTCCGTTGCTGTGGGGCTTGTAGCCATTGGCCTCGTTGTGGTTGAGCGCCTGCATCTCCTGACCAGCAGCCTTCTTGTCTCTGGCCATTTTTTCCATCTGTAGTTGTCTGCGGTGATAGTACAGGTAACCCGGCAACAAGAAGCCGGCCAATGAGAGGATCAGCAGCCCCAAGTTGATCTGAGGGATGATGAGATGACAGAGACAAGAGACTTTTTTTTAAAAATCAGTCCAGGAAAGTGTGACAAATAATAGTGACACACAATATAACTTATGTGCTTGCAAAAAAAAACATCTTCTGTGCTCAAAATGCCCCATTGCACCCTTACAATTGAGACCCAAACATACACTTGCTGCCAGACTGAACAGCACTGACAGCTTTGTGTGTATCTGTGTGTCTCTGTTTGAAGTGTGCGGGCCTGTAGAGATGACAGCGTGTCCTCACCCAGTAGGGGTCTCCTTTGAGCGGTCCGACCATGGCGATGAAGAGCGGCTGCTGTAGCAGAGCGATCACGGCGCTGATCATCGACTGGAGGCCTGTCAGGGTGCCAAAGTGGTTGGACGGGTAGCTGTGGGAGAGAAACTGGGTGGTTAACCAAGAGTTTGAAACAGCAACAAGATGTGAAAAGAGCTGATGCTGTATGTGGAAGACATGTACACTGCATTTAACAATATAAAGTTGTGTTATAGTGTTCAGTACTGTGCTCAGTATAGTCAGTATTTATTTCGTTTAGTTAAAAAGTGTTGTGGTGTGTTTCTTGAACAAACAGGATATTGCGTCCCAGTTTGTCAACACATCTGGTTGCTCTTATCACACTGTAAAAGTGCTGATTTATGTTTGTTGTTTATATGGTGCTGGGAAACATTTCTAAATGACTGAGAAAACAGTCTCATTGCCAGGTCTAAAAATATAACACTGTTATAAAAGTTGAAATCACTCACACAGCAGCATAAAGGCCTCCGCAGCATGAGTGGATGAAGCCTCGGACCATAGTGTGGAGGATGAAGGTCAACACCTAAGACACCGACAAGAAAAGAGACAAGCAGCAACACAATTAATGAACCAATCACAGATACATAAAGCACTGGATCATTTACTCTTTGTTTACTTGTCTGGCTAACATAGTGCATGTGTGTTACCTGCAGAGGAAGGCTCTCTATGAGACAGCAGCATCCGAAAGCGAGCAGCAGCATGTTGGTGAGGATGAAGGCCCTCATGGCGTTGGTCACCTTCTGGATCTTACGGTCTCTCTTGGGTCCGCTGGTCTGTCTGATGAGAAACAGACCAGCGTGTTATAACATTAATGGTAACTGGAACACTCTTTAAACGTCTTCATCCCACATTCACAAGTACCAACGTATTCAACATAAATGGGTCATCACAAGGCCATGAAGACATTCAGCGAGAGTTCAGTGTTTCTTTAGCATAATAATTAATCTAGAGGTTGATACTTTTCAATCAATTTTATTTTATTTTAGCATCTTGTAGGTCTAGTGGTTAAGATGTGTATCATGTTTCCGGTTCGATTCCAGCCCTGTCTATATTTTCTCTGTCAAACGATCCAATAAAGCCAAAAATGCCCTAAAAATCTAAAAAAAAAAAAAAAAGAAAACGGTTTGAGTTTACATCTTTAAAACTGTCACGACTCACTGCATGTACCTCTGCTCTGTGCCTGGAGGGACGGGCTTCTCCTCTTCACACTCCTTCATCTTCCAGTCCATGATGTAACCGATCAGAGGACAAGTGGCCAAACACAGCAGCTGCAGGGTGCCGAAGATAGACGAGTAGAAATTCACTGAAAGAGGACATATAATAATGAAATATATGCCACAAAGTCGCACACAGAACACACATCTGAAACCACATTATAAGGCTGCTCACCTTTCTCTTTTGCCTCAAGCGCCAGCTGCTCAGATGCTGAAATATGAAAAACTGTTATTAACACTTTTTAATAGAGTATAAAACAAATATATAAAAACCCACAAACTGTTTGCTGAGATTGTGTTTTAGGGTTTGACACTCACGGTTTTTATCACCGTGGGTGACCATGAACTCCAGCATCTTGTTCATGGCGCCCATGAAGAAGATGATCCTTAACTGGGACATCCCCATCGTAACCAGACTCCACAGGAAGATGGGAGAGAACACCGACCGACGGAAGGGAACTGTATCTGAGAGAGGAGGAGACAGTTACACAAGATTATTTACTTATTTTTTATATATATTATATAAAGGGAAGATGATAACGATTAATTTCCTTAAAGAGTTTAACTGTAAATGTTCTGGGACATCCAGTCTTTCATGTCTTATGTTTCTCGGCTTACTTGGTGCAGCGTCAGATCCATTAGGAAGTTTCTCTGTGGAGTGTCGGACATCCCCATTTTTCTGGCTCAGTCTCTCTCCGACAGCCTTCTGGTCCGTTGACGGCAGCTCTTGCATTGTGAGGATCTTACTATTACGCACAAATACGCACAGAGACATTAGGGTTGATGTGCTAAACATTGTTCTGTCTTGGTGTCGCTTTATAAGAGATGAATCGGCAAACTGGCAGCCACACTGACCTGTAGTCCACCTCATCGGGTGTCGGGAAACCTTCTGTTGGCCAGTTAAAGAAGCAGTTGAAAAAGACAAACCCGGCAAGACCTGCCCACATCCACATGATCACCTGGAAGGACACGCCTGCATCGTAGATCAGCTGAAGGTGAAGAAGTGGAAAGTTTTTTTTTAAGCATATTGCAGTTGCTTTTGAAGTTTAAATGCAAAGAGACAGTTTGAACCTCACAACCACACAGTCTTCAGCTTCTCTGAAAATCAATCATTTAATCCTGCCTTCCAACTCAAACTTAAGGCTGTACTAAAAAAACTATATGTGATATAAGTGTTAAAAATGGCACTGTAATGTAGTACTATGATTATATATTTGCATGTTTTATTTAAGAAAGGTGTGTAGAATATGTCAATATTATTGATCATTTCTTAATATATAACTGTGTTGGTACCTTGACTCCGGGGAAGGTGACTGCAGAGGAGGCGTAGGAGCCGATCATCAGAGACATGACAGTGGAGCTCAGAGCGCCAAACATATTGGGGAGCTGCAGAAACAGAGGAAGAGAGGAACATGAAACTAATTATATAGAAAGACTCCACATATCTTTAGTTCTATTACTGTAATCAATTAATCACCAATCACTTAGACCTCCGTTAAGAGAAATGTGGTTTAGTGAGTCGTTTTGACCAGCAGAGGGCAGGCAGCTGCTTCGTGTGAGCAGAAGGATGAACCAGACTGAGAAAGTCATCATTAGTGTAGAGTCTGTGAACCTCTTCTGCCTCCAGGGTTTGCACTCAGTAACACTGAGCAAGGCAGACTCATTAAAACAATATTAGTCCCCATGTCATGAGGAAACAAGAAACAAAGTTATGACCCAGTTCGGGTCCTGACCCCATAGTTCAAAGACAGACTAAGCTATACTTAGACACGCATCCACAGTCTTTATTCTTGCCATTTCAACAAATTCTTTGAGTTAGGATTAAAAATGTGGAAGTCGAGGAACTTCACACGGCTCCATGGACCCGGCTCGGGGGCAAGCATGACACACAGCAAAGGGGACAACGTAGCAGGCACCAGGCACCAGGCACTAACACATCATATATCAGGTCGACCTATTTACAGTAGTAAGAAGCTTAGCTAACATAACAATGACCTATTGTGCTGCCAGCACACTCAGTGTCCTTTGATTAGAATTTTAAATGGGTCAATCACGATTATAAAATCACATGTGTGGGATTTTAGGTGTGCTGCCCGACAAGCTCACTATTCTCTCTCAACTCTGAATGTGGTTTTCCAAACTTCTGCTGCCATCACCTAATGTTACGGCTGGGTCGGAGTTCACTGATTTAGTGTCAGTCTCCCTTTATTCCCTTCCACAGGTGTGTGCGCTCCCCACACCTTTACACTAACCTCTCTCAAGTCAGACCAAGTGACGTCAAATCAGGGTTGGGATATTATGAACACAATGAGCCAAAAAATAGTGCTGACACTTTTATATTAAAATTTTTTTCCCCTCAACCAATTCAAACATTTATTTACTTTTTTAAGATTATTTTTGACTTTATTGGATAGACTCATAGAGAAGGCACAGACAGGAAACACCAGGAGAGAGAGAGGGTTATGGCATTCAATAAAAGACCTCCGCCAGAACTGAACACTGCAGCTAAATGCTGCATCTTAACCCCGAGGACGCACAATTCAGACATTTATGAGTCCAATGCTGACCTCAGGTTGTCTTGGCTACAGCATAGAGAGAAGTGGATGAATGGAGGCCAGAGAGATGAATATAATCTACAAACCTTGCTAACATTCACTGTAAATTATAAACAGTAAATGTAATGATTTTAAAAAGTGTGGATTTCTCAACAGTATTTTAGTGTCCATTTATGTTCTTTAAACCTGCATTAACGGTTTTTTTCACCACATGGGTAAACCGACAAGCTGAAACCACAGCATTTGCATATCATTACCTTATAGAGTTGATATGGTGAACCGACCATGGCATATTTGCACATCCAGCAGATATGGTGCAACATTATCATTCATTGAAAGTCATGTTCCAGGCAACCTGGTGAACTTAAGTCCAATATTCAGTCTCCTTGTGGCTTTGTGTTGTTCTCCACTAACTAATGAGGGAAATATCTGTCTTTTTAGCTGCTAGATGCTCTATGTTCACCAGCTGGTGCTGGGCAGGAAGAGTTCAGTGGGTCCATAGAGACTTTTCACTGAAAACAGCAAGAGCGAACCAAAAGAGTAAAGTTGCAGGCCAGAAACTAAAACAATTAGTCAAAAGCGATGCAGAGCTGAAGAGAAAGGCAGAGATGGTAATAATTCTGTAGGTTTGTTACTACAAGCAACCCCCTTTCACAGACACGTAGTCATATTGATTATAGCAGCTTGAAGTGTAGCTGGTATTTGTGTCTAATTACCCTAGGACTCAATCATAAACACCTGATGTCTGTAACTTTTTTTAATGTTATATGAGTGTGCTTTAAACGTGTGCAGTGACACTGTTTGAAACAGATCTGTCACATTTGCAGCGGACTCCCTGCTGCTTTATGAAATAACTCCCAAGAACAAGTTTCTAGGAACTTTATTACCTCATACAGACATCCCTGGAGTTGCTTTTTGTCCAACAAGATGTAAAATTGCAAGGAAAGTATGTTTTCGTGTGAGTGCGGGTTAGGCATCCGTTTAGAGATAGACTGTGGTGACAGTTAGTGGTGAGCAGACTAGTGTGTGTGTTTCAGGGGAGGCATGGGGTCACTTCGAGGGCTGACCAAACAACGATGATGGCAGGAAAACAGGAAAAAAAAAAACGCTTTCCTGAAGTTGCTCAAAAGAGAGCCAGACTGTCTGAGCGAGATGAGAAAAACACTCGTCATTTAGCAGTTTGGAGAATCGAAATACTTCATGGCCCGTCTTGTCTTGGCCATGAGAGCCGCAGCGCTGGACTCTCTGACTGCAGAGATTCGTGGAATGTAGGCGCAAGGGCCCTCTGAGCACACAGGGGAGTTCGCATCACTTACTAATGTTAAAGCAAAGATATTCCAGCCATGTGAGATGTCAGTTAACTGATGTTTGCTTTCAGAGGACAAGCAGCAGCTAACCAGAGTGTGTGTACGAGAGATTCGCGTGTGACAGAGAAAGTGGGAAAAAGCGTGAAGTGTGTACATGTGTCGGTGCATGTGCCAGCGGCAGACAGTTCTCATAAAATACATTATTCACACATTGCAGCACATGTCCTGCATCCTAACGGTGCCAGGGGGACGTGGACAGAAACATGTGACTGTCTGGAGGCACACGAGGATCAACTGGTGTCAGAAAGTCACGCAAAAAATGGAGCTGTGGCTGTTTGCTTGTCACAACTAATCAGTTCAGGCTCTACGCCTGGTGTGCTCACTCACTTGGGTGCTGTAAGACTTTGGCACCAAGTTTAATTAAGACTTTAATCGCAGAGAGAGTGGGCCAAATAGTCGCTTAATGAGCACTGAAATTTCTGAATATGTGGAAGAAGGGTTGGATACGAGGAGGAAACATTTGCAAAGGAGAGGAAGAAAGAAGAAGAGAGATGTTAAAAAAAAGGAGCAACGATAGAAATGATAAAAAAAAAGAGAGGTAGTGGGAGTCACATTTTTTTGGTTTGACTGATCTCTCCAGGCTCCAGCTGCAGCCCCTCTATCTGTGGAGCTCCCAGCAGGAAACACTAAACCACAGCTGATTAACACCGGCTTCTTCTCTCCACCTCAGCTCTCACTGTACATAGACTGGTCCAGCCCCTATCCCTCACAGTGCATAGTGCTCTTGTCCAGCTGCACTGGACTTATATAACACCAAAAAAAGCGGTCTAATGTAAAGATCGTGGGTTGATCACAAGTCCTCTACGTCCTGTATGGAAGCTTCAAACCGTGACGCATGACTCTCGCTTTTGAAGTCGCTTTGTAATTGACCCTGAGCATCTTTTCTGAGGGTCATCCACAAGTCCCTGAAGAGGACTTTATTTGTTGACCAACCTTTGTTAGCAGACACCAAAGTACGCACAAAGAAGGCTGACAGCTCTCGTTAAATGCAACGAGGAACAACTGAAAGCACTTTTCTCGCTGCTGTGTGACCAGACAAGCCCCTGCATGCAGCCAATACTGTTGAAGGGCAAATCTATATCTGTTACCATAAATACAACAGAGGACTTTCCTCATTCCTTCAGAGCCAATCTGACACGCTCACAGTAGAATTCATACTTAAGATACTTAACAGACATTATTACTGGAAGCTGAGTGTGCAGGAACCAACAAGGCGTCCTGAAGGTTGTGTGTTTCTGGCAGAGATGTGGCATTAAAACCACTAAAGCAGAAGTGAATCACTTCTATGTTATGCAACGAAGGCCTCATATGAACTTCAAAGCTACCGGGGTACAGGTTAATGAGGTTAGAGAGTTTAAACTAATTGTTAGAAATGATGGTCTAATGAAAGATTTGGATGTTTTTCAAAGCATTCTTTCTTTGTTTTGGGCGGATCTGTTTGAAATGTTGAAAATGAAGAGAGAAGATGCAGCCACAGTGAGATAAGGAGCTGCAGGGCAAACCTCAAACTTTTATCAGTTTAGGTAACACCCTTTTACTGTGCTGTTATATGAAAATGAACTTGGACTGATTACAGGATCATGGTCACATGTATCATGGTCACATGTATTGAACATTAATTAAAGTGTGAGTTATTTCTTCGATTAGCCAGTTTCAATCATTTCATTTTAAAAGAAAAAACACACAACAGTGTTCTGAACTCTGTGAACAGTCACACAGCAAACGATTACAGGTTTTCAAGAAAGTAGTTTGTAATGTTTTGTTTATTCATTTTTTCATCCGCAGGGGAATTGTCCAGCTGAACCGGAGATGTGTGATTCATTCATTCATTCATTTACAATTTTCATCACTGTTCTTTCAGTGAAAACCCTTACTCCTTTTGGCCTCTAATTATCATTTTTAGGCTCCTTTGGGAAATTCATATTTTGCTGCCAGTTTTCTGCTTTTGTTTGCTACATTACTTTTTTATATATATATATATATAAATGTGCACACCAGAGCAGGGCACATAGTGTCTGTAAAGACCTCGATCAATTTTGTTCAGTTACAATATTTGACTAGAAATGTTCAAAACCTACCTAAGTTTTATGTTATGATGCTGTTTTATGATTTGTGTTTTTGCTAGTGGAACGTTTATGACTGTGTAAACTGTAATTGCTCCATCACACTATGAAATATTAACATGTACTTTGCTATTGTTTATTAAAACTATAATATGTTATTGTATCGGGGGGTAACTAGCCATAATAATAGCTGGAAACCTTGGACAATAACAAGCAGAGGAGCAGAGATTTCTTGTTTTGGAATCCGTTCAAGCTGTTTCTCTCACATTTATGCTTAAAAATGATGACAGAATGTGTGTGCATGTCTCTATGTCCTTGTGCTATGCCGTCATCAGCTCTCCAGAACAACGACAATAACAACAACAACAACAACAAAAGACAGCCAGCGGAGAGATGAACATTACCCAAGCATGTGTGTGAGTAATATCTATTTTATGTTCATGTGTGATTACTGGGATAGAGAGAGCACGTTGCCGTGTTATGTGAGTGTGTTTTAGCGGCTAATCACTCTCTCACTACAATAAGTTTCTCACGGATTCTCACGACAAATACGAACATGCACTGCTGATTTTTTTTTTTTTTTCTGGGCACAAACATGTGATGTATCCATACTTGTACTTATGTGTATCTCTGTCTGCGTCTGTGAAACAGAAACATTGACTCATGTTACACCTGAGACTCTATGCATGTGTGCACCTGTCGTACAAATATGAATGTCATGTTTCACCAATATACGCAAGGTCGTAGTAGTAGTATGCACAGTAGACAGCTTGTATCATACTTTTGATGGTGTAAAAAAAGATTTTGACTTTATCTTAGTGTTATTTTTACCAAATTGTGCAATTTTGTACATGATAAATAGAAGAACGTGTATCTGATTTTAAACAACCTGTCCAAAACACTTTTCCTTTTTGAGGAAAAAGCATTATCTGGACTTCTCCAATCCATATTCCTCATATATGTTTGGGTTTTATTTACATTATATTCATTCATTCAGTCATTCACTTTTCCATATTATTATTTTACTATTGTTACTTGCGTCTACTCCGTACAAACACATCTAAAATCCTGCCTCTGACGTTCTTTCTGAAGTTTCAGAAAATGAAGTTTTTTCATATCCTTTCATTTTGGGACGAGTCTGTTTTTTTTGTTTTTCTTGCCTTAAAACAGTCATATCAGCCATTTATCGCCATTGCCAGCAGTCTTCAGTGAGACCGAACGGCACAGCTGACTGTTAAGTAGCAGAACATCCATTTAACTTGTGGAAGTCAACAGAAAGACAGACTGAGATGAATGTCTTAGCTGTTCTTTTACGTTGAGCCCGGCTACAGTCAACGCACAGACGAGAGGTCAAAGCAGAGGGTCATCTGTCCATATTCAGCTTTGACTTTCATTATCTTGACATCTGTTTCATGTCTGTCTCCCTTTGTGTACATAACCATGCGCACACATTTGTACATCCACATGTGTGCACAGTCATGCAGAGTTGAAAAGAATTGATTTTTTTGCTGACTGCTGCGCAGAACAGAGAAACAGACGAGAGGGAAAGGACTTGAGACAGAACATTAAGGGAGGAAGAGAAGGAGAAGGAGAAGAGAAGGAAGAAGGAAGTCAGAGAGTACAGAGGAGACAAGAGAAAGTGTGGCCTTGAGTGTTTTGGATAGAGGTGAGTGGGCCGAGCCTTGGGGAGGGTGTGTGGTCAACCGCAGGCCGTTATTGGTGGAAACACAGATGGGAGACTTTCCATCTGTGACAAATCATGTGCAGCTCAGACGGGGAAGCATGCACGCGCTGTACCGACGCAAAGCGAAATACTTGACACAGGAGGCAGTGGCAACAATGAAAAAACGCACTTGATAACGTTGGTACCAGCTGACACATCACACGCAAAAACACATGCCTGACGTGAATGTAAACAAACACAGCTCCCAGTCCCAACACACACTGTTTCCTCAGCTGAGACAAATAGAGGCCCCAGCCATGCTGAGCCTCTCAGCTACCAAAACCTCTCTGCGCATTTTGTTCCAGGAACACAACCCTACATTTGTACTTTCTCAGAATATTAGTTATGTAACCACAGTAGAGACATTTCAGCTCTTGACAGCTTCAGCGCTGTAATATTAGCAAGGTAAATTTTGGCGGTGACCGAAAAACTTTCCTCTTCTTACTGGTAAAAAAAAACCAGATCGGGTATCTGAATAAGGTAACGAATGTTCTTGTTGGATGACTGCATGCATACTTAACATGACGACGATGGAGGAGAGAAAGACAAGAGGCTATGCAGGCTTGTTTTAATTTCTCACAGTCTGTGCTTTGTGTGTGTGGCTGAACGACGTAAACACAGCCATAGAAGGAGGACGAAGAGACAGACTGAAACATTTCCTTTTGGCTCGGAAGTCAAATATCAAATGATTTGCGTTGTGTGTTTCATTTTATCCTCTTTTGATCTACTTGTAAGCTGAATGACTGGTTTGTCAGATATGATTTGGACAGCTCTAAATATTCTAAAAATTTAAGACACACTGACAACAATTTGGAGGTGCTCAGGGACACATAGAGTACATAGTGTGAGGACAGAGGCAGCCTTGGTAGCATTAGATGATCGTCTAATCTAATTTGTGGTTTGCAAATAAGACGACAAAGCTCAGTCCATTCCAGAGGCGAGGCGTTCTCGCCTTCATTCATTCTTTCTCTACTAGATTCGAACAGGCCCTTACGTGTAGTAGTTGATAACAGATATGATAACCATCAAAATACTGGTGCTGCTGAGCATGTGAGCAGGACGTCACCCACAAAAACAATGGAAATGACTCCATACAGCAGTTATAGCAAATCAAAAACTTAAAAAGAAAAATAGTAACACTCATATTGTGACTCTAAAATGCACTTTTCTGGACATGTAGATTATTTATCTACATAAATTACATTTTCAATACACTGATAATATGGTATCTACTCTGTGCGAATGGATATCATATCAGATAAAAATCTCCTATCAAACATCAATATTATATTCATACTGTATGTCAGAATCTGTGTCTTTTTCTGTTTCCGGCTGGTTGTGTGTCTCACCGTGATGGAGGTGAAGGTCAGGCAGATGCCTCCAAAGCCGTTCAGGGAGAGAGCGAGGAAGATGAGCGCTGACAGCGCTGCAGGGAAGAGAAGGAACACAGAGAAAGACTTAAAGCAAGGTAAATTTTAAAACAAGGTTAGAGGACTTGTTGTCCAACAAGTCCAACAGAAAGCTGGACAAACTAGACTAGATGAGGCTAGAAGCTGGTTGTCATAGAGGAGGGGGAATAAAAAAATGTTGGACACAGCACCTCCAATTTCAGGGAGGATATAGGGGAAGGGAGTTTCTAACTTTCAGGCATTAAGATGATCTTCTTGAAGCATACTGAGGCTGTTATAAAGTGGAAGAAGGAGTTGGTGCAGGAGCTTAATAAACAGGCGACATGGAAATAAAAATATTGCATTTTTAGGTAGCACGCAGACATTTCCTGGTGTGTGTTTAATACCAGCTGAGACACTGTGACTGTTATTCACAATTTCCCATCTGAAACCACATGGCTCCCGTTGCTGCTAGAGCCAATTGGTAAGCTTTAGTAGCTAACATGGACAGCTGTGGAGGAGGGAATGTTAAGAATGTGGAGAAAATCGTTTGAGGAGCATTTGGAGCTCGCTCATTTCCAAACCTCTTGGCACACCTGTCCAAGTGCACCAGGTGTAACTGTCTGTGTCGCACAGTTCAACTCTGCAGCCCTCTGAAAGTCACTGCTTTGAACCTCTCCAACAGCCCTTCTTAGACAATATGTATTAGCAATTTGTAATTAATTCAACGCCAATCCAATTATACTACAATACTTTATCCTTGTACTACATACACCTTTGGGTTGGGCCTATGAATAAAGGTTTAGTTTCAAACTAAATATGTCAAACTCGCCCGTTTTTACCCTTTGGCTATGAGCAGTGTGTTATATAATACAGGTGAAGGAACACATCCTGTGTTAACTATGTTAACATAAAGATGTTGCTCTTCCACACAACCAGCTGGCCTTGTTATCTTTAAGTAAATCATGACTTCAGGTGGTACACTTCCAACTGTCAGTCAGCACTTAAACAGAACGATGACTGAAATAGACTGAAGTGGGAAGGTTTTCATGCCACAGACAATATTCAAATCAGCCACATGTGTTACCGTCTGTTGATTTGTACTCACTTGGAGGGTCGTAAGCCGACACAGCCATCAAGATACAGGAGAAACCAAAACATGAGCTGTAACAGAAGAACATTTTAAGGTCTTGCGTACTGTATCATACCATCACAGCATTTATCAATTATAAATTGTGCTTGCATAAATGAGCCAGCAAGTATAGAAACTCCCACAGGCCATGTTAGAAATACCACAGTATTACTTTCTGCAGGTGACTCACAGTCTATGTGTTTGCAAATGTCTGAGTCACACAGCTGCCATGTAATTGAGTGAAAGTGTGATGAAAAATGAATTTAGACACTGTTGAATATGGCCAGCAGATTCAGATATACCAGCTATAAAGTTAACCAATATTCTCATACATAATGGTTATCAGCCAAAGTCTCAAACTGTAAGCCCGAATGTTAAAACATACACAGCTCCAGATAAAACTCTTAGTCCCTGTTTATTATCAGCTTTCATCCTGTTATCAAAGCATCTGGTGTGGATATTCAATTTCTTGGCTGCCTAAACTGTGAAAGAGAAAAGGAGTAAATACAGGTGTGTGAGTGTGTGCTGCATTTTACAGTTTACATACCTGTAAAGATACTACTGGCTCTACTCTGAGTAATAGTAGAGTATTCTGAGTACAGTGCAGTATAATTACGCATGAGAAGGTAGGCTATACCTGTCCTCACATGTTTGTACACCAACATTTAGTGGTGTAGACACACACACACACACACACTCTACAACCCCACCTACATTCACTGATTCACACATGCTGAGAAAACACAAAGAGCACAATCTCCCTCCCCCCTCTTTGGGAATGTGATCTGTCTGCTTTTTTTTCTCTATAACATTAATCACAGATAAGGGATTAAAAACTGTTTTATGCAGCTTTCGCTTCAGATTCTCACCATCATAATAAGTATACATGTGCAGTATTCAAATCTCCATATGATTATCTGAAAATAGAGGGTACAGACGACCACACTCCCTTGCAAACGTGAAACGTCCGTGACCATTACCTGCCCATCAGGCGAATTGGGCGGGGCCCAAACCTGTCCATCAGGATCCCGAGGGGCAGGGTGGTAGCGCTGAGCAAGAAGGAGCCAATGGTGAATCCCAGATTCAGCATCTCTTCCTGGTCCACACAGCTGAGCCAATTCTCCCCCTCACCGTCGGAGGAGTTGCCCAAAGGTACGACCAATGAGTCATTCACTGTGGGAACGAATACGGGGGAATAATAAGAGACGTGAGAGTTCAGAATATGGACAAAAAAAGGCCCGCTCAAAAACATTTTGAGACTTTTCTGACAGTAAGGTTATACGTCATAAACCAGTGACTCCCTACTTTGGGGTCAAGATGCCCATGATTGGTTGAAAAGGTCATGAATATTGGAAAAGTCTTCAAATATCAAGCGGATTAAACCATGTTAATGTGTTATTTGGGGCCTGCAGAACATCACGGTGAAGTGATGCAGAGCTGCAGATTTTTACCTGAGCACAGGTGGGAGTAGAAGCCTTCCCTCTTCAGCATGATGAGCAGGGACCCCCAGCCCAAGAGCACAGCCGAACACAGCAGGTTCTCAATCACTGCCGTCACCGCCATCCACCAGCGCCTCCTGTAGGCCTGGAGGAGAGAGGGCGCCATCGCTGCTCTACGACAGAGGAGAGACGAGGAGGGGTAAAGATGTAAGGGGGGTGGACAGGAAGAAAACCTTGTTAAATGTCAGGATAAAGTAAAGAAACAGGATGGCGAACATCTATGAAACAAATAGTCGAGTGTCAAAATAATAATAGACAGCAATTTTGATAATTGATGGTTGTTACACAAAAAAGCCAAACATTTGCTGGTTCTTGCTTCTCAAGAGTGATGATTGGCTGCTTTTCTCTGTTCTATATTATTATAAATTGAAAATGTTTTGGTTTTGTAAAGCAGGTCAGATAAATCAAACAATGTGAAGACGTCAACTTGGTCTCTTGTAAATTGTGATAGAATTTTCCGACATTTTATAGACTTTTCGATTCATCTATACGATTTGTATCGAAAAAATTCAATCAATAATGGAGCACAATGTTAGTTCAGGCAGAGCAACTGAAGTTGTGGTTGCATCAGCTGCTTTATTCATGCTTCACCAGCTGACTGGAACTTTCAACTCTGCTTAAACCACCGTCACAATCCCAACCTCCTCCTAATGTGTCTCATTAAGTTTTTTGTATTGTTGATTTAACTAAAATTTAATGTTCTAACTAATAGTTTAACAATCTATCACACTGTATAACCATTTGCTATAAATGGTAAATTTCTTGATGGAGGAGTCTCTGACCAAAATGACAATAGTCATTCGTTGAAGCCCTTAATTCATGTTTTTAGATTAAAACTATAAAAAAATATAGGTGCTCAAAGTATTCCTGGAATATTTATTGTGAGCTTTAATTTCAGCTTCAATTAGCATCCTGAGATGTGAAGCCATGTTAATGTGTAAAAACCAGTTGAAACAAATGTGTTTTTGTAGTGTGTGTGCTTATTTTTATAGGGAGATGTATATATCTTGGACTATTGCCACATAGCTACAACATTTATAGCTCAAGATAGCATGCAATGACCGTCCCTAGATGGGTCTTTACTGCGCAAAAATTCACAAGAAAATACTTAAAAACAGCACAAAACACACAAAAAAATAGCATAAAACTTAACCACGAGCACCAGAGAGAGACTCTTCTGACACTTTCTGATGTTCTGTCTTTCTACTGACTTCAACTGAATGAAAAAAACAGTGATAATTCATTATGTTTACTTCACTGGGGAGACCTTGAGATGGTGCATTTTTCTCTCAGCCTCCCTAATGAATGCCCATGTGACTGGTCATTGTTTTGTAAATCCCAGTCGGGTACCTGACACCTTGAACTGGATTGTCCTCAGAAATCCACCCACTGTGCTGTCAGCAAAGCAGCTATTTCACACTTTGACTTTGACCAAAGGAAACAATGCAGAGCGCTCAGTCTGTCTGCTTTCTTTTCTGAAACTAAGGAGAGCATCTTAAAAAGGCTGTATTTCCATATGAAAGCGGCATAGAGGTGAATCCAAAGAGGATGTAAATGCAGTGGAAGGTTTGGTTTTATCTCACTGGGATTAACTGATGCAACTTTAATATAAACAACACCACACACACATAAAACAGATAATGTGAGTGACCAGATAAAACCAGGTTGGTCATGACCACCTACAAACACACTCACACACACACACACACACACACACACACATCTGGAAAGCATCTAAACAAGAAACAAAGATCCAAATATAACCAGCTATTCCATCTGGCAGTGAAGCAGAAGGAACTGGAGGGGAACAGAGAGAGGAAAGCCTTGATTTGCAGAGAGGTGGGTGGGATCGGGGGGCTGCAGTCAAAGCCTCAAACAGGAAACATGTTCAGTAGTTTTTAATGAGGACATCTTCTTAAGTATGTGTGTGTGTGTGTGTCGTATGGGAGAAAGAAAGAGGATCTAATGGGACAGATTTGTCTCTGCATGTGCCCATGAGTCTGCGTATGTGCTCATGAGGCGTGCGTGTAATGCGATTATCCATAGTCCAGCGCACTGCGTTTGTGCTGAAAAGAGAGTTGTAAAAGGAGGGGATTTCTTTTGTAATTGACACCCCATGCTGAAAACACACACACACACACACACACACACACGCATACAACTCCCCAACTCTCACCAACAGGGCGACAGAGCGAGAAAGCTCTCATTCACTCAGTGATGTTAATGAATAACCCACAAATTAACCTTTAGTTAATCAAGAGTACACTCAGTAAAGAGGCTTAATGATGGTGTGCACAACTCGGCGTGAATAATTAGTGATCAGGACTAATAATCTATATGGAAATATGTATAAATAGATATCAAATTATAAGTTTTCCCCTTTCCGATGTGATAGATAGATAGATAAAATAGACATTTGAATGATGGCACACATGTTCACGTTTCAGTTTGTCACACATTGTTCATCTTAGTTTTGTATGACTTATATGTTATAAAGTAGAAAATAAATGGAGATTATTGATTCCTGTTTCTTAGGACTGCAACTAACGATTATTTTCATAATCAATTAATCTGATGATTATTTTCTCAATTAAGCAAGTCATCGTTTTATATTATGATATATATTATATGCATTATAAAATGTCAGAAAATAGTGAAAAATGCCTTAAAGATCCCACGGCGACATCTTCAAATGTCTTATTTTTTCCGATCAACAGCCTAAAATCCAAAGAAATTGTTTACTGTCACAGATGACGCAGAAAAGCTTCAAATCATCACATTTGAGAAGCTCCATCCAGCAAATCTTTTGGCATTTTTGCTTAACAAAATGACAAAACAATTATTCAATTATCAAAATAGTTGCCTAATGGTTTTGGCTCTATTATTGACTTATTTATAGATTATTTTCACAATTTATCGATTGAGAGTTTAGTCTATAAAAAAAATCAGCAAATAGCAAAAAACGTCCATCATAGTTTCCCCAAAGTCTTAACAAAAGTCTACAACCCAAATATATTCAGTTTACTATCATATATGACTAAGATATAAAGTCAAAAAACTTTTTCCATTTTTGCTTTAAAAAATAACTGAAATGCTTCTCTTTTAATTTTCCATTTACAGACTTAATTCCATTATAGACTTTAATGACTTAATCGACCAGTCATTTCGTTTCAGCTCTTCTGCTTTTTACCATGTTAGCCATGTTAGGAGTGTGTTGGATATCATGATTTATCATAAATGATTGTGTTTCAGTACATTTCGTACTGCAGAGTCGCTCCTATCAGTACACCATGATAAGAGTGGGCGACATATAACAACTATCACATCATCAGTTACTAATAGAGAAAATGAGTGTGTCCTTTATCTATAATCATACCAAGAAACGGCCTTAATGAATAATCATAGAATATCATTATACTGTGAATGTCAAAACCTTTACTCACAAACAGTGACGTTGCTGCTGTTGTATCGAATTGTTGCAGAAAAAATGTATCAGAGCAAAAACTCTCTCTTAATAATAAAAAGGGAGTCAGAGGTCCAAACAGCAAAGTGTTCTTTTATTGCCGGCAAGAAAAGGGGAACGAGTAGCACTTTTTACAAAGAACCAAATCGCTCCAAAGGTTTTTCTTTGGGGCATCTGTTTTTATGTCCTTGGGTCGGCTTAGGTCACACCTTATCATCCACCCTCCCTAATTTTTGACCAATTATTATGTTACTTTTATCTCGTCACTCGTTGTTGGTCAAAACTCTTCAGACCATGTTTTGAGCTGTTTGTGGATATGTCCTGGCATACATAATTCTTCCTGATTATATCCAATTTTTATATATAAGTATTGGGAATCATTTTACACCATTATTGCCCAGTTGTCTTCTGGCCTTTTATTTTTATAAGTTATTCTTAGTCATTTTACACCCTTATTTCTTGATCTCCTCCAGAGGGTATTTTTTTTTAAAAGGTGAAGACTTTAATGCAGACCCAAGCAAAGTGACATGTAATACAAACACACTCAAATTTCTCCAGTGTATGATTATGATTCTTCTACCGTGCCTCTATACGTACAGTGTGATTAAATATGGTTCATGAGGTTATAACTACACCAATACAAATTGTATCCCACTAGCCCTTATTGCTTATAAACTTATAAAATCAATCTGCGTAGCTTAATATTGTCTTTAAGCACACCTATGACATTTAATGAAAATACACCACACTGCCATCTAAGAAAGAGCCACTGCCAAAACATCCCCACCTCCAGGTCCATTTAGTAGCTGTTCTGGAGCTTTTGACTGGATCACATGGCCCTTACCAGCAGATAGTAGACAGATTGTCGTCCTAAAGCTCCAGAACGGCTACTGAATGAACTCGGAGGTGAGATTATTCTGACAACTGATTAACTGAAATTGTTTTTCAGTTAATCAAGACTTGTGATCCTGATTACAGAATATCTTGAATAACTTTGCGCAGTTTAAGGGTTTAACTGATTATTAACTGTGTGTTTATTTTAATTAATGATGTGAATCAAAACTGACATATCACCAAGACGAAAAAAGATGGATATCTGCACTCTAAAGACTTGATTTATATATATATATATATTTGTTTTTTTAATGACTGTACTGTGAAAGTTTTCACTACTATTTCAGATCTGAATGTAAATCCACATTTCTGCTGAATGCCAGTCTCTCGCTGTGTCACTTTGAGCGCTATTAATCCTCTCCACGCTCCCTCCCTCTATACTTTCAGAGCCAACACACACACAAAAGAAAAGTGTCTTTTGTGTTTAACGACTCAGAAAGTGCGGAACGGGTCCCAGAACTGACCACAGAGTTATAATTTGATTATGTATTAATACATAATAGCAAAGCAGCCAGACAGAACAGTCTTTCAAACCAGAACAGACTGTCCATTACAGGCCTGAATATAGAGGCTGCGGCCACATGGATTGCATTTACATCAACACACACAATAAACACATACATCGTGCACACACACACACTCATAGTAGGCATTACTTATGAGACACAAAGCGAGGGAGTCATGGCTACTCGGTGTCATGAAAACAGTGTGTGTGTGTCTAAAAGAAAGGTATCATTTGATCCTGTGTGTGAGCTCAGGTTATACGAGCACGTGGACTGATGCAAGACATTCAAGTTTAGGCCCGCTGCCTCCACTTCTGCTTATTGTTCCCACCCTATTTTTTGTGCAACAGCAGTTAATAAGAAACTGTCACCCTGAGGAGCAGGCAGCCAAAACACAGACCAAAAGGCCTCGGCGATGATAAGGAGCGCCCTGGTGTTGTGACACTGGAAGGTCAACGCCAACAAAGACTTGCAAACAAGTTAAGACATTAAGAGGCGGGTCTTTTTAAGGTTGGCAGGCAGTTGTAAACGCCTGTTATAACACTGTGAAATGTGTGTGTGTGTGTGTGTGTGTAGAGGGAGAGCAGGTGAAGTTTCCATATAAGGAAGCTGCTTCCTGAAATACCTGAGCAGCTGAATGATGCAATGTTGCCATGACCAACTTCACAGGCCATGGAGGGCTCAGATATTTATAGCGTGGGTCAAGTTTGGATTATTGATGCTCAAATAAACTTTTTTTCTGCCTTTTTCCTACAGTTTCTGTGTTAACATTTGAGTTGATCTTGACAAGTTTGATCCATCACGTGATCCTGCTTTCTTTCAAGTCTCTGTGTTGCTGCTCCCATCCAGTGCTGCTCTATTTTTTTCCCCGCGGGGTTGTTTCTGACCTTGACCAGCCGTGTTTATCAACCCTCTGCAGGACATAAAGGGCCGCACGGCAAACTCTTTATCCTCACAAGTTTCCAAGAAAATAAACCGCTCGCCCCGGGAGCCTCTGTTCCCCCTGAGGAGTCCAAAAAAACGTAACCCCCGAAGCTGCGCCCGGCCGGAGAGCAGCTGTCTCTCCGCGGGCATGACCTCAGCCTGGGGTCCGGTTACCGACACCGCGGGGCGGCCGCTGAAAAGGACCGTACCGGACCAAGTCTGCTGAGACGGTCACGTGCTGTCCGAAATGTGGTATTTGTGAGTTAAACACACATAAACGATTAATATAGGACTAATAGATACTCCCCTCATCCTTAAATCCACACGTCTACAGTAGAGCTCGAACAATTGGTCAATTAATCAATTAGTCGAACGACAGAAAATTACTCCTACAACTATTTTGATAATTGATTAATTGCTTTTTTGCTTTTTTTTTTAAGAAAACAGCCAAAATGATCTGGTTCCAGCCTCTCAAAGGGATATAATATAATACAAACTCATATTTTCTGGTTTCTTCAGTCTTTATCCATTTAAACATATTATATCTTTGGATTGTTGACTGTTGGCTGGGATGAAACAAGACATTTGAGGATGTTGGTGATTGACATTTATCACCATTTTTGATCCTTTTATAGATCAATCAATCAATCTAGAAAATAATCAACAGATAAATCGATAATGACAATAACCGTTAGTAGCAGCCCTATACTACAGGTGAGTGTAAATTAGACAATAAGAGCCTGAAATAACCGTCAGACTTACAAAAGGAATTTATATCATTGCAGAATCGATTAGTCTCTGGGTTAGTCTGAAATTAGTCATCAAGAGTGTTGTTAACTGATCTATGGATCACTGATGAATCATTCATGTAACATTTTCCAATCCCACCTTCTCAAATGTCAACAGTTGCTGCTGTTCTCTGTTTTCCATAAAGCTAAATTAAATACTGTGTGATTTTGGACTCTTAGTCAGACAAAATAAGCAATTTGAGACCAATAAGCTTTGGGAAATTTTGATGCTTGGCAATTTTCACTATGTTCTACTATTTTTTTTTTTTTTTTTTTAGGATGAACTACAAAAAACAGTCTTATTTAAAGATATGGTATGAGTGTTGTACAATATTTAAGAATGAAACATGCTTTGACTTGATGAAACAAAATCCTACAGAACTCATAGTTTGGTTTGTTACTGACTTCTTTAGTTCAAGTTTAAATTACGAGGAGCCGTGAAGGCATCACGTCTTCATCTTTGTTGATTCAAACGTGTCTGCGACTGCTGCTACTCTGTAACAGTGGTAAAACTTTAGTTTCATTTTAGATGAATACACGTTAGTTTGGATGTAACTTTATGTATGTTTTATAGAAAGTGAGCAGCGGCACATAATCAACTACAGCAGTAGTTACTTCTCAATGAAAGGGAGGAGTAGTTACAGAGACAAGTCACTTCCGAAACAAGTTTAATACCCCGATCCTTTCAGCTGCATTACTCAGCCTCGTTTTTCTGGTTTCTACAGACCCTCTTCCCATCTTTACACCCAGAGTTTTAAACATTTCTCATTGTACATATTCCCACATATTCTTAAAGCAGCATCTCTTCTTTGGCATCTACCGTCAAAGATGTCTCTTCCTCAGTCTCATGCCACGTGTGAGAAGCCGGTTCGTCCTGATGCCGCCACTTTATTACAGTTAATACTATACTTATTAACACACAGTAGAAACATCGTCATCTTTACGGGAAAACAAACTCATGTACTTACTTCAGTTGGATGTCTTCTCACTGAGGAAAACGCTTGTGATGCTTCTTTTAAAGGCTCACTAAATGAAAAACTGAAGATTACAACTCTACTCTCACAGCTGGCTGCTGTTTTCCTTGATTAGTATGCAGGGGGAGCCTGAAACGTATTTAAAAATTAACCTTTTCCTTTCTCTGATTCCTTCCTTTCTTTCCTTCCTTCTTTCTTTCTTTCTTTCTTTCTTTCGTGTTAGTTCCTGAGAGACTCCACACTTCTTTTCTCTCTCTGGTTTCATTACAGACACCCCCTCCTCTCCTAATTTGACTTCTAATTCCCTCCCTCTTTCACAGACGGGGGGTGGAGAGAAGTCACCAGGCTGCTGCCTCAACTCACCACACCACAGGAAAAATGTACTCAGCTCAATTCAAATGTCCTCAATGCAGCTCACAACTCTTAAAAAAGCTCTTTACACAGAAATGAATGACATAAAATGAGCTATTCATCAACATGAAGTCACATCATTATCAAACAAATGGGCCTTTATAACTAGTTTTGGGTCATATCTATGGTGAACATTTGTTTATACGTCTGTGGCAGGCTACTGAAGCAAAGACGTCATTTGTTTGGGTAAATAATGTTCAGAGCTACTGAGGGGAAAACACGTGACATTACAGTCTGTCCAGTAAAGTAGAAAACTTTAGTGATGCATTCTGCAGAAATCCCCTACAAGAGTTTGTGTTGTCTTGCAAACAGTCACTTTTGCTTTGCATTGATCCGGTTTCTTTGCCATTACTTCAGTGTTTTTTGTTGTATTACTAATAGAGGATAAACACCCTTCTAGTACTGCTCACATAGATGGTTTTAATTGGACATTTTCAGGGCAGTCAGTCATTTTATGCAGCACACAACAGACACAAGTTAATACAACAGTGTAGTGCTGAAATCAAAAAAATCTGCATTTGTGCCACAGTCATAAAACATTAATGAGTCTCTAGTATCACTGACATGTGAAACCATCCGAGTCAAGTGACAATAGTAACTCAAATCAAAGAGCAGGCATGGCAACAATGATTTGTTCTTCTTGTGTTATCTTATATATTTGCCCAAATCAAAATTACAAAGAAAATAAACTCATCCTAATGTTTTTGTGTGATATTTATTTCATTATGACCTCCAGCAGACTGTTTCAAGGATAAATAATCGACACAAAACTCAAATAAATCTACATCAAGATGCTCAAAAGCCTAGAAATTCATGTTTAAATGTGGGAGGCCAAACTATAAATAACAAGATTTGACTGATGATCATCTATTGTCATTTTGAGCCACCTGTCGCTGCGTTACATGTAGACCCTCAGACATTACAGCAGGTCTCCGGCCTCCGGGAGGCAAAGGTCGAGACCTTTTGGCACTCGTTTTCCATTTCAAACACTCTGGTCCAGCTAATTAAAGACACAGCAATTGGTATTAAATCACACAATATATTAGACTGGAAATAATATTCTTCAAAGAGGAGCTACTGGTGGAGAAGGCAGCCGTTTTGAAGTGTCGATCATCAGCTTATATCAGCTTAACTTTCCTGTATGCACAGAAACATTCAACTTCCATCTTTATTGCTTTATTGGTTTGACAGCTGAGCTTGAGTAATTCTCCAGTAATTCTGCTTTCCGTGCAAAAGTATTAGTCCTGCTTATTGCTCCAACAGGGTTAGCGGCATAAAAGAAAATCTGCACCCTGCTGGGCCCTACAGGGAAGTGTACAGTTTTCCATTTCCAACCTATAGCGATTTTCCATAGTCGGCTCCTGACGGTCACGGCATTATAGCTGTACATGAAACGTTTGTTCCACTTCCAGGGGCAAAGTTAGGAACTCTGGGCCCCAATTTCTTAATAAATTAATCCATGTTGGAATTCGTATGAGCCCTCTCCAGCTGTGGACAACTGGTAATGTCACCTTTAACCCCACCTGCAAACCAATTTATACTCAGGCAGACAGACAATGGCATAATGTACTTTCCTCACAGTGGGAAAAGCCTGATGAAAATATGTTGAGCAATTATACTGAAGGTGAGCACAGAGAAGTGCAGAGACACCTGCGGAGTGTTTCAGTACAACAGACCTGCAATAAACGTTGTCTTTATGAAACTCATAATATACATTTCTTTGTTTGGACTGCAAGCAGCCAAAAGTTATAAGATTATTAACAATAAACTATTGATATATGAATTAGGAGGAGGAGGAGTTGATGAGCTGTGAAGATTTCTAACTTCAATTTTTTTTTTCAATTTTGGAATATTTAACTTGCAAATCACTAGATTCTTGAGTCGATGCAGAAGTTAAAAAAATGACCACTTAATGCCTTCTACATGATGGTTTCAGAATATCTTTGGTTCCACAATTCCCCCTTGAAATCGAAGCTCCATACTTTTTTAATAAAAGATATTGTTTCAGAAGCATATTGTACTTCTTCTAATGTGTGTCTTCAGTTTCTGGCTTATAAAGAGGCAGACAGTGTGGTTTATTGACACATGTGTCAGCTTGTCATACTCAGCAGTGACATTTTCTTGTGTGTGTCCCCCCCCCTCCCTCAGCTGCGCAGAGGCTCCTCAGCTTTTACCCAAATTTGGATTGTCTGACTCCACCAGCTACGCAGAAGGCGAGTGAGCAGTTAACCCAAATCCAGGCTTCAAAATACCATCTCAAATTCACATGGATGATGTCACAGGTGTTATATTAATGTTATTTCAGCAGTCTGGCTTTGATTGAACTCATTTTGAGGCCTTGGACTGCTGTCATTCTGGATCACATGATAAGTGCCGATGTAGAGGTAGAGATGAGACATTTTTCATGCTATTATATTACAGATATTAATATCTTGTTTTCTTTACATTTTAAGATTTATTAGTCTACCTGTTGCATTTTGATTTCCTAATGTTGAGGATAGTTTGAGTGCAGCCTGAGCTCCTGATAGAGGGCTCCACCTGCTGGACAAGCAGCAGTAGTAGTATAAGGGGATGCAAGAGTGATTACATGCCTCACATCAGACAACTGTGCTGCACGTTAAACTACACACACACTCTTCCAGATTCATGCATGTATTCTCTCTATAAGCAATGAAAAAGCCCAAGAACTACATTATTCCTCACATGTTTTTTAGAAAATATAATAAACATCATAAAAAGGCGGGAATCCATTGTTTTATTTCTTTTCTTTTATGAAAATGAAGTAAAACTGCTGTCAATCATTTTGATAGTATGATTTCTTTAGCTGAAAGCAGTTATAATGAAAACAGTCCAGTGCTTTTCATTGCTGTGAGTACCACAAACTGAGTTACATTCACATCAGAAGACTCAGAGACAGATATCTCTAAACCTGAGAAATGAAACCAACATTTTTGACATGGCTACATACAACTAGAGGTGAGGTTTTATGTTTATTTTGGTGAACTAACCCTTTAATATGACAGTTTTACATGTGATATGAGTCTTATGCACTCTACTGTTCACTGTGGGAGTTGCTCTGAGGAAATATGGGCATGTTTTCATGATCATGTTGGGGATTTCTTTTGTTTTTCTGCATCACAGGGAGGTCAAAACTGCATTTTGAATGATGTATGTAGTGGATTAATTGATGGGTTACACGTTAAGAATAAACATCAGGATCAATCCTCAGAATATCCAGCTACATATTAAGACAACTAACTTCTCTGAGCATCCATTAGTCTTTGAGAATGTTCAACCAGATTCTGTATGTTGTTGCATCCATCGCAAGCTCTCTGTACAGCCTACAACACTGAGAGTTCACACCTATAATAACATATTAAAGTGGGGTATCCAAGTTAGTAATTTACCATCAGTGACAGGTGGTGTGTGTGCACGGACAGAAAACATCCTTTGATTCTTCTCCACAGATGTTTGGATGAGTGAGTTTGATTAAATTGTTTTATCACCACGAGCAACGGGAAAACTTTGGAAAAACAGCACAGAGTCCGACGAGTTAAATGAGGACATCTGACTTCCATAAATGATTCTGAATAGAGTGAAACACACTATTCACGGGGTTTGTTTTTAATGATTTATAAGTGAGTTTGCATGTTAGCTGGATCGTGATGGGAGTCAGATTCAGTGTTTGTCACAGTTCTGCAGGGAAAATTCAGAGTTTAGTGCCTCTTCTACGGAGGACACAGAGAGCCCCACAAAAGGTGATCAAGTATTTCATTAATTGACATTTATATGGCCAGTCAAAAAGATTAATGTTAAAATACTTTAACTAAAATACACAAATAGTTACATACAGATTAAACAACTGAAAAAATAGAGAGCAGTTCATGACTTTGTTGATTGAACGATATAAAGGGGGATGATAAAAGATTTTAGAACTGAAAAATATCAACACAAAAACATAAACATCAAAATAAAAAGTAGTATGTAAGTAACTCAAGAAAATTATTAAAGATAGATGAATTAAAAATAATAAAAGAATACCAAAATAATGGAGGAATTTGCAATTTTTTTTGCTGAATATAGTTCTTAAAAGAGACAAAAAACAAACAAAGCAGAACCCACAAACTGATTACAGTTTAAAACAGGAACTGAAATGTTTCTGCTCAGGGTTGCAGAACATAAACTGATAAATGGCCACTCTGTGTAGCCAAGCATGAAATTCAATCTATAAAACAAAATAGTGAAAACCCCAGATACCGCACTACTGAAATCATGATAAACAATTTAGACAACTGGCTCCTTTACCTCAACCAGGAATTCTTGTGTTTGTTAAACTGTCGGTAAGCTGATGATCTATTTCTTGTACAAACCATAAAATTGTGAGAAAATAAGCGTTGATTTGCATACGGTGACTTATGGTTGAATCATGAAGGGACAGAGGAGAGTTTTCATCACATGAGTGTAACCAAGACGTTTCTATTTCATGGCGCAGCACAGAAAAATGCAAAACTGAAACCCAAACAGCTGTGAAAAGATAAAATAAAGAACGGAACTTCAATGTTAAAACAATCAGTTTTGCAGTTTTGACCTTCCCACCTGAGTGTCCTCTCCGCTGCACACTTGTGGGTTGCATATTTGGTCTGTTTGTGTGTTTTTAAACTGTCGCCGAGAGCCTCGGGGACGGCTGTATGGAGAAACCTGTGCCTGATAAAATATGATAAAGGAAATGGCTCCAAACCTTTGCTTGTAGAAAAATGCAGCTTAATACTGAAGTAAATAAATGAGCTAATCTCTCCTTCAGTTTACAGGCTTTTATGTTCCTCTGCAACTCTGAATTCAAAATGTGTTTTTTTCTGTTGGAAGTCAATTTTTTATCGACAGACCGCCAAAAAACAAATATTTTGGGAATTGTAATGTATCTGTGTAATGTTCATTGAGAACATTACACAGATTGTCTCAGTACTGTGCTATTTTTCTACATACACACATCTATATACACACATTCATTTGCATTTCCAGGAGTAGGTTTGTCCCAGTTTAAATTACTACCATGAAAAACTTCACTTCTAATAATCTATTCAGCTGCACAGATCCATTCCAAAACTATTTGCCTTGATTGTTGATTTGCAGAACATCTGATGACTTTATGGAGCTTAATCAAAGCCTGATGCACCCAGATTCACTGTCAATACAACAACAACAATGCTATATTTGATTATTAATATACTTATCAATATGAATGCACCACTTGTGTTTCTGTCACACACAGCAGGGCTTTTGTTACACAGCCTACTGTATATGTGTTTGCCAAAGGATTTCACTGTTACTCACCACCTAGGTGCTTTTTGGCAACCTTCTCAAGCATTAATTTCCCCCCTTAGCGAGATGTGGTTTCTGTCTTGATATTTTGCCATGAATCTCATTTTTCTTAAGCTTGTTTTTGATGCTGGACTCATGAACACTGACTGAAGCCAAAGACAAAGAAGCCTGCAGACCCCTGGATGTTTCTTTTTTTGAGTTCCTGCATGATTTTGGCAGGACGACCACTTCTTGGAAGATTCACTACTGTCCCAGAGTTTCTCCCCCCGTAGAACGCAGAGCTGGCCGGGGTTCAGTGGAGCCCCGGAGCTTTTGGAATGACTTTGGAAGGATTTCCAGACTGACAGGCGTCAACGTCGTCCCTCTGGAGATGTTAAGGGATTACGTTTGATTGTGACGTGACATGGCTCTCAAACCTGTGTGCCAAGGGCTTCACTCTCACAGCAAAAGCCAAAGTTTCTGATCCAAATATGACAGGATGGCTGCCATTTGTGTGAGGGAGTTGAGCCGAGGAATAAGCCTGTGCTTTAGTAAAATAAATAGGGTGCCAGCTGATCAGTGTCAATGTCAATGTGAGAAAAATGGGGTAAATTTGACATCTGAAAGAAGAGTTTGACATTTTGGAAGATAAGTGTATTCTCTTTCTTGCCAAGAGTTGGATGAAAAGATTGTTATACTGAATGTGTCCTTTACATGTGATAAATCAATTGTTTCATCCATTCAAATAACAAAGAATAAACACAAAAAGTCATGGTTTTACAAGGGCTTATGTGCCGGACTATTTCTTGGCCAGGAGCAGCGACTTCTTGAGGTACTCGTAGGCGAATTTTGTTGCCTTTGAACAGAACCAGGCCAGCTGTTTCCAGTCTTTATGCTAAGCTAAGTTAAGCTAACCTTCTCTTGGTTGTAGCCTCACATTCGACCTCTTAAATTCTGGATCGTCACAGTAATTTGTCAGATTTATTCACCATTCACCAACATTTTGATGGAAATTGACCTATTAGTACCAATTTTCCAGTTCCCTAAAAGTATCTTTGGATAGTTTGTATTCTCGACTAGAATTTAAAGACCCCCTCCAGACATGTTTTCAGATGTATATAAAATACTCTACTTTGAATAATAATTTGTGTCTGATATGGGTTTCCCACAAAAAATTTAAATTATCTTGTTAAAATCCTTAAAATGGCATCAATGAATATTCAAATATATTTAATTTCATTTAACTGCACAAAAGATGTCTCCTTTGCACTGGAGGCTTCAAATTTCAAGATCACATTTGTGTAAATTGAATATTGGACCAGGATTGGCTTCCAAATTATTTGTGATGTCACAAATCATGCTCGTAGGTCTGCCCCTTAAAATTGGATTTTCAATAAGCTCAGAGAAACTTTCCACTTTCAGCAGATGAAGGTGAAAACAAACTCTGCACATACATCATTCTGCACAGTGAAGCTCAAACATCCAACTGCAGAAATGAGAAGAAAAACTACTTTTTGAGTGGAGGGGGACTTTAAAATTAAGTTCAATGGGTTTTTAGCAGAGAACATGAAGCAGTGATTGGTCCAGCAGAGTTTAAGAGGTTAATAGATTAAATGTGAACCTACAATCAAGAGACATTTAGCTTAGTTTAGCGTAAAGACTGAAAACAAGAGCAAACAGCTGACCTGGCTCCTTCCAAAGGCAACAAGAAATTTCCTGGCCAAGAAATAGTTCGGCACATAACCTCCTGTAAAATCACAACTTTTGTTTTTATTCTTTGTTTTTTGGGCAGATTAAACAATTGATTTACCACATGAAAGGGAAACATATAACAGTGGTATTAATCTTTTCATCTAACTCTCAGCAAGAAAGAGAATAAGCTTAGGCTATCTTCCAAAATGTCAAACTACATGTATTCTTGTGGTATCGATCTTCTCATCTAAGTCTTGACAAGGAAGCTTATAAAAATATTTTCCCAAAATGTCAAACAGTTGCTTTAAGTTACATTAAACATGCATGAAATTTGCTGCCAAACCCACATTATTTGTAAATTCAAAAATAGTTTTATCATGTAGATTATAATAAAAACAAGTCATCATAGACCTCATATTCCTTTATGTGTGTGTGCATGTGTGTGTGTGTGTGTGTGTGTGTGCGTGCGTGTGTGTGTGTGTGTGTGTGTGCGTGCGTGCGTGTGTGTGTGTGTGTGTGTGTGTGTGTGTGTGTGTGTGTGTATGTGTGTGCTTCCAACTGACCTGAAGCCCGTTTTAAAAGCAGCCCTGTGATGCGGCTGCTGTTTGACATAGTTAGAGAAATTCCATCCTATTAGACCTAATTATCATTCTTCAATCTGTTTCTACTTAAATAAGGTCCAGACAGCAATCAGTGAACATACACACACACACACACACACACTCTCTCTCTCTCACACACACTAACTCAATATGGTCTTAATTTTCATTAATGTGAGGACGGTTGGTGAGTTGGCAGGGGAGCGGCCGAGTCTCACGGTACCTGAAACATAAAACATATCTAATCCTGTGATTCCATTAGCAGACGACCATAACACCTCATTCTTTCTCAAAACTACACACAGGTGGTCAAACACACACACACACACACACACACACACACACACACACACACACACACACACACACACAGCTCTTAAGTCATGTATAACTAAAAGTAACACTCACTGTTCACCACAGGAGGGCAACAGAGGCCTGTAAAAACAGCATGGTGCAACTTTTTACAAGAGAGGCTATTTAACCTCTTTAACTACTGGCCAGTCATTTAGGAAATGGTGCTGTGAGCTGAAACAAAACAGTATCCAGTTTGGTTTTTTACCCCCTGGCAGGATCTGGAGCAACTTTCTCCTTAATGTAATCCAGCGCTCTCCTCAAACACAGAAAACAAAGCATGAATACATCATATTGAGACATCTCCTCTTGCTCCCTCCAGTAACTTGGATGCTTTTCTTGCTGCTTCTCAGTCATAAAGACAGATAACTCTTACCATGTCCAACTTGGAACGACTTTTCCCATTATTCTTCATCTCACTGATTCTGCACAAAATCTCATCAGCTGCTTCACTGCAGAGCTTCATACATCGTCCTGATGTGGGTGCGGCACACCAACACAATCCTGTAAGACGCTTGAAAAATCAAACCCAAAAGCAGCCAAAGCATGTGTTTTCCAGCACGCTAATGCACACATGCACATTGTATTGAGACGGTAATGGCCGAGCTAACAACAGATCTGTAACAGAAACACATTTTTTACATTTTAATGTCAAACTAAAACTGAAAATCAGTTTTTGCTAAGAAATCAGTATAAATATAGTTAGTGTTTGTTGTGTCTTGTATTTATTTAGTCAAAATTGTGATAATCAAAAGGACATTTTATTTATTTTTTGCAGTGACAGCGTCCCTACATGAATGTTCTTCATGGGGCCTGATGTTTTGGGTCTGACTTGCACTTTCGGGACTTGTAATGTAATTGGTGCAATATTTGCACAGGTGGGCACTTAATGTCATTTCAATTCCAACGGCCACACAGGCAGTTAACCGGGGGGTCCAACATTGTTAGCCGCTGCTTACTCTCATCTGTGATTTGAGCATTACTCCATGACTCCACAAGTTTCTCTGTGTGGTGATTCAAACTTCAGAGCAACATATAGATGAAGAGCTGAGGTCACAGGATGCTGAGTTTTAAACATGTTCACACAGCGTCAGCATTATGGGAAGAAGAGCGTTCATGTATTATTCTAAGATGGTTAGTCTTGTAGTTCACATTATTTGTTACAGTGTTATTTGGAGTGTTTTGTTAACAATTAAAACCAGATTCAAACTGTGGATAGCGTGTTTGTAAATTAGCTGAATTGATTGTATTAGTGTCAATATTTTATTTTATTGAAATGTGACTTCCAGCGATGGTTGTTTCTAAGCACATCTGTGGTTCCAAGTGGGACTATTGTTGTTGTCAGAAATCCATTCAGAGCCAACGTGAACTGTTTTTCACACTCAGTTGCTCATAATTACAGTCAAAACAATTTGACATGAAGATGGCTTTAACCATCCTGGGGAGTTGATGTTGTTGGCCACTGCTAAGTCGTTGCACATCTTGATACTCCTATTCTACCTCATCGCATTTTTAAAACTTCAACAACTTTGCACACTTGTCTAATGTATGTAGTATGTTTATATATATATGTTTATATTTTATATTTTATTATATTTATAGTGCATGACAGGGTTTTTTCTTATATTATTGTGTTGAGCTAGTTTATTTTGTTTTATTTGTTGTGTTTATTTTTCTACAGATTTATATTTCTCATATATTTCTGTGTTGATATGTATATGTCTGTAAAGACTCTCAGTCATCCAGGTCGAGGTTATCCAAGGAATCAAGGGCAACTGGACTTCTGGACTTGGTTGTAGATACTTGAAGACGTTTCACCTCTCATCCAAGGGTTTGATTCAACCCTCCTTGGGTTGATATGTATATTTACTGTGTATTTACTGCTCCTGTGCAATGCCTGGATAACCTGCTGCTAACTATAATAAGAATTCCCCAATTAGGGATCAATAAATTACATCTATCTATCTATCTATCTATCTATCTATCTATCTATCTATCTATCTATCTATCTATCTATCTATCTGTATGTTTCTCTGTGATATAAATCATGGAGTGGCATGCAGAGTGCTGAGGTTACAGGACTATCTGTTGCTATGAGTTTTGACACCACAACTGGACCATTAATGTGACAACGAGTGTGCAGAAGCTTGACAACAGCAGGTGTTGAAACAACATGAAGAAAAAGCAGCGGGTAAAGGGAATTAGAGCTAACATCAGCCACCTAGACCAGCATCTACTTTCCTAGCCTCCACTTTCTGGGTGAAATACTAACATAACAGCATGATAGGTCCTCCCTAATGTTGAATGATATAAAGAGACAGATAGTCTTAAACTGCTCAGGATACATAACCAGTCCTTTGTGGACTCTTGTTGAAAAGTAAGAACAGCTTCTTACATCGTAGTTTACAGGAAGTATGGAATTAGACAGCGTGTCTCCTAGAAAAGCCACTCCTCAGAGGTCAGTCCTGAAGCTTAGACTCTGCTTCCACTAACATGTCCAAAACAAGTTTTATTCTCTTTTGAAAAAAAAAAAGGAAAAACACACACAATAGCTGCATTATAGTTTCAGTTTTCTCACACAGAAAGTGAGGAAAATTCAAATTTCCGTTCAATTTTAAACCTTTCTGCCATCATCCATCATTACAAAGAGCAGATTCTGGCTGCTCTTTAAGTTGTTTTTTGAAGAAGGAGCCAGACACGCTGGCAAGAAAGATGTACAGAGATTTATTAATAAGGCTTTGGTTAGAATTGAAAGAAGATGTGAGAATAGAGTCCAGGTTTAACATGGCCTAAGTTATACTTTAAAGGGGTGACTGGACCTTCAGCCTCAGGGAATTGAGTGTAGGCCATGATTACCCTCCCTGCTGTTTCTCTGCACGCTCCTGCTCTGTAGCTCAACGGGCAGAGCATGGCACCAGCCGTGCTGTGGTTAGGGGTTAGACTCCCACTGTGGCTCCTCAAATTGAAACTGTATGTTTGCACAGTACTGAACGACCAATAATAAAAAGTATCCTCCAAATTGCTTATGGTGCATTTGTATCCTGTGAGGCGAGTAGGTGCTTAAAAGTAATTAGCACATTCATCTTTTTCTTCTATGGGGACTCCTGCTGTCTGAAAATGTCAGCTCTACCACTGAGAGCGGTGCAAAATCAAAGAGATCCCGCAGTACTGTTGGGCCTGAGGGCCAATCAAATGTCTCCCTCTGGCTTGAATTATGACATGAAGCTCTTTAGAGTAAGCCAGGGCCAAACAGTCAAGGCTGAGTGCGCATAAAACCAATGCAGCACTAGTATAGGACAAGCATATTCGCATAAATATGAGATAATTACACGACAGCGTTACAGCCGCCGGCGACAGCACATGATGGATGAGCCAGGGAAAGAAAACATGAACGAAGAGAGAGAGCTGCCGGTGTAACACAAACTGTGGACGGAGGGATGGGAGTGAAAGGCAAAACAAAAGATGGATTGAGGGAGGATGGGAGAATGGTGGAGGTCTTGGTGTCCCGGGCCCCAAGTATAGCCCATCTCCTCTCTGTCTTCTTCTATTTCTGCCTTTTAAGGCACTCCGTAACTTCAAGTAGATAATGAGTGCCTTGAAGCAGGCTGAGTAAATCAGACAGAGAACAACGGAGGGAGAGAGAAAAGGTGAATATAGAAGAGGGGGAGGTGGGAGGGGTGAAAGAATAGGATTGAGAGAGGCAGTGGGAGACAGTGGAGGAAGAAGAAGATTAGAAGTGATAACAAATGAAGCCAGAAAAGCAGGCAGGACCGAGAAAGGAGCCAAGCTGAGTGGAGATGCACGATAAGATCGTGCATTAACTTAAAAGCATACTTTAATGAAACTCCACCGGGTGCTTTGGAGAGGGAGAAGCAAAGATGGGTCCCACGCAGATTAGGGAAAAATACATTTTCTTGCTAGATGTTTTTCAGTTCTTGATTTGCGTTTAACCCTGAATACCCTTCTCACCATTCCTTAAACTCATCACATTTCTCTATTTGCAGTCTGAACAGCCGCAGTTGGATTCCTCTCTTTCTTCCGCCGTTTTTAGCTTCTCTGCAGAAATGTTGTGACTTCGAAGGAGCCCTCAGAGGTCACGGCGAATTTAGGATTCAAGGAGAGCGTGACCTAATCACTGGGATCAAACCAACAGTGATTGAGTTCAACTTTAAGTTTTGACCCTTATTGGAGTCATATGTATCAACAGCCTCAGTACGCTTCAAACAAACTGCTTGTCAGGTCATCAAACAGTATCTGAAACTCCCACCGGTTCACCTTTCTGATGTCAGGTTTATGGGGGGCTGCGTCTGACAATTTTTGTGATATCTTAAATGACATGCAGCAACAGCTCAGGTGTTGAATTCAAGCTCTTTTATCTTTATCTTTTATCTTTACAACTACTTCACTTGTCAAGTCAGTTTTCTTTAAAAAGCCCAAAAATCACAAATTTGCCTCAAAGAGAGGAAACTTCAAGAAAAGCAACAGAGGCTGGAATCCTCTTTCAGAACGGACACACATGTGATATGCAGTAGGTACAATCGTTGTTTTTCATCTGTACAAACAAGTGAAATACCATGAGGGCCTTCGAGGAGAGACTGTCCAAAAGTGTGCGCTGTTATCCACATTTGTACATATTTATGTTAATTGCATCGAGATTATAAAGATATGCAAAAGACAGACTTCTTGGAGAGAGACCAGGGCGACAGTGGGATGAAGGAGGAGGCTATGATGGCGAGTTTTTTTCCGGCATTTGAGGGTGGCCATTTGAAAAGTCTTATAAACGTGTTTGTGTCAAGTATACTGAGCCGTCAAAACTGCTTTGATCAATATTTTCATATTAGCAGTGGGCCAGACGATGATATGTGATGTGGAAACGCTTTTCTTGTAGTGATGAACCCCCAGAAACTGTCTGCAATTCCCTTCTGCTCCACGGAGCGTTTGAGCACATTAGGCACAATAATAAAATGACTCTCTTGGCGGCTCGGCAGACTTAAGCTGCTGTAGGCTATGAAACAACTCTATCTGAGAAATCTTTGTGGTACAATTCAATTTCCTTCTTTTCAGTCACTCTGCCCAGTCAGAAAAATTACAATAGTCGGTCTAATAGAAAACAAATAGCACCCAAGCTTCAAATAATAATCTCTGGTGACGTCAAGGAAAAAAGAAGCCCCATTCTTTGCCCTTATTTCAAGTTCTGTCTCTGTTTTGCTGTGATTCTCTATATTTTGCTTTCCCATTCATTCACTTCTCTGTCCCTAAACCACAACAGTTGTGGGAAATCAGTCCCAGCTGTCAGCACTTTGATTTGATTGTAGAATGTGTCAATCAAGCCGGGGCACGTTGCGCAAAATCTAATTCTAGTCACTCGTTATTTCAGCTCCCACCGATCTCTTTGCCCAGAGATTAACTCTGACTGTCACACAGACACAAGGAACCCAAGGCGAAACTGACCAGCGCATCTGATCTTTGTTCATTCAACCAAGCAAACTGAACTTGAAAGCATAAACTTATTCAAAACAACTTGTTCTGGTTTTCCTTTGAATATTCTTGCTCCTAGCAGTAAATGCTTGCATGGCAGGGTTGCATGGCAGCTGTGAGGTTATTCCTTTTTTGTTTTACATTCAAGATGTAAAGCTTTCTGGATTCAGCGCTGAGAGAAGACTCAGCCGTGTTAGAAACTGTTGCGCTCCCTCCCTCGTCTGGATATCTGTAAGTTTGAGCTGAAGATCTCTGTCAAACATCAAACCGGTGTCACAAATAGGATGTGAATCAAAACCTCTCAGACTCATTCGTCTGTCTGGTCAGTACTCGCTCTCTTTCTCTAAACGTTCTTGCTTGCTCATCCCTGTCCGTCCCTCCGGGCAGACACAAGCATGCCTTTCTTCACTTTGTTTTGGTCCGGTCTTGTCTTAATGTGCTCAAATGGTGAAAGACCAAAAGTGAATTAAAGAAAAGAAAACAGACAGCGTAACGGAATGAAGAAATAGCATCATATTACCATTGGGGTTTTTAAGAGGACCGTAAAAAGATATGCCCTGTGTACTTTCCAGGCCTGGAACAGGAAAATATTTGGTTCTGCCTTTCCTACGCTTTTGAAATGGCGCACTGTGGGAGAGGAACATTTGGTCCAGTGTTTGTAAGAATTTTAGTAAAGCAAAGTGTGCGTCTGAGGAAATGTGTGTTGTGTCTGTGCAGGTGAGTATGTTTGTGTGTTTGAGTGTAAGACTGTAGCCTGCATTTGTAGAAGTGCGGTCTTATGACATAGGGACAAAAAACAGGTCCTCACAGGGTAAACCATTACATTTTAGGGTTAAACCTTGTTTGTTTTTTTTAGGTTAGGTTAAAGGATAAGAAAGTGCTATGTTCTATAGTTTTGTTATTGTCCATAAATCCCATGAAACGACCAAAACCAACGATGTCGTAGTCCCTTTCAGTACTTTCTGATTTCCCCACCTTATTTGTAGCACACAGCCTCAAGCCTGTTCATTCCTATGTGAAGCCGTAAATCTTTAAAAACAGGTCTTGAATATATATTTTCATTTTCAAAAAGGCTTAGATTAAAGACCTTTTTGATGTTGGGGACTATTTTCAGCTGCACATTTGGTGCACTAGTGAGTATTTCCGTTAGCAGGAAGGTGTATGTGGGATCAATTCAAAATAAGCTACAGTGCCCATGTTCATTGTAATAAAGAAATATGTCACCCAGTGCAAAGTTGTGGATCATTTTTATTGTGGTTTTAATAGTTTTTGGACAACAATGGAGGTCTATGACACAGAGGAGTAAGCTATGTATTATCAGGCTTTGGCTACAAATACTTATTCTTTAAAGTTATGGTGGGATTGAAGCTTGTTGTTTTTAGGATTATGGTTAGGTTAAGTCTCCAGGGAATTCATGTAAGTCAATGTAAAGTCTCCTTTTCTAACAACAACTGTGTGTGTGTCTTTGTGTGTGTGTGTGTGTGTGTGTGTCCAAGTGGGTATCAGTGAGGGTGTCTGTAGTTCTTCCATAATCTCCTGTCTTTGTGTGTCTCGCAGACAGTTTAAAAGCTTTCTATTTACCTTTCGCACCATTCTCCCATTTTCAAGTCGCAGTGAGAAAGAGAGGTGAGAGACAGAGAGAGAGAGAGAGAGAGAGAGAGAGAGAGAGCTGTATGTCGTCTTGGTGTGGGTGGACAGCTGGTCCAAAAGAGGCATTTTAGACTCTAACAAACCGTGACATGTCAAACATGTAACATAGACCGCGACACACCAACATGTAAAACGCTTCATTGACTCCCATCCAAGGCCTCGGGGAAAAGAAAAGAGAAAAAAAATCAAAAAATCTTTGCACTCACACACTCCAACTGCAGCCATTAATCATAAATGAATTTTTACGAGGGATGGGGAGGAATATGATTGTCATAAAATGAGCAAAACAAATGCGCGGAGGGAAGGTTCTGGCTATAGTCGTTGGAATCACCTCAGGATTGCTTGGCTCAGGGAACAAAGGTGCTGAAATATTCGACTGTGTTTGGATGCCTGTGTTTACCTCGTTCTGTTTCGCTATCCGCCAGCCGCCCCCACCACTTCCACCTTTGTTTTGCATTTGTTCATCTGTGCTTTTGCCAGGATGCGTGTCAGTTATCAGACTTATTAGACATCTCCTCTATCATCTGGCTCTGCTTTCTCTCTCTTTCTCTGCTTCGTTCCTTTAAAGTAGTTCTTGCTTGTTTTCTCTGTGCATCACTCTCTCACTGAGTACACACACACACACACAGATATTAAATGCAAACGTGGGCAAGACAGACAAGCACAAGGTAAGAGATAGAGAAAGAAAAAAAAGAGCATAGGCACAGCACAAAAACAGACACAATCTATGGCATCACATTCACGTCAAATGTGACTGATGTTTTCACTGGAAACTGAAACCTGGACAAACCTGAACATGATATTCTAGTTTGAGGTGTTTAGAGATGGAAATCTGCGCGTCGTTTACTTCTTCATAACTGTAATCTGCAAAGATTAATTGGTTTATGGCATAATACCATAAAAACACTGGCAGGTATCCATTAATGTCACAGAACACTTCAAACATAGTTCTGACTGACTTTTTAACCACTCTGAATCATATATTAAGCTGCAGGTAACCATAGTAACTTAGTTAACTTAAATTAGTTGACTCTCACTGATAAAACTGACTGTGACCTTCCTGACTACCAAATAAAACCCTAAAATAAATACAGCTTCAACACAGATTCCCATTTTTCCCTTTTTTTCCGTAATTGTTTACATTTTTTTACAACCTCTTGACTTTGTATTGAAGTTCTTTAAGAAATTTACAGTGTAGCACAAAGTCAAGAGGTTGAGATATGTAGCAACTGTCATTTGTGCACTGAACTACTCTCTGGAGACTGTTATTAGTCTTTGGAGCCGTTTCTAAACAAACTACCATGACCATCATCTTTTTTGGCAAGGGAAATGTCACACAGTGCAACGATGTGGTTCATTAATGTGTTTTTAACAGTTTTTGGACAATAATGGAGCTCTACTGCACAGAAGAATACAATAAATCAGGCTCTGGATACACACACAAAACTTGTAAGTAGGATGTGTTCATTGCTGATTTGGCTCTGCACATGAGATTTGTTGACAACAAGAAAAATGTAGAAAATTGCCAGCGTTATCTTTTAAGTGGTCATGGTATAAATGTGATAAACTCAATGGGTGTCCTGATCGAGAAGATAATTGATCAGGTGAAACAACAGCTTTGGGCCAATCTTCACCTCCACTTCATGTGTTACATTTATATATCAGGACACCTCTTCTTGTTGTGTCACCTCGGCAATATTTCTGATACGAGCGCTGACCCCCATACCATGGAGGGCTTGCTAGTACCATTATTGCTACTGTAGCTCCCACAATCATTTTATTCTGCCGTTTTGTGCAGCTTTTAGCTTCTTCCAGCTGTTTGGTTCTGCAGGATTCAGCAGTCTCCGCCTTCAGACAGACATTAGCCCTGCGTGAAAAAATGCAGCACTCTCATTCATTTCAATGGGGGTGTTACACCGTATTTGGTGACCCATCAGATTCTGCAATCTGCCCTGATATTCTTACCCGAACTCTAACCATCTCACTCCTCTTTCCTAAACTTAACCAACACTGCAGTTTACAGAATCTGATGGGTCACCAAATACAGTGTATCAGGGGCAGTGGATGTAGCAAAAGGGGTCCAACACAGAGGGCTCCGGCAAAACAACCCAGTTGTCCAGGAACCAACTTTTGCTGCAATGCAATGTGACATAATCTGACAAAGTGCTGCGTTGGCCAAACACATTCTTTCTACTGTTAACCATGCGATCGTTGCGATGAAAGATAGCCTAAAACTGTTGCTGTGATAGTGTAAAAATCCTGTCTGTGCAGAGTTTTGGTATCTGATAAGGTTTTAAATGCAAAGATCTGTTACTAAAACTGGATTTCTAAGATTGTATTTCATATTTTGCCAGTACATAAAGCAATATGTTCCCAGTAATACAGTCCCCTGCTAGTTTTAATGCAGGGCTGAATCCCCCACTAAATCACAAACGCTCTAAACCCCATTTAAAACTATGGACAGCAGCTCCAAGCTCACAAGTTGGCATAAGCTGCTTTGACACTACCTGCTCAGCATGAAATGGCAGAGAGCTGATGTGAACATGTAGCAACGAAAAGAGACCCAGATATTTTTCTCAGAAGTCAGCGGACCAGTCCAGTGCCAATGAATATTGGATTCACTCGAAACAGGTGGTGAGAAAAATAACTCCAGTGCCTATATTGCTCTGAGCCTGTTGATTGTGTAACTATTGTAGGAAAGTTTTTTTTGTCATCTTAGTCAAACAAATTTGATAAGCTGATAAATTAAAGCTTGGTCCTGTGAATTTGTTTGTAAGGCAGAAAAATCACTTCATACAATGTGTGATTTAATTGCTTTATGGTTAGAAAGGTCTTCAGTTTTCATGGCTTAACAACCATACAACCACACCGTGCACACACACATCCACACATACAAGCCATTCATCTGTCAGTTAAATGAACACCCAGCCCCTATTTTCCCCCTAATTACTTTTGAAAACATGTTGAAGAGCTGAGCAACATGCAGGATGACAGCTCACGGTGTTTTCCTAAGGGACTAAGTCAACAAGCACAGACAGTGACATGAAAGAGCTCGCACACCTCTGCGGTTTTGCTCACTCACACGGACGACCAATTGATTAACTCGTAAATCAAATCTCGTCCCAGGCCCCCGGGCCCTGGTGGAGCACCCCTGCACCCGCCACCCCCACCAACCCCAAAACGGTGCTGAAAAGCTGCAGCCCAGCCCTGCGCCCTCCAGCTAAGTAAGTGGAGGCGGGATGTTCCAGCTCATGGCAGAAACCCAGCAGGAGGGAGAGGCCAGGTGGGGCAGATATAAGGGGTGCTAAAGGGTAAAAAAAAAAAAAAAAAAGGGTTGGGTAATGGAAATGACAGGTATAGGATTAGTATGTGTTATTACAAAGACAGGGAGGGATGGAGACAGAAAAAACATAAGGGCTATAAGAGGGATATAAACGTGTTAAAAAGACAAAACAGAAGATAAACTGAATCAAATGTTATGTATTGCTGCCAAAACGAAGAGAAACAAGTGGAGATAGATACAGAGAGACAGAGAGAAAGCATAGAGGAATGCAGTAAATCCCTGAGCGACTGAACAATCCTCTGGAGAAAGAAAAGAGGAATTTTTATGTGCTGCAGGTGAGCAGAACAGAGAGGGAAGGAGAGGGAGGAAGAGGCAGAGAGAAAAAGAGAGAAGGAGATAGACAGATGGAAAAAGAGGGAGAGAACGCGGGGGTGGCCGAGGGAATTTGAGGAAAGCGTGAAAGGGTTTGATTGTAGCAGAGAAAAAGGGGACACGTGGGGTGAAAATGAAGCAAAAATGACACAAAATGACACGAAACGGCCACTCGTTGCAGTTAGACGGGATGGCATATGGATGGACACAGCGAAGGAAGGTGAAGAGACATATGGAAAAAAGATTGGGAGAGAGTGTGACAAAAAAAGGATAAAGAGCAAAAAAGAGAAAGAGAGACAAACGGACAGAGAGGAAGAGGAGGTCCAGAAACGGCTCGAAGAAAGCATCTGTGCATCTTAAAGGAATACAGCAGATTTTTTTAGGAGGTCGGCCTATTGGTCAGCTGCACTGCTGAAATCACAGACGATTTAGACTAAGATTTTACTATATTTTATGTTTTTAGGTGATCAGGAGGAAAATGTCTGTGTACTTGATGATTAGTTGATGCACTCTACATCATTTAACCCAAAAAATACCCTTTTGGTTTTCTAATATATGAAGATACTGTAACACTTTAACTACATGACATAATTCACCCAAAATTGACTCTGACACTGAATTGTTTTAAGTGTTCAGTAAGCTCAAAACGATCCAGGTTGAACTGTACAGATGGGAATAACAGCGCACATTTGCAGATAGTCTCAGTATCATGTGTGTTACACTCAGTAACACACACGATAAGTGATGGAAGCAATTGTGCAAAGAATTAAAGAGAGAGCTTGACAGACACGTTCAAACCTCGCCAACTCTCTCATCGCCGCACAACCTGCCAAAGCAGCGTGAAGTGATGCGAATGATTGTCAGTCTCGCAAAGTTAAAAAAAAAAAAAAAGTTAGATGCAGCCTATTACAACATGTTAAAGGCGAGGAGCGTTTAGACGCTGTAAGACAATCTGGCAACCACTTTGTTACACCTTGGTGGCACACGTGAAATGATTTTGAACTAAAATTTACAGAAACTCTGTGTGCAAGTTGATTTCTCACCCTACTTATTCATGTTCATTTTTCATCAAAGAAGCATATTCTTTCTAAAATAGCTGCACATATCTAAGACCTAAAAGTGCTCCAACTGCCAGTTACTATATTTTGTCTGTTCAGGAAAAACACTTTTACCTCTGAAACACTGGATGTCAGAAATAACTGTTTCACACATCAAATCTTACAGAGACAGAAGAATTTCTAATTTTTACCAATTTTGAGGTGATGCTAATTAGCCTGCTATCACTCAGCATGTTGTATTTACACGTGTTAGCATGAGTCACCATAGCACCTGACCTACAGGGGTACACATGGGTGAATTTTGGGGCTATTATCCCAAATTCTTGTTTTTTATTTTTATTTAACCTTTATTTAACGAGGAAAAGTCCTTCACAAGAGTGTCCCGGCCAAGAAAGGCAGCAGCACAATTAACAGGGTTGCAGACATTTTGTTTTTTCTTTTAAAGTTAGTAGGAGGTAGGAGGGGGAGCAAAGGAACAAGAAAAAAAAGAGGAGACGCTGCTTGGTCCTCTCCAAGAGCAAATAAAAGTTCTTCAACAAGATGGCCTGCACATCAACTCCACTGTAGGCTGTATGTCTCGAATTAGATCACGGTCTGCCAATCAGGCGTACAGGCCTGTCTGGAGTTTTATAGGAGAGCAGCAGAGCGTTATTCTGTCAGCAGCTGCCTGATAGGATGAACAAGCCAATAATGTCAATGCCTTGTCACTCACAGTTTCTGCTCTTATCGAAGGACTCGCCAGCTGAGTCATACTAACAGGGCTCGGCTATCCTGTTACATATTAGTTACAGCAATTTGTCTCTGCTTCGCTGACAGAGACAGAAAGACAGAGAGAAAGAGAGAGACAACAGTGAGTGATTGCTGTTAGATAGCTATGCATGACAAGCCTCATTCCAACGAAGTTCTGACACATAGAGATAATGATTCACACACGTGCTGCGCTTGCAAGCCCACACAGGGGCAAACCATACGCATACACACACAGACAAAAACACACACACAGACCATACAAAGCTGTCTTTGTTGGCTACTGGCGGCCCCTCGGTCATTGCTTACTGAATGTAAAAAACACACAGCGTCTCGAGTGTGTATACGTGAGTGTGTATACATATGTGTCATGTCTCTGTCAGCGTTAACCCTTTCCCCTACTTTTACTCGTGAGTGTGTGTGATGACGTGTCATCGCTGACACAGTCGACCCCTCATAGAAGTCACATCCTGCTCAGCTAATGCTGCTTTTGAGGTTCATGTGTGCACTTGTTTGCCAGCGGGTGCATGTTTGTCTGCATTCATGTGTGTGTGTGTGTGCATGTGTGCATGTGTGTGTGTCACGGTGGGTGTGCGGTTGTGTGCAGGTGTGTACCTCGGAGGTGATGGAGGGGAGATTCTCATTGATCCTTTAATATCTGGCCTGAGGCGAGGAGAGGGAACCAAAGAGCTGCAGATCACGTGGGAAAATAGCGTAGTCGAGAGCAATAAAGCCAGACACGAGAGAAAAGAAAAAAGATAACAGGTGAGGAAACGATAAAAGAGTGGGTGCAGAAGACAAAGGATGTGCAAAAACGATAAGAGACAGAGGCGGTGACAGAGACAGAGAGATCGGAGGCGTTGAAACACAGACACAACAAGAGAGCCAGGCGGTTGGTGGGATTATGAGGGGTGTGTTTGTACCTGTGCCTGTTTGTGCACATGTAAATCCCTTACTGTCACAGGTCAGAGGGATGTTTTGGGGGAATAGGAGCTTCGTGAGATAGTGTGATGAGAAAAGAAAGCAAAGAGGGAGGAGGAATGATGCAGTGGGAGGTGGGAAAAGAAACATGAAAGGAAAAAAGAGAGATCGTAAATTTTCACCAGGACAGACAAATAAAAACTCTCACATACCCCGCCTCCCTCGCTCTATTTTTTGTCATGAATGTGAGCCGGCCTTTGTTTCCAGAAAACACCCCGACCCCAAACTCCTCTCCCCTTGTGCCAATCACCCGAAACCATCCCTATAAAACTAAAACCATTGCAAACAAAAATCCCATATGCATACTTTTTTTTTTTTTGTCTCTTCTCCCCATGGGTTCCCAAATGACCAATAACACCACGCTCTGTACAAAAGCTAGTATTTATTCTCTCTTGAGTTATGATACAGTATTTTCACGCTGGAGAAAAATAAATAAAGATCTCGTTCAATAAATATTATAGAGATACGATTCATAACCTCGAGCCACGTCATCCAAGGCACATTGCAAAGACATAACAATAGATTTAATCTGAAAAAGAAATTAAGCTGTCTGTAAGTTGCCAGTGGAGAAAAAGTCTCTGATTTCATTTTTTAAGAGGCATGAAAAGTTTACCACAGTTTGTCTCATTTTTGTTTGTAAGCGTGACTTAGAGGAATAGTTCAACCCTTTGGTAAATACACACATTCTCTTTCTTGCTGAGAGTTGAATAAGAAGATTGAAACCACTTTTATATGTGTCTGTTAAATGTGAAGCTGGAGCTTAGCTCAGCAGAAAAGACTGAAGCTGGATTTATGGTCAAAGCAATGGGTTAAGAGTCCCGCCCTAGATACCGATGGCGTATGTTATGTTATGTTATGGGTAGGCCATATCATGCTTTAATCATATTCTTCACGGTAACTGTGTTTACATTCAGAGGCTACACTCTACACACAAACAAAATCTGCCTACCAGCACATTTAAAGCTCACTAACTAACACATTGTATCTTGTTTGATTAAAACATACACAAACAGAAATGTAAAAATGATTATTTGCAGTGTTGGAGGGAGTTACTGGAGCTGTTTCTTGTTGGACAGTTTATCAATCCATCTGCAACAAGTGTAATATCAACAAGTTATAGTCATGAGCTGGGCTATTTCTATTTCTAAGGCCTTGGTCACACCTGGAATTAAAATGTGTCTTAGGTGATCTGATCACAAGTGGACAGCTCTAAGTGCAAGTATGAATGTACCCAAGACTCACTGAGGACGCATTGAGATCCAATCGCTCAGACCGCATTTGGAGGTGGTCTGAGCTGCAAATGGCCACATTCTTTTAGCAGTGTGTATGCAAATGTGTCCTGGGCCACATTGAAGAACCACCTACTCAACCCGACGTTCTGTGAGTAAGCAGAATTACGTACTCATTCACGTACCAATAGCGTCATATTAAAGTGCGAAATAAGGTCGCATCGCCCACTGAGCCCCCCTAATTTACCTAATTTATGTGCACTTGTTTCATTTGAGCCTCAGTGTGAGTCTGTACTGCATTGCAAATGGAAATGCTGCACATGTTTATTTGCATATAGAGCCGAGAAGTGAAATCTGATCAGAAGTGGTCACTTGAGACGTAGGTGGAGACGCATGTTAATGCCAGGTGTGAACAGGGCCTAAGAGTGGCTTCCTGGAGTCACTGCTGGTTGCCAGGGTGACAACATGACTGGGTCACACCAGCTGTTTGAAAATCCATCACTACGTCTGTACGTAAAGTCCCTCCTGTTCTTAGTGACTGACCTACTAACTAGTTTCAAACTAGTGATTTACCAAATTCAGGTTGCACCAACTAGTAAACACTTGACTATGTAAAGAGGAAGTGACTTTTTCAAGGGGCCAAAAGATAAAATAAACGCAAGTGCCAATCTTGTGTGAATGTAGGTATGACTTTTATTTATTTATATGTGCATACCTGGAAAAATATGTGTGTTTTAGGATTAGTGGTATTCATGTAGTTTACAGTGGGGGAGGAGGGGATATCTGAGATAAGTGATTTGGTATTTAGTCTAAAATATTGGCAAGTATTAAGTAATTTGAGGTTTTGCGTGTTTTTTCTGTAAAGTATCAGGTCAGATATGTCGACATGTCAGTCTGAACAGGTCATATATTAGCAAGCTAATGTTAGCTTTGTCAGTTCATTCAGCTAGCTTACGCATCAGTTCCACCTTAGTAGGTGTAAATGTTTATTAACAACTCATCTCTACATAACAACTAATTTGTGTGGTGCAACCAGTTTTAATTTAGTGATGTGTAAATCTACACTAAGTAAATTCTCATCATTAGGCTAACGAACAGCTGGTGCAACCGCCTTCTGGACCACAACTCATTTTTACACTTCAGTTTTTGTACAAATCAAACAAATGAGATATAATATATTAATTAGTGAGCTTTAGAGGTTCTGGCACAGGCAGATTTTGACAGAGTCAGAGCTGCTGTTTGCCTGTTCCGTGTCTTAATGCTACACTAAGCTAACCAGCAATAGCTTTAAAGGACAGATATGATAATGGTATCAATCTTCTATCTGCAAGAAATGAGCGTATTTCCTCACATGTGGAACTTTTCCTATAAACACAGAAAAGTTAGGTTTTATGAAAATGATTCTATTCTAAAATACTTTAAGATTGTGTTAAATATTTCTTTCTATGGCGGGAAATCGTAAAAAAGCGGTACAAATGAGCGAGCACTGAATCAAAAGCAGCATAGAAGTGAATGGTAGGCTATGTTAAGGGACCAAATACCACAATAAGTGTAAGCGTGTGTGTATGTGTGTTATTGACCACCTCTCTAACTGGACAGTAAGCACTGTTGTAGGGTTACTGTAACTGAACAGCGGACTTCTGATTACTCAGCAATACCCCTTTGCCTGTTCTTTCCAGTGCTCATCCGCTGACTCACGCCTATTCCCGTCTTCCTCTCCTTTTCTTCCTCTTCCTCTCCTCCTATGTGCCCTCTTCATCCCTCTGGCCATTTCCTCACTCTCCTTTTGTCTTTTGCCCTTTCAGAAAGTTTCCCTTCTTCCTTCAGAGAAAATTAATGTTTGCTGATTCACACATCTGGGGTCGCTGAATCAGTTTTCAATCAATGGCTACACTGTCTGTTTCTCTGCCTGTCACTCAGTCTACCCGTGTGTGTGTGTGTGCATGTGTGTGTGTCTAACCACCTACAGTGGTATTTCTGTTGATCTATGAGCCGTGAAGTCCGGTAACTCAGCCCAGTCTCAGTGTGTCTCGCTCAATGAGCTGCTATGTGCATTAGACGGGTGACAGTGCTAGTAATGTGTTGGCTTTGTGTGTGTTATATTCCATTAGCGCTTCTGGTGACCTGCCAAATAATCATTCATTCACTTATTCCAGTACAGCATGAATGAATGTGTTAAGTACGAATGTCTGTTAAAGCTTTTGTTTTCGTTCCCACTCCGATTTTGTGCAAATAATAGATTATTAATAGACTGCACATTTGTGTGTTTTGTCTTTTTTTTTGTGTGTCCCAGCTCGTCTCATTTGTCTCAACCTCGGAGTCTCTTCTTGAGGCGGTTAAAGTCCTTCGCTGATCGCCACAGCCAGCTCTGCAGCTCTCGCAATATCCAAAACCCCTCCACCTTCCTGGCGAAGTCGTTCATCGTCGGCCGCACCGAAAGGAGCGAAGAGGAGGCGGCAGAAGAGGAGGTGGAGGAAAGGAGCGGAGTCAAGGGAGGCGAGAGGAGGGAGGTGCCCCTTTGTAAAGACAGAGGGACAGGCTGGGGAAGAAGGGTGTGCTCCTCACCTGCTCCAAACTGGTAGAGGAGGGAGAGGGTGGATAGAGGAGGTTGGAGGGTGGGGGAGAAGAGGGAGCGAGGTGGCCGGCGCTGATGATGCACAGTAGAGAAGGAGGTAGAGGAGGATGAGGAGGTACCCTCCATGTCTATTTGCCTCTCCTCCTCCAGTAAAAACCCCCTCCCTCTCTCTACATAAACACCATCTTCCTTTCTAAGTGTGTCTGGGTGATGTAAGTTGAGATTGTAGCTGTATTGATTGTTGTTGTTGTTGTTGTTGGTTTGGATGATTGGTTGTAGGAGGGAGCTGGTGCTCTCTGTGCCCGGGTACGACACACTGACCGTGGGTTCAGGCTGCCTCTCTCCCTCCTCTCCATCCTCGTTGATACTCAACAACCGCCTCCTCCTCCCTGATGTCTCTGTCCCTCCCTCCCACTCAAGCTCCTCCTCTTCCTCCTCCCCTGCTCTCCCTTCTTCGCTGAGGGCCCATTTCCAACTCTCGGGCTCTTCCCTTCTCCCTCTCCTCCCTCTCTCTCCTCTTCCCTTCTCCCTCGATCTGCCACTCCTTCCTCCAGCTGCGGTCGCCTCTGCTCTCCTCCCCTCTTTCCCTCTCTTTTTTTCCATTACGTCCACGGTGAGGCCATCCTCCCTCTCTCCTCTGACCATCCTCGTACCGCTATGTCTTTGGTTGTTACGCTGACCGGACTCTGTCCTTGTCCCGGCTCTGGACCTGTACAGGCTCTGGCTCATCAGTGGAGCTGGTCGGTCTCCCCCCGTCCCCCTCTGAAGGTACTGCAGCCCGCCAGTGTTCACATCACTTCCTATGTCTGAAGATGAAGGAGGAAGCGCGTAACCTAGGGTGGTCATCAGTGCAGATATGGAGCCCAGCAGCCCATCGAGACCTGTGCAGAAATGCAGCAGGGAGGTCTTGAGGGAGGGGCAGAGGGTGGAGCGGGCAAGCTCCCTCACAGCCGCTAACAGGACAGAGTAGGCCTTTTGGTTCTGGGCGAGCCGGGCTTGGTTCTCCAGGCCATGCCACAGCTCCAGACGGGTGGCGGCACTGGGTAGGGTCAGGGCCGTACTGTTGGGCCGCGGGGGGGAGAAGTCCTTCTCGTTGAATGGGGGGCCTAAGTAAGTCAGCTGGAGGAGATAAACAGAAATAAGAGGACAGGATGAAAAGGTTTAAAGGATAATTCTTATTGGCAATAGGGCATCATTCCTATTAGTTGTCATAACACTATACTCCCCAAAGTATTTGCTGAGAATCGGAAACATGATAACATCACTACAACGGAGTCTGACAAGAAAAAAATACAAGTGAACAGATGTTCAGACGGGTTGTAAACAAGGCAACGCTTTAGCTAGATTATCTAAACCACTTTATTGAGAGGTAAAACTGAACGTCATAAAAGTAGTTACACAGGAAAACTGTGTGTGCACAATTACAACAATTATGGTAGGTCAAATTTGAAGCAGAACTCAGCATTTGAACTGCATGGCATACTTGAAAATATAACGTTAAAGATTGGCTTAATTTTGTCTTCCAAACCTTTGGTTTGAATAAAACCTGTCAGTCTTGCCACATCAGACTTATTTTTAGCTATGATAGCGTGTTTAATGATGATATGGTATGATATGTAAATATATAGGATGTTGGGAGCTAAAATGATATCTGCACTGTCTCATCTCACACCTCTGTTTTTTTCAAAGACATATTTTGACATATTGGTAAATAAGCATATTGGCTTTCTTTCCAAGAATGAGCTGAGAGGATAGAAATCATTCTCATGTCTGTGTGTTGACTGAGAAGTTAGAGCTGTAAGGCAATTAGCTTAGCTCAGCATAAAGACTGGAAGCAGTGGGAAACAGCTACCCGGGCTCTACCTAGTTTGCTAAATCCATACACAAACAAACAGAAATGCAAAAACAATTTGAGGTTTTACAGAAAGTCACATGATGTAATCATTTCTTGGCCAGGAGCAGTGACTTCCAGAGTTTTGTTGATGTGGTGAGGACTGATAAAGAAATAGCTCAAGAAATAGCTAAAGCATGTAACTCCTGCTAAAACCACAAATGGTCATTTTTACATTTCAGTTTGTGTACGGATTAAATATAGCCAAGCTAACTGTTCCCATCATTTCTGGTCTTTGTGCTAAGCTAATTGCCTCCCAGCTGTAGTTCCACACTTCATGCAGCTACATGAGAGTGGCATCAATTTTAGCTTCTAACTCTTGGCACAAATTCTCATATTTAATATTCATATTCTAATTGAGTTCATTCAGAGCTGAGCTACTTTTCATGAGGTGTTCATGTTTTTCTGTCTATATGTACAGGACACATATAAATGTATGCAAAACTGAAGGTGCAATAAAACCATTTACATAGAAGAGGACGTGGATTTCTGTGTTCCATGTTGGCTTCAATAAAAATTAATAAATGATCGTATTAAACACAGGCAGGATGATATCACAAAAAAGTGGCTCACATATACATCTTTGATTTCCTTCAGCTGATACTCCAGGTATTTGGTCAGCTCGTACGTGCTTTCTATCGAACTCCTCTCACTGGCCAGGTTGTGGGAAGGATCCAGGGCCGTTGCCATGGCAGCAGCCAATAGCAAGACGAGGTGGTTTTGATGGACTGTGGAGAGGACACATGAAGACGGTGATTAAAACTCAGACACTGTGAGATGTTTCTTCAATGACACACATCTTGGGAGTCCGAGTGACAATTAGCACACTGCAGAGGTATTTATAATCATAACAACGAGGTGAAATTTATCTCAGCCATCATTTTCTCAGACATTTTGTGATTATTTATGTTGGAGGCTGAGTTTTTAATGAATTTGATGATTTAAGAGCTCAACAGACAAAAATCACCTCCAGCAACAGTTTCCAAGCTTTGCTCCAGTCGCTGCACCATCACACTGTTTATAGGATTTCTTTTCTTTTTTTTTTTTTTTTTTTTTTTTTACAATATTCTGGTTTATTTCTTTGTCTCTATGACGATGGCCTCGTATGTTTACATATTGCTAGGTCAGAGTCATCTGACACTGCCAATAAACCTTTTTCCATTTCCAATCTAATTTTAGCGGTTTCTGGCTGTCGGAGGTTTACTCTGGCTTCAAATAAAACCTCACTTAATAGCTTTAGACAGTCAGACAAATGGCTCCTATGTTCAATGCACCAGTCTGTCAGGCAAACAGCCGCTTCAACGCACAGACACATACACACACATATGTTCATTCCTGACGAGTATCCCAAAAAACATGGACATGTGGCTTTCTTTACAATCACAAACATTAATGTGTTTGCATCAGTTGTATGTTTGCTGTGGAGGTCTTGTTTAGTTTTCAGAGTGTTTGTGTAGGTGTTTTATGTTACTGTGTGAGTGTCTGTGAGAATGTTTGTACCCGTAATTATATATGTGGATTAGAGTCACATTTCTGTGAGTGTATACAATGATATTGTGTGTGTGTGTGTGTGTGTGTGTGTGTGTGTGTGTGTGTGTGTGTGTGTGTGCTGGTAGGTGTGTGTGTGTGTTTGTGAGGGGGGTGGGGTTGTAACACTGGAAACCTCTTAGAGCCTCTGTCTCTGGTTTCAAACAGAGAAAATTGGAGCTGAAAGGTGGTTTTCAACATTAAGGAACTTCATATTTGTCCACTTCTCTCCATCCTGTGCGTGTTCACCCTGGACGCTTTCACTTCCACACTCTCTCTCCCTTTATTCTCTCTCAACACTTCCTCGGCCCCCTCAGCTCAAGCACAGCACACATTTCTTTTGTCGTCTCTGCTCTCCGTCATCCTTTTCCATCCTCTCTGTGCTCTCTCTCATCCGCCCTCCCCTCCAGACACCCGGATGGTAGGCTATGATTCATGCATGAAAATTATGGGCAAAACTGCCGTGCTGCTGTTCAACAGGTGTGAAATATGTATTGCACAATGTGTGTGACCCTGTCAGGTTTCTCTCTTTCGCTCACTCTGTCTTTCTCTGACGTAGACACACCTCAGGCCTCCCGTTGCTTCACCGGTTTAATCCCTTTCTTCCCTCCGACTAGTCCCACTGCACTCAAACTTTCCTTTCCTTTCTCGTTGCACCTTTCTCTGTCTCTTCCTGTGTTAAGTTTAACGTTCCTCTCGTTGTTTTTTTTTCTCCTTCTTCTCCTCTCAACTCTCTTATCTCTTTTCTGCCTCGGGTCAAAATAACAGCAGCCAATTAACCCCGATTAGCTCTACTGCTCCCACTCTGCTACCCCTTTTTTTTCCTCTCTTTCATCTGCCCGTCATGACGGGCCCCCAGCTTGAATAAGGGACTTTAAATGAATAGCTTGAACACCTAGCAAAACATTTACCCTCAACACATTGTTGGTGGTTCTAAGAAAACAAGTTCTGACCTAAAACAGTCAACACCTTTTTCCCTCTGACTCAACCACTTATATTTGACATATCGGCATGCACTCCCAAACAGGGTTGGGTAGAAACTTACTTGAAAACATGTTATTACGCTTACTACTCAATACACAAAAATGCACAGTCTGTTTTACTTACAGTAAAACAAAAAGCTGGAAGCGCTTTATAAAATGTGTCACAGAAGAAAATAAATGTGCCGGATGAAAAATGATTAGTGCAGTTTTCTCTCTTGTGTGTTTCTACTCAAGCATGTCAAAGTAATCAATCATGACACATGAGGTTAATCCCTTTGATTATGTTACAAATGGAAATGATGACATGGCAGCAACAAGTAACTGTGATGATTTTCAAAGTAAAATACTAGCATAACACGCTCAACCTCACTGGAAAAAAAAAAAGTTGTATTCATCAAATCACTTGAGTTTTAATAACAGATTGAATGACAGATTGGGAAACTGGCAGTTTCCAATTAAAATAGGATTAGAAACGCTTGTCATCATCAGAGTGAGACAAAAAGTGAACAAACAAGAAAAAACAGCCCCCTTCATAGCACCACCTGTTGAACCTGAGTTTTCAGCTACATCAAAGCGTCTTCCCAGACTATTCTCTACAAGTCTGTGGTTGGGCCTGGGCCACTCCCGCACACACCCTGAAATCAGTCAACTAGGACAACCCCCGTCAGCCTCCTCCAAGCTCTTCAACCACAAAGCCTCATCACCTGTCAGAAGCAATAAGCATCTTTCAGCAAAGCCTGAACATTTGGAGCTCATCAAGCCACTGGCTTGTCCAACCGAACATCCTCCGTCGGCATCAAAACACCCCGAAATCAGCACGACCCTGCTGACTCTCAGAGTAAACAGCCCTGGAGGAAAAGGACACACAGTGTGCATTCAGAAGTAATAAACAGGTACAGGGGAAAAAAAGGAGCCTGGGATAGAGAAAGAAAATTCTCCTTGGCAAAAATGAACCCAAACTGTTTCCTTTTGTCTGTAGCCACATGGTCGGAGATGATTGCCAGACGTGAAAGTCTCTTGTTGTTTTGACTGACATGTCTAAAAGCATCCTCCGCTGTGGCTAAAAACAACCACTCTTTTGTACGAGCGGCGTAAACTGAGATAACTCAAACCCAGAGCCATGTTATTGTTATATAATATTATACTGTGTAACTACAATATAGTCGGCATATTGCCTGACTTCAAGGTGAGCCCTGCAGGCTTGGGGCTGCGTCTGTGTACCTGGCAGTGGGAGCACACTCCGCAGGGCAGGGTTGAAACCAGAACATTCTCCGTGGGAGGATTGCATTACAGCAACACAGGGGTTCCCTACAACGTCTGACCGTGACCTGCCTCTGTGCACTGGCGTGTGTGTGTGACTCTCATACACATTTTGGCACACATACACACATTAAGGTTACACATATGCACACGCAGGGGAGCTCCATTATTCACAACAGATCGTATTTTTTATCTACGGTTTGTTCGCTAATGTAAAGTCAGATGTGGCACTCTGCTGTCTGGCTGCCATGTGCACAGCAGAGCTCGACATGAGGTTCGGGCGTCAGAGCTTCAGGGATCCAAATAGGTCAAAATTAAACCCTGCACAGGGGATCCAGAATTGAATTTTGGGGCGTAATGTTGCATTCAGGGCCAAACAGAGTCTTGTAGCACACTTGACATTTTACACTCTCAGACAGACAATGTTTTGGTAAACCAGTGACCCACTGTTTGTGGGTGTTGTACTACTTCCATCCAAGAGGACTAGTATTTCATCTTTCCCAACATGCACCACCATGTGAGGTTTTAAACACGCACGTAAACATAATTTGGTATTGTGGGAAAACCATGTGCAAGTAAATCTCTCCAGTCTGGTCCAGGAAAAACTAGCTCCAGTGCCAAAAGAGGTTGCCCTCCACTGCTCTAACCACTTGAAAGGAGGTCTTAAACAGAGAGGAAACATCAGTAACTGGAAAAAGTTATGTTTCGGGACCAAATTACACAAAATAGTTGTTTGCAGTGCGACATTGATTAGTATTGCTAAAGTGTATTGTTATGGTACAGTTTTGATAAGAGTGGACTATAAGATTTGATTAGATATAACATTAATCAAGCCCTGCAGCCTGACTTTGTAAAGAAGTTTGAGCACCAGTCATTGAGTTGCAGGCTCGATGAGGAGTGGAGACGTATCATCTCACTCTTCACACATCTGTGGTGTCTATAATTACTCTGCTGCACCAGAGATAATATTAGACAACATAAGGCTGATAATCCAGGCTTGTTTCATGCTGTATAGTCACCTCAAGTTAACTGTCCTCTGGATGGGAGATCTCGATTTGAATTCGACTTCATCTCAACTCCTATTCAAACTTTATAAAAGCATGTGATTATGATCAGATTTCAGTTGCCACAGCCTCAGTTTATAAAGTCGGTTTATTTCCAAAATGCTACGCGTTCACTGTAGAAAGACAAAGATCCTGTAATAAAATATTCTAACGCTGCGTTCATGTTTATTGTAGTTCAGACTATAATTACGAGCTACTCAGAGGCCGATGCGAACAGATGTTGACATCAGCCTCTGAGTTATCATTTTGAGTTAGAGATATTACGAATTTCTGTCAGTTTTCTACTTGGTGAAAAAAAACTAGCCTGCAGACATATAAACAGATTATTGGCTAAATGGCTGCAAAACTGCCTTCACTGACAGTTACATCTTAGTAAAATCTAAATAAATATTAACACTAATATAAGTGGTTCAACTCATTCAGAGGGAGCTGTTTGTTTTAATGTGGTTTGATAACAAACAGCTACAAATAACAGACCATTTAACTAATGTAACTACAAGGCTAACAGTTATCTTGGACTAACAATAAGTGAACACTCTCAAATCAGAATAACAGGAAGTTTTATTGTCCTTCTTCCCATTTGGTCAACGTTGCATGAATGCAGCATAAACTCAAGGTTCACTTACTATCTTTTTCCAGAGCTAGTGGCCATATCCCACAGCCTTCATCAGCAACTGAAACTCAATCAGGTGTCACCACTGTGACTGAAGTGCTTTGCTAATGTCTTTTGATGACACCTGATCAAGTTTCATTCGCTGTTTTTTACAACAGTTAAAAATTAGTCTTTTGTCAAAAAACTGGCAAATTTGAAGTGGCTTTGATCAGGGACAATTGTGTCTGTAAAAAATAAAATAAATAAAGAATGCTGTGACATGTAAAGCTTCAGAAAAGGTTTGAGAGTGAGTTTTAAAAAAAAGTGGGTCCATCATTCAATATCTCTAAAAATTTAGATGCTGTAACCAGTAAATATAATGTAAATATAATGACTTTCCCTTGTTATCTATTATTTTATAAAAACAATATTCATTACTTTCAATATTTCATTCATCTTTTCATTTTTTCATGTGTCTACCGTGGCAGAGACAGAGCTGGAGGCTCGTTGTGTCTTTGTTGATAGAAAAACACCCATCAGACCTGTTTGTCTCCTAGTTCCATAGTTTTTTAATTACTCTCTTGCACTGTACCTGGTGGCAATTTGGCCTTCTTTCATAACACTTATCCTAAACATAAACACACCTGTGCAGGGTGCCACGGGCGAACACGTGCATCAACAGACGGACGTTGAGTGTGATAGAGTCACAGTGGAAGTGGACAGAGCCATGCGTTGGGCTTGACAGCCGGGTGAGTGAGGTGAGTTTGGGGTGATTGGGTAGTGGGGGTGGAGGGGGGCTTGACAGTCTGGGGTCAGGGTCGGTGTTGTGTGTCTGTGTACAGTTAGAGGCCAGATTTATGAGCAGTCTGTACTCAATCAAATGTGCATTCCTCCACTAACTCAACACACACAAAAGAGCACACACACGTGCACACATATGCATCCAGAATGTGCACTGGAGTGTAGATCCATGTATGCACAGACATTACACTGAATAAGTCCATATAAACAAACCATTGTGCACTCACACACATGCACACACACACAAAAGCATGCACACACATACACTTTTCCCATCTCTTCTCCCTTGAGATTCTTTCCTCTGGAGTTTGTTCATGCTGAATTTCCGATTGATCCTCTTGGCACTGGACACACACTGAGGTTGCCAAATAACATCAATGAACCAAAAACAAAGTCAAAAGAAAACATTTTTTTTTAGAAAAATCCAATAAAATTTATGTTTATGCCCAGAAACTGTCTGTGCAACCATCTCTCTCTGGTCGTTATCTCCAGGTCCGTTGTTTAATTCCCCACTGTTTCTCTCCCTCTTCACCTTATAAGCCAATGTACTATATCTATGCCTTTTTTTTTTTTTTTTTTAAATATGTGGATTCCAGTCGCTCCAGGGTTTATCGCCATGTTTGGTTTCAGTTTCTTTGTCGCTTCATCTTCCTCCCTCTCTCTCTAAATCTCCCTGAAACGTCAAACTTGCATTTTAAAGTCTCCTTCCTTTCTCTCCCTAATTGCCTTTACCCTCTCTTCCTTTCACTAATTGGCTCCACTCGTTCCCTCCATCTACATCTCTCATTCCCTACTTCCTCTTTGTCAGACCTACAGTTTTTAATTTACCTCGTAACCCCACTCTTAGCCTCACCCCAGTTACTCCCCATCTCTACCCCAGGGGATTCTCTTTAAAAAAAAAAAAAAATACCGAAAGCAGAAAATCAGACAAGAGCGCTCTGCTGGATTTCAGTTTTGCTGCTCTGTCTCTGCTTGAAGAGAGAAAGCAGAGGTGGAAAGTAAAATGAGTACAGCTCTGACGGCTCTGAGGAAGTGCTTTTCAGTACGGAGCTGAAAATATTAGTCGATTAACAGTCGGTAACTATTCTGATGAAATGAATTAATCATTTAAGACCCTTTTCAAGCAAAAAACACAAAACATTTTCTGAAATTTAAAGATTTGATGCTTTTCTTTGTCTCATGTGATAGTGAACGTAATATATCCGGGTTTAGGAACAAGCAATTTGAAGATGTCATCTTGGGTTTTTGTGACTTTTTTGTGGATGTTGTAATTTTTTTCACTATGTTCTGACATTCTAGACCAAACAACTTATCAATTAATTAAGAAAATGATCAGCATATACCACTTTATACTTCAACTTTGTTTCATTTCAGAGGCAAATATTGCACTCTTTTCTCCACTGCATTTATTTTACAGATATAGACTTGCTGCAGATTCAGATTTTACAATCTAAAATGAGCATATAATACATGCACTGCATTGTTAGTCAATTAAACTACTCCACAGTATATAAAAGCTTAAATCTATCTCCACCCTGACCAGCTACAACATTAAAATGCTGCTTATGTATTCATCCATCAGTAATAATGATTTAAGGTTATAATAATAGAGAATGATAGACTGTCTGAGACATTAATACTGTTCAACTGTAGAAGCATTTCTCACACCTAAAAATACATTTTGATTGTAATACTTAAGTTCTGCTTGAGTAAAATGTTGATTTCTTTTACTTGTAACAGATATTCTTACATTTTACATTAGGTGAAGGACCTGACTTCCACTACTGCTGAAAAGGGAGGAAAGATATTTTGAAGGATAGAGACAGAGGGAGGAGGAGGAGGAGGAGGAGGAGGAGGAGGAGGAGGAGGAGCAGGAGGAAGAGAGGATTTGAAAGGAAAGAGGGAGAGGAAAAGGAGTTGGTGGAGGGAGAGAGAGAGAGAGAGAGAGAGAGGGGGGAGCCGGTGAGGGAGAGTTTTTCTGAAGCGAGGGGCCATGTTAATTTGGGAAAAATGTAAACAGCATGTGTAACTGTTCAAAGCGTGACCGACTCATTTTATATCATTCCCCCCTTCTCTCTCCTCTCTCTTCCCCTCTGGGTGCTGCTAACTTCTGTCAATCGGGAATCTGCACTGCATTAACCCCTCTTCTGCCAGTTCACCCCCCTCCCTCCCTCTCCCCCCCCATCTCTCTCTCTCTCTCTCTATTTACTTTTATCTGCCTCTACCTCTCTTTACTCTCTCTCTCTCCCCCTACATACACACACCCTCCCCCCTCCACACATCCTCTTCACATCCCTATAAATATATATACTGTGAAGAATTGAGGATGGCGCTGAGCGAATCAAAAGATGTGAAAGGTTCACTTTTTTTTTTCTCTCTTTTCCACATCCTCCTCGCTCACTCTCTCTTTCTTTTCTCTCTTCCTTTGTGTCCTCCTATTGGCCGGTGTGTTTTCAGCTCTCTGTGTCCAACACACACTAACGCTTTTATCTGAAACACACCGACACTAATTCAACCCTCCCAGCAATAACAGGCCTTGTCTCTCTCTCTCTCTGTGTGAGTGTGTGTGTGTGTGTGTGTGTGTGTGTGTGTGTGTGTGTGTGTGTGTATGAGGATCAGACACACACACAGAGGATAGGGTATTTGAAATGGAAGAAAAATGTGTTTTCCTCTACATGTACCTGGGGAGGTGAATGTGTGTGTGTGTATGTGATGAAAGACAACAAGTCAACAGCTGAACTTTCTTTGTATTTATTTGCTCAAAGTATCAGGGGGAGCAGCAGTTTGTGCACTCAGCTCTTTATTTATTGTCCTCCTAAAGTTACACCAAATTTCGCTGATGGCCGGCTGCAGTTCTCATGACAGGATGAGGGGAGCAGAGAAGGAGGATGATGAGAAAGGAGGAAGAGAGAGAGAGAGAGAGAGGGAAAGAAAAAGAGGAACTTGGTGATCTTTTTGTTCAGCGCATCATTTCACACAACCACCCTTCAATCTTTGCTTTCACCACCTTTTCCTTCCTTTCGGACACGGAGCAGCAGCCGCACCAGTCATCCCAAGGGGAAAAGATGTGTGTGTGTGTGTATGTGTGTGTGTGTGTGTGTATGTGTGTGTGTGTGTGTGTGTGTCCTCTCACACCCTGACTAACGTGAATCATGTACTTTCTCATATCGGTGACAGCTAACTAGACAGGGGCTTTGGCTGCCTCTGACCCCTCAACCTCTGTCATTTTTTTAGTGTGAATAAGAAGCTCCTCTTCAGTCTCTCTCACACACACATAATCTTTCGTTCTTTTTGCTCTCTGCTATTTCCTCTCCGCTCAACTCTCACACACACATATCTTGGAAAATCTAAAAATGGTACATAAAAATAGAAGCTGCATAACAGTTTGTCTCTGTATTGGCGTGCTCTTTTCATTTTTGTGACATTTTAGTCTGAGGTTTACTGATGAATCACCAAACCAAACAATTTCTGCATCATTCATTTTCAAATGTAAATGAATGTTTAACAACCAAATTTCAACTAATTTTGGATTTTGAACAAAACATGAATAAATACACATATATTTTTTAAAAACACACACAACATATAAATTATTTTCTTTCCAGGGTTAGAAAAACAAATTGAATGTAATATAAGAACTTGTTTGTATTGAGATTCTTTTTAGCTGCAAAATTTCTGCACAATTAAACTAAGTAATGAAGGGAAAAATATGAACAAATAAAACACACACACACAAAAATATTCTGCAGCATTAATCTTAAAATATGCATTATATTTGCAAGGGAAAAACGCCACATAGCCAAACAGAAGAACTGGATAATGACAACTATAATCTTTACTTGGAGTAATTGTTCTTTATGTGGTGATTGAATAATAATTTAGGTTTTTCCCAAAACTTCCATTAAAAAAAAGTATTTCGGTCATGGACTTACCTCCGCAAAGCCTTTTCATTTTCTCCAAATCCTTTTATTCCGATGAGTGCGCTCTCAGAAGTTAATCCAGTGGCAAATTTAAGAGCTGAAATAAACCGACAATGATGTCTCTTCTCCTCTTGTACAACTCCAATTTCGCTCTTTAAAAATTACGCAAACTTTTCATCATGCGTCGGGCTCAATTAAATGTCCTCTCCTCCCTCAAACAGCTCTGCAGATGATGAAAGTGGAGAAGCAAAAAAAATGCAGGTGATTCAGTCCTGTAAACGGATGATATTAAAGATATTACATGTGAGAAGAGAAAGTCACAGGATGGAGCCTAAATATTGACGCGCCGCTGACTTGGTGCGTGTGGTCTGTCTGTGTGACAGACTGAATGACGGCGGAGCCTTTTTGTACCTCCTCCTCCTCTTTTTCTCCCCTTTTCTCCCTTCCTGCCCTCCTTTCCCATCCCTGACTCTCCTTGTTTCGTTGTCCTCCTCCTCGGCGCTGGTGATTCACCGAGTTGACGCATCACAGAGCCGCTGAACCACGGGACTTGTCACAACTCATTTCTGTCTCTCTCCCCTCGTCATCCTCCTGAACACAATCCGACTGCAGCCGTTTGATCTATAATCTGCTTCCCGTTAATAAATCCGGTTGGATCAGTTCAATGAGGACCAGAGAGATCCCGCAACCCCGTGACCCTCAAGAAAACAAGGAATTACTATTTTATATTTCTTTTCATCCTTTAAACGCTCGGAAAAACAAGTGTTTGCTTGCTTTTCTTTTTTTTATATGTATAGATTTTTTAAAATGTCTTCATCCATGCTTTATTATTAATGGACATTTCTTTGAATAAAATAATTAAATTAACAATTAAGAGCAATTAATTGTGCTTTTCTCCACCTTCTTTGCGCAAAAGAAGATCCAAAGTAATCCTAAAAATAATTTGTAGAAAGCAAAATATCGCCAGAAAAATATAGCCCTACAATGTCTCAGAAAATCCTGCAAACGATTTTAAAGGCTTTGAGTTATGTGAATAGTTGTCGACAAGAATATTACGAGAACACGAGGGCCTATAAATTTAGGAAATAAAAAAACACAGGCCTCTCATAAACAGCGATAAAGTTATGACACAGGTTACCAATGATCCAGAATAACCGAGTCCCTATAAGGGAATATTTCTTGGAGAGGGAAGACAAGTGTTTCTCTCTTCTCCCATCATTCCTCGGGTTTTTAGTTTTTATTGACATTGGGATTATGGTGATCTTCTCTCACCTCCAGCTGTCACTCAGCATACTAACAGCGGCATCACTGCTGATACTGTATCCTATTTGTCTTGGATCCGACTTAAATTAAATGGAAAAATCTCCCTCCTGCTCCTCTGCCGTTTGTTGGGGCCTCTTGGTAAAAAAAAAATCTCCAGTAATCACTCAGATATCTCAAATCCGTTAGTCTTGTGTGTTTGAACGCTCCCCGGTTTGTATCGCGCTCAAAATGTGTAGGTGTGCTGATTATGTGAACTGACAGTATCGTCAAGGTTAGATAACCAACTGCGGAAGGGGCCCCTCAATGCTGCAGGGGCCTCAAAAGTTTCAGGCTCACTGAGTGTCAACGGGTTTATGCGCATTTATTTGTAAATTTGTTTGGGAAAATCCACCTCTAAAGCACAATAATGACATGATAAAGGCTTTAAAATGGGTCCTGATTTATGTTGAAGCCCCTTTTAAAATGTTCTAGTTTTGAGACCATTATTTCAGTTTTGTACTCACATGTTGAATTGTCTTGAATTTGTGTAATTAATCAAATTACTACACAACAAATTTAGGGCCCAATTTATAAAAACAACCTGCACCCACTGCACAGAGAGGGAGGAATAGAGAATTATTAGGGGCCCAAAAGTTTATGTATGTCCCAGGGCCCCTATATCAGGTTAATCCAGTGTTTTATTTGATCCGGCACCTTCCCACGATCAGAATTAATCAAGGTTACTCCTTCACATGAAGTTTCATAATCTAAATAAATGTTTACAGATTTACTGTGACTTATCTGCTGTACTTTAAACATCCATCACTTTTATTACTATATTAACTATTTGAGAAGCACTGTTGCATTGTGAGTTAGGTCCTGTTTTATATTTCCATTTTGACATTAGAGTAGAATAGAACAGAAATAGATGATAACTGGACTGATGCTGGTGTATTTCATTAGCTGTGTAGTCTGACACCCAGTGGTCATCAGTGGTCACTGCAGACTGATGACGACTTTCTTTTTTTAACAATAGTTAACATGAACATCTCGATTGTCCAAATACTAAAAAAACAGATACTTGTAAAATATTCCACAGTGTTTGTGCATTTCAAAAAAGCTTTAATGAATAAAAAACCTTCTTCGCCGTACCGGAAGTGAATACAAACATCCCCTGAGTCTTTCCTGTGACGTAGCGCTAGCTCCCGATGCTACACGCGGGAAACGGGCGAACCTGCTGATCACATTGACAGTAAGACACAAAGTTATCAAATAATACTTAATCGTTTATTTAGACACTCGTTTTGCAACTTTTGTAAGTAGCGAGGGAAGTTTATATTGCCTACGTGCTTTACTTGGAGCTAAAATGAACTCTTGAGCATCATTTGGTTTCTTTACGCCGGCCTAGCTGTAATGGAGCGCTCGATTTGATGCACACTGTGTCTCAAATGGGGCGGTGTTCCAGCGCCAGATGTCTTCTCATCCTTTAGATCAAACGTGTGCAACGCCGTTCCGTAAAATAAGTGCACCCCGTGCAGTCCAAGTTAGCTTAGCTATTGTTTCTTGCGCAGCAATAAGTTAACATTAGCGATGGTTTGTGCTCTGAAATAATGTTTATCTAACCGTTACTAACGGCTGCGTCTCAGAGAGAAGTAACGGCTTATATTTTAGTAGAAAATCGCTCTACTGTTAACTGAAATACTAACCGTCATGTGGCTAAGTCAGCAACGTTAACTGTTAGCTAAGTTAGCTTACACAGAATCACTCGGTGCTTTTAAACCGAGAGTGCAGTAGACAGCGTTTGTAAAGAAATATGTGGTTATCACAGCGAAAAGTACAATAAAAAGTTATAATCCTGCAATTTAATGCCCTCTCCTCGTTTCTGACCATTCATGTTTTCAGCAACATCAAACTTATTTATCGGGAATGTGGTCAGAAGCTCAATCAAAGGAGCGAAAATGGTTGTTTTAGGATTAAATGAAAGTTTCCTGTACCAAGCTGAAAATACAGCTGGAAAATCTGTGGTTTGGCTCCATGTAAGCTAATGATTTCTCTTGTGTCTGTCTGCAGAGCATCAGTCATCCCCTGCAGCAGAGATGGGAGACACTCTGGAGTTCAACGAGATTTACCAGGAGGTGAAAGGCTCCTGGGTCAGTATCCTCACCAAACACCTCTGCTCCCTTAACTGATCCAGTAGGATATGAAAATACATTTGATGGGTGATATCCTCTTTAAAAAGCCATGGTGGTAATATAATCTTACTCCAGCTGCAAAGTTTTTAGCCCTGTTATGTGAATGAGATCTTTTTTTAATATACTTGTTAAACTGGAAAAGAATGAAGAATAAAAACATCATGCAGTTACATTATAATAGTCAGTATCAGAGGAGTAACCTGCTTTGCACTTGGGTTTGTACCGTGAATTGTACAAAAAGACTGGTATGAGAGAACTGGTATTATCATTGTGGTTTATAAGTTATCCCAAAATTATTTTCATGACCGATTAACATGTTTATTATAGAACTGCAAAATTCTCTGGTTCCAGCCGTTCAAATGATTATAGAACAAATTCATATCTTCTGGTTTCTTCAGTCTTCATCGTTTGTGAACTGAATATCTTTGGATTGTTGACAAAGCAAGGCATTTCAGGATGTCACTTCAGGCTTTGGGCAACTTTTTTTTTAACCAATTAATTTATCGGTTAATTAAGAAAATAATCGACAGATTAATTGATAATGAAAATAATCGTCACTTGCAGTCGTAGCTTATTATGTCTTTGTCTATTTTCTGGTATATAAAATATCAGAAAATGGGGCGCTCTGTGGTGGCCGAGGTGTTAATCTCTCATCTCTGCTGTCGCTGTTAAATAAAGGCATAAAATGTCCAACAACAATAATTTAAAAATATCAGGAAACATTGACTGTCAAAAATGACCTTCACAATTTCCCAGAGCCCAAGGGGACGTCATCAAATTGCCTTTTTTCCAGACCAGCAGTCCAAAACCCAAGATATATAGGTATTTAAAGAAGGCCAAAAAATGACGACAACAATTATTCATCAATTATCAAAATTGTTGAGAGAATTTTCTCTTGTCGATCCACTAATTGTTTCAGCTTAACTATAAACAAAGTCTTACTTGCAGCTTTGAACTATAGTATTTTAAGATGAATCATGTGTGAGTTTGTATCCTTTGTCTTCCCGTTGTCTCTGCAGAATGACGGCCGGCTGCGTTTCAGCAAGCAGAATGTGGTTTATAAGAGCAGCAAGACAGGGAAGGTGGACAGCATCCCAGCGGGTGAGCTCAACCTGGCCCAGTGGAGACGAGTGTGTTTAGGTCACGGCATCAAACTGTCCACCAGCGGAGGACACGTCTACAAATATGATGGCTTCAGGGACACTGTGAGTGTTTTCTGTACATACACGACATACCTGCATGCTTCATTTTATTTGTTTGCTTTTATGTGCAAATAAAGCAGTGGTTCCACAGTTTTTATGTTTAGAAGGCTGATCAGGGCTTCCAGCTGATGCTGTCCATATTTTTCCTGCCGTGATACCTCAACAGACTCGAATTTTTTCTCTCTGGTTGTATTTTCTGTTTCTGGGAAATAATTGTTACCTTACCCAGAGGAGAACAAGGCAAGGCTGGTTTGGTCAGCGCTGTGTTTATGACAAGAGGATGTAACACAAGCAAGGGAACCGCTGATAAACAACTTCCATCCCATGTCTGACATTTCCACAGGAAAACGCTACCATCTTGTGAAAAAAAGGCCACCATTTGAGTGTGTTTTGCTATCAAAAGTACATGAATGAGCCAGCTATTCTCCCAAAAGCTCCTAATGGGATTAATGAGGGAAACCAGCGCTAGCATGTGTGTTCCATAAACAGTGTAATCATCGGCTCATGTGAGTCAGTGTTTATATCAATCCACTGAAACAATTTGGCTCAGAAGACAGACAAGAAAAAAAATTGTGGCTGTGTTTGTTTTTTATCACCCTACTTCTTTTTCTTTCCCCTGCTGGTCTAAGTCTACGGGGAGTGTCAGCGTTCAAGTAAACGGCTCGGATGGAGCAGCGGGTATAACCTGGAGTCTGTGACTGTGAGCGGGGTCTCCTGGGGTTAATCAGTGTATTTTTGGGGGGGGATGGATCCTCGCGCCAGTGCTCAGGGTGTGATGTCATTGTTTATTATCCCACAGCTAGTATCGGTAATCGGGAATTGGCTGGAGGTTTAGCTGCTGGCGAGCTGTGTTGGTGCTTTGATGCATCTGTTCTTCTGAAGTGTCCTTGAGCAAGACGATGACTGTCTGCCAGGGAGGCGGTTCTGTAGCCGACCAAGCTTAGCTGTAATTATCTACTGGAGGAGCAGGGGCTGTAGAGGCATGTACAGCACTTCTGTTCATGTCACTTAAAGAACCAGTGTGTAGGATTTAGTGGCATCTAGCGGTGAGGTTGCAGATTGCAACCAACAGAGTACCTCTCCATGTCCCCCCTCGCCTTCCAAGCATGTAGGAGAACCTACGATGGCCACAAAAGACCCTCTCTAGAGTCAGTGTTTGGTTTGTCCGTTCTGGGCTTCTGTAGAAACATGGCGATGGAACATGGCGGGCTCTGTGGAAGAGGACCCGCTCCCTATGTAGATATAAAGGGCTCATTTTAAGGTAACAAAAACACGATTCTTATTTTCAGCTGATTGTATATTAATTAAAACATACTTATGAATATTATATTGCATTTCTGCCAAGTCCTTTCCGCTAGATGCCACCAAATTCTACTAACATACTACTAACTGGCCCAAGACATCAGCGTTTACATTGAGATTGTGGTGACAAGTGTAAGCAGCAACCCGTTGTGGTTACATGTTGGTATTGGGGTTGGGTATACAGCGCTGTTTTGGTACCAACTGTCTGTCAAGTATCAAAATCTGAAATTAAACAAAACCAAAAGTAACACTCTAGGTTGAGTGCTGATTTCTGGGTATCAAACCTCAAAAACAAACAAAATGTGTATTGAAAACTGTCAGGTACCAAAAGTTATAATTGAACGCTTGGTCAGATTCATAGTCTTATGTACTTAATGAAACTTTCCAATTTAAAACATTGATTTTAGACTGTATTTTGTAGGCAAAGTTCTTGTACAGCTACATACAGGACAAACATGTTCATGTTCCTCAAACTTAGATATTGAAAAATAACTTTATTTAGCTACTGAAACTCAGGTATCACACGGGCACAAGCACAGAACAGTTTCATACCTGCCTGATTTGGTGAAATATAGAAGCTAAAGAGACAAGTGCATGTTTTAACAACTGAGAGATTGAAGATTGTTGGGAGAGCAGGGTTGAAAAATGTAGTAATAAAAGACAAACCAGTAGGTGGTTACATTGGGCAAACTGTGTGTGTGTGTTGTTTGAAGTGGGGGGTCTATGTTTATTATGATTAAACAAGCTGGTAATGAGGAAGTAGAGAAAGGCTGAACAGCAGGCGTGATGGGGACACTGGGAATGAACATACATCAACACCAACAGGTTGCTCATACACATGTTTTTATGCATTTACACATCTGCTCACACATGCTCTCTTATATAAACAATTCCTTAATCTAGGCTAACAAACACAGTGATGAAGTAAGGCGCTCACACACACACGCACACGCACTGACTCTCTGGGCTCTAATTGGCTGTAATAACCTTATGGACAGGCAGATATCCAGGTGCGTAAACGCTTGTTTCCCACAGTCTCACTCTCTGCCGTGCTCACACACCACAATCACTTCCACATGTGTGCGTACTACTCGGACAGTGCCTGTGTGTGTGTGATTGACCATGTGTTTGTCGCTGTGCGTACGTATGTCTGTGTGTGTGTGTGTGTGTGTGTGTGTGTGTGTCCTTTCCACTTGTAAGCGGGCCTGCAAGATAAATAAACAGGCTGATTGTCAGTGGCGGTGTGGAGGGGAGGACAGAGAGGGCGGATGGATTACATTCACCTCCAATGTTCCCAGGAGGCCCAAGTGGCAGGCGTGGTTATAATTGCGTTGTGATTAATTAGCTCCCCCATCCTCTCTTCATTTTTTAAGGGGTGAGGGCGGTGTTTTGCTAAGCTTTGACCCATGCAGTGCCAGTATGTTTACTGCCTTGCTAACTTTGAGCCTTCCTCTTTTTTTTTTCTATTCTCCCTCCCTGCTCTGTCAAACTCTTTCTCTGACTTCTCTCATGTTCTCCCCCCCCCCCCCCCTTCTTGTTTCATCTTTTGCACCATCAGGACTTTGAGAAGATCTCTGAGTTTTTCAAGGCGAACTACAAGTTGGAGCTGACAGAGAAAGACATGTGTGTGAAGGGCTGGAACTGGGGAACAGCCAAGTTCTCAGGTAAAAATACACACACACATATGACCAAAATGTCCTCACCGCAAGATTCATTTTGGCACAGGGTCACTGTAGTAATGTATACTATGCACTGAAAATAAAGAGTAGGGTGAAATTAAGCTGCCATGGTGTGAAGATTAGTTTGGACTGATGTACTTCTGTCAAGCCAAATGATCCGTATAGAACAGATGGAAAGTCTTGACACCTGGCTGAACTGAATTTGGTCCTTTTTAATAACCCACTTTCTATAGAAAAATACATAAAACATGAAAAAAATGCATTTAAAAAGTTTGTCACTGACATTAGATAACTGGTTCTCACTCCTCTCCCCTCCTCCACTACAGGACCTCTGTTATCGTTCGACATTAATGACAATACAGCGTTCGAGATCCCGCTGTCTAACGTGTCCCAGTGCGCCACGGGGAAGAATGAAGTCACTCTGGAGTTTCACCAGAATGACGACACTGAGGTCTCACTCATGGAGGTCCGGTTCTATGTCCCACCCAGCCAGGCTGATGAACGGCAAGACCCCGTGGAGGTGAGGAAAGATGGGCTGTTTCTTTTACTATTGCCTCCTTCATAAAGTAATATGTTTGGTTTTGTAAACCTATGCTGGTGATAGCACTAAACGTGTGTGTCTGCCCTCAGGCGTTTGCCCAGAACGTGCTGTCTAAGGCTGATGTGATCCAGGCAACAGGAGACGCAGTGTGTATCTTCAAAGAGCTGCAGTGTCTTACACCCAGAGGAAGGTTAGAGGATCGACACTTGGACACGAAACAGTCACTCACAGATTTCCTCATTCTTGTTATCCACTCTGACATTAACATGACACAACTTTTGAATCTGGTAGAGGTTTTTATTCAAAACGCCCTGCAGTTTCTCAAATGAATTCATTTTTGTCATGAAAGGTCAAACTGGTAGTCAGACCCCAGAACATGACGGTGTTAGCGCTCAACTCCTCGAGCTACACGACATCATACACCTCAGCTAAGCATTTGGATTGATGACTTTCTTTATGTCTTCCTCTCTCAGATATGATATCCGTATCTACCCGACCTTCCTTCACCTTCATGGTAAGACCTTTGACTACAAGATTCCTTACACTACCGTCCTCCGTCTATTCCTGCTGCCACACAAGGACCAGAGGCAGATGTTCTTCGTGGTAAGTGGATTTTTCTGTCTGCCTTCCAGTCAGCTATTTAATTTGACACAGAGATAAAATTGAAGTCTGTACCTATATCGGCTCATCGGTCTCACTTTTTCCTCACACTTGTATTTTCTCTTTTTCACGTTGTCTTCATAGATCAGTCTGGATCCTCCCATCAAGCAGGGACAGACTCGTTATCACTTCCTTATTCTGCTCTTTTCCAAAGAAGAGGACATCAGCCTCACACTCAACATGAGCGAGTGAGTTTATTGATATTTGATAACTCAGTACAAACATTAGTCCTGTCTAATGTTGTAGAGTGTGTATCCACTAGGGGGAAGCAAAGATCTGAAGAGGTGTTATTATGTGTTTGCACTGGCACCAACTTCTTCTGTTCTTTGAATTACAGTACATGTAGTGGAAAGATGCCTAAGATCTTCATTTTTAGGTAGAAAACCTGTCCTTTCTTCTGTGTGTCCAACAGGGAGGATGTCGAGCGCCGTTTTGAGGGCAAACTCAGTAAGAACATGTCAGGGTCTCTCTATGAGATGGTCAGCAGGGTGATGAAGGCCCTGGTCAACCGAAAGATCACCGTGCCAGGAAACTTCCAGGGGTAGGCACCTCATTAACGCATCCAGAAAACACATTTTCTCACATTAAGTACATCCAGTCACACTTCCACCCTCCATCTCTTACTCCTCAGCCACTCGGGGGCTCAGTGCATCACCTGCTCCTACAAAGCGTCGTCAGGCCTCCTCTACCCCCTGGAGAGGGGCTTCATCTACGTCCACAAGCCCCCTGTGCACCTGCGCTTTGAGGAGATCTCTTGCGTCAACTTTGCCAGAGGCACCACCACAACGCGTTCCTTCGACTTTGAGATCGAGACCAAGCAGGGGAACCAGTACACCTTCAGCAGCATTGAGAGGTGAGGACGCAGCGCACACGAGTTCTGTCATTCAAGAATATCTGTAATCAGATCATCACATCTACAAGAACAATGAGCACTTTGACATGAACATAAGAATCCTGGTTTTGGGTTTCAACAGGATTTTTATTATGGATATGTAACAAGGATCATTCTTCTCATTCCTGTTTACATGAGTCAGTATTCAGGTTTCTGATTGTCTGTGTCCTCGACCTTCAGCTACTTAGCGTAATTTCTGCAATAGTTACATCAATTAATGAGGATGAGCACTTTGGTTTTTGGCTGCCTGGACTTTGCTGCAGTCAGCACTTTGCTTCTCCATCTTATCACCAGTAATGAATGAGGGAAGTGCTAAAATGTATCATCCACATTATCGTCAGACTTTCACTTTCAATTAATACTTCACCCACTACCTGCTACGTGACACAAGCTAAGAACGCACTGGCACGTATGGCAGGCGGTAATCAGAAACCTGGAGAAGTTGTTTACATGCCACAGTATCCTGTTTCTTTTATTTATGTATTTTTCTTTGTTGTAGTGATACATCTAGCATATTCCAGTTTCTCAAAACAAGGATAAGACTTGTTAAACACGCAGGCAGTGGAAACACAGGTTCAGTTGCTGTTGCTTTATATCGAGCTGCTTTGGTTTGATTGGTTCACAGACAAAGTGTGTACGGCACTCAGCAGAACCAAAGTTTGAGAACAGGCAAAGACTTTGTACAACACACCTGACATCACCTAAAAGAGTTACTGTGCAGAGTGATGGGAAACCTTTACTGATTTAAACGACAATTTAGGTGTTTGACAAGGAATAATTGTGTTTAATGCCAGTACATGTGTAGAGAAGTGTTTTTGCTGCTGCGCTGCATATTGGTGGGAATTCATTGACAATAGTTGCTGTTGAAAGCAGATATTTGGTTATTTCCACTGACTTTAGTTTGTTGTACTCTGTTATATTGTCAGAGCATGAAGATCTGGTTGGTTTGCCAGTAGGACTGAACAATAAACAGAATTCATTGAATTGCCGACACCGGGAATCTTGCCTAACTAAATTTACTCCCCTTGCAGTTTTTAACAAATAATTTAAATCAATTAAATTTAAACTGAGAATTACTACATCAGTCAGACATCCAACCAGAAGTTCAACCAATCAATCAGCCCAAAGTCTAGAATATAAAAGTAGTCGTACTGTAATTAATCAAGACAGATTTATAAAAAGTGAGCAAACCTGAGAATGGAAATTTCATGTGCTGATGTATTTAAAAATACTGAACTCATCTTTGTTAAGATTAAATGTGATAATTTGTTGTAATACAGATTTTAAATCATATTTTCAACTGAAAGTATCGAGTGAATCCAAACCAGCCAAACTAACTCGTGTCTTTCTCCCCTTTTTAGAGAAGAGTACGGCAAACTGTTTGACTTTGTTAACGCCAAGAAGCTCAACATCAAGAACAGAGGGTTCAAAGAGGTAACACATTTGCCATCAAACATTCTCCCAGTTTGTAAGATATCACACCAGTTTGTCAGACATACTCCATCCCAGATATTGATGGTTGTTGCCCTTCTCCTATGTGTCTGTCCTTGTACCCCTGTAGAAGAAGGTAGGTGTGGTCACGGGCGTCACATGTGGACTAGGAACTTGATTTTATTGGTGTGGAGTGATTTCTGCTTGCATGGCGTGCCGCTCTGTGTGTGTGTGTGTGTGTGTGTGTGTGTGTGTTACGAAGAGTTGACTCCTATGATCTTGATTTTGTTTGGACGTTACCAATAAGATTTGTGTTGGCCATGATGAATCTGGACTGATTTGTGACTAATAATGGGACAGGGGGGGTGAAGGAGTGTTTGATAACTCAGTGAGTGAGTGTGTGCGCGCGCGCGTGTGTGTGTATGTGTGTATTTATTTGCATTGTGCTGACTAATGTGTGGCCCGGGGGCTTTTGGTGTGCTTTAACACTCAACACAGCTGTCACCATGACCGCAGCAACATAGGCAGTGCTGATTGCATTACCCATAATACTGTCTGTTTGACAGACTGATCAGTCTAAAAACACAGCTGAAGCACCACCTCAATTTCAGTGGTAACAAGGCCATCTGTTGCCATGGGGACGAGGTCAGCAGAGTAGGTCAAGGAAAATGAATGGGCCCGCTCTCCATTTCCTGTCTGTGTTTTGATTGGAGCCTCGCTGGCTTGTTGTCTCTGTCCCCCGGCAGTCACAGATATTGATGAGCGCAGATCGGAAAGAAAGTGGGAAAAGAAAATAGTTTGGAGTTGGTATCCGAGATGACCTTACAGTGTAGCCAGATTTTTTTTCTGTGTGTGGGTTTTTGTTTTTTTGTCATTTTATGTGTGTGTGATTTCTTTTTTAATGAGTGGCACGTCACACTAAAAATCTGCATGGTTTTGTCTTTTGATTCATGACGATACAACCGACAACACTGCAATGTCAAATTCTGCTCTTGCATTTTTGTGAATTAAACACAAATGAAGCACTTTATATGGCAGTTTGGAGGTGTACATAATGCTAATGATCAAATATCACACATCCACTCACGAACACGTGTCATTCATCCAGTTTAAATGAGAAATTAGTTTAAGTTAAGCTGGTTTGTTGAATCTCGCAGCACTCAGCAGACAAACCTCACAGAAAAAAGTCAGATAGATTTAGGATAAGAATACGAAAATGTTCTTGCACGAGGCCCAAAGTTTGCAGGATCATCCAGTAAAACTTAAAATTCACAAAATTGTATCCTGACATAAAAACAAGAATTGACACAAACTGACTTAACCATCAAACATAGTTTTCTTTATTTTGTTTAGAGTTAAAACAATTCGTCCATAATGCAACAGAAAATTATTATTCTACAATATATAACTAATTTATTGACTCATCATTTAAGTCCTTTATTAAGCAATAAAATCCACATTTGCTGTTTCCGGCTCCTCAGATGTGTGGATTGGCTGATTTCTTATTGTAAATTAAAAGTCTTTGGAGAAAAACAAGCAATTGTAAGATGTACCCGTGGCTCTGGGAAATGGTGATGGGCATTTTTCTGACATTTTATAAACTAAATGATCAATCAACAGTGAAATTAGTTGTATCCCTGATGTTTTATCAAGGGCTCCTGATGAGATTTTCTGAAGAAGAGTTCTCGATGAAAATGCTGCATTGTGGATAGTGTTGTTTTGGGGTTTTGACCATACAGTGTCCTTCCAGGGCATGAAGGGTAAGATTGACGAGTACAGCGACTCAGACGACGACCAGCATGATGCCTACCTGGAGAGGATGAAGGCCGAGGGCAAGATCAGAGAGGAGGGCAATGACAGCGACGATTCGGATAGCGGAAGCGGTCAGTGATAGTTTCAGTATGTACGAGATCGGCATTACATATTGAATTTAGATCAGCATGTCTGATTGGGGCCTTTCTTTCCTGTTTCACTCTTTAGATGAGTCTTTCAACCCTGGTGAAGAAGATGACGACATTGCAGAAGAGTAAGTGACTCTCTCTCTCTCTCTCTTAGAATCGCTCTTTGTTTTGAATCAGCTCTTCCTTCACTATAACTTCATTTCCTGTTCTGTTTCTGCGCCTCCATCGATCAGGTACGACAGCAAGGCTTCAGCGAGTAACAGCAGCGACGAAGGAGACGAAAGCGAAGATGAGAGCGCAAAGAAGAAGAAGGCAAAGAAAGCCAAAGTGGTGAAGGAGAAGAAGGAAAAGAAACCACGCAAAGAGGTGAGAGCAGTTTGGACGGGTACCAAAAACGAGAGAATTATGAAGGTACAAGAGACGATGAGATTACTGAGTCTTGTTTCCAGAGGAATGTCCTGGTGTGAACTTGTATAACTGCTCATGTTCACCTGCCGATTTCATTTCCTTTTTCCAATTGGAGAAGAAGAAGCAGAAAGATACCGGAGGCCCCAAGAGGCCAATGAGTGCCTACATGCTGTGGCTCAACTCCAGTCGCGAGCGAATCAAGTCGGAGAACCCTGGTATCTCCATCACAGAGATCTCCAAGAAGGCTGGAGAAATGTGGAGACAACTGGGCAAAGATGAGAAGGAGGTGAGGGAAAAGAACAAGGAGGAGGAATTTACATTTTAGACATTAAGCTGACAGGTTTATATAGTTGAATGCAGTAGTACAGATGGGTTGGGACCATAGAAAGATATGAAACCAAAGAATGCAAGTTAAAGGAAATATTTTTATAGATTTAGAAGGATTTAACTCACACTTTACTTGACCAGCTTTTACAATAACTTTTTCTCTGCTGTAATTGCTGTTTTAGTCATTCCTCACTTTTCTGTTTCTGTTTCCTTCAGGAGTGGGAAGGAAAGGCAGGAGAGGCGAAGAGGCAGTATGACAAAGCGAAGAAAGAGTACAACGAGAGCGGTGGAGGATCATCCTCCGTTTCCAAGAAGTAAGGCTCAAACATTCACTCCTGAGTTTTCTTTTTCTTTCTCTGTCTTCTGACAAAGTCAATCTTTAATATATATCTTTTTTTTTTCTCCTCACCCTTCACTCAATCAGGGACAGCAGGAAGTCTGGAGGTAAAAAGGAGGAGAAGAAGAGGAAGTCTGCCGGAGGAGACAAGGACCGGGAGCGAGGAGGAGGCAACGAAAGCTTCAAAAGCAAAGAGTTCATCGAGACCAGCGAGGAGAGTTCGTCAGACTCAGACCACAAGAGCAAGTCCAAGAGGAAGAAGGTAAAGCCAGTAAAGAGTAATGTTGTTATCAGACAGGATCCATTATCATAAACACTCATGTCTGTTTCTTTCACTTCACCACAACACCCTGCAGTCAGTCAGTTTCCTGGATATGTTTACCAATTGTTGTAATGATACACTCACCCATGTACAAATCAGACTTGAGTGGCAGGTTTTCACTCACTTCTAAAAGCCACACAGAAAAACCACCCTCATGTTGATACAGTATTAAACTCTATGTAAAGACAGCAATGATGAGACTTCACTAAAAGCTCAGAGTTTCTTGTGGAATCGGTAAAAGAAAAGGCACAAATAAAATTTCAAATGTGTTTGATATTTGAGTACTACTGAACATGTAAATAAACTTACAGTAGGAAGAGGACAGAGGACTTTTTAAATAATGTAAGCTGTAGTGAAGCTACAGCCTGCAGGTTTGAGGGACAGTTGCAGGGAAAGGAGGACAGGACAAAAACGCACAGAGAAAGAGATGAGGAGTCACAGGTAAGACGGAGAGTCAGTGATTGAGTGTGTGTGAGGGGAGGAGAGGGGCAATCTCTGTTTGAGAGAGTGCTATGTATCTCTGATATATCGTGTTGCAGAATGCAGCGCTATTCTCTAATAAGACCGCAGAGATGACCGAAAGACCAAGACAATCTTCACTTTTGATATTGGTTAGGAACATGATCTCTGTGGTCTTGAAAGTACTCTGAGACTTCATGGAAATGAACCCAGCATCATCCACGCTGACCACCAATTCCTGTCTCTAGATGTTTTCACATATGAACTTGAGCCAGATCTCGCAAGAGAAACGAGCAACCAGGTCTATGGAAGCAACCCAGACCCTTTGCTGCATGTCAGCAAAGGGTCTGGGTTGGAATCGAACACGGGCCGCTGCGGTAAAGATTCAGTCTAACGTTATGTGGCACATGCACTAACTGGTAAACCAGCGGGGCACAGCGCCAGACCAATAGGAACAGGACTTCATTAGACCGTGGCCTAGGGTCCTAATCAGTGCCCAGATTGACATGTTAGATTCCAGTCAACAGTGTTATCCCATAACTACGCTGAAAACGTGTGTAAAGCCTCAGATTTCACAGACATGTCATGTAAACCTTCAACAGCATCTTAGTATCACTCCCATCTTCATATTTTTTTTTACTGTTGCTCAGATTAAAGAGGAAATACAAGTAATCTCATTGATGCTCTTGTCTTTCTCACATTACCAAAACATACTCTGAGTTGATTTGTTTGTTTTTATTTACCAGGAATCAGACGAGGAGGAAGAGGCTGTATCCACACCCGCCAGCTCAGAGGAAGAGTCTGACTAAACACACACACTCATACTCATCATACACAAAACCCATGGACCAAACATTTATACTATTCATGTTGATATCTCACAAACAGACTGACAGACAAATCAGCGGAGTTGTATTTTTTTCTTCGTGTTTTGCTTGCTTGAGTACATTTTCACATCCTGTGACTGACTCTGAATGCTCATGTGATCTTTGATATTTGAGCAGGTTTCCCTACTGAAAGCTCAGCGAAGTGGTGGTATGCTGGTGTACTACATTTCCCAGAAATCTTGAAGGGTTTTTTTTTTTTTTTTTTTTTTTCTTCATCTCACCCATGTGGATGGTGGTTGTAGATGTATAGCAATCAGGAGCATAGGGGTTATTAGTTATTAATGCAGAGAGGAGCAAATAGGAAGCTATTTTGTTCATCTAAAAACTGCCAGAAATGTTTTTGTGTTTTTTTTTTTTTTTTTCATGTCATGTTTTCAGGCTAAAATAAATAAATCATTTTTAATAAATTCTCACTTCTCTGATCTCTTGTACACAACCAAATGCATCATAATATGTCATAATATCATAATAGCGTCATAATCGTATCATAATAGTGCTGCTGCATGATAATCAATACCAGCAGCTTTAAATCCATAATCAATTTTATGCCTTTATTAATGGTGGACATTAAAATGAAGAGTCACCGGCTGGATGTGAACTAGAGACATCGTAGTTCATGGTTGATGCTTTAACCCTTTAACCACCAGGGCGCTCCCCTCGTTTATGTTATTAGTGAGACCTCTGCAGTCATCACGTTTTCTCCAGAGCAGTGGCAGAGGACAATAAGGTCATGTCCTCTGTATTATTTAATTTAAGCTGTATGTGAATTTCAGTGGAGGAGTGGGAACAGCTTCCCAGAACAATGAGCATCTCAGAGTATATTCTGTTTTGTAATATAATCAGTCTGTTAGATTCTGTGGTGTTTTTTGTTTTTATTTGGCCATGATTCCTCTTTTTATGGTGTGGATGAGTGAAACTTCGTCATAGACCTGATCAGCTTTGTTTGAAGTGAGTCTGCTCTAAGGCAAGTTTCCATTACTGTATGTATTTGTTTTCACACATTTACATAAAGACCTAAGAACCAATTTTAGCCAATTGATAAGAAAGTCTGGAAATCAAATAATTAAACCACAGGCCCTAAAGAATGAGCTCTCAACTTTTAATCCAACGTGGACAAGAAGTCCTGCAAGTGTTCAGAGAAAAAATATGAGGTTAAACACCAACATTTCCATGAAACTGGCAGACTCCACCATGTAATGATTTATGATCAAAAGCTCTAGTACAGCTACTAAATGGACTGTTGGTGAAATTGTTTTGTCAGTATCTTTTTTTCAACAACAAGAATGAACTTTGAACCTCAACACCGGCCCGTTTTTAGCCATTTTTATAACCATACCAAGTAAAAACGCTTCTCATGTACATAAAAGCTACATGCAAGACTAAAATCCTGGCAGAGTGATCACTGTTGTTCTCAATATTGGTGATAACTAACTTATTGTAATGTTTCACCACATTAAAGGATGCACCAATCCACTGTAGGAATGCATTGACACTGCGGCTCAGGGAGATCCCATCTACATTGCCTGACAGAAGAAGAGCAAAACCTCTTACTGTTGGTTTTAGGTTATTCCCAAATGATCCCTGGTGTTGTACATCAGGCCCATTTAACCAGGCAGGGTGGTTTTGAAGTGTGTGTTATCAGTGACAGATAGATGACTACACTGGTGATGCTTGGAGAGACAGTGGTTTCAAACAGGAGGTCGAAGCCAAGTACACGGTGGTCTGTAAAAGGGCTGCTATATTAGGGTCAACGATGGTGGTTTTTAAAAGCCGAGCACCCCTGGATGTGTGGTTCCTTTCCACTCCCAACAGATGATAAGGTCCTCTTCCTGCACTCTCACTGGATCACCTGTGAATGACCTCGTGTGTGTGTGTGTGTGTTGTCAGTTATGTTGTGATAATTGTGGCATAACTTTTTCTTTGGAGTCACTTGAACTAATTTCTCCGTATTTGTGCCGCTTAAAGTCACAATGACAGAGGGAGACTGTATGTTTTCCTGCTTCATGTGGTGTGTGAGGTTGTGTTCATGTGATCTTGGGATGTTTGGTTTGTATGCTAGCGTGTCAGCGGTCAGAGGGATTAAGTATGAACGTATTTACCAGTGATGGGACACGGTGAAATGGAAAATACATTTTCCCAGTATTAATCCTGTGTCCTTATGTTTATGGTTCATTTATCTCATTCTATGCCAAATATGTCAAAAATAATAATAATTTGAGTATTTTTATAGCAAAATCCCTTCCTGTAAAGTGGTTTCAAATGTTTGATATCTGATCTCCTCTGTAGTTCCCCCGGTTGTGGAAACTCTGTTTGATCCGCAGAGTCTCTCTCAATCTTTAAGAAAAGACTAAAGACCCAGCTCTTTACAACTTCACACACACACTTCACAAACACCTCTGCACTTGATGGACTGAAGGAAGAGAAAATATAAAACAACAATAAAAAAAATCTGCATTTATGCACTCTATGCATTGCCTGTTGGCATCTACATCCTATCGGACTCAAACTTAGCTTTATGGCACTTACACATGTTGTTCTCTCCTGACTAGATCCCTGCTTGTGTTGTATCAGCTATCAGATGTACGTTGCTTTGGATAAAAGTGTCCTCTAAATGAAATTTTAAATTGTAATCTTGAACTCGGGCATTTACAAAAAATCATCCAGTTAAATGTCACAGTACAGAAGCTAAAAACACTCTAACTACTGTTTCATTGCTAGTAGTAGCTAGTAGTAATACTGCAGTATAAAAATACTCCAATACAAGTATAATTCCTGCATTCAAAATTCACTTAAAGTATCAAAAGTAAAAGTACTAATTATGCAAAATAGCCTCACTCAGTGTTAAATTTATTACATATGTACAGATTTACAGAGCCTGTAAAAAGTTTTCATGATCGACAGAAAAATCTCAAAGTGTGAAGAGATCTCTGTAAAGTGATCTAAATTAATTACCAATATGAAATATTAATATGTTAAATCATCTGTTTTACGTATCATATTTGGGTCTGAAAGTAACTATAACTGGTATAAATGTAGTGGAGTAAAAAGCAACAATATTTGCCTCTGAAATGTAGTGAAGTAGAAGTATAAAGTAGCATAAAATGGAAATACACTAGAAAGTAGAAACACCTCAAAATTGTACAATATTTGAGTAAATATACTAAGTTACATTCCACCACTGGTGTTAACATAAATCTCCTCTTGCGGCTTGAAAACCATGGTTTCCTCTTTCACAAAAATCACATCAGAGAATCCATCTGACAATCATCGGCTCTCTGCTCGTGTTTGTCTACATCCACAGTCTGACAAATAGTGTCTCATATTTACAGATGTATATGTTTCACAGTATCATGTGCCATTACAGGAATCCTTACAGTACGTCTTTATGATAAACGTTACAGCTTGTGTGCTTGTTTGTACGTGTGTGTGTTTATGTGTATCTTGTCCTGTATACAGTTACCATTAATTGACCACAAACATAATGGACCCACTTAAGAAATGACATAGTCCCAAGAACATACATTTATGCACACACACACACACACTCTGTCCTTGCATCATTACATTATCTCTTCAATGTGAGAGGCAATAATGCTGCTGGTGCTGGTGAGTGTATTGAGAAGTGGTCCTATCGTATGTCGCAATTATTGCACAATAATGCCACAGTTTGTAATTTATTATAGTGCATTTAGTCTGAAGCCTCTTACAGAGCCTGTAAGTATAGCGTCAGATTTCTTTTTTCTATACTGTTGATGTACAGAAATGCAACACAGTGATGTTTAATGCAGACCAATTGAATATTTGGTTTTATCCAAGAGAGTTGTAGACGTTTTTCACAGTTAGTCGTAAGAAACTGTAAAATCATCACAGTTGAACTTTGTCAAGAATGTGTTTACTCATCACAGTCTGGGCAGTCTGCACTTTTAAAGCTGGAAAAACCCCTGATTGCTGGTGTTGTAAGTAATTCAAATGAATTAATACTTTTTCAACAAAACATCTATTTGTTAACTCTTTTCCTGAGCTTGACTAAATATGAAAACACTTTTTCTCATCCTGGGTTATGAAAATCCAAAAATGTAATGACCCAATAAAGGCAAAGCAAGATAAGTTTATTTATGTAGCACGATTCATACTCTTTCAAAGTTCTTTACATGGGGTCATTTTGGACAAATTGTGGACCTAAAATTTGCAAAACCATGTTCTGAATTCTTTAAATGTGAGGTCTTCTGATAACAATGGACAACATGGATAAAATCCTATCACTGTATATGTTTTATATCATAATATCAATATACTGTATATCATGATATCATACATTTCCACAAAGATCAGTTAAGAAACTATCGATGGATAAAAAACCTGACAGGAATGTTTGTTTTTGGCAACTCCAGCTAATTAAATACCTCACAGATCAAAGCACTTCATCACTGTAACACATTTTCCTGTAAAATTACAGTGAAATACTGGCAGTTGTGGCTGCCAGTATTTTACTGTGTTTTTACAAGGTCACTATTCAACAGTTAACAACTGTAAATTTTATTACAGTACTCTACAGTAAAATGTGAGTTTTACAAGAATGACCGTTAACAGCAGGCTAAAATTTTACGATTCCCTGCAGTATTTTCATTTTTGCAGTAGTGATGGGGTGAGACACATGCAACAATCCATATTCAATCATTGTTTATCTTTCTTTCTTGAATCCAACTAAAAGGTCAGTAACATCACACTGAGAGATTAAAATTACATTTGTGGATTTGTGAGCTAGGTTTAAGTTATGCTAACTCTGTTTAACCCTCTCAAGCTGGTACACCTTCTTGCAGGTCTAGTTTTAACGTTTTCATTTGACTTCAAAGGCTACATCTACTCTTAAGTCAGTTAATGCTGCCTAATATTAACTTTAACTGTCTGATACTTTTCTTCCTTTGATAGTTGGCTAATTAAGGCTAATTTTCAATCAGTGAATCCAGACTTCATGAAAGGTAAAGTGTTTTTTGTACTTGGTGCAATATGCAGTTAAGTATATAAGTCAGTTATCTGCTGCTGTTTTAGAACGTAGACATGTAAAAGTTCTTGGGTTTATTTGTTTTAGGTGCTTCATTGGGATTAAACCTGAGAGCAAAATGAAGACAAGCCATGGAAAGATAGACAGCAAGATGGTCTAAAAACCTGGTGGATTTTGAGTGGCTCTTCATAAAGGTTAGTTAGGTGTCCCTTCGTGTTTGAAATGTTTCTCTGCTCTCCAGTTGTTTCTCTCTCTCTACTGTTTTTACTCTTGTGTCTCAGCAGTGAGCCTGGACACCTGTATCCAACCCACAAACTGAAGCCATTTTAAGGCATCACAAACCATGTTATTCTGTATAATGTTTAATTTAGATTGAGACTATAATTTGTCAGACATTGCTTCCTTGTAATAAATATTCCGTTCCATAAAAATGTCACTTATGTTATCCTCTTTTGTGTCAGGTGTTTTAGTATTTATGTATTTTTAAATATAAAACAGAGATGATCATTTCTAGATCTCACCCTGAACTAGAAATTGTTAAAGTAGATTACAGTAGCAACACTGTAGAAATACAGTTTATTATTGGAAAGTCTAGTTACAGTATTACACTGTAAACCTCCTATTCTACTGTTGAGTACTGTTTTAAATTACACAATAATTAACTATTTAATGAAACTATGGTAGTAACCCTGTAAAAATATAGTAAAATACTGGTGACCACAGCTGCCAGTACTTTACTGTACTTACATTAACAATTTCTAACTGTAGATTACTGTAAACTACTTAAAAAGTTTTCATCATATCAAAATTTATTTAAAAAAAACCAACTACTGTGAATTGCAGACATATACTGTAAATAACAATGTGTCTTTAATATTTGCGATCCAGAATTAAGATCTAGAAATGATCATCTCTGTTTTACATTTAAAAATGCATAAACACTAAAACACCTGACACAAAGAGGATAACACAAGTGACATTTTTATGGAACAGAACATTTATTAAAAGGAAGCAATGTCTGACAAATTATAGTCTCCTAATTATAGTCTCAATCTAAATTAAACATTATACAGAATAACATGGTTTGTGATGCCTTAAAATGGCTTCAGTTTGTGGGTTGGATACAGGTGTCCAGGCTCACTGCTGAGATGCAGAGTAAAAATAGTAGAGAGTGAGAGAGAGAAGGAGAACTGAAACAACTGGAGGGCAGAGAAGCATTTCAAACATGAAGGGACATCTAACTAATCTTTATGAAGCGGCACTCAAAATCCACCTGGTTTTAAGACCATCTTGCCGTCCTTCTTTCCATGGCTGGTCTTCATTCCGCTCTCAGGGTTAATCCTAATGAAGCACTTAAATGTGAACTGCAGAGTCACGTAGAGCTTTTTCAGAGAATTTAACAGCAAGATTACGCACAGTAATGATTAAAAGAACAGCCTCTCTTTAATAGATGAATTCTGATGATGATCATTAATGACAAGTCAAGCATTTCAATCAAGTGATATAAAAAAGCTAAGAGGACAACAGTATGAACCATGAATCTGCTTGAACTTCATACAAAGCTCACAAAGGACCCAGATGACCCAGCTGTAAACTAATAGACTTGTATCTTGTGTACATAACCATTTTTATTTGGTTTTTATGTCACCTTTAGGACATGTGTAACATCTGACCAGGATTTTAACGACGTTTGACCCAGTTACAGTAATGTTTGCTAACGAGCATCCCTGGTGAGTAAATCATACGAATAAACCAACTCAATAAACAGATAATTCACAAACTTAAGATAAAGTTTTAGATATGTGTAACTTAAGATGCAGTGAGTGAAACATGCAGGTTTGTGGGTTAGATTCCCTCTGAGTCATTCCTTAACACTGAGCATTATTGAGACTATGGCAAATAGTGTAAATTACTTTAGATAAAAGCATCCGAGAAATGTCAAAAACCCACCAGAAGGAAGTCAGAAATGTGTCTGGAGCAAATTGATGTATGGGATTGTTGTCACTGTCTCTGTGTGTGTGTGTGTGTGTTTAGTGTGTTTTCAAATGTGCATCACTGGAATATACCAGAGATGGAGGGAGAAAAGAGGCATGGGAGATGGGGATTTGTGGTGAGGGAAAAAAAGAGAATGAGGGAGGGACAGAAGAGACAGTTTTCCTCTTGCTCACTAGAATAAAGGAAGGGGAGGTCCAGTTTGTGTCATTAACCAGTGAAACAAAAACAGCGAAGGAGAGGAGAGAGACAGTGAGGTTCAACCATCAAATATGCCATGAAGCAGATGAACACGGGCCACGCCACAGGTTGACAGAGAGGACCAGTAAGAAAACAACAACCACATTTTCAAAATTAAAAGTGAGCTGCTTCATCCTTTCAAAGGAGATCTTCAGATATATTACCTCCACACCTCTCAGCAGGCACCTGTTGAGATCAGGAAGGAGTTGCACTTTTCTCTCTCAGGACTCAGGAAGACTCGATCCCAATCCAAGCCCGCCCTGATTTGCACCGACAGACAGCCATGGTGTGGAGCTGCGTCAGTGACTTCTTCACCTACGAGACCACCAAGTCTGTGGTGGTCAAGAGCTGGTCTGTGGGCATTATCAACCGGATTGTGCAGCTGCTCATCATCGCATATTTTGTCAGGTCAGTATGTGTGTGTGACTTCTTTTTTTGCGCATTTTTTTGGTAATTGTGATGTCTTATTATCAGTCTGTCACAGTTTGATTCTTTGTGAAATTAGGTGGTTTGGAAAGAGGTTAAAAGATCTGATGTTTCACTTCTTGAGGGATACGTTTTTTTTCACTTGCCTCTCATGGTTTCTGGCTATGTAGATGTAGTTTTGGTTTTAGTTGGTCAAGTTTTAAGATTTCTCTCATCACCCCAATACAAAGGATGAGATGTGTGGTGGATGGGAATATCATTAGTGTTGCTAAAACTGAGAAAAACTCAATGGCAGTTTGTATTTTTAGACACGATGTCCGAGTGACTCTGGATAATCTGTCATGTTCAGCATGATTCAGCTTTATGGGTTATTTTGTAATTTGGTTGAACTGAGCCTTTAATTTTAGATTAAAGCCCTGCACACAAACTATAATAAGTGATCATTATTTTTAGTAGACATAGAAAGAAAACATGGGGAGAGAGAGCGAGGAGGTGCAATGAAACAAAGGTCTCCAGAATCGAACTGGAGACGTTGCAATCACATGACATTAATTTTTAATGTGAAACAGGATCAGATTTTCTTTAACTTGTGCTTCACTATCGTTATATTTATAGTCGTGTGGTGATCAGCTGATAGTGCCTCTCATGTATAACTGTTACATCTGAGTCACCAAGCTGAGCTTCAGATTTTCACAAAATTAGATACCCATTAATCTTTGAAAAACCAAGAAGGTCGTTAAATAGTACTTACCGCTGTTGTGAGTGTTTTCTAATTGAAACAAAGATGGTAGCCGGAAATTACATAATATCTCCTTTTTCAATTTGTACAACATCAATCAAACTTAAATAATTTAACTATCACTTATATTTGTCAATGTCATATTCTATTTCTTTATATTTTAAAACAAAGTAACGTGTTAATTATTTTCTTGTGGGGAAAATAAATGGATAGGAAATGAAGTTGAAACTTAGGAAACAGGTTAAAAATCTTTTTCTTTTTTTTTGGTTTATGGTTCAAGGAGTTTCTGAATATTTTGGAAAAACCTTTTAGAGCAACAGTAAGTGTGTGTAACAGTAACAGTAACTTTGTGCACTGAATGTAACAAACTCAGGCTACCCTATTCATAATATTATCACCTGTGTCAACCCCTCCTCCCCCCCCCCCAAAAAAGAGAGAAAAATATAACACTTGTGAGGCGATGAAAGAGATTATTTCACACAGAAATACTGTTTTCTATCCTGCTGCCTACTGGTGAGTACAAAGTCTGAATAATAGTGAACTAAAAGAAAATTAAGTAATTTTAAAGAAGAGGTTGAATCAAAACAGATACATAAATATTTCAGGAAACATACAGTTTTTAATATTTATCACAAATGTACATTTGCAGCAAACAGGTTTTCTTTCTTTACAAATTTTAAGCCTGAATATGAGAAAGTAGATTAATTTCAAATATGTGAGCAGTTTCAGACTTCCAGTTAATTATGTCTCGTGACTGGACTCTTTATATTCTTCACTCATTCATTAATTTATCTTGAACCGCTGTTAAGTCAGTTGCGTCGTGTCCTCTGTCCTGCAGCTGGGTCTTCATCCACGAGAAAGCCTACCAGGTGACCGACACCAGCATCGAGTCCTCTGTGATGACTAAAGTCAAAGGCTTTGGTTACTATCACAACCGAGTGATGGACGTGGCCGACTACGTCTTCCCCCAACAGGTGTGTGTGACCCTGATAACACACAGTCAACACAAAGACATGACCTTTGACCTTTACTGCAACTGCTGCTTTCAAATGACCTTCCTCTTGCAACACCCACAAACACATATGTTACATTTTGATTAGATTAATGTGAGATGTTGAGCTTTTTCTGAGGTATCTTATCAGACTACACGGAAAATCTCCTCATGTTTGAATGAAAGGTTTGTGAAGCATCAGAGTCAGTATCTATAGTCAGTTTGAGCTCTTAATGCCACTGATTTAGCAGCTGTTGTTCAGTCTTTTTTTATGAAGAATACTCTCTGGAGCCATATTGACCCTTGTATAGTATTACAAAAACATACGTTATACCATAAATGTTCTGTTAATGTGTTTTAAGGGTGCAGCTGTGTTCTGCATCATTACCGGACTCATCCTCACCGAGAATCAGTTCCAAGGAAAATGTGCAGAGGTGAGGACATGTTCAAATCATGTTTTCACCCCTCTTTATTGGTTACCAGTGGGTTACAGAGTGGACGTTTGACTGATTACATTTAAAGCTACTTATGGTGGTTGGATCCAAGCTACATTCCTGGATTGCTGGTCCCCTATGAGCCCCGAGCGCAGTCTCAGATCCTCAGGCAGGACTGTTCCTATTACTGATTAAAGACCTGGTTTTTCAGTCCTTCAGCTCTGGATCTCCCTGTCTGAGGATGTAAGGCTTGCAGACTCAGTAATGTCTTTTAAACCAATTCTTTTTCTTTTTTTACCATTTATTGTATTATTTCTCCAGTTAATGTCTTATATGTTTTCTTTGTTTTATTTTATTGTATTTCATCAGATGTGATTGTATTGTAAAAGAAAAAGCTACAGTAAGTGTGTATGCATGTTTCAGATATTACTCACATTGTGGGGACTCGACTCCCTTTTGGGAACAAAAAACAAGTCTCCATAACGTAAACCATTACATTTTAGGATAAAGACTTGGTCGAGGCTTAAAGTAAGATAAGGGTAAGAGTTAAGCAGGCAGTGGTCATGGTTAAGGTTAGAATAAGTCTCTAGGAAATTAATGTAATTCAATGTAATGTCCTCTGAACTGATGGAAACACAACTGTGTGTGTGTGTGTGTGTGTGTGTGTGTGTGTGTGTTTTAGTCTGACAAAATGTTTAGATGTAACACAAGTGAAAACTGCAGCAAACATCATGGCAGCATCCTTTCAAATGGTGAGTTTTCTTCTTCTTGTATCGTTATTGCAGATCTAATCCAATCTGAAGTCCTCCAAACACAAAAAACTGCAGAGGCTGAGAGCTCAATAAGTTTAATATATGTCAAGTCTTGAACAGCAAATATCAGCTTAAGCATCGGTGGCCTCGTCGTCTCCTTTATTCATGCTCGGTGAATGTTTTACGTTACTACATTTCTTCAGCCAAGCGTCTCCCTGAAAATTCTCAGTTTCTTGATCAGATTAGATTAATGGAATATAAGTAACAAACTTCATTTTTATTAGTTTGAGTTGTTTCCATTTATCCTTGAAGTCAGATTCAAGGCCCATTTTCCAAGATTCAGAAATGTGAAGCTGCATAATGTAAACTAACAAAGTATATTTTAATGAATTAAATATAAATATTTTTTTACAAACCTTTCTGGAATATCCTCTGAACTTCCCATGATTTTATCATTTATCAGACTAATCAGACAAACACTACTTTAAAGTGTAAAAATGATTATGTCGCTTTAACATCTTTCCAATTATTCTGATGGTATGAGGTGGGGGAGGGGTCTGTCTGCCACAGTGTTGTTCCTGATGCTACCACCAGATGGCTCCCAAGCAATGAAGCCCGTTTATTTGCCTTTTGGTCACTGTAACATTATTTTGTGATCAGGAACCTCAATTTCTTGCAACATTTTAACTTCTGCAAACATCTGATTGTCTGGTACATCATCTGATGACCCTTATGTATTACTTTTCTGTTTCTGCTGGTATCATAGTTCTCCCCATTCATGCTGTAGCAGCGATACCAAGTTTACTTGGTCAGTCAGCGGTGGTTAAAGGGGTGGAATTGTGAAAAATTGACATCAAAGCAGTAAACAAAAGCCCCACCACATGTAGCAGTTAAAACCCAGGAAGTAAGGTGGATCTTTCCACATTCACACACTCTGCAAGTGGCGTAATGTTTAACAACTTTTCACCTCTGCAAGTATATCAGACACACAAAAGCCTGTTCACCGTTACGGCTTCCGCTGCATCTGCCCTGTATTTGTGTCTGATTCAGCATAACTTCTCCTCTCTCTCTCCCTTACACACCAGGTGTAATTACGGGTGTTTGCCTTAAACCCTCCAATGAATCTGAGGGTCAGTGTCAGATTGAAGGATGGTGTCCAGCAGAGAATAAAGCAGAGAAGTGAGATTTACACACACATACACACACACACACATACAGAGATATGCTTGTGCACCAGACAACATTTCCCTCATTGAAAGCCTCAACTCTTTTCTCTGTCAACACCCTCCTCAGCAAAGCGATGCTGAATGTGGAAAACTTCACAATCTTCATCAAGAACAGTATTCGCTTCCCTCTCTTTAATGTCACCAGGTACGTCGCACACAGGCACAAACTTAACCACCATAGTAACTTGTAACACGTGTGGAAAATATGTAATAAGGACACAGTAGAAGCTTGTCATCATAACCGCATAAAATCTTGGTTTCTCTCAGAGGAAACTTTCCATCCACAATGACGACATCAGAAATCAAGAATTGTATCTACCATCCAGAGACGAAGCCCTTCTGCCCCATCTTTCGTGTGGGCGATGTGCTGAACTACACCGGGCAGAATATGGAGAGCCTGAAAATGGTCTCCTCCTTTCTCCTCTTTCTCCTCAACAATTCTTTCACTCTTCATCCTCAATTGTTAACTTCACAGTGGACTACACAAAAAGTGACGTTAATATCAAATTTAGAGTTTCAGGTCTACATTATACACAATAGAATATAAACCCTTCTCACCTGTCTTCCCTTTTTTTGACCTTATGAACACTGCAAATAAAAAGCTGGATAAGTTCTGAACACTAGAGGTTATCTTCTTATTTTCCACACACTTGCAGGTATAGAGCTTCAATATATGTCTTTTTTTCCTTCTCCCTCTCTTTCAGGGTGGAGAAATAGGAATAAACATTCAGTGGAAGTGTAACCTGGACTTGAGCATCGAATATTGTGTACCCAGGTACTCCTTCACGCGACTGGACGCACCATTTGCCAAAAATGCCGTCTCCAAAGGCTACAACTTCAGGTAGTGAGGTCCATTCTTTGTGCTGATTTCTCTCATTTGCTTTTGTCCTTTTCTTCCTCTTTTTTCACTTTTTCTGTCTTCTTCTTTGTGTGCAGGTTTGCCAAATATTTCAAGATGGAGAATGGGACTGAATTTCGGACACTCCATAAAGCATTTGCAATCCGCTTTGATGTTATGGTCACTGGCAATGTGAGTTGTGTGTAAATGCAAATGGGAATTTATGTGTGTGTGTGTGTGTGTTTGTGTGTGTGTGTGTGTGTGTTTGTGTACATAAAATCACATTTTAAAACGGTTCTGCACTTGAAATGTGTGAAAGAATTATAAACACTTTTCTCTGAAAGTGTTCATAATACTGTAAATATATGGATCAAAAAGCTCGGGACAGAATCGTTCCTATACAAATGCTGTTTAAATAATTTGCTTATATTAATCAAGTAGTCCACTCACAGTGTTCATTTTGGGTCTTTTCATACGTGAAAAAAAATATATGGAAAAAATGGAAAGAATTTAAACACTACGGTAATTATATTTTTTTTAACTTTACTTCTATGATACAGGTTTGATATGTACTTAGCGGTTGTAGCACCGTTATTGCCTTGTGGTAACCTGTCTGCTTCTATCTGGTGACCTGAGGCTGGTGCTGCTTGCACATTGAAATCATAGCGGGAAAAAGAAAGTAATGTTCTCTCAATGAAAAACAGTCTCCTCAAAGCTCATGACAAACTGCCAAAAACGAGCCAACGAGATGCAGCAGCGAAACGTTTGAAACAGATGTTCTGTATTTTGAAACGGTCAATAAAATTCAGTAAATAGCAAAGCTGCCCGTTTCATGACTTTATATTCATGTAATAAATATACAAATGTCACTTAGATGGTAATCTGCATGAGAAATAAAGAAAAAATTTAAAAATTCGGTTATAATAATCATCCACTTATAGTGATCAATTTGACCCAGTCAGACATGATCACTATAAGCGGTTTCCACTGTGGTTTCAAACTGGAACAGAAAGGAGCTGGTGTCAGCAAATAATTTGGCAAGAGAATTACTTTTGTGCTAATATCTTAAAAATCTCCATCCTCGCCATTTGTCCAGAGCATAGTTTAGGTAGAATATAAAGTATCTTTGTTATCGTTTGACTCCCACCCAAACCGTCTCTTCTTCTTTCAGGCAGGAAAGTTTGACACAATCCCAACGCTCATCAACCTGGTAGCTGCCTTCACCTCCGTTGGACTGGTAAAGACTTTAAATCAGGCAGAGGATGATAAAAATGTATTTGTCTTGTCGCTGTCAGTCGTCAACACTTTGTTTTCTGTGTTGGCAGGGTACGGTTCTCTGTGACGTCATCTTACTGAACTTCCTGAAAGGGGCCGAGCAGTACAAAGCCAAGAAATTCGAAGAGGTAATGCTTTTATACTTTTATACTCTATGCAGTTTGACTAGTAATAAGTAGAAATACAACAGTTGTGCTGTGAGAAATTCTCATTTTTGTCTAACTATCTGTGTCTCTCAGGTGTCAGACGCTCAGATAGAAGCATCTCTCGCTCAGAGCCCCGGTAGCTCGCTGTCACTCAAACCAGGTATCAAGAGCTCCTATGACTCTGGAGCCATTTCCCTCACTACCTCTGACCAACCTGTCTAACAAAAACAAAGACAGCCAACCTGAAGAAATGGACAGTTCTCTTCTCCTCTCTCTCTTTCTCCCTCCCTTATTGCCTGACAAGAGATTCATTATGCCTTTTTCTGGGTGTCGGGAGTCAGTTTTAGTTTGTCAAGTTTATGGAATCTTGTAAAGATGGACAACGTTGCTGCCAGCTTCACAATTTCACAACTTCAAGTCGAAGTCAGAAGACAGCAATCTAACAATAACTGGCACACTAGAGCCTCCTGGTCAGCAATAATCAAACAAAGTAGTCAACTCTTTACCATTTATATTAAAGCTTAGTTAAAACTACCGTCATTAAACTCAGTTATTTTATTGTAAGCAGTTTCATTTTACAAGATGTTTTACAGCATCGTTAATACAATAAACAGTAAACCCTATAACCTCCCGATTGTCAGCCAAGATATTAAAGCTGAATCCCTTCTCATTGCCTGTTAGCTTTGCTTGAACGAGCAAGAATTAGAAAAACATGTCCAATACTAAAAACAGAATAAATAATTTGCATTTTGGATCATTTCTCTTTGTGCATTGTGTTTACACATACATACCTCCAGCCTTTCCTCACCTTTTTACACAAATGGAAAGACAGAAGAGTCTCTAAATGATGGGAATAAATAGTACAATGTGTGTTTGTGTGTGTGTGTGTGTGTGTGTTGTGGGGGTGGCCGCAGCGGGATAAATGTGTGTGGCTTGAGGTTTACAAATGGGCCATTATTAGTCCACTTCTGGTTGATGACGCACAGGAGACTGTGCAGACTAATGGACTAATGTAGTTTCTCCGTTTTGTGCTGACGGTCCAAAATGACATTATCATTGTTGTGCTGTTTATTTCTCTGCTTCAGTCACACGCACACAGTTTCAGCCCAGATATGTATGTAACTCTCTGTCTTTTTTGCTCTCTCTGCCACACATATCTGCCATCCATCGTTTAAAGTCTGACCAGGACGCAAATAGATCAGCTAAAGAGCATCCTAATGGCTCTGACAGTGATTTACGAGAGATGATAAGAGAGGCCACAGAGGAATTGACAGCAGTTAGCCACAAAGTTTGATGTATAAATTTAATTACACAAATCAATATAATGCATGTAATGGAAATGGCTGAATATGATATCGCACAGTGCCATAAAGTACTCCCAACTGTCTGAATGCCACCTCTGCCTCTCTTCAGTCTACTATACGGCATTCAAAAGCCAAACAAAAATGGATATGTGTGTGTATGTGTGTGTGTGGATGCACAGAGATTTGAAACTGTAAAGAAATGAATATATATGCAGTATATGACTATAATATAGCAGATTATGTCACTTTATGTATATATAGTTTACTTGGATAATGAGGTAGCAGGATTTTTTTCATATGTTATCTAGTTTTTCATCTAGAGGGAACAATGTAGACAATATTTTCTTGTTCAGGATAACAAGATGGTAGGATGATAACTGTAAAGGAATAGTTCAACATTTTGGGTGGAACTTTAATTTGCATTCAGAGTTAAATGAGAAGATTACCACCACTCAACATGAGAGTGGTTATCAATCTTCTCATCTAACTCTCCGCAAGAAGGAGAATAAGCACATTTCCCAAACATGTCGAACTTTTCTTTTAATGTTTGTCTGAACCTTGTAGATCCACTGCCTCCTGTGCTGCTACACAAGCACAGAAGCATCACTGCAGCTACAGGCCCAGAGAGGCTGATAATATCACATGTTAGAGTGCGCTTCCCCATAAGTGACGACTGACAAGAGCCCCGATGATGATGATGATGATGATGATAACAATAATGATTCTCAGAGTAAAAAAGTACTTTCAATTAAGAAACTCAGTACTTGCAGGCTCCTCTCCATCTCCAGCAAGCAAATGGCTTCTTAACATGTTTAAAGCAGCTCAGAGGCTGCGCAGCACACAATCAAAAACCACCGGCAGTCAGCACCTGACATCTCTTTCCTCCTCTGACGTTTATTCCCAGAATGGTCAGACAGGGAACCATTAAGAAGAGACACAGGATATGGAGAGAGTGGTGCTGGTTTGGTGTTTTCCAGTGTGAAATTGAAGTGGGGGGGAGGAGGAGGGTGACAATGCACTGCTGTAAAAGATACTCATTCCAAATGCTAGACTAAACACTGATTCAGCTGATGTGACACCAGCAGCATATTATCCAATCTAGACATACAGACAGAGTGGAGGACACGGACAAAAAAGAACTTTTCAGGGTAGAAAAAGTCCACATACATTAAAACTGACAGTTTTTGCTTAAACATCATAGTCTTTGTGTACATTCAGCCTCTGGAGTAGCTTGGAAAGTCTGACAGCAACTTAAACAACTGCTGCTGAAGTACGCAAGCAGTGTAAAAGCTTGAAATACTCTCAACACTCGATCAAGAGGTGGTGGTGGCCTGGAGAGTGATGAGGAGCAGAAAGTCCCGCAATAGAAATCCTGTCAGCACACACACTTTCTGTGTGCACAGCAACACACTCATCTTAACATCTAAAAATATTTTTTAATTATATATCTGCCAAAACAAGTGAAGTAAAAAATGTAAAAAACAGTCAATATTGCATATTTTCAATGTTTCACCTCATTCACATGTACGTTATTTGAAGAGTCTTAAAGGATGTTTGGCAAACGTCTTGGCAGTTTTTACAGTCACTATCTGTGCTTCCTCCCTGTGTTCATCCTCTTCAGAGCCAGTATCCAGGCAGGGAGAACAGGCCGGCGTGCAGGTGGCACCTCCTCCTCTATTGCTGCCTGCTCCACCTCAAACTCCTGCTCTATGACAGAGTCCTCCTCCGCCCCCAAATCATCCTCTGAGTCTGTAGCATCCATATCCAGTTCGGCCGGCGCTATGGCAACCACCTGCTCTGAAAAATGAACCCGCCGGTTCTCCTCAACTCGCCTCTGATCCAGAGAAGGATGAATGGAGTAAAAAAAAGAGGGACAGAAAAAGTAGTTATAAAACTGTTAAGTTGAGTTTCATCATTCTAAAATCTTATATTTGGTTTATGTAAGATTAGTCACTCAATATTTCAGTAACATTTAATTTTAAAAGTTACAAATTACAAGGAAAACTGAGACAGTGTTCAATTGGTACATTTTCAATTAATTACATTTAATCTTTTCAGTTTTAGTCTCCTGCATAATCAGATTTATCTACAGGCAAACAGTAAATTCAATGTAGTATATCAGAAAAACAATGTTTCTAACAATAAATGAATCATAACTGAATATTTACATGGGTTTAAATGAAGTGATTCTTTCAAAGACATTCCTATTTTTCTTACAATAAGAACCAAATTGTGAAGTTCTTTTCAGAAAATTTCTTGGAAATTATTAGGAAACTATTCAGGAATTACAGCCATAAAATGAAGTGTTACCAATATTTCAAAAACAGACAATTTAACCTATGAACACATGTTATTGTGTGGACAAACGTGTAAAAATGGACAGAACTTTAACTGTTTTTCCATAATAAGTTTCCTGTTAGCAGCCACTGTAAAAGACAAAAGCCACTTTGTTTAAGTAATTTCATTTTGGGACAAAACTTTTATTGTGCACCATTTACACCCACTTTAAGCTCATCTAGCTACAACATACTGTAGATGACATTTTTCAATTTCAAACCACAAGGAGGCACTGTGAGAAACAGTATCTTTACCCTTTTTGTCAGCGTTTCCATTGAGGACACTGAATCCCGGGATATGGATTGTTTGAGGACACCTTGAGGTGCAGGACCGCAAGGAGTGAAAGAAGATGGAGAGTGAGATGGAGGAGACATGACGTTATCATGATATGACACTCCTGTCTCGTCCATCACATGGCTGCTTGGTACGCTCAGTGAAGATATGGACGCCTCTGTGAGAGAGAGAAGAGAGAGAATTGAGTTTTCTATTTCTAAAGTACATATTTGGCCGCCTGTGATGCCTGAAATCTCCACAAATGGCAAGAATTTAGTTGTTCTGATGCTTTTACGTCACCTGTCCCCTCAGCTGATCGATGCTGTCTCTTCCTGTTGAGGTGGACTCTGCTCCTCAGCGCTGGGTTGTCCAGAGTATCTGCAGGCTGCAAACAGAAACAGATTACAGGGTGATCAACACAATGATCACAAGTGAAGTTAAAACATCATATCACAAAGTAGAATCTAGGAAAGTGCTTATAAGTGCTTTTAGGTTTTCATGTTGATATTATTGTAAATTTGGAGAAGAGGAAAAAAATAAATGAAGTGATATCTAACCTCTACAAAGGAAGGAGGTCTTGGTTGCATATTTGATTGAGTAAGACCATGTTCCATTGGTTCTGATTGATCAGCCCCATTGCGAACATTCTGCACTGGCAGGAAAGCATGAGGAGATATTTGTGTCATGCTGAAATCTGAAACTGGTGATGACTTGCTTCCCCTGAAGCTCCACTGGTTGTTCCCATCTCCTTGTTGGCTCAAAATCAGAGACGATTGACCACTATCATAAGGATTTGGTGTGATTTTGAGTTGGCTTGGTGGCTCTTCGGATGGTCTCTGATTGGCTGAGGGGGCTGAGACGGCAGGGTTTAGGAACTTAGCCCACTCTTGACCTGTGACGATCTCCTCCAGTAAGCTAAATGAGCCGAGGCCAAAATCGAAGTCACTGCTAGATCTGAAACAAGAGAAAAAATGTCTGTAAACTCAATGCAGTACATGCAATCACCTCAGCCTCAAGATTAGGAAGAATAATACATCACAAATTTGCCTTTACAATCTAAACCACATGCGACACCTTCCACACTCTTGATATGAGGAACTCAAAGATCAAGCCTGTTGATATTCTGTTACTGCCAACATGAAAAGAAAACCATGAAAAGACCAAAACCAATAATGATCCTGTGTCTGATGTATCTTATTCCTCAATGCCATAGAGCTCCATTGTTGTCAAAATTATTAAAAATGCAAATTAAGCACTGGGTGACATGTTTACCACAAATATAGGCACTGCAACATTTTACTGAAGGAAATGTGTATTAATCCACAGTAGAAAATAGTCCCCAACAAAAACCCCAACACTATTTACTCCTGTTGCCAAAAACAACAGTTGCCCAGCTGTTTTGGGAGATTAATGAGCCCATTTTAGAAATGAAACTATATATTTGTGACTCATTTTTAAAGATTTACATCTTCATTCGGAACAAATGGGCTGCTGGGAGTTGAGGGACACAGACAAGATAGGAAAGTCAGAAAGTATTGAGAGATGGACTAAGGCATTGTTGGTTTTGGTCTTTTAATGGGATTAACTGATGATTAAAAAATATATATATATAAAGTCTGATCCTTTAACTTCGAGGGGAAGAGCATGTGTTTCTTTCAAATGTTGAACATATTTATTCAAGTCCTTTTTTTCACCATAATTGTGTTTTGTGTCCATTTTCATACTTCTATTTCACTGATTTTAGTGAGACACATTTACTCCATTATTTGACAGTGATTGTTAGTAGTTATTTTGCAGACTATAATAAGCATTTAATGAGATGCAGTGTTATACAGTAGATTAAACTTCCCTGTTGTATATGACATAGCTGAAATGACTTCCACGACAACCAGCATTAAACTACTTCCTGAACTTTATGTGCATCAGTAAATCAGTAATAAAACATTGACAAGGGCTCCTCAGAGAGCATAATAAATGATTTTGATGCTTCAAGTTATTTGCTGATAGTATGTCTGTACTTCAACTCAAGTAAGATTTTGTATTACCACTACTTTTAGTTAGGTAAAGGGTCTGAGTACATCTTCCAACACTGGTCTCTTTGGTGATGTTTTCATGAAAACTCATGTTTTGAGAATCTCACGAGACTTATCTGAATACAGAAGTGTGACTGAAGATGGCTGCTGGCAGATGATGTTAGTGACGGGTGTGTTTAGCATATCAGATCAGAAAGAGACGCATCAGATGGAATAAATATCGCTTATCTGATACCACTATGGTTGGAAACGTCTCAGAAACACCTCACATACATATCTCACTTGTGTCGCTTTAGGGCTCAGAGACGAATGAACGAAACCTGAGTGTGAGAAGTTTTAGCTTGTGTCATGCTGACTACACTTCTAGTTTTTTTTTTGTTTTTTTTTAAATACATTTTTAAGATAGTTGTTGGTTGATTACCTGATATGCCCATCACTGGTCTGTTCCTCTGAGTGTGCAGGAGGAGTTTCACTGGTCGCACTGCTGTCCAGTGAAGGGAAGATACTTTCTCCGTCCTTATTTGATGTATTGATCAGATTTTCTGATGTCTGAGGTGAACTCTGTGAAGCACAAAAAATATTAAATCTTCTCAAGTTGCAACTTAACATCAAGATGTTTTATTTTCTAATTCTGACAAATCAAATCGAAACATACAACTCACTTCAATTCCTTGCACTCCCTCCTCTTTTCCTCTTTTGCCAAAACTCCCCGGCCTCTCTCTCCATCTCTCCTTGATCTTCTGAGTCCATCTCCTTGTTTTATTGTCAGATGATCGCTGTTTTCTTCTGGACGAGCTGTTGGCTGTTGTCGTCTGGACAATCTGCGTGTCTTTACTTTGTGCCGAAGCTCCAATTCCTCCATTTCCCACATGCAACACTTTATTCTCTTGACCTCCTGTGTTAAGATCTGCACCCTTCAAGGACCACAAATAGACTCTGGGTGTAAACCCCTGCTCCTGATTCTGTCCTGTGGTTGTGACAGCATCTTTATTACCAGCTATGCTGCCAAAACTCCCCGTTTCCCCTTGTATCTCACCATCGGTCCTCTCAAAGGAAGTGATATCAGCATCCTTAAGTGATTTGGCAGGAAACAACTGCCCTGTTCCTGTGTGGGTGATCCCAGGCAATGTGGCCTGTCCGAACACCCTGTTCTCACCCTTGTCAGTGTTGTCTTTGTGGGAGGGGAAGGAAACAAGACCACTGTCCAGTTCACAGCTGTGACCTGGCTGTTGTCTTTCCCTGTCTTTGAAGCCAAAATTACTGTCCGCAGCAGAGATCCCAAAGCTTTTTGTGGGGATACCATTTGCACCGAACACATTTATAGGACTGTTATTTACTTTCTGGAAGTTGGCGGCTCCTCTCTCTCCATTTTTCCCCAGTGTGGGAGCAGATGTGACAGGTACAGGTGTGTGCAGGCATGCCTGGCTCTCTCTTCCTGGCTGGAGCTTCAGTCTCTGCAGCATGGACTGCAGCAAGGCCTGATTGTCTTTCGGATTGTGTGACTGAGACATCGAGGAACAGAACTGCTGCGTATCAAATGCAGAAGTCACAGAAAAGCACTTCACGGTCAATGTAAAGGATAAAACATTCTACACAGTCCTACGTGATGTGACAGCAGAAACGAGCTGTGTGTGAATCACGTCACCCCTTTGTCCAACTTGTGTTGCTAAATAGACTCCTGTGATGGTTGTTTTCCTCTTTTGTCATGTTCCAGTCTTTTTCCATGATCTCCATAACAGTTTCTCACCTCGAATATCAAGGCAGATCCATTTTAAAGTTCGCCTTCCTCAGCTACGATAGTAATTCCACTTTTTTTTCAGTTTAAGTTGCTTCTCCTCACAGATGCCTTGCCACCATACTGCTTCCACTCTTTCATGATCCTCAGTTGTTGCAGCAGAAATCTCTCTCTCTTACTGTGTCTCTGTCTTTCACCAGACGTCCATAGTTTCTGTTCACAAAAGCTGTTTTAGTCACACCTCTTCTCCAACAGGCATTTCTATCAGCAGTGACAGGAGGAGAGACGGAGTGCAGCAGCAGCAGCGTTCCTCATATCTTACACACTGAAGCAGACCAACGAGAAAGACCAGTGAGGTAAGATAATTGTGTACTGACAGTGACTCTCGCTCTGTGTCTCCCTGCCCATCTTTCTATTTGCCCTGCCTTCCTTGCTATTTGTCTGCCTGGCTCCCTCGCTCACATATGTGCACACACACCCTCTTTCTTCCCACTGTAACCCTTGAGTAGTAATTACAGGGTATTTTTGAGAGCAGCTGCTATTTATGTGTTTCAAGAATGAAGAAATAAGAAGATGCCTGCAATGACCTTTGGAGTAACACATTTTATATTAGATAAAAGAGCACTACTGTCTTTTTTGGTTAGATAAAACTGTCAAAAGTTTTTACTGTTGTGGGAGGAATAAAATATGAGAGATTTTATTTTAGCTTCAGTGTGGTAACACAACACAAAATCACCCAACATGATACAATACTGGAAAGTAATCTGTTGAATACTACTTTTTCCTGAAAATATAATTTTTTCATTCATATTTTTATTGATATTTGTTGATGGTATACCACCAACTAGAGGTATTATATAACCTACCACTGTCTTGTACAATGTTCAGCATACAAAATGAGGCTTTTCATCATTCAAAGTCCCGAGCACAATCTAACTAAAGGATTTAAATGTGTTATTCAAACAGTTGAACCCCCCCCCCCCCCCATTTAGCTCGTGGAGTAAGTGGTATAAACTTAAGTATTAAGTACTAAGTAAATGTCCATTATTGTAATTTGTATTATTAAAAATGTTTCAAGATGTATATACTCTAATAATTTGTGCCTGATATGGTTAAAAAAAAGTTCAATTACCTAGTTAGAAATTCTTAAAATTACTTCTTAATTCATCTTAATTCTTAATCTCCTCTTTCTCCTTTATTAAAAATCCAGAATCTATGAAAATGTAAATATTTTTCATTTTAAAAGTTGTCCTGTTGGACACAAGATGTGTCCTACTTCACTGTAAAGTCCATTCTCAGTGTTTGTGCACTGGAGGCTTCAAGTTTCAACATCACTCTTGTGTGAGTCGAATATTGGATGAAGATCAGATTCCAAAATAGTTGTGATGTTACAAATCATGCTCGTAGGGTACAACCCTTTAACACACAGAAACTTGTCACTTTCAGTAGATAAAAACTCTGCACATACATCATTCTGCACAGTGAAACTCAAACATCCAACTGAAGGAGAAAGAAGAAAAACACATTTTGAGTAGAGGGGGTCTTTAACTATAATATAAAGTAACATGTCTTTTTTTTACCGTTTAATATTTATGTCATCACTCTTCACTTCTTTGTACTATTTGTATCCTGTTTACAGTTCACAGAAACCGTTTCCTGTATATAGTTGTTCTTTGTCCTTATCGCTGAAGATTGGTGTGTGTAAGTACATTGAGAGTCACTAGACTGGAGTCAAATTCCTTGTATGCATAAACATACTTGGCCACTAAAGATAACTCTGATTCTGATAATTAAATATCTTAGTCCTCCACAATCCCATGCGGAATAAATTCAAGTGTAAAATGTTTCACATTAATATCTTTGGAATGAAGCCTATTGTTAATATCTCACCACAGTTTGTCCTCGATTAACATGCAGCTAGCTGTAAAATAAATTAAACACTCAACAATACTGCAGCCAATTCTTTGCGAGGTTTTAACTCAGAAGCGCACTGCACATGCGTGTAGTAAAAACACGCCCCTCTAGAGTTCCTGACGGTCTGATTGGTCCACAGTGCGGAAGCGGGTTATGGCGGCGTAAACACATGCGTAAACAACAACGCCAAGATCAGCGCAAGATACCGCTTAGTGGAGTCGCTATCGAAAATAAATCTTTAAAATAAATAGATATATTTATAGAGGGAGCATGTTTTCGGCACGAGGAGGATTTCTGCTCGGTGTACCAACTGTTAAAACTCCCGCGGTTCACTAGTTTCTGCTAACTTTTAGCCGTTGTTTGCTAACTTAACGGAAAAGTAGCAACTGTTGGTTAGTTTTGCAGTGATGGACTGCGTCGTGACGGGTGGAAACGTGAAAGGTAGCAAACATCTCTTGTCTTTTCAGCACTGTCTTTATCTATAACATCAGTATAAGATATGAATTAGCTGTTGATAGTAATTATGTTGTGTGTGTGCGTGTGTGTGTGTGTGTCTGTCTACCGTCCAGTGCTGGCCAAAGCCATCCACTCCCTGTCCAGGATCGGTGATGAACTCTATGTGGAGCCTCAGGATGATGGGGTGAGCGTCTCTGATAAGGTTTTATACACCCTCCCGCACTTCTTCCTGCCATACGTGCTGTCTTGTTGCTTCCTGTTTGTGCGCACTATATGACTGATTTGGGTAATTTTCTCTCTCTCTCTCTCTCTCTCTCGCAGCTGGCCCTGCGGTCTGTGAACTCCTCTCGGTCGGCATATGCTTGCTTCCTGTTCGCACCACTCTTCTTCAGCAGGTGCAGTGTGTGATAGAGAGAGTATGAGCCAGTGAACATCACTTTTTTTGTCTGTCATTTCTAGGATCTAACTTCCCCCTCCCATTTTCTGTGCAGGTATACCATCCCCAGTGGGCACTCCTTCCGCTGCAAGATAGCAATAAGGGTGTGTTAAGAGAAAGAGATGAGCAATAATCATTCTTATGGTGTATCCAGTTTATCTCTCATTCACAACATTTACATGGACAGTGTTACTTTTTTTTGTCTGATGTATTCCAAATCCCTGTCAGATGAGTGCAAGCTTTATCAACAACACCTGATCTTTCCAAAGGTGTTCTTTCAAACTCTTAACACCATTATTTACACACAAATCGATATTTTTTTAATTCAATACAGAAAGATCCAGGAATTGGGAATATGGAGTCTCTTTTCTTATATTTTCTCAGTTGGTTTGATCAAGTTTGCATTCCTGCTACCTCATGGAGAGGCAGAAGCTGGATGTTTTAACCATTCTTCCATTACTTCTTGCTCTCTGTTTCAACTTCTCTGACTCAATTGCAGCACGTCATATTAATTACAAAAGAATAATGGGTGATGGGAGGCACGCCCGGTGCAAGTGATGTAATGTAGCTGCTCATTGTGACAATGAATATACTAAAGATCAGCAACATCAAATATCAGCTTTTTTCAAATAGCCATAGTTACTTCACAATCTTTCCATGAACCCTCTTGCAACTGTAGAGGTACCACCTCGGCTACAAGTACCACTGGTTGGGATTCACTGATCTGCAGTATGTAATACAGTTTCTTTTAAAATTCTTCTCTTCATTTACCTTTTACATAATTTCAAAGCCGAGGCCGATTACTAAATGAACATCAAACTTTCTAAACTCAATTTCAGATGCTATCTTTTCCTGTCATGGTACAACCTTGTGGTTCACATGGTGTGAAATTTGCAAAACCTCAATGCTTCCTTGTTTTAACAGTCATACATGGCAGTAATTTCACAGGGTAGAGCTTGTGTCAAAAAGGAGTTTTGCTGCCATATAAAAAAAAAACGTAATGCAAGTGGAAATGTATAGTTTCACGGTTAAGAGTGTCTAAAATGTCCTCAAATGTGACTTAAAATGATCTTTATTGGGTTATCAGATAATTGCAGTCTATATTAACATATTAATAGTCATTTCCTTGTGTATATATTCTTTCATTCTCTTCATATGTTCCTCTGTGTGTGAGTCAGAGTGTACAGGCAGTGTTCAGGTCACTGGCGACTCTGGAGAAGACGGTGGAAAAGTGTCACATCGTGCTGGACGAGCAGAAGGACCGTCTGACCTTCACCCTGCACTGCAAACATGGTATCACTGCGTCACTTCCTCAGCATCTGTTGACAGGAATGATTTCAAAAGGGTTACATCTCACTTTACACTTGACAGGTTTTTTAATTCATTTTAGCACGTCAGGCATTAATTGCATTATAATCTACATGTTTGTGTGTCATGTTTACTCTTTAGGCCTCCTGAAGACACATAACCTGTCTTTCCAGGACAGTGAAAGCTTACAGGCAGTGTTTGATAAAGACAGCTGTGCCAACATATTCAGAGCCCAGCCCAGGTCTGTTAAATCTTTCTATTTTCTTTTCTATAAAAATAAGAAAGTACTGACATCTGCCTTTTCCTTCTGTCGTGGACCCTCTGACATCATCTCTGTAATATTTGCATTTGGTTTTCCAATTTCCTTGTAATCGGCACTGGAAGAAAATTGATTCTTAAGGTGGAAACAGATATATTTTTTCAGACTACAGCTGGTTAATTACATGAATAAATCAATAAAATTTAGCAAATAAGGTGAAATCTTTTACAAAATGGACATTTTCTAGCTGCTAACTCACTCACTTTTTGTCTTCCCTTCCCTCTCAGGCTGCTGGTGGACACAGTCGTGCATTTCCCGCCATCTCTGGAAGAAGTGACCATGTCAGTGAACGACGAACGGATGTGGGTCAGGAACCATGTGGAGGAAGAAGCAGGTGACTCTGCTCAGCTCACCATGTCTGTATTTACAAATAAGCCAACATAGTTATTGAAATTCTTTAAATTATTATTATTTCTTTCAAATCTTAAGAAATTTAGAATCAAAAACATCAGCAAGGACCAGTAAACCAAAATTATTATAAAATATAAGAAAAAAATAGACAGTGCCTGAGTGGTTTTAACTATATTTACTAATTCCTCAACTGTGAGTCAATTGCTGTTATTGACATTAATAAATATTACATAAAAAAGAAAAGATGAACATGATCCCTGCAGTTCCCTTGTGGTTTACGGCAGAACAACAGATTTGTACTGTGCAGTCTTGGCTGTCGTTAGTCAATGTATCCTTATTCTCCAAGTTAATAGAAAATGTGTCTTTGTAAGTGATCAGTGAAGAAAAAAAAAACAGTATTTTTGTTCCACGTTTGAAACTTTTTTGTCCTCAGATGACTTTTGATTTTCATTCATTTTCTTTTCTTGTCTCTCTCTCTCAGAGCAGTCTAAGGGCATGATGACAGAACTGTGTCTGGCCTCTGACGAGTTTGACCATTTTGCCGTCAAAGCTCACAACAGCATCACCTTCTGTCTGAAGGAGCTACGGGTGAGACAGAGGACAAAGGGGGGAGGAGGATTAGTGAAGAGGTTGTAGGTTGGAGAATTGACCAGAGAAGTCCTATGAGGGCAGTTAAACATGTGCTGTGGTTGATCTTTTTTTTTTTCTTGCATTGATTTACTCATCAGGCTTGCGAAGTGATTAATTATCATCTCTCCTGCAGGGTTTGTTAGTGTTTGCAGAGTCTACAGGTCTCCCTATTTCTATATACTTTGATGAGCCAGGCAGGTGAGCAAATTCACTTACAGCTGATGATAATTGATCACTTGTTTCACCGCCGTGTATTGACATATACATTTTGTGTGTATGTCAGCCCTGTGGTGCTTTCAGTAACAGACAGTGTCCTGGAGGGGAACTTTGTGCTGGCAACGCTTTCTGAAGATGCCAACCTCCGTAAAAACAGCACTAAAAGGTAACAAAACAAATAAGACTGAATGGTGTGGAAAAACATTCTGCGTACAAGTTGTCAATGAGTCTTAGAAAATGCCAGCAGTAGAACCAAATAAAACTATCCAAATGGCCTCTTCAGCTCAGCATCAGGCAGGAAATTCTCAGTGTTTATCTTGTAGAGATACTGCGCCCCCTGGTGGACAAGAACAACATTGAAGACAGCTGTTCAGAAGCTGCCATGTTGAGCATCTTTTCAGTAGGGAAGCAGTTGTCTACTCTGGAGATTCTAACTATTTGTTAAACTGTTGCAGTGATGAATAAAAATGAAAATGATTACCAACATTGACAGTGGCTTTGTGGCCCTCGAAAATGTATAATAGAAAGAAATCCTAGAGTGCAGTATGTGTGACACATTGGATATCGGTGGGGCTGGATTTTCAACATTGCCAAAATACCCCACATATCAAGAATGCATGACGCTGAATGTTCAAGTCTGCACTCCCACAGTCTGCAGTCAGAACTACACCTCTTTCAAACCATCGATCATCTGTGTCTATTCACCATGTCAGCTGGGCCACTCTATAAAAAAGGGATGATACTTAGAGAATTAAAACCAATTGCTTCTTCATATAATAAAAGGATAAATGGTGAAGATTCCCTGCTTGATATCAGGAGTAAAAAAGCCACTCAGATTAACAGAGTAACTTCTCTTTATTTGGCATTTTCAGTATCATACTGCCAGGAAGAGACATTCCTCTTCCTCATTCATGTCATATTTCTAATTTCCACTCCTCAGTGTAAGCACACTGCCGCCGCCCCCTCCTGATGACTTCATGAATGACGACATAGACTCCTACCTCATCGCCATGGATACCAGCATTGCGCCAGGCCCCTCTGCTTCTGGTCCACCCACACCCCCGTTAGCTGATTCCACATGTTTAAAACAGCCTGCTGCAGCCAACCATAGGACGAGGCTACACAGTGAAGAGGAGGAGGAAGATGAAACATCTGATACTGACAAACCGCCGTACAAGAAGGTCTGATTAAGCTTTCGCAGGAAGTCACACAGTACGGGGGGGGTTACCTAAAAACAAAGATCAAATTATATATTTTTATTTTTTATACTTAGAAAGGACTCAATTAAAAGGTTCAGGCAAAACATATAAAAAGCTGGAAGAAAAACATGAACCTGAAAATGGGTTACAAGATGAACAACCGTCTAACTGCATGTGTCATTGTGGTATTTATTTGGCAGAATAACAAATGGCAAAATACCACAATTACGAAAGATTGCAACTACATAAAACAAGCATGAAACTCCCAACCTTTACTCAAACCATCATAACAATGAATTACAAAAGTTATTATCTGAACCACATCCTGATACACACAAAAGCAAGGCCCAATATTCTTATAATATTTTTTTGTCCTTTTCGCAGTTCTGTTCCTTGTTCTTCGGATCGGTGCTTCCCCCGTCTTCTCAGATGACCACTCAGCCGCTAACGACCCAGGAAGTGCTCGCCAGTGACAGTGAGGATGACTCGCCAGTAGAGTGACAGAGGACTGATGGATGACAGGAGAGAGACGGACTCACCTGAAAGTGGGCGCATGCGTGTGTGCACTTGTGAAAACTTTGACACCGTACTACCTGGAGTATTTGAAAACAGAAACCAACACCTTAAACCCTCATTTTCAAACCTCACTTATCGGCTTGTACTGTGGATTTTTTTTTTTTTTTTTTTTTAACCTGAGTAACACGGTCTACAGTACAGAACAGGATTGCCACTGCTACTGTACTCCAACTTTTTATTGGACTATAATGTGAATGTTGGGATTATGTGAAACTGGACTTGAAGCGCTTTCTGTTTGTTTTTGTTCTGAGTCTTCAGTTTGTGATCAAGATGCAACGAAAAAAAAAAGTTCCTTGAAATAAAACAAACATATTTTTCAAAATATGTAAACATCATTTAGTTTTTTTATTTACATGTCAAAAGGTTCAAGTATAACAAAGATTTAGGCTGAGAGAATCTCTGCTCAGATATGACAGATGGGTTCTGGAGGGACGAGGTCTTGAGCGCACGGTTATAATAAAAGCTTTTAATAAGGTGCAGTGACTTTTTGACACATTTTGACATACAGTAAGGAATATACATACATCAGGAAGAATAGCACCTAATCAAAAGCTTAAACTATGACCGTGTGCTCCAAACCTCTTCCTTCCTGACCTATAACAAAGATATGTGTGTCAAAAGTAAGATTCAGCATAAGAAGCAGAATGTCTAAGTGTCTCTGAGCCAGTGTTTGCAGGCTGAGGTGCATCAGTGCCGCCTTTCTCTTTTTGCACCTGGAAACTTTTCCCCCTCGTCTGCGGTTTCTTCCTCTCTTTCTCCCTCTCCTTCTCCAGCTCTTTCTCTCTCTTCTTCCTCAACCTCTCCTCCTCTTTCTCCCTCCTTTCTTGCTCCCTCCGCCTCCTCCTCCTCTCCCTGGAGGTCAGCTTCTCCTCCTCTTCCTCGACCGGTTTCCCCGTCTCCGTTTGGTCACTGAAGTCCTGAATCAAGATTTTGGGGACTTGCATTTTGGGTGTCCCCTTTTCTTTGGTTTTTTTGGGCTGCTCTCCTCTCAGTCTGCGGAAGAGACCAAAACGTTTCGGGGGATCTGGCTGCCCCGCTTCCTGTTGCGCTGCAGTTGCCTCAGTCACTTCTGTGGACGGCAGCGAAGTCACTTCTGAAGACACATCAGGGGCAGATGAGGTTGGGTTGGGAGAGTCCGTGTTTTTGACTTGGTCTGGCTGACTGGGGATAGATTGATTAGTTTTCTGCGGGGAGGTGAAGAGATCTTCAGAAAGCCTGCGTGCTAACCTGGACCCACGGGAGCTGGACGACTTGCGGATGCGGAAATCACCAGAAGAGTGGCTGCTGGTACGCCCAGAGACTTGTGTCGTACCGCTGTCACTTGGCTCAGTCTGGTCTTTTGCAAGGTGAGAGTCATCTTTGTTTTGGACCTGTGGGTTGCTGTCGGTATGTGGATCGTCTGTTGGTGGAGAAGAAATGAAAACACAGTCCTCTCCTGCTGTTTCTTCTTGAAGATCTGTACTTTTCTCTTCCTCTACAGGACCCATCGTGACTTGGCTCTTTGGTTGTTCAGGTGCAGGCTGCCCAACAGCACTTATTTGGACTAAACTCTCCTTCCCATCAGGCTCAGCGGTGAGGTTCAGGCCTGGCTGTGTTGAAGTCTCCTCCTCCTCTGCAGGTGCTGTGGAGTCTGAAGTCTCCACGTTTGTCTCTGTTGGCATTTCTTCTACTTGTGTTTGATCACAAATACTTGTGTCATTGTCAACCTGTGCCTCTGATGGTACAGTCAAAATAATTTCTTCTTTATCCTGCGCAGGTTCAGATCCTGTTGTATCGCTTTCTTTCTCTGAACTTTGAGCAACTGCTTCACTCGTCAGTGTCACTGTCTCATCTGCAACTGGTATCTCTGCTTCAGTCTCTGTATCTGCTGCCACGTCGGTGTCTTCTTCATCATGGATGCATTCAGGTGGAGGCGGTGTAATTGTTTCTTTCTCTGTATTCGTCTCACTGGGAGGAAGCGTATCGTGTTGTTCTGAATTTGTCTCTATATCAGCCTCAAATTGGTCCTGTGTGTCTTCCTTCTCTTGAGGCTGTGCCACCACATCAATTTCTGTCTCCGTTTGGGTGTGGGGCTCTTCTTTCATATCTATTTCTGTTAATGACTCACTTCTGTGGTATTTAACTTCAAATGCACCACCCTGTGAGCTTTTGTCTGTCTCTGTGTCTTGCTGTTGCGTTTCTGTCTCTAATGTTTGATCTGGGTTTGTGACAGTATGAACTTCGACATCACCGTCTTCCTCTGAGAACACCGTTGTCTCTGGTTTTGTTTGTAGCTCAGCCTCTACTTTTACTTCTGCGACTGCGTCCACCTGTGTCTGTTGCACATTTTCAGTTTCTGTCCTCTCCTCGGGTTTCACATCAACCTCTGTCCTCAGTTCCACCTGCACCTCCACCTCTTTGTCTCTATCTGCATCTGCATCTTTCTGTACCTCGGTCTGATTTTCCTCCACAGCAGCTGTATGTTCACTTTCTGTCACCTGTTCTTCCGTCTCTTCCTTTGTGTCTTTGCCCTCAGTTTCCTGATGCGGGACTTGTGATTGGATGTTAGAGTCCAGCTCCTCCACATGTTCAGAGGTTTGTTCAGCTGGCTGAGGAACATTTTCAACAACCTGAGCTTCTGCTGGACTTTGGGTTGTTTCTGTCTCCACGGTTGTGTCTTCTTCTGCTGAGGTTACTGTCTGTTCAGATAGCAACGTCCTTTGTTGGCTTTCCTCCTTTTCCATTTGTTCATCCTGTGGTTTAACAGGCTCTTTTTCTGTCTCTTCTACATGTTGTGTTGGTATGTTTTGGCTTTCCTCCATCTTTTTGGGGACCTCGAACAGTTCTTTCTGTTCAGTTTGTCCCGTCAGTTCCGGCTCGCTCTGTTTTTCATGTTCCTCTGAAACAACGTCCTCCTCCTCCTGAACGCCCTGCACCTTCTTAAAATTTAAGTCAGTCCAGCTTCCCCAGTCCTCCTTTGCTCCCATTGAAAGATGCCTCACAACTTTACCACCCCCCGCCCATTCGTTACCCTTCCCCCCTTTCCTCCACTTCTTGTGAAGGAGCGAAGGAGACAGCGAGAGGGTGGAGGCCGAGCGAGCCAGAGGGGCAGACAGGTTGCCTTTCTCTCTCTCCTTCCTGTCGCGTTCCTCCTCGCTGTGTCGAGCCCTCTCCCACGCCATCCGGTATCCCTGGCAGCGACCTCGGGGGTCAAAGGTGGACGAGGGTCTGTCTTTTCTCCACTGTTGTAACGTCTTCTCTGTCTGCCTCTCCAGATCTCTGGCTGACAGCGTCACCGAGCACACCTGAGACGAGAAGAAAAAAAATTAAAAACACTGTTCTCATTATTGTTTTACTGTAATTTTCAGAATTTTAGATGATTAACAGTCTTACAGTTGAAGAGTATTACCTCATAATTTATGTAGTATTACACATTAAACACATAAAAATGTAATAAATCAATAGCTCAGTATGGAAATAATACAAACTGAAGTTATTTACTTTTATGCAATACTTTAAGACTTATTTGCACTGCTGTAAGCTCAAAAAAGGAAAAACATGAGTTTATGCATAACAAAAGCAGATAATCAGCTTGAAATCTTGAAAGTGATCCATGAGATGGAAGACTGACAAATTATTTATACATCGCAAGATGTAGAAAATGGATAGTATAACTTCTTTTTCTGTTGTATGCTTTATCATTCATAGGCAATCATACACCAGTTGTGTAGAGCTACATAATGACTGGCTGTTTGTTATATGGATGTCATGGCAACAGCATAGTTGTTTATTACTGACACGTAAGTAAGATTATTTGATAAAAATGGCAGCTGTAGTTTTTAGCAGCATGCTGTCTAGTGTGAAACATTTTTTTCCTACCTTTTTGAAAAGTTTTTGTTTTTTGCAGTCAGTTTCCTGATAGTTCCTCCATTTCCACTAACATTAGTCAGGAACACTGTGTTTGTGTTGCATGAACTCACACATAGTAAACCCGATTCTCACAGTGGCGGCCTTGTGCTTCATTCTCACCTCTGCTATGAAGGCGTCGTCTTCCTCTTGGACCTGCTCCCTAACGGCCCTCAGCCTCTCCAGAGTCTCCATCTGGCCCTGGCACTGCTTCCTCTGGTCAGCCCGGCCCAGCACCCGACGGACAAGCACCACCGCCACCTGGAGCAGCACCCGCACCCCTGCAACGCAAAGAGAAGAGGAGGAGGGGGACAGAGAGAGAGAGAGAGAGAGGGGTAAGAGCTGTTGGAGACGCTTCTAAATGGTAGCTAGAAATCACAGTTGGCACAACAGGCACCATGTCAATCACATTACATATTGTAGATAATTTCTGAACAAATAATTATTCTACAAAGCACTGTAAATGAACTGCTGTGACGTTCTTCAAGTTTTATCAGCTAATGTTAATATAAATCACAATAGAACACATAAAGCAATACAGAAATATTCTTACTTTTGGCCACAGACAACATCATAAATTAAATCCTAATGAGATTAAATTTCTTTTGGGCCTTTTCATTACTTGAAATTCATTATCTTAAATTTTATAGCAAAACATACAGGAACAACATAAAACCAGTATGATATACAGATAATTATATAAAAGATATAACGTGTTTTGCTTCCTCCCTTCCAGGAAGTAATCTGATGCAGTTTATTTGTTTTTGACATACCATAGCAGAAAAAGAGATCCCAGACTCGGAGCAGTGTGTTGAAGGGCAGGTGACGAGTGAACAGACACATCAGCCAGTCAGTGGCGAACATGAGGGGCTCTACTCCGTGGTGCTGCAGGTGTTTGTGTACAGCTGGACACGTTCTTTTCAAAACCCAGTTCAGCATGGCTGCATCAAACAGGACTCCCTCCTACACGACACACGCTCAGACAGTTTAGAACAACAGAGATCCAATAGGTCTGTATTTCATTGAACATTTCATTGAATTAACAATGTAATTTGGTTCTAATTATAGGAATTATCGGTTTGCTCTTGGGACAACAGCTTAATTTAAACACAAGCAAATATTCATTCATTATAAACTTATTATTAGAAACTGTATTCATTATATGTGTTGAACTGCATAGTTGTCTGTAGACAAATTTAACATTTCTGTATGTTCAGTTGACCTTTTGAGGTGCAGTAATTGAGCACTGTCTCTATTTTCCCTTTAACTACCAAATTACACAGTTCTTTCTTAGACAATTATGTAAACTAAAGTATTACTTAGTATTACATAGTTTAATAGATTCATCACTGCCTTAATGTAATAATACATGAACTAAAAACAGCCTTTAAATTCAGTTTACTAGCCTAAGTGTAAGTTATCTGTGTATGACAGGGTAAATAGGTCAGAGGAAGCTGTGTCAGGTACTGTATGAGGTGTATGTTTACATGTACGGGAACCTGAGGGTCCTCACCAGTAGAGGGCTGTAATATCCGGGCAGGTACTGCTCACTGATCTGCACCAGACACCAGAAGGCCTCCTAACAAGGTCACATGAGGTGAGGGACCACATAAGAAGACATCAGGTGAACTTCAGGTGCCACAATACATTTATACATTATATATTGTCAGATCAGTTTATAGATTAATAGCGAACACCAGATTAGTAAGATGCTTTGAGTCTTTTTGGGGGTTTACAGCTTCTTTATTCAACAGAAGGGTAAATTGTGTTATTGATTACTACCTCAGCAGGCATGTTCATCAGCAGCACTGCAGCCACTGGTCCCTGTGCCTGGCAGTAACCCTCCTCCGGTTGGTACTGAGTGTAGGCTTTCAACACCCGGAACAAACCACGCTGCCTGTGCAAACATACACCACAGTTATCAGTCACGCAAACCACAAGTTTAAACTTTGTTTAGATAAAAAAACACCTGCGGAATAACAAAGTAACAACTTTTTTTATTGTGCAACAAGATGATACAAAGGAAGCAGAACTGTAAAGAGGGGGTAGTAGCAGCCGAGGTATACTGACGACTAAAGAGATTGTAGATCTGTTTTCTGTGTTCTCAACGGAAAGACACAGGAGCAGAAACGATGCCCTACCCATGTCCGTCCTTGGAGAGGAACATCTCATGAAAAGGGAACTGTCGGTCTAGGTCTCGTTCGATCACATCCACCCAGTTCTGCAGAGCAGGTTGTGAATCCAGAAACTGGCACGGAGACAAAAGTTACTTTAAGTGAAACAGCTACAAACACTCAACTATTGAAAGGGTTAGTCATGAAAAAATGCTTCTTTTCATTATGTTCACTGTACAAGTAATTTATAATAGTTCATATAATGAACCATGATGGGCCTAATTTCTCTTTTAATACAACTAATGACTATTTTTATTGTTGATTGAGCTGTTGTCAATTCTTTTTTTTTTGATTGATCAATTATCATTTAGTCTATAAAAAGTCGTCCGAAAATAGTGCTACTTGCCCATCACAAGTGATGTACAGACAGTCCAAAACCCAAAGATATTTAGTTTGCAATGATTTAAAAAAAAGAATAGCAGTAAATCCTCACATGTGAGAATCTGGAACCAGAGAATATTTGCCATTTTTGGTTGATAAATAACTTAAAAATTAATTTTATGGCAATCAATAAATCAACTAATGGTTTCAGTTCTGGATACATCCTTTACAGCATGACCATTACATTCATACATTGGGGTTCTGATGCTGAAACGATACATTGAACATACATTGACACACTGATCGAACATATAAAAGCATTTGCTACAGCAAGAGTTACCTGGTAGAGGTTTTCATTCTGTTTCATCCTGTCAGTAGCTCCACACAACAGAGGCCAGCACTTAGCTCTGAGTGAGGCTGGGATGCCCTTCTGACACTGAACTTTGACCTGTTGCCAACAGAGATGCAGGATCAGCTCAGAGCAGTCATAAGAAAACGACTACGACCATCTATATTTTCATTGTTGTCTTTTCCACAGCAGACATTTTGACTTGTTGTAATAGGAAAAGCACAGGTGTTACTAATAACATTAACGGTGGCTCTGTTCTATTCAAGTGTCCCAGTAAGTCATGTCGGTGTGACAGTGAGCCAGCATGCACAAAACCAGGACCCCGAAACTGAAGCAGCCATCATTAATTCTCACAATTACTCACACCTGTGATTTTCCTACTGTGTCAAAAAGTCAGAACTATCTCCTTTGTGTAGGAGTTGATTTCCACTACGTTGAACAACTGATTTAATGAGACACACCTTACTGGTCTTCTTTGACAAGATGCGCTCCCATTGGCCAATGATGTTGATCCACTTGGCCTCCCTCTGTCTAACCAGCTCAGGGGGTGGACCCACACTCCTGACCCCAAACAACATACAAAGCAACAGGTAAGTATTTTAAACCCAAAATATTGTGCTTATAATAAAGAGAACCTTTTACGTGTGTTTTCTGTTGACCATGTAATTTAACTGTGCTGAGCTTTAAGTCAGTGTGCAGAGTTGCTGCATGCACGTTTGTGTGTTGTCATTATAGAAAAACAGCCTTCCGAAAAACGACAGGAAACAGGAAAACCACACAGTGGCGGTGTAAAGTCTCCATAGCAACAGGTCAGGATGTTATCAATGGGGAGAGTGTAAAGACGACAGTTTGTTCAGCTGTTCTTATCCTGAAGTTATAATATTTCATCTGCAGTCCAGTCTACCGGTTTATTGTTAGTGAAAAACTAAGGTAAATTTGTGGTCAAATGATGTTGAAAAGGTTTGAAAGAGTTTATTATTATTTTATGAAAGTTTTTAAAAAAAAAACTGATTGCAGCTTGCACTCAATCTGACATGAATCTCACAGATTTTTAAATGTCAGCATGTTTGTCTCTTCCTTTTTCAAATGCATCCACAAATGTTCACCTGGGTCGAGGTCTGGTGATGGTGGACTTGTGTTTGCTCTTTCTTGGCCTTGTGTTTAAGGGCTGTCCTGCTTTTAAATAAATTCTTTTAAACATAACTTAAAGTAATCACAGATGTCAAGCCTCTGCAATATACAGTTTTGTAGATTACCCTACAAATATTACCACTCAATCAGTATTTCTGTGTAAACAAGGTTTTCTTTCACTCTTTCAGATACATTTTGTTCTTTTTGGCCCATTTTGCACATTTACACGAAATAAAAGGTTTGGAAGCTGCAGCATTCCTATTAAGACTGTTTTCTAATTGTCTTTTGACTGCATTTACTAACTGGAGTAGTTCTTTGCCCAGTTGGCTTGCTTTCTTGGATGCAGATGCTGTTCTGTCTCATAAAAAATGTTGGCTTAAAATCTACAACGTCTTTAGAGCTGCCTGGCCTAAATTTGGAAGAAAATAATTTGCTCTGTGAAAATCTCTACATTAATATCTCCACATCCCCTTAAAAAACTTTCAATCCACCTGCAGTCTGCTACTGGGATAGTTTTTCAGTACAGAGAAGAAATTAGACGACAGACAATATATCTATTATATATATATCTATTATATATATGTATGTATATATATATATGTATATGTATGTGTGTATATATGTGTATATATATATATATATATTTATCTATAATATCTGAATTTTAAGTCTTCTGAAGCTTTCAGAAGACTTAAAATTCAGATATTTTCCAAATTTTATGTATGTATATATATATACACACACACACACACACATATATATACATACATATACATATATATGTATATATATGTATATGTGTGTGTGTGTGTGTATATGTATATATGTATGTATATATATATTTGGAAAATATCTGAATTTTAAGTCTTCTGAAAGCTCTAAAAGCACAATTAATAGTGACAATACCACATAGAGGACCATATTATTTACACTGTAATGACTAAAATGAACTTTTATGTATATTACTACTACTCAGATCGGAGTAGTAGTAATATACATATTCAAACATATAACAAAAGTCTAAAAATGATTTTTATCAGTGCTAAATGTACATTGTGATAAGAAGCATCCAAGTAGTAAAAATGTCTTTGTTTTGATGAATAATGAAATCAAATATTTTTGGTTGTTGACTTTTTTGTGCATTCAATTTTGAATTTCTCCATTTTTCAGTACAGGACCTATATATATATTTTAAGGGTCCTGGGCTTTCTGGGGTCTTGTCTGCCATGAGACACAGCTGAGTAATCTCAACAACCTCCTCAGTATACATTTCTCTTTCTACATAAAAAATCCTCCTCTGAAAACAGAAAAATGTCTGATTTAACTAAGCTCAAGAACAGCACAGTAAATGTGAAACTGCTCACCCAGCTGTGGATCCATTTGTCAGAAGGAAACCGAACCGGTCTGTCTCCAGACCGACTTCTGACCCTGCATCAGATCCAGAGCTGTCCTCTTCACTGAAGTTCTTCTGGACTGGATTTGATGGACCCAACATCTTACTGAAAGAGAGGAGGAGGAGTAGAAATGTTATCCGGCTCTCATCATTCAGCGTGACTGTGTGTCCTGCTCTATCATCGTGATTAAGATATACTATACCAAAGAAGCACAATACTGTTATCTCATCTCAAAATGCTGCTCTGGCTGGAGTATGTTGAGGTTTTTGCTTTATGTATTTGTCTTGCTGATAAATGAGAATGTTCTGCTACACTTCATGATGTTTTAAAAGTAGACTACATATTTTGACACCCATGTCGTTCGAGCCAGGGCTCTAAGATCTGCTGGCTCAGTTTTTAACGTTAGAATGAAGTAGTTTAAGTCAACTTCCTGCCTTAATCCAACGATAAACATAACCACATTGAGAGGACAGAGAAAAGAGAGAATAGGCATTCAAACTGAATTTACCTTGTACATGTCCGTCCTGTTTGATCAGTCGATTGCTGAAGAGGTGAGGTGTGATAGATTCTAGCAATGACAAACTTCCTCTCTCTCTCTTGCTCATTTGCTCTCTCACACACTTACAATGTCTCTATGTCTCTCCCTGCCTCCATGTCTCTGTATTACAGATGCATGATGTGCCTTAAATCAACTTCCCTCTGGCAAACAATGTGAGATGTTGAATCAGCAAAATTGACTATTTAAGGAATATAGTCTCTTTTTTAGCTCTCATGGAAGTGAAACATGATTTATCAAACATGACATCAGAGTTAGTAATAAAGTTAAAAGTATGACCTTCAAAGTGCTTCCTGTTGTCTGAGCAATCTTTTTGCTGATTTAGCCTAATTTAGAAAATACAAGGCTGCACTCACACGGGCGAGAAAGTGATTTAAATCAAGTGAAGAACATCAGTAAATGTAGCCTACAGTTGTTTTGCGATTTCATAACCGAGAGTGGAGAATAACGAGGAGCAGTGAACGCAGCATGTGTATAACTGCGCAGTTCAGGGACCAGTGTTAAGTAAGTGTGAGTTACCTGTCACTGCTCACCAAAAACTTGAGGTAAGTCTAGTTAAATATAATCATAGAGGTGACCTGATTACTGTTGAGGATTCATTTGAGCTCTAAGAACAGGGAGCATGTTAAGTTAATTTAGCTTGTCTGCTAAATTACTCTAAATTGCCAATGTGAATGATGAGAGGCGTATTTATAGTATATTATCAAGTCCGGATATATGATTTAGTATAATGAACAGTTATCATCTGAATAAAGTAAAGTAATTTTTTTTGAAAATAACGTGTTTTTAGGGAAACTGCGCTTTAATGTAACGCAATAGCCGAGAAGCCAAATCTTGCTAACGGTTGTTTTATTCGTAATGACGCATTCACGTCATATCGTCCTGATCGTAAATAAGAGCTGCTAAATATCCAATCTAGATGAAACACCTGCAAAGGTGTATACAAAATCGCCACAGTTGGCAGCATATTATGACACTACTACAGCCAATAAAAACGAACTATATTTGCTACAGTGTGTTTATATGTGGTTTAACTTGTTAATAAACGCCTACCAATATCTCACGCAATTAAAAAAAAAGCTAATTTAGCCTAGTTTTCCATTAATATGGCGCAGCTGCTAGCCTAGCATTGTGTGTAGCCATCTTGCAGTAATCTGAATGCTCCCAAATCGTATAAACTGGACGTGTTCCCGTTCTTCCCATCCTGCCGGCATGCCGTCAATGTGGCAGACCGCTGACGTAATACCCGGGATTTGGGGCGCAAGATTATAGGATGCATGTGCTCAGTCAGCTGGCAGCCTCCCTCGCTCCCTCACTCCCTCCTCCTTTTGTTTTCAGTGGAGAGCTTTTTCAGTGTTGCAACAATAACGTTTCCTGTATCTACTGGTCACATTTTAGTTCCTCTAATCAGTATCACCTGTCAACTTTTCTAACTGCCTCTCTGCTCAGATGTCTGCTGCACTGAGTCTGCGTCTCCTCCACTGCTACTCAAAGCCAGGTAGGCTACTACTGAAGCAGGTGTCATTAAAACAGTAATATGTCCATTTGTACAACATGAGGCATCACATCACGTTTGTGTGTATCTCCAGGCACCTTCGGACACGGTCCTGGCCTTGTGCGGCCTTTCAGTCTCAGTGTGCAGAGAGAGGGCTACAGTGAGTGCTGCTACAAACCAAGAGCTATTCACACATGGCATTCTCAGCGGAGTGACCACATGTGACCGCTGTTTTGATAAACTCCCATCTCCCTCTATTGTCTCTCTCCACAGAGTATGTAAATGCTCAGGAGCTGCCTACAGACCTGAGGTCCATCACCGACCGGGCCGCCACAACTCTCCTATGGACCGAACTGTTTAGAGGTCACACATACTGTGGTTTCCATGCAGATAGCCTTTGTCATGCTCAGGATTAATGGATAAGCCTGGTGGTATTCTGTATTTTTCTTACAGACAACAAATCTCCTGAAAATACAAAAGCCATCAATGAGTTTATTAGATTTATGATTTTATGAGTTTACTAACAGATATTGTCTGTGTGGCCAAATCCTGATGTATTATTAAAAACACATAGATGGGCCACACTGAGTGATATGTTCCTTTATTATTATTATCCAAACTAGAGTCAATTCTGCATACACCAGCAGAATTGACTCTAGAATTGACTTATTACTTTCTAGTGAACCAAAAGTATATTGATTCCCAGCTGAAAAGGATATTATATAGTTTAGTTTATGTGACATTATGACAGTGAGGATATTAAATCACATATGACTCTAAAATGTCACAGATGATACAATGAAATCCAAGACTTTAAGACTAATCTAGATCCAATCTAAGACTAGTATTTCCATTGAAGTGTGTGATATAACGAGAGTAATGATGTGGGAGTCCAAGTGAATAAGTAACAACACATTACCAACAAGCTAATACAGCAAATACCCAAACTATCATTAACAAATCAATCCACAATTTTCAAAACGTTGGCGCCCCGGCCTGTAATTCAGTTCTGGCTATGGACCTGTTGTCATACCCCTCTCTCTAGTGTTTCCTGTCTCTTTGTACTTAAAAATTATAATAAAATGCACTATTTACACTATTTATAAGTCCAGGCAAATATACAGTTTGTTTGCTACAAACTCCAGTGCTCAGCTATCTTAGGACATTGCTCAAGCTTCTTAGAAACAGATGGGTTTGTGGCTGAGTGCCTCAGACAGGATAGGGAAGTTGGAAAGCATTGAGAGACTGATTGTTTCATTGTTTTGTTGACAATAAGAAAAATATAGAACAATGTCTTTAAGTCAGTCATCACTCTTCCTCCTCCAGGTTTGGCAATGACCATGAGTTACCTGTTCCGTGAACCTGCCACCATCAACTACCCGTTTGAGAAGGGCCCTCTGTCACCTCGCTTCCGTGGAGAGCATGCTCTCCGCCGCTACCCTAATGGAGAAGAGCGCTGCATTGCTTGCAAGCTTTGTGAGGCCATCTGCCCCGCTCAGGTGAACACAAACTCATGCTCAGTTCCTGCAATAAAGATCAATATTATGTATAGAAAGTATTCAGAATAAATCCAGGAATCTATCTGTGTCAATTTGGAATATTAAAGAACAGGTATAAATCATTTTGAGTGCTGAAACAATAAGCCGATTAATAGATCAGTTGATAGACAGAAAATTATTATTTTTTGTTTATTTTTTGGCTGTTGATATGTTTGAGGTTTATAACGTTGGTCAGGTAAGTAGGTATTTCTTTAAAGATGTCACTTTTGGGAACTTTCAATTTACATTGTTTATAGTTTCAGACATTTTACAGACTAATTGTTTGATTAATTGAAAAAAACCCATAATTTTTTAAAAATGTAGTTACAGGTAGTAGTTACAATGACTGCATACATATTCTGAGTTGCCCTTGCTGCAAGAGATGCTTGTTTAAAGTACACAACAAATATGGGATGCATGGAAAATCATTTAAAACATTCAGCCCCTTTGAAAACATTCAGGTATTATTTTGGTAAAAAACAAAAAACAAGACGAACTCTTGTAGTTTTCTGCCATTCCAGTGTCTCTTTCTTTCTCTATGTCTCATATAAACACACCACATACTTCTTCTAACGTAGAAAAGGATGTGATATTGAGCAATGTCCCAGATTTGTGATGACATTGTTTTATCTGGTGGCACACACAGCAACTACTTTCACACAAAAAAATTAAGTAAGGCCTTTTGTGCACTAAAGTAAAGATATTTATCTGCTGTAGTGTGTTGCTAAATTCATGTTGCTAATACTAATAACGCTACTCACTGTTCACATCATACCCATAGTACATTCTGTATTCTGTTAAAGGGGTTAATGCTATGATTTGAATCTCACAGTACCTGCTGCTAAGGCTTTGAGCTATTCAGTGCTGAAATATCTGTCTGTCTTATCTGACTTTGGTTTTGTCTCTTCCCTTTTCTCCTCTGTCGAGGACAGGCCATTACCATTGAGGCTGAGACTCGAGCTGATGGCAGCAGGAGAACTACACGCTACGACATTGATATGACCAAGTGTATCTACTGCGGCTTCTGCCAGGAAGCGTGTCCTGTTGATGCCATTGTTGAGGTAAATATAGGTATATCATATAGGGCATCATACACTCAATTTACCATCAAAATCTTAAAGTAGAGTGAGAAACTTCACGTTGTATGTATGCAGTTAGACATTAGATTCTGACGTTAATTTTAATGTCAATTTTTTCCTCAATCCCTCCCTCAGGGTCCAAACTTTGAGTTCTCCACAGAGACACATGAGGAGCTGCTGTACAACAAGGAGAAGCTGCTCAACAATGGAGACCGATGGGAGGCTGAGATAGCAGCCAACATACAAGCAGACTACCTGTACAGATAAACTGACCGTTGTATCTGTGCTCTGCCAGCTAAGATGTGTCAGACGTGAAAATGATACATCTAATCATCCTCCTATGCATTAAAGAGATTATGTGTAGCTTTACAAATATCCATATAAGCAGTGGAGCCTTGCAACCTTATATTCTGTTGTCAGAAATTAGAAAAACAACAAACAAACACGCACAATTATATATCTCTCGTGTTGATATTGTACTTTATGATGTTGACTTTATAATCTCTAACCCATAGCCTATGCACAATCTGTGATTAATTATTTTCTGCTGCACTTTAGAAGCATGTTGTATCTGATTTAATAGCCAGGACATTTATGAAACATTATATGTATGTAATTTTGCTGAAGCTATTAAAGATACTGAAATAAAACATGTTTTTAAAATTGAACTGTTCATTCTCTTGTTGCATTGCAACAAGTTCTGAAACTATCAGTCGATTCATTGACAAGCCATCAGTCAAGTCATTCATCTAGCAAAAATGCCAAATATCATCTGATTCCAACTTTACATACATGAGGATTTTATCTGTTTTATATTACTGTAAATTGAATATTTTTGGGTTTTGGGCTGCTAGGCTGTTGAAACAAGCTATTCGAAGGCATCACCTTAGATTTTGAGAAATAGCAATGGTCACATTTGGATAAACAATTACGGACTGATTAATTATAAAACGAATTGTTAGTTGCAGCAACAATTAAATCCGGTCTTGTAATGTCAGCCACGCTTTAACCACTATTAAATATTAAATAGAGCTGGAACAAGCAGCACTTAATAGATTAATTGATCTACACTGATTAATTGTTGAATATTTTTTAAGTAAGAACAATTTGCTGATTCCTGCTTTTCTTTGACATATGATAGTAAAGTAAATACAATTGAGGCTTGGACTGTTGGTCGGACAAAAGCTATTTGACAGTGGACTTTGTGGACTTGTGATGAGCATTTTTACCATATATTTTTAAAGATATTATCTACATCAAACAATTAACTGAGAAAACAATCAGCAGATTAATCAATATACTAATGAAAATATCGTTAATTCATTCCCAATGATATATTTTTTTAAGGAAGTAAACATGGCAGGTCCTAAATAACACACACAGATGCACCCTTTTTAATTTGTCACAGGACGTGTAAAAACATGCAGTCTTTGGTTTAATACAATACTTTATTAGCTGTAAAACTGGCTGTACTGGAGTTACGTGTCGTATCATAATCTATAGGAATAAGTGGCTGCGGGCTTGCTGAATCATGGTCTCAGAGGTACACTCCTCCACTTCTGGAATCAAATGCGTTTTTACCGCTGCGGTGGTCACGTGATAAGGGCGGAAACTGACTCATAGTCCACGCTGAATCTCCCGCGAACGCAGCCATTTACTCTTTTTCTCTCATCGCGGCAGCACCGGTGAGTCCTCCTCTCATTATGGGCCAACCTAACATTTTAAGTTTGTGTTTCATCAGGTGAAGTATGTTAAAACAACGGGGAACTTGAAGGTGTGCGTTTGTGTTCATTTGGCTTTGTAAGTGTGACCACGTGAGGAATTAGGCCATTGATTATCTTGTGCTAACTCCCGGCTACATTAGCAGTTAGCAAAGAAAAGAATGGCCTCCATGCCGTGCGGGCTAACAGGTTAGCATGCACTGCTCTACCTCATTGCACTGCTTTGTTCTTGAAAACCGCTCTTTTTCCTTAAAGTTGGTGTATTTAAACTTGTTGCCAGCATCAACCTTGAATGCGTGTCAGCCAGCGTGGTGTGTGAAATGTCGTTTTTGTTATAACTGGGCATCAACTGCAACATGGAACACATTAGTCCAATTGTTCCAGTCGAACAAGAAAAAGTGCGGTCTCGCGTATGGACCTCTCGTATGGCGCACTCAACGTTAGTAGCTCGTAAGCTAGCGAGCATCTCACGGTGTTAATATACGGCAGTAGCAGCAAGCTTGATCGTCTTTTCAGTCAAAATTCCGAGTCCAGCGTTACATTTTTAGTTGTTTTACCTGTATTGTGCTTTTGAGCACATTCAGATGTTACTGTAACTATTCTTGCTAACGTGTCGGAACGTTAGCATGGATAGAAAATGCTAGAATTTGTCATCGCTAGGTAACGGGCTGCGGAGTGACGTTATAACCGTTAACTATATAACGTAAACCGCCCAAAGCGCCAGAATAACGTTAACTGTGCGGTTTTAAGTTAGCGACTTTGTGAAGATCCCCCCCTCCCTTCTCAAAGTGTAACGTTAAATGCGGCGATTGCTAACACCATTAGCTTAGCGTTACTGATGACTGTCCAACTTGGCAGACAGTACGGCGGATAACCTGCTGCTAACCGTCCCGCCTTGTTTTGTTTCACTCAGAAAAATCGCAACCACGGCGGACTCAATGGCACAGTGTGTTCCGGTGGCGGTGTTTAAGGTAAGTGTGGTTTAATAACACGTATGGATTTTATTATATCAGGCATGAAGGTGTAGAGACTTGTACTAATTGTTCGCTGGGCTTAACCGCCCGTGTGCGGAACCAGTACCAACCAGTCTGAACTAACTGCTCTCCTGCTTGACAGCTGGTGTTAGTAGGAGATGGAGGCACAGGCAAAACAACGTTTGTGAAGCGGCACATAACAGGAGAGTTTGAGAAGAAATATGTTGGTGAGTATTTCCCCATGTTGTGAAGTGTGAATGACCCATCAGGACATTACAGAGAATGACTTAAAGATCCCCTCCAGAAATGTTTCAAGATGTAAATACTCTATTTTGAAGAATAATTGTCAGGTTTTTTCCACCAAAAAAAGTCCAGTTATCTTGATAAAATCCTTGAAATGACATCTACTCCTTCTCCCTCATTAAAAACTCCAGAAGCTATAAATATGCAAATGTATATTTCACTTCAGAAGTTTAACTGCTGGACACACGATGTCTCCTACATCACTGTAAAGTCCATTCTCAGTGTTTGTGCACCAGAGGCTTCAAGTTTCCACATCACTTTTGTAAGTTGAATATTGGACCAGGATTTGCTCTCAAACTATTTGTGATGCCACAAATCATGCTCATAGGCCGACCCCTTAAAATTGGATTTTCAGTGAGTACAGGGAAACTTGTCACTTTCAGCACATGAATGTGAAAACAGCCTTCTAGTGTGAAACTCTGCACAAACATCATTCTGCACAGTGAAGCTCAAACATCCAACTGCAGGAACAAGAAGAAAAACATATTTTTGAGTGGAGGGGGACTTTAAAGATAACAACTCTCAACTGTGATGCTCAGTCACTTGGAGTGAGGCATTATGCATCAATAAGCAGGGCCGGATTAACCCAGTAGTGGGCTGCGGGCCCCTGCTGAGCCCCCTGCCCGCCCAAACTTAGTTTGGGTTATTAATTGATTAAACTCATTTAATAAAAAATATGCACCATGTATTCACAATATTTGAAATATTAAAGGTTAAAAAGTAGATTTTTGCATAGATAGGACCTCAAAATTAGGGACAAACACTTACCAGTTTCAGTTTATATAAATCAGTTTATCAAATTACCACAAGCTAATTGCTTGACAGTGAACTAATTATTTACTCTACATGTACCCAAGAACAGGCATCACAGGTTTGAAATTCTCATTCAACAATAATCATGCATTTGACTGGCACACATCTGTATCCAGTGTTAGAAATATAGACTAGAGCAGAATGAGACTCGGCACAGAAACATCCTAGTTTGATCTTCTGTTTGTGCATTAATATGTTCTCATCGTGTAAGATATTCTTGCTGCACTTCATTATTTCATATACTCATACTATGAGTCCTCCCCATTTGTCTTACTTTCTTCCGGCCTAAATTAATGGGTTAGCCATATTTTCCACCCTTCTTACACTCATGCATCTTGTGTTTTCTTATAATGCTAGCCACTCTGGGAGTCGAGGTGCACCCGCTGATGTTCCACACCAACAGAGGAGCCATCAAGTACAATGTGTGGGACACAGCTGGTCAGGAGAAGTTTGGAGGCCTGAGAGACGGCTACTACATTCAAGGTGCTGCTCACAATCCCTAGCATGTTATTTATACTTGGTTCATGCAGCAGTCATGACATATTTGTCATGCATTATCCGAAATTAATCAGCATTTAGCTTTTTTTTTTTCTGGCCATTTAATGTTGAACGGTCAGACCAATCACTATATACTTAATTTAAAACCACTTCCATGTTTATAGTGTATTAAAACTTCACTACTACCTCCACAGCTCAGTGTGCTATCATCATGTTTGACGTCACCTCTCGAGTCACCTACAAGAACGTGCCCAACTGGCATCGTGACCTGGTCCGTGTCTGTGAGAACATTCCCATCGTCCTTTGCGGCAACAAGGTGGACATCAAAGATAGGAAAGTCAAAGCCAAAAGCATTGTGTTTCACCGCAAGAAGAACCTGCAGGTAATAACTGTGCTCTCACACATCAGTCACATATAAATTATGGAACGCATTGGTTTGAACTATTATTTCTAACTGCTATAAACCGCTTTGTCTCCAGTACTACGACATTTCTGCCAAGAGTAACTACAACTTTGAGAAGCCTTTCCTGTGGCTAGCAAGGAAGTTGATCGGTGACCCAAACCTGGAGTTTGTGGCCATGCCTGCCCTTGCTCCCCCAGAGGTCCAGATGGACCCAACCCTTGCTGCGAAGTATGAGGAGGAGCTTCAAGTGAGTATGATGATGGTGATACAGGCACAATGTCCGTATAGGTGACTATATCTAGTAATACCAAGCAGCTTCTTTGCCTTATTCAGGTATAGAAGAATAAACTTTATATATTTAGCAGGACACAATGTTATTGACTTAATTTTAATGGCTGTTTCTCATTCTCCAGGTTGCATCACAAACAGCACTCCCAGATGAAGAAGATGACCTCTAACCTGTCAGCTGAATTTTCCCTCTGCCCCACCCCCCTCCCACCCCGCTGTGGACAGAAAGTTTTTGGAGTTTTGCCCCCTTACTGTAAAATCCCTTTTCAGATTTTTTATTTTTGAATTTTTTTGTTTGTTTTAAAACTAAGGAAAAAAACTTGGTGGAAAAGTTGTTCTAATTTCACTGTATAAGACACACCCACCCTAGTGTTGTTGTTGGCATGGCGACGTGCTACTCTTCATCTTCGAGCACCCTCCACTGCACTTACCCAGCTCGCATAATGCTGTTGTACGGTGTACTGGAAGCACTAAGGGAGTAAACTTTGAATAAAAACATTCTCAATATTACATGTCCAGGTTTGTTTTTAATTTACCAAAGTGGCAGAGTCACAGGGACGCTGTCGGTTTAAAGTAGTTCCAGTAAAAAAAACACTGAGCTCTGTTGATTATCCAGAGTAATAGAGACACCTTCTGGAAGGGCATCTTGTTGTTGAATTTGAAGTCATTTTTAAATGCATTGTCAGAGGTGGGTGATACCATTTTTATTAAAAAAAAAAAAAAAAAAAAAAAAAAAACTCATTAGATCCCATATGTAACTATATATTCCAGTATTGATATATAATGCAATATAAATTTTGTAATGAATTATATAATTTAATAGATGGGATATTAATGTTTGGTTTTAGCTAATGCAGCAAATTAATCAAGGTATTCTACATCTATTATGGGCTTTTTTTCCACAGTAGACATTTTGACTTTCCATAAAAGGGAAAAGCAGAGGTGTTACTAAAAAAATTAATTATGGCTCTATTCTACTCAATTGTCCCAGTAAGCTGTGACAGTGAGCCATCATGCACAAAACCAGGGCCCTGAAAATACACTTATATATACTTATGCCTTCCTGCTGTGATGTGTGAAAATGTTTATCATAGGACTAAAGCCTGTTGCTATAAAGTAGTCATCTTTGATCTACAACATTGGCGACAATGGGCCCAGTACAATTATTAGATATTACGCTGATAGATATCTAACAGTTAATCCTGCATGTAATGGGGCTCAATGATGTAACTCTTAGAAAAGCTTACAGTGGTGCTGTTGCATCCTAAACATAAGGTCCTTTTATACGGAATCAAATACTTATGTAAGAGGTTTTTCCAGGGTCAACAACTTTAATAGCTCAACAGATGTAAACTGGATCTAAAATATTAAGGTAATGTTTGTCCAATCACAGTAGAGGCATTTACAACCTGCTGGCCACCAGGTGTCAGCCCTGTTCAAAGCACAGTGGACTGAACAACCTCTACAGCATTACGTAATAGTTTTTACTCTGCGCATTCATTGTGAGTGCGTGTGACTTCAACTCGGTTTTATCCATGTTTTTTTTTTTACACCAGGTGGTTACTACACTGATCTGGGTTAGGATGCAGTCACATGTCATAGTCTTGTGGCCATTGTGACTATTTTTATCACCCCACAACCACGATGCAGGTTATGTTTATCAGAAACAACACAGATTTACGTCACCTGACACCTCATCATCATCAGGAAGTCATCACAGGTTACCTATCTGTTTTAGGTCTACATGCAATATACATTTATGATGTATTTAGTTTGCTTAAAACAATCTTGTTATCTGACTTGTTAGCATCATCAGTCAGCTTTCCCACCTTTATGAAAACAGGTGGTTACTCTCCTCTGATTGGCTGAGTTTAATTCTATAAGATCCAGGTGTTGTTATTGTTATTTATTTAAATTACAGACTAAAATTTACTAATTTGCGCCTGCTTTCAATACACTGGTTTAAAAAGTACAACCTATCCTGTTATATTCCTTTTCCCTACATTACAGTGTGTGCTGCATTCAGGTTACACTACTAAAGCGTAAACGTAATAACCAAAATGCACACTCTGGCTTTTAGATAATAGTACATTTGAACTGGGAGCTAGAGGTGGAATATTTTAGACTATACATTAAAGTGTAGTAAATACTGTATATTCATTCGCCCACAGACAAACTAAATGAGCCGAATAAGGAAACAACAGTCAAAAAAAGTACAATGGGCAAAAAATTAACTCAAACATCAGGGCACAGTTTCATTTTGAATTTCTAACGTCTTACTGACATTGCTAACTGGTCTGTAGTGTCATACCATTTTAAGCACACTCTCCCTCAGGTCCACACTTTCATACGCTCAAACTGTATTTATCCCTTTGATAATGAGCTTTATGTGATCATTTGCTCTTGTTTTGTCGTTCTGCAAAAAAACAGAGGGGCCAGCTTCTTTTACATCACACATTTTATCACTTGCGGGCTCAACATAAGGAAGACATCAGGGGGAAACAATGGGCACTAATGTGCAGATATTTCAGTTGCTGATCATTCTGGGTAAATTTCACATCCACAAATCTAAACGGACTGGCTCCAAAAACCCTGCCTTCATCATCAAACTGCCTCAATCTTTCTGCTAAAGAGGATTGTGTGATACAATCGAAAGCTCCAGAAGAGTTACTGAGGAGACCATGTGAGATTATCTTGTCAATATGGATGTTACAATTCCATGACAATCCATCTGCTGAGGAAGATCATGTGATTCAATCAAAAGCTCCAGTAAAACATTTTCAAAATCCAGAATATTTTAGATTAATTTGGTTTAATTTGATCTGTAATGAACTGACTTCAATGTGCTTAGTCATGGTCAGCCATGACTTGCACAATGTTTGTAGTGTTTTTTTTTAAGATTCTTGTCTATTGTAAATAAAGACAGTTAAAAAGACATCAAGGGAAAACAATATACCAAAGTCATCATTTAACAATGAAAGCCACATGGTTAGTTACAGTGGTGGATCCTTTACTTAGGAAAAAGTACATAAGTATTAGCAGCTAAATGTAGTGAAAATATTGCAGTAAAAGTAGTGGTTTGGTCCCTCTGAGTGATATATTATTAAATATGACATCATTAGATTATTAATACTGAAGCATCAGTGTGTAAGCAGCATGTTACTGTTGTAGCTGCTGGAGGTGGAGCTAGTTTGAACTACTTTATATACAGTTAGCTAGTTTAGTCCAGTGGTTCCCAATCTAGGGGTCAGGCCCCTCCAAAGAGTCACCATGTAAATATGAGGGGTCGTGAGATGATTAATGGGAGATAGAAGAGGAAAAAACAAAGTTCTGATACACATATCTGTTTTCAGTTTTTCGACTTTTTCTCTAATATTTGATTTTTGGTGAAATATTGGATCATTTGAATATTTATTGAAATGAAACCATGTGAGAAGTTTAGAGGGAAAAATCACTTTTTGGTGGAGCTGTTAACAACTCATAGACATCTGAAATGTGACCCGACTGGAAACCACTGGTTTCATCTTTAACAATGTATTTTAAAAGCTTGTTATATTATCCATTGTGTCAAAACTTCATCTGAAAAGTAACTAAAGCTGTCAAATAAATGGAGTTGGGTAGAAAGTACAATATCTACCTCTGAAATGGAGTGGAAATAAGTGCAGCACTTGAGTAAATGTACTTATTTATTCTCCACTACTGGTTAGTTGTCATCTGAAAGTCCCTGGGATTCCTACAACACCTGAACGCTTCATCTGTGCAGGTGGTTTAGGGCGTGGCCTCATCCTTGTGGACTGGGGTTCGTGTGCGCATGCGTGAGTCAGAAAAGTGCGTTTTAGAATGATTACTGGCCAGCGGAGAGGCAGATTAAACGGCTCCACACAACTGTTGTTTTAATCCCCGGAGCGAGGAGATTTAGCAAAGAAAAAACACTGGCTTTAAACCCAGCAGCCATATTGTATGGAAAAACGACGGCAAGACTCCTCTTTTCAGAAAAAAGTCGTTTTCTCTGACACACCTCTGCCAAGACTTTTGGGGAGTTTAATTTTCTTTCTAACTGGCGGTGGGTTTCTGTCGGACAGCTAGCTTGCCAGCTGGCTGAGGAATTCAGAGATTGGGACTAGCTTTGAAAGCAATTTCGCGCAATATTGTGGTTATTTGTTTGGTTTAGAAGTCTTAAATTAACCGCCTGAAAGATGAAGGACCGATTGGAGCAACTTAAAGCGGTAAGTAGTGTCCAGGAAATATGAAAAAGTGTATTTTTTTTCTGTAATATCTCACTGTACACTTTGATGGTCCTCTGAAAAACCTTTCTGTTGGTAGAAATGAGAGGTAAAGACAAGCAAAAAACATTTTCTGAAGCCTTTAATCGAAATACTTGACGCATAATATACTAATCATTTGAAACACTTGTCCTATATGATGACATAACTCAATATAGATGTAGTAACACTGGCGGTTGATTTGAAATTGAGATGTTGAGTAAAAGTGTCATTCAGACATAGTTTTCAATTTCTATATATGCAGCCATCTTACATGGTGTGACAATTAAGTGTCAGAGTTGTAATAAATGTCATTAATTGAGTTGTATTCCAAGATGTCATTTTAATAGTCATTTAAAAGGTGTATATTTAAGTTGTTCCCCTGACTATCTATTATTGCTTCCTATAATATGATGTAGGCCTGTGTATATACAAATAGTGACCAGTGTACAGACAACAGATGAATCATTCTGTTTTCATGGTCGCTGATGAACAGTGTCCATTAATTATGAAACAGTCGATCATCTGAAAATCAAGCTGGAACAGTTTCGGTAATGGATCAATCGCTGACATAATTTATCAAGCAAAAATGTCAAATATTCTGTGGTTTTAGCCTCTCAAATGTGAGGATTTCTGCCTTTCTCTGTCACTGTGAGTTTGATATGTTTGGCTTTTGGATTGTTTTCCAGTCAAAAACAAGTCAAATCAAGTATTTTCAGAAAATTTTACAGACTAAGTGATTAATCAACAATCACGAAAATTAAAAAAAACAAACAAAAACAGACTAATCAATAATGAAAATCTGTTGCAGCACTACTTGTCAGTACTGCTAGAAACAAATATGGATATAGAGACATTTGGGGTAGATTGAACCTGGGTCCAAAAACCCAAATCCTCCATATTGTACTTTTCTATTTAGCCAAAACAGTCAGATTATCTTGTACATATGGTGGACAGCAGCAGCAGAGTAATCATTAGCAACATAAACCTCAGTTTGATTCATATTTTCCCCTTTTCAACATTGATGTAATGACTGTAAATACATTTGCTGTCCATGCGGGTGAGGCCTTGATCTTCTCGTAGCCCAAGTCGGGATGTGTTGCCATAGCTACCCCAAACTACTGGCCAAATATTTGCTGTGTTTAAAGTAGCTGAACTGCGGTATCCCCCTCAGGCATCTGTATCTCGCACAGCTGGCTTCTTTTCAGGGAAAGGAAGTACAAATACCAGGTGAAGTAGGCCTCTCGTTTGTCGGGAAGTTATCAGTATTATTCCGTCAGACCTGTCTGTTGTAATGGGTGTCTCCATCCTAACGGCTTTTTCCAGTCTTTCCTTCCCTCTTTCTTTATCTTCCTTCCATACCCACACTCAACCCATCATCTTTATTTTCCTCCTCATGTTTCCTCTCTAATGTTTTACTTGCTGGCGGTAATCTAGCCTATATATTGGTACATCTGTGTGTGTGTGTGTGTGTGTGTGTGTGTGTGTGTGTGTGTGTTAGCAGGCATATGTTCATGTGGATGTGGGCTCATGTGATCACCAGACATATTTTTAGTCTTGGAGAATTTTGGGAAAGAGGTGCAACAGGAAACCCAGAACAGTAGCTTCACCTGGTGCTGTGGTCATATGTGCTATTTGAATACACTGGCTTGCTCGGAGCATTTTAGACATAAATATCAACAGCAGAAGTGGATAATTATGCTTGCCATTTTCTATTACTATGAGCCAGACTGAATGAGGCCATTGATGTAACAGGAGTTCTCTATTTTCTGCTTTCTCTTCCATTTCCCTCGTAGTATTGTCAAAGTTTCTTTCAGTCAAAGCCATATCTTTTTCACCTCTGTGTTCAGTGTTTCCCCACAATATACTGCAGGCCAGTTGGGCCACCTGTAGTACTTTACTTCACCACATGGCTCAACATTAACACAATGAATGGACAGAATTGTAACGGCTCTAACGAGGCTTCTTCTACGTCACATGAGGATTTTAAATTGTCAGATTTTAGCTATTCTATTAACACAACTGCCATTGGAGTAATTTGGATTTTGTCACTATGCTGCCGTAAATCTGATCACATGTCCCTATCCTGACACTGTGATAGCTAGTAGCTCATTTGTTAAATATTCTAGGGCTGTAAATAACAATTATTGTTATTCTTGATTAATCGTTTGTCAGAAAAAGGCCTCTCAGAACTTGCTTGTTTTGTCAGAGATATTCAGTTTACTATCACATAATACAGTTAAAAGGTAGCAAATCTTCGCAATTGACAAGCTGGAACTATTGAATGTTTAGCAGGAAATGATCCCAATGATTAATTAATCACCACAGTAGTTGCCAGTTAACTTTCTGTCAATCGATTAACTGTTTCAGCTTAAGGAAAGTCTACTTTAAGTATTATTTTGACTCTGTTTTAGCCCAGTTTAGTCTTTTTCTGCCCTCATCTTTCTCAGCTGTCCTCTTGTCTCAACCTCCAAGGACTGCTGGTGTTCAGTTGAACGTGTTATGTCCGGTGCTGTTTTATGGTCCTCAGAGACAAAGTCTGACTGTTTATCACCTCCCAGTTTCTTTAAGATGACGAAGTCACGGGAAAGATAAGAGAGCTGGACATGAATCAAGGCCCATGATCGGAGTAGAGCTTGCCAGATTGTGTGTACGTGGTTTTGTAAATGATAATAAAGACGTGGAGGTCACTTTAGGCTTATTGCGTGTGTGTATGTGAATGAAACTGTGTGTGAAGAAAGCCAGTCAGTTGAGGCCGAGGATCACCGTCTGCTTCACTGTACAACCTCTGTCTAGTCATTGCCTTGTTGAGGGGGGATTATGCAACATGACATGCGGTGCTTTGTATGCAGAACAAGCATAATTAAGTGTTTTGAATAAAAGAAAAAAAGCCTGAATTCAAGCTAACATTCCCATCATTCCGTGCGTGCCGTTTTTTAATCTTGATGTCCAGTTGTCCAAATGTTACTCACTGTTTTGATGATTACACAATATTCGTGTATCTAAGCACAAGATTATAGCTTTTTGTAGATTTTGGTCCAAAATCTAATTTGCTGCGTCACTGTATCTTTGTGTCAGACACGTTTTTGCACAGTTGCTAAATTTAGTTTGTTCACAATTTATATATTTGTTATTCAGAAATGGTGATGGGAGGATGGGCGGTATTTTCCCACAGTCATTAGACAATATTGCAGAAAATAGATAAAGCAAATCTATTTCTAAAAGTACAAACATTTGATAACTCACTGCTTTCTAAAAACTACAACCAATCACAAATAGTTAAACTGTGCAACTCCCAATATCTATGTAGTGACCAGAGACAAAAAGAGGTTCATGTGTTTTGAGTAACATTTTGATCCAAAATGTAGCGAATGTGTGTTTGGCTCAAGTCTCTGCTCATGTCTTCTGTCACAGAGAGGCGTCTCCAAGTTTAGTCATAAGATGAGCAAGTGAGTTTAACAAGCAAGCTTGTAAAAGTTTTAGATAAAGTCACTCCCTCTGACTATTTCTGTCAGTATCAAACTGTTTTCTTGCATCAAATTCTTGTGTGTGGCCTTTGACTGTTAAACCATTTGTTACTCATGTACCTTTCCCCTTATTCTGCTGAATGAGAGACACTGGAAGGAAGTGAACGCTCGCTCTTATCTCACAACTGCAGAAATGCTGTGTGAGTGAGCATAATGTGTGCGCGAGGGTGCTGTATTCAATGAATAATTTACTGAGAAATCCAAACGCAAGCAGTGTGGCAGAGTGTGTGTGTGCGTGTGCGTCCAGGGGAACTGTTGTTAGTACAGCAGCCTGAACCAAATAGTCAAGGCCTCATTTGCAATTCAAATTTTAGATGAGGGGTAGAAGGTTAAAGACTGTCCACCAACTCAACAGTTGAACACAAAGAACTAGTAAGTTCCTTGTCCAAAAGATTGTTGTGCCTTGTGTATACCAATTAGAAACCAAGAAACAGTGTACAGTAACTCTATTTGAAAGTTATTAAATAGCTATTGAAGTGCAGCTTGAATGAAATGTAATATTTAAATACTCATTTAGAAATAAAGGCCGAGTTAAAGGAGTACTGTGACTCACAGAGACCCTGGAGAAGTCTGCTGATATCGGAGTGCAGGGAAGTCAACAGGTTTGTTGCCTTGACACCTGACTTTCTCCAGGAAAAGTCAAGTGTGCAGACTTCAGACTCTCAGTCACTCATTGCAAAACAGAGACACAGACGCCTACTGTAAACACATTTGTCTGTAAAATGCAGTAATTGCAAGTAATTGAAAGGGAGGGAACAAAGGGAGTTTAATGTCCCTTCTCACCAGTGTTCAAATTACAGGGAAGCCTTAACTCCCCTTAAAGAGACCGGAGCTCACCTGAAGGCAACAAAATTTTGAGTTTGCAGTGGTCTCAAATAAATAAACATTAGCATTTCTTTTACTGCAATGTCCTGTCATCTGTAATTTTAAATACATGTGTGCAACTCTGCTTCATGGTCAGTGCAGCTGACTTTATCTTTTGTCAACAGAGTGTGTAATATGCCTAATCTGGACACGTGCAGGTGTTTTTAATGTGATTCATCCTGTATTATTTTGCATGTCTATGGGTAATTACTGTGTCGATTATTGATGATTTGGCCTCAGATCAGCGATTCTCAGTTTGGTCAGTGTTTGATCACACGTCAGCCGCAAAAACAAGATTTTCCGAGTAGAATGGATTTGGAAAACATGTCGTCCCATAGCTAATTTTCCACAACGTGATAAATAAAATTAAAAACAGACCCAAATTTCTCACTATGTAGTGAGTTCAACATTTATTTCTCCTTGTAACATGTGGTATTAGAAGTGGATAGCTTCATAAAGTCTCTCTCACTCCCTCCCCTCCTGAAGCTGTCCATGCCTCTAACAAGTCCCCCCCCCCCCCCTCCCCGTAGGGGCTGGACAACATATTAGGAACACTTTTCAATATAATGCACTCCAGTACACCACCAGCACCACCCACTACAACCTCAGTAATAAACATAAAGTAGAATTATCACCTTTCTGACAATGTCAACAAAAACTGAAAATATATCAGCTTCATAAATGTAGAATTTATGGCAGAGCTGTTGTATTAGATTGTATTAGAGTACACAGGTGTTCCTCCTGTATGTATCACCACCAAAACACTGATCTGACCAGGAAATAAACACAACTTTTAACTGCCTTTGAACTTTAATTAAAAGCTCTGTGTCAGCTATATGGGCCTTTCAGCAATATGCTGTAGTTTCTGTGGTTTTTGTTATAAGCCACGATGTAATTCAAACACTGTCTCCACCTAACACCGTCACAGCACAACGTCATGATGTCTGTTTACACTGTACTTTAGCTGTGGTTTCTTATAATCAATTGAAAGCAGGTTGAGTTCCTGGAGCCTGTCCCTTGTCCTTCAGCCTGTAAATATTCACCAGCAGTGTGGCCAATCCACTGTTCTACCTCGTGTTTACTGACTGTCCCTCGTGACATATTTATGACCTCAGCGGAGAAGGAGTTTCTGATAAAATTTATGGGGTGTAGGCTGATCAGGGTCAGAGAAATATTTGTGGCTGGTGTATCATGTTCAGCTGCTAACCAGGAGGCAATGTCATTAACATGGCAATCAGTGGTTGTTCATGATTTAAATGCGGTTTAGCAGCATTTCCACACTGATATTCAAAAATGTTAGCTGATGAAAAACTCAGATTTGTGAGACAGTCATAACAAAGTTGATCATTTCAAGGGTGGTTTTGTTTTTGAGATTTAGACCAAGGTGCGTACGAAATCTCAATACTCTTGTGATTTACAAACGGAAATGTTTATGGGTTGTCTGATCAGATCCTTAGTTTTGTTTACTTATACTTTTATCAGATATTTTGTGGTTTAAATGATCATTTTTCTATAATATGTTCTATAATTTTATAATATCTATAAGCAAAGTTCTTGTACAGATGCTTTCTGTTGAGACATAATTAAACACTGATGCTTTTGATAATTTTGTTGAATTATACAAAATCCCCAAATAGCTTTTGTAGGGAAACATGTTTGTATTCCTCAAGTTATAAAAAAAGTATTCTTTTGGTATCAATAGTGAAACTGAGGTTTTGTTAGCCAACTTAGTGAAGCATCGAAAGACACAAAAACCATCAAGCACAAAACTGTCTGTCATGTTTTAGCCTCAGGTTAGTTTGTTCAACAGGACGTCTCTTTAACAACATTGAGTGTATTTATTCAGCTTATTTTTCTGGGTACAAAGCAGTAAATGGTGTACGCTACAACTGTTGAATTGTTATCTATTCTCTAAAGGCAAGTTAAGTTTATTTGTATAGCACCAACAAGATAGTTCAACATGCTTTACGTAAAGAGTTAAAAGACATTACAAGATATAATAGAAACGTATGGCTGTATGAAATTACATGTATAAACAGGAATTAAGAAGAGAAAAATGAAGTAGAAGATAAATTATAAATAGCTGCTATACAGGAACACAGAGGTGTTTACTTTGTGCTTAAGAGAAACGTGAGAACCACGAGTACGAGTCTGACACAGTCTTTACTTTTATTCTGTTAGACGTGTGATCAAGATGATGACGACGTGGAGATCGCTGTGGACAACGCAGCCTTCATGGATGAGTTCTTCTGTCAGGTGAGAGGTGTACTCATTTTACTGTTTTGCTTGTATTTACGGTGGCGTAAATCGTTCTTAAGTTTTGTCATTTGCTTACATTTGTGTGCGTATGTTTCAGATTGAGGACATCAGGAACAGTATCGATAAAATTGATGAGAATGTGGCTGAAGTCAAAAAGCTTTACTCGGTCATCCTGTCTGCTCCCACGTCAGATCAGAGTGAGATATCTTTCCACCATTCAACTTTTCTTGTCGTCTTTTTATCTTCCTGTATAATGTTTGTTCTCTCTTCTATAAATGTATTCAACTATTTCAATATTAAGAATGTTTTCCTCCTCAATAATGTCTCTCTTTCATCAGCTATATTCACTTGCATTTTTTGTTCTATTAATTGAAGTAAATCTGACAGTTTTCACAAGACAATGAATCAATATGTTACGTCAAGTTTCCTTAAAGCAAGATTATAAATATGCCAATGAATGCAGGTTCACTGGTTTGAAAATTTCACAAAAAAGAAGTGATAGTTGTTGGTACATCAATCCTTTGCATCAAAATGTTACTTAACTTGTGAATTTGTGAACAACTTAACTTCTCACTGTTTATTGCCACATGTCTCTTCCTTTCCAGAAACACAAGATGACTTGGAGGCAATCACCAATGACATAAAGAAGATGGCCAACAATGCGAGAAACAAACTCAAGAGTGAGTGTACCTCCCCCTACCACACACACACACACACACACACACACACACACACCGTGCCGTTCAGAATAATGGGGATGTATAACATGAAATGTAACTATAGAATGACACAGTGATGTTTAAGTTGAATCATGATTTATTTTGCTCCTCAGCCATCGAGAGGAATCTGGAGTCAGAAGAGCAGGAGAGGGTGTCAGCTGACATGCGGATACGTAAATCACAGGTAAATGATGTCCATTTGAAGCTCTTGGACATACCAAAAATAAATGTGCGATTATTCATTATTCGTTAAATAAACGAGTGAGCACATTGCTCCTCTGCTCATTGAAAATGTTCCTGTTGTCTCCCAGCATGCAGTGCTGTCCAGGAAGTTTGTGGAGGTAATGACAAAGTATAATGAAGCCCAGGTGGACTTCAGGGAGAGGAGTAAAGGACGGATTCAGAGACAGCTAGAGATTAGTGAGTGATGCTCACATACAAGTCCACAAACTCATGTCATCATCTTGCGTTTTTTTTTTTTTTTTTCATGAACTTACACATGAACCCTTTTCTTTCCTCTCCAGCTGGAAAAGCAACGACAGATGACGAACTGGAGGAGATGTTGGAGAGCGGCAACGCTGCTGTGTTCACTGCGGGGGTAAGTCTGTGTGTGTTTGTGTGTGTGTGTCTGCAGCACCCTAACATCGCCCTTTGACTTGACACTGATCACCATGTGTTCAAAGTGAGAAAACCAAGACCAAGTAAAACTCAAAACATCATGTGGTTAAAGATTAGCTGTAATGGTGATTTTTGTATGTAGGGCTCAAAGTCAGTTTTCTTTCTTGTGCCTTTTTGGGTCTTCCAACTTTAATCTGACATAGTATCCAACAGTCAGAGCAGATTCTTAAAAAGTTTTAAAGTTGCATGAACGATAAATGAGGTAAATGAGCACCAGCGTGTCTCAGTTGATCAGACAACCACATTTGCACATTGCATTTAAGCTGGTGAGAAAACTTCTCTGTTAACACTTTTCTGAGAAGGGTGGTTGTTACCAGAATAGCTCCTGAAGAATTTCTTTCACAAGGACACACGACTCAAGTTGACATTCTTAGATTTGATAACGACTTATTTTCTCCAATGCCTTTCAGTCTTGTCCTGACATGACCAAACCTTGACATAAGCTTTAACAGTTAAGGAAATTTGTACTAATATATAATATTGTCCTTGGGTTGTAAACAGGTTTGGCAGAGAGCTACTTTTAACAATGACAGTATAAAAATATATATGCATCCTATCAGATTAGATAAATATTGCAATGAGGTTGTATGTCTTGCTTTATCGATTATAATGCTGGATCTAAATACTGATTTAAAGGTACACTCTGAATATATTAAACCAACAACACTTTTTAAACTCTGATCTATTGTTATTATATATAAATAGACTGCATAGATATATCACTTTTATTCAAAGCACTTTACAATTTGCCTCTCATTCACACACTCACACACATTCACTCACTGATGGCAGCGAGCTACCATGCAAGCTACTTGGCACAGTCGCCCTCTTATATAAAAACAAGTCTTGGTCAGTGAGCCAACACTGGTTGCCAGGTTTTATAAAAGGAACTGTCATTTCCTTATTAAAGCAGTAGTGTGACTTTCCAATGGGGGGATTTTATGTTTCTCTGTATAGCAATGAGATGCACTTAATTTCAGTTTCTGCTGTTTGTATTTGTTTGTTAGCTAGCTGCCTTTTCTGCTAAGATGCAAACTAAATCAGGCCATGACTTATCTCAGCTACAAGCATCAAAAGACAAGATGTTAGATAGGACCAAGTGACAGATGACAAATTGTCATTTAGACACCAAGACTCAGATGTGGTAAGACGTTTGTGTGTACATGTCTGTCTGTACTGAACAGTGAACCTCTCCTTTCTGCAGATTGTGGACTCTGGTATTTCCAAACAAGCCCTGAGTGAGATCGAAGCTCGACACAAAGACATCGTTCGTCTGGAAAGTAGCATCAAGGAGCTGCACGATATGTTTGTAGACATCGCCATGCTGGTGGAGAGCCAGGTACGCTCCTCTACATCCATCTGCTCATCATTTCATCCATCAATCAGTTAACGGAACCTCAACTACTTTAAAAACTTTTCATTCACTTAATCAATTGACTTTCCATTACCCCTTAACTCTTTCCCTGACTGTATTCAACTCTTTTCTCCTGTTTACTTCACTTGCTGCTTGTGTGGTGTTCTGACTGTCAATCTGCATCTGTCTTGTGTTTCCTCTTTTTCCAGCTCCATGCTTTTTTCATATCTCCTCTTCCTCTCCTCTGCCTCTGCCACCTCCATCTCATCACCCATCTTTGGATCAACATCAATGCATTGAGTACAATGTGTAAATAAAGCATCAGGGTAGACATCACAGCAGACTTCACACTAGAGTCAAACACATGTTGATCAGTCAGTCACTGTATGTATGTGCACACACTCAAGTATAACCGCATATTTCTTGCTGCTTGCATCATGCTTTCTGAGGGAAAGCCTCGTTTGAGGTAAGGGCACATTCCTGCTGTTTGTGTTGTGTGATTTCCCAGGAAACTCTTTTCTTGCTATTTTCAGTATTTTTTTTGAAGAGATTTGTTCTAAAATGATTTAATGTTCAGCATTAATATAAATGCTACTGTCATTAAAGTTAAGGGCACATGAAAGAAAAGCTTCTTTTGGAGTCATTGAAGATTAAGACCTTCAGATAGGATTTCTGTATCAGAATATATTTTGTTTTCGAATGAAATCTGTCAAATATGACTTTGTATTGCTTGTTCTGTGTTGCACTGTATCTTACTGATTTGTTGTTTGTTTTTCAGGGTGACATAATAGACAACATAGAGCAGAATGTATCCAAATCAGTGGACCACATAATAGCTGCTAAGGAACAGACCAAAAAAGCTGTAAGGTACCAGACCAAAGCACGCAAGGTAATGTACTTTAGCCACTTGCCACATCAGTTTGCATGTGACCTCTTCCTGTTTTTTTTTTCCTGCTTATTTTCTAGATACAATAAGACTTTTTTCACAGTTTGACACATTGAAACCACACAGTGTGCCTACAGATCACACTCCCTTGCCCTATACACACACTGACAATCATGCACAGCTGTTACATTCTGTGTGCTTCGTCTTTCTGTCTCTCCCTCTTGTTTTATATGTTTACTTTTGTTGCTTTCCGTCACCTCTGACACTGCGCACCACATTAGGGCGGAATGATTGACAGGATTGAGAGCAACATGGACCAATCGGTGGGCTTTGTGGAGCGGGCCGTAGCAGACACTAAGAAAGCTGCCAAGTTTCAGCAAGAGGCTCGACGTGTGAGTGACTACAGTCAAGAATAGCAGTTCGGTTTCCCCAAAGCATGAAAATAGTTTACAGTAGAGCTGCGATGAACCTGAATTATGGATATATTACATGAAGTGGATACTGGACTGAAAGATGGCGCCTATTCAGTTGAATGAAAACAGCTTCTGCGTTGTACATCCCACTGAATGTGCGCAGTAGTGTTTCCCTGTGAGTTCCTGCTCAGCCCATAGACTTTACTTTAGGATAACGTGAATTTTTAAATTGCTTTTCAAGGCTCTAGGAAGGTTTTACAAATATAAAACCTTCATGGATTAAAAATTCATAACACAAAGAGTAATAATTGACATTATTTTCAGTTTGAGGTGTCCTGTCAACAGTTTTACAGACGTCTCTTTTATAATGGTTTATGAGGAAAATGCTTTTTGGGCTGCAGTTTTTCTTTTTTTTTTTTCTTTTTGCTGCAATACCTCAGGAAATACCACTAGGAAAAAATGGCAGCAAGGCTGAGTAGCAGCGCTGTATCGGCTCTCCTAATATATCCATGCCCTGAATCAGTGGCATTCAAATTTAAATGGATTTGATAGTATTTTTGCAGTTTCTGGTCTGAACACCAAGTTAGCACATGAAAAGTGTCAACAACTGGAATTCCTCTTAAACACAAAGATGCTTTTGGGAAACCTGCCTGACAACATGAAGACCTCCTCCAGCATCAAGACCCTGATCTTCACTTGATCCTTACCTGTGGTGACCCTCGAGCCTTCTGCCTCCTCTGTTCCTGAACCTCCACCCTGTGACCTGTGGATCCCTGTGCTTAGAAAAACCACTGTGACCCCCCCCCCAACACCAAGAACCAGAACATAGACCACCCCATTCCACCTGCTTACACAAACACACACACACTCACAGCTGCAACACTCTACTCTTTCCTCTCTCTCTCTCTCTCTCTGTCTGTGCTGTTCAGTTTTAACCTCAACTTTGTCTTTGTTTACAGTTCGCATATGTCTGCTGCATTATTCTTTGGTTTTAGCTGTGTTTGAAGATATTGCTTATTTATTTCAGGCTAGTACAGCATGTGTGTGAAAATAAAGCCTGTATTGACATTTTTACATAAAGTAAACACCATCGTAAACACTGTTGTGCCAAGAGGAAACTAGTTTATCTGACTGAAGCAACATTGATGCAAGATTAAGTTTATGTGGTTACGAAGCTACAAAGAGAATTCTTGTTATTTGATATGTCTGTTCCCTTCATATAAAACTAGTACACATAGTTTATAACACACAGTAGAACATACCATAATCATTGCACATAAACATAAATTAAAACAGACATAGAAGATACACTTATTGTTGTTTCCCCACTGAGAATGGTCCTGATGGCGCTGTTTGGTTGTTCCCAACAGAAAGTGGTGATAATAGTGGTGGTTGTGGTGATCTTGCTGGCACTGCTAGCTCTCATAATCGGTTTGTCAGTTGGATTGAAGCAAAGCTGATGAGCTATTTGAGTAAGAGGAGAGCTAAGGGTGAGTAACTCCGGAGCAAATAACCTCTGTGCTGCCACAATGGGTGTGAGTATGAGGCTTGCTTTTGGAAAAGGGTTTGCACACTCTTCTATTAAGACTGTGTGTGTGTGTGTGTGTGTGTGAGTGTGTGTGTGTGTGTGTGTGTGTGTGTGTGTGTGTGTGTGTGTGTGTGTGTGTGTGTGTGAGTGTGTATTCTCTCCCCGCAGAGGGCTTATATGAGGTGTGTTTGTGTGTATTTGAAGTTCCTGGGTGTGTGTTTTTTCTCCTCTCCTGCAGCACTTGCCTCTGGTTAACTGCTGAGCAAACAAAGCAGTGCTAGTGGTGCGCTAGTTTCACAGTTGGAGGTGGTGTTTGGTCTGTGGGCTCATTTCAATGCTCACCTCCCCTGTCATTAACACTGCTCTCCCTTTGTCTCTCTCTATCTCCCTCTCTGTAGAAGATGATCATTATTGGTGCAGTCTGTGCTGTGGCTGTTCTCATCATCCTCACCATCATCCTCACCCAGACACTATAGCAGGACCTCAGTCTTACGAGCATTATGTTTATTCATCTGTACTCCGTCCCTCCCTCCATCTACCTGCAAACCAAAGAAAAGACTGATATTGATCACTCCGTATGGATGTAATAACATCTCACCCACAGATGTACATCTCATCGTTAAGCTAGTAGATAAACGGTGTGAAAAAAGAGGCTCCAGGGGACTCTTTATAAAATCATTTCTGACCCGTGTATACCAATCCAAACCATCCTTCCTGGTCTGCCTGGAGCTGTTTGACTCCATCAGGCGGCTTTGGACAGTTTGAGGATGCTCTGCTGCAAATGAGGAAATGAGACTGAGGCTGATGTGAGGTACAATACCTATTGTATCTCTTGAGGAAGGGAAAAGGGAATTGAAAAAATATCATAAATGTCACTCAACATTTAATTGTTAAACATTCAGTGCCAAAGAAACAACTTGTGTTTGTCATCTGAAATTTGTTTTAACACCCAACCCTCACTATAAGCACATCACCTCCCTTATCTTTACTTCTTGCCTTTATGAGCCTTGACACATTTTGTGAAAAGCTAGCTATGTTCACTGTACTGGGATTTTGTCGGTTTTTGGGGAGCTCCAGCACTTTGACATTTAGATTATGTCTTCTTCCTTGGATTAAGCTCAGATGATCATGTAAATAATAGAGCTGTTATTTTGTGTGTTGTCAATATCTAAGCATGATTATGGCTCGGTTCTTTAGCTGAAAAGAGGAGCTGCGTGTTCAGCTATGATTCTTTTGTGTAGAGAGTGATTTTTAAATGTGAAAGATGCTGCTTATGGAAACACATTTCATGAACAGGTGGAGCTAAAATAATCAAACAAGCCACAAAAAAAGACAGGATAGGGAGATAAACATGCATACTTTTCTTGAAGACTTTGTCGATACACTGCAACAACAGGAAGACGGATCCAAAAAAATCTTCTTACAATGTTAGCCATGATAATGCTTATGTTATGTACTGTTAATATACTGTAAAATAACAATGTTTCAATACCAAAGGATATAAAGAGACACAGGTAGTAACACTAGTGACTGAACGTGTTCTCCACAGGTGCCAGAACAGACTTTGTATTTATTATATTTTTTTGATCAGATGTTGCTAATAAAGTCGCACATATGGGATGCAGTACACACTCCGACCTACAGTAGCTCTAACCTGGCTGCAATTCCTTATGTACATATTTCAGGTTCCATATTTTCTCTACTATAAACACAGTTTACAGTTTATTAGATACACGTAGCTAAAACTAATGCAGCCCCTGCTAATAATCCTACCTTAATGAACGGTATAATGTGTAGTTTTTGTTCAAATTTCATTCAATTTATGGTGAAAGGTGTTTCTAATACTTCATTTAACCCATTTATATCAATAAGGCTAGACAAGTAATTACAAACACCTTTTAGTGTAGCACAATACACTTCTACAGCCTCCAAAATGACTACAAAGTTGAATCAACACCTTTCTAGAACAAAACGAACATTATAACCTTCATGGCGGTTGGATTTATTGCAGGGCAGCTGCATTAGTTTTAGTTAGATGCACCCAATAAGCTTAATTCTGAGTGGTCACCATCATTTCATTACTGTAGGTGTTTTTTGGTAGTGGGAATGTCTCAAGCTGACAGTGTAATCACTGAAACACACTGTACCGGTAGTCACTCTGGTTTTAATAAGGTCATTAAACCAGGTGACGATAACCCTTGAACAGTAGCTGAGATACTGTTTCCACTAGTCATCATAAAGAGAAGAGCCTACATGAACCCTCATAATCTAGATTTTGATCATATATATGAGTAGTGTCTAGAGCAAAGGCCTAACTGAAAAATGCACCGTGCTTTATGGAGCCACCATCAATGAAAGAAGTCTTTGTTTTTGTTCGACTGGAGCCTGAACGGTGCCTTTTAATTCTGATTGTGGAGGGAGCACTTGAAAGTGAGAGGCCTCTTGACTTAGCAGTCTGCTCTTTTGGCTTCTGTCCACAACTGTTCAAGTCTGATGCCACTTTTCAATTTCTTTTCCTTCACACCACTTTAGCCATCAGCACAGGCTGTAATGAGAGAGAGACAGAGGAGGAAACTAAAACTGTTGTAGACTGTTTTTAAATTGACGTGCAAATGATTTTAATGGAAATTAAAGATTTTATGTTTTTTAATTTCTGGTTGTAGTGTTTTCTTGCAATGTTTTTTTTTTTTTTTTTAGCATGTTTGACCTGCTGACCTTTGTTAGTTTTTTTTTTTTTTTTTAATGGGATGAAAGCTGTTGTCAGCAGATGATCTTTGCACTAACGAAGACTGTTGATACAGCATTTTAACCACTGTGTTTACAAGACTGTCAAAGAGGAGGTAAGTTATATGTTTTCACCTTTTCTTCCTCTTGACACACACACACACACACACACACACACACACACACACACACACACACACACACACAAACCTCTCCGAGCCTTGGTTCTCCTTTTGCTCAACCATTTCCTCAAACCGGTGTCCATAAATGTAAACAATTATCTTGTGTTTGGCTGCATTGTGTTCAGACTGCTCTCATTCTGTTTTACTCTTGATTAAATCCACAGAAAAAGATGATGATTACATTGTGCTGTGCCATCATTGGGATCGTTGGGTTCTCCTATCTCTACAGCTTCTTCTCATAAAAGCTTTTACAGAAGGTAAAACACCTTGATCGGCGTTCAACATTATGTATTTTGTTCTTGCACCTTAAATGTTAAAATAATATATATATATTTTGTCTTTGTGTGGTGTTTCCAGTAAAGAGGATTTCTCCAAGAAAAAGATATTCTTGAGGTGCTCCACCTATTTCCACCCTGACTTATTTGAATCTATTTTAAAACTCGTAAAGTAAAAAAAAAAAAAAAAGTGATCCTTATCTGGTCCTGTGCACTTCCCCTTCTATTTATTATTTGAATTAAATTAAACGTGTAATAAATGTCTAGATTCTTCTCAGTCTGCCAGCTCACAACCAGGTGGCTCCTCATGGACTTTTAATCATTTTTGGACCACTATACCGCCTCCTGGTGGTGCATTGAGGGGACAATCATATTTAGTGATATTGTAAGAATCAGGAAATTATTAAACATTTAGTAAGATGTTGAAGATGTTTTTTTTTTTGTGCTGTCTAGGCTTTAAAAGTCCATTTATGCACTTACAAACAGCTGTGCTCTGGTAATAAAAATCTCCATTTAAGTAGTATTTTCTGACTTGTTTGTTGTCACAAATGTATTAAACTGTGTGATTTTGTTGTGTGTGATCTGTCTGTATGCGTCTGTGCTGCTGAAATGCTTGTAATGATGGTCTTTTCTGCAACAGAAGCTCACTGGCTGTGTGTCAACCCAGTAAAGCTTGTTATGTAATAAATGATTTCTGTGCGTTGTACCAAGTGTTGGTGTGTGCTTCGTTTCTTGGACGTGGTTCAGCTTCTCACTGGATGCCTACAACCCTACAATTACCGCAACTTGTGACTCTCTGAGCATAAAATGTTATTCGTCCCTTTTCTTTACCCATGTGTGAAAGCCACAGCTAATGCATGGCGATGTACAACATTAACATCCGTGTATGGAGAGCTCCCCTGACCTCATTTCATCCCCCATCTTCTTCCTATCCAGAGGCAGGCCCGGCCCATCAGCACGACGAGGGCGGGGTCTACATAAGGGTGCGCTCCTTTTCATGCTTCGTGTTTGGAAGATAAGCAGGATTTCCAGCTGGGCAGTGAAACGAAAGGACAAAACTTTATTGATTCATTGGAGGGAAATTTACTAAAAATGATTTACCAATAATGCAGTTTTATGTTATTCCAGATCAATCGATCTAAAGTGACAGAAAATAATAACAAAAATAACAAAATATTTGAAAGATATGTTCATGTATAAGGTGTATTCATACATAATAATTACACTAATATAATATGGACATGAACATCCCATGAACAAATAATAATAACTATTTTAGTAATAGTTATAGCAGTGAAAAAATAATATTTGTAATAGATATAAAAAGTAACAAGATTAATACTTAAATACATTTACAAAGAGGAAGAAGGTGAAATAATTAAGTAAAAAAGCAGCTAACAATTGGCATTACCATCATCATTACAGTTATAATTAAAATTCAAAATTAAGCAGAGGTGTACATAATAAGACAAAACATAGAGCCATAGTGTGATATATATTACATCACAGTAGGCAGCAATAATAATAATAATGATAATAATAATGTGTTGTTTGCTTTTTATCCTTTCTCTAAATGGGAATGTTGGTAATTGGCAGTGGTAGAAGAAGTACTCAAAACCTTTTTTCTGAAGTAAAACTGTTAACTATTAATAGTAAAACTATTAATACTGTACAGTAAAAGTACTTAAAAGTTAAAGTGTGAAAGAAAGGTTTTATCAGCACAATGTACTTGAATTTACTTAACGTGATCAAGGTGGAGCTTTCAATTCTAACTATTTTAGATAATGCTGGATGGTTTAATGAATAATAGTGCATCATATTTAATTGCTAATTTTGTGAGTAAAATTTGTATTTGTATCATAACCAGCAACATTTATCTGTCAGGTTAATGTAGTGGTACAATGTTTTCCTCAGAAGTAGAAGTACACAGTTGCATGTTTTTAAGAGCTTTGGGGGCCTTTTGTAAGTAATTTCGGGTACAATGAGTTAGAATAGTATCATAGTAACATTCAATATTTTTCATATCTAAATATCATAATAAATTTATAGTTGTTTGGGGCGTTTTTAATTGGGGACCCCAGACAGTTACCTCCCAAACCTAATGGTAAAGTCCGCCCCTGTAAAAACCCGTCGACCTTTCCACCGGGTAAAACAAACCAAGCACATTTGTAAATTAACATATTATAATCTAGTTTAAATAGCACATGTTGTGTCCAATCAGAGCATCTGTGTGCAAACGTCGCTGAACAGGGACTAAATAGGGGGGCGGGTCATGAGCCTTTTTTTTCTTTTTTCAGGTTTGTGTGTATATATGTGTGTGTGTGTTTTGACCAGCTGAAAATGGCGGCTCGGAGCATCGAATAGCTCTAACTTTATCGCCTAATAATAATAATAATAAACATAACAATATTCACAGCCGCTGTCACGTAACATGGGAGGAAACTTGACGGAGAGGCCTCACACACTGTAGTTGGGAAACGTTACCTTGACGACCGCGACTGAGTTTCAAGAAGAGGTGACGATAAAGAAGCTTACAACTGCTAATGTCAGCTAGCGAGCTAGCGTCTGTTTTAGCCGACGACTTATGAAAGGGATTGTCAACTGAGCTAGTTTACGTTAGCCGATAACGCCAGGTAAATACCGTCAGTTAGTAGAAACATTTCTCCGGAATATTGCTCCTTGAATATACTCGATGTGACCGGCACTTGTCTTTATATATTCACGCAAGTTCAACGTGAACGTTTGTCATATTTGTACGTGTTGCTAACCTTAGCTCGCTGGTGCAACAACACGCTAGCAGGGCTAACTAACTAGCTAGATTGTCCACTAAGAGAGAGAGGTGTGTGTGTGTGTGTTTTCTGTGCGATAAAACACAGTATAACGTCGTGACACCTATGTGATATCTAACCAGCGTAATTTAACCCTGCTCATGAAACTTTGCCTCTCTTTTTAGACATTATGGAGGATCCTACACGGTACAGCAAACGCTTGGTGAGTAGCTTCCCGGAACACTAGTTTTATGTTTCCAGTTGCAACTGTTTTCTGCTTTTCATCCAAGTTGTGTGTGTGTGTGTAAGGTTAGCCTTTTAAAAAACACTAAGTATAGATAGTGTTGTATTGGATTGAACTGATGGACAGTTTGTGTCAAGTCAGTGGTCCTTTTCTGCTAAGTGTGGCATCCTAATAACAGTAATGAACCTGTCTAAAGACGTCGGGTTCAAGAGAAGGTCAAGTTCAGTGTCTAACCGGACAGTATTTGTGCTGTGACCTTGCCTCACCTCCTAACAATGCTTTCCCCTGCTTGTAAAGTAATTAACATCAGTGGGGTGAAACTTCCTAGTGTGTACACAGTTGTGTTTTATTGATACTAGTGGTTAAGAGAATGTTATTAAAAATAGAGGATACATAGATAAATGTTTATGAGACAAAGCTTTTTGCTGTTATCCTTGATAGATTTTTGAAAGCATGTCTAGGCCTATTTGTTGAACACATAAAAACCTTATAGAAGCACACTATATAGTGTAGCTTAATTGTTATTAATTTATTCCCTTTGTTGTTGTTTTTTTTATAGCTATACATTAAAACAGCCGTGTGGCTTTCTGTCATGATTTTAAATGATTTTCAAACAAAATTATACCTCTCTCTGCAGCCCTCAGTTATTGAAGTAAAGAGCATCAGAGTTTAGATAATGCCACATTCGTGGTAAAGGGATGGGGGTGGGGAGATCTCAGAGCTGGGGTGTTGTGCTTGATCCATCTGTCTAGCCAAGCAGTGCTGCATAGGGTGAATGACAGGAGGGGGGGTAAAAGGAGGGGCACTGTGTGGAAGATTAACCCCTGCTATTGTAATGCTGTATTGTTTGGTTCCCACATGAACTGATTTGGTAGTTGGCTGACTGATCAGCTTGGATTAATTTGTTGTGATTTTTATCCTTGTCTCGGGTGAATGCGTTAGTTTAGTCATGGTTGGCAGTTTTGGTTCCATTTTACTAAAGACACGTAAGAAACAGCTCCCGTGGGTGTCTTAACAACTCATGTCTTAGCAATTAGACTGAAGTAAGAATATTTTGAAAATATGTCAATCAATGTTACAAATAGATTGTGGATATTTGCATCTATGCTCATTTCAAATGTACTTACTCTTGGTTGTGTGAGTCGCAGAGGTTTTCTTATTAAGAATAATTTGGTGAAAAAGTATTAATGTGGTACCAGTTGTCCACCAGGCTGTGAGTTGGAGCACACTTTTTTTTTTTTTTTTTAAAGAATTGACAGCTTTCATATGTGGTGTTCTTCCAAGCGCAACCACTTGAATCACTTTTTATGATGTAACTTTATAAATATGTAATCTTGACAGCATCTTGGCTGATAGGTTGCTATAACCCAGCTTTGTCCTCATGTTAAAATATCTTCAATGCAGTAAGATGTGGGGCTGGGATGAGCTGTGGCAGAGGCATCTGGTCTATTTTGTACACATATCTATTGCATGTCTGTCCATCCTGGAAGAGGGATCTCTGTTACTCTGAGGTTTTGGAAGGGGGGGTGAGAGGTTCCTAAGGGTCTAAGAATAGAGGATGGTTGTATTGCAGTACAGATTGTAAGGCCCCCTGATGCAAATGTGTGATTTGTGATGTTGGCCTACACAAATAAAATTGACCTGACTCGGCTGAAATGCACAATGGTAAACAAACCATGTTGCTTACCACAAGTTAATACTGACTTGTGTTGTCCTCTTCCTGTGGCTCACTACAAATCATATAGTTGATGTCTGATTCAGAGGCTGACAGAAATCTTCTTTTGTCAACAGCGTACAGGTACGCGGCGCCGCTACCAGGACGATGGGATATCAGATGATGAAATCGAAGGGAAACGGACATTCGACCTAGACGAAAAGTTGCAGTGCTGCAGGTTTGGCTCTGACTTGATCAAACACATGGAAGGCGAAGGTGAGACGTCAACTTGTAATTTGACAGATGTTTTTTTAAATATACTTTCCGATACATATCTGATGTCATGTGAAGATTGTTAAGACTAACCCTCTGTTGTGTGCTGTGTTGCTTGATGATATGTACTAATTTAATTAGAATATTGTATTTGTAATTTTGTGTTATCTACCCAGTGCAAGTTTTGTGGTTTTTGATAACTGTGTCATGGTGTCTGTATGTATCTTGTTTCTAGATTTCACATTTGAATACATCCAGAAGGAAGGGCTCAGGGATCCCATTATCTTTGAGAAAGCTGATGGCCTCGGCATACAGTAAGTAGCTTACCTGGTTCAGTCATAAATTACCATATTGCCCCGAATATAAGATGACCCTGATTATAAGATGACCCCCCCTTTTCCAACACCTGTTTGTGTAAAAAAAGACATTTTGAAGATACAAGACAGACTGCAGTAAAGACGTTGGGAGATTCCTTTGACTCATTTTCACTCAACATGACTTTATTTCCCCCGCGCCAGAAAACACGCCACATGAGCCTTCATAAACTCCTGCAGGTTAAAGTGAGCTAATGAAGCACTTTCAACTAATTACAGCAACTTTTCCATATGAATTGGCCAAATTAACAGACCAGACCAGATTGATTTGGACCAATTGTGGCATTTGGTGTCATGGTAACTTATTTCATCGCAGCGCATTCAGCAAGGATTCAGGTGGAAGATGGACAAATCTCACCTGCCAACAAAAATGATGCCATAGACCGAACAAAACGATTCCCAAATGTTCCCAATGAGCTTTTCATTCAGTTAGTCAGAACAATACAAATTGATGTTGTTCACACAGCAAAGACGGACATAATCTACCTCAAACATAAAAATGGGCACTTTGGAAATTAAACTTAATTTTTTACATTAATTGATTCATTTTAATGGCATTATTGACTGATTTTATTTGATGCTAATGTTGAGGTGAAAGTTAATTTAATAAATACTTATAAACGGAACGTAGAAAAAGCACAGTATTTTCTTTTTTTTATAACTTTGAGCTCATGGTTCTCATGTTCAGAAAATAAATTGAAAATTATCTCTTTTGCAGAATGCCAGACCCTGATTTCAGTGTGAGTGATGTCAAGTTGTTTGTTGGTAAGTTTTCTTGTCAAGGCGTTTACGGAGTAAATTGTTTTGCTTTTTGTCCACTTAATGTAACATACAAAGTGTCTGTTGCTGGGTATTTTAATCCAAAATAATGGGTATTGCGTACATTTTTAATTCCAGTTGAATCCCTTATACTTGCAATATGATGTCTTTGCCTGCTCATTTGGCTATGCAACCAATCCCTCAGTGGCCTCAGTTATTGAACTCCTGTTAATTCTGTTACAGGTAGTCGACGCATTGTAGACGTGATGGACGTGAACACTCAGAAGGGAATCGAGATGTCAATGGCTCAGTGGCGGCGCTACTATGAGACGCCACCATCAGAAAGAGAGAAACTCTACAATGTCATCAGTCTGGAGTTCAGCCACACCAGACTGGAGAATCTAGTACAACGACCAGCTTCGGTAAGAAGACTAACAATCTCCCAAAGTGGGGTTTTACAACGTATCCAAATGTGCACATAGTTTACAGATACATATAAACTAGATATATTTAAACAAAGTTCACATTATTATGTGGTCATTATATGATTATGTGTCAGTGACATTATGTGATCCCAAGATAATGTAATTTCTCTACATACAGAGAGTATTGTCAGTAATTAATCACAGGCTGATGTTTGCTTCAGACCACTTGAATGTATGAGTTGTACCAATTATTTCTTCTCTTTATCCAGGTGGATCTTATTGACTGGGTGGACAACATGTGGCCCCGCCATCTCAAGGAGAGACAGAGGGACTCCACTAATGCCATCATAGACATGCATTATCCCAAAGTACAGAAGTGAGTATCTTAAAGACATCAGAAATGTATTACATTTGATGTGCTTTAATTTAACAGCAATATTGATGGTGTCCCCTACATTAGTGATACTCTTGATTCATAAGTCTCTTAATGCCTTTGTTTTCTTATTTCTACCTTGTGTTTTCTCTCTTTCCTTCACTTCTCGCAGGTATTGTCTAATGAGTGTGCAGGGCTGCTTCACAGATTTCCATATTGACTTTGGTGGCACTTCAGTCTGGTACCACATACTGCGAGGAGGAAAGGTCAGTCTCGGTCTTACATCCCTAAAGATTTATCAGTTGTAGAGGTTGGTTTTTTGTTGTGACAATCCTTGAAATTCATTAGTTTCTGTTAAGTTCAGTCATGCTGACTTAATGAAAATAAAATGTGGTCCTGGGGTAACACTCAGTCTTGCTTTTCAACATCCTGTACGTGCATATTAGGTGCCATGGACATTGCTTTATGTCTCTATTGAGATTGTATACATGACCTTTTACCTGTGACTACTGCAGGTGTTCTGGTTGATTCCACCCACACCCCAGAACCTGGAGATGTATGAGAACTGGGTTTTATCAGGAAAACAGGGAGATATCTTCTTGGGAGACAAGTGTCATGACTGTCAAAGGATAGAGCTCAAGCAGGGCAACACCTTCATGATCCCGTCAGGTCTGTCACTCACACAAACACTGGCTGTACAATTCCCTATATAAAAAAAACGCACACACTCAACCATCCTGTTTCTTGTACATTGTAGGCTGGATCCATGCTGTGTACACCCCAGAGGATACGTTAGTATTTGGAGGAAATTTCCTCCACAGCTTTAACATTCCCATGCAGCTCAACATCTACAGTATTGAGGATCGCACACGGGTGAGTAACACCTCACGTTTACTATACATGTCTCTTCTGATACAGTATACAACTGCCCTCTTGACATAGTGGGGAAATACTAATAATAGAAAAACTGTAATGACAGAATCATAATGTGACTTTTTAACACTCTTTACGTTGCATGCTTAAATCTGTGTATTCATATAATAAAGTTAATGTAAAATCCTGTCACCTGTTAAAATAGATTTTTAGTGGATGTCAGTGAAATCTGATCTTAAATCTGTCTAGATGCCTCAGTGAGTGGGTTGAGGAAAGTTGCATGATGCCAACTTTCCTCAGTGTAACAACTGGGAACTTCTCTCAGACATATCCAGTAGCACAACAACTAACCCTCAACACACATCCTGACTCGAGTCACTGCAGCTGCAACATATTTTTCCCACCTCCTCTCAAGCAGAAGTACACAGCCTAGGAGAGTTGGGACAAATGCTTCATGTTATTAAGAGCATTTTGTTAAAGAAGCAGAAAACATGCCTTTGTGTATAAAAAAAAAAAACTTAAAATAACCGAGAAATATTTTCCCTGACTTGTTTCTGTCCTCGTCCTCTAGGTGCCAGCAAAGTTTCGCTACCCGTTCTACTACGAGATGTGCTGGTATGTTCTGGAGAGATACCTCTACTGTCTGACTAACATCTCTCACCTCACCCCTGAGTTCCAAAAATACTCCCTAGGCATAGGTGAGGACTGATGAACATGAGCAAACATTGCTGCACTCTTTTCTTACATTCACACATAAATCGATTCGTCGACTGATGAGCCTCTACTAATCATGTCCTCTCTCTCGTCAGGGCTGACTCAAGCTGACCTTGAAACCAATGATCAACCCAGGAATGGCGCCTCCAATGGAGTCGACAGTGACGCTGAAATCCAGGAGATCAAGTTGAAGGAGGAAGAAGAAATCAAAGTAGAAGAGGCAGCGGAAGTTATCAAACCTCAGCACGCACTGACCCCCTTTGAGCTGGAGGGACTGTGGAACCTCTTGGGGAAGCTGGAGGAGCTGCCGGCACACAAAAAGTGTGTCCCTGCAGGGATCAGGAATGCTGCAGCCCTGCTAGAGGACATGAGGGTGAGTGTCAGCTAAGTTTCTTGCACAGTGGTAGGTTCACTTCACGATGAACAGATTTTACACCGCTTGTCATTAGTTCTTTTAGGCTGCTATCCCTTGGTGAAAACCCTGATATGGTTCATCTTTTATTTGTCTTACTTCTCCTTTTTTCTTCTCCTCAACTTACATTCAGGCTGTTCTAAAGGAGCATGCCAACGATAACCCCAAGCTGTCCTACACTGGAGAGCCAATTGTCAAGTGGCCCAAAAGGGTGAGTAAAGAACAAATGTTTACACACTTTCAGCTACACAGTTCTCCGAAATGACGCCACAGTTTCATTATGATTCAGATCCAGCCCTTCTGCTTCTTCTGTAAATGCAGCATCAGCATGTTTTGCAGACATGCACTGCCTCCTCCACCAAGAAACACATAAAATAACAGTGCTGTGAAATGCCTTGATGCACCACAACTACAAAAGAGTTACTCTCAGTCTTAATTATGTAATCTCAGTATAGTATTTGATGGAAAATGGGTTTAGGAGTGTACTAAAATGAGTTTTACCCCTCTTTGGTAACTTGCTGTTTGGCTTTTAGCATACACTGTCAGCATTTGTGATTTTAACAAATTAGTAAAATGTGTATATTTTTACCTCAGCTACTATCTGATTACTTTACAAATATTGTTTCTTTTTCACAATTTATTATTTTTCAGCAAAACAAGGTTGGACACAACTCTTAACTCCTTGTTTTTTTTCTTTGCCCTTTCCTGCTACTGTCTCTCATACAGCCGTCATGGTACCAGCCTCCCACACCTCCTGCTCCCATGCTTTACCGTCCCCGCCCCACCCTCCACAAGCCTCTGGGTCAGAGATCCACCAAACGATCCTCCATCTCTGCCCTGAGGCGCAGACGGGTGAGGTGCAAGCGCTGTGCCGCCTGCTGCAGAAAGGAGTGCGGCACCTGCCAGTACTGCCACGACATGAGGAAGTTTGGTGGGCCTGGACGCATGAAGAAGAGCTGCATCATGAGACAGTGTCTAGCAGTGAGTTGTGATACCCATCATTGCTTCTGTGTCTGTGGCACTTTGACCAGCTGGGCAGCAGCTGAGGCTGTCCATCTGTCTGTGTGTGCACTGTACGTTCTAGGAGGAAGTAGTTACTCAAATCTGTGTTTTATGACTGATGTCATACTTATGATGTTATGTTGCTTTTCTTTTACATCTCTAGAACTTCCTCCAAAATGATTCTTAGATACTTATTAATATAACCAAATGGGATTGTTGTCTTTTGTTTTAATTTTTAAACTCTGACATAAAAAAGCAACATTTATACTGATTATACTGCATATATCAGTTTTCAGAAACCTCACAATAATTTGTATTTGTATCGGATCAAATAATTCCAGTTTACCCCTAGTTGAATTATTATTCCTCTTGTCACTTCAAAAAGTAAGTTTAGTTTCTGTTTCATTACCAGACACTGCTAACTAGAAAATATTACCTTCTCTTTCTCTAGCCTGCCTTGCCGAACACAGCGCGATGTGCCATATGTGGAGAGGGAGAATCGGAGGAGTCAAACCCAAGCACTCACACACTCATGGAGTGCTCTGTCTGTTCCCAGATTGCCCATCGTCAGTGCATTAAGGTGAGTATACCACAGTATACACTGAATCCATAACACAGTTACTGTGTGTTTGGTTTTGCTGTTTACAATTCAGGTTTGCTGGTTGCTGTTTCAAACTCTTATCTGTTCTCTTTATCAGGAACCTGGTGAGGGGAAGGTTAATAAGGATTTGCCGAGCTGCTGGGAATGTCCCAAATGTTACCAAGGCAAAGACTCAGCATCAGAGGTACCAAACATACATTCTCTCTTTAACTTGATCTGTCTCTCTGTTCTCGGTTTATTCAATCTATAAGACACTTTTTCCACTCAGAAAACTTTCCTTTACTGTTACTATTTCACCATGTGATTGATGTTGAAATTGCAATGACACATTCCATCTCTTCCTGTCCCTGCCACACCAGTCTTCCAGTGACGAGGAAAGTGGTGAGTCAGAGGGCTCAACCTCCTTGCCACCGTCCAAACTTGCATATCGGGAAGGCATCGGTGTAGGCGAAAGGGTGAGACGAGCGAGACGTGGCAGACCCCCAGCGCGACCCACAGCACCTCCGCCCTCTCAGAGACTGCTACTGCAGCATCAACAGAACCGCAAACGAGCAAATGCACTGGAGCTCAGACTGAAGAAGAGGGTAAGGGAGAGGAAAGGAGATGTCATGAAACATTTTCCTGCATTTTTTTCTGTTGGAAGACTTTTAACTTTGGCAACATGTTTCCAATCAGTCAGCATTAAGCATTAATAACACAGCTCTAATCTACCAAACAAGAACAGCAGCAAAAGACATCCCTTCATTGGTTGTCTAAACATTCAACATGATTGGCCAGAAACAATAACTGCTGCCAGCTTCGCAAACTTAATTGGATTTTGATTTTTTTTTTTTTTTTAATTCGGATTTAGATGCTTTTCTGACTTTTCCTGATGATCAAAAGCAAGTTATGACAAATTGAAATTTTGGCATCAAATTCCACATATCTACATGTCTTAAAAAGTTTTAGATGCTTAAACATTGTCGAGATTTTAATGCACTGAAAATTCAACCTGGCCTAGAAGTGAGAAATCAGTCCAGTAATACAGACTTTTGTCATCATCAGAGATTTTTCTTCTTCTTTTTTCATTTCTCAGTTTTGTTTTGGTGATTAAAAAGACCTTGAAGAATCTCTGCTTTATCTTTGTGTAACTTGCAGACAACCTGAAACCTGTTTGGCAGATTCCACATATATGATGTGTCAGGAAAAGCCACGACTATATTGACTGACTATGATTATTTTCCTTATTTGATGTATACCTCATTCCCCAACCCCTTTTGCTCTTTGCAGATAAAATTGGAGCGCAGCAAGATCTTAGCGGTAAGCAAAGCACTTATTTCTGCAATGATTCTGTATTGCCTAATACTACATTGGGTATGTATGTAGTATTGTTCTAAGAGGTGGTTCTGTACAAGCAAGTTGGTACATCAAAGATGCATTATAGCCATTATGATTATTTTTGTAAATATAAGTGATAGATGATTAATAATACTGTTTAAATGATAAATGGACTATTTATAATACCATTTATACCCTGTTGTAAGACTGGATTTGATATTTGAATCGTGCATTATCCTGCTCTCATTTGTCATCTTATTTGTCCTTTTCCCTCCCAACAGAAACAGTCGTCTCTAGATCGGTCTCCCAGGCTGCTGGGCTCCAGACTACTGTCCCGGCTACGTTCCCCAACCAGCAGACTATCTCAGGGCAGAGGCCGGAGCCCCACCTGGGCGAGTGGCTCCCCTTACCACAGCTCTCCAGGAGGGTCTGGGTCCTTCCAGCAGCAGCAGCAGTCTTCCATCGGTCTGGTACTTGAGTCGACGGGTGAGCCCCGCAGAGGGAGGGGAAGAGGGGTGAGGCTGCGAGGGGGAGGAGCAGGAAGAGGAATCACAAGCGGTAGAAGCCATGGAGAACTGGAGGAGGAGAGCGAGGACAGCAGCAGCAGCAGCACCAACAGCAGCAGCAGCGACGATGACGAGGAAGAGGAGACGGGGCAGAACAACGGGAGGGGAGGCGATAAAGAGAACCAGCCGCAATCGAGGCAAGGACGGAGAGCCAAAGAAAGAGAAGAGGAAGAGAGTGAGGTGGCCAACCAAAATGGTGCGGAGGAGGAGGATGAGGAGGAGATGGAGCAGGACAGTCAAATGGGGGACAAAGATGGCTCATATCTTAAAGTGACACTCCAAAGGCCAACCAGGGCCAAGCGGGACCCGTCAGCCATTGTCCCCAAATTAGAGGCTATTGCCCCTCAAACTGCCACTTCCACAATACACAACCAGACCAGACCCCTCGTCAGACCGCCCATCAGAAATCGCTGTCCCGATCAACACTCCAGTAGGCACACACCACCACTCACTCGTAGTAAACACACAGACACTCGCCCCTCGCACCCAGAGAGGCTAGAGGCCTCTAAAAGAACAAGGATGAACCGACCAGCTAAACTGAGCAATGGGGCCTCCTCTTCTTCATCCGCTGAGCTTCCTCATCTCCGCATCCCGCTGTCCGCCCTGCAGGAAGGCGGGAGCGAGGCAGACAGGGAGAACGGTGGGAATGGGCCGGGCTGTGAGAGGGAGGTGTGGGTTTCTGTCTTCCGCTACTTAAGTCGAGCAGATCTCTGCGTTTGCATGGCCGTCTGCAAGAACTGGTACAAATGGTAAGACCTCTGTTTTTTATTGCAAACTCATTACTGAGATAATGTTAAAGCATGTAAAGTTGTGCAAAGTGACAAGCAACCCTGTGCTTTGTATTTATTTTTTTCAAACACTATAACAATAAGGTCTGTGTTAGCATATGTCTCTGTAAATAGACAATAGATAGGTAGACGTTTCCTTCATGAGTATTTGTTGGTCTGTAGGTGCTTAGACAAGCGGCTGTGGGCGCGGATTGACCTGAGCATCAAGCGCACCATCAGTCCTCAGGCCCTAACAGGCATCATAAAGAGACAGCCAGTCACACTCGATCTCTCCTGGACCAACATCTCCAAAAAACAGCTCAATTGGCTCGTTGGCCGCCTGCCTGGTAAACACACACACACACACACACACATACACACACACACACACACACACACACGCACACACACACACACACAAAACACCACTTTCTCTCTCTGTCAAACAATATCTGTGGAATACCAAAACAGCCAAGACTTGATGTAATAATCATAACAATAAATTCAGTAAAATATAAAAATCCATGTATGTAAACATATATGTATTTATATCTTTCCATATTTATGTATTAATTTGTTTCTTCCATAATATCTTTTATTTATATTTGAGTTTTCCAGTGAATTCAAGTTTCCAACAATGTATGTATATTTCAATCTTTGTCTTTGTTTCAGGGCTGAAGGATCTGATGCTGGCAGGTTGTTCCTGGTCATCTATTTCAGCTCTCTGCTCTTCTGGTTGCCCTCTCCTCCGTTCTCTGGACCTGCGGTATGCAGATGGGGTCAAAGATTCTCAGATCAGGGACCTAGTCACCCCACCAGGTGAGAAAAGAGTAGCTTCAGTTTGATCAAGTGGGTGCATGATAGTAGCAGTAGTTAATTTATCCAGTAATTATTGTGTATCTATTCTGCCTTTCTTCTCAAATTCCTTAACAAACTCCCTGCATTTTCCTCTTCCTTGCCTTTTTCCAAATGACCCCTTTGTTCCAGGCTGTGACAATCGCAGCCAGCTACGGACCATGCAGTGTCTGCGACTAGCTGGCCTGGACATCAGTGACTCCACTCTGCGCCTGGTGATCCGCCACATGCCCCACTTAACAAAACTGGACCTTTCCCACTGCAACAGCCTTACAGACCACTCCATCAACCTGCTGACTGCTGTGGGCTCGTCCACCCGAAACACACTTGCAGATCTCAACCTAGGAGGTGAGAGATGGATGGAAATATGCACACACACACAATGTGTTTATTTGATTTCACGAGTATTGATCTGTCTTTGTATCTGTTTCTTTCCCAGGTTGCAGTAAACTGACAGACACGTGTCTCAAATATCTCCGCCGCCTGTCTTGCATATCACTGCTCGACCTGCGAGGCTGTAAAGGAGTCTCCCGCAAGGCCTGTGAGGCCTTCATCTCTGAGCTGTCAGTCAACACTCTCTACTGCCTATCAGATGAAAAACTGATCCAGAGGATATCTTAAGCACCTGCCCCCTCTGATAGCAGAGGTGGCGGAGGCAGGGGGGAGTGGATCCTAATGTGAATCTGTGTGACACAAAAGGACACAGAAAGGCAGGGAAGTTCACATGCACCTGTTTCACGTAAAAGCAGGGGTGGGGTCTTTAACTGGGGGTGCTTAACTCACTTAAGTGGTGTTGGTTAAAGGGGGTTGTCACGGCTGGAACAAGGTTTCTTTTCAATGTTACCTACATTTCTTTTTTCCGTGTACCTAAAAAGAGACTCAGGAGCTTTTCTTTTTTTCTTTTTTTTTTTTTTTTAAATGTTGTGTGACAGCAGATTTTTTTTTTTTTTTTTTTTTTTATCGCCAGAAATGGGAGAACACGGACAGTTAATTAGCTGTACTAGACTACACAGTCATTGGGTAACTGCTTTATGACAAAGCTGGCTTAAATCGTCCTTGGTCAAATGCCAATCTTGACTCCCAACACAAACTCCTGCCTTGCGAATGCAACTGATAAAGACTTTTGAGTTTCATATTTGGGGGGAATAACTGTCTTCTGTTTTGCTGTTTTCCCCATAAACTAATATTTATCAAGTGACTCATTTGAACTTCTTTTAATTTCAGCTACATTTAGCTACATTCAGCTCCTTTTTAAATGTTGGATTGTCTTCTGTCACATTTGAGAGCAACAGTGGACTCACCGGCCGGTATCTCATTTTGAAGACTTATGCTTTATGCACAAAAACTATGCGTTGAGATTTTTTTTTTTTTTTTAATGACGACTAAAGGTGACGTGTAAAGTGAGATTCTGTAATTGCCTGTTGACCAGCTGTATGTTAAGCTTGAAAAAGGCATTTTGGGTGCAACTTTCCAGTGGTATGCGTGATAAGAGTATACATGGACAAAAAAAAAAGACAATGTGTGAAGTCAATCAACTGGCAACAAGACCTCACCCCAACTAGGGCAGGTTGCATTAAGTGTTGGGGGTAAAGCCAAGGATTAGGTGTCAGATAAATGGTGCATTTTCAAACAACCGTTAGACTTCAGGTGCTATTATTTCCAAACTCCTTTTTGCTTTGTTTTTTTGTACAGAGACAACATTTAGAGCAAAAATATTAATATTCTAGGCAAAATTGCTCCCCCACCCCTCTTTGATACACTTTTTTTTCTCTTTTCATGGATGAAAATGTGAGCATCTACTTTTCACTGAATTTCATGACCTTGTCCAATTCAATGTAGAGATGTAAGATTTTTATTTTGGGGGGGAGGCGTTGCTTATTTCTTTGTTCCCTACAAGTATAGTGGTTCTGTATCAAAAGGTCTCCTCCCAGACTGCTCTCCTGGCCATATCCCTTCAAATGAATATAAATATATAAATATATACTTTTGTGTAAATGTGTTTTCCTCTTTTAGATTATCAAAACGGGAATCCTGTAGCATTGTAATTATTTTCAGAAGTGTTTTTCACTTTATGTTATTTGTGTTATTTTTCAAGAAAAATAAAAAAAAATGATAAACAATGGGCAACTTCTATTCTTACAGAGGGATTGATTAAGCATAATAATGTCAACCATTTCAATTAACAATTTTTATTATCGAATTGGCTGATTATTATTTAAATTAATTGATTAATCTGTAGAAATCTTTTGTTTGAGCAACAGTCCAAAATTTCAAGACATTCAGTGACAGAAAAGCAGCCAATCCTCATTAAAAGAACAAGCACGTGGCAAACAGATAATTAGTCGGATCATCTAAATAGCTGCCAATTAAACTTCTGTCAGTCGACTAATTGATTGATCGACCAATCGACTGTATCCGTAGTTATTACGGCCTATTATTATGTTATGACTGCAGTTCATGTGCAGGACCGAAGCATCAGCTCCTCCCTGGCTCCACCCAGCATCTCTCTATAACCTGGAAATGAAGCGACGCCTACATAAATAAATAAATAATAAACAAATAGCGCTGCAGCTATAAAAAAAAATGTCTTCATCTTAACAAAGCTGGGGGTTTTTTTACACGCATGCCAGCAGACAACAGATGTGATGTGGTTTTAATACTCTTTAAGACAAGCAGGACTGTTTCTCACCAACATCGGACTTAAACTGGAGTGACCTGGATGTGAAACTGGAATAATAAAGGCCGTATCTCTCTTTATTTTGAGCTCTGCGATATAAACAGGGGATGGTCGCAGCAGCAGCGGCGGCGGCGGGGTAGCTAAGCCAACTTTACCAGCCGGCAATTTCACTCATATTTTTTCTTTCGTCGACAACATTTCCATCGTGTGTGTAGGGGGGAAAAAATGAACGGATGTAAATTGTTAGCGGTGTAAAGTATTTTCCTGCGTTGTGCAGAATGGAAAACAGGTGCCGAGAAGAACAGGGAACAATGTTGTTATTAGCCAGTTAGCTAACGTTAGCTCAGCTAGCTGTTACTACATCAAATTAGTGGGCTGAGTTAGCCAGACTAACTCAGCCCACTAATTTAAATAGGTACACACAACATACCAGTTTGTTGACTGCCTAACGGTGGCTCTTTTGACATATTTGCTTACTGACAGGTTTTGCGGGTGAAACACTTTCCCCTCCGGCGTTTAAGTTGTCCATTTTTCTGCTGTGTTAACTGAGCTAGCTGCCCAACCAGCTGTGCAGACCAGCACTGAAGTCGCTGCTGCTGCTGCTGCTGCTGTGGTGTCACTGCAATCTGTTGTCATATTGCAAACATACTGTAGCTTTTACTATTGTTTTAACTGTCAAGCGAGCGACAACCATGGCTCAAGAAGCGTTTCCTCTGCATGTTCTGGTCTGGAACAATCAGTACCTGGAGCTGGACCGAGAGCTGCAGAAGAGAGAGGTGAGCAGGGAGGTTTATTTTGCAGCTGGTGCTTGGTGGTTTGTTATGTCGCACTGCATTGCGCTGACGCTGCTCGTGTGTTTGGTTCTGCAGCAGGATGTGGAGCGCCTGGATCCGAGGGGGCGCAGCCCACTGGAGCTGGCTGTGTGTCTGGGCCACCTAGAGTCAACCCGAGTGCTGCTCAGACACTCTGCAGACCCAACACACTGCAACGCACAGGGCTGGACCAGTGAGTGCTCTGCTGTGGCTTCCAGTTTCATGTCCTGAGGCTGCTGAGGGAGTAACAAACACCTACTGTTAAACGTAAATGTACAGATGGGTGACAAATTAAAGTAAAAAAACAGTACAGATCTGAATGCTTGACCCCTACAGTGAGGGGATCTGGTGGCTCTGTTATGCTGTGGGGGGCATTTTGCTGGCATGGTTTGGGTCCACTTGTCCCCTTAGAGGGAAGACTCACTGCAAATCAATACAAAGTTGTTCTGAGTGATCACCGTTATCCTATGATGAAACATTTCTATCCTGATGAGAGTGGTCTCTTCTAGGATGACAATGCCCCCATCCATAGGGCACGAGAGGTCACTGAATGGTTTGATGAGTACGAAAATGATGTGAATGATATACTATGGCCTTCACAGTCACCAGATCTCAACACCTATGGGAGATTTTTTTGATTTATGGGAGATGTTAGACAGCGCTCTCCACCACCATCATCAAAACACCAAATGAGGAAATACCTTTTGGAAGAATGGTGTTCATCCCTCCAGTAGACTTGTTGGATCAATGCCAAGGTGCACTGAAGCTGTTCTGGTGGCACGTGGTGGCCCAACACCTTACTAAGACACCTCTGTATGTTCCAGTCTTGCAGGAGGCGGTGAGCACCGGGGACCCTGAGCTTGTTCAGCTGGTGCTTCAGTACAGAGATTTCAAGCGTGCCACTGAGAGACTGGCGGGCATCCCAGAACTGCTCAGCAAACTAAGACAGGTATCAAGGCCTCACAGTGGTTCAACTCTGCGTCTGACACTCTACCTGTTGCACAGAGAAACACGTCAGATGCTCAGCAACTGCTCAAAGCTTTGTTAAAGATTTCTGGACAGTTTGTTTTTCAGTCACCTGATTTCCTCGGTCTCTTCCAGGCGCGGGACTTCTATGTTGAGATGAAGTGGGAGTTCACCAGTTGGGGTGAGTGTTTTTCATAAATATATATGTGTTTGTGGCCCTGAAAACTCAACACACTGCAACTTAATAAAACACATGCAAATAGACAAAACACAAGCAAATTAAGAAAACATCTTCATCAATTTGACAACACATGCGTAGCATTTTCAGATAACACAACATATTCCAGAAACAAGCTGCAAATACAGACAACGCAACACATTTTAGACAACACAATGGAAGTGTTCCCAGAGGACACTTAAAAGTGACGAACACGTCTGGACTTGTGATCACAATGTTAAAATAAACTAAAAATACTTACATCTCAGCTCATTTTCCAACACCGCTGACAGATAGCCGACTTCAATAACGTCGTGAGTCACAAACCGTGGCAACAACGAGCTTGTCCAGACTTGTTCATCACTTTTAAGTAGGGATGCACTAATCTGACTTTATCAGTCCCAATACCGATACCTGGGCTTCGGGTATTGGCCGATACAGAGTACTGATACCAGTGTTGAATTAATAAGCTGTATGCCTCACTGTGTGGAAGAGACTGGGATCAGTCTATCATGTGTAAGGCAACATCAGGCTTGACTTAAAAGTTGCTTTCCTAACTTTGTAAAACAAAATGAAACAAATTAATACATAGATACACATTTACTGAATTGTCATGTATTAAAATAAGGATATCTGATACCAGATCAGCCCAATGTCACCGATACCCGATCCAGCTATTTGAGTCAGTATCGGACCGATATCCGATATCAGTGCATCTCTACTTTTAAGTATCCTCGTGTCTGTAATGTGTTGTGTTGTCTGTATTTGCAGCACGTTTTTTTTTTTTAAATGCTGCACATGTGTTGTCAAATTGATGATGTTTTCTTAATTTGCCTTGTGCTTACTGAAGTTACAGTGCGGTGAGCTCTCAGGGCCACCGTAGTTTTTAACCAAGGTCAGTTTCAGCACCACGGCAGTTGAACAGCTCCCGTCGCAGCAGCTGTCGCTCAGCAGGCTTTGAGGGATGTGACGGGAGGGAAAGTTTAACACAGGATGGTTTCAGAATGTGACCCGTTAGAGTTATTGTCTGTCATGTATTTGACAGGATTACTCAGTTCAGTTGGTCGCTGGTGGATTAATTTGCCTTCTCTAATCTACAAAATCTGCTGACATGAACATTTAATTCAATTTTGCAACCTAAAATCTGGGTAATGTTGTTAATATTATTTACAGTAATTATCAGCTGGTACTTAAGATTAATAACATGTTTTTGCAGTATATTAGTGACTTTAGAACAAGGAATTTGTAATGGTCAGCCATATCTTAGTCATTTTTTTAAATAATGTGCTGAAATGATTTGTATCTTAAAACATTTATCTGTCAGCAGGAAATTACTCAATTCTACTATTTACAATAAATGAATCTTTCTGTTCATTTATCTTTTCCTATGTTTCATATCATTATAAGTTCAATACTTGCTTTTAGTATTTTGGCTTTTAGTGAGAACACAAACAGCAATTTTAACCTCACTTCGGTAAAGCATGATGGGTATTTATCTTTTTACTTTTATATGAATAATCATTAGTTGTAGCTCTAATGTAGTGAGTGATATTTAGAAATTTTTCAGGAAAATATCTCATCTTCCTATGTGAATCTGCGTTTCCTTGTTTGGTTCCCTCCATCTCTTTGCCTCTTTTTTCCTGTTTCTATAATATTTCCTCTTCAATTCCCCTCTCAGTGCCCTTGGTGTCTAAAGTGTGTCCCAGTGACGTCTATCGGGTCTGGAAAAGTGGCTCGTGTCTACGTGTGGACACCACTCTCCTGGGCTTCGAACACATGACCTGGCTGAAAGGACGACGCAGCTATATCTTCAAGGGCGGGGGTTAGTATGCTCCTAGAATCTGCATTACTTGTTGTTCCCATACAGAGACTTTGTATATGTGCACCTCGACCTGCACTTTTCTCATAAAGACGTGACTTGGACTTGGATGAATGCAGAGATATCATGCTTCTAGTCAATCCTTAGTTCAGGTTGTTGCGTCCTCTGCCGTCCTAATCCGCCTGTGTGCTCCTCTTAGATGACGGGGCCGTGGTGATGGAGGTGGACCATGAGAAGCAGGTGGTGTATACAGAGCCGCTCGTGTTGTCTCCTCGTGACGCGCCCTCCCTGCTGGCAGCCATGCAGCCGTCGCAGGAGAACACGGCCCAGAGACTCACGTCGCCCATCGTCTCCACACACCTCAACACACGCAACATTGCATTCGAGCGGTAAAACAAACACACACTGCAGACAAAGTCACAAAACACAGTCATTTCACCAGCATGCACACTTGATTTTGTTTGTGTTTCTGCAAGCCATGTGCAGAAGTCTTATGATTCAAATACGCTTAGATGAAACCATAAGATGTCACTAAATGTTTTGTGGAGCTGCTAACTTAACCTTAAATTTTTTTTTTGGCATGTTTTCAGTTGAGTTTTTTTAACATATCTTGAGGCCATCGACCTGGTTCAAACCTGAGTCAAAAAATGAAAGCTTGTAGTTATTTTAGCATGGAAATTATTAAAATGAAATATTAAAAAAACTACCATAAGCTTTACTTTATCCCTTTGCTTCCTTTTTTTTATTTTTAGGAACAAGTCGGGAATCTGGGGCTGGCGCTCTGAGAAGAGTGAGGTGGTCAGCGGATATGAAGCCAAGGTAACTGACTGCTGAGCCAGCCAGATTTTTTGAAATAATTCTTATTATAGGCTTTAATTTATTTGTAGTAACAAAGCCGAACCATGTGGCCCAGACCATTTGACAGTCCCTGAAAATTGACAGTAACATTCTTCAGTGACTGCAAATTGTCCAGCATTGTCTGAATTTTCCTTTTAAGGCACATATAGACAGTGTGTTTGTGTAAGTTTATTGCATGGCACAGTGGTGTCTAATAAAATCTTGATCATGATTTGTGTTGGACTCGATGATATGAATTTGGACATGTCAGATTATGTGATGAATGTGTGTATCTGTGCCACTCTTGTGTTTTCAAAATGCAGCAAAGCAAAGAAGGTTTTCTCCTTTCCATAAACTTCATTTACGTTTTACCTCCATCATTTTGGTTTGTGTGTTTCCCCCCACCCCCCCCGTAAACTAAACCTTTTAATGAAATGTTGCTCCTGTTAGTGTATTCTGCATCACCTCATGTCATATTCTGATTGGTTGGTTTGTAGATGTGGGTTGTAGCAGCAGTAACATTGTGAGAATTTGGTCCTATAATTTTCTGTCTTTGGTCGCCGAAGCTCCTCTGTCGGTGGACAGATTATTTATAGTGTTTTTCAGCATAAATATTATATTTATTCTGGTTTCTCTATCTGAGATTGAAAATTAATCACAAAGAAGATGCGGTTTAGAAATTGATAAGTTACAAACAAAACAGTAACAATATTCTGTACGTTCTCTCTAAGATAAACCAGGGAGGAATTTAGATCTTTACACTAAAGGCCAGTTTTACCTCCTGCTGTTTTACAGTAAATTAATGTTTTCTTGGTTATTAAAACTGTTTTGAATGAAGCTTCAGTAAAACTAAGTGTAAAAACAGTTTGTTTTTCCTTTGTGTGTGTTGATATGTGCAGGTTTACAGTGCTACCAATGTGGAGCTGGTGACTCGGTCAAGGACGGAGCATCTATCAGACCAGGATAAGTCGAGGAGCAAAGGTGAACACACAACCACCCAAACACATACACACACATTTGTAGTGGTGGTAAAGTAATATCATGTGGCACTTCAACTCATAAACACTTTTTTAGGCCCAAAAATAACATTTAAAGTATATTAGTTCTTTTTGACTCATAGGTTATTTGTGTTATGTAAAATTTTGTGAAATGCTTCGGATGACAAACAAAAGTAGGTCAAAACCTTGTATACAGCTGCACCGTGTATGGTCAGTGTGTGAAATTGTGGCCAGTTTGTTACAGGGATAGTCGGTGGTAGTGTCTATAATGTGAATTCCTGGATATTAAATATTCATCTTCAATTTTCTGTAGTGGTCCCAGTAATATTTATTGTCAAAGTGTACTGAAGTAGCATATCACCATGTTTGAGTCAAAAAAAAGATATAAAGAACAACACTATCCATCTTGGGATGTTTAATTTTTTAATAATTATTCTAATTACCTATCTGTTATCTCCCCCCGCTCTTTCATGTGTTTCACTCTACGGATGTCTCTCGTTTTTCACTCTGTATTGAGGGTTTTGTCAGAGTGATGGTTTATTGAGGTGCTTTAACTATATATTCTCCCTCATGCCTTTACGCACCTTTATTCTGCTTTTTTCCGGTTGATGATCATGGAGGCTGCGGTGGAAATTGTAAATGAATGTTTTGACAGCATTTTGGGTGCAAATTCATGAGGCTTATCTCCACCTGGTTACTGCAGTTACAGCCAAATCAAGCGCACCTGCAGAGCAGTCACCCCACACTAAACTGATATAACAGCTACATGAGTCGCATGTTTTACTTGCAAAACTCATGTTTTAAAGCTGTTGTTCAACGTTTGTGATGTGAAAACGTCAGAGAAATAAAAAGCTTGCCTCCTGGTATTAGTTCAGCTATAAAATGCAAGCGCAGCACAGAGTGTTTCTCCTGCTGGCTGCTGACAGCGCTGCCAGCCGGAGAGTCGATGACACGCTGGTATGCGACTGTTTTAAACAGGAGTTTAGCTGACTTTTCTGCATTTAACACTGGAGCTGAGAGCGTCAGAGGTGATTCATTTTGAAAGAGCAACGGCCAACTTCAACACTCTGCCGGCCGACCAGTGGTGTAGCTTCATCACTCACTCGTGGACAACCGCAGTCATTGGGCTTGTTCGTTGCTGGTCCAGCCAAAAATATAATGAATTTTCATTGCAGGTTGATAATGATCTCTCTACATTATTCCCACTCAGGCTCAAAGACTCCTCTGCAGTCCTTCCTAGGAATTGCTGAGCAGCATACAGCTCACAATGGGGTAAGAATCTCCACAGTGCCTTTGCGTCACATCCACATACACCACCTGCAGCCTCCTTGGATGAACAGCGTCACATATAAGTCTCTCTCTTTCTGTCAGAGTAATGTGTCCCAGTGTGCCAGTCCTCACAACCCCACAGCCATCACAGCGGAGGAATACTTCAACGCAGAGTTCAACCTGAACGGCCGGGACATCGGACGTCCCGTCGAGCTTACCAGCAAAGTCCAAAGGTATGACTGAGCCACGGCAACAAAACACGACCACGCATAGAAAGCTGCAGCGCTTAAAAGCTTTTTTAATGCGTCTTTGTCAGTGTTGGGAAGCTACTTGGAAAGTGAAGCGAGCCAAGCTACCAGATACTCTACATTAAATGAATCTCCACTACATTAAATGCTATAATGTAGCAAGCTAAGCTACAGCAACACGGCAAAAGTAGTTTGCTACATTGAAGCTAACAGTGTTACATTCAGGAGCTGAGAGGAGAAATACAAAGCAATTAAATCAAATTAGCTAGAGGCAGGTAGGTTTAATTTAGGCTACATAAAAGATACATAACACAATCAAGAAGATTAATTGTTAATATTTGTTTATAACCATCTGTGGGGGTTATGTCATACTGTAGCATTTGTATATTAATATTCATGTTTATGCTAAATCCAACCTATAAATCAATTCCTTCTTGTCAGTTGATTATTGTTGTTCCTAAAACCAGCCTGTAGGCAGATTACCAACAACAACTGGTCTGGTGTTGCACAGTAAAAAGTGATGAATTGTGAGGCACACTTGGCTCTGAATATCTCTTCACAGTGGTATTAGGAGCAGTGTGCAACAGTGTGGGTTATGTGTCTGTGTGTGACACTACTGCACTACTTGATCAATAAAAGAGCTTTGCTACTGAAAAGCTATTTGATTCAATAAACAGCCACATTACCACCACACTACTGAGAAATGTAGTTGAACTAGTAACGTCTTTTCTTTCTCCTCCCCTCTGTCTGTCTCTCTCTGTGTCGTCTCCAGGTTTAAAGCGACCCTGTGGTTGAGTGAATCTCACCCTCTGTCCCTGGCTGAGCAGGTGACACCCATCATCGACCTCATGGCCATCTCCAACGCCCACTTTGCCAAGCTGCGTGACTTCATCACTTTGCGCTTGCCGCCAGGCTTCCCGGTCAAGATAGGTGAGTGTGAGGAGTCACTTTTTAACATAGGTTGAAGCTCACATGCGGAGCAAAAACAGATTCCCCACCAGCTCTGGGCCTGTAGTTAGGCTGCAGCTTTTTATTTTGACATGTTATGACCAAAATAATGAGGACATTCTTGGCTCCTGGTTCACGCTTTTTGTGGTGCCATCACATCTTAGCATTCATGATTCTTCCTGTATGTTTTCATCCCTACTGCCCACTGTTCCTACAGGGATAATCAGCCATCTGAATCTCCCAAAACGAAAAAAAATTCTTTTATCGTCCGGTTCTTTACTATATACTTATACTATATACTTGTTGCTACTTGACCCCATTACATCTTCTGACTGAATCAAACTCTCTGTTTGTCCTCCAGAGATTCCTCTGTTTCATGTGTTGAACGCCAGAGTGACCTTCAGTAACCTGTGTGGCTGTGACGAGCCGGTGAGCTCGGTGACGGTTCACAAACCGGAGGGCTCTGAAGAAACTGGTACCAATCCATTCACACATACACAAGTCATTAAAATAACATTAAATGATTAAAATACATTTCAATGCCTCGTCACAGTGACCCATAATGAGCAGGAATCTAAAACTCACATTTGTACACAATAATGCATTTTTGTTTGAGGATAAAAAAGAAGCTCAAAATTGAAGTTGTTTCCAAAATGAGATTCTAAAAATAATTCAGTACAGTAAAGTTGTAAATTATCTTCATCCAGGTCAGTCTCCCTCTGCTCCCTTCAACTGTGAGGTGGACCCCTCTGTGTTTGAGCCCCCGCCAGACTACACCACCCTTGGTCCTGGTCGCAGTGAGCCAATGAGGGACGAGGACGACAACCTGCTGCAGTTTGCCATCCAGCAGAGCCTGCTGGACGCTGGTACAGAGAGTGACCAGGTCAGAGCACAGCCTGAAAGTTACCAGTCAAAGATGTATTATATATGAAGAATGCCGTTTGTGGTTCTTTCTTTTCTTTTTTCCTTTATGTTTGATCCAAAATATGCCTCCAATAAATCTTTTAAAAGTTAGTGATCAGTTTTGTTGAGGCAACAAAGTCTCTTCAGGTTTCTCTTTATATCTGAAGCCAGTTGTTAAACTCCACTTTCTCTCTCACACGTTCATATGTGTGTTTTATTTTTCGTTATTTTTTTTAGGTGACCATCTGGGAGGCTCTGACCAACAGCCGCCCGGTGCCCCAGTCTCCGCTGTATGAGGAAGACTCTCAGCTGGAGAGGTGAGCTAACCTTCTGTCATATTACACTAACAGGCAGGAGGTCCTAACTTCAAGGAAACTACTCATTTGACAGTATATTAATCATTTTCTGGCCTTGAATGCTGAAGTCAATGTCAAGCATAGAAACCAGAGAGCCATGCTGATCATCATTTATGTGAGACTGATGCACAAACTGATAGACCGACCAAATGACGACTGACACATCTGCTAAAAAATATATTTTTTGTCATTTCTCTTAGATTTTTCTTTAATTTTGTGTATTGTGTACAGATCGTTTTGTAAAGAAAAGGGTGAATAATTTAGTCAAAAACTTACTTGTCAAGATGTTAGTGCATTAGTGTAACTTTGCTTTGCTTAGTATAATATATCCTCACACAAGATATAACTTTTATGCAGTCCACCCCAACCAGATGTAGAGTTTATTCTAAGTATGAGCATTTATAGTTGTTACTGTAAAACCATTGAGGTTCAATTCATGTCTGCTTCTTTTTTATTCAGGAAAACCTCTGGCATGTGCAGTAATTTAATTAAACTTCTCTGAATAGAACTCAGTGATTAGCTCTTTCTTTTGACCTTCTCATGGGAACAGTTCCTCCCAGACATCCTGTAATGAAGCCCAGCAGTGAAACTTTCCTTTCTTTTGTTTAACAATGTTTCAGTTCTTTCCTCTTTAATTGTATCTTTAACAGGGCAATCCAGGAGTCCCTGTCCATCTCGCTGGCCAGCAGAGAGGGAGACGACATGTCCGACCCCAGCCAGCCCTCCTCTGTCTCCCCGTTGGACCCCGCTGCCAATTCCCCGCTCTCCTTCAACACAGCCACAGATCCACGGTTATCGGGACACTTCGGTGTGGCGAGCAGCTTCGACGAGCAGCTGCGCATCGCCATGGAGCTGTCTTGCCGGGAGCAGGAGGAGATGGACAGGTGAGGCAGACATATATGAGAGTGGTACTGATCTTCTCACAAAATTCTTTGCAAGAAAGCAAATAAGAGTATCTGCTGAAATGTGGAACTATTTCTTTAACTGGAACTAAAGGAATCGTTCAACATTTGGAAAAACTTCTCAGCCACAGCTATTCTCTTCTCCAAATTTGTCATCTAGTCCTCTTCTTTTTTTCTTTTTCACTACAAGTAAGTGAGCACACAGTTAGTGCCGCAGTGTGCTCTCGCATTTCACTCCACTCTGGCTCAGTAGGGTTTGTTTTTTGTAATAGCAGGATGTCAGAGTCTCACCCAGGGAGCTCCTCGTCTGTTCCATGTTGTTAATTGCGTGCATTAATACAGAGACGGCACAAGAACGTTATATATTGTAATTTGCAACAGCCATGTAGTGGGCACCCTAAGATGACTGCTCATTGGCTGCTTGGATAAAGTAGTCAGATTCACTTAAACTTGACATTTATACCTTTGTTAATTTTTTCAAACAAGGTAGTTAATTTTGCGGTTAAAGTTTCCCCCGTCTCTGCGGCTTACAATTTCAGTTTTGGACAGTTTTTCCCCAGGCTTCTTTAATCTGTGACTAGAGTCGAATACCAGGAATTAAGATTCAAGTGTTTACAGGGAATTCTCCTTAACATATATTCCCCTTTACCTTCTCCAGATCATATTGATGCTACTACCCTGCTACTGTAGCACTAAAAAAACACTAAACTGTGACCTTGAAATGCCGTTAATACAGTAATATAACTGCTTTCAGCTGTAGCAGTTTCTTTCAATCAATTGTCAAGCTAAAATGACAGCTGTGTGAATGAATGATTATGAAGGAAAATCTGTAAACACCAACAGTAAAGGTGGTTCAACACAAGGTTTGCAATAACTGGAGCAATGATTACATAAGATAGCCCACGTTACAGCGAGGCATCCAGGATCAGTGCTGCCGTGCTTCAATCCGCTGCCATCATAGCAAAACAACATGCCGAACAGATGCAACAGATTATCCTTCCCTGCCTCTGCACCCAGTAATAACATCAGGTCACTCAGCACTATAAAGATGTTGAGACGCTCCAGTATAACCACTCAAATTTAAACTGATAAGAGGAAACGCTAAAAAAAAACAGAGGATCAAATGATTCTGTATACAATTTCTGTTTCTTCTTCTTTGCTGTGTTTTCTGCAGCTAAAAACAAACTGTATGTGGATGAAAACAATAAAAAATGGTAAATCACCGTCATTGCTCCTCTGATGAACTGTATCTCTTTCTGTTGTCACAGGAAGCAGAAAGAGGAAGAGGAGGAGCTGGAGAGGATCCTGCAGCTGTCACTCACTGAGAAGTAATGTCACGTCAACAGCGACGGAGGCGGGTTTTCAATGGGCAACAAATCCTCTTAAATTATTCTGTTTTTATTTTTTAAATCCAGAGATGTTAAGTTATTACAAATGTTTTATTTATCTTTTTCTCACATGAAGGCTGCTAAAAGAGAGTATAAAGGACCAGAAAAAGCAATGTGAGTGTGAGTGAAACAGGTGGGAGGGGTAAGAAAAGGGGGAAACAGGTACTCTGAAAAACACTACAGTGAAGGAGACAAAAGGGAGAGTCTTTGTTTTTCTTTTTTTATTGAATATTTTTCACAGTCTTGCTGTCTTTATTGAGTGATGAATGATCCTTAAACTTTAAACCTATAATATGATACTGATGAAAAATTAAAAAAAATACAATCTTAATGGAATATCTTACAGAAATATGATTATAACATTTGAAACATTTATGTTGACTTACTCTTATGTGTGAAAAATAAAGAATAATGATAATCCTGGATTACAGTATGTTTTTCCTTTAATGCTTATGAACAAAAGATTCAAATGCGTCAGAATTTTTTTATTTTTACAGTTTGATCATTCTTTCATATCAAAAATGGACAATAATTGTGATCTGTACAACATTTTGCTCATTCAATGTTGGTCTAATGTTCCATTATGAATAAAAACAGAAAGCTTCATAAGCTTTTAAAGCTTTGAGACACAAAAAGTATGAATTGTGTAGTTGAAACCATATTGTAATCTAATCTGGGACATAAAGTACAAAGAGGTCTTATCTACAGCTATCTGCCTTATCACATGATTAAACTCTGACTTACAGTTTAGTATAGTGGTATGTAAACCAGCCTTCACCATCAACAATAATGATATAATCTCATGTGTCCAAAATGTCCAAACCTCTAAAGCAGGGATGTCAAACTAACAGCTTGGAGGTCGGATATAATGGATTTATGCCCCCACATGTTTAAAATTCATCGTTAAATCTGTAAATGTTTTTTTTGCCCACTTAGATTTTTTTTTTTAGATTAATCACTAAAGTTTCTGGGAAGGATGCAAAATATGAACATAAAACTATTTAATATTTTTATAATCATATAATTAATATATGATAATAATAATAATAATGTATTTACAATATATTTTATAATTTTAGATCACATTTATAGCATTTAGCTAGCTGTTCATTTAGCAACCTGACCAGTAACTCCAGGTAATTAAGGTTTGAGACCCCTGTTTCAAAAAATAAAAAATAATTGCTTTCATTTTAATTTGACCGCACAGCACAGTGGGATATTCCAGTGGTTTCATTCTTGTTCATGTTGCTTTTGTCCTTGCTGGACATAGCATAGAGGCTTGCCCGCCGTATTTGTAAAACTTCCCGAAGCTCACTTTCCAACGTAACTGGTTTAGACAAAAACATACAAATGTCACTGATTTAGACTGACTCAACTCACTCATACATACGCTTCGATATAAATAATAATAATTCTATTTGTATGGCACTCAAACAAATCTCAAATAGTACATAAGTACTAATGTTAAAATATTTTCTCATGTAACAACACTGACATGCAATCATGTGCGCGTGTGATTTTTGACACTAATGTACTTCCGTATACTCCAACTCATTCATACCTTGCTTTAGGTTGTTGTAATTCGGGCTTTGGTCATCAGGAACTGCATATTCACCCTCCTCTGGCGTGGTTGGAGGGGGCAGAAGCTCCTCTTCATTTGCCAACTCAACTGGTTTAGACAAAAACACACAAATGTCACTGATTTAGACTGACTTTACTCACTCATACATACACCTCGATATAAATAATAATAATTCTATTTGTATGGCACTCAAACAAATCTCAAATAGCACATAAGTACTAATGTTAAAATATTTTCCTCATGTAACAACACTAACATGCAATATCCATATACTCCAACTCATTCATACCTTGCTTTAGGTTGTTGTAATTCGGGCTTTTGTCATCAGGAACCGCATATTCACCCTCCTCTGGCGTGGTTGGAGGGGGCAGAAGCTCCTCTTCACTTGCCAACTCAACTGGTTTAGACAAAAACACACGAATGTCACTGATTTAGACTGACTTTACTCACTCATACATACACCTCGATATAAATAATAATAATAATTCTATTTGTATGGCACTCAAACAAATCTCAAATAGCACATAAGTACTAATGTTAAAATATTTTCTCATGTAACAACACTGACATGCAATATCCATATACTCCAACTCATTCATACCTTGCTTCAGGTTTTTGTAATCCGGACTTTGGTCCTCAGGAACCACGTATTCACCCTCCTCTGGCGTGGTTGGAGGGGGCAGAAGCTCCTCTTTGGTCTGCGCACGCATCATGGGTGCTACTTGTGCCTTGGGTAGAGTTTTGGCCGACGGTGAGTTGACGCTGACAGGCTTTGGAGCAGGTGACGCCCCTGTTGAACAAACACATGTTAGGAGTTGTGCACCTGTAGGTGTCAGTAAAGCCGAGACTGTTTTTAACAGCAATGCTTTTCTCACCAATGTGAATGTCGTAGATGTCAGACACCGCGTAAGGTTGGAGACGGTATTCTGTCTTCTCAAGGAAGTATTGAAGTACATCATTCAAGGAGGTGACTGTCACCTACAGAGAAACAGACACATGAAGAAAAGCAAAGAGGAAGAATAGGTTTTACATGTATGAAAATTTATATTTGATTGCAGTTTCCTTTACTGTGGCCATTGAATATTGTCCTTGTATTCCCCCTAAGTAAAGTCAATGAAATCTGTATAATCCTATTTTGTAACTACAAGTCATAATCCACTGAAAAATTATTTACTTTTCCATCTTGAGGCACTAATGCTACTGGAAACATAGACTGGACTGTTTGAAGATTTACCCCACAGTTTCACAGTTACACTTTTATACAGCATGGGTGAATTGTTAAGCCATTCAGTTTTAACTTATTGTTTAAACTGATACACATGCACCTTTATTACCATGCAGAGTTGAAGTTAATGTGTTTATGAAAGCAAAATGGAGCCTGATCCATGCTTTTCTTTGCAGGACATGAATTGTTTGCCTTCCAGTTTTAATTTTCAAACAAAGTATATTTTTAGTAGCCAACATGGAACATATGTTACGGGAAATTAAGATGTTCCTTCATTGAATGTCATTGAATTTAAAAGTAGTTGAGTGTAATTCTGATTAGTTAACAGTTGTGGGGAGGTGAGAGCTGTGGGACATACTGCTGTTTCCAGTCCAATGACAAAGCCTGTGTTTGTGGACGTCAACCTGAAGTTCTTCATGACAGGACCACTGAAACACAAGGAAGAGGAGGATTATTTGCTTACAGCTGACAGGGGCTTAAGCAACAACATGTTGATTTTTTTTTGTATTTTCATAAGACATTTTAACAACTAGAATAAGCAAAATAATAAATAGTTGTCAAATCATTCAGCCCTTTATCAAATGTAGTCATGATTACTTTTTATCAGGAAGTTACAATGATAATGCCAATGAGGGACTGTCAATAAGAAACTAATAAGTCTACAGTAACACTTGTTACATTTTTATTTAGGCTTATCACCCTTTTACAATCAGATTTTACAAAACAAACTTCAAATTAACTCCTGTGCAAAACTGAAATGAATTCCAGCTCCGATTAATCAGGTGATTCAAATAAAAAGACCCGGATGTGGCTTCGGTTTGTTGGGCAAAATATTTTGATTGATTAGGAATTATTTCCAATGTGTCATGTGTGTCAGATGGCATAACATAACACAGCTCTGATCTAAAAGAAAAACTATAAAACCAAATATCCATATTTATGTGATGAATGAACAGTAGCAAAAGCTGAGGCGAGGAAAGAAAACCTGATATTTACTACTCTCACTTTGTTCTATTTGTTGTTCTTTACTTTATCTTGGACTAGGATGGTATACTATCTTTTATGTGTCTTTTATATATCTTTTACCTTTTAATTGTTTTAGTTCTTTTAAAAACGCTCTGCCACTTAGTCTTGTGAGAATCGAAATACGACTATAAACTTCTGTATTATTTTTTAGTCAGTGATACAGTTCAGACTTTGAGCCGGAGCATCAGACCTGGGTGTGAGGTGTCTGAGGGTCAGGGCGTAGTTGTTGACCATGGTGGATGGGCGGAGGATGATGCTTCCATACTCTGGGTTCGCCTCCAACATCTCTTCCGCCTCCCTCCGAGTCACATTGAAGAAACACCTACAGGAATCAGATAAAATGCGAAGACTTCCTTATTGGCAGTGGCGCCAATAAAAGGACAGGTATGTTCTTTTAGAGGGCAAAGGGCAAAACACGCACACAAAGCCTTTCTTATTTGTGTTTGTCATGTTTTGTTTTGCTGTTTTTACCGTATTTGTTGTCAGAAAGATAGAAATTGCAGGAAGAGGAAGAATGACTTGCAGTCTGTGAGAAAGAGCATTAATGAAGAGGACGGATCTGAAAAGAAACATTTCTGTAAACTGACTTACGGAGGCATCTCAGAGCCGCTGTGGTCAGGATTGTCTTTGGGCGGAGGAGGGGGGGCGCGGGAGGAGGGGGAGGAGGGGGAGGAGGCTGGGCGAAGGAAAGATGGACGGGGTGGGAGGGCTGGACGTGTTGGGGGATTTCTCTTCTTCTCCTCGGCCAGGACATCCTCAAGCAGCAACATCTGGCCAGGCAGCAGCTGCAGCTTACTGGGAATCTCTTTCTACAGGGAAACGGAGCTCGTCAACACCGGTTTACTCATTATTATTACCAATAACATTTTACACAGATTATAACAAGACACATCGTGGTATAGTCTTGTAAAATTTATAATAATCCCTGAAATGATAATATAAGAAATTACACACACAAACACTGAAAATAAACACGAAATAATCTGATACATACTGTAATTAAATTATTTGTAGTCTTATTTTCAGTTAGTCTCAATGAGAGTTTGTTCCTAGAAGCATCATGAGAATAATTACCGGCTTATTGTTAACCAGGAAGTACTTGTTTCCTGTTGTTAGTTATGCTTGACTTTGTGTGTCAAGTAGGTGAAGTATTGCATACAGAAAATGATTATTTTCTAAAGAATTTTGAAACTACAAGGTGTGTCACAACACAACACCAGTGAGTTGAACATCTGTCCTTGGAGCAGGTTTGAGAGGTCTCAGACATTAAAAGCGTTTGTTGTTGTTGTTCATGGGAATTCTGTAATATTCTCAACTATTAGCACCAGCGACTGTACTGTAGGTCTGTTAGTATCACTGTGTCTGTAAGTGTGTTTGCTTACTTTGGCAACGGTCAGGATGTAACCCCTCCACACCTCTCCTGTGTCAGGGTTGTCCATCTGCACAGTAACACAAACAACAGACATTTTGGTTACGTGCTGCAAAGAATGACAATGAAATGTGAAAAAGAAAGGCAGAAAAATGATATTCTCTATATACACCATGTATAGCGCTCTCCTCTTAATCAAATCCTTGAAACTGGAGCTCAGGTAACACTGATAATTACTTTGGATATGCATCTTTTTATGTTTGTTTCAATGAGCAAAGAAGTGTCAGATTTCACTACTACACACCTTCAGCTGCACCTTCTCTGTGTGCAGCTTGAGGGTGAAGATGGTCGCCGTCTTTTTCCGATACGGAGAATCTAACGTCATGGACTTCAGCTGCTCCAGGTCCAGTTTCTCTGTGTACTGACAAAGTAAAACAGACAGATATGCAAATTAACACTTGGTACATGCTTGATTGCTATAATATGCATTGATTCATCTGAAGTAAGGTTAATGGTTAATTGTAATTTCATTATATGTAAAACTGATGTATGTTTTTGGTCTTCACTGCACCCTCTGCATCTTTTATACCTACTTCCTTATACTCCTATTTCCCCAGGTTCATTAGACTGTCAGCATTGTATGTTGATTTATCGAGAAACACATGCTGCCTTCACTGTTTAATTAATCATACTTACATTTTAATATTTCTAATGTTTGTAATTACTTGTAAAGTTAAGAGTGTTTGCTTACTGTATCTTGTGTGTCATCTTTGTACAGAAACAGTGTGGATCCGCGGATCTCTCCATAGTAGTTCTTGAAATCCTGAAAATCATAAATGTCATTTTGAATTTCTGCTTTTAACACAAAATTCACATCAATTAATTAAAAAGAATTTACATAAACATTTTTTTTTATTTTATTCTTCACATATTTAGAGATGTTACTTTTTCTTTTCTAGCTTTTACAGTCTGGAACTTTTCCATCCTTGTTCTCACCTTCTCTTTGTTATTTTTCTTCAACAGGGGTCCAGAGAAGTAGAGAGGCAGAGCCGTGATGGTGGCTCTCCTCTTGTGGACAACTCTGGGGTGCACAGACATCCTCCAGAGCTCAGTCAGATCTGTGTACGTCTTCTGACCAGGTTTTGATATGCCTCAGTTCACGTCTGTTCAGCCCAGCAGTGTTGTCATTAATAAACAGTTCAGTGCAATTGGATCCTGAGAGTTTTGTTCCTTGTTGTTCTCTCGTGGGGCTCTCAAAGCAATGATGGATTAAAGCTGCATCTTCAGTATACCTGAGATGATTATTGGTCTATAAACCTGCACTGATAAGCTTCTCTCCCCCTTTCCCTTCAGTCTCTGTGCTGTTACTGACAATGAGGAAATGCGGCAATGATTTACAAAAAAGGAAGTAGTTAGTATAAATTAGTAGATCTCTTGTACTTTGAACCTGTGTATAACTCAAGGAGGACAGTTTTACAACATACAAGAAGAGGCAAGGAAGCATGCAGGCATGTGTCCACGTGCGCACACACACACACACACAAGGGCACAATATCACCTACATGCACTAAAACAGCTCACGTTTTAAAGGCAACACTCACACGAGTGTTTTGTTGTTGTTGTTTTTTTATGTTTCATTTTACAGCCTTATACACACCCAGTTCATAGACTGGACACTCATTGGTGCAGCTGATGGCTGTGAGTTCAGTTGTCGGAGAAATGTATATTCAATTAGTTAAAATATCAAATAAATGTAGTAATTTGTTTTTATTAATAGATATACAAGTGAAGTATTCAACAACAACCTTTACATACAGTACCAGTCAAACCAGTCAACCAGTCAAAAGTTTGGATACACTTTCTCATTGAAGTGAATGGGAAGGTCCAAACTTTTGACTGGTACTGTAGAGTAAGATGCTTATTGCAGCTGTATTGAAAACTTTTCTAATAAACTCCTGCATGTATCATTTATTGATTTGATCATAAATTATACAATAAATCTATACATTACTCAATGCATACATTTCTGTAATACATCAGATGTGATGTCATGCCATAAAAAAAATCAATTTGCATGTGATTATGATTATTTTAACACTTTAAACATTTAGAGAAACAGTATGTATGTACAGAAAATGCTGTATTTTAAACACCTGATTAGTTCACTTGTTTTTATTTTTTCCAGTTTCCATTTTAGAGCCCATTGATTGATGTGAAATGATCTATTTAATCTCTATATAACATGATTTGTCTCTATAAAATAAATATTTTATTTACAGCTTTCACCTGGTGAAAATGAGCAGTGAAAAGCCAACACTGAGAAGCATGCCATATATGTACACGGGGCTGGTGGTTGCAAAAAACACAGCATCACACGTGTAATGTAGAAGCAGCAGCACACAGGACAGAATGAATGACAAACAGTGACACAGCGGGGACGCAAAGATGTTGATGAACCACAGCAGAACTTTGATCAACCGGAGGAACATCTGGAGGAGGTGCAGGAGCAACCAAATGGTCCAGAACAGCAGAGAGCCCAACAACCACAAGGCTTTGGATGGAAGAACAACATCTGCATCCTGAGAGAGAGAGAGAGAGAGAGAGAGAGAGAGAGAGAGAGAGAGAGAGAGAGAATTACTCTGTTTTTGTTTATTAGGAAGCTGTGAATGTGTTGACAGAGTGTTTGGGTTTTTGTGTGCTTACATAGTCTTGAGCATCATGTTCTTCCCTGCTAACAGCTGCCACTTTAGCAAGAAAAAGACAAAAACAATCATAAATCATATACATTTGTGCATATTAAGGAAATTCAGCTGTGAACTTATTTTTTTTTATCAACACGCCAACTCTGGCACTTACTGAGGAAAGTGAAGAGCAAGAGGAAGAGTAGTCCACAGATCATCAGCAGCCATTTTTGTCTTGGTGGTTGAACCTGAAATGTTTTTATACCAGAACAAATCTGAATGATATGTATTTTTTTTTTATTGTACAGACATTTTGTAAACATAATTCCTACTAATCTATAATGAGTTTATCAATACATATATCCATCACCATTTATTGATTTGTGGTTGGGAAGCCAACATTGATATGAAAAGTCTGGGTTCATTAAAATTATTCAACTTCATCAAAACCATTTAGAGATCACTTTTAAAAAAACTGTCCACTTGCTCTGATGTGTTATTTTTAAAAGTTTTTTAGTTTCTAGAGCAGACTTAAGTCAAAATACTTAAGTCTAAAACTAAAAATCTAAGTTTTTTCATTAAAATGAATCAAAACCATTCTGTTTCTTTTAAAAAACAAACAAACAAACAAACAAACAAAAAAAAACTAAAATAGCCTACTGTTCAACTGCTTTGAAGTGTTTTTTTAAGTTTAAGTTGTTTGACTTAAGTCTGGTCTTGAAAAAGGAAAGTAGGCTACAATTGAAATTTAAATCAAACTAAATCAAAACATGGACAAAATCTGATTTTATGATGCATTGAGACTTTTAAAAAGTCACTTAAAAACTTGAAATGAGCTTTCCATGGATTTATTTATAGCCTAATTTTAAGTAAGTTTAAATAACTTAAGTTTCAGAAGCTGGAGTAGTTTACATTTAACTGATATTGGTAGTAGATACTGGTGGTGTTATTAGTATCAATAGAAACAACCTACCTGTTGTACGTACATGTACATGTTTCAACTCCACTCCTATAAAACTATATTTGGTCTATAAAGAGTTGCATAAGTCACTGCTGGCAGTAATAACAACAGAAGCAGCATAAAGCTTTTTACTTCCTCTTACCTGTGAAACACCTGGACAGAAAACGCCCTCTGCTGTGTGCTCATATTTCCTGCAGATGCTAATGATGTGAAACAGACAGCGGTGGTGTTTAAAGTCATCACAGCTGCTGGATGATTGACACAGTGGGCAAAGATCATCATCATCCTCATCATCATCACCACCACCAGTGTCCCTCAGGTTGTTAAGACAGCAGTCTGGGCAGCGGCTGCACATTGTTACTACTGTGACGGTCGAGAGGTGACAGAGCAGGTTTATCCTCTCTGGGCCAACAGGAACGGGAAAATGAAACTAACAGGAGGCTAGAAGAGCGGATCAGTGCCTCTGATGTGGTGCTTTTATGTAAAATACTTAACAGTGCTGCATTCACTATGTCACTGTTAAAATTTTTTTTTTTTTCTTTTGAAGCCACATTATATTTTCAACTTCAGACAGGAATGAAACACAGAACAAGTATTAAACATTATCATGTGCAATAAAGTAAACATTGTACTTATGTCTTCTTTCTTTTGTAATGTTTCTCATAATGTATTTTAAAAAATATCCAGTAAATTATATCTTTATGCAGGTAAAACAATGAGTAGGCATGTTACAACATATCAACCTGCCAATTCCCAATGAAAACAGTTTTAGGATGTTTTTTTTTCAATGTTGTGAGCAAAAAACAAACTTCTATGTGTCCTATTTCTGTTTCATTGTTCTGTAAAAGGCACCTGTTTGGAGGAATGACTCAGTGGGTGGAACTGGTCTGTCTGCATATCACACTGGGTGCATTGCTGCCTTTCACATTATCATCCTCTAGGACAAACATCTCACTAACAACACATTTAAAAAAGAAATGCACAGGCTTATTTTTAAAAAAATCTGGAAATGATTTTGGTTGTCTATGCATAGACACATACACACACACACACGAGTAATATAAGTAATTTAAGTGAGGGAGGCTCTGCTGAGGGAGCAGGTGAGAGTGAATGATAATTAAAGGTTGACTAACACATCTCAGTGATTTGTTTCATGTTTACATTTTAGTTTCAGAGTTGGTTTAATCAGTTTTTACACACTGACAGGCCTGGCTCCCGTCCCGGCTCACAGAACACAGCCTGAGGTTTATGGTCAGGTCCTGGCAGGTTTTGTTGTCTAGACCTAAAATAAGAGCTCCCCTCTGATTGTCTGGCTGTGCACTTGCGTGTCACTATTCTCCAAGCAACCGCAGCTTGTCTCACAATGTAAGTGCACTGAAGAATTGGCTGTACGAAATGAACACCTAAAAACAAAGGTTTGCCTGTAGGCAGAGCACACCCCTGTTGTTTGTACAAGTGTATCTGGCTTGTTTTAACGAGATGTCTTAACGAGTTGCATCTTGAAAGTGACAGTTCTGAACAAACTTTATGGCTACCGAACAAGTTTACAAAGCAAAGAACTTTCTTTGTATTACTGATGCAAACTTCTACTAGATATGGTGGTGTTCACATAGTACAATTCTCAATTTATAGTAAAAGAACCCTGCAACCATGTTACAACTGGGAATTTAAAGACCTTAATCACAGGAGACATTTTTACTTCTCACAGTATGAAAAGCACAGGTGCAGCTAATTATATGAATGATGACTCCTTCCAATTAGGTGTCAATGAGAACCATTTTCTGAAGAAACTTGAAACAGATGCTTAATATCATCTTTGTACTTTATTTAATCAATAATTCACCAATAATGATATATATATTTTTTTTTATTCCATTTAATAGAGATTCTGTTTCTCCATGCTGTAATTCTACTCCTGCTTCTTCTATCTACTCTGTATGTAAAACACCGCTCATCCGTCCTGGAAAAAGGATCTATTCTCTATTGCTCTTCCTCAGAATGTTTTTAAAGTATGGAAGGTGTTTTATAATATACAGATTGTAAAGAAAGAGATGTATTTGTGAAGAAAATTTGTGATTTAGGACTTTATAAGTAAAACTGATCTGACTTTTGTGAGATGTCAAAATAGTTGCATCCAGCGTGAAGGCTCATTATGCAAAAAGTTGTTTGAAGCACGCTTTGCTTGTAACTTTTGAATTTGAAGTAAATGTCCCAACCTGGTCTGCATGACTTGTTTTCATTCATGATTCTATACTGAGTCAATATTGAATGTGTGTGTGTGTACAGATATGTACACATGTTAAATAAACACACACCTTCTTCCTGTCACATCCTGTCTCAAAAAGATGCAGAAAAACTAGTCCATGCATTTGTTACCTCTAGGCTGGATTATTGCAGTTCATTATTATCAAGCTGCCCTAACAAGTCTCTAAAGACTCTCCAGCTGGTCCAGAATGCAGCTGCACGTGTTCTGACAAAAACTAGAAAAAGAGATCATATTTCTCCCATTTTAGCTTCTCCGCACTGCCTTCCTGTAAAATCCAGAATACAATTTAAAGTCCTTCTCCTCACCTACAAAGCTCTTAATGGTCAGACACCATCATATCTTAAAGAGCTCATAGTACCCTTTTACCCCACTAGAACACTGTACTCCCAGTGTGCAGGTTTACTTGTGGTTCTTACAGTCTCCAAAAGTGAAATGGGAGACAGAGCCTTCAGTTATCAGGCTCCTCTCCTGTGGAACCATCTTCCAGTTTAGGTCTGGGGGGCAGACACCCTCTATATGTTTAAGAGTAGGCTTAAAACTTTCCTTTTTGATAAAGCTTATAGTTAGGGCCGGCCCAGGCTTGCTTTGGACCAGCCCCTAGTTAAGCTATGAAGGCCTTGACTGCCAGGGGGACTTCCCATGATGCACTGAGCTCCTCTCTCCTCCTCCCCTTTCACATCTGTACGCAAAAATCTGGCTGGTCTTTGTGCTTTCTCATCTCACAGGTTCCTATGGATCATGATCGTGGACCACCTGGTTATGGACTGAGAGCTTCCGTGGGTTGTGGTCGCGGGGACACTGTGCTGCCGTGGTCGTAGTCATATTTCTATTATTATTATAGTTGTTATTGTTATTATTGTTGTTGTTGTGCTTCTCTATCTCTGCCCCCTCTCCCCCTCCCTCCCTCTTTCTCTCTCAACCCAACCGGTCAAAGCAGATGGCCGCCCACCTAGAGCCCGGTTCTGCTTGAGGTTACTTCCTGCTTAAAGGGGAGTTTTTCCTTGCCACTGTCAACAACTGCTTGCTCATAGGGGAATGTTGGGTCTCTGTAACATAAAGAGTACGGTCTAGACCTGCTCTATGTGAAAAGTGCCCTGAGATAACTTCTGTTGTGATTTGGTGCTCTATAAATAAAATCGACTTGACCTTCTTCTATAGTTTGCACTCGGATGTCAGCTTTTGGCAAAGTGTCCAATTTCTATGACACAATATTCCCAACCCGTTTTAGAAATACAACATGTGTGCTTATACATGTTGGCGTGTGCATATGCCTGTAGGTAAACTTTAAAAACATTTGCCACCATGTGTCTGTTCTCTACATGCAAACTGTAGACTGATGCCCACTGCTGGCCACAGATTTTCCTTCTCAGCGGTGTTCTTTGACCCTGCTGGTCCCTCTGGCAGCTCCCATCCTCTCCTTTAATCCCTCATCCTGGAGGGGAGGCCAGGGAGATGCACACTAAGGAGAGAAAAACAGTCACTGTTCTCCATCACAGGGCCCCTAATGATGCTTCTCTTCAACCACTGACTGAGGAGAAAATGGCCACAGGGGTGACAGGGACAGAGGATAATATGGCGGACTGATGAAGCTCTATTAAGCCTCTGAGACAACAGCATGTGTATATTCTTTGACATCAATTTATGTAAATAAAACATGAAAAACAAGTGACATGTAATTTCCATTTTATTTGAACATTCTTGTAATTGTGATATATTGTAGGTTTCTATCTTGATGTCAGTTGTGTTGTAATAAATGTAATTTCAGTCAATCCGTTTTTTGGCACCAAGAAGATGATATTTTTTCCAGCTGAGGTCTTTTGCAGCCTCGTTCAGCTGTAATGACATGAAGACCCTAAACAAGAGCACAGATGAGAGAAAACCCTTTGAGAAACACATCAAAGCTGAACTCTTATTAGAGATAAGTGATCATATTTTGATGCAGACTGACCTAACAGGTCTGGATTTTGATTAGCTGGCAGGCCGGGGTAAAAGGTCAGGCTGGAGATAGAAGTCAGACAGGGGTCAGACCGCCCCCAGGCGTCATTACAGGAACATGGCTGCTGGTGGTAGACGTTGCAGGAGACGTCCCCGTCTGGAAAACAAAACATCTTCTGTACAAGTTTGCTTTTATTTCAGATATAAAGTGCCCCTTTCTACCTCTATCCTCCCACTGCTATATTCACTTGTTCTAATTAGTAGAATGACAAAATACATACATGTGCACACACGTGTCCCAGGTGTAACTGTGTGTATTTATCTCTGTGATCTCCTATTCTAATGGTTTCAGTGATTGAGGATTGGAGGTGAAAGCAGGCCTGTAATGAGAGGCCGAGGTGAAGGGGAGGAAGGGAGGAGGAGACAACCTGCTGACTGAGAGGACAGAAGCCTGGGGCTGTGAGGTGGATTTCCTGCTGTGGAGGCTGTTTCGGTCAGACTAATACTAACACAGAGCCAGCAGCTCTACACATCAGTCTGCTGTACCACAGAGGATCCAGTGTAATCTTTGTGTCTGCTCTGCAAAACATCCATCTTCAAAACAATGTTTTACCTGTGGAATCTTACATTTTGTTTTTGAAACACAGGAATAGAAGGTGTCAATTTCTCTTGTTGCAATGAAAAACAACTTTTTTTAAATATGAATATCATTTTCTTGATATAAGTGGGGCGATTTGTCTTCTGCTTTACTTTCGGATATTAATTCCGAGAAAACTGCAAAAAGCAAGGACACAGAAAAACATGAGGATCAGTGACATCACCCTTAGATTGTCTGAAGTAAAGAAAACAAGAAATTGGAAGATTTTATAACCGAGTGTGAAACTGAATTACTTTTTGAAATCAAGGAACAAACAGCACAACTAATCTGTGAAGTGTCTTTAAGTACATTTCCATTAGTCATTAGATGCTTGTTCCAAGAACCTTGTGTCCCAGTTTGATACAACATTACAAATTCAATTCACTGATTTGATGCACCCACACAGAACAAGTGAATACTCAAAGTGGTCAGTATGCAGACCAAATGTGTTTTTTGATTGGGATATTGAAAGACATAATTGTTTCATTATACAGGAAACAATTAAACCAAATTGTGGATGATGTAGAGACAGCTTGAAAAATAAATAAATGAATAAATAAAAAACATTCTGATTTTTCTTGGTTAAGTTTCCACATTGAATACTGGTAATAGCAGTGTGAGTGACATCTGCCAGTATTTGTCTGCATCTTTTTATATTACTACAACAATTTCTTGATTCCTGTATAACAGTATACTGTTGTTGGGACTGTTATTTATACTACAACTACTACTGCCACTACTACTACTAATATATTTTATTTAGGTTCTAGAGTGCTTTTGAAGGTACTGAAAGACACTTTATACAGAAGAAGAGACAAGAAATCTATATATAAAACCCACTAAACGCAAGATAACACACTAAATTGATCATCATTCAGCTTCATCCAAACCTCAAAATCCACAAAAGGTTGAGGTCAGATTATTAATTTTACATCTGTACTGTATCTTGCACTGTAAGAAGATATAGATGATTTTGGATGTCAGTGTGAATGTCAGGTGTCACAGTCCACCGTGGTGGATGTTGCTTGCTCAGACTCCACACCTCTGTGCCAAAATGTCTTCTCACTACTTACTTTGGGCTTCAGAAACCTATGGGTGATATTACTGATCCTACATTCATGTATTTTCTACAGTCTGTTGTTGAGATGGAAAGCTGTATGTAGTGATTCTTTCATAGGCTCACACACACTCACACACATGCACGCTTTGAAACTATTTTACCTTCCTTATGTTTGCAGCATTTTCTGATTCCCAGGATTCCACTGATGGAATAGGTGGACTCAGAAGAACAGGCTGTTCCCATGGCAACAGATGATGCCGATGACACTGCAAAGATCAGAAGGCGGTGTCATGAAACACTGGAGAGTGAGACACTGAGAGATCAACAGAGAGAAAGACTTACCAATTTCACAAGACTCTGACCGGACGTTGCTTCTAATGATCCTGCGAAAACAGACGAGTCACTAAACTTTCTTTTTAAGTTAAAACACACTCACACAACATAATGACACATGTTACCTGTTGATAGAGCTGATGCTGGGCACGCTGTTGTCGCCACACACTCGCTCCAGCAGGAGTCTGTCCCGTATCTCCCAGGCGAACATGGTGGGGTTTGTGTGCTTCAGGTGCAGTATCATTTGCACCACCCTGGGTGTAGCCACTTTAGGCTTAGAGCCTCCAATTGCCCCAGGTGTGATGCTCCCCGTCTCATTGTACCTGAGTAAACAATGTTAATATCTATCAGGAGATGTTGATGTTTTACCTGCGAGAAGGGGGTTTGATGAATATGGATGCTGATGCTCATGGTAAAAAAAAAACAAAACAAAGAGCAACACATCATATTTCCTGTGATCAGATAAATCTAAATATTCTCAACCGAAAAGACTTTCTGTCCATATTTGACATGAAAGTGGATATTTTTTTATATTCATATACTCTACATTTCCACAGTATATAGGTCTATGTGTGAGTCTGGTTTTCTTTTGTGTACATATGCAGGCTACAACAGGCTTTTGTTGTTTGAATGTGTAGTAACATCAAACCTATACATTATCTTCTTAATTACAAATAGGCTAATTCCATCACTTTCAATATGAATTAAAGTATTTAAATGACTGAAGTCTCTTTACCTGGCAAGTATTTTGCTGACACAGCCGTGACTGACGCGCAGGCGGCGAGAGATCTCACAGGGACGCACGCCCCGTTGCGCGAGTTCCACGATGCGCTGTCTCACCGCGTGCGGTAACGGACGCCCGTTAATGAAGACTCCGCCGAGCTGGTTCACCCCGCCGTGCCCTGAGCACCGGAGCGGATCAAAGAAACATCACTACACACAAACTTTCAAGCCAATTAACAGTTAATAAGCGCCACTACGCGTACGGCGGTGACACCTGAGATACATCACTGTTACTTACTGTGCGTAACGGTGAGCGGCACCTGTCCAAAGTGTATTTCCATGTTAAAAAAAAGTCTTTCAGGCTACTTACAGTCTAGTTTGGTACGAAGACGCAACATTTCTTACGCATTCAAACAGAAAAGTAAAACAAAAAGTTTTATGAGAGCACCGTGAAGAGCCTCTGCTGTTGTTTTGGTGAGGAGTGTCAGGACGCGCTGTCTCTCTGCTGCTTTCAGCACCTGAGCGCCGGACAGCGACAGGAGCCTTTGATTGGACGCACGCGCACTGTGCACACACGCGCTGAGTTACCTTCTTGCTTTTAGTGGTAAAGAAGCCAGTATTTTAGAAATACAGAAGTCATGAGTCAAAGTCCCCCTGACCACCCACAAGTCTCTAAAATGATACATTATTTGGATTCATAATTAATTTTTTAATTAGGTTATAGTTTTCCCAACATGAAGGTCTAAATATTGTTTCAATGTCTTCTCCCCACTATCAGGAATAACATTCTGGTGGAGAAATAAGCTACTGAATCGTTTAATTTTGTGTTTGCCAAAAAAGTCTGTCAAGTCGAAATAGAAATGCTGGAATAGCAACTCATATAATTTACCCACCATGTATACGCAGTGGTGGAAGAAGTATTCAGATCATTTACTTAACTAAAAGTACCAATACAGCAATGTGAAAATACTCCATTACAAGTAAAAGTCCTGTATGAAAAATACTTCCTAAGTTTAAGTACAAAAGTATTAGCAGCAAAAAAGACAGTAAGTGAAAATATTGCAGTAAAAGTAGTGGTTTGGTCCCGCTGAGTGATATGTTATTATATATGACATCATTAGATTATTAATACTGAAGCATCAGTGTGTAAGCAGCATGTTACTGTTGTAGCTGCTGTAGGTGGAGCTAGTTTGAACTATTTTATATACAGTTAGCTAGTTCAGTCCAGTGGTTCCCAACCTAGGGGTCAGGCCCCTCCAAAGGGTCACCAGATAAATCTGAGGGGTCATGAGATGATTAATGGGAGAAGAAAGAAGAAAAAACAAAGTTCTGATACACAAATCTGTTTTCAGTTTTTAGACTTTTTCTATAAACTTTAATTTTTCGTGAAATATTGGATCATTTGAACATTTACTGAAATGAAACCATGAGAGAAGTTTAGAGGGAAAAATCAATATCTGGTGGAGCTGTTAACAACTCATAGACATCTGAAATGTGACCCCAACTACACACTGCTTTTTGTAAGACGCCACGAGCCAAAAAGGTTGGAAACTACTGGTTTAATCTTCAACAATGTGTTGTATTTTAAAAGCTTGTTATATTATCCATTGTGTCAAATCTTCATCTGAAAAGTAACTAAAGCTGTTAAATCAATGTAGTGGAGTAGTAAGTACAATATTAACCTCTGAAATGTAGTGGAGTGGAAGTATAAAGTAGCATTGAATAGAAATATTCAAGTAAAGTACAAGTACCTCAAAACTGTACTTAAGAACAGTACTTGAATAAATGTACTTAGTTACTTTCCACCACTGTATCTACATATTTAATTGTAGAAAGTAAACTCCTCTAATGTTGCTTAACCCACAATTCCCAGAACAAATACAGAGGACATGACTTGATCCAGTGATTTTTTAAACTTAAAAAATCACTTCATGAATCTTCATACTGTCAGATTCAAAATTCAAGACTTTCTAAAACAAGGAGTGTGAGATATAATTCCAGTTGTTCCCACAAAGTGCAGTTTCAGATTTTATAGATAGTAATGTCAGTATTTTGAAATAAGTAGACAAGCATTATTAAAATGACAACTGATTAAAACAAACTGGTTTGTATGAGTGGAAGCCCTGAAATGGCCAAAGAAATCCTTTTAATTATGACATTTAGAGCTGCAATGCTTAGTCGATTAATCAATTAATCTTCTGCCAATTGACTAATGATCAGGAAATTAATCTGCAACTATTTTGATAATTGACCAAATGACCGGGCCACTTTCAATTTAAGGGCTTTTGGGGATGGAACTAGCAGGCAAACTCTGTTTAAGGGAAAAGTTAAGATAAACATAAATACTGATATTCAGCGTCTGATTCTCTGTTTTTTCCACCACTTACACTTATGAAAAAGTGTTTGACATCATAGCAAAAGCCTTAATGCTGTTTAAACCTCCTTTCAGATTTGTGAAATCTTTATTTTCCTTATGAAAACAGAAAAAAAGGGTGATTTCACTGCTCTCCATCCAGACCACATCAGACTAGGGCTGAACGGTTCTGAAAAAACAATGTTGAAAACAAAATTGAAAAAATATCTAATTGTGATTATTTTGACTGATATTGCAATCGCAATATGATTTGCGATATTAGAGTGAATGATATTTTTTTACATTTTCATTATTGTCATTTTCATTGAAAAACATAAAAATGATGTGATTTTTGTGGTGATCTGTACCAAATAAAGTCTGTATAATATCATGTGTAGGGCAGGATGTCTCTGCAGCACCACAGTATTTAATTTGAAAAAGTATTTTGACACACATTTCTCCTTTAACAAACCTCCTGCGATTTGAAAATTGCAGTAGGACATATTGCGATTTTGATAAAATTTCGATTAATTGTTCAGTCCTACATCAGACCAGGTCCAGATAAAAAAACAAATCTGGAATAGATCAACAAGGAGACTCCAGAGACTCATTAATACATAGTTTCAGATTTGTGAAACCTTTGTTCTATTTGTGAAAACTGAAAAAAGGGCGATTTCACTGCTTTCCCCTCCATCCAGACCTCATCAGACCATGTCCAGATCAAAAACCACAATACTTAGACTTGTCAAATCTGGACTAGATTAACAAGGAGACTCCAAAGACTCATTAAAAACATAGTTTCAGATTTGTGAAACTTTTATTCTATTCGTGAAAACTGAAAAAGGGGCGATTTCAATGATATTTCTCCATCCCGATCCAGATCAAAAACCACTATATTAGACTTTTAAACATTTTCTTTCTCCTTGTTAATTTACTTAAGATTTAAGTAAGTATAATATAGGATTTAAACAGCGTTAAGGCTTTTGCTACGATGTCTAACACTCTTTCATTAGTGTAAGTGGTGCAAAAACAAAGAAACAGCCGCTAAATATCATTATTTATGTTTTCCTGTAACTTTCTCTTTAACCCGAATCGGAAGTTGACTTGAGCGTCGTGGTTCAGTTTTGGTTGTCCAACATTTTATTCAAACATGTAAACACGCGTGGAAGTAAATAACAGCCCTGGAGGGAATATTTTATATGGTGTATTGTGTGAAATTACAGCCGAGATATACTGGGCTAAAACGGTAAGCAACAGAAAATGTCCACAGACTTTATCTTAGTTGTGTTTGCTAATTTGACAAGGCTACTACGGAGCTAGTTAGCATTAGCATAGCACCGGTTAGCCTAATGTTAACCCACGTGTCGAGATATGAAGACGTTTCCCAACCACCTCATGCATTATATGTACGAAAGAAATCCTGCATCCAGCCAGACACTTTTAAATCGGCCACAATGCTAATTATTAAGAAAAAACTTGTGGTAAATGAGCAACATTAGCCGCCGCTGTTTGCTAGCAGTGCCGTGAGTGCTCGTTGGGTGGCGCTGTTCAGCTGCAGTTTTTGCCAGGTAAAGGTTGTATTATGGACTTCACGAAAGAAAACGAAGATGATGATGGTGAAGAAGCCGGTGGCGAGGATGAGCGCTTCTTTATTGAGGGCTCCAGCTGTTCAGAAAGTGAAGAAAAGATCAAGTTTAGTCACCAGAAGCAGCACAGCAGCTGTAAACAAGCCACTGAGCGGAGCAGGGGAAGCTCTCCCCCGCTCCTCCTGGCCTTCTCCGTCACAACTGGACGGCTGCTGCAGGACAGCAGCCCCAGCTCCGACTTACAGGAAGAGGAGGACAGTGACCAGCACATCGAGGACTGGATGATCCTGGGAGGAGGAGAGCAGGAGGGAGACTCAAGCATCCAGCTCAATCTGAGCTACTGGAGCAGCATCTCTGGCGATGACTCTGGAGATGAAGGTGAGAGCTTTTGGGTGCCTCAATCTGTCCTACTAACTCAAAAGTCTCTCTGCTAGTGCAAGAAAATAGTATTGATAGAGGTCTATGTTGTGGGATCCAAAAGTATCTCACTGAAGTACAAGCAGCATCTCAATTTGCCACGTAAGGTAGTAAGAAAAATAACAAAACAAGAATCAAATAGGAAACCATTTAGTCCCAAAGTAACGTGTTTGGGCTCAGCCACTGTATACTAGTGTTACAGTATACAGGCTACAGCATCTACCAACCACTTGCATATTTTACCAGCACTTGACTGGTGGCTGGTGCTAATTTTGAGCCCTGTGAACATAACACGTCTGGAGGGGGTCTTAAATAGAAATGTGATCAAACAAGGTGCTCTTGCCACTCTGCAAAGTCATTTCCTTATTTTCTTTTTAATTTCTCTAAAACACACATTTGGTCAATCATCGATTGTTCACATAACATCCATGAGAAAGTGAATGGCTACAGTTTACAGCTGATAGCCAGTGGCATGGAGCAATACAAAGGGTAAAACTAGTAAGAAAAAAATATTTGTTAAATGAAAAGGCCTCAGAAATGCCTGCACTTTTATTTACAACAGTTTTGTTCGAATCTCGTGCAATATATTGTGATTTTAGCTGAAATTGTGTGAAAACACTTCTCAGTTGTCCCTTAGTTTTCTGTCCTATTATCATTAGTATCTACATGTATATTTTCACTTAAAGATTCAAGGTGATACAAGACAAAACTGTTGCTATTAAGGGACTCTGAGCTGGAAAAAAGTTTTTATTGAAAACTCTGTACAACTATTTTTTGTTCTCTCCTGAAAAATTGGTCCTATACGACATAAATAACTCCATGAATAGTGATACTTTATAGACTGTGGACTTTTCAGCTCAGAGTTACTCTAGTCAGGAGATATAGACAAAAAAAAGATAGATCCTGATAGAAGATCATTTCTGTGGATACATTCATGCAAAAACAGTACAGAGAGATTTCTGTAAATCTGTGGAGTTGCAGTTTATTTTTAAATATATAGGGAAGGTTTGCTGAGCATGTACTCTGGGTTTCACCTTCACATTAATGAAGATACTCGCATTCACACCAAGAAGCTGCCCTACACAACCACTTCATCTTGTCTTGCCAGCCAACAACTCCACTGGAGCGGAGGGAGTTGAAGTATTTCCTTACATCTCAGTGATAGTTTTTATAGGAAGGTCAAGTGTGTTTCATCAATTTTTAAAGCCCCGAGAGCTACAGATTTTTACAAGACAGAATACCTGAGAAAGACTTCGTTTATTAGGCTTGTGAAAACTCCTGTTTTTGTAAGGGTTCAAGAAATATCTCTGCCTGAGAGCCATACAGTTAGATTTGTCATGGTGGAACAAATTTATGACTTCATAACTTTTTTTTGGTCATTCTCTCCATCATAGATCAGAATAAAAAATCAGTTGAAGATACCTGGGCTGTATCGGAGAAAGACAAGGTAACTTTTAATATCAACCAATGTTCAGGAATACAAAAGGGAAGCAAATTTATTATAAAATATGTGTGTTCTTTGTCTTTTTTTCATCCTGTAATTTCATTTTCCTGCAGTCTAATATTGCAGTGTGGAATTTCAAATATTGCCTTTCATGTCTTTATCCACTTATATTATCTAGTGTTTTGCTGATCAGTCTCTGCTCAGCCGCTACTTCGTGCGCGGCCGTTCCCTGATGTGTCACATCTGCAACAGGACGGGACACCAGGCCAAAAGCTGCTACATCCACAAGGTAAAGTAACACACACACACATACATAAACTTGACATACTTACAGATCCAGATTTCATGGTCTTGTAGGAAAAACTAATTCCACTTCCTGGTGTCCCAATGGTCTAAAATGCTCACGGTGTAAATGTGACAACCCTGGTGTGAGTTCAACTGACATCACACCCCCCCCCCCCCCCCCCAATGTTTCAAGCTACTCTAAACTTTAAACTATCCAGTTATGGCAAAATGTTAAAACTATCTTTTATGTTGATTGAAATATTGAGGATATTGCTGTGAAATACATGTCACTACATGTTTCTGTTTGATTGATCGCTGCTCTAATTTACTAGCTTATTCAGTCTTTAAAAGTCCCTCTCCACTGTTTTGATTCTTGTTCCTTTAGTTGGATGTTTGAGCTTCACTGTGCAGAATGATGCATGTGCAGAGTTTGACACTAGAAGGCTTTTTTCACAATTATCTACTGAAGGGGGAAAGTTTCTCTGTGCTCATGTTAAATCTGAGTTTAAGGTGTGTCCCTATGAGCATGGTTTGTGACATCACAAATTGTTGGAATTCAATTGTTTGATGTGGAAACTTGAAACCTACAGTGTACAAACACTGAGAGTGGACGTTTTCAGACAATTAAGAGACATCTTGTGTCCAATAGTTAAACCTTCAAAAAGAAAAATATTTGCGTATTCATAAATTCTGGAATTTTTAATGAGGGAGAAAGAGAAGATGTAATTTTAAGAATTTTAACAAGATAATTGAACTTTATTTTGTGGAAAAAACATAATTAGACACAATGTTTCTGTCTTTTACAGGCTGCCATAAGCTGCACTAGAGATATCAGTGTTGTTGTAATCTTAAGGCCACCTGTAGATTTTTTTTTTTGTTAATGAAAAGATAATAACATCCATCTTAACACCCTTGTAAGAAAATCAATTTTTCGTCTCTGTGTCTGCAGAAATGTCCCACCTGTATCCTTTGTGGGATCCAGGGCCACATCCAGAGGGACTGTCCGTGCCGCCCCTGCCCCAGCTGTGGACTGCCCTCACATGGCCTCAGGCCCTGTGAAAATCCCCCAACATGGAACCAACACTGCCAGCGCTGTGGGGTGACAGGACACCTCTCTGATGTGAGTTTGTCCGTTAGCCCCCTAGGCCTGGCCCCTGTGAGTGTTTGTGTTGGAGTGTGTGTCGTCACGTTGAAGCAGTTGTCAGTTGTGTGTTGACAGATTCTTTAGCCTCAGGCGTGTGTGGGCCGCATGTATGAAGTGTTGTTTGAACTTGGCAAACAGTTCCTCATCTTCAGTGCAGTTACACAATGCTTTTTTTTCCCCGTATTCTTGCTCAGAAGACTAATTTTCTCCTCTGTTTTCCGCAGGCCTGCCCTGATATATGGAGACAGTATCACATGACAGTGAGTTGAAGCTTTTAGTTTAGTACACTTTCTCATCTCGCTGTCTTTAATAAGCAAAATGTCACTGATTTTGTTTTTTAATGATTTTGCTCTGGATCAAGGAATTAAAATCATCCAAACAGGTGTTAATCAGGTGTTTTTTATTAACTTGGTGAAACTGTGATCCTGAAAACATGGGCGTGTATTGATAAAACCTCCAAGAAATCAACTTTTTCCACATTTAAAAATGTTCCCTTGTTTGACTTTGTTTCCAGATCCGGTTAGAGATTCCCCCCGGGCCATGGAAAGTCCACTCCCTCAAACATAAGAAACGCCCTGTTCATTGTTACAACTGCTCTAGGAGGGGACATTATGGCTATGTAAGTGGCCAATGAAAGGAATCCTTTACTGTCAGTCTTACTTTTACCATCTCTCTTTTTCCACTTGACTGATCTTCATCTGCCTACACTCACTTTCTAAGACTTAATAGTTCTTCTGTGTCTCTTTCTTTTTTCTGTAACACTGTCTTACTCCTCTATATACCTCTGTCCAACATGCTCTCCCCCTCTCTCTCTCTGCATCTCCTTTTGGGTCAGACTTCTCTGTACCTGCCCCGCTTTGATAATCTTGCTCCCTCACTTTTTCAATACATCTACAGTATTCTCTCTTCTCTCCCCCATCACTTTATCTCTGATTATTTCTCTGCAACAGCACCGTTCTCTAATATCGTGCATCCATCCCTCACTTACCTCTCTTTGTTTGGTCGTCTCCGTTCTTCTGTGCCTGTGTCGGTATCAGGAGTGCACTAAAAGGAGGATGGTCAGTGGTTCGTCTCCCTCCCTGCCTTATGTTTGCCACTACGACACCATGGAAGACATCCTCCAACGTCGCACCAGGATGCTGAGGAGAGCTAAAGGTAATACTGCACAAACACGTGCACACACACACACACACACACACACACACACACACACACAAATAGCAAATTAAGTCGTCAGCACTTGCAAATAAGTATGTAACACTTTTAATAATGCACAGCAGCAGAAGGAAACGGACGTGTTCCAGCCCTAGGCTTTCCTCAGCGTTTCGGAGACATATGTGGGTGTGACCCCTATTAAACAGCAGCCAGGGAACTGCTGGTCATTAACAACCAGCTGATACGAATCATCAAAAAACATCTTCAAAAGGCAAATACTAGAAAGAAAAATAGTAGTAAGAAAAATTAAGTCATAAGAAGAAATATCTCATTCTGTTATTGCAACAACCAGATAAGTGACCAAATAATTTACACACTAAGAATAAGAAAATGCATGTATATACATATGTAAACTCATCATGTCTAGAACCTCCATAGAAAATACAAATGCATATATAATACCCATCTGTATTCATAAAAAAACAAGACAAAAACAATTAATCATTTAAGCTGCCAGGATACCTAGTCTGTAAGTAGTGGATCCATTAGGCCTCTCTTTGGAGAAGTTTCCTCTCTTCATCTTCTCCCCTCATCAGTCGCCTAACAGCCTTAATACCCGTGAACAGTAGCCTACAAACTCCATAGCCAGCAGAATTAAAGTGTCTGGCTACAGGAGACCTCTCATCCATATTTTTGATGCTACTCTTATGCTCAGAGATCCTAATTCTCAATTCCCCTTTCTGTCTTGCCCACATAACAAAACTCACAAAGACATTTCAATAGGTAGACTACATGTGACTTTCATTTTTCTGCCTGTGTGAGGATGTAAAAAATTCAATGCAATTCAACCACCAACAGTTTGGTCAGAGATTCTGGTGTGTTATGCTAGTAGAAGCTAATGTAGCTCTGAGCCGTTAGCTTTTAAGCAGAGATTAGGAGTGGGCTACCGAGGTCTGGTAACCTCACTTGATCTTTCTAACTCCACAGCCTAGATCGTTTTCATTTGCAGACTTGTAGTCTTTAGCTGCAACTCATGCTGACTCAAGTGAGATCAAGAGATATCCCTTGAGACAATTTATCAGACTTTGCGCAGCTCCCTCTAGAACCACATTCAGGCTTTATACATCTTTTTTCACATGCAGTAATATTCTCCAGCACCCATCATTTTAAAGAGTTTCCCTTTTAATATAACAACAAATCCTGTTGTCAATGTTATTTTCAGAGCTTGTGAGTGCTGGATCCCTGTTGCTCTCAGAGCAGCAGCATTTGTCCGAACCAACAGGGGAGAGCGGCGAGGAGAATCAGCCGGTACAGGGGAGGAGCAAAAGGAACCAGGAGGCACGGAGCCATGGCGGCAGGAGAAAGACTTGGCCTGAAAGGCGCAGAGAGAGACAGGAGGTGAAGAGGCTGAGGAGGGAGGCTCAGGCCAGACGTGAAGGAGGACTACTGGTGAGGTCCCGGGGTCACTCTGATGATGAAGCCTGCACTGCAGATCCCCTAAGGTCCCCCCTCCACGGTCATGGACAGTCCACACCCCCTCCACAGAAGAAGAAGAGGAAGGATGAGGCAGGTGGCAGAAGGAGCAGGAAGAGCAGAGAGGCAGAGAGGTGGAAGAAGAGAGGAGGGATGAAACGTGGGGATTTATATCCCTATGTTGACCTCGACAGCGGTAGTAAAAACCTTCTTTCCCCAAAGCAGAGGGTACGCCACCGAAGAAGATAAAGTAATTTTTTTCTTTTGTTGTAACTAATAACAAAAACTAAAAAACAAAAAAGATTTTGTGTTTTGTTTTCTTTTGAGTAATTCATTTATTTAATGTCAATACAAAGACCTGTAGAATAGGAGGATATACAGTTGAAGGATGCTAATTTTTAGTGTAACTGTATGAATGTATTTTAGTACTTTAACCTTGGTTTGTGTGTGCATCTACTACTATGAAACTGGCGGGGCCAAATTTTAAGCATGTACAGTTTTCAGCATATTTTGGAATATGTTTTTACACACTGTGCCTGTTTTATTTGACTCATATGTATCGTGTGTTTTGGGGCTGGTTTGTTATCTTCCTAAATATAAAGATATTTTTACGGTGCTGTAGCCTTTTCTGTCATTAAAATACTTGAAACCAGGTCACACACCTTTAATTGGCAAGTGTAAAGGTTAATATTTATATTGTAAAGACAACGACAATAAACATGAATTTACAAATAACATCATGTAGCGTTTGTGCTTAACGATAGAGGATTATTGTGTGATGCTTGATACGTTAAAACATATAAGGGTAGTAATAAAACATATGGGGTAAAGGTTCATTTAGTCTTCCAGCTTAAGCGTGTGTAGAAAAGCTGTATGAAGCTGATCTCTTTCAAAGCTTATAGTATTTCTGGTATGAAGCTGCTGAATTATTAATGAGCTGAGCAGTTGCCCGCGGATTGCCAGGCAGAAGTAGTCAAACCTGATAACAAGCTGCTACTTAAAAATCGACTTTGACAGCCGCAGATCAAAGGAATCTTGTTTTGCGGTGTGTTGTACGGATTTTAGCGTTAATTGGCTTTTAAGTTTGTGTGATTTGCTCGCAAATACAAAGCGGATCTCGCCTGTTACGAGCTACATGTTTCTCTGTGATCGATTGGGAGTGACTCGGCAGAGATGTGAAACTCCCATTGATTGATCTCCACTACACTCCCCGCTGACCGGAGAAAACACTCGACAGCGAATACGAGAGGGGATTTAAATTGGACAAATATTGTCCAGCTTACTTGACGCATAAGGTAGCTATCGTTTTCGCTCATGCGGTATGAGCTAATCCGCTAGTAGCACTAGTTAACTAGTAGTCTAACATCGATACAAAGCGACGTTTGCTAGCTGGTAATGTCGGCACTGTTGGACTTGTTTTCCCTGCCAGATCCTGCTTCCTGTTAGCCTTGGGCTAGCTGGAAAAATCAGAAATTATGCTAATGAACGAGCAGGTATAGTTAGCCAACGCAAAGGGGTGTAACTTAACTACGTAGAGTGGGCTACCTGTTGCAGTTTATTTGTATTTTTTTCACGAACTTATGCTAATAACTTTGTTTCACAGCCAGCTATCAGGGCAGCTGGTTTCTTTTAGTTTGCTAACGCTCGGTAGCTAGCCATCTTGCTTGTGTTGAGGGATTTAAGTATTTAACTTGGCCAGCTCTCTGGTGCCGATATTCACCTCAGTTAGTTGCAATTTCCTATTAATATATTCGTCGGTAATGAGCTCACTTGTTTGGGACCTAATTGCTTAATATTAATGCTTATAAAAATACTTTATTTCACTGTGTCAAAGCCAGTCAGAGCTCCGCTGTGAAAAGACAAAAGAGAGCCGGAGACTGTTGTTGTGGTAACGACGTTAACCAGAGATAACGAGCTTAGAAAAAATAGTATTTCATCACAGTTTTGTTATACTACATGCTTATATAAGTAGAATATTTTTGATTTACTTGTGGGCGTTGAAAAGTGGTGAAATAATTAAGGGGGAGACGAAGAGTGGATGGTGCTTGTGCGACATAAGCTTCCCTGAGCTGCTTCCAGGTATCTCATCTCATTTTAAAACACCAGCTTTAGATGCATTAGAAAACACTCATCCGGCCGTCATCAAAGGTAACTAGCTGGGTAGAGAGACGCGGACTGAAAAGGGAGGTTCCTGCCCGTTTCTGAGCGTCCATCTCTCCAGCCTGCCTTCATCACGTCCATCCAGCACCGCCCTCCTCCTCTCCAGCCATGGACCCCCCGAGGACTCGGTCGCGGTCTCGGTCTGGCTTCTATCATTTCGGCATGAACAGCAGCGTTGGAGGCAACAGCAGTGGTAACGCAGTCGGTAACGGGAGCATGATGAACGCCAGCGGAGGAGGGGTGAACTACACGCAGCAGAGCAACGCCGGCTGGGCGCCGCACCACGGTGGCCGCAGCTACCCGGAGAGCCAGCAGCAGCAGCACACCCAGGGGAGCTACCTGTCCGCAGGGGCGCAGCGCCACTCTTCGCACGGAGCTCACAGACACCCCGGGGCCGGTAAGCAGGCTTCAGCAAACAGGGCCTGCAGCCCAGCTAGATGCATCATTACACACACACACTCACTCACACAAGATACACCCCCTGAGGGAGGGAGGAAGACCACTAGCAGGCTTTGAGATATTTAACTAAAAGGCTTGGTGCTTCCACTGCCAGCTGTTGCTTGAACAGCCAGCTGTGTGCTATGTCAGGTGTTGTAGAGGAGGCTCTGTTTTAGAGGTTTGGATAGCATTTACTCAGGTAAATAAGGGCAACTGGGATTTGTATATCATTGCTTGGCTTTATACTTGTATCACAATGCACCTTGCAAATTATCCTGGCCCTCAGTGGGAGTTTAGCACTGCAGGATTTTCTTTTGGATTGTCCAGAAAATGTGGTGCTGAAGGCCCGCAGATCATATTATGCTGCTCATGCTAAAGTAAGGAAGCAATCCTGTAGGTATTTAAATTAGAGTTAAAGTTTGAGATGATTATACCCAGCAATATGTAGACATACATAGAATGAAAAGGAAATAAATATGTCTGCTGGTTGGTCAATGGAAATTTTGTAAACTGATTAAAAGAGCAATTTTTATCTTTGAAAAGAGCACTGAACATGTTTGTAGATGCTGTGAAAGCTAAGTTCTTCCATTATAACAATTTTATCTTTTTTACAACAATAGCACAGTTTTCCATCTAATTTCACCATCAGCCCTATTATATTTAAGCATTAATGCTATTCAAGTTTTTAAAGTTACCCTTTAGCCTTTGCAAAGCTGTGTACTGCCTCCACCATCCTAAAAAAAACAAAAAACAGATCTCTCATCTAGTGGTTTATTGTGGAGTAGTGTTAGATAAGGTGTTAAGTAAGGTGTGGTAGTTTTAAAACATTATCCAAATACAAACGAACCAAGACAAATGAACAATTGACCTGTGTTGACGTGCTGTTGGACTTCGTTAAGTTCACAATAGCATTGGTTCCTGACCCAACCCAACCCAAACTCACCCCAACCCCCCAAAACCCTAAAAACCCTCAGGGAATATGTGGGGAAAAACGTATGAAACCTCTGGAGAGACTGCATCTCAGCCTCCTTTTTTTTAAAAAGCAGTTTTTCAGTGCTTTAAACATTGACACCAGTCTGTGTAATGTTCAGCAGCTTCCTATTGCTGACCAATGGAAAGTGACTAGAGGAACCTTCTGTAATACCAGATTGGATTGCCTCAAAGGCAAAAAAAGTGCAGTGAATGAATGAAAGCAGGCTGTTAATGGGCCCCTGTTTTAATAGCAACACTGTTGCCAAACACCCAAAATAACCCACACAGAGGGGGGGCGCACACACACACACGCACACACACACACACACACAAACACATGTTTCCCAAATTGAGAGACAACAGAGGGGTTTGTGTGAATGACTTAAACAGTGTATCTCCCAGCTGTGTGATCTCCTCTCAGCAGCTGCATATTGCCTCTTCCTCGATGGCTGGGGTCTCTGCTCTGTATGTGTGTTTTTTATGTGTGTGTGTAACATGTGCTGTGTGTGAGAGTATTTGTCTGCACTTGCTTATTTTGTATTACGCCTTTTGGCATCACAAAGAATGTGTCAGGATTGGGTTTGGGGGAGTTGTGTTCCTCTGTTTTACCCCTGTTTTTTTTAAATTTTTTATCCTCTTTCTCTTCCTTCTCTTTCACTCCTCCACTTTCAACCACGTTATCACCCAGTATAGCTTTAATAGTGATTGTTTCAACCCACAACCTCCTGGCATAGCAACCATTTTTTCCCCCAGATTTTCTTTAATACTGTTATGTGAAATAAAATAGATTGTTTCACTATTTTTGGCATGTTACTCCTAAATAATAGTTCAAGTCTTTGTATTTCAGTGAAAGACCAGGAAGAAATTGCTACTAGGTGACAGCTGATACTCAAAGTTTACTACCCTGCTTGACTCAATTGTCAGTTGTAGGAAAAAAAAAAAAATGGTGTCAGTCTTCCCCAGCAGCCATGCTCGGAGGAAACAAGGTCGTGTCTTCTCGCCAACAGAACCCGTCCAGTCCGCCTCACCATCCCCTCTCCTATGGCCCCTGGGGTGAATCAGCATTAACAGACCTAGTTCTCCACAAAACACATAGGCGGCTAAGACCCAGGACCCCATGAGGTCTAAAGAAAAGAGACGGTAGATGAATAAAGATGCAAGCCAGCGTGTTGCCCCTACTGTCGGCTAGTCAGTCAACCGCCTGTCCCTCTGTTCTCCACAGCCACTAGCAGGGCGTCTTTGAGCTGTCACTATCGGCAGACTTCACATGGCTCTGGAGAGGCGTCGCAAAGACGAAAAAAGGGGTGGGGGGGTTGCTCTCAGATCTGTTGTTTCTGAGGAGGCAGAAGAGGCTGTTTGGATGAGGGAGGCATAAAGGGAGAAACAGAAAGATGAGGGGAGGAGAGTTTTTTTTTTCCCATCTTTTTGGTGATTAAAGGTTTTTGGGGCCCTGCTTAGAGGAAACTCTTGTCAGCTGAGTTCAAGGACATCCTTCTTAAGCTGCAGAAATGTCTGTGTGCACATGCTGCATCCAGATTGCACATGTGGACTGTCAGATAAACAGCTGGGAGTGCATTGTGGTTTTCTGAGATTATGTTTATGACATTACTGCTTTATTCAGAGATGTGATTTCTCTCTTTTTTTTTTTAGCATTAAACATTTTTTTTTTTTTGGACATGCCAATCTCAATCATGTAAGTAAGGAAAGAAATCCAGCTGTTATGCAGATCTCTTTCTTGTGATGTCATTTGGTCTTTGGAGAGAGATTTTTATCACATGGAGATCAACGAATAGGGTGAGACACGCTACTGAGCAGTTGCTAAAGAGCTGATAATGGTTCACTGTTTTGCTCAGGGGCACTTCTCAACACAGGGACTCGAACCCAGGCCTTCTGTTAATGGTTAGGTCCAATCGTCACTACTCTCTAGTGCTGATGAAGAGTTATTGACTGGATTCAAACAATCTAATGTGTTAACTTTGGAAAGCTGAGAGCAGAATGCTTTTCTTGGTAGATCAGAGGGAATGATTTGTCTGTGAGAGCCAGAGAAGATGAGTCCATTGTGACTTCTATGAAGATGGCTTCCTTTCTTGTGCTGCTTTTTTCTTTCTTTCTTTCTTTTTTTTTTTTAAAGCAGGGATTTGAAAAGCCTGTTTGGAAGACACCCTAGCTGAAGACAGGGGGGGTGTAGTACTGTTTGGTTAGCGAGATGTCAGATGTGCATTTTTATCATCACTGTTGGATTTAGTGCCGTTAAGGTGGTAGAACTGTTAAAGCAGATCAGCCAAAGCTGCGCTGCATCACAATAATCACTTTTTTTGGCATCTGCTGTGTTCGTAGAATGGAAAACAAAATCAAAGGCACCCAGCTGCCTGTGTGTTGTTGTATTTCTGTTGGCTTAGCAAGCGTATGGCCATGTGTCTTGTGATGTTGATGTTTTTCTCAGCTCTATCTTATCTGATTATGTTTTTTTTTTCCTCTCTGGCCTGCAGGAGGAGTGCTACATTTTCATCCAGATAACGTGTGCAGCGAGGATCGGGACAAAGTAAGTATGAAACATGACCCCGGCCTGTTGCCTTGATTTGCTCCTGGTTTGAATAGGATTTGTGTGTCATTGTTTTCTCTCTTTTATTCATTCTTTTTTTTTTTTTTTGTGTCTGTCCTCCTTTGTTTTTTCCTGACCCACCGTCCTCCTGCTTCCATCCCTCCTCTTTCACCTCTGTGTGCAGATGGAAGACAGCCCAAGCCCGAAAAGGCAGCGTCTTTCCCAGCAGTCCATGTTGGATCTAAACTCCGCCCCTCCTTCTACCCCTTCCTCTCCCATTCGCCCCTGGGAGCTCCCTCCCAGTCGCAGACCACACCCCCATTACATGCCAGAGAGATGCCACACGCCTGTTCGCAACCGTCGCAGGTGAGTGTGTGTATGTGACAAAAAACACATTGTCTTCATTATTAATCTGGTAATTGTTCAGCCTATAAAATGTCAAAAATATTCTATCTATCTGAATTTTTATTATAATTTGTGTCACCTCAAAGTGCTAAATAGGTACTAGTGAAATTATTTAATTTACAATTATCTTATTAATGTATTTTATATTAACAGAAAATTTAACTGACAAATAGTTGCAGATTAGAAAATGTATCTACTATTTTGATAACGTATTTATCGCTTTTCAAGTAAAGATGCCAAACATTCTCTGGTTCCAGACTCTCAAATTTGAAGATTTGCTGCTTTTCTCTGGTTATATAATTGTAAATTGATCATTTTTGGACAAAAAAATGGAAAAAAGACATTTGAAATGAAGATTGATTTAATTATTTAATCAGTGAATGGAGAAAATAATTGAATTGAGATTGATAATGGAAATAACTATTAGTGGCAGCCCTACATTGAATACATTTAGATTTTGATTCAAGGTTTTAAATCAGATGAGCTCACACAGAAACAAACTGCTTAAATATATTGCAGTGAAATAGTGGTGTTTACACAGTAATGTCTAGTGATGCCACTGATTAACCTGTTCTATTCTTTAGGGCTCTTTGAATGAAATTTAGATTTCTGAATGTCAAAAATCTAAATGTGTTCATAGTCAGACCTAACTTTTTGCAATAGGTGACAGCTCTAGTATTTATGATGATGCAAATGATCAAATAGCTCGTTTTGCCTCTTCTTTATTGTTCCCCTCTTTCTTCCACCTCAGCCCTCCAATGAGACGCCAGCGTGGCCGGAGAGACCGTCTGACCCGCCACCACCACCACGCACACAACAACCACCACCATTACAACGGCAACAACAACCACCATCACCACCCAAACGCCCACCATCACCACCACCACCACCTGCACTCCCATCACGGCCCGTCGCCAGGCCACCAGGATGAGAACTATCGTCACCTGGCTCCTCCTCAGGGCTACCCACCCTACAGCCAGCAGCCTCCCAGAGGGCCAGGGCCCGGGCCTGAAGAGCGCCCGGGTTACCATCCCCCAAACCCCTCTCCAAGGCCCCTTCATCAGTCACCAAACCTGTCTCCTAGGCTGCTGCATCCTGCGGCACATCCACAGCACCCTCACCCCCACCCCCACCCATCCCAGCAGCAGAGCAATGTGGTGCTGGACCTCCATGAGCAGGTAAGTATAAAAGATGATGGTTTATGTGAAAAAAAAGTTTTACCACTGACTTACACAAGCAGTTTTACACTTGAGATAGGTTTTGGTGAATATATATATATATATATATATATATATATATATATATATATATATATATATATATATATATATAAAATTGTTGTTGTGTGCTTAGAAAACAGTGTGAAGATGAAAAGTCATCTTCCTGTGCAGCTCATATGTGTGGATATGACCATCGAACCAGTTGGATGTACTTATAGGACATATATAAAAAAAAAAAAAAAAAGCAATGCAATTTAAAATGTGAGCTCAGCTACTCATGGGAATATTAACTTGTTTGCAGTTGAAGATGTCGACTACAGAGAGTATGACTAATGTGTTTTTTTTCAATGTTTCACTGAGATCTGTTTTGATCTTGAAGCAGTTTTATCAGCAGCTACATTTCCTATAATTTATCAAGGTAAACTCATCACTGTGTAGATGAAAGATTCAGTTAACTAATGTGGGCATGTCTGACTTGTCTGTTTTTTTTGTTGTTTTTTTCCAGTGGAGGATGATTCAGTTAAAATAAGTTTTCTAATAGGCCAGGGTGGTGGAGTTTATTGGCAAAATGGAAACTTCACCCCTGGAGAAATTTTGGCTGGTATCATCAATCAATTCATAAAGTCAGATACAAGCAGGACTTAAATTTAATTTTAAAGCTTCATATTCATTATTTAACAAATTGTTTCTGGCTATCACTAATTCTGGTGGTAATACGTACATTTAAGTTGACTCTAGAAATAGTGAAACACATTATGGCACTAATTTGATTTGATAGGAGCGGTTCACATGAATAGATAAACTCATGTTGGTCAGAATTGCTACGGGTGTAATCGTCATCTGGAGGCTGTTTGCGGATGAATAAGTGAGTTTAGATGTTTGACCTCAATCAGTTTCATTTGAATTCATTTACTATTTGAATTGCTGGAGAAATCGGAGCTGTGGCCAGAGATTCAGTTGTCTGGAACCAGGCTACGTCCTCTCATAAGCATCATTAAATTACAAATAGAAAGAGGTCTGTCAGGTATAATAAAAATCTGAATAGGTGGTTAACACCAAAGACACATCTGTTGTGTCATCGCTGATAGACAAGGTTTATGCTTTATTTGCTACCTAGAGGATGTTCATAGGTCCTCTGTGTCATAACTCCAGTTTTAAATCACAGTCCAACTGAATAAAGCTGAGGACCTTTGCTTTCCATATTTAGGGTTCAGCTCCAGTATCGTATCCTGTGTCTCCTCCTGGAGCTCCACCCGGCCTGCCGCCTCGCTCTGCACCGCAACAGATCCCAGCATGCTCGGTGGTCTTCAGCGGACAACACTATCCCGTCTGCAGCGTACCTCCTCCTGTAAGTGTTTGTATAAGAAAGGAAAAGTAATTTTTCCAGATAGTAGTCAATTGCACATTTTTTTGAGGGTCTTTATTTTCATTTTATCAGTCAGCATCATATATTTGTTATTTCTGTGTATTGATGCAGTTCTTAAATACTGTTTGCAACATATACTGAACTCTCCTCTCTCTCTTCCTGGTCTCTATTAGGTCCTTCAGACTTGCTCTGTGCAGCACTTACCCATGCCCTACCCATTCCCATCTCTGCTGTCCAGTGACCCGGCCTTCCTGCTTCCCCCTCCTCACCTCCCCCATCCTCCCACACACCTTTCCCACCATCCACCTCACCTGCCCCAGGCTGGACAGTTTGGACCCTACCCGACACAGCAGGCCCGATCAGTGAGTAGGAAAGCACATGAATAAAAAATATATATACTTAAAGACATATCTTTTTAGTGATACATTAAGATAATGATCAAACCACACAATTGTTTGAGTCTCCTAAATTACAGTATAATGTTATTTATTATATGAATAATAACTACTGAATGTCAAATGTATGTTAAAATGTTAAATGTCATCTCTTCCTTCTCCCTCATTGAAAAATCCAGAATCTACAAATATGCAAATTTATTTTGTTTTAAAAGTTTAAAGTCCCTCTCCACTCAAAAATATGTTTTTCTTCTTGTTCCTACAGTTGAATGTTTGAGCTTCACTTTGCAGAATGACGTCTGTGCAGAGTTTGTTTTCACATTCATGTACTGAAGGAGGAAAGTTTCTCTGAGCTAATTTTTAAAATTAAGGGGCCTACTGATTACATGATTTGTGACATCACAAATGGTTTGGAAGCCAATTCAGGTCTAATATTCAACAAGTGTGATGTGGAAACTGGAAGCCTCCAGTGCACAAACACTGAGAATGGACTTTACAGTGAAGTAGGAGACATCTTGTGTCCAACAGAAATTAAATATATTTACATATTTATAGATTCTGGAATTTTTAATGAGGTAGAAGGAGGAGATGCAATTTTAAGGACTTTTACAAGATAATTGAACTTTTTTTTTTGTGGTAAAGCCATATCAGACACAGTTATTATTCAAAGACGAATATTCTATATACATCTTAAAACATGTCTGGAGGGGATCTTTAACTACTGGACTCAAGATTTCTCCTACTTCACTGAAAAGTCCATTCTCAGTGTTTGTGCACTGGAGGTTTCAAGATTTCGCATCACAATTGTAAGTTGTATACTGGACCACAATTGGCTCCAAACTAGTTGTGATGTCACGAATCATGTGCATGTAAACACCTTAAACTCTTTCTTCAGCAGGTGAATGTGAAAACAGTTTTCTAGTGTCAAGTGAAGCTCAAACCTCCAAGTGAAAAAGCACATTTTTGACAGGACTCCATCTCACACATGTATTCCTCATAAAAATGTGTCTGTTTTCTAGTGTTTCAATTCCTCCTTTTGCTGTGATCACATGAAACCAACTCGGATGGTAACGTAACGGATGGTTACTTGTCTCCTCCATCAACCTTTGCTTTTCCACTCATCTCCTCCAGCCGTTACAGAGGATAGAGAATGACGTGGAGCTGCTCGGAGAGCACCTGTCTTTGGGTGCGGGGCTCCACTATCCCCCTGCCACCCACCCGGCCCTCACCCCACACTCCACACAGCTTCACTTCCTCTCCCATGATCCCCTGCCGCAGGAGTTCTTCGGAGTGGTGAGCAATAAGAATAAATTAATGAATGAATTATTCATTCCTTCCTTTGCAGAAGTTTTTATTGATGCACTCAGGTTTTTTTTTTTTAATCATTTAACTGTTGGCGAAAATAAAAGTCCACATGAATGATTTGACATGTATGTGTTGTGTGTCTTTAGTCTTATCCAAACTTCATTCCTCGACGTCTCCCGGGGCGACGGTACCGCTCGCAACAGCCACTGCCACCTTCGCCTTACCACCCTAGCCTCCTGCCTTACTTCCTGTAAGTAGATCAGTAAACTAACATACAAAGAGAAGACAGTTAAGAAGAAAAAGTTGTATTTTTAATTTGTAAAGGTGGTGGTTGACCTGATATTTATTTTTGAAATTTGCAACCAGTTGCATGATGTTGATGATTATGTTGCGTGACTAATATTACTTAAGATCGAACAGACAAGGAAATCCCCCAGCTGTCGTCCTTATGAGAATGAGTAATCTTAAGGATAAATTTGACCTGGTTGATATCTGGTATTTTCAGAGAACTCATTTGATTAGTTATTAGGTAAAAGAAGGCCGTCAGAGCGGATTATTTTTTCTTATCATCTTTTATTTCATTTTTAAACTGAAGATAAAGTCATGTCATTTTATTTTGTTCAAACTTTCAATAATGAAAGTTTTACAGAGACAAGCATGTTGGAACTTGTCTGCAGGATAAGGAACTTTTTAGAGGTCTTACTAATTTAGACGTTAATTACATCTGGAAAACAGAGAGAATTAAATGATTCAACAAAGGATTTGTTGCATTGTTGCTTTTTGGACTATAAAAAGGCAGAATCATTGGATAAAGGGAAAAGGTGAAACATTTCCTGAGTCTTAAACATAGAAATCATTCAAAAAATATTTTTAAGCAAGATTTAAATATTTTAAATCGGATGGGGGAAAAACATTTTGAGTCATCACTCGAGCTGAACGATTTTGAAACAATATCTAATTGCAATTATAATATGATTTGTGATATTAGAGGGAATGATAATTTTTACATTATAATTCTCATTTTCATTGAATAACATATTCAAATGATTATGGTGTGATTTTTGTGGGAAACTGTACCAAACAAAGATGCTTTCTAAGTGTGTAGAATATGGTGTGTAGGCCGGGACATCTCTGCAGCATGACACACATTTGACACACATTTCGCCTTTAACAAATATTGTCCCTCCTGCGATTTGAAACTTGCAGTAGGCCATATTGCGATTTCAATAAAATTTCGGTTAATTGTGCCGCCCTGATCATCACCTATAGAACATGAACATGAATGTTATCAGAGCTTCTATTTGTAAAGTTTTAAGAGAAAGTTAAGAACTACACAGCTTAGTTGCTTAATTTGCTTTTCTGAGACACTAAGCATCAGAAGTTCTGTGTTAAATCTCTCCCTCTGTAGCTCAATGCTGCCAGTCCAGCCCACAGGTCCTGCGATCAGTCTAGAGCTGGATGTTGATGATGGAGAAGTGGAAAATTATGAGGTTTGTCCTTTTAAATGTTTTTATTCTTTTGTCTATATGTTTGCTAGATGCAGACTCTGATTTTTGTGGTGTTGCTAATGTTTTGATGAACAGGCCCTCCTGAACCTCGCTGAGCGTCTGGGAGAGGCCAAACTCCGAGGACTGACCAAGGGAGACATTGAACAGCTTCCCTCCTATCGGTTCAATCCTAATAACCATCAGTCTGAACAAACACTGTAAGTGCCATCACATGTTAATAGCAGTGTTTCCCCAATAATTGTACCAACAAGAACCCCTGCCAGGCCAAAAAAAGTCTTTTTTTAAATGCCAAAAATAACACCAAATACCCCATTCATTTGGAAATCATTTGTGTGAATCAACCTCTGTGTCGTTGCCCGGGAAACTCTTAGTAGTGTTGCTCCTTTTTAAGGAATAGAGAAGTGTGTGATGTGTGTGCGTAGCGAGTGAGTGGTTGAGCGAGTGCAAGCAGCAGAAAAGTAACGTGAATGTGAGCGGAGCAGAGGAAAAGGTTAGCAGTAAATTGTCAATCTGGCAGCTTCTCAAGATGAAGAAAAGTCTCATCTGTTGTTTCCCCAACTGCTGGAAAAGTGAAGGGGGTTATCTCCAAAGTTTGCACCAATGGGTCAGCCTAACCTGACAACACTAAACAGAGAAACAGAGAACAGAGAAATGTGTGGCTGCTGAGTCTCTCCCAAGTTTTGCTCAGTACACTGCCCCACCCCCAAAGCAGTCCACCTAGGGGAAACACTGTTAATAGTGAAGGCTTCTATGATTAAATGTTTATTTGATCATCTAAATATCATTCAATAAACAGACATGGTCTTTTTGAAATAATCTCTCCTGAATTCTGTAGTCTAATCAGTAACAGTTCAACCTAAATCTGCCTTAATGCCCTGTGTGTCATCTGGAAAGTGTGTTAAACAAGAGGTTTCTTGTGTTTCCATACTTGACATGCTAATACCTGTTGTGTTGCAGGTGTGTGGTGTGTATGAGTGATTTTGAATCCCGCCAACTGCTGCGAGTTTTGCCCTGCAGCCATGAGTTCCACGGGAAGTGTGTCGACAAGTGGCTGAGGGTAAGTACCCCTCCCATAGACCCCGCTGACTCACACTGAGCTCGTAACACAGATATGCAACCCATGACTTAATTTGAGGCTTATTACACATTGTTGGGAATTGAATGTGTGTCTCAAAACAGAAGTATCACATAATAACCCATTGATGACTTCTTGCAAACTGTTTTGCTTCATCTGGGGACTCATCAGTAACTTGTTTATTGTCTCTAAAAGAGAGAAAACTTTTGGTTAACATTGCAAACACTCTCTAAGTATGCATTAACTGAGTGACACAGGCACCTTTTTAATTATAGAAATGTTGTGAGAATCAGACTTATGTCTGACTACACAAACGTCAGTAAAATGTGTAAACCACACTAAACCCAGGACAGGAATATCTAAAAAAGCTGCACACATACCTCGACATGTGATTTCCCTCTGAAAATGCTAAAAAAGACACACTTGAACATCCAAGTTCTTTCCTTAATCAGAACACAGTCTTGTGATTTACAAGCATGAGTTGGCCAAAGCCTCAGTCTGAATTGGGTTATAAGGATTACAAATCACTAATTTAAAATCTGTAGCCAAAACCTTTTTTTTTTTTTTTTTTTTTTTTTTTTTTTTTTTTTTTACAAGGGAACCTAGTATTGAGTTTAGTTAATGTTCAAATGTCCACTTTGTGATTCACAACCTGTTTGAACGATATGAACTGCCTCTAGACTAACTTTTTGTTTCCTCTCTCTGTCCACAGGCCAACAGGACGTGTCCCATTTGTCGGGCCGACGCCTCCGAGGTCCAGAGAGACTCAGAGTGATCACATGACAGAGCCAGACACTCCCGATTGTCTGTCGAACACGTTCAGCACTGCCTGCTCCTGATCTAAACATACACATGCACGTGTTTGTACACACACACACATTCACACACTGTTTCCTTACCTTTTTGTGTAACACTTTCTGCTCCTTCATCCTTCCTGTTTTTAAGTTGTGTCTATCCTCTCTCCTTTTTGCTTCTTGAGTCGTTTTCCCTCCCTTTCTCACATGCATGCAGGCTCTCACCTCTTTCAGTGAATGACCTGCCTGACCCACCATTTTGAATTCTGTGTGTCTGTGTGTGTGTCTACACGTGCATGCACCACAACTGTGCAAATGTTGTTTAGTCAGCCCTAAATTGGGCTGACCAAACAACAACAGCCCTTACATGATAGTGTGTGTTTTCAGTATGTGTGTGAGTGAGTGTGTGTGTGTGTGTGTGAGAGTGAGAGTGTGAGTGAGAGATTTTTAGACGTCCTGGAGCATGCCTGAGTGTCTGTTGTGTATCAGACAAGAGTAATGACATCTGAGACTTTTTGCTCTCATGAGTGACTGACTTTACTTCCTGTTTGTACGTTTATGCACTGTCTGTCTGTATGCATACTATGTGTGTATGTATGTTATAGACTTTAAGCCTTTTCTCTAGTTTGACACTAAGGGTCCATGCTGCCACTATACTTCTCGGTTGCCTATTTGATCCGCTTGTTTCAGTAGATTATTATTATTATTATTATTATTATTATTATTATTATTATTATTATTATTATTATTATTACTCGACCATTTTAAGTGATTGTTTTCCTGCCTGGCAGTTACCTCATCATTCCGGTTTTGGTCATCATTCATTACAAGCGCTTCACAGCACTACTTTGAAATTAAGCACATTATATATATTTTCTTTTCCTTTCTTTTCTTAGCAAAAATAAGTTTGTCTGTGACTTTGCAGTGGCACATGTGAGATATATATATATATATATATCTATATATATATCTATATATACTGTATAAATCTATGAATATCTGTATACCAAATAAAAGGCTTGATATGAACTTTTTAAACTTTGCATTTTGTATATATATTTTTTGCTTTTTCTTAGCAGCAGATAAAGAGCTAGTGCCGGATTTCTGTGTTAGATTTGTATTGGTGGTCGACTGAAGACTGGTGCTTCATTCAGATGGTTTGATTTTTTTTCAGATTTTGGTCTGGTGTTGCGATGGCTTCAAGCAGCCACTAGGTGGTGTCACTGCTCTTCCTCTTTACCATCATTCCACATCTGCCCAAATTGTGGTCCTAGTGTTTTATTTCTCCTGATATATATATTTTGTTTTACAGGTAAACAGTATGTATTTAACATTATTTATATAGGATTTGTTAAACAGAAAGTGCACATTACAGCCTTTATACATAAAAATACATTTTGAGCTGGCTTGTTGACCTTGGATGAAGTGAGACAGTGGTGACTCTAAATAGTAACCGTCTTCCACAGGGACACACAGATTGTTTAACCTGGAGTTCTTCATTTTCCGATCACTCTTGGCTGTAGGTATTAAGCTTTCCCAACATCAGTCTCTGAGGTTCACACCAGACTCAACGCTGCAGTTACACCTGTACATATCCATAAAACAACCACAGGTAGGAAATAAATCAGCCTGAATCAAGGGGGCATGAACGAGCAACTTAAAGGCTTCACACAAACAATAATAACAGTTACAGCTCTGTAAGTGACAAATAATAAGAATATATTAGACCTAAAATATGAAACAGTCCAACAGTTGAATCATTCAAAAATGTATAATGTACTACAGTGCGTTATACAGCTCAAACCCACAACATGAATGATTAAGGTAAACTAGATAAGTTAAAATAAATCAACAAGTACAGTAAGATTATGATTGTGTATGAATCTGGAAGTTTAAGAACAAACGGAACAACAAACAAAGGAGTTGGAGCAACCAATCAATCAATTAAAGACCACTGTAAACAACTTAATGAACTGAGTGCATTATCAGTGAATTGCTCCTTTATCTTCGATAACAATATTAAATATCAACATTAAATATTAAAACAATATTAATATATAAATGTCAACATACAGTTGGTTTACGCACAGGCACTCACAGCTTGCGCCTGTTTCTCCACCGTCACTGTTTGTTTCCCTGACCGCACACAGCTGTTCCCCTAGCAGCACACACCTGTTGTCTTGTGCCTTCTGTTGATGAACAGTTACAGGAGTCGTGTTATTGTACGTATGAATACAGTATATTTAACAGGAAATCTGCAGATGAATTCTAAAAGGCAGATGTCACCTCTAGGCTCTACGGCAGAAATGGCTGCAGTTTTGAAAGTAACTTGCTTGAGGCACAGAGAACACAAATGTCACTGTTTTTCAACTGGAGACAATTTATAGAGCACATTTACAAAGAATACGACAGAAGTTAAGGACAATTTTATTATTCATAGTGCCATTCATCCTGATAGATATAAACACACCCTGTTTTTGGTGCAGTTTTTGCTGTCTTTCAACTTGTGGAAGAACTTATGGTGACCTAAGGCTGAAGATACTGGTTTTGTGCTGTCACCAGTAAGATTTTGTGTCAGATATGCATTCAATCAAAGTGTAGATATAACTATGATTTTTTTAAATACACGGTCTAGTAGCCAGTTTTCTTATTTGGAGTCCAGCCTTGGATGTAAACTGCACAACAGTAGTCAAAACATACAGAATAGGGTGATGCAGGTTTATGCCATCTAAAACTTGCAAAAGTCAGAAAGTTTCAGAGAGAGAAGAGTGTATATTTTTCAAGTTCATGTTTAATTAAATGAGAAGCCTCCTGGCCTAATGACTCACTGTCTTCCCTTCCTTGTGCTTCAATCTGTGCAACTGTTTGCCTCCTGTCTCCTTCTATCTTTCAATTCTTCCTTATCGCCTCTAATCTGCCATTTCTCTGCTTCTCTTCCTTTTAGTTGGTTTTACTTCTCATCCTTCTATCACCTCCCTTTTCTGATTTTGTTTATCTTTCCTCTACCACTTCTATCCTTTCCTCCAATGACTTTGATCTTCTTCTTTCTCCTGTCTTCCTCCTGCACTTTCCCCCTTCCACTCTGTTTTCTACTTTCTCACCACTCTGTTCCTTCTCCTCTGCTGTCTTTTTACTTATGCATCCTCTCTTCTTGCCTCTGCTGTGATCACCACCCACTCCTTTAACTGCAGCTGCGCTGCAGCGCAGTGAAGTAGAAGCGATGGGGGATTTCTGCCTAAAACTGTCTGCCCCGTTACCCACCTCAGGGAGCAAACAATATTTGTCTTGTCTTGCTCTCTCTTTCTCACTCGCCCATCTCTAATTTTCTGACCGGGGTTTTATGAGGCCATCATTCGCCTAAACTTTGATGGCAGATGATCCCACACTCAATACTTCAAAATGCAGCAATGACCAGGTATTAGTTTGGTTGTGTATAGTTATACATCTTAACAGCATCATATTCACATTTACACCCTGACTGCAGTGTAAAATCTGCATAAACTTACCAAAATAACTTTCTTCTTACAGTATAACACTGTAGCTGCCAAGAGGGGTCCCACGGGTAAAAATTCTGCTTTAAATGTGTAGCTGCACTCCAATCACTCGTGTCTGTCTGTCCTCAGGCTGCGCCTGGACTGTGAAGAAGAGGAACTTTCTTCAAGTCTGTCAGTTGCAGGTCAAACAGAGGGGAAGAAGCAGCAGAAGAACAAGAGCAAGAAAAACAAGAAGACCCACTTGAATTTCTGTATTTTTGCACATGCAGCTTGTTGTTTCTATATATAAACTTTCAGGAGACTATTTGGGACGTTGCCTAAACTGCCTCTGTATTCTATTATGACTTCCTTGAGTCACCTTACTAAATGTAGAGCCCTGCTCTGCTGATATATGGCTGTTTTTGTGTATTTTTACAGAATGTGTGGTTGCATGTGTTGAAGGCTCTGACTTTTTAAAGCATTTTAACAGTTTAAAGTGAAGGAGCTGCTGCTCTGGACTAGTTACAATGTGAAAATAAGAGCAATGACGTCATTGCTGACGACTACTCAGGGCAAACCTCAGGCACTGCTTCTATTTGGCTTTTTATTTCTGCTTTAGTCTCTCTATGCTTGTGAGAACTGAATTGTGACAGTCTTAGAAGAACATTATGATTTGTGAAGTAATTTTGGTCTGTTCTCACAATGAATTGTTAGTTGTCAAGACTGCAAGGAGGTAGAAAAAGGACAGATAAAGGATTACAGTTAGGCCAAGGGTCAGGATAAATTAATGTCAGTACAGTGTCTCTATTTCCTCTGTGTGCATACAGTCACAAATCAAACCTCACCAGCAGCAGAAGCAGCAAACACCTATTGGATGAAAGTATTGAGGCCCATATTTAACTGTGCTGTGTCTCTATCGAATGTATAAGTCTTTGGGACAAAAACAAGTTGCTTCAACAGGGAAAAAAACTCCATAAATAATTATGTGATGGTCGTACAAAATTATATACTAATACTGCAATGATTAGGACCTACATCATTTTTTCTACAAGAAAAAAGTACTTAATTTCTCATATTTTTGTCTTCCTTCATTCTCTCCTCCCTCTGAACCAACAGAGGAGAAGCTTTTACACCTCAGCTGTCTCTGCTCCTCTCCTCCAGACAGCCCACACTTTTAATGTCTAAATGCAAGACTGTGTGTTTAAGTGTGTGTGTTTCTGTGTTGTGCAGACTGTCTCAAGCTGACAGGCTACATGGATTCTCCATCCTGCTTGTATATAAAAAGAAAGTGAGGGCATCAAGCTCTTCCCGCTTCACTTCTACTCACACTCATATACGGTACACACATGCTCACGCACGCATGTGCACGCTTGCACGCACTGTATCTTCTTTCTTTCACTCTCTACACATGAACGCACTCAGCAGTGTGAGGGTTAAATGTGGTAACGTCAGCAAGGCAGGTTGTTTCCTGCCTATCTCCCAGAGTGAAGTGTGCGTGGGTGTGTGTGTGTAATATTTATTTCATAGGGATTTCCCCCTCTGCATGCTGGGTGGCTGCTGGCCATGTCATCATGTTCTGAGCTGTCAAAGGACATCACTGTCACTTGTGGGACATGAGGTGTGTGTGTGAGAGAGAGAGACAGAGTGAGGGAGAGACAAGATGGAAACAGAGAGACAGACGGAACTAGGATGTGTTTATGTGTATGTGAGAGTGTGTGTGTGTGTGGATAGGTGGAGTGGAAACAGTGCAGTATTGAGGGCTCAGTGGGAGTGGCAGCGTCAGGCAAAGGCTTTCCATTTGACACATTTAGTCGGTGAGGAGAGGCGAGCTTGGAGGCAGAGTGCACCCCACGTGTTTGTGATATATACACACTGTGTGATATACTGTATGCACTGTACACGGACAGCAGGACCCTCCGGTCTTCTTCCCAGTCTACTGGATAATTCCCTCTCCAGGGAGCTGGTATGAGCCATGTAGAGAGGAGCAAAGTTCATGAAGCCATCATTGTCAGTTAGCTTTTTTCAGTTTAAAAAGAGTTTCAGTCCAAAACAGAAAAACTATCAAATCATTCCCCTTACACAGAAATAAAATCTAGCATATTACATGATAATCATTTGAAATTAATGTAAAACTCACAGTATGAAACAATTACAATGTAGATTATTTTAAGACTGTATTTATGTACTCATCAAGTATTGAACTGGGAAATCTGAGATACATTTTGTTCTGAAGACAGATAATGAAGATTATGAAAGACAATTGTTGTTATGTTGCCATCTTGTCATACGTATATTTCTGATTATTAAATAGTAATGTACATACTATGATGATTTAAAAGTGTCAATTTTCCATCAAATGGCTCGACAAAACCCTGAAAGATATCTAAAATTCCTCCAGTACTATACAGTACAAGTTGATTGTAGACATGAAGTTAATGAACATGACATGAACTTAAAATCTGATTATGAAAATTATTTAAAATGGCTTTATTCATTTTTGGACTCTTTAATGTTTGAAAATGCATTCACACTATTCTTCTAAAGGCTTCATTAATTCTTGCAGACTCATATCCCAGTTTACTTTTCTTCAAAAGGTTTTAACAAAATTGCACCTTCATGTTTTTTAATCCAAATCCTAACTCAGGTCCAAACCTTATCTTTATTCTAGCCTCAAAACAAACCTCAGCCCTGACAATGAACTTTCATCTTATGAAAACCTGCAAAAATGACTCAGAAAGTCTAAATCAAATTAACTTCATTCTCACATTGATGGAAGTATTAGAACACACACATTCATGCCTCTATGAATCTATGAATACACACACACACACACATAACACATAAATCAACAAACACAGACAAATAAAATATGCAATAAATGTGACTGATGTTCTAATACAAAATCATCTTTAATGTGAGTGACATCAGCCATATTTTCACTTTCTCTCTCTCTCTCTGTCTCTCTCTCTCTCTCTGTCTCTCTCTCTCTTGCTATATATATAGCCTATATATATATATATCTGTCCCTTTGGTTATCATTTTATTTATCATGTGGTGTTACATCAGTTTTCTCCAGTGATTTGATATTATTTAAGAGGCTGAAAAGTACATCTGATGCCAGCTGGCTTGATAATTTGTCTGGGGGTAATTTTTTGTCCAGGGGTTTATGTCACCTCATGCCAGTATAGCAAATCAGGCCATAGAAACAAAATTTATAGCACTGTGTAAGTGATGGCTCCAAGGCAACGTTTTGAGACACTGAAAATGGAAAAGTATTACGCTCTGTCTCAAGGAGGTTTGGTAGACAGGTCAAAGTTGCACTGAGAAAATATTAGCCACATATGTTACCTCCTGAAAGCGATGATGGCTACAATTTGTGCCATGAAATTGAGTCAAATCAATTCTATTTATACAGCCCAATATCACAAATCACAAATTTGCCTCTAGGAGCTTTACAGCATATGACACCATCTATCCATGAATTGAACAGAGCTGTGAGGTTCTGGTTGTTTTGATGGAAACCTCCGACAAACATCTACACACACTTTATGTTCACAGAATTTAAAAATCAATTGGATAAAAGAGAAAGGCAAATTTCACCAACTAATTTCTGAAATTTTCAAAACTAATTTCTGAAATTAACCATCAAATTCTATAACTAACTTAAACTTACAATAATAGATTTTTTGGTTCGCTGTAATTCTTAATCTCTCCTCAAGACAACACTTAGTTGTCTGTGATGTTTTGGTGAAAGCAGAAACCTCTGATAAAGAGTATATCAGCACTGCCATGGTAGGCCAAGGCCAGAGAGGACCCTTCTAGACAACAAAGATAGGTGGTATGTGTAGCCAAATAGAAACTAGTGAAGCGATTAGACAGATTTTTCATATCGTAGGCCAATCTGCTTGGGTTAAATACTAACACTCAGACTGTCAGAGGGCAGAACGGGAAGAGACAGTATCCGAGTTACACCAACTTGGATGTTTGCTGTTTACAGTTCTCCTTGATCAAGCAACTTCAATAAATATTCTCAGCAATAAGACATCAAAGGCTTGTGTGTGCTTCTCTCCACTGAACTGTTGACCATCGCTCAGAAATATCCACAACAGGCACAACAAGCTGTACAGACAACAATGACATATTGTTACCTTATAAAAGTGAACAAAGCAATCAGTTGCCTATATTTACATATCAAGGAGACACAGATCAACATTATTATTTATTTAGAGCTGTGTTTCTGTCCACCTGATGAACGTAAGTCTAATATTCATTTCAACTCTGTTTTCATTCATAGATGTAACAAATATAATCTTGACCTTCCCCCTTAATATATGGCTCCAGTTATTATTTGAAGACAAAAAGAACATGTGCTATGTGGCACTTATGGTCTTAAATAATTGAATAAATAATGTAGAAGCCCACGCTGCATCCTTGTCACAGTTAACCTCATTAAACTGCTATTTTCTAATGCTCAAGTAGTCACTCAAATTTTACATTCAATCCTTTTTTATCTTATGTAAAAGCTTTGCAGAATGTCAGCCTGCTGCCTCTCATGGCTTTGTACTATATATTATAACTTCACTAACTTATTATATCTTCAACAAGAGCTCAGTAAGTTCTTAGGAGGCTCAAATAATCATATCTGCATTAATATGACAGTAGATTATTATTATTGTTCGGGGCATGTTTTTCTTTATTGATAGTAGCTAGTAGAGAATTACAGAAGACGGGGGTGAAAGGGAATGACATGTAACAAAGGTCTCTGGCCGCATTCAAAACAGGGACACTACAGTTACGTCCACGCGTTTCCCCCCCCCTAGGCTAGCAGGACGCCTAACAGTAAATGATTATAATAATACTCAAGATAATACATAAATATGTCATATAGGTTCTAAACAGATCAGTGCTCAGTATAAAGTGCGTGTCTATGTGCAACATGAGTGGAATATATCTCAAATGTAAATAAACACACTCATTTCACCCAGAGGATCAGCTGCTGTCTCTCTCTACAACTCACATACAGACCAAAAGTAGAGAATATATTATTTACTATATGTATATCCATACCCATACGCAGTGGGTGGATGAGAAATAAAAGATATGAAAAATATAAACATAAAGAGAAACACGGTTATCATGATGCATGTTAAGAGACAGAAAAATGTGTCTTTGCTTAAAAGAATAGAATAATAGAATAGAGGAAACATCTAGGCTGCGTCTTTCAAAGGTAACAAAATCAGCCTATAAGCTCACTGATTAACACTTTGTATCTTGTTTGTTTAATCTGTAGAAAAAAACTATATGTAAAATGACATGTTGTTGGGTTTACAGGCAGTAATGAGCTGGACTATTTTCTTCGCTGGGTGCTTTCTGGAGAGAGAGGTATTGATCTTCTCATCTAACTCTTGGATAAAGGTGGAAATCATGAATCACGTTCCAGATTTGAGTTGTTTTGTTCAGTTCAATTCAGAGAGTCACTGACTATATAGTTCGTTCACATCACCGTTGAATACGTACATCAGTACATTTGCTTTCTGTGTCTCCTTTTGCGTGTCTGTTTATGAATGCGCCCTCACCTATGCATGTAAGCGGTGCATCTGTTTGTGTGTGTTTGTAGACACGTCATTTCAGGACGAGGCTACAGGCCACGTAGCAGCCTGAGTCAGGTGTGTGGAGGTCAGACACGGACTGAGTCACGCTGACATTACACTGCACAGGGTGTAAACATCTCAGTCAGAACTTTAATGGAATACACACGCACAGAGTTTTGTATTTTCTAGTTCTCTTCCCCTGCAAAGCATTGGTGTGTGTGTATGAAGACTTTTTTCAGGAGTATGTTGTCTCCTTGTTGTCTGTTCGCTGACCTGTGTTTGATTTGTTGGCAAATGGAAAACTAATTTGCTGTCACCTGGTGTTTCCTTCGAGGATTAGAGCCCCATCTCGGCTTTTTTAATCGTCTAAATAGCACGAAGTTTGTCAGCCTTTTCACTCTGTGTAATTAAACTGGTAATTTAAATATAGAGAAAGTAGTTAATCTGCATTCACATTTAGTAATTTATTATTGTATATTAACTATATTCTACTATGCATGTAAAAACTCAAATGTATCTGACCCCAAATACTGTTGTTACATCATGTTGTCAGTATTTCATCTACTGCCATGACAGTACAATGGAGAGAATAGCCAGCTGATATTGTATAAATGTGATCTAAATCATCAACATTCCTCATAAAAAAACCCCAAAGCGAAGCACCAGAGGTCTGCCAGGCTGTTTTTCGGCAGTGACTTGGACTGCGGCAGCAACCTTTTCATGCTCCAACTCTGACCTATTCCATGGGGCTCATGTGTTCCACGGCACAGTGTATGTTCTGCCCCAGATAATTACTTCACATCTTGTTTTTTACGCTGTAGTGCAAGCTAGGTTCAACCTATGGGATCTCTGCTGATCTGTTTACATATGGCATGGAGAACAGGAGGTCTGAGGTTTTAACTAGGCCACTTCTGTGCTTCTAGACTTGTGCTTCATTCACCTTCTGCCCCATCAATTTGGAAAGACTGAAGAATGAAAAAATGTGCAGTTTCAAACCAAATTCAAACTGTTGAGGGTGATTAATTTGCAACCATTTGAGTGACTTTTCTCTGCAAAAGCAAATATCAGAAACTACATTTTGAACATTAAAAAAGGTCAAAAGATTTTATACCAGCAATTAATTCTGCACATAAGTGCTATTTAACTGTTTATCCAGTTTGCATTCTTTTGCATCGGAGGCCATTACCATCAACAATGTTTTCGACTCATCTGAGGATCTCTTCCTTACCTGAGGCATCTCTAGTGATGACCAGCTGTTTCTGTTTTACAATCCAAGCATTGCAAATAGAAGGTGAAGATGCTGCTTTGAGCCATTTGAATCCACTCACCTTCTATTTAATTCAATTAGCCATGAGTGAGTAACCAGTCATGTAATAAACAGATCCACCCATAAATCTAGTGTTGAGAGGAGAAGAAGGGGGAGAGCGACAGTATGGAGCACTTTATTATTCATGAGTGTTCATGTTCATATAAGTGCACCTGGATATATGGAATTTAAAGCAACACCTGCATCTCAACCTATGAGACCAACGTGCAAGCAGAGTTTAGATATTCAAATTTCATGCTAAGTGAGAGCTGTATGGATTTAATGAAACACAAACTTCCCGTTCAACCATGACTCTATGCGCTAACATTCCAATTTATTATTTTGTGTTATCATTTTTGGATGATGATGATGATGACTGAACATTAAACATTGGGCACTGACCTACTGGATGACTTAGGAGAATTACATAATTACAGTCATCAGTTAAAGACATTAATAGTTGTTTGTTTGTGTGAAAAAGTGGTAAAACGAAAACAGATCCCTTAAAAAAAGCCCTTAATTACTGTCAGAAATAGGTTTTTAAATTTAAATAAGAAATGTTACTTATACTCATACTTATACTCCCTTCATCTTGTTTTGTGGCTCTTGAATCAGCGATGGTAGATTTTTTTAAGTAAATTTTTCAGCCTGTATTGTGTGTTTTCATTCTAGAGGTGTAGTTCTATGGATGGTAATGTTGGTCAGTTGGCTGAATATCTCATAATGACAGGAAAATGCTCTCGACGGGCAACTACCACTTGCAAGGGTTGCTGCTAGATTGGATGGGCCAGAGGGACGATTTGCGAAACTCTCACAAGATTTGTATGCTAATCCTAACCTTAACCTTGACCCTGACTCTAACCTTAACCTTGACCCTGACCCTAACCGCATTTGCAAGAGTTTGTCCCTCCAGCCCATCCAGTCTAGCATTTACCAAGCAAGGGCAAGGACAATTCATGTAACTGAAGCGGGTAGCCAAGCTAGCCCTTCTGCTAGTGAGCTAATCTAGATTAACTACTGACTGAACACTTTGCAAGCTGATACATCTTATAGACACACTAACTAGGGTTTTTTAATTCAAAATGTAAAGCAGACAGATTTTAGTAGGACTTTAGTGCTGGGTTAGTCAATATTTGATGCAGTATTGGGTTGCAGAAACAACCCAAGTTGGGTTATATTGAACCCGGCATTTTTTGGTGTGTAGAACAGTTTAGAAATCTGAGTATGTCAGTGAAAGAATGTCTTTCCATCTATAGAAGATAAATTGTAACAGCTGCTTTCCCTCATATTGATTCAGGAAGGTGCCATAATCTCTTTGTCCAGGCAGTTTCATTTGAACCTATTCAAGCTTTATTACTGAGTTATTTAGAGGTGTTTATTTTTTGTGTATAAGGTATTGGTATAGTGGTATTGCAAGTTATGCACAGCCAGTTGCACACATGTAATCAAAACTTGAACAATGGGTTGAAAACATGGAATATGTAAATCACTGATTCAGTCAGTATTGTCATGTGTTGATCCAATTGCCAACTAGGTTATAATATAATTGAATGCACAATTTTGTACAGTAGAATGAAAAGGAAACACAATCTGTAGTTTATTCAACGTTGAAAAGCAAGATGCTGAAACGATTCAATATCAACGTAGATTCGGTTTTCAAAATCGAAGAAACAAAATTCAGTAGTGATTCAACGTTGATCTACGACGTTGATTCATCCGTGAATATACTTTGAAATGCAGGCTGGGTACTATTAAAAATGACATTTGTTGTGTTTTTCTGATCAGAGTTGGACGAAATCTTTGAGGGAATTTGAGGGAAAATTCTGTTTGTAGAACTAATGGAAAGTAACTTAAGGATCCTTGAATGTGGTTTTCAAAATCTCATAAATTTGACGTTTTGTTTGCATAAATATTCATAATGAGTATGTCATATTTTGGAGGAAGGCTGGCTTCTACAACTGTCTAGTTTGTTTTCTTTTCGTTTTACCGTTTGTAACATTTGCAAATGTTTTTAGTGTTGTTCCGATTGCAATTGGTTGAAACTAAACAGACGAGAGAAAAAAGAAATAAGGTTGGTTGATTAACAAGTTTTCCAGTGACAGTTGTGTTTTGTTCTTCTTCGCTGCTTACCTCATGTTAGGCAAGCTAGCAAGGCTATCAAAAACTAGCCTACTCACACCTTAAACTGTCTCCATTGGTCACGTGATCCTCCCCTTGCAGGTCGTAGTTGTCCGACCAAAACATTTTTACAGTTGAAGAAAACCCAATGCAGAGTGCGTACGGCTTGCTCACCGTCAGTTCATTGTCCAATCATAGATGTTTCCTAAAATCAATAAACAACCCAAAGATGTTCATATATATGATAGAACACCAGCTTTTTTTTTCAACCTCCATTATCTGGTTTCTCTTTAGTCTCTTCTTCATCCCCCCTCGCTCATCTCTGAGAGTGGAGCATGTCTCTGTCATAGGAACATGCTGGATTGTGTAACACTGTCATATTTCCTCTATAGTACATGTGCGCGGGGTCCAAGCCTGTCAGATTGTTGGTGCCTCTGGATTATGTGCAGTGCTGAATCTTCTTGGCCTGCAGTAAAGATGACATGAGAGGCTTTATGTGGAGGAGGGCTGCCACAGAGACAGCACAGCCATGCATGTACACACCACCCTTCACACCCTCAGCCCTATAAGACCGTTTTAAAATTTGATCGACCTACATACTTGCAGTTGTGTGGTTGAAAATATTTGCTCTGATGGGAATTGTTCACATCACCAAAGGTTGCACAGCTTCTAATGCTTTTCAGTACTAACACTTAGTAGTATGTACATGTAGGAAGGACTGTGCGTATACTGTACATTGGATTTTCTCACTTCCTAGACTTTCCAAAGTTTTGGACATCCACCTTCCTTTTTTAACATTACAGAAGACCAAATGAGCCAGGATGTGGCAGAGCAGCAGGGACACTCACAAGCAGTTTGGAGACTCTATGCTCTAAAAGGCTGCGGGCTCCGTCAGAACATTTAATTGAGTTCAGCCATGATAAGATTCTTACAAATTTTCCAACATTTTTCCCCCACCCACTGGGAGCTCAGCAGGGGTTTCTATGCCTATTTAGTTTAAGACAGATAAGAGGAGAATGACAGGGTATGCAGAGGACTCAAGAAGAAATAAGTAAGCAGAGGAGCACTGAGAGGCAGATGTGGAGATAAGAAGGAGGTGAAAAAGGGAGCAGGCACATGAACGGAACAAAAGGACTAGAAGCGCACCAAGACTGCAAATAAAGGAGACAAATAGAGACCGAGGGCGAGCGACAATGGCAAGAAGACATACCAGCAATAGGAAGATGAGAAACAGATAAAGATAGATGATGAGATGCACTTATCACTACACATCCGGGAGGTCCCATCATACTGATTCTGCCCCACCGGAGCAGGACAATGACCAGCTGTGACAGCCTACCAGCCTGGAATTTACAGAGCCCCATCTCATACTGTCAGTCCAAGACACAAATGCCCCCTAGTGACATGAATTTATGATAACATTAATGCAGTGGAGGAATCGGCCACTACACCGGGGCACACTGTTTCCGACTATGCTGCCTGGAGGCAAACAAACACACTGTTAGATGAGAAGAAGAAGCTGGTGAGGAGGGTCTTTGGAGAGGAGTAAACTAAACAAACTTAATCCACTTGAATGATATACAATATGATGATGCAGCTGTTGGAAAACAGATGCAGATGTTGTGAGTTTGCTGTCACTCCAAGGAGTGTGTGGAGGAGGAGACACAAGGTGTAGAATGTGTTTTTTGTGTGTGGGTACAGGGAGGATACACTACACACACACACACACACACACACGCACAGTGTGTGCAATACCTATGGTTAATTGGATTATGATGACTGAGTGGTTTGGCTCCAGTAGATATCAGATTATCATTACTGTAGGAAGAGAGATGTAAATGTGAAACACTTCAGCACTTTGACAACCAGACTGAACCAAAGGTATGAGTTTTTTTACCTCTGTAAAATGAGATAAATCCTCCAAAATGAGGATTTTTGTCGTTTTATGATTCATTTTTTAAAGTTTCAATTAAAGGTTAAAGGTGTTGTTTTGCCAATGTTTCACAACTTTTTATGTGAATATTTCACCCTCCAGGAAGCTACTATTTGCTGCATACCCACTAAGGTGTTTTCATTAGCACAGGATGAGAGAGATCTCCGAATGCTACCGTATGTGCTGATGTTGCCTTCATGTTGTATTGGAGGTATGGCAGAGATGGGAGAGATTCCCATGTTTATGACTTGTGAGCATTCACATCCTCAGACAACTCAAAATGTTTGTATGATTTGATGATTTGAATTGGTCATGTACTACATGTATTGACCATGTAGAACTACATCTATTAAATTTGGGTTTAATTATCTTGAAAATCAAATGTTGGCTAACCTGAGGTGTCTGTATTTGTTTGCCTTTTCAGGATGTTTTGTATTCGTGGGCATAAAGTTGGATATATCACAGCTTTCAGGAAATTCTATCTACAAGTTTGCAAGAAGTACAATAATTGCCACATGACAGAGGCATAATATCACATGGCTTAATAGGAATGATATATTTTAAAGTTGTCCTGCCCTAATTGGTGCAACAAAACTGACAAGGAGCGCCTTGGTAGCTGCGCATGTCACTGTCTCTGATTCAGCCAGGGACCTTTGTTGCATGCCACCTCTCTCCCTTGTTTCCTGTCTGCCACTTCACTATCGACTGTCCAATGAAAGCAAAAATGCCACACACACACACACACACACACACACACACACACACACACACACACACACACACACACACACAAAAGATTCCAAACAAGCTGAGTCTGCACATGCCTACGCAGTCCTGAGTGGAGGTCTAATCAGGCAAGGTAAGTGAAAACACCTGTGTGGGTGTATCGCAGATGTGCAAGGTGTTTAAAAAAATAAACATTTTGTCACCAGCATTGTTGCTTAATGCAAAAAGCAAGATAATCCACATCCTTTTGTTTTTCATGATGGCTCCCACATGATTTATTCTCGTTCGTCTTATGGGTTTGTTTTTTCAACAACATAACCAATGAATGAAATGTTATATGGAAGCTAACTCTCAAAACCTTCTCACAAGTTCTAAAAGTGCGAACCAGGAAGAAAAATATCTTTGCTTGCAATTGTGTGACTTTGATAAGCAAAATACATTTTCACTTTAATAGATTACTTATTCCAAACAACTTTTAAGTCTCAGCAGGTGTTTCCAGTACCACAAATGAATAGAAAACAATAGCGGATAATCAGTCTAAACTCTTTTTTGTGCTTTGCAAAATGGTCAGCACTGGTGTAAAATTGCCACAATTTGTACTTAATGAGTTAAAACATCCAAAACCACCAGTATAGTTTTTTTTAATAGAATTATAGGAAGGTTTACTTTTGGATAAATGTTAAAGATGTTGAGATGTTATAAATGCTATAATGAAACAATATGTACAGTATATGTGCAAGTGTGTGTCGGTTAATTTGTGTGAGTGCATGCATGAGATAATGTTAATCTTCCAGTTATCAGTTATGTTATGTACAGAACAGGGGAACAAAATCTTCATAGATTTTATCCTTAATGTGTGTATGTGTGTGTGTGTGTGTGTGAGCATGTGTGTTTTTCGGCCTGGCTCTTCAGAGCCCCGGCCGACCCCACAGCGAGCTCTAAGTAGCTCAGATTAAATTTGGCCTCCCTCTGCTCCTCTACACGGCTTTTAGAATGCAGAGATAATGTTCATTAAGAGAGACAGGCGGGGACTTTGGGATTCGAGATGCTCGCATGTTGCTAAATTGTGGCTGTAATGGGGAGAAATGGGAGTGTAATACAATTTGGATTCATTTGGAGTTGTGACTAGGGGTTAATTTTATAGAGTGTGTGCATTAATGTATGAAACGTAAAGTGCCTCGGTTGTTTTGAGATTGAGTAAAGCCAAAGTTCAGGTGAGTGTGAGACCTGGTTTGCCGTAGTTTCTCTTGGCTGCACATGTTAAAGGAGTCACATATTATGAAGCAGTTTGGCAGAAGTTTTGCTCATTGATCCAACTCAGGAAAACTGTACGTCTCCAAAAGCTCCAGCAGTATAGAGCAGCTAATATTTTGATGAACACTGTCTTACTTAGGATTTATAGCCATGACTGATGCTTAAAGGAAATGGTTGACATTTTGGGAAATACGCTTATTTGCTTTCTTGGCAAGAGTTAGTTGGATGAGATTCATGTCTGTACGGTAAATATGAAGCTCCCAGCTGCCAGCAGAGGAGAGCTTCATATTTACCGTATGAAGCAACAGGGAAACAGCAAACCTGTTATTGTCCCAATTAAGGTAACAAAATCCCCCTACCAGCACCTCTACTGCTCATGAATTAACACATCACACCGTTGTTTTACAGTACATTATGTGCTGGACTATTTCTTGGTTGGGAGCAGTAACTTTGTGGAGTCTCAACAACCTCGTGGAGACAACAAGGTTACAGAAAGTCACTGCTGACTGATGAAACCAACTGTGAGCTTTAGAGGTGCCAGTGGGCAGAGACCTTTAGACAGAGTCAGGCTAGCTGTTTCCTGTTCCTACTCCTGTAACAGTCTCCGCACCTTTTTCTCCACAATGAATATATTCGAAAAACAACCTCCCCCTTCTCTTCTTCACAATCTGTAATAGACAACCTATTTTTTTTGACTCTTTATACTCCCCCCCCCATTTGCTTCCTCCTCCTCTTCTCGCCTCTGTCCACTCTGCGAAATAAGTAGCCGGAAATCCTTTTGTGAAGCACATTTAAGGCCACGTCTTCCTCTTGCCCTTTCCTCTCCTCACATCACTGAAGGGACCTCTGGGGCAGTTATACCGCACTGAAGTGTGCAGACTAAGGGAGCCTGCAGCCTTTACACACACACACACACCAACACACACACACACACACACACACAGACAGACCCATGACCCACCAGCTGTGGCTGCCTCACCACATCAGTGTGCAAGAAAAAGTATTGCCCATCATGGTCACCCTTGTTGATCTAGTGTTATACAACAAAGGCTTCAGCATGTGGTTTCTACACACTTTGACTCTCTGTAACCTGACATGAAGCTCATGTGAGAGAAGAGGCTGAATCTATTTTGACTGGGAAAGGCAAATTTGACGAACAATAATTTGGGTTTGTTCTTGCAGTGCTGTCTTTGTGTTTGTGATGAATTTAAACAATTGTTTAGATGAACTGATAATGATTTCAGCCATCAGCTTTCCTACCTCATGATGATTACAAGACTGTCTTTACTTCTCAGTGTCTCTGTCTATGTTGTCCTGTAGCTGACCCTGACCTCTGACCTCCCTGTGGAGAGGAGGACAATTGCCCCACAGCGATCAATAAAATATCACATTTGCTGCATTCTTTTTATTTCAAATGGCTGCCAAGACCTAAAGGTTTTCACACGTCATGACCCCCTCACCGCTCCCACACCCTGACCAGCCTCTGTGAGGGAAGGACTCCTTGCCACAACTGCAACCACAATGTGCTTAATGCAAATAAGGCCTTTACTGAAGACCTGCTTCCACACAGCTTCAGTCTTTTCATTTATTTTCTCATAATTTAACAGATTACAGAACCTAAAGAGAAAGTTTTCTTGTTTGTAGTTTTAGCCACAGCTTAAACAAAACTTCAATTTCCTGTAGCTGCTCCCTTCTGAGCGCCTTTAAAGTGTGTTTTAATTAACTTAAAGTGCATTTTCAATGAAGGCATTCGTTTGATTGGAGAAGATAAAGTCGGTTTCAGTGGCTGATGGGTATTAAGTGCCTTCCCTGAGGGGGATTTCTAACTGTTATCGCATCCTGTTTGTTGTCACAGATGTCAAACTCTGTCGATCAAGACGGCAGAGAATGAAACTGACGCCCGACTGGGGAGCGCACTGTGCGGGCAGGGCAGTGTGAGGACCGGGGCGCTTAAATCTTTTATCTGAAGAATGGCCGCTTCGGCGATAACAGGACTGGCGTATCCTCACTAGCTCCTGACCTCGTATTCCCGAAGAAAACGTCGTTTGCATCGCTCAAGAAGAAGAGGAAGAAGAAGAAGTAAGGGCGACTGTGTTCTCTGCAGCCGGTTTCCGCTGCGCACAATCACAGCTCCAGGACCAGCGGTGGAGTCGGTGCGCTCTGGCAGAAAGCATCCTTCCTCCTCATCTCTCTCGGCTCAGACAGCAGTCAGAGCTCCTCTCCATGCCTCCAAGCCGCAGCTACCGGTCGTTATCTGAGGAATCCCTTGCAATGAAACCGCTATAACCAACCTCTTTTTTTCTTTTTATTTCACTCTTTACTTACTTACTTCACACACAAAGCAGAAAAGAAAGAAACGCAAGCAAGAAAGACTCTTCATCTGCAAGTTTTCGTGTGTTTGTCGCACTGGAGGGGAGGAAGCGATGGCAGCCCCGGTGAAAGCAGCGTTGGCTCTTCTGGTTCTCACCGTGGCAAGTGAGTAATCCTTTCAAATCCTCCCGGAACGGGACGGGACAGTGGGGCTTGTACTTTGCGTATGGAGCTTCAGCCAAAGATAGGATCACATTGTTTTGAGGCGTCTGTTGTGAAATAGCACTACCTAAATGGGCTACCCATGCCAATTAATAGTACAGTGGAGTCTATCTTGAAATGAAATATCAGAAATCTAATTTAATATGACATGTGACATTTGCAACTCAGTGCCACTCCTTTAGGCAGAAGCTTAATCTCATCTGTCAATATCTTTAATTGAATTTTGGGAAATGTTTTAGCTTAACACGGGATACCGGAAAACAGGCCAGTGGGGAAAAGTAGTGGCGTTTCCGTGCGTCAGATTGCTTTGGCACGTGATTTTTCAGCACGCCTCAATTACTAACTTGCCTGTCTTTGCACAACAAACCCACGAAGTCATAATGACATTGGTTTAAATGCACACGAGTGTGAGATTTGAGAAGTTTGCCTGTCATTTAAACAACAAATTCATTAACTATATAATTTTAAACCATTTAGGACTGTGGTCTTCTCATGACTCACCGAGCTCTAAATGCGGACACACATGGGCGTTTAAATCTACTTGATGAAATCTCATAATGGTATTCTGTGGCCCACATCGTGCCTAATGACCTGCAGGATGTGCCAAGGCCCTCTGATGTTAATTACAGTCGGAGCTAAATGGACTGAATCCTTTCAGAAAACCATAACTTCTATCAGAAGATGTGGGAGCCTTTTTCTCTTTTGTTTCCATTAAATGAAGCAGTTTAATATATGAGGAGCTGTCCGTGGTCCTGAACCAGGCTCAGAATCAGGCACTGGAGGGGCATCCCACTCAGGAGCTGTCCATGGTGCTGTAATGGGATCTCACTGTGTCAGTGCATGATCTGCTGTGGCACTCAACAGGGCAAACCCAGGACCCAATGTCACTGCTTCCTTCAGTGAAAATAAATAGATTTTAGAAAGTTTTTCTCTGCCATAGCAAATCTGGACATACAACGGAAACGTGATCATTAGTCCTATTTAGGTTTAATGAACTCAGGTTGTTCCAATTAGCCAGTAGACAATTAAAAAGATTACAGTATGAGGAAAACAAAAACCTTTGCAAAATTGCCCTACAGGCCGTCAGTTCAAAACAAACTCTATTTAACACTACAATTGAACACAATTTCATCTAGTTCAGTATAGATCAAAGCACTGATACTTGTATCCCCAGCAGCCTAACCTGGACATGTTTCCATTAGAAATAAAGACATGTTGTGTGCAGATAATAGAAATATGGTTCTAGTAAAAACTTCCAGGATAAAATGACCCAGTCAGTTCAAAAGAAAGTCAGCCTCATTTTTGGAGTATTTTATGCAGCTTTGTTGCTTTCAAAAAGAGAAAAAAAGTAATTTATCTGTAACTATAAAACAAAGCGGGTAATTATTAATTAAACATGTTTTATTATAATAGAGCAGGCATAAACATTGGGAGTGAGAGGTGGTGTTATGCAGATGAAGGTCAGTTTTTACTTGTACTTGTTTGCCTGCAGTGCAATGCAGTATACTCCCAGAGACTTTTATTAATAAAACCCAAAACAAACACTTTATGAGCAACTTTGAGCACATTTGCTTTCAACATCAAGTACTCCAGTGTGAGTCTTCTTCCTATTGTCCCCACTACCTCCTTCCTTCCTTGCTACCCCTTTCCTTGACCCCTTTATGCCACTTTTTGCCTAACAGATCCAGAATAGAGGCATTGCATGACTGTAGTTCTGTCACTCCTATCAAACGTCACCCTGGCTGCTACAGTAAAAATCCAGGCAGCCACTTTGCTTGCATGTATTCTTTCAGTATCAGCTGCATGCCGTATAAATGCGTTAATGTGTACTACAGCTATCCCAGATTAGATGTTTTGCTCATTAAACACTTACACAATGCCTAGGAGTGCAAGAGGGGGGTGGGTGGGGGTGAGGGGGTGTCACATGCTATCTGCATTTAGCATGTTGCACGAAACCCTCACACAGCCCTGACTCTGCGACTCTGTTGCCCCTGGGTGAAACTTTCTGTGTGGGTGGGCGGAAATCTGCGGCTCTAAGTGTTAGCCTGGTGTTATTCTCAGGCTACTGCTGTTTGGTCTCACAATTTTAAAACCAGCTTTCTCAGAACTGCACATGTGTGTTCAGTCAAGAAAGCATGTCATCAGTGAGTCAGCCCATCATAGTAAACTATTATTCACTGGGCTGGCGCACTTGATTGGATGTTGCTGCTCTTCGAGTGAGAGACAGACAGACGCAGATGAAGAGAAGAATGCAAGAGTGGGATGCATCAGGTGTACATTTACTTAGAGGAAACTGGTGCACTCTAAGTGGTTAAACATAAGAGTGGCACAGAGGGAAGCCATTTGCCATTGTTTTTCTTCTGTTCTCATCCTGCACATGTTCCTGTCACTAGTGAGAAGAAAGGAGCAAAGCGGGACAGAAAGACACGAGGGAGGGGTTGTGACAGATAAAAGAATGGTTGATTTTATCCTAACAGACATAAGGATTATCTGTGAAGATAAAAAGTTAGAGCCAAACAACCAACACAAACCCCGTGAGACACCAAACAGCACAAAAACTCTCAGATGCATATCTACTGCCTGAAAGTTTTTGTGAACAATGCCAAATATTTAGACGGAGCTTGACCATGTGGCTGTGAATGTATATGAATGGCATGTGGGTGTCTTTAAAACATGACTGACTTGGGCAGTATACTGAGCAAAGTCAAAGACAGCTGAAGCCTAAATTGTTTTGGCCTCAGAAAGGACACCCCAGATGGTAAGACACTGAATAATTTACTTTGTGAACCTCACTACCCTAAAAAACAACCTACAGGATGCAGATTTTGGGTGCATTTTCTCTCCGTACTCTGCACTGATGGCACAGCCTGTCCATTCATCCGCATCACCCAAACAATGAGAGTTTTTTTTTTTGTTGTTGTTTTACACATTCTGTATGTTGTGATGGAGACTATGTGTTGATTTCAACTGGCCGAGAAAGACTAGGAGAATAATCTTCGATTGTGTTTGAGTCTCTGTGCTTGTGAGATGATGGCATTTTTATTTTAGCGGCGATGAATTATTGAGGTGTGGAGAGTGCAGTGAGGCGGACACGAGTGTGTATGTGTGTGTGTGTGCATACATGTGTGATGAGACCTGCTGGTAGACTCCCTAATGCTCCGTCTCTACTTACATCAACCTCATACACATCTCATTTTAGCCTCATCTACTGTTTTAGCGTTTTCTCTCAAACCCAGTACCTCACATCACTTTATACAGTCCATACTGTGCTTCTTCATCATCCTCGGGCCTCTCCACTAGTCACATGAAGTCATTTGTCTTTCACAGTCTTTTTTTTGTGCTGGTTTTATTTTTATGCTTCCCCCTGTACATTTATAAGGCAATATGACGTCTCTTATTTCTTGTAGAGCAAACAGAGAAAAGCAAAGGCTGAAGCTGCGTCAGCAGCAACTTTTAAAAATGTGTGTTTCAAATGTTAACTTGATTTATTCAGCCACCAAACAGCAATCATTTCATTTCATAGATTTTGCGCAAAACTCTTCTTTCTGTGCATGTGTACAGTACATATGTGCATGTTGAATCTTTGTCTACAGCTAATGACATCTTCAGTTTTACTCTTTCAGCTAATTGCCACTAATTGTTCTATAGTTCAAGAATGTTCTGAATGTAATTAAATGTTTAATAACAAAAGGAGTGTTAAAACTGCTCAGGGGTTAGAGAAACAAACATTTCAGTCCAGCTCAGTATGATTTGAGAACAATTATAATAAAAATATCACTGTTTGTGAAGTTAGCCAAAATTAAGCAGTGGCCAGTTTAGTAGCAGAATGTGTTTTTCTGAGGAACATTATCATGCTGAGATCTTGGGTTGAAGGTGTTTTTGATATGTTATAATTTGAAATGCTATACTGGATGTGATTTAGTTTTTCTTAATAAAAACCAAACAATTGAAGCCATGACAACATCATCAAGATTATTTTCTCAGAAGACATCAGACAACTGTTTTCACAGGCTGAGCAGTGCTCCTCATGACAAGTAAACTGACCTTTATATGAGAAATCAGTGTATTGCTCCCTTAATTATAGTGTAATGAGAGTAAATTTTCCCACTGATTCCTTTTGTTTCATTTTAGCAGCACAGATAATGATTATAGTTCAATAACTTCTTCAACAGGTTCCTCAGAATCCTCTACGTGTTATGGCCCCTCATCTGTTTATGACTCTGCTCCTTGGTGTAACAGCTCTTGCTTTTTAACAAAGCCTTAATCCAATTAACCAAAGCACAATGACAAATAAAAAGCTGAAAGGAACACAAAGAGGAAACCCAACAGGATTTATAGAAAGTGTGGTCTCAACTCCCAGGAAGCCAAAATCTCAAAACCACACCAGTTGCTTTTAATTAGTAGAAGAATAATGCATGCCATTATGCAGCAATTTGCACCCTTATTGCATATAAACGACTTATTATTGCCAGGCTGTGATCCCATGAATCACTGTGGCTTCCCAATCACTACCGTAATACGGCATGATCCGCCTTCATTTTATCAGATGATTATAGTAATCTGGGAATTGTTCTGTCTCACACTCCTTGATGTTGCTGTTGTTTGTTTTTGTGATGTGCGTGTGCGCTCTATTGTCCTCTTCACCTCTCATGTGTCTCTGTCTCTCCTCTTGGTCTAATCCTGACAGACAGAGCTCTGTGTCTCTCAGGACATTTACCCTCAGGGTTTAGTGTCATGTCATGGTTGCTCAGATGTTGGACACTTCTCCCGTCTCTTCCTCAGATGGAGGCCTGCTGGAGGTTAATGCAGAGTGACCAAGTGTAGCACATACCTCTTGAAAGTACAGTGCCTCTTCTTTTCAGGTTGATCCTGACATATATCAGAAAACATTTTTATCACGAGTATATATTGATACCACAGATGGCATCGCTGCTACAAAACAGTGTAAATAAAGTGCCAGAATAAATACTGAGACAATATTCACAGTTGTCCAAAGCTGCTAACTGCACAGTTTTCAGATGTCAGGACACATGTACATTGCTGATGTCAGATCAAAAGTGTTGGCAGAGCTGTATGAGTATGTTTGACTTTGCACAAAATTCTGGGTTTGGACAGTGTCAAACTCTCCAGCTTAAAGACCTGAAGGCAGTTCGAGGATGCAGACTATTACATCCAAACATATCAACCAGCAACATCTTTCCTTTCACTAAAGATGAACTGTCTATGGGCAGATTTCTCAGAACCAGAGCACCTCCAAAATCTAATTAGGTTTTTGCCGGTTCAAAACAAATAACTAGAAGCAGACATCACCGGCTGCACAGTTGATGAATAACAGTTTTCTCCATCACTGAGAGGTCAGCATGAACTCTTCCTACACCACACTGGATGAACGCTCCATTCGCTGAGTCGTCACTTCACTTCAGAATCACGAATGTTTGTCTCCAGCTGTAAATCTCATCGCTAAAAGCAAGCTTGCAAGATGAAGTCTGTCAGTTTGAGGCTTAAACTGTACACAAAACTTCATGAAAACATTTTGAAGATACAGTATGTTCCTGACAGATGTTTAGACAAAACATCAAGGTCAATCCTGATCTCTTTGGTGAGTGGATGAATATCTAGTGAATCATCTGTGAAGATTCTTCTCAATCATTCAGGTGGTTGGATGTATGGAGAAAGCTAAAACTAAAATTTTAGTTCTTAACTGAAGGAGCCTTTTGGATGAACAGCAAAACATTGCGAAACATCATTTAAAATTATGGCTCTAATCCCTGAGTGATGATGGTGTATTTTGGTGTTTGTTACTGATATTTGGAACAACTCAGGTAAGCAGGGTGCAGACTCAAAGCAAAGTTAACTGGCTCTTTGATTTAAGTCAAATTTGGTATCAGACAGGCAGTCAGAACAGGCAAACATGTCCAAAGAGGCATAAACAGGCAAGCAAAGGTCCAAAAGGGTAAAAGGGCAAGTGTAAAAAAAAAAGAAAACAAGGCAGCCACAGAGCAGATAACAGGAGAGCGTACTGGTCCAAAATGGCAGGTATGCACACTGTACATTGCGGAGCTGATGACTAATTGGGCAACATGGTTAACACTGTTGCTTCACAGCAAGAAGGTCCCGGGTTCGAACCCTGGCTGTCCCAGGTCCTTTCTGTGTGGATTTTGCATGTTCTTCCCATGTTTGTGTGGGTTTCCGCAGGGTGCTCTGGTTTCCTCCCATCATCAAAGACATGTATGTAAGGGTTAATACTCTTGTCAGTGCCCCTGACCAGGGAGTTGGTCCACGGGCACTGCACTGCGGCTGCCCACTGCTACTAGTGTGTGTGTATAGGATTGATCAAATGCTGAAGATGGGAGCAGATGTGGGAGCAGAGGGGATGTGGAGCTCAGGTGATAAAAACTGACAGGAATACACTGGAGGGTATGAAATGACAGGAAATGTTAATGACTATAAGACTGACAACACAGGGAAAAAAAAGAAAAAAATATTAATTGGCTGCTGCCATGACAGATGTAAAGTAAATGAGCTGCATTTATGTAGCTCCTTTCTAGTCTTCCGACCACTTAAAGTGCTTTACACTACATGCTAACATTCACCCATTCACACACACATACACTGATAGCAGAGGCTGCCATGCGAAGTGCCAACCTGCTCATCAAGAGTTCTAATGTACATACACATGCACACTCACACACCGATAGCACAGCCTTCAGGAGCAATTTGGGGTTCAGTATCTGGCCCAAGGACACTTCGACATGCGGACTGGAGGACCTGCTCTACCTCTTGAGCCACAGTGTTAAAGATAAAAGCAGAACTTAAGTTATATTACTAAAGTTCAGTAAGATAACTTAAATAACATACTTTTTGAAGATGGAGGCTTAGTGCTTTTGGTCGAGATATACACAGTGTTGACCTCTTATCTGTCTTTTCCTTACTGTTATCATCATCCTCCGGTTCATACTGTCCTGCATGCTGGAAAGCCACAGCCAACAGTCATGCCAAGAAAGGTTTATTTATTACAAAAAAGGCTGTCACAAAATGCCTTCCAGAAACCCAGGGACATAAAAACAAATAAAACAAAACATTACAAAAACAGAATAGAACGGAACAAAAGGCTTTTCCATTTACCGAATGTTCACCCTCTCAGAGAGACAGCAAATATTCAGTCATCCTTAAGAACCCTCCCTCTATAGAGAGCAAACATGGCTGTGAAGAGCCTTTGATGTTTAGTGTCAGTTGTCCTGCCGACTGTTTTAAATGAAAGTTTTAATTGGCCAAAAGAAAGGACTTTTTTTTCACAAGTTTAAAATGTATGAAAGGCTAGCAGAGTGTTTTAAACCCACTATCACTGAAGCTCTGTGACCCAGTCAGACATTGTTCTGTGTTGATTAGTGAAATCAGCCCTGCGGTGACTCTTTGTGTGTGTGTGTGTGTGTATGTGTGTGTCTGCTCAAATGTGACTCATTATCGTCATATGAACTGGATATTGCGTGCATTGTCAACATGTAATATATTCATTGTATAGGAACAAACAGTGTGTGTGTCTACTAGTGAGCCTGGCTTTGAAGTAGGTAGGTATACCGTATTTGTGTATGTATTTATGTGTTGGACTGTTGCTAAGTACACAATTACATCTGATCTGTTTGTGAGCATGCATACACACACACACGCATACTCTCATTACTCTCATTACACACTCATTACATCTGAGCATGTGCAGCATGCTACATTGCAGTACCAATTTGGTGAGACCTTATAGCACGAGATTTAAACATCGCTTCACCAACTTACTGCTGCTCTGGGCATGTGTGTTTGCCTCTGTTAATGTGTTTGTTTTCCCATTATGATCTCATTCAACTATACTGATAATCCAGAGTAGGTCTGCAGTGATCAGGAAGCTGGCAAAGTAGCCGGTTGAGTCTGTTTTTGTTTCATTTCCTCTATTGATTTCTGCAAGAGCTCTGAATTACCATACAGGCCACAACAAGGACATGAAGAGGATGTTAGAGGGGCAGGTGCCCAAATTCTTAAAAGGCGATTTTTTGCAAATAATTACATATGTATATGCCTGGAATGACTACTTTTGCAACACTGTTAAAGAGATATTAAAATGTATGTATTTAAAACAAACCCAGGACTGAGATTGGTTCAAACACTGCTACATGACAGTTAATTAATGATACATTCAAAGAAATTAAGTGTATTTTCAGTAAATTCTCCTCACATGTTAACCAGCCCAACTCTTACCTACTGTAGCCCTCTGACTGACATCCTCACTTGCAGAAGCTCTACTGCTGACGAAGATGCACTTCCTCTGGCTGCATGGCTGCCTCTCTCGCCTCTTACTACCTCTCCACAGAAGGCGTAACTACTTCATTAATAACAGACAATAAGAGGATGCTGATATTGTATGGCTAAGATACTATTTCTATGTGCCAACAAATTTGTTTAATATGTTTCACATAACATATCATAATACTGAGGCTTGGAAGACATCATGCACTTAAGCCACAGTTCTAAAAAGCAACACATAAGCTTTAGATGAGGTGTATTAGAAACTGGTTTATAAAAGATTTTAACAGTTAACATTCTTTCATCCTTTCTGTCTCTCCCTCCAAAAATACTGAAAAAATACTAAAAAAAAGTGCTTAACTATTTGCTTAAATATATAATGACATTTAGTGCACAGTTAACATTCAACATTCATGTACTGTCCTTGTACAAATATTCACCTGTTGAGCAAACATAAAGACATAAAATACAAAGAAAGGAAAATGTATGCTTACTGTACATATAATCATATATTAGACGTTACTTTAATGTCTGACATTAGCAACACAAACACAATGACAACATCACTGCTGACTATAGTTAATGCAGATCAATTTGACACTAAAAACTCAGATTGACACTGAATGCACCTCATTGGCTGCTTGTTGCAGAAGGAGGGAAACATCCTTAATTTCGTCATATTTCTTATGTGTATCATATCGTTGATATCTTGTAGCTCGTGGTGGATAAAGATGCATACATTTTTCACAACTTTATACCTAACTTAAACAACTTGGAGAAATGTGTTGCATGACAGGATCCATACCCGCTTTGCATCAGATGTGCAATGACAATAATAGTATATAGTACATAATATAAGAGTATGCAGTATATAGTATATACTAATAGTATAATACCCCCTGAACATTAGTTCCACGCTACTGAGTTCTGTCAACTACAGTCATTTTACCTTGTGGTAAACTATACTAACATATACTTATATAAATTCTCTGTCAGTTACACTCAGAAACAAGATGAGGTACTGAATATATTGTTGTGTCACGCTGGATGTAAAAGGAATTTATTTATTGATTTATTAAAAATACCCCAGAAACCCCAGAAAAAGGGCACTTTCTCTCTAGGGGCCAAACGGGCAGGCGCTCGAGCCCCCTTTGAGGTCTATCTGTGCACATGCCTAGGCAACAAAGTACGACGTAATGCTCAAAATAAGGTTAATGAAGTTAATAAGATTCTCTAGCTACACCAAACTTTAACTTCTGTTTGCAAGTGCAGATTAAATGCCAACATGCATCTTTTGGCGCTGCACAAACCTTCCAATGGTTCTCTAGTCCTTGTCAAGCCTTAAGGTGTTCACTATTTAATTGTGCAATTATTTTTGACATTTTTGACATGTTAACTTTTTCAACTGCACTCAAACATACAGTACGGTGTCTAAAATTGTAAAATTGTGATATCTCCTTCAGATATGATCCATCCCATCAGACTGTAAAGCTGGAAAGTTGAACACAAGGTCACAACTGATTTATAAACAGCTGCTCTGACATGGACTTCTACCTACGCACATCTGTACGATCAAATTGAGTCAGTGGGAGACCTCCCTTTTCATGTGGCCCCAGGTGTTTAGTCACCATATCTAATCATTTGAGACACACACATTATGCAATGTGAGGTACCCTCAACACCCCATGTTAGTCTGATACGAGTGCATCGTCTCAACACTCACTCCACTGAGATGATGAAATTAAGGAAGTCAAAATCAGAGAGCTGGAATATTTTTTTACAGGCTGTGGTTTGACATTTTTGGTATGGCGTCCAACAGAATGAGATTACATAACAGCCAGAGGATATTTTGGCCTTATGAAATAGAATAAGTTGGATTTACTGTATGAGATCTCCATGAGGCTTTGACAGTGGAGATGGGAGAGATGTGGGATATGTTGCTGTTTGATGCTAACAAAGTAGTGGTTTTTTGTTGTTTTCAGATTTTAAAATGAAGCAGTAGATGCTCATTTAGCTTAAAATATGGACACACAGTCTCACAAACATTTTCCAGTTTTAAGGCCTTAAGGTGATGTGCTAATAGAACAGACGGGAGTAGGAGATTGGCTTTTTATAGCACACACAGCATCTCACCTGTGCAATGTCACATTGTGTGAATTGGACACATTTATTGCTTTAGGAAGCACTTCAGGAAGGGGAAAAAACAAGGGAACATTTAATATGCTAATGATAGTATGTTAACATGTTAATTGTGAAATGCTAATGTTTAAGATTAAGTGTTTAGTACTTTAATATGCCTCAGGTTAGCAAGATAATATATTTAGCGTGTTACTGTTAGTGGAACATAATATAATGTAACATTATTATGTTAGGATGCTAATTTCCTTTTAGATGTACTATATCATGAAATGTGATGGACGAGTGAAAAATTTGGCCCATCCTCAAGTTTCAAACATCCATCCATGGTCACGTCAAGATAAATGCTGCATTCATGTGGTGTCAGCATTTAGGATGACTGAGTAATGCTTTTGTTATTGCATTCTAAGATTGTTTCCCCCATTGCTATCCTTAAATCAAAATTAAGCCTAAATTAGTTATTTTAAGGTGTTACATATTTTTGGTGCTTCATTAACAAGCTCCTAATTACTGTCTGTCGATATGCAATAACAATGTCAATAACGTGAATCTCATTGGACAGAAGTGTTGGACATAGGCTAGCCAAACATTTGCCACGGAGAAACAACAGGTTTTCATTCCAACAGGCAGGCTCTCCATGGTACATCTCCCCCCTCCCCACCCCCGTCACGTGTTGGCCCAATGTACATTGTTGGTGTGGTTACAAAAAAAAAGAGTGTAAAACTGAAATCTGTCTCAAGCTTTTGCAAGAACCATATTTCATCTTGTCTGCATTATCTCACTTGACCACACCAAGGACATAAAGTACATGTTACTGGTCCTGGTCCATTGTGCGTAGCTGGTTTCTTACTCTGTATTGTTCTGTATGTGTGCAGCTGCCTTGTGTGCAGAGGTGGAGGAGCGGCTGGTGAGTCACCTATTGTCATCAGAGCGCTACAACAAGCTGATCAGACCAGCTGTCAACAACAGCCAGCAGGTCACCATTTACATCCAGGTGTCCCTCGCCCAGCTGATCAACGTGGTGAGGAAACGCATACACACACAAATCCAAATCCACGTTCAGACTCATAGAGGCATATTCTACTAATTTAAGATAATTCAAGAACACAGATGGTGGAGATTATTTCTACTGACAGGAGTGAGTTCAGCCGCTGCCTAAATACTGGAGCCATTTTTTAGCCATCCACATCCTGTATGTATAAACCTTCTGTCTGTGTGTGTTTCAGAATGAGAGGGAGCAGATCATGACCACCAACTGTTGGCTCACTCAGGTTTGTGTCCCTGCTTGACCTTTTGTTCTTCTTTCGATGTGTGTTTATGTTTGTGAGGTCAGGCCATGTCAAAACACGACCTCTTAGTGGCTCAATAAGTGTCTGACTCGTATTAATCATTAGTGCACACACACAAAAATATATAAAGATACACCATCATGTATCTGCGTCTTTTTGAGGGACAGGTTGAATATGCAGAGGTTTTGGTGAAAATGTTGCTGGTTCGCTGATGCGTTCAGCTCATGGCATGTAGAACAAATATGTCAGCGAACAGCTGGTTCGTATCTGTGCGTGCAATTTTGTGTGTATTCTTCATATCAGCTTTGGTGATTTTTGATGCATGTATTGTATTTTCATTTATCCTCATCAGGTATGGAATGACTACAGATTAATGTGGGACCCTGATGAGTACGAGGGAATCAAGAAAATCCGCCTCCCGTCACAACACATCTGGCTGCCAGACATTGTCCTCTACAACAAGTAAGGCTGCTTATGTGAGTGTGTGTGTGCATGTATAGCTGTAAAACTAAGTGATTAAAAGAGGATCAGACAACAAAGAGCAACTTATTCAAATAGTTACAAAAGCCCATTTTTCTAAAATGTTTTTCATATCCTCTTACGCTTCCTATCCTCTTATCTCTCCTTTTTATCCCACTTGTCACCTTTTTTAGAAAATTGAATACAATAAAAAAACAATGTTAACACTGTTAGAGGTGTCTGCAGATAGTCTCATGATGATGAGTGGTCTTTTAAGGGATGAGAGATTACAGAGAAAAAGAGATGGGGAGAGACTGAATTAATGATGAAGTCTGCAGGTAAGGCAAAAGAAACAGGGTGATTGTAGATCCATTATGAAGGATTTGACTTTTTTTTGAATGACTTCTTATTTGGTCACCTTTTAGGACTGAAAATACTTATTCACAGAAACTCTATAATCTTTAGCTTTCCATTTCAGTTTATAATAAATCTGACCAAAATGAGGCTACCAGTGAACATTTATTATGCAGCTGTGATTAGATTTCTTCCATATCTGTTGGGTTTTCTTCCTCTTCACACCTTACATTTGAACATTTGAGCACATACAAGCTACATAGACAGTAAAAATGTTTCAGTTTCTGACACAGTTCAGCTGCATTTCACACTATAGAGCTGGATATGTACATTAAAACAATACAGTCACATTACAGCCTTAACTATTGATCTTTTTTAATAGAAGCCAATGCACTATAATACCCCAACTGCACGCTCAATCTTAAAAGCACTGTTACATTGGACAACAGGACAACGTCCCTGCACATTATTGTGTGTTTTTGCATATTGAGCACAAGTGCTTAAATCACTGATCTGAGAAGACCTTCACTTTGTGTGAACATCAAAAATCATCTTGCAGCTGTATAAAATGCCTGCCAGTGAAAATCAATACATGAGAATCCCAATGCTGTAATACGTTCATTCAAGGGGAAATTAGCCCTGCTGCCACTGAAGTGTTAGCTGACAGACATGAAGGCTTTTGGGCCTCACCTCATCTGTCGCCCATATAGGTCAACACCTGGGTCTCCTTTCCATCTGCTAGTTTCTTTAAGGTGAATTGTATACAATAACTGGAGGCAATTTGGTTCCATGGGACTAATGAGTATATCACCTTGTGTCATAGTTGTTAACTGTTGCTATTTTATTTACCCCTCAGTAAACAAAGCAAAGACACAACGCAAGATCTAATGCAAAAACATGACATTTAGAAAAAAATCAGCGCTAGAATACTGAGACAATTTTAAGCTGTGATTATGCAAAATTTGTATACATGGTGCTTTGATTTGTCAGTTTATAATGAGGGAAAGTTAGCCATCAATTACTCTAATTAATATGAACAGCCACTTTCAAAATGTAAAGATTAGAGATATCACAGTTCTGTGCAAGCAAGGAAAAAGCCTAAAAAAGCCTGTAGCAGCTGGACTATTAACTGGTACAAATTAAAGCAAGATCCATATAGTAGCTTTTGTTCAATCATATCACATGATCTTCATCAGCAGTCTACAAAAACACTCAAATAATCCCCAATGGCTAATATATTTCAAGAAACTCAACTTCTCAGAATTTATGGTATTAACATTTTCCAAATGTACTTTTATATATATGATACAATCAGACAAACATCTAATCTTCATCTTCCCAAACATCTGACAACCAGAGGTCAATTTTCAATCAGATCCAGGGTCCAAATTTGACCCTATTATCTGGGAAGGCTGAGAAGTCCTTAAAGTGCCCAGAAAAGGGAAAGATCTACAATTCCAAGGTAACTTATCAAACTCCATCTGCTGATGAAGACGAAGTGATATGATCAAAAGCTGCAGAACAGCCACTAAATTAAACTGGTGGTGTGATTGTTATTTCCATGGTCAGGAATGAACTTTAAACCTGACTGAGATGGTTTAACAGCCACAGATGTGCAGACATGCAACATTTTTGTTTTGGTCAGCAGTGTTATCCCACCGTTTATACAGGGTTTGTAGGCATTAAACTTTTACGAACACAGATTGCTGGTCAGCTAAAGACCGCTTAAAGACCTTACTGGCTTAAAAAGCAAATTGATACGAGATGATCAGCATTACTTTATGACTTCATGTCAAGGTCTCTGGCACAGTCAGAAGCAGGTGGGGCCTCTGCATTTTTAATTAGTCTGCATATTCACGCCAGCCCCAAAGCATTAGAGACTGAGTGTGATGGCTGGATTCCTGACCTACTTTATAATTGATAGGCCACTTATGTATAATGCATCACCTGCAGCCTTCGTGAGATAAAGAAAAAAAGTCAGTCTCAGCAGCATTTTGGGGGGGTGGACAGTTGTTGCCATGTTGCTAGGAGTACAATACAGAGCTTTTCCCTAGGGATGATAAACACATCCTGTAACTTTCAATACATATAACTGTTGCATGTGTCACCTCTGAAGACACACATATCATGAAAGCAAATTCTCAACATGCCATCAGTTAGACTCAAATAAATGTTTTCTTTTGATGACAGTGCTGCAAAACAGATTCAATCCATGCTCAGTTGCACTAAGATGATGAACTAGCTCAAGATTGTAATGGATTTGACAAATTATTACATATATTTTAAGAAGTGACATACAGTACAGAGCCTGTTGGGGCGTTTTCAGACCTGCACTGGTTAGTTCAGTTGAATTGGATGAATGTGGACCAAAACAATTGTACCGAGACCCTTTGTGGATGTAGTCTTGGTCAAGGTGTACCAGGCATACTGTGAAGGTTGAGCTAAATGGCTCCCATAGCAGAGTGCACTGGATAATTGAAATCATCAGTTGCTAGCAGCAAACCAGAGAGTGAATGACGGTCCGATTGGGTCCAACCTGGACTAGAGCTAATTATGTTCTTTCTCCTGCCCCAGGCAGATCTGACCTATGAGAGGATTGATCATTCTCATATGGTTTGTAGTGATGCATTTTGATTTGCTTGGATTTGTGTGAGAAGAAAGTGAACCACAGAGAAAACGTGCCAAATTTTCCAACTCATCCACTGATTCGAACCAGAACGAAGTATAGTTTTAGAAATGCCCTTAGTGAGCAGTGTAATGGTTTCATAGTTCAAGCAGAACACTGAAATCGTGCTTGCATTGGCTGATTGGCGACAGCTGCTTCATTCATGCTTCACGATCGCTGGTTCATTCTCCAGCTGCTTGGCTACCAGCTGACAAGTGATGCCCAATCATATTCATGTAAGTGTACAGCAAGTGTATTACCCTGCTAATACGCATGTGCCAATGCTGTTTGCTACTGCAGCACCCTCTGCCACCCCAGCCACTTTGTATCGTTAATTTGTTGAAGTTTTTATGTATGTTTATTCTCTCAGGAGAATCCTCATCACTGCTTAGATTATCTGAGAGCTCCCTCAAAGAGAAGAGCCTTTTACACCAAATCTAACTGTATAACCATTTACTATAAATGGTCAATTCCTCAATATTCCTCAACAGTTCCTTTGACTGAACTATAAATATTTTTGTTTTAACAATGTTTTTTTTTTCTTTAAAAAAAAACAACCAAAAAAACTTCCATCCATGGTAGCAGGCTAAATAAAGTAGGTCAGACACTCTTCTTCCCAGTCATGTCCATCAGCTACTCCTGAAAGAACCCTGAGGTGTTCCCAGGCCAGATGGGATATATAATCCCTCCAGTGTGTTCTGGGCCTGCCCCAGGGTCTCTTCTCAGTTGGATGTGCCTGTAATACTGTTCCTCCACAGGGAAGGATTCAGGAGTCATCCTAATCTGATGCCCAAACAACTTGAACTACCTTCTTTCAATGCAAAGGAGCGGTAGTTCTAGTCAGAGCTCCTGTTGGGTCTCTGTAAATGAAAGAGTACGGTCTAGACCTGCTCTCTGTGAAAAGTGCCCCGAAATAACTTATGTTGTGATTTGGCGCCATATAAATAAAACTGGCTTGACTTGACTTCCAGATGTTTGAGCTCCTCACCCAGTCCCTGTAGAGTTACTGCATTTGTAAATATTATGTGGAAGATGATAATGATGTGTATTTCAATGAGTGAGAGATCTTTGAATAAGATTTGTCAAAATCTTTACAGTTATCATTTATCTTTCTTCTTTCTTTTGCTTTTCTCCCACCTTTCCCTGCTCTTAGTGCTGATGGGACCTATGAAGTCTCCTTCTACTCCAATGCTGTGGTCTCCAACAATGGTGAGGTGGCCTGGCTTCCACCAGCTATCTATAAGTCAGCCTGCAAAATCGAAGTCCGTGACTTTCCCTTTGACCAGCAGAACTGCACCCTCAAGTTCCGCTCCTGGACCTACGACCACACTGAAATTGATCTCATCCTCCTCAGTGATTTTGCCAGTCGTGATGACTTCAAACCCAGCGGTGAGTGGGATATTGTTTCACTGCCTGGACGCAAGAATGAAGACCCTGACGACATCAGATACCTGGATATCACCTATGACTTTATTATCAAGAGAAAACCTCTGTTCTACACCATCAACCTGATCATCCCTTGCATCCTGATCACCTCTCTGGCTATTCTGGTGTTCTACCTCCCGTCAGACTGTGGCGAGAAGATGACCCTCTGCATCTCTGTCCTCCTGGCCCTTACTGTGTTTTTACTCCTTATCTCAAAGATTGTGCCACCTACGTCTTTAGCAGTGCCTCTGATTGGGAAGTACCTGATGTTTACGATGGTGCTGGTCACCTTCTCCATCGTCACCAGCGTTTGTGTCCTTAATGTGCACCATCGGTCCCCCAGTACACACACCATGCCTCCTTGGGTTAAGCGCATCTTCTTGTACCGACTCCCTTCCTACCTCTTCATGCGGAGACCTGGTAGCTCCAACATCCGTGAGAAATTTCGAAAAAAACACCAGCAGCGATCGTACTCTGACCAGAAGCTGCGTGGAGCGGATGGGGGGACTGGAGGTTCTGCAGGAATGGCTGATTCCTCCTCATCCTTCTTTGTCAATGAGGAGTCGGCCAAACGCTATGGCTGGAAGATCAGCGACATGTCAGAGAACACAGAGTTCAGGAAGAGGATGACGCTCAAGTGCAACATTGATGTGGAGGATGCAGTGGATGGCGTGCGCTACATTGCTGAGAAGATGAAGACTGAGGATGATGATGAAGGGGTAGGTGTTTGACAAAAGTGACTGAATGTGTGCACTGAAGTGTGTATGAGTCAAAACATAACATACTGATTGCCATGAAATTTGCTGCTGTTGTCCATGGTTCCCAGAGGAAGAATTCTCATGACTTTGTCTATCCCTTGAATTCCCATCTCGTACCACAATTATGTAAAATTATACATTTACTTGATGGATTGGCATAAATTCACACATTCATGGCTCCAGACAATGTATCCTAAACCACGGATTTCTCCTTTAGCGCCACCAAAAGGTTCAAATTTATGGTTCAGAGTGAAATGTCTCAACAAATATTGGATGGATAGCCTTAAAATTTGGTACAAAGCATGCTAACATGCTAAACAAAGATACTGAACTTGATAAACTGTATACCCTCTAAATGTCAGAATGTTAGCATGGTCATTGCAAGCATGTTAACATGCTAACTTTACATTTAACTCAAAGAACTGTTGTGCCTAAGAACAGCCTCACAGAGCTGCTAGCATCTCAGTAGACTGTCACAGTGGAATCTGTGCATATCTGATTGTGTACATATTGTTAATTATTTGTATTTCAAATGTTTGTTTTCTAGCCACCTATGTTATGTGATGGGTTTCATTATGTAATTATATCATATGTGTTTGGTGAATTATGAAATTGTTTTTGGAGTGAGAGCATTCTTGTCTGTATCACATTCAGTCACTTTGTCTTTATGCATATTTTTAAATATTACACAAGATTGTCATTTGTACTAAGTTCTCAAATTAACTTTGATTTCTGCATTTGATTAGATGCAAAATTTGTCACAGCATGAGGAAAAAACAAACCCAGCTCTGATACATTGTGCCTGCCCTCAGAGCAAAACCTTTAATTCAGTGACTTGAATTTCTTGAATTCATACTCCTTAGTATTATGTCACTGCTGTTTCAGCCACTAAATAAAAAGTACCAAAGATGAGAATTCATATAAAAAACAACTTTGAAACCAGATTGAATTGAATTCAGTTCACTTTAGTTCAGGAAGGTAAACACAACAATGGTAATATTTAACATCAAACTTCTCTCTCTTTCTCCCTGCAGATCATTGAAGACTGGAAGTACGTAGCCATGGTGATCGACCGTCTCTTCCTGTGGATCTTTGTGTGTGTATGTGTGGTCGGGACAGTCGGTCTCTTCATGCAGCCTCTGTTCCAGAGTTACAACACCCCCATTATTGATGACATGGACCATAACTGAAACCCGATTCCTGAACTTTGATCTCAACATGACCCAGAAATCAACTTTGAGTCCCCCCAGAAACAGAGCTCTGATAACATTTTAACACATGAACTCACACGTCCGCCTCGCACTGCACTCTCACTGGGAAATGATAATAATGCACTTTAGCCCTCTTCCAATACCTGCTCCCCTCCTTACTTCCATTACCTGCCCTTTTCATCCTCCACTTAACCTGCCATCCTCTGCTCATCTGTCGCCCACAGAAGAACCAGGATCCATTCGCTTTTGGTGAACTTATAGGATAATTCTGGTGTATTTCAAATTTAGTCTAATTTTTGTAATTTTGGCCATGATTCTGGTCAGTTGTAACACTGTATTCACCAAGAGATCTGGGAGTGTGGCAACCTTGCTGTCTCTAAACCTTCAGGTTAGCCAAACATATTGTATAAGATTATTGCCAAACTATCTGTTGTAAACATCCATCACAGTTAAGGTGCTGTTCCTACAGTATTACTTTGACCTAGGTTCTTACCATAGTTTTCCAACATTCACTTTATTCAGAGATAAATAGATAATCTAGTTTAAATAGATAATCTAGTTTAAATACATAATCTAGTTGTACTGTTGGCTGGTTGGATGTTGTTGTAGCAGTGCTAATGAGTCTCTAGAACTTAGCAAATATATGGCCAAAAATACAATAATAGAGCAAGTCCCAATTTGTAATAAACCAGAATTTTATTTTAATTCAAAACGTGAAGTGAAAAGCACCATTTAGTAATCATGCTCTGTCTTGGTTATCAATATAGCCCTGCAGTTCACCAAGAATAGAAATGTAGCAATTTTTAAAGAGATTTCTTTACCTGAAATGGTTGAATTGAAATTGTATTGTCTCCTTGTCACTGTTCACAAAAGGTTTACCCAACTATCAGCAACTCAGGACATGATTTTTTCTTTCTGTTTAGGCAAGACTCAATTTCACGCTTTTCTACAATACTCCCATATCTCTCTGTCATAATCGCATCTTGATGGCCCCGATAAGACATTATGGAGGCTAGCATGCATAAAACAAGGCTCTTTACCTCAAAGAGAGAAATAGCCCAAAGATGAACAAAACCACACATAAGCAGACAAGCACATTCTGCAGATAAGGGCCTCACACTAACAGCACACCCCTGATGAAAAGATGATTCCCTTCTGTGTAGAGACATAGAAGATGATCACCTCCCTGTGTCCTCACACATACTGTACAATTCTAATATTTGCCTTGAACATGAGAGCGAGAGGGGACACAAAACAGCTTGTGTTCTAATTGTTGTATTGTACAAACGATGGATGAGGGGTGCGGAAGGTACCCAGCCTGTTTTTACCCTCACACACTCTGGCCTGACTGGATTGACTGATCAAATCTACGACAAGCTGCTGTTGTGATGTTATTATACAGCTGTGTTTTGAATGAGGGAAGGACGCAGCAATATAGTGCTTAAAAAATACAAAACTTAAAACCAATGACCATATGGCTGTTGTTGCTCACCGTGCTTCTTTTAAAAAGGTACAGTACGCTGGTTTCATCAAAGCAGTGCTCATCAGCATCCATCACCAAGGAAACCAGCAGCAATAATATTGTACAGTATTTTATACGCACTGACCTGGAGGAACAGTCTGGCTCTTCACTTGCTTTATCTTCCATCATATTGTATGCTTGATTACTGCAGTCTACTCTCAGAGACATTACTTTAATCTGTGTCCAGCAATTATTTCTAAGAGGAATTATAACCTTTCACTGTCATAACACACTCATCCGTCACCGCTACCAATGTTAGCCAAGGAAAAAGTGTACTGTACTAATCCAGCTGTATTGATTTCTTTCATCTCAAATACTTTGTTTTCTTGGTGGATGGGATGAAACATGCTTTTTTGTTCTTCCCACTGGCCAGTCATGTTGCGTGACTTGTTGAGTTTTGTCTGTCTAGACAATAAACGCTGCGAATTACAGGAAGGGACTGTGATGGGACCTGACCTTTGTAACTGGATCAATAAAGGGAAATGAATGCAACATGGTAAATGGTAAATGGGCTGCATTTATATAGCGCCTTTTGAGTCTTCCGCCCATTCAAAGCACTTAACACTACATGCCAACATTCACCCATTCATACACACACACATTCATACACTGATGGCAGAGGCTGCCATGCAAGGTGCCAACCTGCTCATCAGGAGTTCTAATACTCATTTACACACACACATATACTCACACACTGATGGCACAGCCTTCAAGAGCAATTTGGGGTTCACTATCTTGCCCAAGGACACCTCGACATGCGGACTGGGGGAACTGGCGATCAATCCGCTGATCTTCCAATTAGTGGATGACCTGCACTACCTCTGAGCCACAGCTGCCCCAACAAGCAGATCTGATGAATCACATGCACATTAATTGGTCATTTTATGCTGCAATCTTTCATTCAACATTATAAACATTTTCTGTATTAAGCCCCCTTTGAGGCATTTCGTTGTCTCCTCTGCCTCTCTTATTTGATGTGTGTTTGAGGTGATTTGACAAACACCCTGTTCAGGAGCTGACAAAGTAAAAGCTCAAACATCCTCCAGGCTCATTTCTCGCACCTCACACATTTTTCAGCCACGTTGAGATGATTCAAAACTAAGCATAGTCTGCGGGCATTTGGCATTTTGGACAGAAGTTTCTGGAGTGCATGTGTATGCACTCTCTCTATATGTGTGAGAACTATCCGGGGCCAGGGATAAATGTTAGTCAGCTGACTTAGGCTTCATTAGATAGTCTTGTATCCCCGGGGTTTGTAACTTCGCCTTCTGTTAGTTTAAGACGGCAGTGAGGCGGTATGACTGCTAAAGGGACACAGCATGTGAACACACACATGCACATGATCATAAATCTGGAAAATCGTATGTGTTATGATGCTTCCTCACTCTTTATCAGTTGGCAGCTGCTTCCTAAAATGTGACATGGGCCTAAAAAGGAGCCAGAAGCATCACATAAAGCTGGCTATTTGTTGGTCACATGCCATTGCTGATCAAATTTCACTCACTCTAACTTCTTTTAAGTTAAAGTTTGCGGCATATTTATTGTAGCAGTATTAGTATTATTCATAATTGGATTATCAGCAGCATTAGCTAAGATTTTAAAATGGAAAATTTCCAAATTAGATGTAATTTCAGTTTCTGTTGGCGTCTGCATGGATGGTACAAGATCCCTGATGATTTGTTTTTCCAGAACCAACAAGAACATGAGCTGCTGTTTTCCAGTAATGGCTGATACTTCCAGAAACAATACTACTGCATCTTAATTTTCTAGCAAACACAACATCATGTCAGTCACACACACGCACACACTCAAGAGTCAAAATGTGACATAATCCTACAGATGTAGTGACAGCCATTGAATTGGAGTTGGGTTTGGCAATTATTACTCATATTTGTACCCCTGTCCTCCTCTGTACATGTTCGTATGACTCATAAATTAGATTCTTGAAATCTGTATCAATTTCCATTAGGAGAATGACCACATGAGGGTTTGGAGGGTTAGATAGCTTGTGTTTTGGTAGTGTGGAGGGTGGCAGAGTGAACCACATTTTTCTGTTTTCTAAACATCACACAACTTTTATTTGTATTGTTCTCTGTTGGGTTATTTTTCAGACTTATCTTTTGCATTAATGGACATTTATCCTTTATTCCTTTCAAAATGATACTTTTTTTGTATTTTTCCTTATTCTTCCAAATGTTTAATGTTGCTTTTAATGCTTCCAACTAAGAGGGTGTAGACTCCCATGCATCTTTCCCAACACCCATGAAGTCATCAGGTGCAGCCAGCAAGAAGCTTCGGTTCACACACTTTGCCTATTGCTTATCAATGTGAGGGCTTCAAATTGAGGCCAATATCTACATCCTCAAGGAATGCAAACACAAAGACACAAAGACACTCCATCCTTTTCCCCTTCAGCATATTGGTTCATTTAATGTTACATTTTAGAAGGTAGCTGACATCACTGCTGGCAAACATAGTGAAAACTAAGAGATATTACCCAACCAGGGGGCCAACTTTTTAAAGGTTGTTTCAGAGAAGTATAGAGTAGGAGTGAAACTGAATTTTATTGGCAGAAAAAGAAATCTGATTGATTTGGTTTTTACAATTGCTCAGCTGTTGCCAGCTTCTCTTAGACAACAACTTTGTTGAGGTGTAAGAAAGATGGATTTCAGCAGCACTAAAATTGCCTACCTGTCTCTCTGATGTCATACTGTAGAGTCAGCGACCAACCCAGATGCCATTTAAATACAATCAAGGCGTGTATGTGTGTGTGACATCCTTTAATCAGTGAAGATGGCTGCACCACTAGGTCTATGCAGGCAGAGTTGGTGTTATGGTCTCCAAGCAGGTCTGATCATGGGGCATGAAAGAAGGGATAAAACTGGATGGATGGAAAGAGAGGGAGGGAGGGTCACAAGCTGGGTGGGAAAGGAAGAGAAAGAGAGGTATGATAGAGGGAGACAGAGATACTAAAGGTCGGTCATAAACAAGAGACACAAGACTTCTGCAGTCTGCTGGCCTGACAGAGGAGCCCACATTAAAGACCTCTTCACGCTGTACTGAAAGATCAATAAGCATTTATTCTTCTCAGCAGAACAACCCCACATACAGTACATACAGACATTCAATATGCATAAATGCATGCATATAGGCAAACAGCAAGGCGTGCTGAACATGAAGGTTTTTGAATAACACTTTTTCAGGATTACATGCATTTTTTGTTTTGTTTTGTTTTTTGATCTTGGATACCAGAATGAGAAACTTTGGAAGATAATTAATGTAAGAAATGTTTGAAAAGTTGTATTACATGCATGCAGTACACTGGCTATTTGGAGAGAGGTGTAGAAGTTAAGCAGTACTGTAGAGAGCAGAAGGTTTTCAGGCATTCAGATATGCACAAACACACACAAACTACAACTCTGCCTACACTGAAACATTTCTATTCTCTTCTGTTCCTCAACCTGCTGTAATCAGACCCTTGTACCTCACATGCAGCATGGTGGGTGTCAGCAGTTTGATGTGTTTCCTGTAGTCGGCTGTTGCCCTCAATGCCCCATTATCCTCCACAGGACATTCCTTTAGGATTTATACCTGCCATTTTAACTCTGTGATCGATATTTATGAACTACATTACTGCATTACAGAATGCGTAGCTGCTGTGCAGTTGAGTCAGGGGGCCATCGATCCTCCCCTCTGAGCTGGTGAGCACTGAGCTGAGGGGGACAGACGCAGAGACCTGGTCCAAACGCTTTACAGGGTTTTAAACTGGGCTCAGGGGTTGCTCTGATATGTCCCTGCTGGAGCAATATATTTCTCCTCAAGTCTGTTACCTGCTGACAGCTCAGGGTGCCTGCTGCTGCTCACTAGTGGTCGTATGAGACACTGCAGAGCTCAATGTTATGCTTAGAGTCTGTACTAGTAAGAAAAACAGTCCTGTCATTACTTTACTACTACATCTTACCATATAAAATAAGCATGGGTCCTTATTTATAATTTATTTGGTATGGCACTGCAGTAAATGCACACATTTCAAGTATATCCTGGTAATAATCAGTTGTTGTGTGTGTTTAAGTAACAACACATCACATATGTATGACTAGGTCAGAGTCTAGATCAGTGGTTCCCAACCTAGGTGTTGGGACCCCCACAAAGGTCACAACATACATCTGAGGGGATGTGAGATTATTAACAGAAAAAAACCTTTTATTCTCCTGCTACACAAAGTTGTGTTAATCTTTTCTTTAATCTTTTCTTTTACTTGATCACTTTCAGGACAATCATTCAAATAACACAAGGAAAAAAATACTCTTTAGTTGAGCTGGTCATAACTGGTAGATCTATGCATCTGGTGACAAGGGGTCACACCAATACATTGCTTTGATTTTAAAGGTCACAAGTCAAAAAGATTGGAAACCACTGGTCTAGATCCTCATTTAGATTGTTTTTGGCACAATGTCATATCATCTTGGTGAATGTGCCCATAGCCACATGTTCAATCATTATTTTCTAAAATGAATCAGATTTAAATTTCAATGCCAGAGGAGAACTTTGTTGAACACAAAGGTCACATAAACACATATTCATCTTATTTGTATAACAGTTTGTGACATAAATGTTACCATATTTTGCAATATTATAAGAAAGGGATTAAATACTCCAGTTTGACACTTGCCCCTGAGGCCACCAACTAGGATTGCCAAGACTATTAATGAAATGTTCCTAACACATTTCAAACTGATTAAAAATCACTTGGAGCCATGATGAGCACATCTGCTTTGATGGCAAAAGGAGGCTCAGACAATTGTTCAGATTTCATCTTAGGACAAACGTGAGTGGACCAGATAATGAGTAAGCTTTGCGTGCCTGTGTTTGACCCCTTAGGCTGCAGCCATTTAATCGAAAATGACACCACTGGTCATCCAGAGAGCAAGACGGACAGCGAGGGCAAAAACAGGAAACAGAATGGAGTTGTAAGCTTGATTGTAAACAAATTGTCAAGATGTATTGTATGTGTGTTGACTGTGAGCGTATGTGAAAGAACAAGAGAGGGAGGAGGGGAGGGGTTTATGGGGAAAAAAAGAGAAACATGGTGCAGAGAGATGGCAGTTTAATTAACAGCAAAGGGCTTTAATCAGATAACTGTGATTCGAGCAGTGAAGGGACTTTAATTAGTTGCTGGTGGCTGCAACAGGCCAAAACATGACCAAGCAGACAGCATATAGTGAGAACTGGATGAATGGAAAGTAGGAAGTGGTGTTAATGGGTCTGAGAGAGAGAAGATGGAGCAATGAGCGCAGGCCTGGAAGGGTTGGGGAGGGAGGGATTGAGGATGGGAGTGCTGGAGGGTTGAGTGGGGTCACAGAGTGTAGCGTGACTGGCAGAACAGGACAAGCTGTGGGAGAAAGGGAGACGCTGAGGGCCTTTAAAACGGGTGGTGACCATGGAGTAGTAGGATTAGAAAGCGCAGAAGGAAGAAGGGGATCATGGGAAGAAGGGTAAACTGTTTAGATGGGGTTAAAGGGTAAGTTGGTCAGATGCAAAGAAAGAAAGATGGTGAGAGGTCAGTTATGAACTTTGAGATTAAATTTTAGTCATCTCTATGAGAAAAAATAAAATGCCTGTCAAATGTTCAATATTTGTTTAGCTGCAACTGGATTTCCTATAATGTTTGAAATGTTTTGGTGGGGATATCTTTTTATATGAAAAATAATAGCAAGAAGAATGGTGGACAGCATTAACCCTTAAACCTCACTGATCGCTGGTAAGTCAGTTATTACAAACTCATGCTCTGCAGTCAAACATCGTTCAAACCCACAGAATTTTATTCGAAGTTTAGCGGAGATCTCAATGTTTCCAAGGTTTCTAAATAGGTCAGGCTGAATTTTGCAGAAATATATATAAAACTATACACAACAATCTACAATATTTTCATTTAATAGCACAGTCCAAACATGCAATCTTGTGTATGCATATTTTACTAGCTTTAATGAAGAGCTGGGACAAGCCGTTTCAAAACATATTACAGTCAAACAGCATAGAATAAAATAATTTCTTTAAGCTACCTACTGTAAGGGTAAAAAAGTGGACAATTTGAATGTTAAAGGGGACGTATGTATGTATGACGTCGTGTATGTTTTCAGACTATATTTTTATTCTGGGGCTATACTGGTATATCTTTGCATGATTTACAGCTCAAAATATTACCAATTTATCTTATACTGGCCCTTTATGCAGCCCCTCAGTTTAGCCTCTGTCTGAAATAGGCTGTTTTAGCTCCTGTCTCTTTAAGGCTGCCCTCCTGATGAGCCTATTCTGTTCTGATTGGTCAGCTTCTTGAAGCTGACACTCTTCCACCTGTACGTAAACAAACAATAGCAGAAGGATGTCACTTATTTTTCTCAGTCTTTATGTTCTTTCGTTTTCAAATACAGCCACACATGTTCGAAACGAAATCTGAAATATGCGAGTGAACAATGCAAACAACCCGTGGAACAACCTTACCAACCACCAAGGCTACCAGCGGACAACCATTTGTAGCCATGTGCAAACAATCTGATGTCAATTTAATGGGGAAGTAGAGGTAACTTTGCAAACAGAGCGTTTAGAGCAGGCTGAATCCTGGGCTTTTGACTATCAGGCAGCATTTTTACATACCTCATGTTTTGGAACTGATTATGTTTAACATAGACATCTGACATAATAACAGGGTATAAATGACAGAAAATCACAAAAAAAGCATGTTATGTCACTTTAAAGATTGAAGCTGAGGCCACATTTGACCTCTCCAATAATACAGGTTACAGATCAGACTGTTGCAACTTCAGATTGCAGGTTGTTTAAAGGCAGATATCTCATCCGTGTGAGTGATAAGTAATTAAGTAAGACAGTGAGCAGCTGAGAGGAAGAATAAAATAACTAAGAATGCAGGAAAAGCACAAATGGAACTAATAACATTAATGATCTGCAATGCAGCAATTAGTGATGTTATTAGTTACAGCTGTGTTTCACAAGTCATGTTTCCTGCTGTAAAAAAAGGTCTATTATAGAAAGTCAAACATGAAAACTTTACTTATTTCAACAGAAGTGGGATGTCCCCAAACCTTTAGTCAGGGGAAAGAAGTAAAAATGAGAGGATAATATGATGTATGAAATAAGAGATGTAGAGGAGGATGGCAAGAGATAAAACCCAAATAGACTCAGTTAAGGAGAGAAGAAAAAGTGTGCAAGGTTGACGCGGATGAGCCAGGACAGTCTTGTCTGACACACACTGTTGTAACTACACTTGCCCTTTTCCTTTTCCTCCTTTGTCTCTGTTAGGCCCTCGAGGTCCTTCTGCTTTGTCTGAGCTGTCTAACCAGATGCCTGCTGTTATTTAACAGTGCGTCCAGCTGTGTGATTGCACAGAGGCAGAGACAGGACAAAGGAAGAGAAGAAGAAACAAAGTGATAAAAAGGACAACTCATTGTTTTGTACTTTTTGTGTGCTCTATTGGAGCAGTTTTGGGACGTCATCTTGGCTGGAGACTGTCCTGAAACACCAGTCGGTTGAACTATGATGCTGTGGGGCAATAGTCTCCTCCTGTGAACCTGACTAATTCCTGCATCGCTGAAGCGGCTCTGCCCCTTTTCTCTTCTTCTTTCTCTGAGTGTGTTTACATACTGTATAGTCTACACAACTTGCAATCTTATGAGGAATTATGAGTATATTTGAGTATCTTATACTACTGTTTAAATTACGGTTTTATTTTTTATATAAGTATGTTGTCTGATTTAATACACTTTGGTTTAAATACAGAGGAGAAACACATAAATAAAGATTATATTCATTCTTACAAACAAAAGACACTTGAGGGGTCATGTTAAATTTTTATCCAGTGATGTCATTGTTGTTTTCTAAATCACACATGAAAGTCATTGTGTGTAATGGCACATTATATCATGTTACACAATACACTATATCAGTTTACACTCTCCATTATAAACACTGATAAGGACTGTTGATCCAGGTAAAGCTATTATCCCTTCTTACTTCACTAATTAGATTGAAATAAATCACCAACAAAGAAACAGAGATAAGAGGCAAATACGAAATGCTTTAAATTGAGATTGAGACAGTTGAGATGTGGATTGAGTAAAAAGGGTCCGAAATTCAACAAGAAATAAGAGGTGAAAACAATTTTGTACATTTTGTGCACAACATCTCCTTCTGGACATGATGTCAGAAAGTCAAACATTTACATTTCCCTTTGTATAATATCCAAAAAACCAATTTTTTGGCTTTAAAATCAATTCAGGCAAATATACACCTCGGTCACTCCATCTCTTAAAACATATAAGGTCAAGTAATTACTAGCAAAAATATTCAATAAATGGAAAAAGTCACATATTGATCTTTTAGCTTTAAAGTTTAATGCCATGGGAAAGACCTCCAAATGTTTGTTTTTTAAATGTCAAGTATGCCTCTTTAAATGTCCATCACTATCTAGAGTGCAGTATATCTCTCCCTGTGTCACTGGGAATGGAAATATTGTTATTAAGGTGGCAGTAACAAAGTGAAAGGAGACACAAACAACTTAAGAAAGAAAAAAAAATGTAAAATTGGTGGCAAAAAATCAGAGAAAGGGAGAAAAAAATAACAGAGTGAAAGAGGATGTCCTGTTTCTCTCCAGTCTGGGCCAGTGGGTGGAGACTCTTTCTCAGCTTTTCTCTGCATCTTGCTGAATCAAAAAATAATATTCTGCAAATAGATTCACTGGCTCTGTCACGCTGAGGCACATCAAGCAGCAAAAACTGGTCCTAGTTTCCCTTCTCTTCTCTTCTCTTCTCTTCTCTTCTCTTCTCTTCTCTTCTCTTCTCTTCTCTTCTCTTTTCTCTCATACGTTTCTGGTTGACGTCTATTCTGGAGCTTTTTAACATTTCATGGTCAGCTGATCGGAGTATATCTCTCTCTCACGCCCTCCCTGCACCTCTCTCTCCCATCAAACCTTTCTTTATATACTCTGTATTTTGCTGTCTTCCTTCTTTTCTCAGTCTTTTATTCTTTTCAGGGCTCCTACTGGCCAATGTGAGTCATTGTAACCACTGCAACTTCCACCCTCCAAGCCTCAACAACCTTGGTTGACTTCACTCCCCAACGACAAAACTAATTGAGCTTAAAATTGAGGACTGAGCAGTTCCACTTGTCTTCAGCCTCTTGGCTTCTGACCTGCCAGCTGCAAACATGCATGGGACTTTGTACTGTTTCAAGAAGCAGCACTGTTGCAGCGCACTCAGACCCACTGGTCCATTACACTGCTGTTAAACAGATTTTTTGTTTGATGTGGCAGGAGAACGTACAATAAACTCTGTCAAGCATAATAAACAATCTATATAATGTTGACTTTATGTGAATATTTATAAAATGGCAGGACATGTGGGGATCTAGACAATCTAATGGACTGTTTTCCATGTACATCAATGCATGTCCACACAGATATGTGTGTTTGTGTGAGTGTGTGTGTACATGTGCATATATGACCTCTTCTAGCAGATCTGTGCAAGGTAAGTGGGTTAAGAGGAGTGAATACATGTCAGAGTACATATAAATACATCTTTTGCTGCTGGATACTAAAACATATAGTACACATGCACATACTGTACACTCCCCCACGTTCATATGTTCCACACACACACACAGTTTCATGAAATATTAAGGGACAAATCAACTAAAAGCTATTTGTTCATCTAGTTATTTGTTGGCTTATAAAATATCACTACTGTGCACATGTGACTAAGTTTTACAAAAGATGAGGTTAAGGAATTTGGACAAACAAACAGAAGAAACTTCAGATGTTAGTTGTTTTCAACAATAGGATAAACGTCCTATGTTTTGAAGGTTTTTAGGATGTATTTCACTCCACAAACTCAGAGCAAAAATACAGATTACAGACCTTTCAGTCAGATTAAATTAATTCTGACGTTTACTTCAGTATCAGGAATTTAAAACCCACTATAATTGCATTTTTTTCCTTTATAGAGGATATATAGTTCAGTCTGGACTTGCTTGTGGAGAATAATTTCAGTTCCAATTCCATGCAATAGATCTATACATTAATAACTTCCCATTATTTGAATTGGGCAGACTCTGCAGCCTTCAAGACTCAGATTACAGCAGCTAATGCTTTAAGCTGCCTGAACATTGTTATGCGTACAAAATCAATTAAGTGACTAAATAGGTCATTTACAACTCAGCAGTGAAAATATGTGATCTTATTGTTTGTGTGTGTGTGTGTGTGTGTGTGTGTGTGTGTGTGTGTGTGTGTGTGTGTGTGTGTGTGTAGGTGTGTGTACTAGCATCTTCCTCTGGAGCTACAGTAGCCTATATTAAATGTGGTGATTGGATTAGAGATATTTAACTATAACTTTATATCGATTTAAATTTCTTTTTAAAGATAGATAGATAAATAGATAGATAGATAGATAGATTAGAATATTAATAACTCTCTTAAACAATTAAAAACATTGAAAACCTGCAATCGACCCAATTATTTTAGGAAATAAGCAGCTTGCAGGATTGAATATGAAAATGGATGCACATTTTTGCAAAACCCTGGAGCCATATTTGTAAACCATTTCACTATTCCAAACTTATCACCTCTGAATCACAGTGGTGAGTCAGGTCGCGAGGTTTGGCCCGTGGGTGAGTGGGTGGGTGAGTGTAACGCAGGGACGAAGGGAGGGAGGGGGAAGGCGGGACGTGCTGAAGTTATCCATGTCGGGAGAGCGCACCGCGAGTCCAACCTCTCCACGCTCGGGAGCGCAAAGGAAAATGTTGCACTAATCTATTCTTGAGGCTCCACAGACGTCTTTAGTAGGTTATCGACAAGATCTCATTCATTGTCATCCTCTTTTATCCACAGAAAGCATCGCCAAGCGCCGATGCATCGATGATTTTCCCCGGGAAACTAACAAACGTCCTCCTGCTGGTGCTCCTGGCAGCGCAAGGTAAGACACAGCGCGCCGTGGATCGGTGCTGGACTCACAAAGCAAAAAAGTGGCATTATACTCGTTACTATAGGTGTGACATCACTTTGAATTTATAGGTCAAGTGAACGGTTTGTTCGTTACATATGTTTTAAGTTATCTTTAGTCGTGTTACCTCCTAAAATCAGGGAAAATAATCCGTGTGTATTCCCAACCCAGAGAATGAAAAGCTTGGTAAAAACTGTGCGGATGATTTAATCTGCAGAAAACAGGCTAAACTTCACTTCAGTTTATTAACCAAGCTGGATGACATGGTTATAAACGAAACTTGAACGGAACGTGATGGTGACAAATGCAAGCACGTTTAATAGCTGCAGGTGACATATCAGTTTGTGCAATTATTCGACGTTTGCTGCTTCTTGAATATTCTGTCATCGAGAGTTCAAGCGCGCACAACTCCCAGAAAAACAGGAGCTGATGCTGAAAGTGAGAAAAGTCTCCTCCCACATTGTCATTAAGGATAGTGTGCGCGTCCTTGTGCGTGCTGCTGTTCCATCGACAACCTTTCCTATTTATTTCAGACGGACGGAGACAACTTTGTCTTCTCCATCATGAGTATTTGTTCTTATCTGAGAAAAGTCACTCGTTCCAGCAAAATATTATATCCTAAATGCTCTCAAAACTTGTAGAGTCACTGTCATATAGCAGAGAGTCCACTTACAGGACGCGCGGAATCATTTAAACAATATATTCTCACATGCACCCTGGTATCAGTTTTCTCTGGAGATGATGATCTGCGATCGTGACAAGTCACATTATAGCCGATACCTCAGGCCCTGGAGCGACTGTGAAGCACCCATCCATGCACAAAACGAGCTAACACATGCATGACATACTATATGTCTCTCCAGCTGCAGCCCAATGAGTGTCAATGCTGATTTCATCCCCGTATCTCCCAGATGTGCAGGGGATGTCCCCTTCACACACAGAGGTCAGAGGTCATTGTTAGGTGCAGGAAGGAAGAACCTGGAGCTGCTGGGATTTGTGTCGTGTTCATAAGCACTTCAGCAGGGCAGATGCTTGCCAGTAGTAGTTAGCATGTAAACTCATCCTGATGCCACATCAAATTTTAAGTCCAAAGTATAAGTAAAACTGTATGATTTCCTTGGTGGTTTAATTTAATATCAGCTAAATCGCAGCTTGGCAAGTTGTCTTTTTGTTTTTCTCTCTGTGTGTGATCCTTTTCTTTCTTTCCTCTTCCTCTTCCAAAAAATCACCTCCATGCATATTTTCTAGTTTCTAACCTCTTTTGTTCATGTAAGGCTGCCAGTCTCCTATAAGCTTTAAAACAGCTAGTTTTGAAGTGAGGTCCTTGAGTATGTCCCATGGGAGCTCAAGCAGAACAAATAATAGTTTAATGCTTTAAAACTAAACTTTTGAGCTGCGTTCACATGTAACTGAATGGTTAATTTAATCTGGAATTTCATTTCATTCACATCCGCAAAGAGTACGAAGGTTCCTTGGGAGATTGTCTGTACCATTGGGAGCACCAAGTGTAATGGGAATCCACGTGGAGGATAAAATAACTCTTTAAAGTGGTAATATGTCTTTGGCAGCACTTTTGTTCTAAGTTCTAGCTGTTGCTTCTGCACTTTCCTAGGCTGTCAGTCAAACAGTGTGGGATGTACTGAAGCGTGTTTTTCTGTTGTTGATGTTTGAGTTTCTATAGGTGCCCCTCTTTTCTCGGTCTGTTCAGGATTGGTGGGTAATGCTGCTCATACTAAATACTTGTGTCTTTTTTAGCTTGCTCCCAAATTGATGAGAAACTTTTCCTGGTAAAGAACCTACCGCTGCGTGCTTTGAGCAGAGAATGTAAGAGCTTTTAATTAATCCGGATATAGGTTGGATCACTGCTGTCTTATATGAGAATGTTGTGATTTTTTACTTTAAAGCCCAGAGTGCAGCAGTGAGTTTGTCCCGGATGTGGTACCCAGAGTCCCTCCCTTGGGAGCAGCACTAAGTGCTTTCGTATCGTCACGCTCCAGTCGTCATGAAAAAGACGCTGGCTTCACACATGCTGTAACCTGACGCAGACTCAGAGCCAAGTGGAAGGGATGTGTCTCCGTGTGACACGTGGGATGGACACCCTCGCTTGTCTCTTTCTCTACTGGAGAGATTTGCCACAGCTGACTGCTTTGTTGCTTTGCCCTTGAATTGGGCGAATTTCAAAAGGAACAAGACAATGTCAATGTGACAATGTCAATACTCTAGCAGAAGAACAGATTTTACTTATGTGAAAGGAAATCCACTCTGTGTCAATACTAGTCAGAGGCAATTCACTCTGCTATTTGGGATAAAACCCAGATAAATGAAAAGATTCTGCCCTCGTCTTCCTCTTTACCCCCATTCTGTCCTCCACCTCTTCTCCCTCCTTCCCTCAATCCCTTATTGGCTGTATGATTCTAAACAGGGCTGTGTATGCAGATAAGTGTCTGAAAAACACACATCGACACACACATGCTCCCAGTGGGGGTCTGATTAGTGAGCTACAGAAGGTATTGTCTCCTGCCATCCAGAATTGGATGATTTGTCCCCATACAGAGGAAATGCTGATCCTGCAGTCCATGGGATTGGGGTCTTTTAGTCCAAAATAGAATCTGGTTTGAGTAGCTTGGAGGTACGAAGTACAGGTTTGTACAGCATGTAGGGTTGTTATTTGGAGTTATGACACAGCCACACAGTCACAGCCTTTGGGATAAATTGTGGTGGACATCAGCATATTTCAGGACTAGACTGGTTTCTTGAGGTTTGGGATTTAGCTATTAAAATCAGTGAAACTGCACAATGCTTTTTTTCCTGCATTATCTTTAGCAGAAACAGCTAACAGAAATGTCCAGCCATGCTGGCATTATACTGATCTGAGCCGCATTATGTTTCAGGCCTGACCCTTTATCTCACTTTGCTGTGCATTTTAATAGGCTGCAGCTGCGTGTTGACAGCGTAAAGAGGATCTGCCTTTTCCGATAAGTTCTGCAGCAATGAATGCAGGCTGCCAACGATAAAAACAAAATACTCAAAGGAAGGAAAAAGTCACCACAACTGATTGTCTTAAATCAGTGGAGGTTGCGGTGTGTGTGTCTTTTCTTTCAGCAGTATTTGAAATGGTTTATATTAAGCCTCTGTTGCTTTTATCTAAGTCTGCTTGTATGCAGTTGTCTGCTTGCATCACAGCATCATCAAGAATATTTGCTGCTCTGCCCAACTTAAATGCTCTTCTGAGCTTGGAACTACAGAGCAGCTCTCTGATTTCCCTCCCAGAAGCAATATAGTTGCATTAAAGTCTTGACAGGCAATCAGTGTGTATGTGTGTTACTGTTTGTGTGGCTTAAGGACTGTGTGGTGGCTTGAGGATCCTCTTAACACGATTGTCGTGTGATTATTGCAACCAAACCCCCCCCTCCCCTTCTCTCGCACACATACTGTGTAACCACCACAGGCAGAGGCCTTATTCCACCCCCTATGGATTGGCTTAAACCATCATACTTCCCCCCGACACCACCACACACACACTTTCTATCTCTTTTCACATACACACAGACATCCTCTTCCAGACAGCCCTGCTCCCGGATTCCTCTGGGACATCTTGGTCTTCAGTGCTGGCAATGAACTGAGTCACGCTTAAGTATGAAGGGAGAGAGTGTGAGATGTGGGTTGAGCAAGACAACATAGGCTTCAGGTGCAGAGAAGGACATTCAAGCATTTCATCCCCTACTTTTTTCCTCCACTTCTCCTTCTGACCCCTGTCCATTTTCTTTTGCCTCTGATCCTCTATTGCTTTGTTGTGTTCTACTCTGTCAAGTCCATAACACACAATGCAGGCTATTACAGGTTGCAGCCTGGTGTGCTGTGACATTAATCGTCTATTTTATTAATAAATCCTTCAAAATATGCCATAGCTTATATAGTATACTGGTCCAACAGTGTAGTTCTACCTAAGTAAGCCCTCTACTATTACATTTTCCATTACTTATCCATGTCTGAGTCATGGAATAACAGCACAGCTGTTTCCTTCCTTTTGATGGATCCAGAGAAAATCTCTTCAACATGCCCTGGTTCTGCTCCAAGTACTCCTCCCATTTGGTACACCTCCTCCTTCAGAGGCACTCAGCTGGAGTGTTCTCATGCCGCGTTCACATCATATGGGACAGATGATGGAGATGGGAAAGATTCTCATGTTTACTACTTGCTGGCATTCACGTCATCAAGAGTGTTGAATGATTACAGAATCAGTCGTGTGGAGATTCAAATACTGTGCATTGACAAAATAACACCATATCCATTACACTGAATGTTGGTCTTTGGCTAATGTGCAGAATCCACATTTATTTGGTTTTCAAGCACTTCCATATTACTAAATGCCACGTCATAATTACGACTTGGATGTTGACTTCTTACAAGTTGGAAGCTTGTAATTATGATAACTCTGATATAACCTGAACATGGCATCACCAGGTTGCCTGGTAGATTGCGATTGGCTGTCTATCTGATCATCTCATTTATCACAGCTATGAATGTTCACTGGAATTCAAATGTCATAAAGAGTGTCTATCGTTCTGTTGTCCTTATTCTATCTCTGTGCTTTTCTAGGGAAACTTCATTGGAAGTTATGTTGACGTCTGAGTTCACTCTTTCTCAATGCCATTTACATGTTCACTTCTTTTGATGTTGAGTTACAGAAGACTATCACCATGTTGTCTGTTACATGATACATGCAACAACATAAGCGTGAATGTGAGGGGTGACATGCTGGAATCAGACTACACATTATTTTTGTCATAGGGTCATGAATACTGTGACATGTCCAAGAGATATATTCAAGATAATTCATAGCTTATAGATGATCAGGGAAGAGGTGCAAGGGACAGACTTACATCTTGCAGCAACAGTAACATGATTCCTTCTTCGCATGTTCCTTTCATGTGTACAGATGTGCAAAGGAAAAATGTTTTGAGCTCCTGTTGGTTAACATCACAGAACATGTAGTAGAAGTTGTCACACAAAGCAAGAGAAGGCACAAAAATTCTGACATGCTGCTCTTTTTGTCGGGGTGTTGTGAGGCGTCCCGAATGCTGCGACCAGTCTTCCACCATGACAGATAAAACAAACTCGAAGATCATTTTCGTAATCCCTCATGTCTATCAGCCATTATCTGGTTGATATCAGTCAAGTTAAAAATTTCTGACTGATTAAGTTTTGTTCTGAATTTTGAAAATAAACATATTATAGGGGTTATATATATATATTTTGGGCTACTTACATGAGCCGTTTCGCCATTAGATCACCTTTAAATATAGAGAAATGTTTCTCTTTATAAATATGTTTATTCACATATAATATCTTATTCTGACCTCAAAACGCATACACAAGTGCAAAGCAGGGACGCAAGAAGCTACTGAATTTCATGCGTCAGTGAAAAAATTCATATGCTGTTCAGAGTGAGTCAAATCAAAGGTGAAAGGACATACTGGACATAAATAGGAACATATGCATATGCAGGCACACACACACACACACACACACACACACACACAGTTACATGTATGGTCTTCGTATAGGCAATCCCTCATACATGAAGACACACATAGGTTAAAACATGCAGCATATGCATAATGGGATGGCCACAGCACAGGCAGTAATCACTGTGGATCCTCTAGTGCGTCATTCACCATGTCACAGTCAGGCCATCAAAAACCCTGGAGAGCAGAGACACGCTATCTAGTTTTTCTCTGCTTGTTCTTGCTGTCACTTTCTCCCCTCTATCTCTCCTCTCACACATACTGCCAGCAGCATATTATTGGAGGGTAATTAGTTCCTTCAGAGTGTCCACCACTCGCTCTCGGGCTCATCCTTTTAAGCACATGCCTGATCAAAGAGCTTCCCGCAAGCCACAAGTCTTTCTGCTCAGCTTTAGGCTCCTGTAGTCATGAGAGATGGGAATGGACTCACTGTTTAGCTCGCTAATTCTAAATCAATGTAGCTTTTTAAGGGTGAAATGCGTGACTGCTTGACTTGGCTTCATCCGTGTCAGAACAAAGACTTGTCACTTTGTTGCCACATCACAAAAACTGGGGATGGAAAGAGTCCACGTCTGTTAAAATGAAACACGCCTGTCATGCTGATTTCATTGTTCATCATCAGACACAAATGCGGTCTTGTCTACAGTGATTAACAACTTTGTGTTAAAGCTTTAGACAAGTGAGTTTGTTACATATACACACAGTTATTTTTAGATGTCGTTTGTGGTTTCAGGAGCAACTTTGCCCATTTTTTATATGTGCACTTGCTAGACCTTTAAGCCCTATATGGAAAACATTATTTGAATGACCTGTCTATACTTCACATATTACGTAGTATACATTCACTACAGCATGTTACTATGTCATACAGTTGCTATAAAGAATGCATATCTTCTTCATAAAACATCCTAAACCATGAATGTTTTATCACTCACTGCTTGTTCCTCTCACATGCACACTCATAAATACACTCTTGTACCACACAAATTAAATTCCTACATCTAAAACCCTTCGTTAAATACCAGGGAGTGTGGCGAGCAGTAAAAGTATCAACTGAGATGAAAGGGCAAAGGTTACAAATAACTTCCTTTAAGTGAAGGCTACTTAAGATCTCCAGTGGCAGAATAAAGGAAGGGAATTAAGAGAGTGGCTATGCTGACAGAGTGAGAGAGAGAAAAATATTGGCTTAATTTTTTTTGTCACAGTGAACAAAAGGTCCAATTAATTGACTGATTATAATTGCCCTGGTTCCCCCTCACCCAATTAGAGGCTTAAAGAAGGTTGTGGGAATGCAGCGGGCAGTTTTTAAAGCAGGTACCAAGAGCTGAAATTACACAAGTGTCTCGGGAGAGAGGCCTTTTCATTACGCTTTAAGACTCAGCTCGCCTCTGCCAGTGACCTCAGAAAACTTCTTGAGAGTTTTGGAGTTGCTCTATAATGCAACTTCTTACTCATGTAGCATTAAAACCAGAGCTGATGTTTTAATCTTTTTTTGAGTTAATCATCTTCTTACAATACTTGTTAAAATTAAGCAAAGAACTTCACTGAGATATAAGCTTGCCTGAACCTTCTCCCATATATCCACTACTCCAAATGTTATGGCCACATTGCCTTCATCTGGGTGGTGATCCTGATCAGTGCAGTGAGTCTGGTGACGGCAATACAGCTGAAAAATGTTTTGAGGAACAAAGATAACAGTGAAAAAGCTGTGTGACCTGATTTTCATTGTGTGTGCTCCATCTGAGTTTGAATTTTATACGTGCATGAGGTGCATGTGAGGTGTTTGAAAGTTAAAATTTAGTGGAGAGAGTGATTTGAACTCAGATGTATGTGTTTTAATAGATATGGATGAATTAAGTCATTGCATCATTCTGTTCATTTTTATGGTGTTAATATTGTCTGGGGTCACATATGTGAGTGTGTTTGGTCGTTGTTTTATGTGCAGCAGATGTTGTGATTATGTAAGTGTTGTGAGGGATTTTTTTTTTTAGCTCAGTAAGGTGAGGTTACCACCCCTGAGCTGTGTTAGTCCCCTGTAATGTTAAATCAAAACAGTTGTTAAAATCTCTAAAAGGCCGAAGAAGTGTTTTAATTGTGTTTATCATTTTTAGACTCTAACCTTTACATGCTTCAGATTCACGTTGCCCTCGGTCAGTCAGATACCCCTTCAAATGAACTAATGAGGGATGAGTTTCACTTACCTTGTTATTTCCCTGGCCTTTTCCCTGAACATGAGCAAATGAACAGGTCTCAGGAAATAAGAAACCAGACAGACTGTAATCTGGGAGGTCGGCATGACATCAATATAAGTGTACTCCCAGTGGCAATAAATGGAAGAACTGCTTTATGACTTTATGGACGGTGCATATGAAATATTTGTTCCAGCATATAGATTCTTAAAAAAAGATGTTTTATGAAAGTAACATCCCTATTTCAAGTTCACTTTCAATGTGAATGTGTTTGTTGTAGTGTCTTATGGCAGTGGAGAACATGCACATTACTAATATGAAAGTAGAGAACATATCAGAAATAAAAATACAGTTAACACTCTTGGGTAATGGAGAAGGTCCTGTGGGCAAATAAATTCATTATAGTTAATCCTGCTTCTGGTCTCTTCTCATTTTTGAGTCCACAAAAACAACAACCACCTCCTAATTAACTGAGCCTACACTCCATCCATGCTAGCATAGTTCAACTAGTTCAGTAGCTTGCCATCAATCATCAACCATTGCAGTTTATATTTCTAATTATATTTCATCAGTTTTTCAACTGTTACTGTGAAAATATTCTCTCCAAGACACATTTTGGGTACAAAAATATGAATATAACCTGCACAGTACTGCAGTTATTATTCCTCCTTGTACAAGTTTCAGTATTAAGACATGACATACACATTTTTGAGATATGATAATGAAGATGACGAATAAATTGACAGGGGGGAAAAAAATGTCAGTGTAAGGTTGTTAATCAGTTGCAAATGCTACTGGTTTGTAGAGAGTTAACTGACTTGCCCTGATAGAAAGTGTCCCATTAAAGGACCATGTTTTATTTAGTTGTTGTCAAGGAAACAAACCTTTTTAGCGAAAGCAAGCGTAGCTATTTGTGTATATATGGGTTGCGCCCCATTTGCCCTTTTGGTGAAGCACATTCTTTTCCATCCATCTAATGGTTCATGCAGCTTGGTAAGTGCAAGTTTTATGGTTTGGGACTAGTGCTGAATGCTGTATGCATCCTTTCTCAACTCAAAAGCTATGATGGGAGTGGTTGATGTCTAATTTTTAAAAAATGTGTTTTAATTATTGCTTTTTGTCCTCCATATTTGTGCTGTAGCGAAACTGAGCAGTCCGTATTCAAAACAGAGGAGCTGACTATGAATGTTTCCAGGCTTGACATGGACTGGACCAAACTTTGTGTCCATTGTGTTTAGTTAGCAGATGACAGAGGTGACAGGAAATGGAGGCACTTTATATGATGAAAGGAAAAGAGAAAAAAGAGGAACACAATGAAGGAAATATGGGATGAAGAAACTGTGATGAAGATACTGAAGGAGGCAGATAAAGAGAGATTATGTGTGTTTTTATGTTTTTTAGAGGTGTATAAATAGTAGAGAGGATTTGCAGTTTCTTGAAGCCACCAGCATTTCTGAGGTTGTGCTGGTGGTTTGAGTGTGTACTGTCCCAAGTGAGGCAACATTTTCTGCTTGGACAGGCGTGGCGTGGGTCTATGTGCCATCCGAGGCACCAGTGTTACTAGTGGCAGCTTTCCACAATATGACCTTCAGAGCAGCCGTACAAAGTACAGATACACTGCACATACACACACACAAACACACACAAACACACACACACTTCTGCAGACACACTGAGGCCAAAGGCGTAGCATTCTTTTTTTGTCAAAGCATCTTGTGTTTACAGATTTCTTAAAAGCTTTGCCTTCACTGTGTAAACATGCAAGTGCAATGCCTTTTATCACTCAATTCAGTCTGTCACAACCCTCACTCCACCCAGAGCAAAGAGACATTGATTAAACAGTAAAAGGGTAATTTCACCTAAGTCAAACTGAAACAGATTTTCCATTTTACCTCTTACCCTTAGTAGCATCTAGAGATGCAGATAGATTTGGCGTTATGTGCCTAGGATATAAACCATCTCTCAATGGAAGTGAAAGGAATTGAGTTTGTGGTGTTCAAAGTAAAGGATGGTGTTGTGTGTGAAATTTTCCAATGTATTTTTTAAATGCTTTACAGGAAACACCATAAACAGAATTTAAAGCTGAAGTGCTGGACATTTGTCTCCCCCTCTGGCAGTGAGAATAATTACAAAAACACTGTCGGCACGTCATAGACTCCGCCGTAGCCTACTCAGTTGCTACTGCTGCGGCTGTAAAACAGTGGATAAATTTAAATCAGAATTTGATCCATTTGCTCTGATTACATTTGGAAAGTCTAGAAGAGCTGCATAATTATATTATTTTATCCCCATTCAAGTTAGCAGAGGGCTAACCAGAAGTTAGCTGGCTATACCAGCGGAAATCTCTAGTGCGCATGCCCTGCCGATAGAGCATGTGCAGTATGCATTCATCTGGCCAGCGTGGGAATGTTAAACCGGACACCAGATAAAATCTCTGTAGCTGTACTGTGAAATACAGAGAGATTTATCTGGCGGTGATAGGCTTAATCAGCATTGTGTGAACTTGTTTGGCAAGGGCTTGAATGTAACGGATGTTCATTATGTAAAAGTTCTGCACTGCAGGTTTAATTCAACTCTATTATCACAGGAATAGCACTAGTGTTAAAAAAGCACTGACTTTGTAGAGCGAAATTGGGACTTTGCTTTGTTCTTATTCTCTTCCCATTTCTTTGTCTCTTGTCTTTCATTAGGCTGTTTTTCATCTAAGGCAGAGGACAGATTATTTCGGAGGTTGTTCCGCAGGTACAACCAGTTCATCCGACCAGTGGAGAATGTATCTGATCCAGTCACAGTGGAGTTCGAGGTGTCCATATCTCAACTAGTCAAAGTGGTAAGGGTTTAGAGAATGAATACAACAACTCATTCTCTCTAAATGAAGAAATCATGTGTATTATTATATTTTTAGAGGCATGTAATTCATCCTCAAGTTCCTCATCTCTTGCCGTCTAATTTGCCTTGTCTGTCGTCACAGGATGAGGTGAATCAAATTATGGAAACCAATCTGTGGCTCAGACATGTAAGTAATGTTCATGTCTCATCCTTCATGGGTTGGCTTCAAATTATGTTTCAGTGAATTATGTAAAGACTTCATTGTTTCCATCTGTTTATCAGGTCTGGAATGACTACAAACTGAGATGGATCCCTGTTGAGTACGACGGCATTGAGTTCATACGAGTTCCATCCAATAAGATTTGGAGGCCAGACATTGTTTTGTACAACAAGTAAGTCTGAGTACACAAATGTTAAGAGGTGAAAAGCTCTGACAATTTATCATGTAGTTCAGTCCAACCTATGTGTTAATGGATTACATGGATTACAGGACATGAAAATAATGCCACTCCACCAATTAGCTGAGCTTTTGAAAGCAGAAAAATGTTGTCAAATAACACACCTAATCTTTACAAAGAAATGTGTGCAAACTGCTGTCACTGAAATCAACTATGTCATGTGTTCACCCAGTGTGTCACTTTTCTGTGAAAAGCTAGATGATGTGTGCCATGTGTGTCACTTCTGTTCCATTTTTTGGCATTGAGGCTGTCGCAGCTGAATTTAAATAGACATCACCCATCATTAGGCACCCACTTGGCACCCACTTGGTTGTTGTAGCCATCAGTTGGTTCTGATAAATAGCTGGGCAGTAGAAACTTTAATAACTTTTTTTCTCAGTCCACATTTCTTTATACTTCTTCTGAAATGCTAATGGTATTTCAGTTATTTATGCTCACCATCTTCTGACCTTTACAGTTAAATGTTGTAATGGCCTTTAAGTGAAATGGCATTTACATCCCCTTGAAAATGCTCTCTCATAGTGCTGTAGGTGATTTCTTAGTGGAAGACAAGACCAAGGCTCTGCTGAAGTTTGATGGCACCATCACCTGGGTTCCTCCAGCTATTTTCAAATCCTCCTGCCCGATGGACATCACCTACTTCCCCTTTGACTACCAGAACTGCTCCATGAAATTTGGCTCCTGGACCTACGACAAGGCCAAGATTGACCTGGTGCTCATTGGCTCAAAGGTCAGAGGAAAAGTCAGACGGCAATTTTATTCTACATGACACATTTGCAACACAATATTCCTTTTGTAATAACTTTGCAATCATAGAAATATTAGCAGGAACATTTCAATACTGAGCCACAAATACCTTTTCATGTGATCACGTCCTCTAAAGTGGCAATTCACTTTAAACTGACTTGATTTTAAATTTTAATACACAGAAACTGTAGGTAAGAAAACAATTTTCCTACAAATAACTTCTATTCACTTCATATTTACATTTCACCAGGTGAACCTTAAAGACTTCTGGGAAAGTGGAGAGTGGGAGATCATTGATGCACCGGGTTACAAGCACGACATCAAGTACAACTGCTGTGAGGAGATCTACCCGGACATCACCTACTCCTTCTACATCCGCCGGCTGCCACTCTTCTACACCATCAACCTCATCATCCCCTGCCTCCTCATCTCCTTCCTCACAGTGCTGGTCTTCTACCTCCCGTCTGACTGTGGGGAGAAGGTCACCCTGTGTATCTCTGTGCTCCTCTCCCTCACTGTGTTCCTGCTGGTCATCACCGAGACCATCCCTTCAACGTCACTCGTCATCCCTCTGATCGGCGAGTACCTCCTCTTCACCATGATTTTTGTCACGCTCAGTATTGTCATCACTGTCTTTGTGCTGAATGTCCACTACCGCACCCCCATGACTCACACAATGCCAGAGTGGGTGAGGGCGGTGTTCCTTGGGGTGCTGCCCAGGGTGATGCTGATGAGGCGGCCTATCGACCAAGGCTGCTCCTCTTCTGCCAGTATCACAGGAGGCACGGGAGGAGCAGGAGGAGGAAGCAGCGGAGGGAACAAGAAGAGAAAGAACAGCCTGGGAGGAGGAAGTGGCACGGGAAGCGTAAGCGTTGGAGGTATCACTGGGGGTGTAGCGTGTCCACCGCTGGATGGTGGTGCAGGTGGAGGAGGGGCCTCCTCAGCTGGCGGCTCCATGAACTGTGTGGAGTATGGTGAAATGAACCGTGACATGAACCGGGATATGAACAGAAGGTGCCCCTACAGAGGCAAGGAGGTACCGACTCCTGTCCCTCCCCCAATGGTGCCCCCTCCTCCTCAGGCACACCAGACCCAGGGGCCCCAGGAGTCGGAGCTGCCCAAAGTACCGAGGCCATTGAGTGCCCCATCGCCCGTGAATGCTGTGGTTGCCTTCTCCGTGGTGTCACCAGAGATCAAGCAGGCCATCGAGAGCGTGAAGTACATTGCCGAAAACATGAGGACTCGCAACAAAGCCAAAGAGGTATCATAATAATATTTCCAGAAACGCAGGATTATTTTTTAAGAAAAATAACATTTAATCCTGAATATGAGATTGATTGGTTTGTTAAAGCCAAAACCTGTATGTTTCTTAATCAATAATAATAATTGATATAATTATATTTATCTGTCTGGCTCTCTATCCTGTCAGTTGATGGTGCTATTGCCCTCTAACTTCATTACTTCACTAATAATAATAATATTTATGTTCATATTTTCATTTCATACTAAGAACATGTGAATCAACTTCACAAAGTGACAGTAGTGTGTTTTGTGAATGTTGTATTTTGAATATGTATAAGGTATTGTTTTCTATTTTAGGTTGGAATTTTCTAATTATCTAGGTTGGAAATTTCTAATTTGCCAAAGCTACTAAAACATATTCTGCCTACCAGGACTTAAAGAAGTAAACAAACATAAATAGTTAGCCTTGTGGAGACCAGATTTTTATCCCCAGATTGAAGGTGAGTCCCCATATTTGATGATACGAACATAGTGTCCCCACTATGTACACAGCACTCACAAGACACACATAGGTGCACACACACACACGCACACACACACACACACACACACACACACACACACACACACACACACACACACACACACACACACGCACACACACAGTGTGTTATCTCTGCTAGTTTATACCTAGCTTGGTAAATGGTGCTGAAACCATTTACACGGAGCTATAAAGGGAGTGTAAAGCTGCTTGTTTGTTGCAGATGGAAGGCTTTGTGTACGCCTTCCTCACACTCTGGATGGTCCTGATATGTTTGTTGCTTCATCTCCATCTCTTCTTAGCAAAGCGCTGCTCTTTCTTTGATGCATGCAGAATAGCCATACTGCCTCTTCGATAGGCACACAATGGCATTATGGCCACTGCAGCCATGATCCATTTGTACACAGCTGACTGATCATGGAATACTTATAAACAGTATACCAAACACACACACTGTCCGTACAAATGAACCCAATAACCACATAGAAACATGGTAGTAAACATTGGTGGTTCTCTCTGCCTGTTTTACACAGAAACACACCTCATAGCCATAAAGCTCTGGTGTTGACACAGTGACAGTGAATGTGAGCATTTGTGTAATTGCTCAAAATTTCACAATTACCATTAAGGAAAGGTCACTTGGAATCTTTTAGGGAGGAGAGAGAGAAAAGTGCTATTGCATATGAATTTGTGTGCCTTGGATATTTTGTATTTTCTCTCTCTCTCACACACATTTCAGAGAAAGTTCTAAACCATCTACTTTCCTCTCCTTAGGTGGAAGATGACTGGAAGTACGTCGCCATGGTCATAGATAGGATCTTCCTTTGGGTTTTTGTGACAGTCTGTGTGCTGGGAACTCTGGGACTCTTCCTTCAGCCACTCATCAGCTTCTTAAAATGAGACACTTTGGTCTTTGTCTTCTTTCTCTTTCTCTTTTTGTCTATCTCATCCTGTCTCTGTAACCCACTTGAATTACTGTGGGAATTATCCTTCCTGCAGCTCTCTCACATCAAACACTGGACTCTCTTTATTTCTCCTTTTCTATCTTTTTTGTCCCTCGTCTTTCACTATCTTGTTCTTCTGCGGGACTCTTATCGTCAGCCATCACTTCTTAGCCCTCAGCTGTCTGTTTCCTCACATGACCTACCCAGATTACCCCAATTATCCTTTGCCTTACCCCATCAATGCACATGCAAGGCTGTTATCCACTTTCCTCCTCTACGTCACTATTTTTTCAGACATCTCATCAGACATCACCTTTCCTTTCTTTGTTTTTCTCCTCTCCTGTGCCATGCTATGACCTCCCACTGCCTATAGCTTATTTCTCTCCATCACTCTTATCTTCATCTCACCCACTGTGTCCATTCTACTCTCACTCTATGTGCTTTACTGAAAATGTCAACTAAGTCGTTGTTATTGTACAGTCTGTACATTTTTTTTATTGTAATTACTATAGAAGGCCCTCTCAGAATGAAAAAACAACAAGAAAGAAAAATCTGAATATAGACATTGAGAGTTTTACAGTAGCACTTTGTCATTGTAAGTCAGTGCAATAAAGACAATACGCTTTGGAGAAATGTGGTACAGTACTTTTTTTTTTCAATACCTGCAATCACCTTTCTTGTGTCTTTGTACAAATCTCTGTAAAATACAAGTGAGTAATGCATGGCCTCTGAGAAGGACACTGGCTATTTCTGTACACACATGGTACTGTGTTTTCCACATGTGGTCACAATAAGTATAAGTATGCATCGCGCATGAATTCACAACAGTGCAAATGTACAAGGTATAGAGACTCTTTGTATTGCACAATGTAGATTAAATCTGTAAAAAGACTTAAAATGGCCAAACTGTCTCAAGTCATTTCTAATAATAAAGAAGGTCTCAGACTCAAACTGTGTGGAGTTTGCGTGTTCTCCCTGCGTTTGTTTGGGTTTTCTCCAGTGCTCTGTTTCCCTCAAGCAGTCCTAAAACATGCAGGTTAAGTGAAATGGAGACTGCATGCTGGGATTGCCCCCATGAACCTTATCAGCATAAGATGTAGAAAGGAGATGGATGAATGAATGGATGTTGAAAAAAAAGAAAAACGCCATATCAAAAAGGCCAGAATCAAGTATGACAGATCAGTTTCACATTAAATACTTATTAAAACAAGATTGCATGTATGTTAATGTCTGCCTGTCTACATGTTGTAGTCCTGCTTGAGAACGAAGGCCCTCTGACCTCATGTGTAATTGCATTAAAGTGTGTATGTACAGATAATGGCAAAGGGTATAAGGAGAGGGAGAGATGATGCAGAAGGAAGAAAGGAATGAGAGAGGGAAAATGGAGAGAAAATATATGAAACCATAGTGTAGTTACAGTTACCAGAATAGGTCACTGGAAAGGATCGCTGGTAGCTTATAGGCGAAATGAAACTGTTATTTTCCTTTTGAGGCAAAAAATGTCCAACACAGGATTTGGATAATTGGCATGTTGGTCAACATCATTAACTGCTGTGAACATATAAACATAATAATTATCCAGTTTCCAGTAGATCACTTGCTGCAGTGCTCCTTTTTTTCGTTTGCATTTACTATGTTGAGTGACAGCAACTTGCAATAACTAAATAAGAGCACTGACGTTTTAGCAACCGAGTCTTAAGGGTTGACATACCGAGGATATGTGTCGCTTTTTTAAACTCTCAAGTGTCAGATTGCATTAGCATTTCCATATTTATTACAAGAGAGAGATGAAACAACTGTGGTCCTTTTAATATTTCAGTAATAGATGACAATGAAAGCAACTGTGAAGAGTATTGCAGCTGATTAAAAGAAGACTTCACAGGACCTTTCTGTTCAGCACCACAACACACAAGCAATAAGATGGGCAATGCAAATGCAGTAACTTGAATTTAATTTTTCCTGTTGTTTGGCAGCTCTGACTGGGTTTGGTTCAATGCATCATTCTTGAGTCAATGGCTGAATATGCCATAATCAGTGTGTGTGTTTTGAGATCCTTGAAAACATTTCCAAATGGATTTTTGATTAAATCATTGGCCATTTATTTAGCTTTTACTGCAGCTATTTGCAAATATTGCAAAAGTAGAATATAATTTTGCATAGTTACAGATTTGTATTGCACTATTGCACAAGTCTTTCACTTTTATCAAGCTGCACTAGAGCCAATGATCTGTCAGTGATACATGGGTGATTCTGATGTTTGTGTTTTTAAATTTTGTCAAAATTTCCCAAAGACCTGTAGCATAGCCTGTATTATTAGTATGTATGTCCATTTAATGAAGAAACCAGTGGAACTAACAGTGATAAACTTGTGACTGGAAAATCCCCTGAGAAATATGTGTGAGAAAGTGAATGGATATTGCTCAGTCATTCACATATAATGCATCTTTGAGCATCAACTTCTGCAGCTGGGTTTCATAATAACAGGACAGTGAGACCAAAAAGGTGCATATTGAGAGGAGGGCACAGATTTGGAGGATTTGACAAATGAGGCAGAAAACACCAAGAGGGAGGAGTGATAAGAGGAAGGGGTGAAGCTGGCGAGAAACTCCAAAGGTCCTTGCTGACTCTGCAGGGGTCCTAATTTCTATCATCATATAAAAACTCCAAGTGCAGGTACTTTCAAACTAGCATGTAGTGAACAGAACTTACAAGTACCCATGTGTTTGCGTCAAGTTCAGGTTATTTTTATTCTATTTAACATTAGTAAAATGATCAATTTACTTATTCTACTCATCATTTGGTTCATGGCTATGGCTTATTTTTGATTTATTTAATGGTTTATTTTATCAATTGTAGTTTTGGACATTGTAACTGCATATAGTTAAATGCAGTTACAATATCCAAAACTACAATTTGTTCAACAACTGTTATTTTAGTGGACAGTGTCAATTCAGGACAGTGTCAATGTGAAGACACACAGACACACGTATTGATGCACATTGGGTGAAGCGGCCCAAACCCATCTCCAAAGCAAAAAGCACAGCAAAGCATTTTTCTTTGAAGCTTCTCTCTTTTTCTGACTTATCCCTCTCTTGCCTTTCCTCTATCAAAGGTCACGGGTGAGTCTGAATGTGCCTGTCAGCACTGACATACACACACACACACACAGACACACACACACACACACACACACACACACACACACACACACACACACACACAAACACACACACACACACACTGAAATTTCAGGGTGATGTAGGCACATCATGCAACTCTTTCCCCCCTGAAGTCAGATTGGAGTCTGACTCCGTCTTTGAATTGGCCTACCCTGTGGCTCTCTGCAACTCAACCACTCACACTTAATCCCCGCTTGCGTGCACTGAATGAGCGTGTGCACGTTTCATGTGTGTGGGGAAGAGGGGAAGATTACACATGTCACCTGGGGAAGTGAGAGCGAGAGTCTAAGACAGTCTCAGTGTGTGTTTATGTGAGTCCATATGTGCAGCTTGGATCTTCCTACTTGCAGATTATGGAGTGGATTGAATCTAGTTATAAATATGGAGATGCAGCAGCAGCAGAAGTAGCAGCAGCTGTACTACAGATGTACATAGTATCCCATCAGTCTCAGTCTACTGGCTGACAGGGTCACATTAGCGCCTGGCTGCCACAGAATGAAGAGATCAACCAGAGAACCAGCTATTCCAGCTATGTCTGGACAGTATTTGTATGATGCATGCAATTTTCCTAACTGGCTCTCGCCCAACTTTCTGAGATTCTCTTCAAAATTTTAACAAGGAATTAAATAGTCTGACAATGTTATTCTTAACACTTAACACACCACCTGTCCCTCCTAAACAAAGGTCCTGATATTTTTGGCTGTCATAATATTTTCAGAAAGACACACAGGATGGGCTGGGAGTTGCTTTTGAAAGCTACATCCGAATTTGTAATGGTGTAAGTTTCATATTTGAGCGCTGCGCATCTTTCTTGAATGATTGGACTTCAAGTATTTGGTGGCAGTTTGAGCAAAGCAGAGCACAGCAAAGCTCTGGGTGCTAAACTGAGGGATAATACATTATTAAGCCAGCCACATGGATGAATATTTTACACGATTCTTCGCTGTTGACGCCGACTGTTAGCATCGAGCTCCTGGATAGCAGGACTCCAAGATGATGGACTTGTCACAGAGAGTGTGTGTGTGTTTAGGATTTAATTTCACGTTTTTCAAGTTTGCTTCTTATGATTAAGCTTTTGGGAAAAAAATGTATAATTGTGTTACATACTTCACTTGTTTTACATCTTTCATGCACTTTCTAAAAACACCTTGTGTGTGAAATCAAATGGCGTTTTTTTTTGCCCCTTCTGTGTCTCTTCCTCTGTATTTCCCTTTCAGTCTTCCTACAGTAGTTTGGGGGATTGAGGATGTGTTGTGGAGACATCTGCAGTGAACTAGAGCATGCTGGGAAAAGTTGGGGTGGGGTTGGAGGGTGAGATGGGGGCATACTGCAGAAGGGTAGATGGTGAATTAGGGTAGTCTCTTGTGTCATCATGAGCAGAAGGGTATGTGCCTGTGGCCAGTCGACCATGGATAAGTAAAGGAGACTCTCTTCTAAATAATTCATTCCAATGGGAGCCTTCTGAACACACACACACACACACATATACAGGGTCCTCTCCCACACATAAATAGTTGCTTCTTGAAGTAGAATATTGCGCGCGCACACTCACCGAACACACACTCACACATGCTCAGAAAGAGCAGGCTTCTAATTTTACTCTCTGATGAATATTTATAGATGGATGAAGAAACATTGTCTTAGAATTTAAAAGAGCATTTTGGTGGAACAAGAGAAAATGCTTCTGGCACCGTGTTGGATTTGAGAGCAAACATCACAGAAATTTAAAGTTATCATCGAGAGAAATGCATACTGTACTTTGATTAAGGGGGAAGTCTGCATGTCTGTGCAGCATGTTATTTTCTTTTTCACATTAGAGAAACCATTTTTTGCCTTGAACTGTGCTGAACAAGAAAGGTGGTAGGGCATATTATTTTTTCCCTTAAATCTTCCCTAAAATGATGATACTGGATGCATTGCTGCTCATTATCACCCTCAGATAACGAATTTATTCTGTTTGTGTTGCTAATGTATTTATTCAGCGCTGTTTTAAAAAAAAATACATATGAGGTTATGACAACATAAATTAAAAAAAAAAACAGTATGAAGAAATGCAACCCACACTAACTTACCATTTTAGGCTACTGTTGCATTGTCAAAAGAGCATGCTAATTCATGCAGAGGTGGGGCCCTCATGTTTGTAAGTACAGAGACTACCTGCTGAGTACTGAGGCAATTAACGATAAATAAACAAATATACACACACCTGTGGGCCAAAACATTTGACACAAAGACAGAAAAATAGAATGAGGAATGAAGAAAGAACCCTTCATTGTTTAAGTACTTTGTTATTTTTTGTGTGTGACAGCATTGAAAACTACCCAAACCCCTAGGACATATGATCCATGTGGTGCTCTATAGGCAGAGGATCAGCACCCTGGACAGCAACAGCAGTGATCAGCCCTGCAGATGCCATTTCAGCACCTTGGACAGCAACTGGAACACAGAACAGAGCAAAACCCTGAAATCCCACATCACCTGAGAGCACCGTGACATAACTTCAGTCAATCAACTTTATAATCCATTATTTGGATTATGAAGGAAGCAGTGAGGCAGTCAAAAAGTCTCCAATTCACACCCTTTTCCTGTATCACCAGAGAGACTTATATTAATACAACAACCCTGAGTGTTTTTGGAGTCCTTCTTTGTGTGTGTGAGTGAATGTTGTCCCTCTGACAATAAAATAATATCTTTATATTATTACGGTCTCTCACATCTGCTCAAACAGGCTTCCTGAAATGATACTCTATTTTCACAGAGCTATAAAAAATGCTTTGGCAAACTCTCAGAGTTTCAAAACACAGTTTGTGTAGGCTGATATGTCATGCTGTACCCAAAATAGCTGAAATTTTGGGTGATGCTCCATCGAAAATACATCAAAAACTTGAAAGGTGGTTGTAAAAGGTTTGTAGGTTCCGTCTTCATGGAGAAATTGACTGTGGGTCTGCTGAAGTCATGTCAGTTAAAAGGAATCCCAAATGTGTTACAGTTGGCAAAAAACGTCAGCAATAGGTCCAAAGAAACTTCTCAAATCTGTCATGTTACATAATCTACTTCTCGTCTTCCAATTCATGCCCTCAGTATGTTGCAAACACTCAGTTTTGTACAAATGTAGCTATATATGCTACTTCTAGTGGCTTTGAGAAGAACAAGGCCTGAACTGGAAGAGCTTCCATAGTTGTTAGAGTTAACACATGTACCAAATCTACAATATTTCCTTTTAGATTTAGCACAGGGTGATATATGATTTTATTGATGATTATTATTAAGTGTATAGTGCATCATAATTTAACAGAGGGATAACAAATCTTTACAGGATCCGTTGGAGGAAAAAGCTATTGTACATTTCTAAATCCAACATTTTTGGATTAGGAGTATAAACTTGGTACAAATGGGTGGAGATGTTATTGTCCTGCCTACAATAAACAGCAGTTAGACTGATTTTTGGGGGCCACAACAATTGTTCTTGTTACATTATCTGCTAATGTGGTCAGCAGTTTACACATTCAACTTTCCATTTGTATGTTAGGAATCAGGATGAGGATGTAAATACAATGTGAAGTCTTTTGCCAAGAGCTCCAACAAGTCAAGAATTTTCTGATGCCATCGCTACAGCTTCATGTGAATGTGACACATTGCATATGTGGGTGCATGACAGAAGGTGCCTCATTATCTGTCTGTCTTGTCCAGAGGCAGATGAAGGTTACACAACATTTCTGTGACTCTAGATGAGAAATGGAGACTAATTTCTCCCGGGACAGCAAGCACTATGAACTCCTCATGGGCACTGACACACAGACAGACAAAGAGAAAAGAAACACACACCCAGCCCATTCCTCACTGCTGACATCCCAGGGTGAAAAGCCCTGAGGAGCAACCACAGCACAAGAACACACATATTGTACATACACATATACATACAGTTGTATAGCTGCACACAGACAGACACACAAATACACAGCATGCACAGGCATAAGAAACACACACAAAATTATGCAAATGCAGATTTACATACATACATATTGGCACACCACACAGGTGGACACACACACACACACACATGCGTGCACACACACAATTATGCATATGTGCACATCACACATGCACAAATACATACACATGCAGTACATAGAGACACTCATGCATATATGCACAAATACAGATGAGACACACAAAGCACAGCTGACTCACATCTGATGTCACATCTGACAGCATCTTTGGTGTGCCAGAGTTTATTCAATCTCTGCCAACTGGCTCGGGACTGAAGTGTTCTGACAGACACACACATATCCACACACATGCACACGCAGACATACACACACAATGGGGGTGCACAATACAATATTTCAAGATGTGTTGAAATACAAAAATATGAGTATAGTTGTGGAAAAATGGATGGTATATAAATCTTATCGATTATGCCTCCCAAAGGGTCCACAGTTCATACATACAATAAATGCCAGAGGGCTCATTTAAATTACATACATCAACACTGTGACCTGTCAGTGGTTTTGATTGCTCCCTGAAATACTGTTTAGTTTAAAAGTGTGTGGACATTGTCATACCAACAAAGTACAGAGATGTGCTTTGTATCTTACTGTAATAATCTTACTGTACTTTAAATTCTCATCCAAGCATCCGAGCAGGCTTCACTTGCATAATAAAAAGATATATTTTATCATTTAAAAGATTATGTAATCTGTGTTTTGTACTGAAATCTTAGAAATGCAATACAAAAATTAAGAAACTGTTAAATTTGAATACATCATATTTGCACATTTTATGTCTAATAAATAACTGCTGCCATCACTTAGGACTTAGTAGGTCACTGGCTTACGTTAACCACCTGGAGACCCTAATTTAAACCATATCTACTGAATACCTGATCCCAACCCTTACCCATGACTTTAACCTAAAAGTTCATGTCTTTTGTTGCCAAAAGGAATGTGAGTCCTCACAATGTGATTGTGTGAAAAGATTTATATCCACACAACATGAGTTAGACCCAGACACAGACATTGCAATATTATTTTACCTTGTTGTTGCACATGATTGTTGCTCTTCAGCCATTCCTACGTTATCCGAAGGAGACAGTATTGTAATACTGCCTGCCAGGCTTGAGTTTCAAACCATCAGAGGCCTTTTCTTCTCATCTCGTCAGTCAGATGAAAACAAAAGGAAAATCACTGTGAGCCATCTAGATTGAAGTATCATGTTAGTGGTTGATAAATATTTTGTGTGTGTGTGTCTGCTGAGTGAATAAGCTTATTCTGTGACTAACTTTCTCTCCCCTCAATGGTGACTGATGTTGTTATAATTGACATTGGACCCTGAAATTCCTCCATCCAGTACTTTCCCTCTTCTTTCTTGTCTCTGCTGTAACTTTTGACAAAATTTCCAGCGACTTTTTTCCTCTTAGATCTGGTCAGAATCTTTCCATCAAACTTTTGCCACAGATTTTTTTTGGCACTTTAGATGATTGAAATATCAAATAGCTCGCATATTATTGATGAGTGGAGATTTTTTGCATCAGATCACTTTAAAGTTCGACTGATTTTGAAAGAAATGCATCCTCTATAAGCTACTTTGAGTTCCACTGATAAAAAAAGCTTTCAAGTTTATCAGGTTATCATTTAAAGTGCTGGTGGTAGCATTAGAGGGCTAATAGTATTAGCATGTGTGAGACCAAAGACTTTGTGTTTTCCTTTGAAGCTTTTGTGAGATTTGACTTCCTTTGCTGTATCCCCATCCTGCTTTTATCACCAGTTATTTAAAATCCTTAAAACAACAAACAGATTAAGATTAAACCTGTGGGCCTTAGGAGACAGGGCTGTTCCTCTTATTTATTCAATATATCTGCACCAAGTCCAATTATGTAGACTTTAATTATGAGCTCAACAACAGCCAGCAGAGGAAACAAAAACAACAGCAACACCACAGCGCACACTCATACACACAAACAAGCTCTAACATTTTGGTAAACACACAGAGATTCAGAAAATGTATTCTCTCACTTTCAGTCTTCTCTCTCTCAGTCACACATTAACTAACACAGACAAATGCACACACACTGTGCAGCTGCCCACAGTCGTCTGGGAAGGGACCGGCAGGTTTCCAGCCCGCGAGAATTTATGTTTCCAAATGATTAGAGGCGAGGCGGACGGGACGATCTCGGAGGCAGCAGCTGCCCGCCCCACGGCTCCAAGTGGAGCAGAAAATCAGGATAATTTCATTGTGATAATCAGCCTCCCGTTATCCCCGTCACTTCAACCCATGGACGAGAGAAGAGGAAGAGCATAGGGGAGAGGGAGTGTATGACAGAGAAAGAGAGAAAAGGAGAGAGAGAGAGAGAGAGAGAGAGAGAGAAGGAATAAAAATACAAAAGAGAAAATGTTTGCTTCATGCCTGGTTAACTACAGAATATATACGTGTGAGTGTGTGTTGGAGTCTGCGTTCTTCTATATTTGTATGTTGCATGGTTGTCATAGGGCACTTACATTCATTCCCATATTCCTCATTCTGTCTCTTTAAGAGGGCTAGTTCACTGAAATCACATTTTTTTTTTTTGCTGTATTTAGCCAGAATTTAGTACTTGCAGAAGTTTTGAGATATTGGTCTTTGAGATTTCTGATGACCCAATGACCCTGATGACACCAATGTGTCCACTTTCCAGAAACAAACTGGTGGTTGTGTGGACCTCTAGAGTAAGTCATACATTGTCTCATTGTGAAAGACATGCTTATGTTTTTTTAATTTATTTATTCACTGCTTTCAGTCTAACAAACAAATTTACTTTTTGCATCAATTTTACTGGGGTGGTGGCACACATGGACGTACGTGTCCATGCGTTTTCCATTTTCTGACACGTTTGTGTCCAGATACTTTTATGGCATATAGTGCAAATACATTACTAGTCAAATCCTAACCAAACCTTGGGTTATTATTTTATAGATCATGTGCTGTGCAGCTCAAAGAGGGTGGGTTTGCATTCCAACCAAAGACAACATCTTATATTATACACGTCTTATATTTGATTTGAATTTGTTACTTGTGTGTGAGGGTTTGTGTTCGCTTTAATTGTGCAAAACAATGCTTTTAATATTTGTTTTATTATAGTAAAGAAGTAGTCAAGCTTGTAGATACTCAACTAACTTATAAAACTCATCAACAGCGTGTTTCTCACCTCAACTTAACATTTTCCACACTCTCCTGGAAGTGAGTTGGTTGCACAGTACAGATTTCTCAGCACACGTCTTTATCAAATGTGTTGCTATTCTCAGCTGTTATTTATAAAAACCACCCCTACCATCGCTATCAGTGTTTGTTTGTGTGGGGGGATGTTAATGAGTTTATGTTTCCCTCTAATGATTTTGTCCTCGCCACAATCTATGTCTTTTTCTTGCTCTCATTCTTTTTAAAATTCTCTCTCTCTTTATTTGTCCTTTACACAGGTGGCTAACTGCAGTGTCACTCATAAACATCTGTTTGTTTGTGTCCTCCTAAAATTCACAATGTGATCAAAACATTACATAATTGATTAATTATGTAAGCTAATATCATAATTAATCTTTCCTCCTTCTCTCTGTCAGCACCAGTGACACAACATTTGGTCATTCAATCTGCTGCATTGAATCCAATACCTCACACACGCACGCACACACTGGTCTCTGGTGATGTTCCCATGAGTCTGAGTGTGAGTACTTTCACACTTGTTCTGTCTATAGGTGCGTTATTGTAGATGATCACACACAGAAACGTATCCTTGAGAGACAATATATTTCTGGCTGACACTTGAAACATCTGTGACACAAGATAGTGTGTGTGCTGGCTGAGTCTCCAGGAGTCCGTTCAGAATCAGAAACTGTCTCTCATAGCAACTGATTCACTGATACGACACAACAGACTTCACAACATGGAAAACATCTACACAGATTGTTTGTATGTGTGTGTCTGCATGTGTGAGTGTTTCATCCTTGTGAGGGCATGTGCAAGGTGAATGCTTTTTTATATTTAAGTGTTTGAATTCTGTAGTTGTGATCCAGCCTCCACCTTCCCCATCTGTGTGTGTACAAGCTTTGAAAGGGGTGGCAGTATTTATGCTTTGATTGATGTGAGGTTTTGAATGTCATTTTTTTTTATACTGAAGCAGGTGGCTTCATATGTTTTGTTCCAGAATTTCATATCCATTAAACCACTTTAATTAAATATTCTGACTTTTCTCTTATTTACATCAGCAGCATTTTGACACTGTAAAACTGAAAAGAATGGATAATTTCATGTGTAAGTAATATGTGCATAGAAAATAAACTTTCATTCCTGGTTTTATTGTTGTATGTAATAGGTAGAGAACATCACCTACCTGTGAGTATCAGTAACAGCAGATGAATAAAATCAGTTTCAGGAATTCAAAACTAAATCCCACTGTAGTACGAAGTCTATAATATTGAAATTAAAACACACAAATCGTGATAATGTCACCACAAACATGATGACACTTGAGCACAAACATGCTCTGATGGGAATTTTACAGAGGTTTTTCACTACTTTCCTCTTCTCTAAACCTGTGACCATGAATAAAATCGCAGCTTTAGACCATTATCTATTTGGCTATTCGTTTCCTGTTGACTTTCCAGAAAAAGGGTCTCATATGATATCACCTCTGAGTGCTCACTGATGTGATGACCTGGTTTGCTCCTATTAGCGCTCTCCAGTGGACACGCGACGCCAGTGACATGAACATCCATCACTGATTTTGATGTCACAACATCTGCCAATTAGACTATGTCCTATTACTCTATTGCTGGGGGCAATACCGTCTACGGGGAATTAAGTACTTTATATGTCGCATGATCCTCGAGTCTTAAGCCACACGCCACAACAATTACAACTCCACCCCACTAATATTCAACATTTCTAAAAGGAAACATTACAAAAGTCTTTTTTCGCATTTTTCGCAGGATGATACAGGACTATTGTAAGACACGCGTATGAAATTTAAAGCACAAGATCACAATGAGGTTACGTTTCCTTCCAAGTCCAGAAATGATAACAGTATTTTTATACACTTTATGTTGTAAAAAAAAAAAACAGTTTATATGCTGGACAGCAGCACTACGGAGATAAAGATAAAAAGATGTTTTATGGTTTAGAGCGGCTTTTAAACTCCACCCGTGCTCCTCCTCTCCTCCTCCTCCTCCTCCTCTTCCAGAGAGCCGCCCCCCGTCCCGCTGACCGCCGCCCCCCTTGACGCCCCGACCGGAGTCACAACATACGGACACCGGCCACATGCGCCTTCACACCGGGTCCCTGCCCTCTGTAAAACGACGGCAGAGGTCTTCTTTTCCGCATGGTTTCGAGTACCTGCTACTGATGGGAAACCTCGATGTCTTTTCCATCTCGGTGTGTGTGTAGTTCTCTCCAGCAGAACAGCCGTCAGTAACGGGAGGCTGCACCAGCTGAGCTCAGTCGGACCAGGACATCATCATGAAGTTGGCGGTCCTCCTCCTTTTTTCCTCTCTCCTCCTCCTCTCCTGTCGGTGTCCTGCCCGCTGTCCCTCGCCAACATCGCCGGTAAGCAAACTTTGACAAAAATACACGTTATTGAGTATTTTTAGGCGACAAGATCATAATCGACAAAGCATGTGGTGCAACGTTTTTTTAAAGTCTTATAAAGATTTAAATCAACTCCGCATAACCTTTGATGACCTTATCACCCATAACCTACTCTCGCTCAATACTTAGAGCAGGTTATTGCTACTTTGCAGCATTTTCTTACTTTGTTACTTTCACCATATGTCCTTTTTATGTTATTATTCTTCATTTTGCTCCTTAAAATCAAAGAGAGTGGGCTGTTTGTACTTGGAGAGAACATTTCTCTTTCCTTTACACACAATATAAGGACAGAAATTGAAATTGTTCAGTATGCCCCTCAACTTTTGTCTGACAGATAGAGGGAGTGCTGACAAAGTCATACTGTTTCTGGATGTTTAGTTGTAGGACGTGGCAATACTGGATTTGTTTTGTTACTCTGATTACTAGTACTGAGCAAGAGTTATCACCCCACGCCCCACTGCACTTCTGCATCAATCCTATGAGCTTTTAAGCAGTATATCAGCTCCACAATAATGTGTTAGGGCCCAGCTTTGTCTCTGTCCTTTGATCTGTCATCAGACAAACGGAAACAGGTGTCAGATATCAGTGTCCAGCACTCAGCAGCCCTCACTGAGTCCTTGAAGCCAGACACAGAGGTGATCCAATGGGGGTGAAAACTCCTACAGTCGTTGGTTTTATCTTCATATGGTGTATACTTTACATTTATTCACCCATGAATCCAGCCAGATGATGTCAGCCAGACAGAGGTGAAACCAGCATCTCTCTTCTACCACCACTCTTCCTCCCTCACCCTCACCACACACATGCACTTGACGTCCCCTGTGTCTGACATTATAACTGTCGCTTGTGAATGTTACTGTCTTTGTCCCCCCGGAGACATCATATTGCCTGAGGCTGACTGATGTGCTGACTGCCCAGCTTCTGGACGCAGTTATTCTATCTCTGTCTCCTCCCCCTCCGTTTGTAACTCTATACAGAGCTGTATCATTCACTCTTCATCCTCTTTTGTGGTCTGATATATCCACAATACCTTCCTGTATACGCGGCTTGAGGACTGAAGTTCTGACTGCTGTGATTTGACGGGGGAGAGGTCATACTTTATGTCTATTTAGGGATGAAGATTACCTGGATTTGGAATGAAATGACTGGTTTTATACTTTTTCTTCTGTTGAGTGACATAATTATACACGAATAAGTATTTACAAATGAGATTAATTTGCTCAATTTGTTCATTTACACCCAGCATAACACTGTCTACAAGTATGACAATAAATCCATTAGATGAATTTCTTTTGTAAAACTGCAAATTCATTTTCCTCAGCTGTCTTTCCTATTTCCAGTTAATACATTTCCAACAAGACTTGTGCTCAGTGAGAGGACTGTAAATGTTTAAACCAATTACAAATGCGCTTGTGCTGTTGGGCTAAACTTTTAATTAGCAGCCAAACACGTCATTTAACATCAAACAGAAGTTAATGAGCACAGCCACAGACATGGGTGAAAAGAATACTAATAGAAGTGCTGTTTGTTGACTTGACTCAAGAGTATCACAAGATCAACAAGAACATTACTGAAGAACAAATACCAATAAAAAAAAACAACTCTCAAGACTACACTAAACTACACAGTTTTTACTACACAGAATTAGCATATGTAAAGGCCAATAAGCACTATCAATCAATACCTATCCAGTTAACTGGTGTTGTCCAAAGTTGTAACCATCATCAGCACTTTGAAAGGTCACCGAATGAGGGAGATGTTCAAGGTGAACTTACTTTGAATGTCTAAATGATGCTTCTGCCAACTAGGAATGAAACTAATGATTGTTTTCATTACTGAATAATCTGTTTATTATTTTCAATCAATTGTTTCGTCTAAAAAATTCTTCTAAGGTAGTTGATACAGAGCTTCTCAACTGGCAGTAGTGTTACTGATTTTATGATGTTTCTAGAAAATTAGAGCAGGTACTCAAATACAGCAAGTACCAGCAAGCATTTAATTCACTGTAATTGTTTGTTTTCACCCCTGTCACTGAAATGGCAGAAGCAGGGTAGTGATGGTGGAGGACAGTAATAACAGCAATGTAATAATGAGCAGTTGTTAATCCACCTCACTCCTCTTCGTTGAAGCTCCAAGTGAGTTTGTATCCTTGGCGGAGATGGAGGATGCCCTGCTGAAGAACCTTTTCCAAGGCTACCAGCGCTGGGTCAGGCCAATTCAACGCGCCAATGACACTGTTAAAGTACGCTTCGGACTCAAGATCTCCCAGCTGGTTGATGTGGTGAGGATGAATGCACATCTACATACAATAACATACCCACACTCTTCTGTGAGGATATTTAGTGTCTTCATGCATTCCCAACCCCTTACTCTAATAGCACATACACAACTGAGACTCAATCCTTACCTTTAGCTAAACCAAATCCTAACAATGTCTTAAACTAATGGCCCCACCAGTGGATGCATCACTACAAATATATGTTGCACAGCTGAATCTTCCACCAAACCCTCACAAACCTTCACAAATTGAGATAGAGGTAGGTAAGGTAGACTTCTAGACTTATTAATGAGGCCAATCACATAAAAATGTTTATTTAAGTACTTAATGTCATTGTGGTTTGAATATTTTGTTGAATGTAAGCATTTTATATCATCAGTGACCAGATGTAGAACATGACATACACCATGGAAAGTTATGATTTTTCTAATTTTGAAGCTACCTAAGGGGAAATATAGTTGGAGATTAAAGGGTTAAACCCAACTTCTAACCCCAACAAACCTAATCATGGCTCGGATGTTAAATGGTAAGTCTGGTGATACTCTATATTTTATGTGTTGTCTGCAAATCACACAAAAATACCAAAACCAACAATTAATTATTATTTTAGCTTAATTATAGCTTATTCCTCTGTCCCACAGACCTTCAAACTATTAAATCACATATTGCATAGTTTATTCTGAGTCACTCCCACATACACTGCTGCTGTAATTACTGCTATCTCACCAAATCTGTGGCTGAAAATAGTCCCCATTAAATGCACCATTTACTTCTGTTTGGCTTAAGTTCGCTAAAGTGCCCAGCTGCTTTTGGAAATCACTTAGCCTTTAAAAAAATTACAATATGTACTTGTAACATGTTTTTAAATATTTAAATCTTCAGTAAGAAAAAACAGGCTTGGGGCTGAGAGTCGCAGACTGGGTGATGAAGTACTGAGAGGTGGACTAACGCATTGTTGATTTTGGTCTTTTCATGGGATTTGTTGACAATAACAAAAGAGATGAGGACTGAAAAAAATACACAAAAGAAGATAAAAGGAAAACCACTCAAATGCATCAATAAAATGGTAAAAAAAAAAAATGAACAGTTTCTCTTTATAATTGAGAACAAAGGTTAGGTGTGGTAGGTTCCCATTTGATTCTAATGTATGAGCAGTGTTACTGTCCATGGTGCTGAAACCAAACAGACCACTGGCCGCGTCACTATGTGGAGCTTTCCGTGGTCCTGAAATAGATCTGGAACACTCTCTTCACATCTACAACCACACAGTCTCTCTCTGGAGTGTTCCTTTAATATTTCAAAGGCTGGCTCTGATAGGTTGAGATGGTTTAGGTGTTCAAGAGGAGAAAATGGAAGATGCTAATGGAGGAGCCACGCTTCTCGGCTTGAAATATTCATCTCAACCAGTTTAGATTGAACTCTTCATCCATCCAACTAACACATATGCCGGGCAAAGACAACCAATGATGAATTAAACAAAAGTCCTTCATGGCAAAAAAGGTTTAGATTGATGATTTGCTGGATTTTAGTAAAAAGAGAGGGACAGAGAGCTAACTGCTAACAGCTACAGTAGGGTACACTTTGTACTGCATTGTCCCCAGTGTTCCTGGGCTGCTGCATGGCTCTGTATTAGATTATGGTTCACCTCTGCTCTATGTGATCACCAAAACATCCAACTCAGTCTGACAGCTGAGGCCTGGTCCGGATACACTGAGCAGCTAAACCACTCCCTGTCTCTCTGTTCACCTATGTCTTTGTATATCTTTGTATCACCTTTGCAAGATTTATTTTTCTCTAAGTCTCTCCCCAACGTCTTAAACTTGTCTCCAGTGATGTGGAAGCAAGCCCATGTTCGCTACTCTCTTTCTCTGTCTCTCTCTATTTACCTTTCACTGTACCTATATTTTCTCAGCTTGGTCCACTGCACCCACCTCTGGTGTTATATTTCCTTTTTCTTGTTTGCTAAGGAAGTGGCATAGACAGGTAAATTAAATTCCGGCTGATTTCATGGAAATGAAAAAATATGATTTATTTATTTTCGACCAAGCTTCTGATCTAGTCCACTAATCTAATCTAATGTCATGATGGAACACTCAGATCACCCATGCTTAGTGCTGTAAATAAGTTACATACATATAATCCAATCATACATATAATATAACATACATATAATTCATCTGAGCATCACTGATATACAGTTTAGTACTACTAATATATGTGTGGTTGCCATCTATGTTGATATCTGATTTTTTTAGCCGAAGTGGGAGATATCAGAGCCTTAAAAACCAAACTTGTCGAATTTGACGGCTGACATTAGCAGTCTTTCTCACTTTTACTTTGACATTTACAAATATTACTCAGATTTAGTGTTTGTCTTGTATTTAAAGACTTGTTTGGAGAATTTGAGAGTGACAGCAGGTTTCAATCAATTTCAATCCTTTTTGATCATGAAATGTGCCACTGACATTTTCTACTTTTCAAATATCCTTCTTTTGTCTGTTGTCTTTGTCCATTTTTAGGATGAGAAGAACCAGCTAATGACAACTAATGTTTGGCTGTGTCAGGTAAGCAAGAGACAAAAATAAACTGAGTCTACATGGTTGAACAGCAAATCAATAAGATGACACATGCTAATATTTGTTTAACAGAGCAAGAAAAGGTAATTTTTGCTTTTATGATCTAGTTTCATTATTATTATCAAACTAGATAACATCAGGTCTTGGCCAATATAAAGAGAATAACAATGTGCCGATATAAAAGAATTTTGCAATTCAAAATTTTATTGCAGCTCAATGGCTGATACAGACACATACAGCAATAGTCTGTTGAACAGGGGAACTGACTGGTGTTCTTTACAAAAATACAGAAAATCTAAATACTAAATTCAGCACTACATTTTGAGAGCACCTATTGTATCATCTGATAAATTTAAAAACTATTGTTTGTATAGCAAATTTTGACCCACTTTTCACAGCATACTCTGACTAAAGTAATTTTCTTTATAGAAAAAAAAATCAAACAATCAATGTAATAATGTATACAGCCTATATACAGGTGACAGATTGGGGAGACGCATGAATCTCTGGTGGATGTGATCCAAGTGTTGATGCTTATGCATTAAAAATAACATTGGTATTGTTTAGTGTTGTGTATAGGCTTAATAATATAGCACCTTGTGTCCTTTGTTTATGCTGAGCAGGAGTGGATTGATTACAAGCTGCGATGGAATCCAGACAAGTATGGAGGAATCACTTCCATCAGAGTTCCTTCTGAAAATATCTGGCTCCCAGACATTGTCCTCTACGAGAAGTAAGACACACTAAACAGGGTCATGTGATACTGAGCTTTGATCAAAAGTGCCATACTCATTCAGTCCATTAATATAACAGTTGATTGTGAGTTATTCTATATAACAATATAAGAAAAATAAATGTATATATCACAATAAAATAAAATAAAATTACAAAGGATAAATTAACATAACCAATATCACTCTCCCCGAACACAGAGGCAGAGATTCTGTGAATATGATTCTAAAGAAAAAAACAGAATTTTTACTGACTTTTGTTTCATTTTGTCAGTGCGGATGGGCGATTTGAAGGCTCCCTGATGACCAAAGCTATTGTCAAGTTCAACGGTGCCATCACCTGGACGCCACCTGCCAGTTATAAGTCCGCTTGCACTATGGACGTCACCTTCTTCCCCTTTGACCGCCAGAACTGCTCCATGAAGTTTGGCTCTTGGACGTACGATGGCAACATGGTGGACTTGGTTCTGATGGACAACCAGGTAGATCGGAAGGACTTCTTCGATAATGGGGAATGGGAGATCCTCAGTGCCACTGGTGCAAGAGGGAACAGGAAGGATGGCTTGTATTCTTACCCCTTCATCACGTATTCCTTCATCCTGAAGAGGTTGCCTTTGTTCTACACACTCTTCCTCATTATCCCTTGTTTGGGTTTGTCCTTTCTGACTGTCCTGGTGTTTTACCTTCCCTCAGATGAAGGGGAGAAGCTGTCACTCTCTACCTCCGTCTTAGTGTCACTCACTGTGTTCCTCTTGGTCATAGAAGAGATCATCCCCTCCTCCTCAAAAGTGATTCCGCTTATTGGAGAGTATCTGCTGTTCATCATGATATTTGTCACTCTCTCAATCATCGTCACTGTCTTTGTCATCAACGTGCACCACCGCTCCTCAGCCACCTACCACCCCATGTCACCGTGGGTTCGTAACCTCTTCCTTCAGAAACTTCCTCGGTTGCTGTGCATGCGAGGTCATACCGACCGCTACCACTACCCAGAACTGGCTCCTGAAAGTCCTGAGTTGAAGGCGCGATCTGGAGGTCGGAAAGGAGGCCAGAGAGCGAACAGCGGAGCCCATGGACAGACGACTCCTGAGGGGAAAGAGGAAGAGGCCTGGGCGACCATGTTGGAGAAGGCCATCTATTCAGTGCGCTACATCAGCAGACACATCCGCAAGGAGCACTTCATTCGAGAGGTGTGTTTAGCTGCATTGTATTAAAATAAAGTGTATGTATGATCAAACCAGAAATATAAAGGAATATATAATTTAGGCAAGGCAAGGCAAGGCAAGTTTATTTGTATAGCACATTTCAACAACAAGGCAATTCAAAGGGCTTTACATAAAAGATAAAAGGCATCAAGACAGAATATTGAAGCAACACAAGGCAATATAATAAGACATTTAAATACAATTAAAAAGCTAAAATAGAATAAGGCAGATGAAACAGGAGAATAAAAGTTACAGTGCAGTATAAGATATTAATCAGAAGTCTCAAATTTGATTTAATCAAAGGCAGCAGCAAACAGAAAAGTCTTCAGCCTTGATTTAAAAGAACTGAGAGTTGCAGCAGACCTGCAGTTTTCTGGGATTTTGTTCCAGATATGTGGAGCATAAAAACTGAACACTCCTTTTCCATGTTTAGTTTTGACTCGGGACTGGAAGCAGACCTGTCCCAGATGACCTGAGAGGTCTGGATGGTTCATGATGTAGCAGCAGAGCAGAAATGTATTTTTGCCCTAAACCATTCAGTGCTTTATAAACCAACAGCAGTATTTTAAAATCAATTCTTTGACAGACAGGAAGCCAGTGTAAAGATCTGAGAACTGGGGTGATATGATCCACTTTCTTAGTCTTAGTGAAGACTTGAGCAACAACTGCAACTGTCTGCAGATTGCAATTTAAATATTGCTGTCATATCTCTCCATTTTTTTTCTTTTTCCAAGGTGGTACAAGACTGGAAGTTTGTGGCCCAGGTGTTAGACAGGATCTTCCTGTGGGCTTTCCTTACTGTCGCAGTACTGGGCACCATCCTCATCTTTACTCCTGCTCTGCAGAAGTTCCTCAAAATCCCACCTCCAACTGCAAGTGAGGATCCACCTTCAAACTAACAGCTATAACACATCTCATTTGCAGGCTACTGATGATCCACTTTCAAGATGAGTCTTTAAAATCATTTGAAAGACTGAAGCAAGAGAAAGCAACCACAGGTGCTTATTGAAGAACTTTGACTGTTAGATTTTCTGTTGGTTAGGTTTCGTTCCCAAATCCACTGTGTAAAATGTGCTGTATGTCATTACGTTTCAGTTAGAGACACTATGTGTAGAATATTTATGGATATTTTACCATATTTTAAATTATTATGATGCATAATGTGTTGCTGTAGAAAAATAAGACAATCCCGGTGAAGATTGGTGCTAAACAATGTTGATTCATTTAGCCCATTCATTCTCAAATTTTACACATAGCTTCAGCCATAAGACACCTTGGTTTAGATTACACATGCCGACAGTGCTAGTAAAGGATTTAAGATTAAATTAAATGAACATTTAAAAACGTGTAGTAAAAACACCAGCTTCAACCAAAATTAAATAAAACTGCTAAACTGCACTACAGGTTCTACTATTGACTTGATCACTGACTTCTTCATTAATGTCTGTCACAAATTTTGAGGTATTCAACAATTTCTTCATGTCATAGATTCATCAGATTCTTCATAAATAACTATTCTGGCACTTAGAGGATCGCTCGAGTTATCACATACCTGAAGCACAACATACCGCTTATGGTAACTTCTGTACTTTGTAATAATGTATATATTTTAAGAAAAATAGATTATTTAATATTGCAAAGTACAAACAACATTTAACTACCTTCACTGGAGATGCAACTTTTATATGCAAATGTTTTGAAGAATCTAGCATTAAGGCTGCAGCTAGCAATTATTTTCATTATTGATTAATCCATTGATGAGTGTCTAGAATTATCAAACACATTAGGTCTATAAACTTCCAGAAAAAATGAAAAATGGCCATCATGATTTCCAAAAGGGTAAGGTGACATCTTCAGATTTTTTGTCCAAAACTTTAAGATATAATTGCTGATTAATTTTGTGTCAATCAACAACTTCAACTGTACTATTTTCTGTTCAATTCTCTCAACGTAACATGAAGTGTGATGAATAAATTAAGACAATTATTCTTTAAATTACACAACTCTCAAATGTACTGCATTTGTACTGTTTAGATGTTCTTTATCACACTAATAAAGTTGTTTTGAATACACAATGCCTTATTTCTCATAACTAACGCCATGTTTATGTCTGTTTATATGAAAATTCCATGTTTATAATATCAGCAAATGTTCAGTTGGAAAATTGCAACACTTCACAAACAAGTCAGGGACAGTTTATCAGCAAACTATGCACACGTCAGGAGAAACTGAGCTACATATAAATAAGATTTATCAAAAAAGGAAAGTAGTAAATGATGGGTGAAATGGGTGAAGTAAGGGGATATCTGCAGTTGAGAGCACCACCCAGTGGTCACGCATACAAACAACACACAATACAAAACACAAACAGGATGTTTTCTCCCTAAAGAATTTTCTGAAAGGAAATATTCTGATGTCTGTAAAGCAAACACAGTTTCTATTTTTCTATTTCTATTCAATTTTTCTCATCTCAGAACAGAACAGAACAGTTTCTCTCTTTTCTCCTGTCAAAACAAAGCCGAGGCTTGAACTACCAAAAGCACCACATGAAAGATCTGTTAAGAACTTAACTTTGCAATTACCTGTTTAAAAAGCACAGTTTAATTTTATCTATCACATTTCATTGAAGATAATATTTGATTGCAGGCATCATTGTTCTAAAAGAATCCATACTTTCATAAAAAGCAACATCCAACTAGCAAAAAACAATTCAAAAACTTTTATGACTTTTATTCATTTTCACTGATATTATGAGTTGTTATAGAATAAAATGAACAATGGAAGCGGAGCCTTAATATGAGAATTCTTGTTTGTTTGATTATTTTCATCTCTCATTTGTACTTAAAACTGCTACATATTGTATTTAATGACAAAACATATACATTCCATTATAAAAGCATGTGGTTGAAGCTCAGAATACATTGAAATGTATTTCCTGTTGACTCTGTAAGTCAAATTAGTATAAGCACGTCTACACTACATTATTTTTGTCTGCAGTGTGATGTCTCATCTCCTCAGTTTTCCTCTTCTTGTTTTCTATTTGCGTTGCCCCGTGTGGCTGTCCAGGTGAGCTCGAGCGTTGCGCAGCATCTCCATGTACATCCTGTTGTTTTCACTGCAACATAGACAGAACCAAAAAAAAAAAAAGAACATATACATCAACTAAATGTGATTAAAGATGTCACTGGAATAGCATGTTAATAGGGAGTTTTAGCACTCATTCACACACACCATTTAAAGCACAGGGTGATTTGGGCACATTAGCAACTCCAAATGGCAATAGAAGTGACTGTTTAGTCCTTGGAGGACAAAATGAAAACCAGAGCTATTCAATAATGAACTTCAGAGGATGGACATGTGGTAAAATAGGCAGAATATGGCACTTAAACTGTGTTTACCCATACAAAACAAAACTACACTACAAAACTATACTGTAAGGACAATTAGATAAAAAGTGGCACATGCTGTGCTTCTGATTATCTCACTCACTCAGCGACAGAGCGGTCAAACATCAGGTGACCCATGTCCATGTAGTACTGGGCATCTGTTCGAATTGCTGTCCAGTACTCGTTAGCCTGAGGAAGAAAGACACTCTGTCATATAAAGCCTCTTTCATTCAAAGACTTGGATTTTGCATTTACTGGCTATGAATTATGTTCAGACTGGTGCTTGACCATAATTCACACCACAGTGCTGTGTCTGTCACCTGTTCTTGAATGGTGTAACCCCATTGGTTCTGAGAGTGGTTTGGATCCCAATATCCTGACTGTCTCTTCAGCCTGATAAATCGCTTTGCCTGCTCTTCCTTCATGAATGGGGCGGCAAAAACCCCTGAACACAATATTAAAAGCAGGTAAGGAACAAAATACCCTGAACACAAGGGCATTTTCACGGTCGAAGACTAATGAATTATCCTTGTAATGAAGGTTTGATTAAAAAAAACATCAAGTAATTCTTTGACATTTAAAATAACAATGTATCATTTAAAATGTACGTAGAAATCATGTTACAGAATCACACTTAAAGAAATTAAGAAAGAAACGCCACATTTTCACAGAAGAAAATGTGTTTTTAGAAAATGTTTGGACATCTTAAATGGCTGAATGTTAATAGACAATGTAAAGGCAGCATTAATGCAAATTTTTTGGGGTAATCATAACGCATTGCTCAGTCTGAGTACTGAAGTGACTTACACTGCTGCTTAAAGCATAATATTATCATGGACCTAAATCTACACACAGACTAAAACATATAATTCATGAAATTGTCTGACTTACCGCTCAGAAGAGCAAACAGAATCACAAACTTCATGTCTGTAAAATGCAAAACAAATGTTATAAAGTCAAAGTACTCATAAAAAAGTCATAAATAATAAAACACAGAAACACACACACAATATATTCATGCAGTTATTTTGATTAAAATTAACAACTGCTTCATTCTATCTCTTGTTCCTTCATTCCTTCTGTGATGTAAAACTCAGATGTACAAATAAATCAAAGGAAGAAAGTAATTTGAATAATAAGGGAAAAAATATTAAGGAAAAAAGATAAGATTTACCTGCAGAGTGACCAGTGAGCTCAATGTGCAAGTCTCTCCAGAGTTCAGAATCTCACAGATGAATGTAAAAGTGAACAAGAGTTTCTTTCACAGGCTTTACCAGCAACCAGAGGAATGAATGAAGTCAAGCATCAGGCAGCCTGTCAAGGTAACCACTTATATGGGTGCCAGAGCTCTAACTGACCATCCAAAACAACACGACACACACACACACACACACACACACACACACAAACACACACACACACACACACACACACACACACACACACACACACACACACACACACACAAACACACACACACACACACACACACACACACACACACACACACACACACAAACACACACACACACACACACACACATACACACACACTCACATACTGGTGCTTCCCCCGCAGGAACAAGTCAGGCTCTGAGATTCAACATAAAGAAGACTCTGTATAGACTACCAGTCTGTCTGTAAACAAATTCATTGCAAAACTCTTGATTTTAGCAAACGCAATTTTCTGTTTTTTTTCCCAGTTGACATTTTTGTTGACGTCTATGGGAGCAATATGGTTTTTCAATAAAAAAAAAAAATATTTCAATAAGAACTATCTGAAATAAATAAGGTTTAGTGCACAAAATATGCAAACAAATATATATTTTACATTTAAAAAATATTATATCAGCTTATTTTCAGAAAATCATTCCAAATGTAAAGATATTGTTATATGTTGTGAAACTTTTCTCACATTATATATTTAAATTGTTCAGTTCTATAGTTTCCACTTTATACTTTGACTTTGAAACTGTATTCTTGACTTACTCAGATTTTACCGTTAAGACAGAAATATGTGGCATTTGAATAAACATAATTAAGACCGACATGATTTTATGGTCATGGAAGTATAATGTGTGCCGTTACAGTAATATAGTTTTGTGTACATCAACATTTCCTCCACTGGGTGGAGTGCTTACCACATTCATGGCTGGTAGACACTTCACTGTTTGAGCACCAGGCATTTAAGCAATGTGTACGATATATGTATATGTAAAATAAATGGAAAACGATAGATTTTTTATGTGTTGATGGATTTAAAATATCAGATGATGAATTTAAAAAACAGTTGTTCAAATGTAGACCTTTACAAAACAATATGTAAGCAAAGTGCAGTGCAGAAAATTGTGGACAGAAATTCATGAAAAACTTAACAAAAAAACAATTAAAGAAATTATTTAAATTGTGTAACATGTCCAACTTGACTAAACAGGCACACTGAAGCGACACAGTACCTAATGGAGGGGAATTCAAAGCCTGTTTTTCGAGTGAAGAAAGGCTCGCTAAGACCTTCAAAATTTCAAAGCAGTTCCCTCAGGTATTAATTTGGGTCTCCTCTCTTTAAGGTGCTGCATGAAATCTCTCATCCTTTAATATATGTGCAGGAGTGTTCCTGTGAATTTCTTTGTGTGATGTAATATTTACACTCTTGCTCGAACAGTGACGCGTCGCACCCACTTATACACAAATGACCACCTAAAAGCTGAAATGAAAATAAGAGTTGCAGTAATTCACCGAGACAACGACTTAAAGTCCAACAGAACAAAACTACATTAATAATTCAAACTACTTCTATTTATGAACCTACGCATCTCTAAGTATGTGTATATAACATATGTGTGGTGTGTGACCATCTTTTTTTTGCATGCATTGTGTGAGGCCTTTGTAGAAGACGTAAAGTTCTCTTTGTTTTTTGCACACCCACACAATGCACTCTATATCTCTTTTTATTGTGTTTTGTTGGTGTTTTTCAGACTTTGTGACTCTCCCTCACCATTGTGTGCACCGCTGACCTTTTCTAAAGTGAACTCCTAAGTGTGTGTGAGAGGTCTGACCTTTCTTTGACATCCCAATAATAAACTGAGTAGCCACCTGCACAGTGTAACAGAGACAAATTGCTGGCTGGTGGCAGGGCAACAGAGGAGGAGTTGTTTTAGGAGGACCAAGATGCACTTCATCATGTGGGCAGATATTCACACACACACATAAGATTATGAATTGCACAGAGTATGAGAAAAGTCTCATATTCATTGTTGCTAATCTTATTTTACTAATCATCAACCACTGTATATTTATTCAAACTTCCTTATTGAGTTCCTTGTTGCTCATTCAATCATTTTCCCCAATCGTGTGACATGTGCACAAATAAGGAAATGTATGCACAACTGCAGACACAGACACGTAATATGCACACTTACACACATACACACAAATGCACATCAAGATTAAAAACACACACACATACACACACATATGCACGCATGTAAACACACACACACACACACACACCTTGGGTAGCTCTGGGACCTGTGTGCTCTCTGCCACAGCAAAAGCTTTGCGTCTTCCACACATCAAAGGTAGCGACTCAGACAAAAACTAAAACTCATCTGACCCCATTCTATCACACACACACACACACATATGCTCACATATGCACCCTGCTGGGACTGGCGAATATTTCACATATTTAATTTAGAAACTTGGAAGGAACGTGAGATGGATGTTTAACAACGTATACTAAAAAAAATCATTCACGCTTTTGTCATTTTAAAAGCGTTGATTAACATAAGAGGAATGTGGCCATTTTGATTTAAGTAGAAGAGGACAAAAGGGGCGAGATAGACAAGGAGACACACAGAGAGAAAGAGGACGAAAGGATGGAATGATAACTCCACAACATTTAAGTCCATTAGCAGAACAGTCCTCATTTATAAAAGATAGAGAATTACTGTAACAGCCCCCTCTGGTCTTTGCACCATTCTCTGCGATTAGTCTTGCCTCTCTGCTATTGTTCACCTCAAGTACAGTAAGTGGATCAGTGCGTTTAAAAATGCCAAACCATGATGCAGATTCCATCACTGTCCTTAATCAGAGAAAGTTGGAGAGATACAGGCTCCACCTCAATATTGAGAGGTTCAAAATCAGCAAATCTCAACAGCTCAGTGTGTTCAGATTCACAAGGACAGGAGGACTTATCATATTCTTTCACTGATTTTTGATATTTAGACAACACAGTTTGGCTGGCACCTGCACAGGTCCTGTGGGTGCCAAGCATCTATGCTACTGCTGAGACATCTTCTTGCTCTGTTATTTTACCTGATAATTGTCATTTGTTTCAAAAAGAATGAAGGGCTTAGATTTAAGTTAATTAGATTCATTTCAGTATCTCAGCAGAGATATTGAAGGAGGAGGGATGAGGAAAGGGATGGGGCTTTGTTGTGTGTGTGTATACAGTGTGTGTTTGTGCACTTTTTCTCTAGCGTGTTAGTGTTTGCAACCACTTCCCCCAAGGGGCAAAATAATGTAGAGAATGTAGGAGGAGGTAACACATAGGGAGAAAAAATATATTTACCATGCACCAGATTTATAGACTCACTACATAAATACTCACTCAAAATGTGTTTGTGAATGCATACCAAAAATATTAATATTGATAGAGAAGTTTCAAGTCATTCTCTCTAATGCGATACTATGTGCCTACAAATGAGACCCATCTTCAATGACAGCAGCTCTTTATATTTCATGCTGTCAGACAAATACTTGTTGCTTTTGTAGTTCAAAGCCTTTTCGTCAGTTTTGAAATTGATTGAAATTTTTTGTCTTCTCTGTATTCTTATTAGACATGTCATTTTGTTTCATGCCAAAACAAATCTGACACTTCTAACTACAAGCTCCTAAATCAGATGGGTCAAAGTTTATAAGTCTGATGCCAGTCTGACAACAGTTAGAAGACGATTGCCTTGTACAGATGTTTGATTTCCACATCAGTTTAAAACTTTTGCATATCATGTGTTGGGTATGTCATGTGAATTTGTCAAGTTGGACAAAATAAATTACGTTTGTCATCTTCCTAGTATAATTTCTTTCATACCTGTTGACATCCTTGTATCAATGCTGCTTTCAGCACAACGGACAGCTCAGTAGTGATTTGTAGATATTACCGTCACAAAACTTTCAGCTTTTAGTTCACAGTTTGCTCAATATAGTAACCAGAATGAGGTCTCTAAATGAGGATTGGTTTTATGCCACTGCCTTTTCTCTGACTGAAGGTCTGCCCTGTGAGAGCAAGTACAAGGATGAAGGTGGTGATCAGAGGTTTTGCTGTGCCCACTGTGGCTGTTGGCCCACCTACAGTACAGACAGATATTGGATTCTGTACAAAATCACATCTAACAGCATGAATTTCCTCTGATGGGTCTCCACGAGACGGAGACATGTGGGGTATGAAAAATAGCAGGAATGGTCTAATACTACTGGCACAAGACTGCTTCTTAGATGATACGCCCCTGTTCCATTGAGAGGAGGAGAGAGAGAGAGAAAGGGAGCCATGCAGTGAGAACATTTGGAGAAATGTGCAGTGTTCCCCCTCATCGCCTGTCGGATCCCATTTCCGACTGAAATTATTTATGGACTGGGATAAATAGGTCATTTGATTATGAGCCAGTCTGGCACAAAAAGGAGACAAATATGACAAAAATGCAGTTGATGAACCTCTTTGTATCACCGGGAAGTGGGAAATTGCAGTGTGACACACATCACATCCATAAAAGATAGTCTACAGCTGTGGGAGAAGGAGGGTTGTGTGGTGATCTGTGCCAACTGTATGAGTCTGTGTTTCAGGCCTAGTCCTGTTCAGCACTGAGACAAACAAATGATTCAATATTCAATATTCATTGATTTTTGGTCACTTGAGGAAATGTGTTTACATGTGTTAGGGTTAAGTTACAACAAGTTGTAAACACAACATTGACATATTATCAATTCATAAAGTTGATATGGCAAAGGTGTTGGCCAGCAGTTGATTATTTACACTTTCAGCAGACACAAAAAAACATTAGCATGCATTTGGAGTCGTCTCTTTCTCCACATGATGATCCATTTTGTTCACTAGCTAGTCTCTAACTTTGTTGTTTTAAAAAATATTGATTAGAGCAGCCTTAAGAAATAAGCTTACAGTGATTTTAAAATGCTCAAGGTATTGTTAAGAGGTAAGTCAACAACAAGTCACATAAGGTAGAAAACTGCTGCACTGCTCTGTTTGGCATGAAACTTACAAGCTGTTTTGTAAGTTTTGTAACATGCTGTTTTCCATGGATCATCCTCCAGACATGTTTAAGACACATAAATCTACTCTGCTTTGACTAATAATTTGTGTCTGTTTTTTTCCAGAAGAAAAGTTAAACTACACTGTTAAAAATCCAGATTCTATGCGAATGTTGTTCATTTCAAAAGTTTACCTAGAAAGGAGGTCAAATACCAAAGTGTAGCAACAAAACAAACAACAAAATTTTGAGTGGAGGAGGACTTTAAAGACTTAACCCTTGTTGTGACATAATTGACTGGGGCACAAGACCTACATGCCAAAATATTTGTATAATACTAATAATAAACCTTTATTTTCAATGATAAATTCATTGCCAGTAAAAGGTTAAATGTACTTTGTCAACAGCTAAACAAAGTCAGTTTGGCTCCAGACAGATGGCGCAGCATTACGACACACCCTCTCTGTTTACGTCACACGGTAGCCCTGCTGCGTGCCCCCAACTTAAATACAGGTGAACATCGCGAGGACACAGGTGAGAACAGGAGAGTCAAAACAACTGAAGTTTGAAGTGAGTCGAGCTCAATTAGACACTAAAGTAAGTTGTTACACGTTTAAATAGCCTATGTAACCTATCTATAAATTTTAGTGAACCATAGTGAACTAAACATAAACACCGTGAAAACATCGACAACATCGACCATAGAATATTAGCCTACATAAACTTTATTGTCGTCATTATGATGGCTTGGGGATGAACTGTGAAATATTCATCTTGTTCTGGCCAACTCCAGCTCGGACGCGCGCTCCCGTGCAGCGCTGTCTGTTTGTGTGTGTGTGTGGGAATGTGATTCTGAAGCAGCGTGAACGCGCCGATCTGAACTCCACACTCATTCAGGTCTGTCAGTCTTTTTTAGTATCTCACACACTCTGTCTCCTTCCAGCCTCATGTTCATACCACCGCCAAGCCGGAGCAGAACCCCGGTCTAGTCGACACTGAGAGCCCGCTGCCGGTGGCGCCGGCGGAGTCTGAGCGGTGCCAGGATGCGGTGCCACAAGTTTTGGGGACCATGTTCGTTTGGATTTTACATGTGGACAGCCATCCTTTTCAGAGGTATGTTTTGGACAAAGTCGCTCTGGAGGTCCGCGTATACTTAAGTTTTCTCCTTTGTTTTGTTTTTAGGCACTTTCTTAATGGAAGATAACTAATGTCCGCGTACGGGTTTAGATGTAATTTGGATATTCAGGAGTGAACTGGCCTTCATCTGTTGTGTGGTAACATTCATATTCGTACTAATTCGCACTAATAACCCATGATGTGGTTTTTAGAAAGCATTTCTCTAGGATTAAAAACTATTACAAATGAAAGGATTTAATTTTAAAGATTTAAACCTAAATTGTTTTGGTGGCAAATTCATGCAGCTTTGTTTTTCTCATATCATAATTAACAAAATAGACTTTCATGGTTTTCACGGTGGGATGCTCACATTTTAATATTTAATTGTGAGAATGAAGCCCACATAATAACAGCCTAAGGTCTGAATCATTTTAAGTTGTCCCAAATACTCTATTGAATAATAACTGACACTGTGAATTAGTTTTTCCCGCTTCTCTCTGCACCCTGAATGTTTTCTGCACTTTCCAACAGTTTGGTCAACAACACTTTTTTATCATTTGAGAATTTCTCAGGAGGTATTTTTAAACGCTGCAGGTGTGCGTGTATTTATGTGTGTGTGAGTGTATGATAAGAGTGTGCACTTTAATGTTTGCTCATTCGTGTGCAATGAGATGTGCATGCATAACTCTAATTCTCTCCTAAGCCCCATCCCATCATCATCATCATCAGCATCATCAGCATCATCATCTGTAACATCTGCGTTGTTTACTTAACAGTTTATGACACAGCGGCTTTGCTTAAGATATGTGTAAATTCTGTGTGTTTGTGTGTGTGTGTGTGCCTACAGTATGTAAGTATGTCCACTGAAGGCAAACCGTCCACCTTCCACTTTCCTCACCTCTCCATACTGATCCAGTCATTTGTCCTCTTGTGGGGACAGAGGGGGGAGGAGAAATGGCTTTAATGACTGAAACAAAGACTGAAGGGAGAGATAAAGAGGATGGATTACATGCTAAACCATGACAGGAGGCCTCTTATGTCTTTCATGGACAGTGCAGTCACATGGTGGGACAACATTGCTGTCTTGTCTACTGTCAAAGTTGTGAGGCCACTGCAAAAGACACACAGTACTGTATATAAATCTCAACAAACCATGTGAGTTAGCACTGAGAAAACTGACAAAAATGTATTTTTTTTCCCCAAAGAACTGATAAAAATCTGCCAGCAAGGTGAGAATGTGTTGGTATTTGGAAATTAACCATTTAAAAGAATTTGCTGCAATTTTTCTAATCTTGAGGCTGAAATTTATAGATACATATGTGAAAATGACAACAAATGAAACAATAGCAATAAATAGATATATAAATAGATAGATAGATAGATAAATAGATAGATAGATAGATAGATAGGTACCCCCTACAGTTTGTTTTTTCTACACGTGGAAGAATAGATGAATGTTTATGGATCTCCTCATTATTCAGTGTCATGTTGTGTCACGTTTGACTGTTTGAAGGAGAGTAGGCATGCTCATGAGGATTGGGGCATGGGGATTAAAGAACCAGCTAGCCGCTTGTAGTCCTATGTGAATATTCATTCTGCTATTGATAAGCAGCTTAAGGGGAAACACAAGACAAAAGCCCAACGAGGAGAGACAGGACAATTTAGCTTCCTTGAAATGGAAACATGATTTTGTGACAAGTTGTGCTCCACACAGCAAGACATAATGTGTAGACAGATGATTGAGAGAGATAGACTACTAAATCCTTAACATCTGCAATTGTAGATTTGAACAGCCTCTTGTTCAGGCATACCCACCAAAAATACAATATGATACCCCTCACATGATTTCTTTTCCCCCTGACGCTCACTCAGGATCAGACACTGGTACGAGTGAAGTTGCCTAGCGCAGATGCTGTACTAACATCTGCTTCATTTCAATTCAGTGCCTCATCTCTCCCCTCGTGTCTTCCACTATCTCTTTCACTCTATGTCTTCATCTCTTGCAGACTCTTTCTCAGGCCGTCTGTCTCTTATTTTTTCCATGGTCAGCAAGACTTAACACGTTCGTGGACTCCATGCTCTTTAATCATGGAGTTCATGTAAATTAGACTTTTTATGCCTCGTTCAGAATTTCAATCATGTGTTAAGGTGGTTTAAGTGCTGCTGTTCATTCACTGACAACACTAAAATGAAGTTTGTGCTGCCTTCATGTAACCTCGAAAGTAAAAAACAATGGAACTATATAGTTGCCGTAAACTAACATATAAAAGTTTTGAAACCTTTGTTATTTTTTTCGTGCAGACTCTTTAAAAATGTTCCTCTTTTCATAACAGAGTCTACCAGATGTAATAACATCATTTCAAACATATAGGAGCTTTCTTTGAGCAGTTTTAGTTGTAGAAATATATACAGAATTTTGCAGGAGGTTGTCTTCAACATGGTGGAGAAGTATGGATGTAGCTACGCACTCAGTGTTGCAGAGGTCTTAGCCCCTGGATTAGGATTAAACATCCAGTGGTTTTAGGGCTTGCTTTGAGCCGTCGACCATAGATTATAAATCTCTCCTATATGAATCCATCCGTCCAAAACTCCATTAACACACAACACCATACGCTCTGATCCCTGCTTGCCACTGTAGCCCGTCACATGTTGCTGGAGATGATGTGTTAATGGTTGAGGCAATGGCTCGTCAGTCGCTTTAAGCATCAGTGTTCACACACACACACACACACACACACACACACACACGAAATGGTAATGAGCACATGTACATCCACATGGAAACCCATACACAGAGACTCAGACTTGCACAAAGAAATGATGAACATCTCTAGTAAGGTATAGGAAGTGTAAAGGGTAGCGTTGCTTTTGAAGTCCCTCATGTAAAATTGATCTTTTTCAGTGTTAATTCATCCCTGTGGTCTTCTTTCTTGTCTCTCATCTGTCTCTGTTTCACTCTCCCTCCTGTCTCCTTGACACCCCCTGTTACCCTCATCATTATGGATTTTATACATTACTGCTTTGCAATTGACATGCTGCCCTTCTCTTGTCTTTTTGTCTATTTTAGTTTCTGCAGGTTTAGGATGCCCTAATTTGAATCCTTACAACTTTTGTCTTGTCAAGTGAAATTGGATGGAAGATATAGCAACACAGCATTAACATAGCAAATGAAAAATAAATAAATAAATAATTAAAGGCTCCAGAATAATTAAATATTTAAAGACACAGTGCACAGTGTATCTGATATATGAATCCTGTCCTTAATCCTGAAAAAAAAAACAACAACAAAAAACGGACACTACAGCTAGTCTCATTTTCATCATTTAATGAACATACAATAGGTCACAGCACTTGTTTTGCCTTCACAACCCTTCTTCAAGGAAATCTCACAAGATGTAAAACTTTGTTGCATCAAAAGTAAGCGCAATTACAAACCTGTGTAACATGATAAAAGATAGTATATGTATTTTTTATAGAATTATTCAAGATTTTTAAGGACCCTTGGATTCTCTGGATGTTCTCACATAGCTGCCCTCCATTGTCATCTTCATCTGACTCAAATTCTCTTTCTTTTCCTTTCTGTCTTCTTTTTACTTTTCTTCTGTCTCCTTTGTTTTGTGCCTCCTGTTATCAACCTGTATCTCTGTCTTTGTTTTTAAACAGGTTAGGTAATAGGCTAGCCACCTGGGTATAGGTTTAAAGCTGCTGAACAGCTGGGATGCTTCACTGCTGACCTCCCCTGACTCACTTATTCTCCTACCAAATGATTGATAGTGAAATAATGAGGTGCTACACCATTGCCAAAGTAGATCAATGCACACTTGGTGAGTTTTAGAGGCAGAACAGTGTGTGGGTTTAACACACATGAATACAGTACAAATCCAAACACAACAACAGAGGAGCCAAAACAAGGATCCTCTTTAGTCTCCTGTCTGTTGAAGGACCTGTGTTCCTCACAAGCATGAATACAAGACAATGCACACAGACATAGACACACACTTTGTTGCAGCGCACCAGACATTATAGTGTCAGGGTCTCATTATTTCTTCACCTTGGGGGCTTTCCTTACAGACAGTTAAATGACAGTTGTCAAGGTCCTGGTCATAATCTAAAGGAGAGATAGATGGCCTCTGTTATGGCTGGCATCCATTTACAGGTTTGAGAAGTGAAATTGTCAGAGTACACATTTGGCAGGGTCTTGATGGCACATTACCTTGCAAGGCAGCTGGACTCTCAAGATCACAACATCACGTGAGAATCCATCTTGTCAGGCTTCAAGTTATGCTCTTGTGTCTCAACCACTGGTTGTTCAGACCAATCAGCGTCATGAATCCAGCTGCCTCGCAAGGTAAGACTGTGATAGAGACAGAGTGCAGTTATGTTCCACCCACCCCGGAGGGGAAAACAATTCATTACTCTCCACTGACTTTGTATTGAGTGAAGGTGCCTCCTTGTCATTTCTGTCTGCAAGCAAACAACAGAAAAATGTCTGAAAGCTGCTATGTGGTGGGATGCACTACCAACAGGCTAAAGAGAGAGTTTTTATAAGCTTCTGAACCAAAAAACTGAAGAAGACAAAAGTGTAAATGTAAAAATAGAACAGTTGTTTCATTGAAAGATGTGCAGTCTTTGTAATAGACATTTAAATCACTAGTAGCTAACCCGTATTCAGCTAAAATGCTACCTATAAAAGGAGCCTGAATTGGAAATCATTGCATGTCTATGTGTGTAATTTCTCCGCCTATGTTTACAAACGGTACTCACCATATCAGCTGTGAAAAGTGTCATTCAAAAGTGGCATTCATGTATTACATCTTAGCATATACAATGTGACAGGTTTCAGCTTATGCTATTAACTATCTTTTCCTCTCTGGTAGACATATGGTGTTAAAATAATCCTTTGACATGCTGAAATCTAATGTTTTTAATTAGCTACAGGCATTTTATTAGCGTTTCGGCCCTTCGTTGCATATTACTGCGCCAGTTGTTTTCCCCTCCGGTGGGTGTGGTTTCCAGAGCATGACAAGTTGCACTCTGTCTCTATAGACGGTGATAGACAGATGGTTCATCCATTCACCTGCCAAGTATTTTTTGAAAGTGCCTGCCCTTTCCAAAAAGTTAACAAGGACGACTTCTCATATGGTTCTGTGTAACAAACCATCTGGTGCGTCAGGTTAGATGGTTTCATACATTCATGTGAGGTCGTCCACACTGCTACCGTGGAAGTCCAATTTGTGCTGCATGCTTGATATTTGTAAGACTCATTGCAAACTTCAGCAGTGTCTGTCTTTAGTATGTGATGTACCTGAGTGTTTCTGTTGATATTTCTAATTTAGTCAGAAAGACCAATTAAATGATAGTCATAGCTTTCAGTTTCAGGTTAGTATTGTTTTCTCATGCACCCACTCTGTTTCTCTCTCTCTCTCTGTCTCATGCATGATGTCTTGCTTTTTTTCTAACTGTTTTTGAAACAAAAGTGTATCATGGGTATTTGCAAATGAACTGCATAACTCCCTTAACTATTCCAGCATGTTTATTAGTACAAAAATGTACTTGTAGGAGCTTGGCCTCAGTCATATCAGTCTTTCAATGTCACCATTAGATGGTGTATGTGTAGTACTACTTATTTCTGTTTCTCCACACACTAGCACGTAAACTAACACACAATATTTGCATCAGAATGGCTGTAGATGTGTAGCATTTGTCATGGTGTCAAATCTTTGGGGCCTCAGGGAGTGGCAGGCTGTCAGCAGTTTCTTTGTGCAACGCTCTTATCCGTCCAGATTCATAACTGGTTCCACTGTCCCAGAGCATTCTGGGATCAGAGCCCTTTTATGTTCCAGACCAAATAATAGATTTGGCTTTTCACAAGTATGGCACCAGTTTTTGAGGTTTAGCAGGCATGTTTATCATATGAAATAAGATACACTACCACTAATTGAGGAGTGGATTTGTCTCAATAGTAACTTGCTGTCAGCATGTAAATTAATGTCATGCCAAACTGAAATTAAATTAATTAAATGGTGTGTCTTTTCTTCAAGCCACTAACCTTGCTAATCTTTTTTTCTCACCACATTCATCAGGATTCATGTTACATTAATGTGAACCTCAGAGGCCCAAGCTAGAGGCCCCATGTTAAACCTGTCTACAGGGTCTATCTACCAAGTGACAAAGACAATTCAGTTGTACCAAAACATGGACGTAGCATCTTTGATGCGGCCCTTAGATTTCTGAAGGTATGTTTAGAAAGTTGGAGTAAGGAGCCACCAAATAATAGTAATAGGATGAGACACCTGTCAATCAACCAAACATTTTTAGCCCCAACTACAGCAGTTCATTGCTGCCACCATGACAAAAACTATTTGCTCAGTTTCTCATTTTAATGACACTTTGCATGTTATAACAAGATACTTTTTGTGTTATGTAAATATTATTCTATTATTATTATATTATATTATTAGTAGTAGATACCAGATGATTCTGTTTTTACAAGAAATTATTCATGTAATAACAACATCACTTTATCTTGTCATAAAACTATCTTTTTGTTTTACAAAATGAAAGTATCTCATTAAAAAAAAACTTGGGTTTTTCAACATGAGCTGGTAATAAAATTCTATATGTTGTTAAAACAAGAAAAAGATCCAGTCAGTGCCATCTTCTTCATTAAACAATAATTATGTTTCTTTTCTAAGGTGCAATGGAGGGATAGTAACACAAAGATGGAATCTCATAATAAAAGATAAGAAAATATGCACTTGATTTGTCTAACTTAGACTGCTGAAGCCTCATATTAGCTTTGGTTGAATTTGAGAGGATTATTCAATCAGTTATTTCAGAGATTTGTTGACATTATTTCCTCAAATCATCGTACTTAATTTACCTTGGCAGAAAGAGACTGAGAAACAAAACCATGATCATTCCTCTGCATCATATGTGTCTGCATGTGTGTTGGACAGCGGCTCAGTCTGGATGGATTTAGTCTCATCAGGGGCACTAAAACACCCTGATGTAAGAGGTGGTCATTTAGTACTCTGCCTAAAATAGCATTCCTGTTTGTTTCTGTGTTTGGGTGTGTGTTTATGAGATGGTGTGTGTGAGAGAAAGAGAGAGGGAGAATGGGTCCCTCAGGCCGTCTGTGTTTGGATAGCCTGTGTCTGATGAGTGTGTTTGGAGGCCTCATCTGAACACATTGACCCAGTAAAAAATATTCAGATGGGACAGATTCACCTAGCTGTCTTTCTCAGTATATGTTAATGTGTTTGTGAGAGTGTGTGACAGAGAAAGAGAGAGAGAGATAGAGAGAGAGAGAATAATAAAGTGCCTGTGTGCACAGTTCTTCTACTTTCAGATGCAACCCCAAACAAAGACCTATATTTTTGACTTTACAGATCACAATGTGGCACATAATTCACCTTCTACTGCTATATTTGGCCACAACTGCCCTCTACCCAAAGTGACATTTTACTAAATTCCCTCCATTCATTTGTAGATGACCCCAACCAATTGGAGACCGTACTGATCATGTTTTTCTGGCTTTTTGTTTATTTCCTCACAAACTAATCTAGAACGCATTCTAATCCACTCTAGAATTCACTCATTCATTACAAATAAAAATAAAAATGTCGACAGAAGAAAAAAACAAGCAAATTCGAGGTAGACTAAAAGACTGAAAGGGAGGACTAGAGGTAACAAGAGATAGGTATATATATAGAGGGAGATCAAAAGAGGGGATATCACAAGATTTGGAAAGGCTTGTAAAGGGATAAAGCATTCATAGAGGAAGAGAGGCACATACAGAATAGAGAGGAACAGAAAAGGTGCAGCAGAATGGGGAGTTTGCAAAAATTGGAGCTTTTATACAGACGGTGTGAGGAATTGAGATTAGTGCTGGTATAAAATGAACGAACAAACTCAAAGTGATGACTCATTTGTGGGTTCAATATGTATTGGGTCTGTACTGGTATGTATTGCCTCTGGGACGTAGCCATATACTCATATACAAGAGCCCTCGCTTTCTCCTGAATACTTTCTGTATATACTGCTTTATATGTCACCAGCCTAGGTGCCAGCGATAAAAATGAAAGCATTACAACCTTAAATTGTGTTAAAAACTTACTTGAGTACTGTGTGACAACATTTAGCATGCTTTAAGCAGTGCAAGTGGTAACTGACTGACACGTTTTGTCCCTCGAGTATTGCTGTAGCTGAATGCGTTCGCCTTGCTGCTGTGCTGAGACCGCTCAGTACTGAAAACCCGCAAACTCAACTCAACTCAAGTTGACTGCTGTGCTGAGACAGTTCAATACTTAAAACCTGTGTACCAGACTCAACTCGGCTGCTGATACTGATACCAGCTCTCATACAGACTTGCTGCCCTCGACACATCCTGTAGCTAATCTACTGCCCGTATACTGAAGAATACCGAACACCACCCGAGGCTCGCCAGATTCTATATTTGTTTGTTAATTTGTCAGACAGTTTGTTAGCCTGTTAGCCTGGAGAGAGATGACTCAGGCCCTGTTCACACCTGGCTCTAACATGCGTCTCCACATGCGTCTTCAGTGACCATTTGTGATTGGATCTCACTTCCCCATCCTATATGGAAATAAACGCCTACATCATTTCCCATTTCTGTTTGCAAAGACCAAATGTGTTGTTGTTTTTAACTGGCACCTCCTGTGCCTAGTCTGCCAGAAATTAAAAAAAGAGGAAGTTTTTAAAGACTTTTGCGTGCAGGAAGAATCAAAACTCTTTGGCCCAAATGGAAATCAGACAGCATGTTTTGTGTGTACTCCATCCACGAGAATCCATTTTGTCTGTTGTTGAGACTTCTTCTTCTTCTTTTATACTTTAATACTTCTTCTTCTTTTAAAACTTCTCATGCATAGGACATCAGTTGAGTAGGCGGTGTGGCCCAGGACACATTTGCATATACACTGCTAATAGGATGTGGCCATATGTGGCCCAGACCACCTCCAAATTTGGTCTGAGCGATCAGATCTCAGTGCGTCCTCAATGTGTCTTGGGTGCATTCACACCTGTACTTAGAGCTGTCCACTTGTGATTGGATCACCTAAGATGCATTTAATGCCAGGTGTGAACAGGGCCACAGTGCTTATTAACCTGTGGATACTTCACTGCTTGCAGACTTTTTGAGATACTCTCTGCTGCAGTTTAGTTGATACAGAGTCTAGTTTACATTATTAATTTCCAATTGACATTGTGGGTGTATGTGATGTGCTGTTGTGTGTAACTTTGTATTTTGTATGGTGTGTTCCGTGTGTTTTTGTTGTTGTTTTTTTTGCTTTGTATTGTTTGTTGTTGTGCTGTTGTATGTTTTGATTGTGGGGGGCTCCGATGCTTTAATGTTTAAAACTGCACACTGTCCCAATGATTTATTATCAAATCAATCAAATAGTTAGACTACTTTAGTGGCTGTTAATAATTGTTTTGCATTTTGATTGAAATGTCTTTATTTTCTCCATATAATTTCTTATTTTGTCATGGTACAAATACAAGTCTGTATTTTTCTTTATTTACTGTAAGAATCATACACATGTAGCATCACCACAATTATCACTGTAAGTTAAGTAAAAAAAGAACTGATGTAAAAAAAAATTATCAGCTGTATTTAGCATGCAGCCTAATATTATGGGAGGACAATGAAGCATAAATGTATTTGCTACCACTTGATACACCTCTGGTTAGAGTGTCCTGCATTATAGTGGTCCGAGAGTTGAGCAACACCCAATACTAGAAAACTTGACAGTACGCTAAATACTTGGTACATTTAGACGTCTGTACTGGAGTGTACTGAGACAACTCAAACACTTGAACTTCCCAGCACTGATCTTCTATCTTTACTTATTAGAGCCTCAACTCTATAAGAAACTCTAACAGAATTACAAAATGTTATAAGCATTGAATTATACATAATTGTAAGTCCGGTATCAAATATTAAATGTAAAAAAGCCCTTATGTTTACAAGCATTAACATTTGGGTCAGTGCTTGTAAATTCTGTTTTGCGAGTTTATACATCAAGGCCTCTCTGTCTCTTCGGGTTCACTCTCGCCTGCAGCAAACAGAAAGTTAAGGATACTTAAGCTATCAAATGTGTTGGGGATACACATTGGGTTGAGTTGAAATAGTTGCCTCAGAGCATGTAAAGTTAAACATGCAAACACAGAACTAAATGTACAAACTTGCAAACTCTGCAAAGTTAAGTTTGAAAGACCTTCATGTCTATCATGGCAAAATGGAAGTTTCAAGTTACAAAGTAAATGTAGAAACTTGAAAATTATACTAGCAGGCTGAGTTAAAAAATTCCAAACTAAGTTTACAAGCATGAGTTTAAGACTAAAAAATAAAGAAGTATGAACAAGTATAAATAAAACAAATTATGCTTTATTTGTAGATTCATGGCTACAACAGTCCCATCCTGACTCAGGGTAGCAAAGTGGGAGAGGCTGCTTGGTCTGGAAATGTCCTTCCTCCTTTTCCCGTTTTAAATAGTTTTCCTCATTTTTGCTTAACAAAGAAATATGATAGTCTTCCAGATAATGTAATGATCATATAGCTTTACGTCATGACCACCAGAACTAATTATTTCATCTTAATTTCTGGGAAATCATGTTATTATGTCATTTCAGCATGGCAGTCGGGTCAAAATACTACAATACACATGAGCTTGTGCTGCCGCTGCTATGAAGAAGAAGCCAGTCAGAGATGTGAATCAGAGCATTAGCGAATTAAACGCTTTGTCATAGAATGATTTGAGAACAAAGCATGCTGAGCAGAACATTTGAGGACAAAGTTGCTGAATTAACCGAAAATTGACCTAGAATCCACAAGTAAATTGATTTAAGCTGCAAACTGTAGTGCCTGTTTTCTCAATAGCATAACCTTTAGTTTCTGTCCACCATTAGCAGTGCCTGTCACAAATTTCAAGCTCAGTGATTGGATGTTTTTTCCTGAATTGTACCATGGGAGTTTTTATGCACACAGGTATTTACATTAGACATTAAGAACCAGAACTGGCTGTTCCTTTATTGCACTGATGATTAAATTCAGTTTTAATGCCAATCCAAGTGCTCCAACTGTGAGTCACATAAAATTTTCTATGGGGAAAATGAAACCAAGGGCGCCTGATATATCTCCTTCCACTTTGCAACATAATTTATGTTGTGGGTGTTATTTTAGTGTTTGAACATCTTTAAAATTTAACATTAGGGGCTGGAACGGCTCTCAGACTGATTGAAAGGCAAAGTGACACATTCTTGGACAGATTATCACACAACCACAGGGCATAAAGCATAGTGCATAAAGATATACAGACCAAATTTACATCTCTACATGTCTCACATTTTCATTTCCTCTTGATTCACCTTCAATAATCTCCTAGAAAGCTCTCATGTCCAATATTCTTCTAATAAATATAGATGTCGAGGAAACGCATGCACAAAGAAAATTGGCTTGGTCTCAGAGGAGACCTTGTGAATATGTGAAATGCATTAATATTTTGCGGGGTGCTGCCGAGCTGAAATAAAAGCTCCCCCTGGGCGCTGATACCCTTGGGGTCTTGAGGTGCCCAGAAGCAGTTTGGTTCTGCTTATTAAACTTGAACTAATTCTATACGCAGACACGCTGGAGCTCAGGGGCAACCTCAGTGTGCTGGATAACATACACACATCAGTCTACACAGGCTTTGAACACACACACACACACACACAACTGTAACTGTGTAGCCATTTGCTATAAATAATCAATTCCTTGACGTTACTGTCTCTGATTGAAGTAAGACAGGCTTCTACAAATCCTGACCATTTCTTTCAAAGGTGTCTTTCACTCATACTGTACTGACAAGTACAGTTAGCTGTTAACCGGGACAGAACGACTAAGCACTCTGATTTTTTGTAGCAACTTCATAATCCACAGTAACAAAAATAAGTTACACTTATCTGCTGTTTAGGATTGGACTATGGGTTGTGTTCAAAGGGCACATTTGTGACCTCATTAAAGGGGGCAGGAATTTATTCTCAGATGACATCACCAGGCTAGACGTCTGAGTTTGCTGCCCTGAACTAAGATGAATGTTTCCTCTTCCTCCAATGACAATACATATAAAATGTTTGACCTTTACATATTGAGATATTTATAAATAATGGACATATTCTCTGTTGTATGTTTTACTGATAATTGATCATGTAGATAATTCCACTAATGAATGACCTTCTCATAGACCTGAACAGGGCACACTGGTGACCCCTGACATTTCCTGTAATGACCCACATGGTGAAGGAGTATTGATCAGCTTTAGTTGCTTATTGTTAGCATGTCTGAGTTTAACACACACACACACACACACTTCTAAACACAGATATACTAATGATGACACTCATCTTTCTTCTCTTTAGCAGGGAAGTAAGGTTAATAGTGCAGGTTATGTGTGTTTGTGTGTGTGTATAAAAGACATTAAAGGTCAGTGCAGCTATAATAAAGTGACATCTAATGACGAAAGAAACAGTGATTTAGTTTAGTGTCAAAAAGGCAACTGGGTCAGAGGACAAATGCAAAAACAAATTGCTTTTTTAAACATAACTCTCAAAAGTACTTTTTAATATGATACATATTGTATATTTTTCTTCATCTTCTGTTCATCTTCTGTTAAGCCATGGTATTTATTTTGCTTGTGTTTGACAGGCAAAGCTGTCATGAAATGGCTTTAGGTTTAGTAATAACTGTGGGACAAGATAAAGGCGCAAGATGGACCACAATCCTACATTTCTATCCAGTCAATTTGCTTAATGTACATAAACACATAGGTGGTACCAGTAAAGGGTGGAAGAGGGTAATAAAGAAGATTATTAAGAAATAATTAGTAATAGTGCTTACATTAGTTGCATTTGCTCCATAACAGTTGTTTAACTTCTCATCAATGTTTTGTGTCACATATGTTTAGGTACTTAAACAAGACAGCTTGAAAAGAATTACAGCACTGTGCTATAGTTTGTTATTGGCCTAAATCCATCTAAATCAAAAGATATATTTGATTAACATAAGGCTGTTAAAAGTTTTCTTTACAATTGACTTTCTTTCCTCCCCATTGAGGAACACTTCTCCAGAGGGTTTTCTGTCATGCTCTTTAAACAAAAGGACAAAGGTGGAGAACAGGGAGATAAACAGAGAGGGTGCTGAACTAGCGACAAATTGTCCCACTCCCCCGCTCTCATTCCCTCCCTCTGCTGGAGTTTGTTTGATGAGGCTTCTCGCTGCGTTTGGAAAATGATGTCTTCTTGCCAGCTTCTCATATCAGCTTCATTAGTGAGATGATTAAAAAAAGAAAGGCATGGATCTATCCCTTCATCCCTGGTGTACGCTGCACACTGTTTGTGAATTAAAGTTGGCACAGTGGCTTATTTTATTTGATTATTTAATTCCTTCCGAACATGATTTTATGAGACAAGCTTCAACAGAGAATTCAGTTCTTCGTCACTGACTTTATTAGTTTAGTTATGTTTCTTTGGACCTCAGTTCACACATCACAGTGATAAATCACAAACACATAGGATGGAATACATGGTAAAGCAGCTGTAGTTGAGGCTGTATTCAAATTTGTGTGTGTGCATGCACATGTGTATGCTATATTTGTTGTGCATAGATGCACAGATTTATGACTTTTCTGTGCTGTGTATTGATTTATTGAGATTGTGTTTTTGTCTGTGCAGAGCCCATGAGCAAAACAGCTATTAGATCACTTGCCTGGGTGTCAATTCAAATATGTTTATAGACATAACATAGTCAAACTTCCACATGAGGAAGTGGGACCTGGATAGATGGCTGCACGGAAAGGAATGAATAAAGTCTGATCATGTATTAATCAAGATTGGGGTGACTCCTTAGGAGCAGTGAAAGGGATTCTGCTGCGCTGGGCAGCTTCTCGTAGCTCCTCTCTCTCTGACCTCAGGCTCAGTCCTGCCATAACTCTCCTCATTACAGCCTTAATGGGCCAATCAGCACCATGCTGGGCCAAAGGCACACTCCACTCCCCTTCACAGCTTTACAGGGCTGTAGAGCTCTTTCCCTACTTCTCTTTAATCCTCTCTCCTTATTTCTCACCCACACTGCATCTTATTTTTCTCTCTGTCTGTTTTCATATTTCACTTTTGCCCTTCGCTTTCTCACACCGTGTCCAAGTGTACTTGTACTGTATGAGGAGTGATTATACTGTCTGGTCATGGGGTGACCTGCTGAGCACTGTGTCTGCATATCAATGACAGGTTGTGCTCATTCAATATGTTAGAGAGTGTATTATTGTATCATGTTTTTTATGTGTGCCTGTTATCAGCTACATTTCTTTGTGTCTGTTTATCATATATCTGTGTACATGGAAAATGTTATGTGAATGCTCTTCCGAATCTATATGCTTTTTATGAGAGTGTGTGTGTATTATGTTTTTTTTTTTTGTCATCACATGGATCCAGGAAGTCAAAGCTGGATATCATGAGACAGATTCATGTGTAATTTGATCTGCTCATAAAGAAACAAATGTGTCACATATGAAGGGAAAATTTAGATTTGGGCCTCTGCCTGCAGTGTGAACATTGTCCATATTACGAGTACAAACTATTGAGCTAACTAATATGTGAATGTTGCAGATTCCCATCTTAGTTCCAATGAACCCAAGATCATGTCATGAATTTATGCTTTTAAAGAATATGCTCTCTTTTGCTTCTCAGAAATAAATAAGGTCTTTGTCATTAGTGCTGGAAAACAAAATCCTGGGACATATTTTTCTTTAATTGCTGTTGTTTGTGGTGCAGTCTTATTTGAAGACACTGACACCATTTTCTTGAATATTTTTGGAAAAGTTGAAAAAGGGGAAAAGGAAACTACACCAGAAATAATGCACTTGGGTCTCAGTGTCCCCGCCCCCCCAAAAAGTGTCTTTAAGGCTGAATATGAGACTAAATAACTTGTAAGAGAGAAACTTTTCTTTAGTGCACTGTGTTTATTTTATTTCTAAATGTCAATAAAATGTCTTTTGTGTTTGTTTGTGTTTGTATGTGTGTGTGTGTGTGTGTGTGTGTGTGTGTGTGTGTGTCTTTATTTTGGGACAAATGGAAAGTACTTGATGTCTGTGGAAGGTGAGGTGGAGAGGATCAATAATGGTGATGAGAGTCAGGCCAACAAACACATCATCCTAATCACCCTGCACCATAGACCACACAAGCTTACTTCTGCCACTCTGCGTTTGTGTGTGTGTGTGTGTGTGCATGCTTCAGTCTATGGATGTATGCAGATTTCAGCACATGTGTCAAAATCGTCAGCTCTGCAACTGACTTCCCTCTTTTGCATTGTTCACACCAAAGGTCAGTTTAAAGAATTTACTGTATGAATCAGGGACCATTAGAGCAAATAGGTGCAATATATATTTGAAAGACCACTAGGCAAATTATAATCTGGCCGCAGGCTGGTGCAAGCAAAGCAAGGTTACAAGGTTAAGTAGACTATTAAAGCTACTTTCTGGATTAGATTTCAGCCTCAGTCCACAAGAATATGTGCCAAGGTACAGTTTGCAAAAAAAAGATAGCCTAAGCCAAAACACTGATAGCATTTAAAAAAAAATCTGCTCCTGAACATAATTATTTCAACACTAGATTTATTGTTTAAAAATGGAAAGAGAAAGACTACGCACATTGTGTCTGTAAATCAAGAAGTGACCTTCCCAGACTGACTGTAGTGACTGGAGGGCTGGCCTTTCAACTCTGAAATATGTGGTAACTGCTGGTGCTTATCTGTGACAAAATAATCTGAAGTCAAAGATCCACTAACTAGCTTTATCTTTGCATTCAACCTCTTCACACAGTATTCGTCATCAAATGGAGCTGGCTTAGGTGTTATCATATGTCATAAATTCCACACCAAAGCTCTCTGGCTTCCCACTGACCAAAATCAACCAGCAGTCAGTGGTTAACTGGAGAAAGTTCAAAGAAGACATTTACAGGGATGCCAAAAACAATCCAGAGACAAGTTTACAACTACTTGTTATCATGTTGCTAAAGATCCACACTTCCACAGAGGTTTTTTTGAACATTTTTTAGTGAATATGGTGCTTTTTATTCCAAATAATCACCACACAAACCACTTTTCCTCTTGTTTCTTTTGTTCTCCCAGGGTCCCTGCAGGGTGAACACCAGAGGAGGCTGTACAAAGAGCTTCTGGCTAATTACAACCGACTGGAGAGACCTGTCGTCAATGACTCAGCCGCCATCCTGGTGGAGCTAGGCCTCACACTGCTGCAGATCATAGATGTGGTGAGGACAACAGTATTTGTTGGTATTAATAACGTGTGTGTGTGTGTGTGTGTGTGTGTGCATCTGTGTATGACTTTCAGGGACATACACCAGACATAAGAGCAGTTGATTGGGGACAGGTTGTGCAATTGAGGCAAAAGCTGTGTCCCCAACTGGTAAAATGCTGATTTTTGGGTAAATGGTTAAGGTTAGGGTTAGAGTTAGGTCTAGGCAAGTCGTAGTTGTGGTTAGGGTAAGGGTAAGTCTCCAGGAAATGAATGTAAGTCTATGTAAATAACCCAAAAGTGACTTAAGTAAACCTGTGTGTGTGTGTGTGTGTGTGTGTGTGTGTGTGTGTGTGTGTGTGTGTGTGTGTGTAGGTCTGTCATAGGCTACTTTTGGGGACAGATTTCTGACTAAAGACCAGTTGATTGGGGACGGCCTGTCCAACTGGAACAACAAAACAACAAAAGCCGTGTCCCAAGTTGTTAAAATACTTATGTTTGGGTCAGTGGTTATGGTTAGGGTAAATCTCCAGGAAATGAATGTAAGTCTATGTAATGTCTCCATAAGTGACCTAGGACAACTTGTGTGTGTGTGACAGAGTATTGGGCGGTGGAAAGTGTACATAGGTGGCAGGTTATGTGGTTTGTGTTATGGTGGGCATGTGTTGTTTAATGGAAACCTCAAGTGTGCTTCCGACTATTGCATAATTTACATTTTAGTTATTTAGCTGATGGACTCTATATGATGGCAACAGGAAAAAAGCCATAAACACAATCATCGCAAGTAAGGGTCAGCATCACAGTAATGCATTGGATCGATGAAAAAACATTCCATTGTCACTGAATGATGATGTATGGCGGACAACTCTTTAGTAAAGAAGTCCCAGAAAAAGAGATTGAAATGTTTGAAAATGAAAAACTAAAAAAAATATTTAAATGTTTTTAAATCAAATTACATTGTGATATGTAAAAAGGTTGGATATACAGTATGTTTTGTTAGGTGACAAACTAATATAACAAATAGTTTCTGTGAATGTGTTTTATTCGGATGAGTGTATGTTTGAAGCTGTGAGCATTCATGGAATACGTGACACATTCAGTGGACAGTCTGTGCTTATGAAACAGTAACATTTTGGTGGAAATAATGCACTTCTGCTGTCTGACTTCTATTACATAAAGACCCTCTGGACTGGGACACATGATAATTTTTGCCACACACACAAGCACACTGGGGACTTTGAGATCTTCATACACTGTTTAACTTTATCTCTTTAATGCTCTCTTGCAGACTAAAATCATAACTAAACTGAAATCTTGTATGTCTGATTTCTCTATTAACACTTTTAAATCTATATTAATCCAGGGAAATCTGGCTGAGAATGGTTGCTTTTCTGCAGCGATTCCAAGTCTTCTTTCACTTAGCACTGATTATTTACTTTTCCCATCCACATTTTCACATGTTGTTTAAACTGTAGATCAGAGATGTCAACCTCTGCTCCTCACTGTCCTGACAGTGCATGTGTCTACCTGAGTTTGACACCTTGACACATTCCCAGTTTATGAAAATTACCATCCCTTCCTCTGTCCTTCAACCCATGACCTAGAAATCAATTCAGGTCAGAGGCCAGCAAATCCTTCAACTGGTTGGTAAAATATGTTTTTTACTTTCACGGACGCTTTGAGTGAGATACTTCAGCTGCAGTCAAACCAGCCATTCAGATGTTTATAATAGTTTATATGAACTGTTTCTGTAACATGACAAGGTAAAAATCACACCTTTCAATTCACTTGAAACATCTTTCATCCCATCTGCTCAAAATTAACATGTACGCTGGACTTTTAATGTACAGATGTCATGGGAGCACCGATGGTTCGTTCATCTTATTTATTCATCAGCTTTAAAGAAAACAGTGTTGACTGGCTGGTGTTCACATGTTTTTAGGTCAGTATAGGTAAAATCCTTCATACAGAGACACATAGAAAAGAAAAGAAGCACACATGCACACATTTATCTAACAGAAATATAAAAGTAAAGAAGTGTTTGCAGATGGTTCACTGTGATTGTAGAGAACACAAGGTTTTAGTTTCCTTTTTTATGGGTGGAATCCACCCAGGATCAGTTTTTCTGCATTGATAGGCTTTTCATTGCCCATGTATACTGTCAAATAAGTGTTCCTGGAAATGTGGATGAACACTCCTGCCTGTATAAGAGTTACAAGCTTGGCCTTTTGATAGTAGAGTGATGGACAATAAATATTTTACTTCAAGTGGATTAAAGAAAGTGAAGTCTGTGTCAGTGTGTATATTGTGTGTATGTTCACCATCAGCAGAATGCTTCAGGCGTTCTAGTATTCTGACCTTGAATAGTGAGGTAAAGTTAATATTTTCAAGTAATAAATTTTACACGACCCACAGTACTATTTTTGTCATTTCAAAAAATTGCAAACACACACACACACACGCAAACCACTGGGGGATTTGAAATCCTTGAGGAGACACGCATTCCAATCATTACCTTCAGCTGTGACTTTTGCACCATCATCTGGGTCATCTGCTTTCAGAAAAGACATTATTAAAGTGGTTTCCATATGTGTCACATTTCCAACTCCAAACTCAGAAAAAAGGACTTATAGAGGAGGAACAAAAGATGGATGTACAGCGGATAAACCGATCCAATGCTTTGAAATAGGAAACCTTTTTGATCTCATGCAGCCTTTCTGTTTCTCTTAAGAATCCATGTAGGTATTCATCTTCACACTTTTTTTATTCTGAACTGAGAGATAAAATTCTGATGCTTGCAAAAATGCTAATTTCTTTAAGCTTTAAGCTTTAAGAAAATGAGCAACATACTGTAATTTCCCAAATCTTATATAAAGTAGCTTTGAGTCCATTTTGAAAAACATGTTGAAAACATGTTTATGTTTATATGTTGTTTATATGAAATTTGATTGCTTTTGATATTTTTAATGCTCTGGATTACTCCTCATTTATGGATAATTAAGGTCTGTATATGATCAGTAGGCTGTTTGCAGTAGTGCTCCTAAATTGATACAGTGATGACAACATTCACTAAAATTTCCAGACTGTGTTTAAATGATAACGTACACCTTAATGAAAACTTAATCTGTGAGTTTAGAAAAGAAAAAGTCAGAGCGTTACTTTTGTAATTGTATTTTTGTCTGTGAATATTATTTTATTCATCTGATGTTTTTTTGGTAGAGACACCATGACATTTTAAAGTTCATTACCACAGTGTAAACCCACTAGGACTTTTGTATTTTAAGTTGCCTTAAAAGGGCTGTAATTTGTAAGATGGCTCCACTGTGAAACTGTTCAACAGAGCTACATTTGGTTACATAAAACCAGTTTTTACACAGTTTTAAATAGCCTGGTTTGTTCTTTTTTGGATATGCAAAACAACTGCACTGACTTGCTGATGACAAAGCCCTTTCCACTATATTAAACTATATTAAATATGGATTGGCCTGGTTGTCCTCTCTTCTATAAAAGAAAAACTTATTCTCTTTTTTCCTCCTCTCTTTCTCATCTTTTTCTGTCCTCAGGATGAGAAGAACCAAGTGCTCATGACCAACGCCTGGCTGCAGCTGGTGAGTGGCAGCTCATTATCACCAATTTAATGTTTTTAAATTATATTCATTGATTTTATTATCCAATTATCTTCTGTGAGTGTGTCTCTCATTACTAGTACAACTACATTAGATACAATTTTAACAAAACACATCCAGAGACACTGTTTATTTCCTGGATTAATTATTTGTACTTGCTCACAGTCTAAAAGCAATATCCGTCCATCCATCCATCCATGTGCATATGTGTGTGAGAGAAATAGAGAGAGAATGCATTTGTGTGAGCATGTTCAACGCTGGCATCAGCATACTCAAGAAAGCTTCACTTTAGGCAGACTGTCAAGCAGAAGGAGAGGAGGAGAATAATGAAGAGGGAGGGAGGAACAGTGCAGCATATTTAAGCAGCATATTTAAGTGGAAGTCAACTTGATTGTTAATGCCAACGGGCCAAAACTTCTACAGATAGATTCATAGCCTCGAGCCAAAATAATCTGTGCATCAGTTATAGGTTTTTCAAATAGGACACAATTTGCGCAGTGCTTACTGTTAAGTGCAACTGAAATCTCAACTTGATGCTGAGAAGTCGTGGTAGCTTGAACAAGTAGATTACAAGAAGCAGAGAGAAGAACCATCTCTAGCTAGTTGTACTGGTGGTTATTGGTTATATACAGTGCTGCTATCCAGAGTTCAACAGAAAGCTATACATGAGGATCTGTTAGTCAAAGCAGATCTGAAAGTAGAGTATGTGTGCATGAGATCCACAGTAGCTGTTTCACATTGAATGTAGCTGTTTTATAACTGCAGAAAGCTGGTCAGAGGCTGCTACGTTTTAAGCCTTGTAGTATACCTGTCATGGTTAGAAACATGTTTTCGAAGAATTCACTTTTCTTTCTTTCCTTGATCACTTACTCTATTTTCATTTCCAAGATATGACCCTTCTCATTTCATCTGCCTTTTCCTTGTAAAATTTAATTAGATTAGTTCAAGTAGCCGTTAGAAATTAAGGGATTTTTCAGAGTTGAAGAGTTTAAGAGTTATTGCATACATGTAAAAAAAAAAAAAATGAATAAATAAAAAAAAAAGGAACATCATCTGAAAGTCTCTTATGAAAATTTCTCTCTGTCTCAGTATTGGACAGACATCTACCTGAGCTGGAATCCAGAAAAATACCCCGGCGTCCAGAACCTCCGATTCCCTTCAGACCAGATCTGGACCCCTGACATCCTCCTTTACAACAGGTCAGAGCTGCCTGCTGCTACTCATCACCACTTTACTTAAGTTGGAAAAGTGGTGACTTTTTTCCTTCCTTTTTAAATATTGTTCTATATATGTTTTGTTTTTGTTTTGTTTTTTTCTTTTTTGGGTAATCAAGTGTAATAAAATAGGTGTAATCTGACACTGTCACTCCTCTATAGCAGATAAACACACCTGTCAGAGACGGAGTGTTTTCTTACTGTTTTTATTTTTGAAGAAGTGTATCGGGGGAGTGAAATATCATTCTAATCCTTCTTACAAGCCACTATTTTATTAAATTCTGTCTTTAATCTCTACAAACCGTAGCAGTGTCAGGGTTACTATAAACCAGACTGATAAATAATCACACCCAAACACAAAAGCCAGTGACACAGGCAGCAGGAGGAGAGGCTGCATTTTAATAACTTAAACAGAGATTTCCCTGCATTTATGCAGCTGATGGATTTGCCCACTGATAGAAAATTGCCATGATAAATACTTCATGCACTCTTTCTGTCAGTGACTAAATCTCAGCTGTCTCAGCTCAACCTGTTGATGTAATGTAGTAGCTGATAAAGTCTGTCAGTCTCTTTGGGAATAGCCTCGCCTGTTATCAGTAAAGATACTAATGTCATAAATAAAAGCAGGTAATTTTTCTTCATATTAAAACAAAAAGTCGCTGTTTTTTAAGGAGGCATTAGGTCAAAGTATTTTATTTTTATAAATGTCGCTGAGTGAGCTCATTGCACTTAATGATTCAGGTCATGCTATTGCTGTTTGCTAATCAGCTGTTCGTCACGCTTCTGTGTGTGGCGCTCAATTAAAAATGTGGGCCAGTTGTTTTTCTCCAAAACAACTAATTGCACTGGGTTTGCGTGCTTGAGTGAGAGATGGATGATTGGGTCTCAGACAGAGGTGAGATGGATAGATTCAGTCACAAAGAGAAAGACAATGACACAGATAAAGTGTGTATATAGCCATCCATGGAAAGAATATTGTAAAACAAGGGAGATAGACAGCTTTGCTTTTGATCTTCACTGACATTAAGGATGGATGGAAGGATGGATGGATGGATGGATGAATAAAGGAACCTCAGATGTTTCTCTTCATGCCCGTATTTCCCACACAAACACACACACATCATTACAGGGAACACGAGGACAAAACAAAGGTTTGGGCGTATTAACCCAAATTTTAAAAGCTCAGCTTTTAGACCTGCCAGGATTACCCATCCTAATCTCTCTGCTCTCACCCCTCTCTTTCCCCATCTCTGCCTTTTACCCTCTGCCTCCCTCCCTTCCTCCCTCTCTCCCTTCATCATCCATCCTGCCTTACCATCTCTCCTCTCCTCTTCTCTCATTCCATTTGTGGCTCCCTCCGTCTCTCTTTCATAACTCACTGTCTCACCATAATTCACTCTATTCAATCAACTCTTTCCCTTCATATTTTATCGTTCCCAGCCTTCAGCGCTCCTCTCTATAAATCATCCCATCTACCTGTCTCTGTCAAGGTGTCAGCATGTTACTCTCCTCCTTTTATGTCTCGCTAGTTTCCTGACTCTCCTCTCTGTGTGTTACTTGGCTGCCTGCTCAAAATCTGTGCACACATGAAAACAAAAACTCTGTCTTCTAAAAATGCCTTAAGATATTTCTAATTTGCTTTGCCAAATATGCTTGGATTATGTTCAATGGAAATATGTAATTTTTTTCAGGAAAGTGTACAAAGCACCGAACTTTGTTGTTTAGGTTTAGGCTTCTAAAGCTAAGGCTACGTTAAGGAAAGGAAAGTTCTTTTGCTTTTGGTTAAATATTGTACATGTTCAGACCAAAAATGCCAGTGCAGCATTATAGTGCAGGGGTGTGCAGTGGTGAGGACCCAGTTGTGTGATGTAATGCTGTGAACTTTAATCCCAGACCCGGCCAACTTTCCTCCATTTCCCTGCCTGCGAACCCAAACAAATGGACACAAATGGAGTCAAGCCTGTAATTAGGCACATCGATGCTTTGTTTTTTTGCTAATGTTAGCAGTCTAACATACTCACAATGACAATGCTAATGGATCATGCTGATGTTTAGCAGGTACAGCATTTATGTCTTGTAGGTATTTGGTCATAAACCAGGACAGGAAAAATCAGAGTTTTGACCTGAGGATGGCGCTAGATTTTACGGTTATCCTGTGGGTTCATCCTGTGGGTAACCAATTCATCTAGTAAATGTTGAGATATTTCACTTTAGAGGTGAAAATTTTGATCTGTTGCCAAATTTCCCAATAATCTGTCCAACAGTTGTTGAGATATTTAAGTCTGAACCAAAATGATGGACAGGAATAGGTTCAACGTGCATTTTCTCAGTATGTTAAATTAATAGCATTACGTTTTCTATTTGCTAATGTAAATAAGTTGTATTTATTTTTTAGGACACAGGATTGAAAACCAAAAAATACATTCACAACAACTTGATGAGATCGGCCATTTCTATTTCAGTATGGTTAATTGAAAAAAAAAAATCTGTGTTGATGTTGCTAGTTTTCTCCCTCAGGCTGTTGGTAACCTTGTTGAAGTTGGCGGATATGAACAATAATGTGAAGCTGGAGGGGAAGATTCAGTTAACAGTCGAGCCAGAAGGTTTACATGCACCCTGAGGAGAGATGAAAATTTATAGCAATTCCAGCAATAATATGGATCGCTGCTGGAAACACACACACACACACACACCAAATTAATGACACCACTCACCTCTAAGCTCCTCTTCTCCACCACATCCACTAGTGCACAGTAAATATCTATGCACACACATGCACACAAGTTTAGTATGTGATGCAATCCAGCTCAGGGATGCACAAAAGCACATGTGTGCAGGCAGTACACACTTCACCAGCACACTGCATACACACACATATACTCTGTCACACCATTACAGGCAATAATGGTAGAACACACGCCATTACTCAGTGGGCCACCAGTGCACAGCCAATAACACGGTGCTACACTCTTTTTGTGTTGAATAGCGGATACATTCAGACTTAATACAATGCTGCTCAGGTGAGAGCTCGCCATAAATCCATTCATAGGTTTCTATTGTTTTAATATGAAGTTAATGATGTTTAGGATGTCAGATACCATCTCAACATGGAGCGTGTTCAATGAAAAGAATAGAAAAAATCTGATATTGTCTGTGATGAGTCATTCAACTCATATTATCCCAGTGTGAAATCTCTCATATCACTCTCATATTGCTTTTCATATTTTCAGATCATCGCACTCTCACTGAGTCACAATGATGTTTCACGCATGGATAATACATATTGTGAGTCATGGATTTACCATCCAGACCATATCCGGGCATACTGCCTGAGGAGAATATTTTCTTATTCACCATATTTGCAATGGTTTCATACGGTGATTGACAGCAGCCATCTTCCAATTCAGATCAAAAGGCTTTTAACTGTATGTCAAGGTGTTATTAGCATGGCTCAGACTAATTGGCTATTTTTTACTTGACTCTTGAAAAGTAAACCCTCTGGTGATATGAGATTATCCTCCCATTCCAATCTTCTGGCTATCACCCCCTTTGTTATTGAATTTATTGCAAACATGGGGCAGGACACACAAGAAAATCCAAAGAACTGAATACATCAAGTCTCAAAATGTTGTGCACTTGGCCTCTACTGAAACAGAGTAACATGTTTATACTGAAGCTGCTCCACTTCTTTCATGAGAACTGTAAACTTTCATGTTGGTTGTTTGGCTCCATCTCGTTTGTCATAACGGCTGATAAGCCACGAGGGTTTGTGCATGCATGTGTTCGCATGACTGTTTTGTTTAAGCTTGTTCTTGTGCATGAAGTGGTGCATGTGGGATTGTGTTTGCATAAGGAATAGACAGATATAAAACAGATATATAAGCCATTGACCCCCTCTCTGATTAGAGGTAAAAGTCAATGGTCTCACTTGACTGAGGATCGATGAGGCACATGAAGGACGTCCAACTCAGGTAAACCACAGACAGAATCCTAATGCTGGCAGCAGGGAAGGTGGATGCACAACACAGACAGAGCATTGTGACAGGCCATAAAGATGGAAGGGGAAATAATCAAATAAATGGGTAGTTTGGGGGATTTTTTTTTGTATTTAGATGGATGGATGGTTGAATGACTGGACAGATGGACTGATTCAATGACTTTTCTGTAATTACTTAAATGAACAAACAAAAGAAAAAGAAAATATGGAGCAGAAGCATAATTTCCATGATATAACATACATTTCATAGAAGGCAGACACATCTTTTTTATTGATGTGTATGTATGTATGTATTCAAAGCACATTTTCTTTTGGAATATGTGTTTTATAAAAGACCCAGTGAACATGAATGTGATAGTAAAAACATTTTTCTGTAAATCTCTACAGTAAATGATGTTATACTTAAGATTTGTTTAAAATATAAGCTGAACCAGTCATTATTTGCATGTGTGTGCATATGTGTATACAAAGTGTTAAAAGAGTACAGTTTGAGGGTATCAAGTCCAGTACTGTCCTATGAATATCACTTTTACCTGAGAAGGTTAGCACCCAGGAGCCTAATTAAGTAAGTAAATTAGAGCTGCAATGATTAGTCGATTAACTAATTAGTCGATGGTGTCTTTTGTCTTCTACAATAATAAACTGAATATATTTGGGTTGTGGACTATTGGTCGGGAAAAAAACAAGACATTTTAGATTGCATCTTGGACCTTGTGATTGTCATTTTTCACCATTTTTCTAGAGTTTTATGGACCAAACGACTTATTGATTAATCAAGAAAGTAATAACTTAATGGATAATGAAAATAATTGTTATTTGCAGCCCCAAAGGGGCTTAACATTAAAAACACTGAAAAGCATGATAATAACAAGATTTATATTTAGAAAATAGAACATAAAGACACAATGGAGTTCCTGTTCACAATTGTTATTCTTCTTATCAACAATATGGGAGTTTCCATTATAAACATGTTTTTAGAATTTTATCAATATCAGGTTCAAGCTCAAGTTTAATTAGTGACATTACCATTTGCCTATTTGCTGGAGTTTCTCACAAGATTAAAAAAAAAGAATTTACACTTAGAACAATTATATAACATATCATTATCCTAACAAAATCATTCCAGTCCTCCTGTTCCATCTTTCCTTACTTACTTGCTGATTTGAAGATGAAGATGTTTTAAGTAATCTATTCCGCATGGCTCATTATGTGTATTTGCGCTCTGCCTGTATTTCCTAGTTATAAATATATCCCACTGTAAAATGGAAATATACTGTACTTCTTGCCTGCAGCTTCCTTGCCCATCTAGTTAACCACAGAGCCTTAAGGCTGTCAAACAGAATGCCTGATGTCAAGACCCCCTGAGGCTGTTTAGTTGAATGCTTCATTCCTGGGATATGACATAACACACATGGATGGATAGGTAAGGAGGCACTGACCTGTGTAGCTCTAACTGTGAGTCGCTAACAGCTTCAGGGAAGGTGTTAGCTTTCTCCCCATGAGCGATAAGCCTTATATTCTTGTTTAGCGGAGGAGCGCTCTTTTCTTCTTATCTGTCTTGATGTGGAAAAGTTAAAATAAATGTTTACAATGAAATAATATCATAGCTAAGGGCAAAAATGTACTCTGTGGTCCTTGTTGCTCTTTTAGCCTGAGAAGCCTGAGGTATAAAAATCAAATCACAACATTTAAGGCACATGATATTATTATATTATGTATTCTTGCTTAAAGACTTCATTTTAAAGATTTAACATATTTTTAATTGTACATGATAATTTATTCCACCCTGCATGGCTTTCTGTCTATCGTAGATACACTTCTTTATGTTAGGACTTCCTTCTTTTTGTCATTAGTAAATCTGTGTGCGTGTGTATCTGTGTGAGGACATCAGCAGGTGTTGAGTGAGTGAGATGAAAGCCTGGTGACTCATGTCCCATGGTGCAGGAACCTGTCACTGCCACCATTGTCATTGTTGGTCGGTCTCCCCCATACCCAGCTCTCACATGTCCACAGTACTCCGTCTTTAGTGTGTGTGTGTGTGAGGGTGCATTGTGCAAATATGACCACTTTCCATTCTCCCAGGGCTATCGCTTGTCACACAACACACACAACTTGTCACAAATGTATGTATTTTTAATAATTAAAATGTGAACATTGCAGAAAAAGATCATTATTTCAAAGTATTTTGTCTCAAAATATTACAGTATTTTGTCTTAACAGGAATATAAAAAAATATTCTAATGTCCTGACGAGATAATTGCATTTGCTTTCAGTCCATCTCTATCTTGAAGAAAGCTAAATAAAGTTGTGGAAAACAACTCGTCTCACTCTTCTGGCACATTTCACATTTTAAAACAGGGAATGCGTTCCACTGTCTCTGTGTGCATGACCTAATGAAAAAAAAGTTGTGTGGTACTGCACATCTCTACTTACTGCTCTGCACATGTGCATATATTGTACAGTATGTACTCGAAATTCAAAACACACACACACACACACACACACACACACACACACACACACACACACACACACACACACACACGCACACACAAACGCACACACACTCTGCTTTGATGTGTGTAAGCGCTGATTGCAGGAAAGCGCACACCGTCAGATAAAGTAAGGCCCAAGCTTGAATAATTCATCGCATGACTCCGCCTTGGCAAACCCACACATCCCTTCCCCCGGTACCCAGAGCCACAGCTGATAACAACACACACAGAAGAAATAAATTACAACACTTAACCCCACTGAAAAGGTAAATCACTCAATCTCAGGGAAGGCAGGGACAAATAAAATGGGTCCACCTACAAATTCTCTTAAGATGTAGGCCATGTTCTTTTCTCAAGGCTTTGAAAGAAGCTCTAGGATGTTTCTGACAAACTGGCGTTATCTCTTTTGCTGGGGACTGAATTGAGTGTGCTGATTTGTGAGTGGATGTATAGATGTATTGTGTGCGCCTTTAGACTGTATGTATGTACAGCTGACAATGTACATCCAAGTTGGTGTGGATAGTGAAAAACTCTCCACTGGGTTTTTGTATGGTCTTTAATGACAAACGCTGCACTTGGCTGATAGGAATGTGTGTGAGTGTGCATTTCAGGGGCATTGCATAGAATGAATAAAATCTCCATGCTACTATACTACTAATATTTATTATTCTTTCCCACTACTAAAAACTGACAGGAGCCTGTAGAGGGGGGATTTTGTCCTCAGTCAGTCATTTCCCTGCCTGATTATTGAGTTTTCTACAGTATCAATTTCCTTTTTTCTTGATGTGGTGTTGTGTGGGGTTGCATTTCAGCAACATTTCCTACTGCTTTTGCCTCTGCACTCAATTATTTTCTGATGAAAAACTACTAGTTTTCTCAGTCAGAACATGCTTTAAGAATACCACATTTATCACCCACAGCAACCTGGGGGGATACTACTTAACTTAACTGCAACTTAAATGTGAACATACTGGATCAAATTACAAGTACAAATCTGTGAATGTGTTGTTTATCATTTTTAATTTCATGTGATATTTATAGCATCCAAAATAATTATTTCCCGTAGCCCTAAACTTTGGACCATGTTTTGCAGTTTTTTCGGTATTTTCCATGATAAGTTTTTCCTCTTTTTGCTTTCTAGACCAAAATGTTGTACATTTTTCAAAATGCAAAACTTGGCTTTAGCTGATGAAATTTAATTCAGAAAACTGAAATTAGTTGGGGGCTTTAAAAATGCTCCTGTTCCCTAAATGTTGCATGATGTTGTATATGACTGTCCTGTGGAGGTTTTTATTCAGTTACCTCCATGCAGACTGTCAACAAGTGAAAAATCTGCTATCACTCCTGGGGGTAAACTGTCTCCTTAGAAAAACAACTGACAAAGTGTTGTGCCTGTTGTCTGGCTGATGAAAACAGATTTAAAACAAGTGTTATGTAACTGTAAATGGGGGCATGTAAATCCAGATAAATTTTGACATTCAATTAAATAACATTAGTTTCTCTTTGAGGGGAAAAGGTTAATCCAAAACACATATAGCACAACAACAAATTGTATTTTCTATATTTTTCTGAAGTTTCAAAATAATCACTGGTTAATGTTGAATATAAATCAGCTCTTCTCTTCGGCTTCCTGCATGGTGTCCCTAAGGGTGTAACAACAGGGAAGAAATAAAAATTAGTGATAAAGAAAAGGACAGAGCTAGTTGCTACAGTGTAGAATCTATTTGTATGAGATTGTTGGCTATATACTATACACAGAAACAAAACAGAAGGTACTGCCTAAATTCTCTCAAAGTTCACACATTGCCTCTGGCACTTTATTTAAGAGTTCACACTCTCACCAACACCAGAGGAGCGACTCTTTAATACTTAATTAGAGTTCAGCTGGAGTGCCAGAGCTGAAGTAGATCTAGGGTTAGATGTCTTGAGCATTTCTTTTTAACTGTAAGTGTACTTTGTGTCCCCAGAATTTCAGTACATACAGTTTCTACTACGTTCAACAAATTCTTCAAGTTACTTATTGACTTTTGAGGTTTTTTGAGAGCAATGTTAATTTTGACAAGAAATTTTAATTTAGTTTTAGTCATAGTCGCTTACTGAAAATTGTACTTGGTTAAAGTCACATTTCAGTCCTTTTTGGTTTTGTTTTAGTCAGGATTTAGTCAGTGGAACACAGTTTTAATTGTAGTCTAATTTTAGTTAATGGTTTAGTCATAATTTTCTCAGACAGTTTCATGATACTATAATGGATTTTGCCGAAGGACATTTCTCCTGGCTGTAAAAATTCCGTTTAGAAGTAAGCATACCTCAAACTACTGTACGTGTTCAGTCATCTACCGTTACCATACTTTTTTCATATATCATATGAAAACAAATGCCTAAAGTTTGTTAGAGAAAGTGCAATACAATCATATTTCCTTCATGTCGTATTTATTTTCTGCATATATCTACAACACATAGCTACTTGTACTTTTTCCCCATTTAATTTTTTATTAGGGCATCAAAAAGCCGTCAAATTTAACTGTATGCCCATTTTGATTAAATTTTTGTTATTAGGGCATCAAAACACCCATTAAACAAGCATTTAACTGTGTGCAAAACGTGTTTGTTTTCACAATTTATAATAACCCTACTTCATAAATAGAAAGTACATAAAACAGTACAAAAAAGACAAACTAATTAAAGTTAAATTGCTTCTTCCCCTCTCCCGTTAAGCGGTCGATTATGTGGTTGGACGAGTTGCATAAATTAGTAAGAAAATGCATAAATTAATAAGATGTTTAGGATGGTCTGTGTGTGTGTGTGTGTGAGAGAGAGAGAGAGTGTCCGTAAATGCATGTGTTGGTTATATGCCGAAGTGTGTGTGTACATGTGCGCATGCATGTGTCGGTGTTGCGAGTGTCGGTTTTATGCGGGGGGATGCAAACGTGAAGAAAAACAACCAAGGCTTTAAGATGGCTACTGTGATCTAGGTTGTCCGCCAGCTATTTCATCTCATCTTTACTCGTCAGGGCATAATGAACAGAAATTTCGCTGTAACTTTTGTTGTCAATATTTTTTAATTTATGCTGTCATTACAATTTAGTCATGAAAATAAAGGTCGTCAATGAATACTCATCATCAAATTTTAATTGGCAAAATGAACACTGTTTGAGAATCTGACAAGTCAAGTCAATTGCATCTCAAACTTTGAATATTATAAACTTTGCACAAACAAAGCCTGTCCATGGTAGCAGGTTGTGAACTGAGGAACCTTGAAGGAGGCATCTGTGACTTTTTCTCATGTCACTGATTTGGTTCCTGTCACTGCTTATTTGGCGTAGCAATGGAAGTAAATAATTAATTTTCCTTAACCATGGATTTCACTTGGGTTTTAAACGTCTGTATGTGGGTTAGAGGACCGAAGCCGCAGGCTGGTTGATCCACAGGTGGCTGGATAGATACATCAAGTGCCTGCTCACTGCTGTGGCAGGTTAATTTGAAACAGCAAAGAGACTCTCAGGCCTGTTATACTTTTTTCACTCAAACAAATGACCTCAAACATACAGATATGATATGCACTAAAAACCAAATATCTACTTTTCATAATACTTAATTTGTCTTTACCAAATGTGCAGACTATTGTTGATTGGAGCAAACAAGAAAAAATTAAAAATTACCCTCTTCTGACATCGTCCATCAAAGTCTACATTCAAACAAATTGACAAAACCCATTTTGAAGTAATTGCCAGCTTGTGGTACACGAGCATGATGTCAAAAACAATTAAAAAGGTAATAAAGAGATTTCAACAAAACACACCTTTAGCTCACAGCCAGATGATTAAATGTTTGAACACACACACATTACTCTCTGTTAATCTCTCTCCAGTGCGGACGAGCGCTTCGACGCCACCTTCCACACCAATGTACTGGTGAATGCGTCAGGTTACTGCCAGTACATCCCCCCCGGCATCTTGAAGAGCACCTGCTACATCGATGTGCGCTGGTTCCCCTTTGACGTACAGAAGTGCGACTTGAAGTTTGGCTCCTGGACACACAACGGCTGGCTGCTGGACCTCCAGATGCTGGATGTGGACACATCCACTTACATATCCAACGGCGAGTGGGATCTTGTCGGTAAGTGGGTTTTTCACTGCAAGTATAACTATCAGGGTAGATGAACGTACTTGAGAATCCATAGTGATTGTATAATTCAATAAGAGCACAAACAACTTTGAAAAAAAGAGTATAACAATACACAACAATCCCTTGCCTTCTTTAATCAACATTTTTGATGGTTTTTAAATATTATAAGCTGAAATATTATGGCACAACTGACTGAGACCCTCTTTTAACGTCTACACAAATAAATTTAGCCAAAATTAAAGAATTACTGTTATATAAATTTCAGTCTTCATTGTGGGACATCATTTCGATGGTTGTAGCTGGATGAACTGGAAAGGGGACATTTTTTGGAAGACCTCCCAAGTGGGGTGTTTCCAGCTGGGACAGAGTAGCAGCAGATCCAAGTGCCTGAACCCCCGTGGGTGTTGGTTAGCTGGAAATGGGTGTCAGACATGAGCAGATGGCATGCAATAGCAATGTTTGACACATTGGCAGGCAAATAGCCAGACCATATGTGAGAGCAGCACACCACATCCCCAGAGTTGGAGTTCAAGGTGAGTTCTACTATGACGAATCAAAAATTATTAAATTTTTTTTTGTTTTCCTCTTGTTTGGCTTTTTACTTTTAGTATGAACTTAAAGTTCATCAAAATAAAGGCAAAACAAAATTCACTCAGATCCACTCCAGTCGATCATGTCATTGGTGCATTTCCTGTTGTCCATGAATTATTTCACCCATCTTTCCATTCATCCTTTTTTCCATCCATCTATATGAATGGATACATGAAAAGATGGGATCATTACATTTGGTAATTACAGGAATAGGTGCACTACTTGTATGTGTGTACTCGTCTCTCAGGTGTTCCAGCCAAGCGTAATGAGCTGTACTACGAGTGCTGCAAGGAGCCCTACCCTGATGTGACGTTCACGGTCACTATGCGACGCAGAACCCTGTATTATGGACTCAACCTGCTCATCCCCTGTGTTCTGATCTCTGGCTTGGCCCTGCTGGTCTTCCTGCTCCCTGCTGACTCTGGGGAAAAGATCTCTCTGGGTGAGGGGATGCTGAACACATATTCTTTGGATGAAATGACAACTTAAATGAGTTTTAAAATGTGTTATTGATTAATGAAAGAAAGATAGAAGGAAGGTTTTTGTATTTTTTTAAAGTAGGCCTACAGTGCATTTGGAAAGTAAAAAACAAAATCAAAACTCGGACTAATAAGGTTTTCATATACCAGTTTGAAGGTGCTCATACAAATACTCTTACAACTATAAACCAATACATAAACATAATGCATTCTTGTCATTATGAATCATATAGCAAGCCATGAATAAACGCATGTCAAATCCCCTTGGAATAATTGAATTTTAAAATAAGAGTCTTGCCACTAAATTCATTTTGGTATTCTATCAGTGCCTGAGTTTTGATGAATAGCCATCTATAGGTGAGCAGTCACAAGTTACAAAGTGTTTGAGGGATTTCTGGAGCTGTAACCTATCTTGGACACGTCAGAGCTGACAAATGGCTGTAGTCATAAGAACATAACTGATTATATACATAAGTAATTACAAGAATAATTTCACACACCAGTGACCCTGATCAGATAATTTTGTATATGCTTATGCTCTCTCTCGCTCTGTCTCTCTTGATCTCTGTCTCAAGGTATCACTGTGCTGCTTTCACTGACTGTCTTCATGCTTCTGGTAGCAGAGATCATGCCGGCCACGTCCGACTCTGTTCCTCTCATCGGTGGGTTATAATTTTGTGTATGTGTGTCTACATGTAGCATATTGTAATGTATGAATGTAGAAACACCATGTATGAAGCGGCAACTATGCTTCTCCAGGCTGCACATATGCAAACGTACACTGGGGTCACTCTGAGATGTTTATGTTACTGTTTCTTTTATACTTGCATGTAGTATGTTTGTTTGTTTTCATCTCAGTTTTGGACCTGCCTCCCAGCAGAAATTGAATCTGCGTGATGCGTTATTGAGAAGATGTGTGTGTGGCTCCTCTGCATGTTTCTGTGACCTACAATTACTCATAACACCCTACTCTGTGAAGGTTCACAGAGACGTTTAAGTGTATCTTCGGAGAAGCATAATTCCAGTTTAAGAAGGGAAGTCATTTTCCAGACAGGTGTTCATTTTTGAACAAGAGCTCACCAGAGCTATATTTGGCACTGTATTACTGCTCAAGCATGGTTACTCCTTGTGAAAGGCTTAACCGATTGATGGAAAAGGGTTTCTTAGAAAACAGCCAAACAGCCTAAAGTGACTATAATATTGATTCAGTCTGTCAACACACAGACATTACTGGCCAGTTCACAGTAACAACTTGACTATCCCTGAGAGTATTTCTTGCACTTCCAGTAAACACCAGTAATATAAAACATGCATTATTGTTGAGTTTTTTCAATGTTGCCAGTTGCCTGACCTCTAAATACACTATACAGTATATGGTCACCTGAAAAAATAATGATTTAAAACCCATCTTACGGTTTAAGCTGGGGTTTGGTTTGAGTAGCTTGAGGGCATCTATACATCATTCACACTGCCCCTGGACAGTGGCTGGAGTAAACTGGGTGGCCAGAACTAAAGCTGTCAGCACCATTAATAGGCTGTGAAACATCTGATTCTCTACTGAGGAGGAAAGAAAGGGGAAAAAAGGAGGATGGAGAAATAAAGGATAAAGGGAAGAGGCAAAGAGACAAAGAGGAGGGAATGAATAACCTTTGGGACTAAAGTTGTCAGAGAGAGTCTTCAAAGGCTTTGTGGAGCAAGTGAAGAGGCAGGCGTGTTAAAACTCCAAGCACACAACACATACTTTGAATTATAACTGCTGTTTTACAAAATGAAACATGCCATACATAGTATTAATATACAGTACAAGTGTATTGATCCAAGTAGTGTTTAGCTAAGTGCCCTCACTGAGCAAAGCTTGATAGATGCTTCATCAACAGAGTGATTATTATTATCTTTATTTCCCACACACAAGGCCAACTGTGACACTTTTAGAGGGCTTGTTAAAATGACTCATGCCCCTTTACAACACAGTGGCTGAATGTGGATGTGAGTTATCTTGGCTGCTTGAACTCAACTGTAAATATATGAAACACTGCTGCCTGAATGAGAACATGTGTCTTTTATCATCAGCCCTTAATCACCATATAAGCTAAGTGTGTTCAACTCATTGTAGTTAATTTAGTTAGACCTATCTAATGTGTTTCAAGACAATTTGGCTTAGTTCATTTTAATTCTGTTTAATCATAATTTTTAATTTAGTCAGTCAGCCATGAACAACATTGAGGTTTGTGACTGAATGTCTCACAATTATATTTTGGATTATTTTATATCATATCTTTAGTCTTCTTTTGACACTCCTCCCAAACAAAGTGATTAGTGATTTATCGTCAATCTTCTTC